>NC_091839.1:61080975-62330975 GCF_037783145.1 Equus przewalskii | reverse complement strand
CAGTTCTTGCTTTTCACAGCCTCATCACCCTCTCTTCCCCTTCTAAATCTCTATTCCTGTTTCAAGCCAATATCCCTAGACTGGCTCTGTGCCTCAGTTTCCTCCTCCGTAAAATAATAATACAGTCATGCCCTGCATAATGATGTTTTGGTTAACAGCAGACTGCGTAGACCATGGTGATCCCGTAAGATTGGTACCAAATAGCCTAGGAGTGTAGTTGGCTATACCATGTAGGTTTGTGTAAGTGCACTCTTATAATGTTTGTACAATAACGAAATCGTCTAACGATACACGTCTCAGAGCATAGCCTTGTTATTAAGCGACACATGATTGTAATAGTAACTACCTCCCAAGGGAGAAAGAGGGAGGCAAAGGGTACAATGGGAGCTGTGCAGGGGGTGGAGGGGCACCTAAGGAAGACAGGGTGAGATGGAGACACTAGTGGGGAAGCTCGAAAGATAAATATGAGTAAGCCAGGTGATGGGTGGGGGAGAGTCGGGCTGTTTCAAGTAGGGGTCCTGACCTAAAAGAGAACGAGGGTGAGTTGATTCCAAAGCCCACACACTTTCTCAAGCAGCAAATAGAGAACTTGGTTCCTGTTCTGATGCAAATGGAGGCTGCCAAGGGGGTTGCTGGGGGAAAGAAAAGGTGGGTGTAACCCCCATTCTCTGCTAACAACCAGATCGTCATCATGACTGCATAGACATTCTGAATGTGCCACTCATACAACGACATTGTTATATTGTATTATACAAGTTTGAATCATTCTTTGGATATTTTTTTATGATGATCATAGATTCTAATCTGTGCATTTGTGTGTCTAATACTCTAATCAGGGGAGGGAGAGTTGGCCCCACCACCCCAGTTAAAAAGGCAGAATGACCCTGCGTCACCCTCGGGTGGGGCAATATTGGCTAATTTGTCACCATCCCTATGAGTCTCTCCCTGCAGTAAAATTGCAGTCACAGACCTAGGAGGGACCTTGAGAGTCACAGAATCCCATTCTTGGCTTCTCAACCATCCAGACAGATAAGGAGATTAAAGCTCAGGTAGTGATTTGAGGTCTTGAATATTGGGGTGTTTCCATTTTTAACTCTCTTTGCCATTAGTTGACCAGTTGACTGTAGATGAATCTCTGAAGTGGTGTTTTCTGAGTGCAACAAATTTAAAAACCTTTTAATCTCCCATCCCCGCTTTGTAAACAGTGAAGGAGACATACACATGCTTTACAAATGGCTTTGCTGCTTCCCCAGTGACGGGAATTTTCCGAATGACCATCTTCAGGCCAATCAGGCTTAGGCTGAAGACAGGCCAATTACATCACTCATCTCAGCCACGTCCATCTGGAATGGAGGATTGTCACCCCAAGGGAAAGTGAGATGGTGACAGCCTCAGGCACAGACACCGTGTATGTGGTTACATTTGAAATGAATGGAAAAGTTCATCTGACCAAGATTACCTTGGATTTATACAGCCCCCAGAGATTCATCCCTTTTAGTTAATGAGTTAACCTTTATTCAAATAGAACCATCTCCGGGAGTGTTAACTCACGGTAGCTCTATCAACCCCTCACACTTTAGTGTAACTTTGTCGAATGTAAATTATGAGAATAACCTGACTGAGGAAAGGGCAAGCTAGAGTGGGGACACGATGCAAAGGCTCTGTCCTCCCCAGGAGCATCCCAAGGAAGGACCTTGTTATTTCAAGGAAGAGAAAGCAAGATTAAGGGAAAAAGAGATTAGAAGACAACAATTGCAAAATTGAGTTATTTTCTATTTCCTAAATATAAAGGTAGGACAACTGAGCTAGACAGGAAGAAACACCTGATAATCATACATTTATTTTTAGTTTCTGGCCAAGTGTTTGATTGAAAATAATAGCCAGCAATTCCTGAGCATTTTCCAGGTGCTGTCTTAAGTATCTTAAGTGCTTAACATACATCCTCTCCTGTGATTCCCACCACAAATCTGAGAGGAAGATGCCCTTATGGTCTCCTTTATACAGCAAAGGAAATTGAGGTTTGGAAATGTCCAGTCACTTGCTGGTCCAACATCAGGTCATACACCTGGTAAGTGGCAGAGCCAGGAATCCAGCCCAGGCCCAGCCCCACTGGTGAGCCAAGGCGCTGACTAGAAGGATGGATCCGAAATGAGATGCTTGGGCCTCTCCATCTAAGCACCTGCTGTGGAATGGTCTGTAACGTCAAGAGGTGTCTCAGGAAAGCTCTGAGCCAGGCCAGCCCGGAAACGTTATTCCTGCTCTTCAGCGGCTTTCAATCCAGGGAGAGAGAGTGGCTTACCAACTGTAATACGAGGTAGGCTCCGACAAGTTCTATAACAAAGCTAGCAATAGGGGCCGGCCTGGTGGCACAGCGGTTAAGTTCTCAAGTTCCACTTTTGCGGCCCGGGTTCGCCGGTTCGGATCTCGGGTGCAGACATGGCACTGCTTGGCAAAAGCCTTGCTGTGGTAGGCATCCTACCTATAAAGTAGAGGAAGATGGGCACGGATGTTAGCTCAGGGCCAGTCTTCCTCAGCAGAAAGAGGCATATTGGCAGCAGATGTTAGCTCAGGGCTGATCTTCCTCAAAAAAGAAAAAAAAAAGCCAGCAATAAGGTAAGTTGGGAGAAATTTCTACAATTTAAATTTCGTAACAACTGGATGAATTTTTGTCCCAGATATAGTGCTATGCAATTAAAAACGGACCAGGGTAAAAGGATACAGACTATGAAAATCTTTTGTTTTTTTTTTTTTTGGAAAAAAGCTTACTTTATAATTTCTGGTACTTCCTACTGTAGTAGCTGCTGAGCTAGGAGGCCTTCAGGGGCCCGTATTAGCTTTGAGGAAACACTGCTTCCTCCACACCCCAGAGCAAACACACTGGCCCTCTCAGCGCTATTGTCAGTAGTCTGTTTACTCGCAACACTGGAAGCCAAGTTTATAGGGCCCTTCACTAAAGCCTCGTTCACTTAGCGGCTGTGTGTCTCTCCAGGAGAGATGTCAATCGCTGCTTTGCAAGTGGTGGCAACTTCTTGGCAAAATGGCAGTCATCTGTCAATGTGGACATGAGATGAATCACGTAATTCAAGAACGATGGAAGTACTTGCAAACGCAAAAGGCTTCAAGATGCCGAACAAGCCTGCAAGCATTACAGCCTTCGGTTCTGCCATCTTTCACATCAGCGAAGCACATGATGCTCGAGAGAGATGTGAATCCTTTTTAGAAAGACCTGTATACAATTTTCCAAAATTTCCCCTTTTTTGGGGCACTGTTTGCTTCTATCTTTAAAAAGTGCTGAAGCATAAATGCTATTCCAAACTGTGTTACTTGTGAAAATACTTTAAAAATTCTTTTTGCTACCAAAAGTAAAGTAAAAAAGTGAAACCTTTTTTTGGTTATGTTATTTAATCATGGATTTAGAAACCAGGGATGGGAAAGAAATAATCAATTCAGGAATAGGTATGAAGCGTTAACCTAAAATGGATAGGTTCGCAGAACGCCAACATCAGTGTTTTTCCAAGTGTTGACTTCAGATCACCTGCTTTAAAATCTCTTTTACAAAACAAACAAGCAAACTCCATCTAACACCATCTGAACTCAGCTCGCTGGGAGTAGAATGCAGTTATTCGAATTTTTTACCAGCTTCCCATGATTCAGGAGTGTATTGTAGATCTTTCTGTTCTTTTCTGATTATAAATGACGTGCTGGAACATCTACAGTTCTGGGCAGCCACGCTTTTCCCCAGTCACTATTCTTGCTACCACAGCAGGGCTTCCTAGCATTCGCGTGTCACTCACCCCACTGGGAGTCTGGGAAGGCTATAGATCCTTTCTTAGAATAATGTTAATAAATGCATCAATAAAAGACATACAATTACCAAGGAAAGAAATTGTATTAAAATGCAGTTATCAAAGAAAAAACAGAAAAATCTGCCTTTTTTATGAATACATAAAATAATCATGCCTAGTGAGGTGTAAGAACTACCCAAATTTCAAAGCAGTGATGAGCATAAATGCAATTTTGATATCTTTAACAACTGACATATCTGTGATTCTCTTAATGATTTCTGTTTCTATTATTGGTATTGCAAATATCTCTGCTTTATTCCCTACATTCCAAATAGAAGGAAATGCTAAATGTAGTTAGAGGTTAGTAAAATAAAGATGTGATCTTTTTCCTCATCTGAGTTCCTAAGCTCCCTGAATTCTAAGCTTGAGCTTGCATACCATCTGAATCCAAGCCCCAGCTTAAGATTCCCCTTCTGGAAAGAGGTAGAGGTAGTCATATGAAAACTTCTATTGCTTTCCAGTTCAAATACGTCAGTCCTAAGAAATTTCTTCATAATAAACTAGAGAAAAAAATCTACTAAATATCATCATGTGCCGCATAACGATGTTTCGGTCAATGACGGACCACGTATGTACAACGGTGGTCCCACAAGATTAGTTCCATATAGCCTAGGTGTGCAGTAGGCTATGCTATCTAGGTTTGCATAAGTACATTCTATGATGTACGCAGAAAGACAAAATCACCTAGCGACGCATTTCTCAGAACATATCCCTGTCATTAAGCAATGCATGACTGTGTTGCACACGGCAAGGTTTAACAATAACTGCACCTATAGTTTATTTTCATACTCCTGTTTCAGACCCCCAACTCTAGGGCCCAGGACTAATCTTCTACCAGCATAACATAAGCAGTCTTTTTCCACTCTCTCCACCTTGGTGTGGGAAGCCATGGAGGAAGCTTGTCCCCGGGATCTTGAGAACGAATGGTCCAAGAGGAAAAGCTGCCATGAGGGGTGACTGAATCTTACATCCATCCCATCAGTGACTTCACACAGTCAGACTCTGAGCTGGGCTGGTAAGAGGTCTCCAAGAGGTCAGGCACCCAACTCAATTCCAGAGCAAATAGGTGCGTTTATTTTTAAACCATCCCTCATAGTCTATCATTTCAGAACTCACAGCAAAAGGCCTCAGCTGTGGGTGCCTCGCCCTGTGAAGGTGAATGAAGCGCTGAGAGCCCAGAGGATCCATCTTGTTCGTGACTTGGGTCTAACCACACTTGGCCCGCATCACGGTGGGGAGCTGCTGAGTGAATGTGGGTCCTGCAGGGTGACCCCCACTGTTCCCTTAGACGTGGGCCCTCGATGACCTCCTCGTGGTGGGGTTGTTCACTGGGCCTGGGGAAGGCACACTGAATTGGGCATCAGGAAACAGGATTCCAGTCCTGGCGCTGATGCCGACCTCCTGTGTGACAAGAGCAGCTCCTTTTCTTTTCCCCTGCCTCGAGTTCCTCAGCTGGAATCAAGAGAATTACACTAGGTCATCTTCGTATTTAGTGACTGTATTAGTTTGCTAGGGCTGCTGTGACAATGTACCACAGTCTGGGCGGCTTATCCGATGGAGATTGATTGTCTCACCGTTCTGAAGGCTGGAAGTCTGAAATCGAGGAGTCAGAAGGTTGGTCCCTCTAAGGGCTGAGGGAAGGATGTGTTCTAGGACTCTGTCCTTGGCTTGGAGATGGCCGTCTTCTCCCTGTGTCTCTTCACATCGTCTTCCCTCTGTGGGTCTCTGTGCTCAAACTTTCCCTTTTTTTAAAATTTTAATTTTTTACTTTAAAAAATTTTTTTTAATTTTTAATTTTTTTTTATTTTCCCTTATTCCCTTATTTTTCCTTCTTCTCCCAAAGCACCAGCCCCCCCCCCCACCCCAGTACCTAGTTGTATATTTTAGTTGTGGATCCTTCTAGTTGTGGCATGTGGGACGCTGCCTTAGCACGACTTGATGAGTGGTGCTAGGTCCGTGCCCAGAATTCGAACTGGTGAAACCGTGGACGGCCAAAGCAGAGCTGTGAACTTAACCACTCAGCCACAGGGCCGGGCCCCTAAACTTTCCCTTTTTATAAGGACACCAGTCATCAGTCATATTGGATTAAGGCCTACACTGGTGATCTCTGTAATGACCCTATCTCCATATAATGTCACATGCTAAGGTACTGGGGTTTAGGACTTCAGTATATAAATTTGAGGGGCAGGGGCACCATTCAGACCATAACAGTGGTCTTCAGATCTCCTTTATGTTAGATGATCTTAGATAATCATTCAGATCTCCCATCAGTGTAACAAGCAACTCTGAGACTTTCCTAGAAGGAAGAGCCAGGTCACTGGTTCCTGAGGCTCTGAGAGGACATGGCCTATCCTTGGCATTTCTCTGCAGTGCCCAGAGAAGACTTGTTGGGAAACTCATTCCTCACTCACAGAGAAGAGGCTAGAAAAATGTGACTTTCTCCTTTGGGAAATCACAGACATAGCAGCCAGGAGTACACAGCCATCACTGCTGAAGGCGAACTGCGAAAATCTTGCCTGGGACCAAGCCAATTCCAGGCTGGTTCAGACTCTGTGCTGGGGGAGAGGCAGATGACTAAGGAGTGGCTTTCCCAGCCAAGGGGAGGGTCATGGTCTCACCTGACCCACGCCCTTTCTAGCCCCACCTTAAACACACAGAGCCAGGCAACTCTCCCTGTCGGGAGAGGGCCATCATGGAGCCGACACCAGCTTTCACATGCTTGCCCTGGATTTTAACGATAAATCGCTGGGTGTTCTCAGAGCGTGTTATTTACTCTAGGGCGATTTATCTCTGTTTATAAACCATCTACTTGGTTTTTCTGCCAACTTCAGTGTGGGATAATTGAAAGCAAAAAAAAAAAAAAAAGAAACCAAGAGCTAAAGTCTGAAACCATCATCTATAAAACACAAAGAGAAAAAACAGCTGAATTTCTAAGCTAAAACATGTTCTACACGATGCAGAACAATTCTAAAGTAGTTTTTAAAACAAAATACGGAGGAGGAAATTTCTTCCAATTACCAAGGAATTTTGTACAACTGAGAGAATATGACTGGATAAAGTCTGACGGTGATTTTGATTTCATTGCTATTTCCTTGTTTATTTACCACATTATCTTAGACACATCCCACAATCTATGAAAGGTGGACAATTGAAAGTTATCTAAAATTGTATTATATTACAATGAGGTAAAAGCAGTGTTAAATCGATTCGAACTGTGAGTTTTCAACTTGTAAATGTTTGCATTACAGTCTATGCAAGACTCTGTCACGTGTGCAATATTTTTGCCCCACAGATAAGATCACGTCATTGTTCTCCGCGCCCTGCTTCTTTGAGTACTTCTTTTTCTAAATTGAGTTCAGCGATTTTGTTCTCTTTCAGGTTCTGCACAGCCTGGAATCCACCTTGAAATCTTATTTCACCGCTTGCTTTTTACCCTTGTGTCTGCTTCTGGGAATATTTTTCTTTTATGTGTATTTATTTTTTTTCTTCATGCTTGTTTTTATATTACTCACAGAAAAGTTAGCAGTAATCTACATATCCAGTCTCTCTTTTTGACATCTTCCTAACGTTAATCTCCTTAACGATGTTCTGCAACTCTGCGTATTAGCCACTCTAGTTTTTGTCTGACCCAGATACCTCAATGGTAAGCTCTCAGGGTAGGGATCTTGTTGCTTGGTGGTTTGTATGTGTTGTAGAAACTTCTCGCCAGACTTTGACTAATCATGACAGTCAAGCTGGGGTAATTAGATTATGAATCTGTGAATGACAGTATATCCTGCAGATAACATTTTATAGCTAGGTTACCGTGTGGGCAAGTCGTATAGACAGCCAGAGGTGAGGAAAATGATTAAGCAAAGAAAACTTGGAAATCAATTTATTAACAGGGGAAGAGAATCCAAATCTCTTGCAATGTGGCTATTAGCACCAAGGACAAGTTGCAGGTAACTTCACCTCTAAGCCCTGGAGAAGACTTACACTTTCTGAGGCGTGCTGAATAGGTTACATGAGAAAATAAGACAGTCATGGCTGCTCATTTGGGGCTTGTTGGAAACCGGAAAAGAAAAGCTATTCCTCAAATATAGAAAGTCAATGAACGAAAACATGGCAGTAGTACACTGCCTGGCTTGGAAGCTGATCTGGCTAGTCTGTGACCCAAATGAACTTCTTTCCTGTCTCTATATTGTTGTGGCTGTAATTGCCATGTCTCCTAGGAGCTGGGAAAGTGACAAACCAGCAACAGAAATTTGGGGACACTCCTTCTCTAGTGTCAGGTCACTTCCTCATGGGTTTTATTCAATCAACTGAACAGTTATCTTCAAAATCTCCATTAGGCATCTGGGGACCAATATTTATAAATCCTGAAAGATGCCTTCTTCATTCTCTTTTGAAAAACAAAACAAGATAAATGAATAGAAAATTCTCAAAAATTTGGAAAAGTGTTAAGAAATTAAAAAAACAATAATAACTTATGAGAAAAAGAAAGCCCTGTCCAAACAAGATAAATGAATAGAAAATTCTCAAAAATTTGGAAAAGTGTTAAGAAATTAAAAAAACAATAATAACTTATGAGAAAAAGAAAGCCCTGTCCATGGAGGTGGCTCATGGCGACTGGGACTGCTCTGGACTATTGCTGTCTCCACCCCCTGGGATTGCGGTGTGGAATGTGGATCTCTATCAAATCCCATTGCCCTGAGGGAGTATAGACTCACTCCCTCAGGGAGCTGTTTAGACCCTGGGCTGGCATGCCAAGGCAAAGCTAGGCGGCATGTCATCTGGCTATAAGGATTCCTGAATCCTAGTCTCTCCTGGGGCTCTCATGCTCACGAGGAATTAAAGGGGTGACAGCCCAGTGTCTGGAGGGGCTATCACCTGGGTTGACTCGGACAGTAGGAGAGTTAGTGACCCCTCACCGTACAATGTGACCTCCCTGAGAGGAATGTTGGTCTGAGGAAGATCTTTCCCCGGAGGAACAAAT
This sequence comes from Equus przewalskii, assembly GCF_037783145.1. NCBI lineage: Eukaryota > Metazoa > Chordata > Mammalia > Perissodactyla > Equidae > Equus > Equus przewalskii. The sequence goes on along the minus strand of NC_091839.1, from coordinate 62,322,155 downwards.
AGGCACAAGAGGATGTAAAGGTGACAAAATGAAGGACACTAACTTTCCAGCTTTCCTACCAAGCTTTCTGAGGGTTCAATGAGATTCACCAAGCGAGTCTGGCAAATCTCCATGATGCTAGGCCCTTAGGGGCTTTAGGCCACTTTTTAAGGTAGCCTAAAATAAAATAAAAGTAATGTAGGATGTTATGAACTGAATGTTTGTGTCTCCCCCAAATTAATATGTTGCAATCCTAACTCCAAATGTGAGGGTATTAGAAGGTGGGGCCTTTGGGAAGTAATTGGGTCATGAGGGTAAAGGGCTCATGGATGGGATTCGTGCCCTTATAAGAAGAGGGCTTGCTTTCTCTGTGGTCACCATATGAGGAAACATAAGACAAGATGGCCGTCTACAAGCTGGGAAGCTGGCTCTCACCAGACACCGAATCTGCCAGCACCATGAGCTTGGACTTTGCAGCCTCCAGATCTGTGAAGGAATAAATGTTTGATGTTTAAGCCATCCAGTCTGTGATATTTTTGTCATAGCAGCCTGAACTAAGACGTAGGATATGCCCAGGACCCTGTCAGAAAATGTCCAGTTATACTTCTGGGTAGTTCCAGAAAGGGTGAGAAACTAGCTTAATATCTTTGAAGACAAAGTTAGCATGGTTTAGTATTAAAACTGGTGTAAAGAATAAAACCAAAGAAACCCTGATTTAATATCTTTATATCTTTTCTGTTTGTCTTCCTATGAATCCTACCTATCATATAAAAACATTTTTAATCAATCAGGAAGTTTACATGCTGAAAACATTATATGGAATCATTAGTTTTATCGTTTCTGACTCAGTGATATATTTATGTATGCAGAGTTCACAGTACATGTATATACCATATGTATATTTACACACACATATATATATGTATCTTTTTCTCGCTATCTGAAAGTGCACTATATGCCACTTCGCTTTTACAAAAACCTACAATAGTACTTGTTTTCGCTAACGGAAAAGAAAGAAGATTTTTGCTTTTATGAAAAAAGGCAAAAAGTGAAAATAGCCTTCAGCGTTGATTTTACAAAGTGAGCACTTAACAGAGGCGGAGCGCACCCCGAGCAGGGGGAGTGGCGCCACCGCGCTCCTGCCCCGGGAACTACACTCAGCCGCTTGCGTCAAGCCGCCCGAGCTTTGAACTGGGCTGTGAGCATCTGTGCTTTATCTAGATTTATTTTGGTAGGTTAGTTTTTCGGTCTGGGAATGCTGAAAAATTTTCCCTCATAATGGTGATTGCGTCTTTGCTTTATGCCATTTCAGCTTATGAAAGATTTCACAGGATGTTCTACTTTCGGAGGGGGGGAAGCTGGGTCTGTGTGTGTGTATTTATATATATATATATATATATATATATATATATATAAATAAAAGGTAAGCCTTTTTGTGCTTTATCACCTAAAGCAGTCTCTTCATAGATGTTTCTAAAAGAACTAAAAACAATGCTGTTTATCACACTACTTTCTTATTTCCTTTTGTGCCCCTAGTGTTAGATCGGGCAGAGTATAGGAAACTCAAAGCTTGGGGATGGGAATAACAAAGGAGGTTTGAGGTGTTGAAGTGACACTTACTTGCAGGATTGTTACCTGGGGAACTAAAGGAATAAGTAGATGTTTATGTATGTAAACACAGATACACATGTAAAGTTGGCCTTTGGGTTCTGCATCCGTGGCTTCAGCCAACCACGGATCAAAAGGCCCGTGATGCTTGCATCTGAACTGAACATAGACAGACATTTTTTTGGGTCATTTTTCCCTAAGCAATACACTACAATAACTGTTTACGTGGGGTGTACATTGATTTAGGTATTATAAGTAATCCAGAGATGATTTAAAGTTTATGGGAGGATGTGTGTAGGTTATATGCAAATACTACGCCATTTTATATAAGGGACTTAAGCATCCGTGGATTTGGGAACCACAGGAGTCTTGGAAGCAATCCCCCTGGGATTCTGAGGGGTGACTGTACACATGCAACTGCACACATTTTCTTCTTTATAGAACTCTTTTTGATTGTCTCCACACACGTGTTGTGAATCTGGTCACGTTTTTCCATGGAGTATAAAGCATGTAAGAGTTGAGAAGAAGATTTTGGGGCCTTCATTTGGTGATGGATCCTTGGGATAAATCCATTATGTCTGACATATTTGCAGCTCCTCAGCTGTACAGAACCAGCAAACTTCTCACATTACCTGTAAGATTACCATCAACACCTTATTCAGAGGTCAAGGTGCCATAAATCCATGCTTCCCAGGCCTCGTCCTGTAGGCAGCCTTCCCCGACTAGACTCAACCCCTTGGAAATAACTCATTCTTTTTCATCTGCTCAGCACTTACAGTTTCCAGTTGGATTTAGTTTTTTCTACATAGCCATTTTTCAACAATCACAATATGGTTTTGTCCCCACTCCTCTCCCAAAATTATTCTTTCCGAGGTTCCAAACCATCAAAATTCTTCTCCCCAAATCCAATAAACACTTGTCAGTCAGTATCTCGTCTGTTTACAAGTCAGCAATGTGTTGATGATTCACTCAATCCCCTGGGCTCCTGTGTTAATAATCAGTGTTTGTTTACCTCTTAACCCCATGAGTACTGCTCTTTCTTCAACCCTTTATTGGGTTGCCTCTCAAACCTGCACTTTGTTCAGAATTTGCTGTCTTGGTTAGTACCAGGACCCATCCACCGTGACGGTATGGACAGTATGATACTATTGTCTGATGGATAAGGCAGTTAGACACATCTGGCTCCAAAACTTGTCTTTTGTCACTTTGAGTGTTCTTGTGAAGATTATGGCTCTGACTCTAAACTTCTTCATCTGAAGTTGAGGTAATAATAACCATGTCATAGGGTTAACATGAAGATTAAATAAGGTCCTGGATATATACAACTAGCCTGATGCCTGGTACGCAGAAAGCATTTAACAAATGTTAGGCTCATCTTAATTTTTTCCTAATTGCCTGAGCCAGAAGGCTGGAGTCATCTTAGACTCCTCTCTCTCTAACATTAAAACTCTATGCTACAACTCTACAAAGTGCTATTGATTCAACCTTCTAAAAGTTTCTGAAATTCGTTACCTCCACGTATTCTCATGGCTTCATCATTTATTGACTGGATCGTTGTCACCATCTGTTTCCCTGATCCACTTACAGCTAAAATAAAGTTTTTAAAATGCAAACTTATCTTGACTGGGCCCAATTTAAATCCTTCATTGGCTCCCTGCAGAGTTCACAGTCAAGTCTATTTCCATAGTAGGAGGGGGTGGGGTACTTCCTGCCAGGTCTCCCCTCTCCCTTCACAGTTAACTCCTGCGCTCCCCACCACAAATCACACCAGGATTTTCTTGAAAGTCTCTTACTCTCTTACCTTCCCACGTGTAGTTCTCACTCCTTCGACTCTTCTTCCCTTTCTTCTCCTCTGATTTATCTGGTTAACTCCTCGACTTCCTTCAAAGACAGCTCAGGCTTTATCTCCTCTGGGAAGGCATCCTGATGAGCCAGCCTGGTTTACGTGCCCCTCCTTCCCTTGTGCTTCCCATCGCCATGTGCATCATTGACATAACAGGGATTACGTAGTTTTTTTCTCATTGACTTAATTATTCAACTTCCCTACTAGACTGGAAGTCCTTTGGGAATGTATTATATCTTCCAGATATAATATATGGCTTACATATATCATGTCTGAATATGTGCATGTTGAATGAATGGAATGACTGTTGAGTGAATGAATGGATGAATGAATGGATGAATGAATGACCTGAAGTTTTCAGAATGGGCCAAACTGGCAGGTATTCAGTTCTTTTCACGGATTGTTTTCATTGTCTGTATCCACCCTTCTTTGTCTGCCTAACTTTTGCCTTCCTCTCCTGAGTTAGTGTCTAGACTCTGGACCTTAGCACCCAACACGTGTGTCTATGTGAATACTTGCCAGTATGTTCCTGACAATGAATGGAAATAAATTAACATCAGTGTCTCTCCTCCCTAGAGTCTACTCATCAGTGAGCTCTAGGGCCATGGTTGTATCTGATTTATAAACTGTGTGTGGTGGATATTATTATTAACCCTACTTACAGATGAACAAGTCTGCTTAGAGAGGTGAAGTGACTTGCTCAAGCTTATAAACTTATGCAGTGGCGGAACTAAGACTGAATTTCCCAATGCCGTGCTATTCTACAATCTTTCTAAGAGTGGAAAATAAAGTAGAAAAAGAATCACATTGTATTCATTTCATTTTTTTATTCATGTAACTGTTTAATCTACATTAATTATAGTCTAATTTTCTGATCCTTACATGATACACACAGTTCTTATTAGACATTTTGGACCAATGTCAATATTTCTTTTAACAATGGCAAACCGATATGAAGCACTTCCTTCTTGTGGGTGATCGGTGAAGAGAAAGAAAAGAAGTAGACTACAAAATTTTGCTCATATTTTGTTAGTTTATAGACTATTCCATATTATTATCCACAATAATAAGTAAAGTATATATTATTATTTCTGAGACAGTTGTGTTCAAGAATTATGATTAACAACAGGAGAAAAACCTACATAGGAGATAAAATTGTTTCACTTGAGCTAAGGTTGGGTCTTAGCTGACAAATCACATCTTTTTTTTTTCTTTCTTTCACCAAACCTTTGTTTTAAATCCCTTTTTCTACCATATTGAAGGGAGGAGGTTTCTATTTGGGTCAATAATGGCCTCACCCGGACAAGTTCCCACCTTATCTTTCATGTCCTTTGTGTACTCTAGACAAATAAAACAGATGAGGCACAATATTTTGAGCCAAAGAACACAGTGCAGCTGGAAATACTTGCCTCATGTAGCCACAGCCATGTTTATTGTTGTTCTAGATAACAGATGCTAAAACACCACAGAATGGAAGATAGGGGTCCCTAAACATACCGCCCTCTTTCTCACATCCACACCTTTAGTCCTGCTGAGATCTCTACATGGACTACCCTTTTCTCTGCCTTGTGAACTCCTCTTCACCTTTGGAGCTTTAGATGCTCTAGGAAACCCTTTCTGATCTGCCTCTGCAGGAGTTGCTGCCTCTTTTGAGCAGCACACTTTGGTTGCAGCCCACAGGTACCCACTACCTTGAATAATAGCTATCTCTTTACACATCTGTCTTCTTCTCCAGGTAGTGAGGAACCCGGGACTAGTAGACTGTGATTATTTCGCAACCGGATTCTCAGAGCCAGGCTCCAGGTGAGCCTGGCACATAGTAGTCACTCAAATGTTTGTTGAATAAATATTGAATCAATGTAAAGATCTGTCCTTAGTCTAAGGTGATGTTATATTTGTAATCATTGGCTCAGATGATAATATCCTAAGCCCATCAGTTGGGTAATGTTAAGAAAAATGACCAAGGTTCTTTGTCTTTACCCAAAATATATTGAATGTAATTATTTTCTTTTGATTGAAATGTGTTAGCTCTGTAGAGCAGGTGGGAGGTATAGAATGGCATAATGGCTAAGAATGTGGCCTTTGAGATCAATACACCTGGGTTGAAAAGATAGTTTTGGTGCTCACTAGATTTGTAACATTGAGCTTCTCTTGGCTCAGTTCCTAAAATGATACAATAATGACCACCTCACAGAGTTAATTAGAAAACTAGAAAATGCTGGCAAAACTGTCTACATGGTTCTTAGTACATAGTAAGCAATGAATACATGGTTTCCATTATTAGTCGGCCATGTGTTTCTGAAGCACAGCTTTGCTATAGGACTATATGATTTTGGTCCAAAAATTTTGTTTGTCTTCTATTTCCCCTGGTGTGTACCTTGTTTCCAGGAGCTAAGATCTGACCTTAGCCTCCTGCTGACTCTGAGTACACCTTCACAGAAGAGACTGAGCCTCACAGGACCCATTTAGAGGGAGAATGCAATTGGCATTTTAAGGACAGCCTTTTTCACTGCCCTTCATCCTTTATCACTCACTTCTCTCGTTGCCTCTTCCCTATCTCCAGACTTTCATCATAATGTTTGGAGATGAGGATGGGAGAGTAAATAGATGACCACGTACGTTCATATCCAAACTCTGTTCCAGGTGTTGGGTCAGTCTTGTGTCCTAGGGACTTAAACTGGGTATAGGACTGAAACCCAGGGGGCTCTAAGGGATAGTATGTACAGCCAAAATTGATATAGAAAACTAAGTAGACAGTTGAAGCAGGGTGTCAATTCAAAGGTGTTGGGCCTATAAGCAGAATTCTGCTGTGAGGTGACATGATAGAAACTAGGAAATGCAGAACTGAGAAATAAGGTTAAAAGAGGACAGAGTAGCACTTCTGGAGAGATTCCCAAATCCTGAGCAAAGTCACAGAAAAGGTAGCATGGAATAGTGAAAAGATCAGAGGCCTTGAGGCCAGACAGGTTGTACGCCCTCAGGAAATCACTAACTCCCTTGATCCCCATTGGTTACATCTGTAAAATGAAGACACTAGTGATCATTTTATTGGTTTTCTAGGAAGATTGAGGAAGAAGGTGTAGCTAAAGCATCGAGCACTTTCCAGGTGCTTAACCCCCTGCCTTGGCTCTTGGGGTGGAGGGAATCATCAACCAGCTAAACCCAACGGATGTCTCAGGATGAAACCAAGCTTTTCATTTCCATAGTCTCCAGCCATCTCTTCTGATCCAGGCTTATAGTAAAGATATAGAATGGAAAGTCAGACCAAGCATTGTTGATGTTTAAGGCAAAGGGTGCCAATGAGTTTAGAACTTATGTTTGTTATGGACTACTAACCAGAAGATTGGTTCTGGTTGAGTGCTGGTGACCTCAGTCTCTGACTCAATTCTTGGCTCTAATTTTGGGTGGAAGAATGGCAAATACGAGTCCTAGAGAAAACTTGTCCGAGGATATACCTGCTTTCTCCTTGGAGATCCAGTGCCCATTTTCGCGATGGAGTGAGCGACCCCAGTTTGTCTAAACTACTTTGGAGAAACCATGCAGTTTGGTACATTCTGATTTCCTCTATGTGCAGGAAGGACTGTGACCCTTAAGTCATGAGTATTTAATCGAAGCATATTGAGCATACGTTGTTTGAGAATACAGTTGAGTACTTTGGACAAATGGCAATAATTATATAGAATAGCATTGTATGGATAATAATGTGAAATTCAGTTGCTATTGATTTTACTTAATGGTGTTTAACTCCTTTCTTGAGAATAAATTTAGTTTGCTTCAATCTAATTGAGGACACTTGATTGAGGTGCTTGTCTTAACTGACTTTGGTGCTCAGCCAGGTGCACACGGAAAAAGGCAAAAGAAAGCTGAGAGTAAATAATAAGTGCACTGGACATGTGTGTGCTTAAGGCAGCATTAGGAAAATGTCTTCCTGCTTTTTCATTAGTTGTTCATTTTCTTAACTATTGTAAATATCAGTCACTAAATATGGAAAGATGAAATGGATATTGATAAATAAGGAATGCTCTTGCTTCTTGAGAAACAAATGTTTGCTTGTTTCTCACTTGTATTTCTAGACCCACCTGCCAGGCTACTGGTTGAGATCTTTATAGTAGGGTCTCACATGAGAGAAACAATAAAGTAACATTTTATGGTCAAAATTCAGCACAGTTCTTTTAATTTACTCTTTCCTATTGAGTCCTGCAGGAGACATGATAGTGAATCAAGGGAAAAGCATTTAAAAAATGTGTTCCCCTCACTTTTCCCCTAAACAAATAGGTAGTTTTGGCTCCTTTTGTTTCCTGACTCACTTCCCCTTTTCTCCCAATTTCACATTTTGAGAAGCAAATGTCTTTCTGCTTTTGCTGTCTTTCTGCCGTAAGTCAACCCTCTCCAATCAATAATCTGTTTTCATCTGAAAGGATTTACATACATAAAAAAATATCATTGAGGCATAGTTATTAGAATAAGTCTCCTTAACACAGTTATGGAGAGAATCATGGAGAATCTCTGGGTCTAAAGATCTGTGTTTGAGTCTTGCCTCGGCTGCTCGTTCTGTGATCTTGGGAGACTGACTTATCTTCTCTGAACCTTAGATTTCTCATCCACGAAGTGAGATGTTGATGCTTCACAGTGATTATAAGGACTAAATGAGATAATGTCACCAAGGCAGAGCTGCTTGTCAATTGTAATTGTGAAACTTTTAGATTGCTTTCCTCTAGAGTGCAGGGACAGTGTCTCCACCATTTTTTTATCCTCAGCACTTAGCCACGAGCAGGTATGCAGTAGGCTCCCAGAAATGAGTGTTGAAGAAGTTATCGATATTTTTACAGGTCCTTGGTTCATGTCAAGGCTCCTTACCCATCCGTGACCTCCTCCAGGACCAATGTTGAACTTAGATCTTTCCCACAACTCCTGACACTGTGCCTAGCATTTGTCTCCTAAGGACTCCAAAATGAACGATGGAAGCCACACTGGCAGCGTGCTCTGCTTCTGAGGGAAGTAAAATAATGTACTGAATCATATATATTTGGCCAATCTTCGTAACTGCATCAGTGAACAGAGAGGTCTTTAAACTTCTCTAAAGACATGGGAACCTAGACAAGCATTTATAATGAAAGAATCATGCATAACACTGGGAATAATAAATAATCCCAAAGAGATCACAGATGTTCCATCGTAAGTACTTCAATAAACTTTATAAAACTGTTTCCAGAATAAAAGCATATCCTCTAATGGCAGTAATTAGAATCTATAATAAAACCAAACAAAGAATTGGAAGAGATCATTTATTGTGGATAAACACACTAGCTACATTTGCCCAGCTGCATTTGTGACAGCTTTGTAGAAGACGTGTGAGTCAGGGTCACAGCATGTGAGAACACTGTGCTGGATTCTTAACCAGCTCCCATGCAGCTCACCTAAACAGTTTTGTTTCTATGGTCGTCTGAAGTCCAGAGCAATGGACTGGAGCTGTGGATTCTAATTCTGATTCTGCAGCTAATTTATATTAACACCTGTGTGTCTTAATTTCCTAAACTCTAGAATTTCCTAACTCTATCATACATTTGCCCTACCTACCTCTCAGAGTGGCTGTGAGGATTAAATGAAGGACTATAAGAAAGTGCTGGAGGGGGCTGGCTCCGTGGCCCAGTGATTAAGCTCATGTCTTCTGCTTCGGCGGCCCAGGGTTCACTGGTTTGGATGCTGGGTGTGGACCTACACATGGTTTATCAAGCCATGCTGAGGTGGCATCCCACATAGAAAAACTAGAAGGACATACAACTAGGATATACAACTATGTACTGGGGCTTTGGGGGAAAAAAAGAGGAAGATTGGCAACAGATGGTAGCTCAGGGCCAATCTTCCTCACCAAAAAGCATACCATTTTTTTAAAAAAAGAAAGTGTTGGAAAATAAACATAAAAATCTCTTTACCCAGACATTTTGCAATAACTCTGGATACAGTAGTTGCCAGCTACAAGCCTATGTGATTTCTTTCATAATCTTCAATAAAGACATCCCAACTGCCATGCCTTCAACTTCAGTTGCTATGTTTTCTCTCCTGATAACTATGTTGTTTCAGTGTTATGATACTTATAAACCTAGCATGAAAATCACCTCCTTAGCTGATGGTTCACCTTCGTAAAAGTTGGAGCCTTGGCTGTTGAAACCATGGTAATAATGTTTATTTAGTTTTTTTAGTAACCTTTATTTAAAGTTTTCAATCTCCTGGCAAAGAAAGTATCTGTCTTGTTCCCTACTTTATCTTCATCTTGTAGCATAGGGCTGGGCACATAGTCTGCGCCTAATCAATATTTGGTAAATGAATGAATGAACAAACTCTATTTTATTGAGTAATTTTTCTGAAGGAGGTTTTTTTTTTGTTTTTTGTGGCTTTTTTGCTGAGGAAGATTAGCCCTGAGCTAACATCTGTTGCCAATCTTCTTTTTTTTTGTTTGCGTAAGCTTCACCCTGAGCTAACATCTGTGCCAATCTTCCTCTATTTTGTATGTTGGTTGCCACCACAGCACGGCCACCAATGAGTGGTATAGGTTCACGCCCTGGAACTGAACCCCGGGACACCAAAGTAGACTGAGCTGAACTTAACTACTAAACCATGGGGCTGGCCCCTCTGAAAGAGTATTTTTGAGCACCCTACCAGTTTCTTTGAAAAATTAACAATTAAGAAAAAAAATGTTTTGAGTAGATGAGGTCAGTCATCAGATAAATACCCAAATCATTAGATTCAGAACCACATGCACGAACTGCTCATTTAATGGATACTGTCTGAGCTCAGGCTCCTTGGTGGGTGGGCCAAGAAGGCCAGGAGCTGAAAGCCAATGAGGTCAGATGGCATAGTGGCTCATAGGTGGAGTTGTCTGGGGACATATGGGTTCATAAAAATTACTATTTTTTCTTTTTTCCTTATTGGTGAATGACATTTTCACAAAAGTGTAAGATATACAATTGTACATAAAACAGAGAGTTTCAGATGAATGAGTCTTCATTTATTCAACAAATATTCGAGTGCCTGTTATTTATCAGGAGGTGAGTTATATGTTCAAGGTCAAAAGTGACTAAGAAAGACGTGCTTCCTGCCCTTGTGGGTCTCATTGTAACCGATGATATAAACAAACAGGCAAGTATGACTTTTGTGATAAGGACCATGGGAACATGTAATAAAGTCACCTTCTAGAGATTAGGTTAGGAGAGAGGGTAAAAATAGGCTTTCTAGGGGAGGTACTGTGTAAGAAGAAAATGGAGAAAGAAAGATTGCCAGGTGGCATGAAAGCAGTAGGGCTGGTGCATGGAGCCAGGGAGAGGTGGGAGGGGCAAGAAGTATTCCTAAAGAAGTTGTCTGGGCTAGGTCATGCAGGGCCTTGAAAGCAATGTTCAAGAGTTTGGACTTCATCATAAGACGAGTGACAAGCTCTTGCAGGAATGTAAGCAATGGAGTGACAAGATCAAATTAGCCCTTTAAAGATTCTCCTGGCAGGCAGTGTAGATAATGGATTGGAGGGCAGGCCTAAAGAGAAGGCTGTTGTAGAGAATGGTGGTTGGAACTGGGGTAGTAGAAGTGTTGCTGGAGAGAAGCAGCGGAATCTGAGAGATCTCAAGGCTTAAAATCTCAGGGTTTCCACTATTTAGGCAGGGGTCATGGCTGTGTATCTGAGTGCGGTGCAAGAGGGATCCTGGGACTAGGATGCAAACGCGTGACAAGAAAGCTGAGTGATTTGAGAAGACAGTCTGTGCAGGGCTTGCTTCATGGGCATCCTATGGGCACCATCCCTGAGAGCCCTGCACGCAGAGGGCATGGTGCTTGGTTTAATTCTCTATTGTAGCCATCTTGACATTCTTAATGACTTCTTTCTGAGGAGGAGGATTAGCCCTGAGCTAATATCTGCAGCCAATCCTCCTCTTTTTGCTGAGGAAGATTGGCCCTGAGCTAACATCCGTGCCCACCTTCCTCTACTTTTATGTGCGGGATGCCTGCCACTGCATGGCTTGATAAGCAGTGCGTAGGTCTGCACCCGGGATCTGAAATTGTGAACCGCGGGCTGCTGAAGCAAAATGGGCAAGCTTAAATGCTGCGCCACTGGGCTGGCCCCTCTTAATGATTTTTGAACAAGAGGTCATCCCACATTTTCATTTTGCACTGGGCGCCACAATTTATGTAGCAGGTCTAGCTGCTGCCATCATGATTAAAGCATACTTGGTGTCATAAAAGTCAGTCAAATGAAGGATTCTTCTATCTGTAGTAAGCGCCAGAAGTCAGCTTTGGAGTCACGAGGCAAGCAGGAAGTAGCAGGCTCTGCGCGACAAGCAGCTGCTCAGCAGCAGCGAGGTCTCTATGTCCTGCTGCAGGAGGATAAAGAGAAGGACCGGAAAGTGTGCAAGCAGCTGAAGCCCAGCCAGCAGGCCTAAGGGATTTGTAGTGGGTCTGCCTGTCCAGCCAGCTGATTCAGCTTCCTCAGTCATCTTTCCAATTACTTCTGGACACTAGTCTTTACTCAGTACTTCTTTAGAGGATCCAGCAGTGGTATTTTTTTCCTATTGTATTGACTTCTAGTTTTGTTTATAGGATCCTCAGACCTTTGATTTTCTTTTGCCGTCTTTTCCACGTCAAGGAGTATTTCGCTGTGTTCAATTGTCATGTTGTATAATTATTTTTAGCTCAAGTATACTTACTGCTTCAATTGCTGAGAGCAAATTATATACTGTACATCTTGTAAGTCTGTTGGTAGATTTAGGTTTTACAGAATTCATTTTAAGCAAAACTTAATAACTCTTTCTTCATGTTAACTCTTAAGATTTTCTCTTCTCTAGGCTTTCTTGCAATCTCCTCAGCTGTAGCCTTCAAGGACGTGTCCTTCTGAAGACTCGTACTCCTTCCGGGCCCCTTCTACTTCAAACTTTGCTGAAAGGCCAGACACTGGCTAAACATGGTGTCTCAGTGTGTTTGTTCTGCTACAACAGACATACCATAGACTAGGTGGCTTATAAACAACAGAAATTTCTCACAGTTCGGGAGGCTGGGAAGTCCAAGATCAAAGTGCTGGTAGATTGCATGTCTGGTGTAGCACTTCCTGGTTCCAGTTCTCACCATGTCCTCCCATGGGGGACAAGGGGGCTCTCTGGAGCTTCACTTATAAGAGCACTAATCTCATTCATGGGGGCTTTGGCATCATGACCAGATCATCTCCCGAAGGTCCCACCTCCTAATAACATCACCTTAGGAGTTAGGATTTCGACATAGGAATTTGGGGGGACACAGACAGTTGGTCTATTGCACATGACAACCTAGGAAGCCAAATTATGCCTTCGCCCACTTTTAGAACTTGGAAGCAGGGCCACAAAGTGGAAAGAGCAAGGATTTGGGAGTCATTGAAAACTTGGTTTAAATTGTAGTTCTGCCAGATAAGCTATGTGAATTTGGGCAAATTATTTGACTTCTTGACCTCAGTGTCTTCATCTGCAAAAGAAGGGTAATAATGCCCATCTTGCAGGGCAACTGAGAAGAGTAATTAGGTTAATGTATGGAAGATGCCCAGTACACACTAGGAACTCAATAATGGCAGCTACTATGTGCAATATATTCTACATTTTCTTTTTCTTTTTGTTTTTTTTTTTGGTGAGGAAGATTGTCCCTGAGCTAACGTCTGTGCCAATCTTCCTCTATTTTGTATACAGGAGGCCGCCACAGCTTGGCTTGATGAACAATGTGTAGGTCCACGCCGCCCAGGATCCGAACCTGCCCAGGATCTGGGCTGATGAAGAAGAGTGTGTGAACTTAACCAATATGCTACTGGGCCAGCCCCTGCATTTTCTTCTTAAAAAATTCTATAACTCAGGGAAGGCATGAAATATTCTCATTATTTAAGTGTAAGCAAGAGAATTCTATTTGTTTTCACCTATCTATCATCTATCTCATCTTTCTTTCGGTCTATCTAGCTAGCTAGCTATTTATCATCTATCTATCTATCTATGCTTTACTTACAATTTAATTTCCAAGGCTTACCTGCAGTGTCTCTTATTCCTTCATAAGGCAGAGGGACTACACTTCAACTTTTTAATTTGAGAAATTTCAAATCTATGTGAAATTTGAGATAATAGTACAATAAACACTGATATATTCTTTTCCTAGATTCACCAATTGTTAATAATTATTAATATATCTATTGTATACATATTTCTTGTTGAACCATCTGAAGGTAAGTCGAAGACATTATCATCATTCACCTTTAAATACATGCATCTCTGAGACATAACACTTTCCTATACAACCACACTATATCATGCCTACGAACTTTAATAAGAAAAAAATCTTCTGGTTAGGAGAAATCTTCTATTGTTTTTGCCCTTTCCCATCTCTTCAGCAAAGGTAAGTCATTAAAAATTCTTGTTGGCCCTGGTGCTGGCTTCAATTCAGAGACAGAGGTTCTTGAGAAAGAGGGTAGCTTGGCTCTTGGAAGTCAGACTCCACAGTCAATTGCAATGGTATGAACTAGCTGAGCCGTTTTCCAAACTTGTCTCTCCAGCTTTGATGTGAAGGCGACACTTCATTCAGATGGACTTTCTCCTTTCTCAGCATCCCTTCACTCACCACACTCGCTTGCACCTCCCTCTTTGGTTTCTGACTCTAATGCCTTCCATATTCCACCTGTGGGGATTATAGCACACCCTCAGGTTTCACCTTGTCTGTGGACTTCCCTGAAGATGTGAGGTCACATCTATGTCAGCCTCTCTGAATTGTTGCTATAGCCCTTGTATGCATCAATTTATTGAGCATTAGCTTACATTGTTGCTCTCAAGTTGTTTCATACGGTTTTTGTGAAACAACATTTAGGCTCCATATGGGCGAGGTCTTTGAGAGCATAATAGGAGCTTGAGAAATATTTATTAATTGATGTTTTTATTTATAGCTATGTGTGTCTTTGAGTAACAAAGGCATTGTGCTCAGTGCCTTTTACTCAACAGTATCCAGCCTTTGTCAACAAAAAAATTAGTTTTGACAACTAACACACTTAGCATCAGTTGCACTCACAGTTGCTTTGTATTATTGGCTTGTTCTTGTCAAAGGGTACAGATCCATCATTTGAGTCATTGTCAGTAGAGGTATCTTCATTTATGCAGAGATTTCAAAGCCAGCTGGATGCCAGGTACCATGACCTCATTTGGACCTCTCTGTGGCCAGAATGATTCAGACATTTAAGTAATTGGAATAACCGGATTGTCACATGGCTTGCTTTGTTATTGCAACTGTATTATTGTTTGACTTGTAGAAACAGTGTACTCCTCCAACTGCTTTACTTTTGGCATCCGTATTGTTTAAAGGGTGAACTGATATTTTAACTGATTCGGTTGGGCTGTATTGGATCTGTTAACAGACGTGGGAAGTTTCCTAAAATTGTAGCTCTTCCACTCTTTGACAGCTGTTTAGTTAGCCACCGTATATTTCTTAAAACTTTTTTTTTTTTTTTTTGCCAAGGGAGGTTAGCCCTGTGCTGACGTCTGTGCCAATCTTCCTCGCTTTTGCCTGTGGGTCCCTGTCGCAGCATGGCTGATGAGTGGAGTAGGTCCACACCTGGGGGTCCGAACCCACAAAACCAGCCTGCTGAAGTGGAAAGTGTTGAACTTAACCATTATGCCAGGAGGCCAGCCCCTCTTAAACCTTTTAATAAGGCTTATTCCCCTTTTTATGAAAACTAGGATCATGTTAGATAATTTATGTTTTTTCTAAAATGCCCAGTAAACTTTCAGTCTTCCCAAACAGCACAATTTGTTTAGTCATAAAATGACTCCATTTTGTTTACGTAATTTTGGCTGAAATAACAGTGGGCGGTTCTGTTAACTCAGTGTGTTTTTAAGTGTGCTCTTGAAGGGAGTTTGTTGTTTTTCTCCAAGTTCTGATGCTCTTTTGATTGAGGTATTTCCAGAATTCACAAATAAGTTAATTCCCAAGAGATAAGTATGCTCTTCTTAGCAGTTTTTGGGGAATGCGTGCCCTGCTGTCCACACCAGTGCTGTGGCAGTTGGATGCTGGGCCACCCGGTGTGGACCTCACCCAGTGCTTGCTTTCTGTGTCTGCTGTGTTCTGCACACGTGCACTCAATGTTTAAACATCCAAACTACATTTTGGCTTTTCCACGCACCCACCTAAATTCAAATTCTACTGAATTTAGTAGAAACAAAGAAAAACAAATATTATGGTTTCAAGCCAGTCAAATTAGTTAATTTAACCTCTGTGACAGTCACAAGAATCGTTTTGACTGGTTTTCTTTTTTTAATCTTCCCCTCAAAGCCCCTCAGTACATAGTTGTAGATTCTAGTTGTGGGTGCCTCTGGTTGTGCTATGTGGGATGCACCCTCAGCATGGCCTGAGGAGCACTGCCATGTCTGCGCCCAAGATCCGAACGGCAAAACCCTGAGCCACCCAAGTGGAGCACACGAACTTAACCACTCCGCCACAGGGCCAGCCCCTGAAGTTTTCTTGATTCAACCAGTTTTGAAGGCACATTCTTTTTTTGTAATTATTTATTTAATTTTATTTTTTTGAGGAAGATTAGCCCTGAGCTAACAGCTAGCACCCATCCTCCTCTTTTTTGCTGAGGAAGACTGGCCCTGAGCTAACATCAGTGCCCATCTTCCTCTACTTTATACGTGGGACGCCTACCACAGCATGGCTTGATGAGCGGTGCCATGTCTGCACCTGGGATCCGAACCAGCGAATCCCAGGCCTCCAAAGCCGAACGTGCGCACTTAACCGCTGCACCACCGGGCCAGCCCCTGAAGGCACATTCTTATAGAACCTCATTTTAATAAGTTCAGAAAGGTAAACTAAAGTGACTCAATTTGTTATAATATGATGCTTTCTTGTCATTTGCTATTGTTTACATTGATCCATTTTAAACTTTGTTTAGATGCCGTTTCAACAGTTTGCTTTAATATTTGATAACTTATGGAACTGTGTTTTAGAATGGGCACAATTGTTAGTCAAGTAAATGTCAAGCTTGTTTCCTCCTGAATCCTTCTCCCATGTGACTTCATTTTCATGTTGATGTTAATGCCAGGGAGTCATAAAGATCCATTTACATACCTCTTTGGGGACTTTACCTTTCTAGACTTAACTTAAATATGTAAATCATGGTGAGTAGTGTAAATTATGTGAGCAGTGTAGCTTTTAAAAATTCCTTGAAATGCTTTGGTATTGAAGTTAAGTTCAAATAAGACATATTGGGTAGAGAGAAAATGGGAACAATTGAGGTTTATTTCGTTTAATTATTTATTTATTCTTTTGAGGAAGATTAGCCCTGAGCTAACATCTGCTGCCAATCCTCCTCTTTTTGCTGAGGAAGATTGGCCCTGAGCTAACATCCATGCCCGTCTTCCTCTACTCTATGTGTAGGATGCCTGCCACAGCATAGCTAGAGAAGTGGTGAGTAGATCCACATCCAGGATTCAAACCAGCTAACCCCGGGTAGCTGTGCCACTGGGCTGGCCCTAAATGAGGTTGAAAATAAGGAGATTTACTGAACAAATATACTTTAATTCAACGTAAAATAACAGAAGAAAGGTAATATTTTATTTTCGTAGGAGATTATTTGAAAATTGTCCATTTCTTCTTTTTTTTGCCCTCCTTTACTTTTTCTGGCTGTTTCCAGGTCACTTTCATTGGAAAAGTCCTTTATGTCTTAGAACAACCTACTATGTATGAGTTTTCAGCTCAAGACTCAAACATAGGCATTCTTAAAATACTCAAATGACTTCTTTTCTTCTTTCTCTCTCTCTTGCCTGCCTGTTGCAAATGCATGAGGAGATAGCGTCTTCCTTGAACTAGGTCCTAAAGAGTGTTTGTTTTAAATCATGAGCATTTCCCATAGCATGATTCTTTATCTTCTTTGTCTTCTTCAATTCTTTTACTTTAGTTTCAAAGGAAAAACTTTACAAGGGGGCTAAATTTCTCTGTCACTTATCAAGTGACAGCCTCCTAAATTCCAATTTCAGTTTTCAGAATACGATCCTATTTTCTAAGTATTCGATGGGTTGCTTTTCCTTCCCCATATTTTTTACTCTTATTTCAAATTTTGGGTTTTTCTTACTCAGCCTCCATCCTTATTTTACAATAGTCTGTCCATATAGTCTTCATCCTCCTCGTCATCATCTTAACCACTTCTTATCAAGAACTACATACTAGATAGGGTTTTATTTATTTATTTATTTTTGAGGACGATTAGCCCTGAGCTAACTACTGCCAATCCTCCTCTTTTTGCTGAGGAAGCCAGGCCCTGAGCTAACATCCATGCCCATCTTCCTCTACTTTATATGTGGGACACCTACCACAGCATGGCTTGCCAAGCAGTGCCATGTCTGCACCCGGGATCCGAACTGGCGAACCCTGGGCCGCCGAGAAATGGAACGTACGCACTTAATCGTTGCGCCACCGGGCCAGCCCCGCATACTAGATAGGGTTTTAGCATATTCTCTGTGCTATCTGTGCATAGTATGTGCTGTGCTTACAGCAACTCGCAAGGTTTTACAGACGAGGAAACTGAAGCTAAGATCCTGTGGTAGGCTGAATAAAGATGCCAAAAGATGCCCACTCCCTAATCTTAAGAACCTGTGAATATATTACCTGACATGGTAAAAGGGACTTTGCAGGTGTGATTAAGGGTCAGATCTTGAGATGGGGAGATGATCCTGGATTATCTGGATGGGTCCAACCTAATCACATGAATCCCTAGATACAGAGAATCCTTCCTGGCTGGGTTAGAGAGAAATGTGACCGAGGAGGAAAGTTGCTGGCTTTGGAGATCAAAGAAAGGCCACGAGGAAAAGATGCAGGCAGCTCTAGAAGCTGAAAAAGGCAAGGAAAGAGACTCTTCCTCAGAGCTTCCAGAAGGAACACGGCCTGGCCAACACCTTAGTTTGATCCCAGTAAGACCCATGTTAGACTTCTGCCCTCTAGCAGTGTAACACAGTAAATTTGTATTGTTTAAGCCACTAAGCTAGTGGTAACTTGTTACGGCCGCCATAGAAAACTAATATAGATAGGTAGAGTGATGTGTCACGTGACATCATCAGAGTTGGAGCCAAAATGTCATTGCTGACTGACCTATCTGACCGTCCTCCATAGCACGCTGCTGTCTTGGTTCCCAGGAGAGAGAACTGGTATTTCTCTCAGCATGCTGAGTCTAAGCAAATTCCCTTCCTTCATTCTTTCCAGCCTCTGGGCTGTTAATTCATCTTTTCTCCTAATATCTAGCACAGTGTACACTTCTTAACAGAACCCAGGTTATGAATGATAGTAGGAAAATTCACACAATCCGTGGGAATATCCTGCAGTGCTCCATGGACAATGAGTTTGAAAAGCAAGAGCTGAAAATTGAAAAACATGAGCAGAACCTGTATCTCTCATGTGGCATTTGCTAACAATAAAAAGGCCTTTTGGCTCAACATTGTTATTACAAGAAAAGGTACATTCCATTCTATTCTAATACACTTGAGGTTAAAATGACGAGTTAATTTAGTATCCAGTTTGTGTCACAAGGCTGTAGCGAAATTTCATTTCCCCACACCGGTTTCACTACTGTCACTGTTTCACTGTCTCTCTATTGTTCTATTTACAGAGGAAAAACAAAGAAGGTGATTTGTAAATATTGACTAAACAGAGGACACCTTAGAAAGGATTCCAAGGGCTTCCCGTACTTTCGTTACCATTGCACTGAAGATGCCTTCTAAAGAGGCTAAGATTGTAGCTGAAAACATTGCAGCAGCCTGTACACCTCAAGAGACTGCCCTGCTACAAGTAAAATTCAGGACAGAAAACAGCACAGAGTAGTGGAATGAAGAAAATGACTACATGGCTGAAATTATTTAAAATAGTACTGAACATCTTGTTTTGCGCAAATATCTATGGAATAAAGTCTCTTCCTTTCCACTATGAAAACTATGGCTTAAGGCTGAATAATAAGCTTTGAGGTAAAAGATTAACAAATGTATAAATATCAAACAGTTTTTCTCCTCTAAGAAAAAAAGATTGCTGGGGCCGGCCCGGTGGCGCAGTGGTTAAGTTTGCACGTTCTACTCCAGTGGCTCAGGGTTCGTGGATTCAGATCCCAGGTGTGGACCTACA
This sequence comes from Equus przewalskii, assembly GCF_037783145.1. NCBI lineage: Eukaryota > Metazoa > Chordata > Mammalia > Perissodactyla > Equidae > Equus > Equus przewalskii. The sequence goes on along the minus strand of NC_091839.1, from coordinate 62,302,594 downwards.
TACCGCTTGCCTAAGCCATGCTGTGGCAGGCGTCCCACTTATAAAGTAGAAGAAGATGGACATGGATGTTAGCTCAGGGCCAGTCTTCCTCAAAAAAAAAAAAAGAAAGAAAAAAGATTGCCAAATATTGTAATGGAATACTAAAGGAAATCATGAACTACCTATTTATTTGAGTTCTTTTAAAACAGTATATATCCTTTATCCATCAGTGATTATTAAAATAAGGCCAATTCTGAATTTTGGAGAGTGGCTTATTGACTTCTCAAGATTTAATTCTTGTGGAATTATTCCATGATCACTGTGGTGGATACCGCCATCTTCATTAGCCCCGACCTTGAAAACTGAGAAGCTGGTTTTTTTCAAATACAAAGGCATCCTCCTAGCAGCATAAAGCTTTAAAGATAGCAATGTATTAAAAAGAGTCAACTATCTTATTAAAAAAAATAATTTTGGGTCCTGATAGTTCACCATATAAAGTCTGTCATCTAGGCCCTTCTGATGCTAGCTGCTCACTTTTTCTACATGATACACGATACATGAACCACGATGTCAAGCAAGAGACTTACCATGGTGTTCCGAGTGAGAATGGGGGTTACGGAGTGATTGTGACTGTCTTCTCTTGGTTTTGATAACCTCTGTAAACTCTGTGGTAGAAGTTTCTACTTGAGATTGACCTGGGGACTCTTTAAGATGGGGAGTCTTGGGCCTTTTGGAATTTAACAGCTGGAGCAAAGAGAAAAGAAAGCAACATAGAAGTAAATATCTGGTCTAGTCCAAAGTTGCCGTCTCTCCCACATAATTGAATACATTCATTTACCTTGAATAAATGCCTATTGCCATTACGTATTTTAACTTGAGAATAATTATTTACTTATTTTAAATCAATTTCTACATATCTTCTTTTCTATGTAAGATTGACATTTGTGTGTCTTTGTTTTCATTCAATCTATAATAACCTCTTTTTTTAGGATTGGCACCTGAACTAACATCTGTTGCCAATCTTCTTCTTTTTGTTTTTCTTCTTCTCCCCAAGGCCCCCCTGTAAGTAGCTCTCTGTTCTAGTTGTAGGTGCTTCTGGTTGTGACATAATAAGCTTTAATAAATACAGTGTAGTGTTTGCTTATAGATAAATGTATTCTATTTCTGGGCATTTGAATGGCAGCAATTTCCTCTTTTAAAACAAAGGAGTTGACTTTTATTCCAAACACCCCATCATGCCAGTGCTACTGACCTCCCATTGCCCTGACTTTTTGCTCCCTAGGTTGGTGAGCCAATCCAATGAAGCATTTGTGCAGACTGGTCATGACCAACACATCCCTGCTACTGCTCCCTTCCTACCTGTTACGTTGGAAGGACCCTAGAGTGTATATCTGCTGTCACCCTTGTCCTAGACCACGTTGTTCAGATAATGCAAATCTCTCTCCCTGGTGTGAGGACTGGGTCTGTGTCTCAGATCTGGTCCTCCCGTGTGATTCATCTGACTGCCTGTAGTGATTGCTCCAGAGGTGGACATGTGATTCAGGATATCCAATATGGCTGCTCTAGACCACTAACTGGTAAAAATGGGAAAGGGACATCCTTTCCTCTGGTTGTTAAGCTAGTAGGACATAAGCCTAAAACTATCGAGGACACTCTTACTACCACAGAGGTGAGTCTGTTATAAAATAAAGCCCAGAGTCAATAGGAGCTGAGGATGGAGACACATTCTTAATAAAACTGTTGGGGAATGTGGATCTAGCCATGGCTTTTTACCGGACCTCTGAGTTATATGAATCAAAAATTGTCTTTTTTCCCCTCCTATGTCTTTTTGAGTTGCAGGTCCCTCACTTGCAACTGAGTCCATTTCTATTTGATCGTGAGAAGAATAATGAATCACAGAGGCTTTCTAGTTGTATCCCAAGGATCTCATATTGAATCAGGAATCAGATGATTTCCTTATTCACTTTGGGAAATAGACTCCAGTTCAGTGTCTGCAATATCATTATGTTCTCGTGCCCACAGCAGACATCGCTAATCAATCAACATGGTGAACTCTGATGCTGCATGGGGCTGCATCATTGCACTTCAGAAAAGTGGAGCAGCATATAAAATGATCCCATCTTGGAGTTCTAGGATCTTCTTGATCAGAAAAAAAGAGGCACACTTTGGGCATCAACAGGTGCCTCCAAGTACCCCCAGAGTGTCACTTGCCTGCACTGGTGGTTGACACCGTCTCATCTCAGGGGCCATGGCAGACCCTGCAGTCTTCCTCTACCGCATCCTTCTCCACTTCCACTCTGTGCTCTCTGACTCCTGAAATCTCCCATTAGGGCTTCGATCTTTGTCTTTACATATCAATGGTTGATCTAACATATGCGAAAAGCATTTACAAGAAACTTATTACAGTAGCGTCCTTTGGGGAAAAAGTCTGGAGAAAGTGGAACGATGGGCTCTTATTTTTCATTTTGTCATTTCCATAGGTTGGACTTTTAAGAAAACTTGAAAATGAAGTCTAATAGGTTGAATTTTCTAACTTTATATGTGAGCTATTTTCATTTACAAAAAGGCAAGTGGATAATCCATTTTCTTTTTGTGTATCTTTGTATTAAAAAGCCTAATAAATATCATAGTACCTACATGCATATTATGTGCCCATGCATTCATTCAACAAGTATTTGTGCCTCTGCTTCATATGGGGCTCTGGTCCAGGTCATAGGCACAGCCATGAGTGTGGCAGTCTTTGCCTTCACGAAGCTTCCATTCCAGCATCCAGAGCTTCTCTAAGAAAGTCACTTAGATTTTCTCAATTTATTTTTACCAGCGTGCTGGGAGGATCATTTTATTTTACAGACAAGGAGGCTATAAATACAGAGGTGCTAATTCCTTGGCCCCAGGTCACACAGCAGTAAGGGGAAGAGGGGGAATTTGAGTAGAGGCAGTCTGACTCCAGAGTCTGCAGATGACATCGGGACAAATAAATGGCTCCCAGTGTCTGGGAGAGAATGTCTGATTAATACCTGTTAATGCATAAATGTCTTTGGGAAAAGTGTACTTAAAGTTGTTATTCAATCAGTTGAGTTTGGCCAAAAGATGTGAGAGCAGAGTTTTCTAGAGCATAGACAGTAAAGAGCAAGTGCGCTGGAACTAGGGTGGAGGTGACTGAAGGAAGAGGAAGGGGAGGAGAAGGAGGAAGCAAAGGGGGAGGCAGGAAGGAAAGAAGGCGGGGAGGAGGAAGAGGAGACCACCTCACTGAAGGGAATGGTGACCACCACCAGCTTAGCACTTTTTTGGTGTCTGGTACCTTGGCGGTGGGCAGTGAACACATTATATCATTTAATCCTCGAGACAGCTCTGTCTGGCTCTAAAGCTCATGTTCTTGCAGCTCAATTCCGGCTCCAGCACAGTTGTGTCTGGACTCATATCTGGGGTGAACCAGTCTAGCAGGCCCCAAAGTGAGGAGGTGAAGATTCAGAGGCAAGGAATCCACAGAGTGGCAAAGCAGAGCCAGCCCTCTCTGGGAAGAGCATCAAACTAAAAGGGTATTTGCTTTTGAAACTTTAGTATCATTTGGTGGTGACTTTGTGAAGTTGTGGTGAGCCCCAAGACTGGATTCAGTCTTTTCAATGACGACAGCAAAGAATGTGGTCTACGGCCTGGGAAAGCAGCTTCTAACTTGAGAGATTGGTGGGAATAGAGAAGGACTCCCATGGACCAAGGCGTCCTGGACTTGCTCAGCCCCTAGAAGCTGAGAGCACAGTCTGTTTGTTTGCTCCTGGTTTAATGGTGGGTATGAATATATTTGTGTGGGCATGAGCGTATGTGAAAGAAAGTGCCTCTGTGTGTGTGTGTATGTGTGTGTGTGCATGCATGCATGCATGCTCGCGCGTGACCAGTGTGGAGTTTCAGGAAAATCGTTCCCCAGGGAGGTATTACTTCCCCCCTGGGTTGAGAGCTCTGTTGCCAAGTTATCTTTTAGACAGCAGCATGAGGAGCCAGACAGCCTTTATTTAAGCAGCGGTTGTTTTCTCCTGACCCCGGGTTAGCCATAGAAAAGTTCTTCTTCCACAATTATTTTAGAGCCACCAAGAGAAAATTCCGGGCATATCTAGGCCATCCTTAAAAACTCAACCCTCTTTTACAGTTATTACATTCAGATTTGAGACTAAATGTGACCTCACTTAATTATTAATTCTGTCAGAAAGAAGTCTAGTGCCCACAGCTACTGTTTTCAAATGGGTTCCTATAGAAATTGGGTTTTTATGTGTTCTAACAGGAAATATACAATCTTTAGTCTGAAGCACAAATTATAGCTCTGTATTCATTATCTAGTACTTTATAGCTGGTTACTTGCAAAAACTTAGAGGCTTAAAACAATAAATGTATTATATTTCAAAATTTCTGGGAGTCAGGAATCCAGGAGTGGTTTTGCCGGGTGATTCAGGCTCAGTGGCTCAGAAAGGCTGACCAGGGCTCAGTCCTCTCAAGGCTCCGCTGGAGGAGGCTCTCCTTCCAACCTCGCTCCCGTGGCTGTTGAGAGGCCTCAGAAGATCTGCATCCAAACTCACTTACATGGGGCACTCCACACGGCTTCCCGGGCAGCAAGTGACACACGAGAGAAAGGGAGAGTTCCCAAGACAGAAGTGACAGACATTCTGTAACCTGATCTTGGAAGTGACGTCCTATCACTCCTGCCATATTCTATTTGCTGGAACGCAGTCACTAGATCCAGCCTACACTCAAGGGGAGGGATTGCTCTAGGGTTAAATACTAGGGGGGATGACTGGGGGCCATCTTAGAGGCTGCCTACCACAGGCCTTCACAGAAACCGTCCTGTCTGTGGATATTCTTGATCACTAAACACAGACATTTGGGTTCACTCAATTAAATACCTGGTGAGATCGAAGGAAGGCTGTTAGGAATTCTAAAGCAGTGCTAACTTTCACTGGTACTAAGCAGAAAAAAGTAAACCATGGGAGGTGCATGTGGAAGAGTCAGCTTCTGAGAAATCTATTTCTGAGAACACCAAAGACAACTGAGCAGTTCCCTCATGTCAGCATTTATGAAGACCTGTGTGGAGTGTAGGCCCTGCTCTGTGCGACGTCGTCTTCTCATCTCCCCTCACACAAATGCTTTGTCTATTTAGAAAGGCAAGACAGATAGAAAATGAAATAATAGCGTAAGAGTTTATATTAATATGGAGCACATTGGATGGTGTGGAGAGACCGCTCTGGAAAGGGGTCAGCAAGCTTTGTGTAAAAGAGCCGCATAGGATGTGCTTGAGGCTGTGTGGGCCACACACGGTCTCTGTTACATATTCCTCCTCTTTTTTAGCTTGCTGGCCGACCCAAAGCAGGCTACTGCCCAGCTTTGCCTTACAGGCTGTCGTGTGCCAACCCCTGCTCTACACTTCCTCTCTAACCACTTGTGAAAGAGCAGTTTTTGCTCCACAATCCATTGCTAACAGATGCTTTTGTAAAAGCCAATAAAAATTAATTACTAGAAAAATCAAATAAACTGCCCCCCCCAAATGCGTTGTGATGGTTAATTTTATATATCAGCCTAGAGGGTGTTTTTGGATGAGATTAACATTTAATTTGGTGAACTTTCAGTAAAGCAGGTTGCCCTCCGTACTGTGGGTGGGCCTCACGTAATCAGTTGAAGGCCTGAGTAGAACAAAAAGACTGGGCTCCCCCAGCAGGAGGGAGTTCTCCAGCAGACTACTTTGAACTAGAACTGCACCAGCAGCTCTCCTGGGGCTCCAGGCTGTTGGCCCACACTGCAGGTCTGGACTTGCCGTCCTCCATAACTGCACGAGCCAATTCCTTATTATAAATCTGTTTCTATGCGATTACACATGTCTTATTGGTTCTGCTTCTCTGGAGAACCCTGCCTCATATATATAGGCATATAAAATTCAAGCCCTCATTTTTTTATTATTAGATTCAAAGACATGCCTTTTCTTAGTCAAATTGTTATAAAAGTTTCTAAATGCTTACTCTTAATTTCTGTACTAATCACATTGTAGACCCATGACAGGTTACAGCCTGGTACTCTCCTGCAGACACTCTCTAGGTAAAACTGCTCTCGGGGGTGAGAGAGGCAGAGAAATCCCCAGGTGTTGTTCTGCCAGAGAAGCTCAGACTGTGCTGTGTCCTGTAGGTCCTGCAGGAAAGTGGTGCAGACACTCGTGGGGTTCCCTGTCACTATAGTTTCAGGTCCAGGAATGGCACACGTGCACGCGTATATGTAGATGTGTGAGATTTATAGGGGGTGATTGAGATAAGGTGAGTCAGGTCAAACAGTGAGCTTTCTCTTTAATAGAAAGAGAAGAGTTTGAGCTCAGCCCTGGAGGTAGTGAGGTCTTTGAGTAAGGTTGTTATTGACATGATGAAAAAAGTATTGCTTTAGGAGTATTAATCTGGGGCAACGGAAGGGGACGGTTGCTATGTTGTTGGGGTGTAGCATTCTTCAGCAGTGGGTGGGTAGTAAGAGACGACATTGGAAATATAGAGGGATGTCATATTATGAAGCTAAGGAGTCAGGGAAAGTTTTTAAAATAGGAGCTATCTTGCCCAATTAAGTTCAATGAAGGGGACTTCGCATTAATCCAGGCAGAATGAAATGATGAGGGCCTGGTTTGGGCTGGCAGCCAGGGCTCTATTCATGTTGCTTAGCTCAGGATTGGCTTAATGAATGAGTAGATGGCTCTGAATGGTGACCAGTGAATACTTCTTCAGACCTGGGAGATGGTTGAGTCTCTGGCCTCAGATGGGATCATACATGAATACTAATGCACACCTATACACATTTCCATATACACAATCATGTTTGGGGCTCATAATCTTTTCTTCTAGTATTGGAAAGGGCCTCTGGACCACTCCCTTCTGGGGCTTAGATCTATTATGCAAATGCCATTTGATAACTAGACTTTGTCCCTTTGACTAACAGACTCCCCTAAATTGGTTAGAACATATAGGCCTTAAGATATGAGTGAGATGATATAGTTTAGTTATGACGCAAAAATTTGAATTTATGTGCAAATGTTTGAAATAGAAGATTGTGGTTGACTTATAGTAGTATACTTAGAAAATTTAGTCCATTGCATGTGCTCAGGAAACCAGCCCCTTAACTCTTTATAGAAACCATTAAAGGAAGTTTGCCAAGGCTCTCTTTTCCGGGTGGCTGGGAGTGACCAGATCTACACTCCAGCCTGTGTGGTACCTATTCCACTAGAGCCCGCTGGCAAAATTGCTCAGACAAGGCCAACCCAGTTCCTCCATTAGGTACTCCATCTGACGTGGAGTGGTGGGAGCTACCATTCTTACTCTCTTCAGGAAAGGGATCGATCCACTTCTTGCTCCTCTTCTGAGTCTAAGGGTAGCTAGGTTGATGCATTAAAGCTAGTTTTATCTGTGCACACTTGGTGAGTTTGTATTCTCAGCAAAACAGCCGATTTATTTAGAACAGTCGTTCTCAAAACACGGTCTCCAGGCCAGCAGCAGCAGCAGCATCATTTGGGAACTTGTTAGAAATGTAAATCCTGGACCCCAAACCAGACCAACTGAACCAGAAACCGGGGTGGGAGGAGGAGTGGAGCGGTGGGCAGCAGTCTGTGTTTTAACAAGCCTTCCTGGTGAGTTTAATGCATGCTAAAGTCTGAGAATCACTGGGTTAGAGGAAACAGCTCATTCTGAGTTCCATCTTTTAACTGGGGATTTAGACTTAAAAGAGATCAATGGATCTCTGCGTTTGTTTTGGCAAGAAATAAAACAATACAATCATCATTAAGCAGTCAGTTACAAACGGTGTCAAGGACAGACCCGTGAATGGATAATTGGATACAGTAATGAGGGGATCAGCTCCCTGGGAATTCCTGCTCAAAGCTGTTTGGGGATATTTCCAACACAGAATTTTTTTTTTTTTAAGATTTTTTTTATTTTTCCTTTTTCTCCCCAAAGCCCCCCAGTACATGGTTGTATATTTTTCAGTTGTGGTCCTTCTGGTTGTGCTATGTGGGACGCCACCTCAGCATGACCTGATGAGTGGTGCCATATCTGCGCCCAGGATCCGAACCCGCGAAATCCTGGGCAGCTGAGGCGGAATGCACAGACATAACCACTCGGCCATGGGGCCAGCCCCTCCAACACAGAATTTTGCATGCCATACGGGAATATTCTGTACATTGAAAAAGGATGCGAGTTTGATAAGCAATAATGCGTTTACTTATCAACAAACACAGTCTTTGACTCCCCAAACTCCCAGCAGTCAGCTGTAGCTGGTCAGCTCTGCCGGGTTATGGAAACCATGAAGAGCATGGCCTGTGACGGGAGGTGTCACATGAGGGCTCAGGCATCTGTGAACCTGAGTTTGTTTCCGTTGGCTCGTGGTGCACCCCTTCCCCCTTCCTGTGTCATAGTCCCTCCGAGAACAAGCTATTTAAAATGAGATGTTAACCAAATCCAAATGCAAGGAGAAAAAATATCTCATCTCTTTCTCCAGTTGAGAAAAAAATTGGAATATTATTGAGGCAGATTCTCCCAGGGTCTAAGCTATTCTTTGGCTGCAAATACACCTCTGGAAGGGGTACACCAGGGACAGACTCCCTACACAGGAAGTATACCAGCTAGGTGTCCTTCATACAACAGCCAGATTTAGACCGAGTTTGAAAATCATACTTTTATGAATCAAATTACATTTTTAATTCAGCAGAAATTGCCATTTAAAAGGAATTTCCTGGCAGATCTTTGGCCAAGAATATGATTGTTTCATTATTTATTTCTTACTAAAAAGATATCCATAGGCACTAATAGCCCAGTTAAGCAGAATTTCCAAAGAATGGGAGGATCCTTGTTATTTGCTACTTGGTTTTTTTGATAGAGGTTTAACTAAAAGAAAAAAATCCTGTTTCCAACTTTTGTTGAAAATGTCTCTAACATGCTTCCAATTGACCTTTTAAAATTAGTGGGCAGTGGATATAATCAAACCTTTCTTAGCGATTAAAGATTTTGCAGCACATTTCCTTCAGCTGGATAGTGATGGAAGATTAGACTAAATTTGTGCTGACCACAGAAGGATGCACTGAAAATTGGTTACTGGAACATTGGAATAAAATTCCTCATTTTATTTCTTTTCAGTTGGTATTTCACTTAAATATTCAGCAGAGGAGAATACCGATTTAGTTAAAAACGTTTGTTGCTTGGGTCCTGGGTAAAGTTTAACTCTAACAGGTTTATCTAATGAGAGTATATTTGTGTTAGAAAAACTAATAAGTAGGAAATGAACAGAGTTAAAATATCTTTGGGTTTAACAAGCATATTCTCATTGGAGAAAAATAGTTGTTTAAGCCAGGTGGTCTTTGTTTTAACATTTTGTTGTGGTGGTTCTTAAGACTAAATGAGAAGTGGCCTTACAAGCAGGCCCTGTTCAGATGTGGGGTTGGGTTAGCTCTCTGTAGGTGAACGGGATGGGAGGGAAAGCCGAATTTAGAGCCTCGCTCGCTAACCTACACTGGGATTAATTTAAATTCAGTAAAGCTGATTATATACTTATTGTGACTGTTAATCTCTGATTCTTGGTGCCACTGGACATGCAAAGATAAACAACATAAACAAGAGACAGCCTGGCCCTCCAGAGAGCTCACAGTCTAGGAGAGGAAAATTCTGGTGTCCTTGGTCGGGTGGGGTTGGGGGATGGGTCCAACCAAGAGATGTATGGTTTGGGCATCCTCAAAGCTGTTTAGGTGCTGGAGGGCGTGAATGCCATTGAAGAATGCTATGGAATGCTGACCTATTTTATTTTTACCGCAAAAGCTAGACTGATCTTACAAGCAGAAAGCATGACTGCTTAAATCTATATATGCACTGAACAATTACAGCTGTCAACTCCCAGGCCCACAAAAATTACTCCAAGCTGTTGAGCTAAGTGGGATGGCCTGTTCCCCCATTTTTCTGTTAATGTTGTGATACTACTCGTTAATTCATTTTGTCATCTGCTAGCACTTGTCACCAGACAAGCAGGAACAGGTGCCAAAAGTTGAAGGAAAATGAAGACTTGAGAAAATTCTATCCATTAACTTCATTTAAAACTGTGATTTGGGAAATGATGATGATCTCTCAATTTCTGTAGCAGCTCAGAGAACCCAGGGTTCTGTTGGAAGGGTGTGGGAGCATCTGAGGTGAAGAGGGAATGGGCATTGAGGTCCAGAAGGGTTTACTGCCATTCCAGCCCTGGCCAGGAAGTCCCTCCAGAAAGAACCGCCTGTGCTCCTGGGGGCAGAGCAGGGATAGAAGTTCTTAAATAGTAGGGCTGCGCCTCCCTCTGCTTTATACCTTTCTGTGGCTCTAATATGGCTTCGGAAAGTAGCAGCTCATTTTCAGTTTTTTGGGGAATCTCCATACTGTTTTCCGTAGTGGCTGCACCAGTTTGCACTCCCACCAGCAGTGTATGAGAGTTCCCTTTTCTCCACATCGTCTCCAACACTTGTTATGTCTTGTCTTGTTAATTACAGCCATTCTGAGAGATGTGAGGTGGTATCTCATTGTAGTTTTAATCTGCATTTCCCTAATAATTAGTGATGTTGAACATGTTTTCATGTGCCTTTGGAAAAATGTCTGTTCATATCCTCTGCCCATTTTTTGATCAGGTTGTTCATTTCTTTTGTTGTTGAGTTGTATGAGTTCTTTACATATTTTGGAAATTAACCCCTTGTTCGATATATGATGTCCAGCTATTCCATTACTGAATATTTATCCAAAGAACATGAAATTAACGATTCAAAAAGACTTACGGGGCTAGCCCAGTGGCATAGTGGTTAGGTTTGCCTGCTCTGCTTTGGCAGCCTGGGGTTCATGGGTTTGGATCCCAGGGGTGGACCTACACACTGCTCATCACGCCATGCTGTAGTGGCATCCCACATACCAAAGACAGAGGAAGATTGGCACAGATGTTAGCTCAGGGACAATCTTCCTCATGAAAAAACAAAAAGATTTATGTACTGCTACGTTCATCACAGCATTATTCACAATAGCCAAGACGTGGAAGCAATCCAAGTGCCCATCAATGGATAAATGGATAAAGAAGATGTGGTGCATGTATATATGTTGTGTGTGTGTGTGTGTGTATGCAAAGGAATACTACTGCGGCCATAAAAAAGACAAAATTGTGCCATTTGTGACAACATGGATGGACCTTGAGGGTATTATGCTAAGCAAAATAAAGTCAAACAGAGAAAGACAAATACCATATGATTTCACTCATATGTGGAAGATAAACAAACACATAGATAAGGAGAACAGATTAGTGGTTACCAAAGAAGGGGGTGGGGGCAGAGGGAAAGGCGTAAAAGGGCACAAATGTATGGTGACAGATGAAAACTGGACCGTTGGTGGTGAACACGGGACAGACTATACAGAAACTGAACTATAGTGATGTGCACCTGAAATTTGCACAATGTTGTAAGCCAATATGACCTCAATAAAATAATTTTGAAAAAAAGAAAGTAGTAACTCAGTAAACAAACTGTTGACTGGTGCCACAGGCTGGAATTTAGAACATACCTACCTATAGAAACAACATTATAATGATGCTTAGGCTTAAATGAAATAGTGTTAAATTAATAATAAAAAAATACAAATGGGTTAAATAGGTTTCATATTTAAATAGGTTTCATGGGCTGATCTTGGAAATTATCCTCCTATTTATGACATTATTTATATGGGGTGGTGCTTTTTGACTTTTTTAGATTCAATTCACAAACATTTATCTCAACACTATCCTGTGCCAAACACCTCCTGGACGCTCTGGGTCTCAGTTTTCTCTTGTGTTAAATGGGACGAAAAGAGTTTTTAACCACACAGGATTCTTACAAAGAATACATGAATTATAATACATAAACTACTTTGAAGAGTGCTTGATTTATAGAGAGTGCTTAATAAATATTAGCTAGTCATTCTGTGTATTATTGTTCCACAATATGACGCAGACATGTCCCTCCTCGCACGGTAATTAAACCAACAGCTTTCTAGAACAGAACACCTTGGTGGCTGGGGCCTGCCTGTATAATTAGAGTTTCTTAGAGTTCTGGTCTTTAAGGGCCCAGCTGTTCTCCTGCAGCTGGGGCTGGTCTGCCCCAAGCGCAGTTGGTATTTGTCTGCGTGGTTTGACTGGAAAGCGGAGCCCCCCACACTTTTCCCCCGGGGCTGGAGGCTGGCAGAGCGGGGCAGTGGCAGAGACCTGCTGCTGCCGCTGGAAATTCTAGCCAGTGGGCTCACTTCATGGGAATTGCAGCTCCACTCCCTGCGTGTTTATTGATGGCAGGGGAAGGGCCGAGGCCCACAGATGTGAGGCTGCAGGCTTGCATGCCTGTTGCCAGAAGCTCTTAGCTCCGTAGACATGTGGGTCTCTCACAGCCTGCGTAAATCTGACAAAGGCCAAGTTTGATAGAAAGATTTTATGGCCTGAGCTGGAGAAAGCAGACAAGAGGAAAAGTTTAACTTCTTCACTTTTCAAAATATGTCAAAGTCTGAGAGCGAACTTCTTCAGTGATGAAGTTCCAGGATTGCTTTGGACGTCCTAAAGAAAACACACCAGGTTCCGAGGCTGTCAAAGGTTTGGGATGAAATTTTTATGTGCTTCCTGCTATGAAGCTTTGCGTAGCTCAAATCTGTCCCGAGTGGATTGAAGGCTGGAAGAACGAAAGTGTCATGCTGTTGAAAATCCTGGAAAAATGAAGCTTGTTGATGCCCAAGTAACACCAAGGAACACAGCTCTGACAAGCCTACGGCGAACCGTGACCCAGGTAAACAGGACTGTCCGCGGCAGCACTGAACGGCAGCCTGTCCTCCGCAACCGATACTCGGTCCACCATTTGGGGCTACTTCTGCCTTTTCTGACTTGTCCTTTGTAATTAGCAACCTTAGTTAATTTTGGTTGGAGTCTCCTAAATGCGCATTCTTTGTCTTATCTTGTGGGAGAATTATTTCCAGTCATTCAGCAACTTCCATATGTTTTCACTGTTAACTGGTTTACGTGTTGCCCATAAGGATTTGGCCTTTATAGGAAAAAAAAAATACAGGTATAAAACTATTCAACTAAAAGTGTACAGATTCAGCTTTCAGTCTTGGTAGGGCTTGCAAGATTTTGTTTCGTCCATTGAAACTTTTCAGGTTAACACTGGGACCAAGATTTACTAACAGGAAACATTTGTTTTGTCCTCTGCTCTCAAAGTTTCTTAAAAGGTAACTGTCAAGGGGAAAGCTTATGAGAGTATTTCTATATAGACATTTACTATGGGGAATACTGGGCATCTTGAAAACTACTAGGACTTACTTTGGTACCATCTTTAGATACTGAGCTTAGGGTTAACTGGTCCTGCATTTAAAGATGGGGCGTGAAGGGCCGGCCCCGGTGGTGCAGTGGTTAAGTTCACACATTCCACTTTGGCGGCCTGGGGTTCGCCGGTTGGGATCCCGGGTGTGGACATGGCACCACTCATCAAGCCATGCTGTGGTAGGCGTCCCACATATAAAGTAGAGGAAGATGGGCACGGATGTGAGCTCAGGGCCAGTCTTCCTCAGCAAAAAGATAAGGGTTGGCAGCAGTTAGCTCAGGGCTAATCTTCCTCAAAATAAATAAATAAATAAAATAAAACAAACAAACAAACAAACAAAAGATGGGCTGTGAAACCAGTTTTTATCAGACAGAGAAGCTATTAGTACCAGCAACCCAAAGACTGGATACTGACTGTATCTTTCGAGTGACGGCAGGTAAAAGAGTGGCTATAAAAAATATGCAGGTGGGTTTCAGTTAAATTCTCTTTTTATTATTAGATCTATGCAAGCTGATCATTGATAGTGATCCTTCAGATTTAATATAGGACTGCTGCTTGGACTTACAAACAGGGAGTATAGGGAAAGAAAAGAATATCTAACTGCTGAGATAATGTTTTCTGTATTTTTTCTGGTTCAGTGTCACACATCTCAAAAGACTGTGGATCTACCGTAGAGGGTTCTTAGGGCTCGGGAGCAAGGGTCTCAGTAGAAAGAGAAGTAGGAGCAGGGCGTACACTCCACTGGAAGCTCACTTCCATGGCTAGACCTACCGTTTGACAGGGACAGGCCAGCTGTGACGGTAAAAGTGACTGTGGGGCACATTTGGGAAGTGCTAGAACTCTTTGATTCACTCAACCAAGCCAATTAAAGAAGAAATAAAGCTACCTGTAATCAAGATTGATGACCTTCACTGAAGAAGAAAACTTTACCTGCCTCGAGATGAAAATATTGAGAAAGAGACCGAGAGGCTGTATTGTGCCACCAATTCACTGTGCACTTGGGATCTGCCCCATTCTCGTTCTAGGTGTGTGACATTGGGCAAGTTGCTTAACTTCTCTGGCCCCATTTTCCTAACTGTACAATAAGGATAGACACGTGGTTACTGTAAATGAAATGATGAAAGGCCTGGGACATAATGAGCACTCAGTAACTGTTGGTAGCATCTTTTATAGTTTCACGGGTGTTTCAAGAATGAGAACAAACATGAAAAAGCGATTTTAAGAAGAGGAAAGAGAAAATATGTACATTTACTCTATTAGGAGGTAAAATTGAGATGACTAACCACATCAGCGGTGGTCTAGTGTTAAGATTCACACTCCCACTGCTGTGGCCTGGGTTGGCTTGTGCGTCAGGGAACCACACCACCTGTCTGCCTGTCGGTTGTCATCCTGTGGCAGCTGCGTGTTGCTGTGATGCTGAAAGCTCTGCCACCGGGATTTCCAATACCAGCAGGGGTACCCACGGCGGACAGTTTTCAGCAGAGCTTCCAGGCTAAGACAGACTAGGAAGAAAGACCTGACCACCCACTTCCAAAAATTGCCCAGGAAAACCCTGTGAATAGCAGCGGCGCGTTGTCTGATAGAGCGGGGGAAGCTGAGAGGATGGGGCAGAAAGTTGGGGCGGGTTCCAGGGTCCCTAGGAGTCGGAATCTACTCGGCAGCACTAACAACAAAAGCAAGATGGTACATGGAATTCGCTCAAGATTTTGATTAGTACCTTAAAGGAAAATGCCTATGTTAGTTTCACTTTCTTAAACGATAGTTTCATACACCCAAGTCATTTTAATTTCAAGAGTCTAAGGAAATGAAGAAATTAGAAAGGAAATAGCATCTGAGCGTGACTATATTATAAAACAAGTGGCAATCACAAATGTGGGAATGGATTTACCTTCTTAGCTTCTCTGGGCAGATGAAGATTTTATGAATACCAAGTGGAAAACTCAATCTCCTTACTGTTTAATTCTTTGGTAGAAAGAAAGATATCGTTATAGTTAAGCTAGATTTTTTCAATGATACTACACTCTTTTTTTTATTTTAAAGCTAGATGGCTAATTATCTCAGTATTTCTTTTAACTCTAGTATGTACTAAGTACTTTCAAAATTTTTCGAAGCAGTTTTATGTTCTTTTAATAATTTGATCCCCAGTACAATCCTGTAAGGTAGTCAGAGCAAGTATGGTACTATTTTTTACATTCTACAAATAGGAAGCAATCAAAGGAGTTTGGATAACACAGCTAGTGGGGGCTGGGGTTGGCATTCAATAATCCTTATGTTTAGAATTTAAATTTGTTTAGATATTTACAATTTCATACAGATGGTTTAGAGTGATCTACCAACAGTCCTGGACAGGAGGCAGAATATTTTTTTAATCTCCATTTTACTTTTGAATCTCAACCAGTGGGTCTTCTCATTTAATCATACAACCACATTAACAGAGTTACATATAAATTATATTCCATTTTTTGGAAAAATGATGTCTTAATGATCAATCTGATCATATGGCACCTGTATACTGTTTCTGATGAATAGTTCTTACTGTTAAATTGAAGCCAGACTTCAAAAGTCCCAAATTTACTGACTTGTTGCATAGATATTATAAAATCCAGCCTCACATTTGGGTGAAAACTGAAAACTTCTGTCATTCAGATATCTGTAAACACTAGATGATGGTTGAAATGTATTTCTTTTGATTTTTCTTATAGACATGTAGTTTCACACAGAGGTGACTTGAGTGGGGAACGTTTCTGAGCATCACATCAAGTGCCTTTTGGGTTTGGATGTTTTCCTGAGCTTCCTTTTGAGGAAACTTTCTTTCCCTCTTCAGAGACTAGCATGCTTGGGACCTGCTGGAGGGCAAACTCTAGCCCGCTAGTTCCGAGTGGGGTCCCAGTTGGTGTGAGTTTCACTCACTCCTATAGAGGACCCATCTACAGGAGATGCTGAAAACTCCAGCGGGAGACAAGAAGCAACCTCAAGGCAGCTGCTCTCCTGCCCAAGACTGACTGAAGAGAAACCCTTTGAAAAAGAATCGTGTGAGTGAGTTTGAGATATCACTCAGAAATGAAAGGTAATTGCTTCCTATCTCTATGTGACTTTGGAATGCACTGCTGTCTCTTGACCTCCACCTGGCCTGGATCAGCTGAGTCACTTCAGTGATGGGAATTCAGTATTGTGGAGCTGGAACAAATGTTTAAAAGGGTCTTGGGAGGCCTTAGTTAGGGCTTCCTTGATTCAAGTTAAATAAGAAAACAGTCACCTCTTCAGCCCTTGGTAACTTCTGACTCTTTGCTTAGTGAACACTGCTAACTGTTACGGCCTGTAGCGCTGTCTTTGAGGTTGATCACATTGTATTCTGTTATTTCTGTTCTTATCTTTTTTATTCATGTACCTAGCTTTCCCAATTAAACTGAGGAACAGGACACATTTTATAGTTGTATATCTCTTTGGGTTCTTGCACAGTCATCCTGGTAATCTACAGAGAGGAGATACTCAATACAGAGGTTACTGCTAATATAGTTACAGCTTCCCTCTTGGAGATTCTAAGACATTCCATCCCCCACAATGGGAAGGAGAGTCTACCACTGTCCTAGAGAGGAGCTTGTGACTTGAGCAAGATGACGCATTGGTCTGTATAAATATGGCTGAGTTGGAAAAAAAAAGGCTCAGAAATTATTTAGAGAAATCAATTGAAGTTAAATATCAAAGAGTTATACCATTCCCCTGCTTAAGAGTTCTAATTAGAGTCATCAATAATGCAACAGCTCAAACTGAGTTCCATCATTTGGGGATTGTTTTGAGGTTTTTTTCCTCCTTATCATTCATTCACCACATTTTAGACAAGGAATTAGATTCAGAAACTTTTTTGGGAGACAAGATAAATTGTATAACTGCAATATTTTTTCCCTCGGAAGAAAAGACAGAAAGATTTATTTATCTAAAGGAACAAGACAGCCACACAAACTTCACTCAGTAGTCTAAGTAAATAGCATGTTAATTACTTCTCCAAACAAGCAACACTCGAGCTGATAATCACAGGAAGCTGCTTCAGCTCAGGGCACTAATTATAGTACCGACAACAGCATCATACCTCCACTTCTTCACCTCCCCTGCCCACCCCCACCCCCCCACTCTCCCCACCCCCGCCCCACCACCATGTCCTCTCCAAACTTTAGGTTTACCTTCATCTTAGTGGGAGGGGCACCTTGACTTGTGTCAGTGAATGGTCCATTGGAAGCCAGTCATTCTGAGAAGCAGCAGGTGAGAAGATCCTAATGAAAATGGAGACTCTCTCTTCCTGGGTTAAGCAAAGAATCAGGCATTTCTTCTCTTTTCCCCTGCTCAGGCAAAGAGAGAGATTTGGCTTCACTACGTCTTTTTGCATGCGTGTGCGTGTGTGTGAAATCATCAAAATAGCAGCACCGACTATTGCAGGGATTTTAAAAGAGTATATGGTAGTAAAGTGAAAAATGAAGGCAATTACTATATTTGGATAGTTTGGGTCAACTTTCTCTTGAACTGTACAAATAATATATATATTTTTCAGATAATTGCCTTATCTGAAAGGCCGCCAAGACAGTTTGTCTACAAGGCGCAAATAATCTTAGCAAACCTAAGGAATGCCTTGAATGGGAAAGCTATCCCTCCCGTGTTACGGTCATAATGGCATTTAAGGTTGGCTTTAGAATTTGAAGATATATTTGCATACTGTGTGTACTTCTAAAAACAGCTTCACTGTGTATATAAACGCGGCTTGTTTTGAAAGACTTTGGAATTTCTGCCTGCCCAAAATACCTCTGCTAGACCGCACGTCACCTTGGTTGGAAATTCCTTTCATTAGCGACCAGCCTGATCCCCAGACACCAGTTAGCTGAGTGAACTTCCGTATTAGTTAAGTGTCTTAGACTCGATTTCCTCACTTGTCAATGAAGGGAGTTGGATGAACTCTGCTTTCTCTGCTCTGTTTTTCCATGTTCCCTCCCTCTTCTCTCCCCAAGACTTAGTTTTGCGTTTTCCTGTATTCAACTTGCAAAGTGTTACAGATAATTTTAATCATACTACAATCAAAACGTCAACTTCTAATCTTAGGAAAACAGATTCTAATTGACTAGGATTGCCCTTCAGCACTTTCTTATCAAGGAATTGTTTCCTATGCAAATCTCTGATAACCTGTCTCCACAGGACTCAGAGACCACCTGAACCTCCCCTTGAACTTCCTTCCTTCTTTCAGCCTTTACCTCTTCATTACCTTCTATGCTTCCACTACCAAAAGTTGTGGCTATGAATTATCGACACCAAGATAATTTCAGTTTATTAGGTCTTTTTTTTTTTTTTTTTAAGGTCAAGCAGTATAAATACAGTAACTTTTCCTGCTTTCTCATAACATCTTGAACTGGGGAGCTTGCAACCAACGATATCCTGAGAGAGATACTTAGTTTTAGGGGAAGCAAGGCCAAGCCTGACTTCTGTGGCCTCCACTGTAGGCCTTTTGGCTTTAATCTCAGAAATTCTCAGCTGGCTCCATCTCCCTCAGTTTGTGTCTAACAACAACAGTTGTTCAGTGAAGGGCGCACACACCTAAACACACACACACACAGAGTTCATGCAGTTTCTCCTAGTGCAGTGGAGGAGTAACTTACCACCTAATGGATGCATTTGGAAGAGGAGAGGATGAAGAGGAGACAGTTGACTTTGTTGTTGTTATTGAGATATGATTGACATACATTATATTAGTTTCAAGTGTACAACGTGATGATTTCACATTTGTATGTATTGAGAAATGATCAGCACAATAATTCTAGTTAACATCCATTACCATACAGAGTTACAGAATTTTTTTTTCTTGTGATGAGGACTGCTTAGATCTACCCTCTGAGCAACTTTCAAATATGCAATACAATATTCTTAACTATAGTTGATGTGCTGTATATTACATCTCCATGATGCTTACTTTATTTTTTTTTTGTAGGCAGGGTCTTTTTATTTTTCCTAATTAAAAAAAATGTTTTAAACTTTTTATTCGGTTTATTTAAACTGAAAAAAAACTAGTTTGCCTATTTCTCCCATCTCCCACCCCCACCTTTTGCGACCACCAATCCAATTTCTCCACATTTTCACTGTTCTCTGTATCTATGAGCTTAGTTTTTTATTTTATTTTGTTTTGTTTTTTAGATTCCACATATAAGAGGGCTCATCTGGTATTTGTCTTTCATTGTCTGACTTATTTCACTTAGCATAATGCCCTCAAGGTCCATCCATGGTGTCACAAATGGCAAGATTTCATTCTTTTTTATGGCTGAATGATATTTCATTCTGTATATATATCACATCTTCCTTATCCATTTATCCATCCATACACCACATTTTCTTTATCTATTCATCTGTTGATGGACACTTAGGTTGTTTCCATATTTTGACTATTGTAAGCAATGCTGGAATAGACATGGAGTGCATATATTTTTCTGAATTAGTGTTTTCATTTTCTTTGGACAAATATCCAGAAGTAGAATTGCTGGGTCATGTGGTAGTTCTATTTTTAATTTTTTAGGATCCTCCACACTGTTTTCTATAGTGGTTGCACCAATTTACATTTCCATCAAAAGTAAACAAGGGTTCCCTTTTCTCCACATCCTCTCCAACACTTATTTCTTGTCTTTTTGATGATAGCCACTCTAACGGCTGTGAGGTGATATCTCATTGTGGTTTTGCTTTGCATTTCTCTGATGATTATTGATATTGAGCATCTTTTCATGTACCTGTTGGCCATCTATATGTCTTCACAGAAAAATGGCTATTCAGATCGTATGCCAATTTCTTAATTGGATTGTTTATCTATTTGCTATTGAGTTTTATGAGTTCCTTATATACTTTGGAACTCATTATATATAAACTCCTTATATATTTTGGAACTTCTTTATGCAAAGAAAAGAACATTTCTGCCCTCTCTCCCTCCTTTCCTTCCTTCCTTTCTTCCTTCTTTCGTTATAAAGGCTATAAAGATTAGTATAATCCATTGCAGTTTCCAGAAGAATAAGCACCCACCCCTCACATTGCTCACTTTCTTTGTTAATCAGTGTGAGACTATGAAGTATGAAATATATCTTAGAGACAGCCCAGGAAATCACTCCAAATTTCTCCACTTTGTGATTCACTTTTACAGGTGACAATTTAGAAGCAGACAATTTTGGATTACTCTAAAGTAAGGTACCATCCCCAACTCAGCAGTTGTTTTTAACAGGACCCTGATGCTCTCTTTACAGCTATCAGCTGAGCACTTGTGGAAATTCATACTGTCATTCCTAACTTTTCCCCTAAGTTTCTGCCGCCAGGAGCTGTTGAAGGTTTTATGGAAAACTTTCTTTAAGACGTTATGTATTTTCCCTCTGATGGGTGATTTAATTTGATTTATTAAGGGAAATCACTTTTTGAGAATGATTTATCATCTTAATAGGAATCCCTTGTCATTTTAACTTGCTTTTTAAATTAAAGGATTTTACCTTTATTGTCATTTCCCTTTTATTGTTTCAACTTAATATTTGTTCTAATCTTAGTTTAGGGGCAGAAGTCTAATGTCTTCAATTTATTTGAATATTTGGGGGTGGATGGGTGTAGTTAAAGGGGAAGAGTTTCACAAAACGTGGTCATAGACAGGAAAACAGTCCTAATGAGAGAACACGTAACGACCCATTCGGAAGCCCCTATTTAAAACTCTTCAAATTTACTTTCTTTAGAAAACCTTCTCCAATTATATGAAGTAGGGAGTTGGAGGAAAAGACAGAAAAAATCTTTCTAAAATTACCTTTGAGAGTTTTCTTATTTCACTCATGACTTATAGGTATATATTTTAAGACCAATATATTACTAATTTTTTTCATCAGAACGTTTAAGCTTTTGGAAGTCAAATATATAAGTTTTGGTCTTGAATACAGAATCCAACACAATTTAGTTGGCCCTTTGCACCCAAAGTAATCCAAAAGTCTAAACTATTCTTCTTCTTAGACTATAAGACCTCCACATCTTATGCCGATTCTGGTGACTCAGGCTGACAATGAGGCATCGGCATAAACAGATAACAACCAAGCAGATAGAGTGAATCAATCTTGAGGACTGATGCAATAGATGGGTAGTAACCATAACAACTCTTGGCCCATGGCAAGGATATGAATGCTTACAGGGAAGATCCATTTCCTTGTTCATTCATTCATTCATTTAAAGATTCTTTTCTGTAAGCTTCCTATGTGTGGCAATAGCTGTTCCAGATCAGGGATTGGCAAACTGACCTGCAGGCCAAATCTGGCCAGCTGCCTGTTTTTGTAGGGCTCATGAATGGTTAAATGAGTGTAAATGGTTAAAAAAATCAAAAAAGAATCATATTTTGTAAAGTATTAAAATTATATAAGATTCAAATTTCAGTGTTCAGAAATGAAGTATTCTGGAACACAGATGCACTCTAATTACTTATTGTCCACAGCTGCTTTCATGCTGCCAGAGCTACGTAGTTGCAACAAAGACTGTATGGCCTGGAAAGTCTGAAACATTTACCATCCTGCCCTTTACAGAAAAAGTTTGCTGATTCCCGTTCTGGACACTGGGAATTCAACAATGAGCAAAGTAGGAAAAGTTTCTGTGCTTATGAAATTACATTCTGACAGGAAAACAAGAAAACAAATAATTGAACAAGATAAGTTCAGAGCTTTGAATGTATTATAAAGAAAGTGAAACAGGATGATGTGACAGAGAGTAAAAGTGGTTAATTTAGACTGCGTGGTCAGAGGAGGCCTCTGTGCTGTGGGGCTGAGAGCTGAATGACAGGGAGTCAGCCATGGAGAATCTGGAAACAGAAGGTTTCAGTCAGAGAGAACAGCAAGTGGTAGGTCTGAGGACCAAGGAAGCGTGTGGATCACAGAGAGACAGGGAGAGTAGGAGGAGGCGGGATCAGGGGGGCAGCTAGGATTAGACAGGGGCCAAGTCACGGAAGGCCTCTCAGGATGAGGCAAGTTTGTATTTTTGTCTATGGGTGAAGAGAATTCTGAAAGGTTTTATGCGCAGGATTGACATGATCTGAATGACACTTTAGACTAAAGATCAATTTGACAATTGTATGGAAAAGAGATTCTAGTGGAAGACAAAGTGGAAGCAAGCAGTTAGAGGCTGTTGGAATTAACCCAGTGAGAGACAATGATGGCTTGAATTAGGGGTGTAGCTAGGGAGACGGGGAGGAATTTGATAGATTTAGAATTTAGCTTAGAGGTGAGCTGTCAAGGCTTGCTGTGGGGGAAGGTGAAGGAAAGAGAAAAAGCGAGGATTGCACTTGGATTTTGGTTAAATTTCTGCCATTTCCTAATATAAATTATACTCAAAACTATTAAAATATATCAACTTATGTCTCAAACAGGGCTTTCTATCTATCTAACGGGTATTTCTCACTTGTTTTCTATTAGAAATATAGTTGTGCATTTACCCCTCGGTGTTTTACTAATTTTTTTCTTAACTGTCTTTCCTGAATGTAGAAAATAATTGGCATCATCCACAAAAGTATATTAACTAAAAGGACAGACAGAGAGCTTTAAACTGGAAGTCCAGGCGTGGACCTCTTTCTGCAGAGACTGAGGAAGAGGTGCGAGTGGCCCTGGAAGACCAGGTTAAGAGCACTTGTGACCTTTGCTCTGCATAGGTGATCTGTTGTTTTTGTAGATAACAGGGAAATAAACACGCAGATTTCCCTGCGATGTTCTCACCGTTGCTCTTAATTGCTACAGATATTTGTAACATTGATTCATTGTTTCAGTTCAGCCTGTTACCGAAGAAATATAGTTGATGTGTCCAGCCAAACAGCAATAACCTGTATTTTCCCAGGTTGTAGAAATGTTATGTTTGCAGAAGGACAACACATTCCTCCCAGTTTTTCAGCATGATCAAATATGGACGATGTGTATCTGCAGAAAATTGTTGGGAGAAAATTAGGGATATTATCTTACCAATACTATCATTAAAACGATGAGAGAAAAACACAGAAAAACCTGTCCCAGATTTTTTCAATCTTCTTTCAAAAGAAAGCCAGAACTTTAAGCCTCCCCAGAGATGATCATTTTTGTTGTTGTTGTTGACATATAACTGACATAAAATATGCTATTAGTTTCAAGTATACATCACAGTGATTAGATATTTATATACATATGAAATGATCACCAGGATAAGTCTAGTTACCATCTGTCACCACACAAAGTTGTAAAATATTATTGACTATAGTCCTTCTGCCGTACATTTTAACTACACTAAATGACTTGTGAAGATTACATGACTTTGAACAGTTTTAGTGACTGAGATGGTTGAAAAGATAAAATGAATTGGGTGATGGGAAGGTCACAGTAAACAGCATCAGAATCAGCAGGACTTTGCTGTGTGTTGAGTATGTGTTGAATGTGTGTGTATGAGAGAGAGGGGGTGACTCTTGAGTTCAGATTTGAGCAATTAGCTGGGTGATGATGGCCTTTACTGAGTTTACTGAGACGGGACACCTCCAGAGGGAAACCAGTTGGAAGATGAGGGCACGACTTCAGTTTGGGGCCTATGTTGAGTTTGGGTTGCTTGTGGATATCCATTTGGAGACATCCAGGAAGTAGTTGAAGATATGGGTCTGAAGTTCACAGACGAGACGGATATTAAAGATTTGAGGTGATTTTGGAATCTTGGGAATAAATAATATAGCCCAGAGAAAGTGTGCAAAGCAAAAAAGGCTAATATTTACTCTCTGAGGGGTAGGGATAAGAAGAGAAACTTCTGAAGGAGACTGAAAAGGAGGAATCAGAAAGGTAAAGCACCAGTGTGAGGAGGCACAGAAGTCACACAAAGAGCATTTTAAAGAGTGATCTACGTTGTCAAGTGCTAAAGAAAAGGCAAGTGGGAAAATAACTGAAAATATCCACTGAATTTATTCATAGACTTTGGTGATCTTGGTGAAAGCAGTTTTGGTAGAATCATGGCAGAGAAAACTAGATTATAGTGGATTAAGGAGTATGAGTGGGAAGTGAGGGAACAAAATGGTTCTAGTCAAGTTTTTCAAGAAGTTGGACTACGAGGAGCAGCAGTACAGTGGGGCGTTGGATAAAAGGGATATTAGAAAGAGGGAGATCCCCCTTCCTGGCTATAAGATTTGAGCTTGTTTAAATACTGATGGGAAGGAGGAAGAAAGAGGGAAGGTTGAATATCTAAGAGAGACAGGGATTTATTACAGATCAGTGTCCCAGAGAACATTGGGAAGGGATTCATAGTATATTTTGAGGGATTGGCTTTATCTAAAATGATGGATACTGTTATTTTTCCAGTATGAGAAGAGAAAAGGAAGGTTGAAAACCAAAGTAGATTTGATAATCAGAAGTTCAGAAGTTCTCTTACAATGATTTCTATTTTCTCAGTAGAGTAGGAGGAAATGTTATCAGATGGAAGTACAGGGTAACGTGTAGCTGTCACAGATTTGAGGGGAGAGGAGAGAGCTTAAAGCAGTGTGGAAAATGGAAGCACGGCTAGGGAATCCTGGTAGGTTTCTTGACAGCAAGGTTGGAGAGCTCAGCTGAGAGCGGTGATCACAGATTTATGATAGCAAATAGCCCAGTTGTCACTCCTTGCCTACACCACACAACACTGAAACAGACCTGGTCAGTCACACAGTAAATAAACAATTGAGTTCACCTAGGGTTGAGGTTTTGCCAAGCAGATGCTATGGAAGGACAATGAGGCAGGGAAATCCAGAGTAATGGTAAGAGAGAAGTCAGAATGTTCAACCACAAAATCTAAGCAGGATAATTATGGAAGTGAAAACAGGAGAGGGCTGTTAGGCAAGGAAAGAGTAGAAGAGGACTGGAGGCCCTGATGAGTTCCAAGCACTCATTATAGATCCAATATGCATTTGATAGATACTCAATTGATGGTATGGATATGTACATGCCTACTTCCAAGTCCAAACACCAAAAGTCACAGGACTCCCACTCATATACCCGTTCCTCCATTACCAACACCTCTAGTCCAACTGAAGGGTCAGTTTATTAAATCAGAATATGTCACCCGGCCTCTGTACCTTTTATGGTAGCAACATCCTGTATTAATACCTATTCCATTCCTTTTTGCCTGTTCAAATCTCACCCATCTTTCAAGGCTTAGCCCTCACTTTAGTCACAAAGCTTCCAACTGAGGGAAATCAAGGGGGAATAAAATCCCCTGACATTTATTGAGCACCTGTTTTGTTCCAGGAAATGTACTTGTCACACGTAGCTCTAATTCACTCTGGGCATTGGAGCTCTCATCTTCCTTTTGAATGTGAGATATATTTATTATCTTTATCACTACATGGCATTCCTTTATGTTGATTTGTATAGAGAGATTTTTTTTTTGTTTATGTCTTAATTGCATACCTGATAGTAATTTTTTTGATGGCTTATTATGTTGTATTTTCCATAGCCCCTTTCAGAATGGATTGGACATTCTTAACTTGATTAGGAATATGAAAATAAAGATAATAGACTAAAGAGTATGGAAAAAGGAAAAGAAATGTGAATGCCAACCATCATCCCTTGTAAATTCGTAGTATGTAATGGGGATTGGGAAAAATAAATATTGTCCCATATTGTTCTAAAATAATGAATATACTTTCTAAAAGTGAGTAGTTTACCACTCTTTCAGTAGACTCACACCTGATACATTTATTATGGAATGTTTATGGCCAATTCTACATGACGATTTCATTTGAAAAGCAGTCAAAGTGATACAATTGTAATGGGTAGATAAATAGATTTCTTTTTATCAGTCGTGTTTCAATATATTTATATGAGTTGACAATTCAATAAAATATAATTCAGTATTTGACTTACTTTGAAAAATGAATATTGTATAATTTAGGTAGTTTTGCATTAAATGTTTGTATATTGTTTTTAAAAATAGAATTTAAAGTTAGCTAAAAATTTTAAAGACTTGACTCATATAAAAAATAGTCATGTTTATAAGTCAGCTATGAACTCCAACAGTTCAAATTTCAGTAGCAGCTCACTTGTTTTTTGGAGTTAAAGCACTGGAATTGGCTCATTAAAGAAATTTTGTAGCATCTCATTGAGAAATGACTATAAAATTTTTTTTAATGAACCATCAAAACTTTCTTCTCTTCCTTTTCCAAAGTCTCCTCCTACTTAACTTTTAGTAGGTTTATAATAGTTTTCAATTCGAAAACTAAACTTCATTTAAAGGCTTTGTCAACAGGATATTCATTTCATAGACAAATTAATTCAAGCACAGATGAGTTACACGTGTCTTGAGTTTGTACAAAAAGTTTTTGCCGGAACCAACAATAGAACTGGGGTTTCCTATTTGCAAATGAGGTGACTATTTTAGGACACTGTATGCCATATATTTAGTGGGGAAAGACAGTCAACGTGTTCTACAAAGACGAATGGACCAGTTTTTCTTCCCTTTTTACAGTATTGCCTTACCTTCCGCATGGAGATCATCATTTTCTTCATTAACCTCAATTAAGTTTACTAAAGGAATGTTCCTTTCAGTGAAGATTTAAAAAATATTTCAGTATTTTAAATGCTAGCAGTCTTTTGCCATGAAAAAGGAGAAGCATTTGAATTATAAATTTACAGTGACAGATATATCATTGAGATGACAAAACTTAGGCCATTTTATAATTCATATATATATAGTGCTCTGATACCTGGAATCCGGTAAGAGCAGATTCTGTAGAAGCTACTAGAACATAATAATACCTTGTATTCGTAAAACAAGTGCTACAACATGTTTTCAAATACGTTATTTGACTTTCTACATGTAAATTTATTTTTCCTTATTTTAATAGAAATATGTGCATATCATAGAAAAATTAGAAAACACAGGTACGTAAATTGAAGAAAAATAAAATCCATTGTTCTGAGTTAAACTCTTTGAATATTTGAATATTCCATACTCCCCTGCCCCCATGGATGTGTGTGTGGTCTCGCATCATACGTATAAATTTTTTACTTGCATATACACTTAATAATTACATTTTACACACCATTATGTACCAATAGCTACATTTTTTATTTTCACAACATTGTTTTTAACAGCTGTATAGGATCTATTATGTAGGTGCATTCTAATTTATTTAACCAGTTTTTGTTATTGCACATTGGATTGCCTCTAACATTTTGTTATTACTATGAGCCCACTGGTAAACATTCTTTTACATACATCTTTCTGCCCTTTCCTATTTCCTGAGGCTAAGTTTCCAGAAGAGGAATCATTAGGCCAAAGTTCTGGGCATTTCTCAGTCTGATAATTACTGCCAAATTGGTCTCCAGAAAGTCTTATAATTTACTGTCTGACATATGAGAATATCTGTTTTTCCTCACTAACAAAGATTAAACTATTAATCGTCATTGTTTCATTCTGATTCTATTAATAACTGTGAGGTAGACAGAACAGATTAAGAGAAATGCTAATGGTCACACATCTAGAATGGAACAAGACTAGGAGTCAAGTTTTCTGACTTGCCATACCGCATATTTCTTTTATATCACATACGTCTTGCCATTGTGCTGTTGAAGATCAATTCCAAGTGAACTGTCAGGAAAGAACCTTGAGTAAGAATTCTTGCACGCCACAGCCTGACTCATGTCTGTGTTGCTGGCAGTGCCCTGGCCTCCAGCCATTGGACTGTGGGTGGCACAATTCTAGTATTCTGAGAAAAAGGCAATGTTGTCACACTGCTTGTCCAGGCCAGCGCTGAAGCCAGTGGGAAAGGAGGAGGAAAGAAAGTTGGAAGCAAAGAGGCAGTTTAAGATGACCAAATTAGAGACTTTTTAACATATTCCAAAAACTTTTTAATTCTTGTCGTTTATTATGAATGAACTAATCCAGGCAATCCACCTGATCTGAAGATTTTTAATTAGTGAGTTTATTATTCTTATTTTTTTAATCGTAAGATAGATACAAATAGGATTCTGTTTTTGTCTTTATTTATACAAACATTCAAGGATCCAAGTTCTTGTAAGTGAAACAAAAGAGGTGGTGAAGGAAAAATTCCCTTTTGGATAGAAAGGTATAAAAAATGGGATTTTGGGGGGGGGGTCGGTATCATATGGTTTAGTACATTTAACTCAAATTTAAAGAAAATTGGCAAAATTTCAGAAAAAAGAGGATAGCAATGAGTTCAATCATGTAGGTGTTTGCAAAGTTCTGAAAAGTATTTGACCATGGAATTGTGTAAGAAAACTGTCATGCAAAAGTGCGAGTGATATTTGTTAAGGGCTAATAAACCAGGTATACTAACTTACTAACCCCACTGTGGGGTTACTAAGATGACATAGTTACAGGCTCTGTTCTCGGGAACCTTCCATCTTATTGTGGCAAGAAGACTGCTCCAGGAAGCTGTCCTGACCACCAGTCTAGGTTCAGTTGCTCTCCTTTGTGCCTCAGCATCACTTTGTTCTCCCATCGTTAAACCTACTTCATACATTGAAGTCATCTCTTTACACTTCTGTTGTGCTCATTAGACTATAAGCCCCTTGGGGGCAGGAATTGTGCACTGCTGTTTACTGTGTTCACCATGAGAGGCCGTGTAGAAGAGAAGTCATGGGAACTTAGTAAGACAGAATGAAATTATACCAGAGGAAACATAACATCCTATTTTATCATTTTGGGGTAGGATTTATTTTTTGATTATTATATTCACTGCCTCTCAAAAATATTAGACTATACTTTTCAAATTGACTAAGGTAAATTTATATTACGTGAACACATTTCAGTTTTTATTGTTTTGCAAACTTGGGCAAATCATTTAATTTATGGCCTCAATTTTTCTCATCTGCAAAGTAATGATGTTAGACCAGACCAATGATTCTCAACTTATGCCGGGGAGGCTATATATACCAATATTCAGGGATGGGATAGGATACCTCAGAGTCTTCGTTAGGATATTTGTGGTTTGGAAAAACATACTCAAGATCATTACATAATTTTATATTTGGAAATAAAAAGAAAGGCACTATTTCTGTAATATTAAACAACAGGAAAAAAAAATGTTCTGGACAATATTGGCCCTCCAGGTTTCTCAGAGGTTGGGGCAAACTCTTTCCAAGTGGTTATGTAGGAATGTCTGAGATAGGTGCGGGAGGGGCCACAATTTACATTCTTTTATGTTTTTCAATGAGTTCAGTAAAAGTGAGAGACACTGCACTAATCGCGAGAAGCTTCAATCAGCTACAGTTTCATCATGGCTGACCTAAAGCTTGGTTTTCTTTGGATATGTTGGAAAAGTTCGAGCACTTTTTTAAAAAACTTATCTTATTTTGAAGAAAGGAAAAACTATAGGTCACATTAATACAAGGCTCAGAATGATAAAGAAGATAAGAAAACCAGCTCAACGGAGTTACTGAAGCGTGAATGTGGAAAGCTGTTGTTACTTCACGGACTCACCCACGCGAGCAAGGACAGGCTCATAGTTTAGTTTCATTGTAGCTCAGAAGGTCCTGTGGAATGGAATGGAATGGAACACGGGATAGCAAGTTTGAATGATTGGATGCTGTATTTTTAAGAGACTAGAGGCTGTGCCCTCCTGGTGCTTGGGGTCTTCATTTGAAGTAGGTTAAACCCTTCCTTTAAGGGTTATTTGCTGTTTGGCATCTGAATGTCTTCCCTATATAATAAAATGCTTCCAGGTCACCATCTACATGATTTTCATATACCTTTCTGGTCATGAGTATCCACAACTACAACACAAGTATAAAGTGATTTGAAATGCCAATACAAATTTTAAAAAAACAGAGACAATCTCAAAAAATTAAAAATAGAAATACCTTATGACCCAGCCATCCACTACTGGGTATCTATCCTAAGAACTTGAAATCAGCAATTCCAAAAGTCCCATGCACCCCTATGTTCATCACAGCATTATTTACAATAGCCAAGACGCGGGAGCAACCTAAATGCCCATCAACTGATGATTGGATAAAGAAGATATGGTATATAAATATATATATATATAGACACACACATATACACACAATGGAATACTACTCAGCCATAAAAAAGGATAAAATTGTCCCATTCACAACAATGTGGATGGACCTTGAGGGTATTATGTTAAGTCAAATAAGCCATATAGAGAAAGACAAACTCTGTATGACTCCACTCATAAGTGGAAGTTAAACATAGAGACAAAGAGAACTGATTGGTGGTTACCAGGGGAAAGGGGGGTGGAGGGAGGGCACAAAGGGTGAAGTGGTGCACCTACAAAATGACTAACAATAATGTACAACTGAAATTTCTCAAGGTTGTAAACTATCATAATCTTAATAAAAAGTTAAAAAAACAGAGACTTAACAGGAGTTGATATGCAAGCCAATTCTTGCAATCTCCTCCTCTCTGGTTCTCCTTAGCTGGAGACAGCTGTGCTATTTATACTCTGTAATTGTTAGAGGCCTGGTCTCTGCTCTTCCCCTGGTCTATGCTCTTCCTCTCTGGTACCTTGGTGACTTGGCCACACTTCTGTTGTCACAAGAATCAAGAGCAGCCTGACATTCTTCATACCAGTTAGGAGCCAACCTGGGCGAGTTTTACTGTTCATTTTTCCTGTGTGTACCTCAAATATGCAGAAGCGGAACCTATTTGTCCTGTCTTATGGTATTTTAAGCTCTGGTTCTAAACAACTACATAGCTTTAGACTAAGTTAGAGCATTGTTAAATTTTGGGCCTATTCCACAGATTTAGAGTAGCATTTTTAAATTTGACTTTTAGTCCTAAATCTTAAAGTACCTCTGTCAGTTCGAGTCTTCTGAAAAGCAGATGTCAAGGTGGGATTAGATGGGCAAGAGATTTATTGGGGGAAACTCTTGTGAAGGAAAAAAAGGAAGAAGCACAAATAGGCAAGGAGATCCTTCAGACCTGGTGGAAGGAGAGAAAGAAGGAAGCTTGGGTTGGAAGAAGCCTCAGACCACAGTCCCGTTCTGAGAAAGTCTCAGCCAGGCCAGTGGGGAGCCCTGAGCTCAGGTTTCTCCTTAGAGGAGGCCTACATCAGGCAGAGGTGGCCTGGGCCTACTGCCACCACTGTGCTCGGTCACTGTCTGGGAGCAGCCGGGGGAAGCGTGACTGAACTTGAATGCTGCAGTGAATCCAAAGGTGGGGCCGTTTGAGGCCGTCAGTCAGCTATGTTCCCTGCAGCAGCTCTTCTGGAGAGAGATTTGAAAGGGGTACCTCCATGGCCACCCAAGTACCCAAAGGTGTGATCCTCAGCAGAACTTTCCAAAGGTTATTGGCCTTATTCCCTCTGCTCTCCATGGCCTTCTCCAGCCTGAACTCAGAGCGCCTCCTTCTATTCCTAGACTCTCCGGCCCCACAGAGCAGGTTTAGATAGGGGGGCTACACCTCAGGGGCTCACTGTTGTTTGTTTTTATTTCCTAGCCAATAAAACCATTCCTTTTTTTGTTTTTGAAATCCTAATTCCACAAACATCGCAGTGATGAAATTCTCATCAGTGTGTTAATTACAGAGGACACAAGATAAATAAGACACCTCAACGGGCTCCTACCCTGGAGGGGGCTATGCATATATTAGCAGGAATTTTGACAATATGATAAATAGAGGAACAGGCTGGACACTGACGGGGATTATCTTGACCAGCCTGGGCAAAGTCTGAGCAGAGTTTCCAAGGACAAATAGAAATTACTCACACAGAAAAGGCAGTCGGAGGCAAGTCTAGGCAGAGGCAAGAAAGTATGAGGAACAGTCTATAAGAAACGGGGTGTTCCTGGAGGATAAACGGGAAAATTTATGAGGTAGGCAGAATCCAGATTTATGCTTGGGAACTTGTACTTGGTTGTGTTAGCCATGGTCACATGTGCATTTCATGAGTGTGGCAGAGGGTTTGGGTGGGCAGGACTAGAAAACGGTGGGAAGCCATTGCCTATTGAACATTTATTTCCATCCATTCACTGATGTGTCAGTAAGAGGACCGGAGTCCTGGGGAAAGACTGCCTGACTTACATTCAAAAGACTTGGGTTCTAATCTCAGCGTTACAGTTTATCATCGTTTAGGCCAGTCACGTAACTCTAAAAATGGAAGTTTCTGTTATTTATAAACCGGAAATGACCTCTATTGAGCTGTTGTGAAAATCAAATGAGTTGAGACAGGACTTTCTGAAGGCACTTTGCAAATTTTCAGCACTGTAAAAATTAGGGGACTGTTATTACATGCTGTTCAGGAAATAACAGGCACCTGGGAAAACCCACAGAGTAGTTTTGTAAGAAGTTGCTCAGCCTCCAAGGGAGAAAATGCCTGGTTCAATATTGGCCAAGAGGAACATGTCTGGGAAATTATGACACGAGGTAAAGCAAGGGGGGCTTTCTGTCTTGTTTTTGGAGATCACAATCACTTTTCTTTCTTCCTTTTTTTTTAAAGACAGAATAAAAAGAAAAGAATAAAGGAAAAATAATTTTCCCCTTGTGATGAGAACTATTAGGATTTACTCTCCTAACAACTTTCCTATATACCATACAGCAGTGTTAGCTATAGTCATCATGTTGGACATTACATCCCTAGTACTTACTCGTCTTATAACTTCAAGTTTGTTCGTTTTGACCACCTTCCTCCAATTCCCCCCAACCCCCACTCCCTGCCTCTGGTAGCCACAAGTTTGATCTCTTATTCTACGAGTTTGGTTTTTTGTTTTTGTTTTTTCAGATTCCACGCAGAAGTGAGATCATACAGTACTTGTCTTTCTCTGTCTGACTTATTTTACTTAGTGTAACACCTTCAAGTTCCATCTGCGTTGTCACAAATGGTAGGATTTCCTTGTCTCTTTACGGCTGAATAACACCCCATTGTATATAATATATACCACAACTGCTTTATCTGTTCATCCATTAATGAACACTTAGGTTGTTTTCATGTCTTGTCTGTTGTATAGAAGGCTGCAATGGACGTGGGGGTACAGATATCTTTTTGAGTTAGTGTTTTTTGTTACCTTTGGATATATTCCTGAAGTGAAATTGCTGGATCATATGGTAGTTCTATTTTTAAGCTTTTGAGGCTCCTCCGTAATGTTTGCCATAGTAGCTGTATCAATTTGCAATCCCACCAAGAGCACACAAGGGTTCCCTTTTATCCACATCCATGCCAGCATCTGTTATCTCTTGTCTTTTTGGTGATGGCCATTCTAACAGGCACGAGGTGATATCTCATTGTAGTTTTAATTTGCACTTCTCTAATGACTAGTGATGTTGAACATCTTTTCACGTACTTGTTGGCCTTTTGTACATCTTTTTTGGAAAAATGTCTATTCAAGTCCTTTGCCCATCTTTTAAATTGCTTTATTTGTTTGTTTGTTTTTTTTTGCTATTGAGTTGTATGAGTTTTTTAATATGTTTTGGATATCAACCCCTTATCACATATATGCTTTGCAAATATTTTTTCCAACTCTGTAGGTCATCTTTTTACTTTGCTAATGATTTTTTTTTGCTGTGCAGAAACTTTTTACTTTGATGTAGTCCCCCTTGTTTATTTTTGATTTTGTGGCTTGTGCTTTAGGCGTCATATCCAAAAACTCATTATCAAGATGCATGTCAAGGAGATTTGTTCTTATGTTTTCTTCTAGGAATTTCATGGTTTCAGATCTTCCATTTAAGTCTTTAATCCACTTTGAGTTAATTTTTTGAGTGGTGTACGATATGGGTCCAGTTTCATTCTTTCACATGTGAATATCCAATTATCCCAGCACCATTTATTGATGAGACTGTCTTTTCTCCATTGAGTATTCTTTGATCCTTTGTCAAATATTCGTTGACTGTATGTGCTTGGGTTTATTTCTGGATTCTCAATTCTGTTCCATTGGTCTATTTGTCTGTTTTTATGCCTTTAACATACTGTTTTGATGACTATAGCTTTATAGTATAGCTTGAAATCAGGAAGTGTGATGCCTCTTGCTTTATTCTTCTTTCTCAAGATTTATTTGGGGTCTTTTGTAGTTCTATATAAATTTTAGGAGTATCATTTTACTTCCGTAAAAAATGCCGTTGGAATTTTGATAGGGATTGCATTGAATCTATAGGTGGTTTTACTATTGACATTTTAACAATATTGATTCTTCTAATCCATAAGCACAGGATACCTTTCCATTTATTTGTGTCTTCTTCAATTTGTTTTATCAATGTCTTGTAGTTTTCAGTGTAGAGATCTTTGACCTTCTTAAATTTATTCCTAAGCATTTTATTATTTTTGATACTATTCTAAATGAGATGAATTTCATTTCTTTTTCAGAAATGTTGTTAGTGCGTAGAAATGCTACTGATTTTTGTATGTTAATTTTGTATCCTGCAACTTTACTGAATTCATTGATTAGATCTAACAGTTTTTTGGTTGAGTCGTTAGGATTTTCTATAAATAAAATCATGTCATTTCCAAATAGAGATAATTTTATTTCTTCCTTTCCAGTTCTGATACCTTTTATTTCTTTGTCTTGCCTGATTGCTCTAGCTAGAACTTCCAGCACTATATTGAATAGGAGTGGTGAGAATGGCACCCTTGTCTTGTTCCTGATCTTAGAAGAAAAGCTTTCATCCTTTCACAACTGAGGGTGATGTTAGCTGTGGGCTTGTCATATATGGACTTTATTATGTCAAGATATATTCCTTCTATGCCTAATTTGTTGAGTTTTTTTACCATGAAAGATGTTGGATTTTGTCAAATGTTTTTCTGTCTATTGAAATAATCATATGATTCCTGTCTTTCATTCTATTAATGTGATGTATTCCATAATTGTTTGCATATGTTGAACCAACCTTGTTTCCCAAGGATAAATCCTACTTGATCATAGTAAATGATCCCTTTAGTGTGCTGCTGACTTCAGTTTGCTAGTATTTTATTGACAACTTTTGCATCTGTATTCATCAGGGATATTGGCCTGTAGTTTTCTTTTCTAGTAGTGTCTTTTTATTGTTTTGATATCAGGATAGTACTGGCCTCATAAAATGAATTTGGAAGTGTTCCTTCCTCTTTGATCTTTTGGAAAAGTTTCAGAAGGATTGGTGTTAATTCTTTAAATGTTTGGTAAAATTCACCAGTAAAGCCGTCTGGTTCTGGGCATTTTTATGTTCAGAGATTTTTGATTAATGATTCAATCTCTTTACTAGTAATTGATCTATTCATATTTTCTATTTCTTCCTGAGTGAGCCTTGGTGAATTGTCTCTTTCTAAGAATTTTTCCATTTCTTCTAGGTTGTCCAGTTTGTTGGCATATAGTTGTTCATAGTAGCCTCTTATGATCCTTTGAATTTCTTTGGTATCAGTTGTAATGTCTCCTTTTTCATTTATAATTTTGTTACTTGGGTCCTTTCTCTTTTTTCTTTTGTTAGTCTAGCTTCGGGTTTGTCAGTTTTGTTTATCTTTTCAAAGAAGCAACTCTTAGTTTGATTAATTTTTTCCGTTGTCTTTCTATTCCCTATTGCATTTATTTCTGCTCTATTCTTTATCATTTCTTTTCTTCTGCTAACTTTGGGCTCAGTTTGTGCATCTTTTTCTAGTTCCTCAAGGCACAGAGTTACGTTGTTTATCTGGGATCTTTCTTGCTTCTTAACGTGTGTTTATTGCTATGAACCTCTCTCTTAGAACTGCTTTTGCAGCATCCCACAAGTTCTGGTATGTTGTGTTTCCATTTTTGTTTGTCTCAAAAAACTTTTATTTTCCCTCTAATTTCTTCTTTGAGCCATTGGTTATTCAGGGGAGTGTTGTTTAATTTCCATGTGTTTGTGAATTTTCCAGTTTTCCTCTTGTTATTCTAGTTTCATGTCATTGGGGTCAGAGAAAATACTTGCTATGATTTCAATCTGATTTCAATCTTCTTGAATTTGCTAAGACTTGTTCTGTGGCCTAACATATGGTCAGTCCTAGAAAATCTTCTGTATGAGCTTGAGGAGAATGTGTATTCTCTTGTTGTTGGATAGAATGTTCTGTATATGTGTCTTAGGTCCATTTAATCTATCATTGTTCAAACTGCTGTTTCCTTATTGATTCTCTGTGTGGATGATCTATCCACTTTTGAGAGTAACTATTATTGTATTACTGTTTATTTCTCCTTTTAGCTCTGTTAGTTTTTGCTTTATGTATTTAGGTGCTTCAATGTTGGGTGCATTAAGATGTACAATTATTATACCTTTTTGATGTATTGATCCCTTTATCATTATATAATGACCTTCTTTTTCTTTTGCCATTTTTAGTTGAAAGTCTATTTTGCCTCACGTAAGTATAGCTACTCTGCTGTTTTTTGGTTACCATTTCCTTGAAATGTCTTTTTACAATCCTTCACTCTCAGTCTATGTGTCTATTTAAGGCGAAAATGAGTCTCTTGTAGGCAATATCTTGCTGGAGAGATCACAGTTTCCTAATTATCATTCTCATTGTTTACCTTCCTCACCATGGGTAGTTCTGCAGTGAGAGAAAGTTGGATTAGGGAGTACTAATAAGGCAAAAAAGATGGTTAAAATTTACTTGGTGTAACAAATAGAAACTGAACCACTTTAATGTGGGGAAGACAACAGGCTTGACATTGGTTATGTGAATAGGCATATGCATAGGGATGGGAAACAAATTCAGCTTTATCAGAAAACTTTCCACCTTTCCAGGAGCACTATGGAATCCTTGTCATGTCACACTCCCAGGGAGAAATAACAGTGTATGATCAGATAACTAAAACTTGCCCTAACACTTCTCTTCTGGAAAAATTAAAAAAAAAATTTCCTTCTGTTATTAGCTCTGTTTTGTTTAATTCTCAATGAGAAACCTACTAAGAATATCATCAATATACTCAATATTGGTGAGACCCAGAGGCCAGGTCTTATAAATTATCAATATATGTATGAGGGTATGGAAAATCTCCATGTAAACAATCCCAATATAGAGATCATTCCTGAAATAGCATTGACCTCCTAAAAGAGTTGTCTATTCTCTGAGTAAACATTTTGTTTGGATAGAGGAATCAGCAGAAATATTGGTGTGTGGGTTGAGACAATTGGCTGATTCTTATGAGGGACTTGCTGGCAAAAATTTTAATTGCTTTTTCTTGAATACTCATATGATAGGTTGATCTTTGTCATCTTAAAAAAAAAAACTAAAAAACTAAGGGACTTTTTAAACTTATCCTATGACCTATGAGAGACATTTTGAAAAAGAATTCCCCAAAGAAGGGAGTGGCTGATATTAGAGATTGACTCACTCAATACCTACATCGGCCACTTCTGGCTTCTCTTACTGAATTTTAGAGGGTGGAAAGCTAAAAATGACATTCCCCCAAAGCTCTTGGGTTAACTTTGAGGAGAGACATGGGCTCTGTCGTGCAAATGCTAGTATTAATTTTATTTTACTATGTAACAAATTACACAGATTTAGTGGCTTAAAATAATACAATTTATTGGCTTACAATTTCTGCAGATCAGAAGCATGAGCATGGGTAGCTGGATCCTCTGCAGAGGGTTTCACAAGGCTGAAATCAAGATGTTGGCCAGGGCTACAATTTCATCAGAGTTCTTTTCCAATCTCACTGTTGTTGGCAGAATTCAGTTGCCTGTGGTTGTAGGACTGAAGTCCTTGTTTTTTTGCTGGCTATCAATCAAGGGTCATTCACAACTCCTAGAGGCTTCTTGCCATTCTCTGCCATGTGGCACTTTCTACACCATGGCAGTTTGCTCCTTCAAGGCCAAGAGGAGAGCGTCTCTGGCTGTGAATTTCTATGATCTTCTTTTAAGGGCTCACTTAATTAGGTTGGGCCCACCCAGGATAATCTCTCTTTTGATTAATTCACAGTTAACTGACTGCAGACCTTAATTACATTTGCAAAATCCCTTTTTACCATTCAATAGAAAACAATCATGGAAGTGATATCCCATTATATTCACAAGTTCTACTCACACTCACGGAGAGGGTATTGCACAGGGCATATGCACCAGGGAGCAGGAATCCTGGGGACTGTCTCAGAATTCTGCCTACCACAATGTGGCATTTAGAAGTACCCAAGTGAGGTAGTGTTCACACGTGGGGGCTTGTACCTCTCAGCAAACACCGTGGCATTGCTGGAGCTTCCAGGGCAGCATTACTAGAGTTTTCACTTCCGTTTCCTAGTGCCATGTGTGCTGAGCAATGGGCAGCAGCAGCAGCGGAGGTGTTTCTATCGGAACAACTGATGTGGTTGAGCATTTTTCTGGACAATTTTTTCCTGTGTTTTCCTTTGTAGCATTCAAGACTGGTTCTTTGGTCCTGCCATGGATAATATAAGCTAATGATTACTTTATAATAAATCCCATTTTGCTTCAACTAGCTATAGTGAATACTTTTATCTGCAACGTAAAGCCTTGATTGATACAACAAGATCGTAAATGACCTCTTTTTTTAATCTCCATTAAATGTGTGTTATTTTGCGTTACCTTTATAGATTCATAGAACTTTAGAGCGGGAAGGAATTTCCACTTCAAGAACTTTTTCAAACTATATTCTATAGAACACTGGTAATCGGGTCCAGGATATGAGAACAGGTTTTTTTGGGGTGGGGGGGGGGGGGAAGCCTTCAGTAGTTCTGCCAGCTTGGAATACACCACATACTCTTGGAGTTTATAATGCTCATTAGCATATCAAAGACTCTGAGAGATCCTACAGGAAGAAAACCCAAAAAAAGCCCCAAACTGTTAGACTTTTCTTAATCCAACCAAGTATTCCCAAATCAAGGCCCAGAAAGGTGAAATAGGTTCCTAAAGTTTACGAATGGGATAGTGATAGAGCGAAGATTTAAAGCTAAGCTAACTAGGCTTTCTGACTCCTAGAAACATTAAGCTTATTCCTTACTCCCTACATCCGCCTGAGAAGTAAGCTTCAATGAATACAAACAGAGCCTCTTGAAGAAGAAAAAGATATTTATACAAATAGTTCTGGCAAATATATTAATGATGTTTCC
Organism: Equus przewalskii; assembly: GCF_037783145.1. NCBI lineage: Eukaryota > Metazoa > Chordata > Mammalia > Perissodactyla > Equidae > Equus > Equus przewalskii. The sequence goes on along the minus strand of NC_091839.1, from coordinate 62,263,333 downwards.
ATGCAACCTGTCCTATTTCCTTGAGAAGCTTGGAATCCCAGATATGTCCACCCACACACAACTCAGCAGGAGGTGACTGCCGGGAGAGTGGACCCAAGGCGGATGTCTCCCCGCCTTTCTGCTATTCACACAATAGCCTTTCCCGGGTGCCAAAGCCAAGGGCTTCCAGACCATAGGAAAAAAGTGTTTGTGAAATTAGGTTCCAGGACGTTTTGTTAACTGTAGCTCAGTTTTCTTCCATGCAGACATTTTGGGTTTAGAGCTTGATAGAAAATGAATTGTCCAAAATGAAAATGAAAAAAGGTATTAAGGTCACCACCAAAGGCAGTACGGATCATGTACATAATGGAAACCTGATTCCTGGAGCAGAATGCTTGTAAGCACATGCCTGTCCCGCATTCCATAATGTAAATCACATCACACGCATCTGACCAAGAGAGAAGAGATTCCAGGAGGCGCATATTTTCAGCATGAAAACAAGGAGCCATTAGTGTTACAAGAACAGCTTTGGTCAGCTGGCTGGCCCGCTGCACCTTGGCATTTATTGTCCCCCAAGGCCAGGGGTGGATGTGGGCATGCTCAAGCAGCTTCAGAGCCTGAGCTCTCCCTTTGCTGTTCTTGGAAGGAACTAAGACTAAATACAGGATCTAGTCTGCACCACATTTTTATTATTGGGAAATGACTTTCCCTGCAGGGCAGAGGGTAGAGTCACAAGTTAGTCTTCTGGCATTTTCTCCTGCTGCTTCCTCCCTCCCCCGTTTTTTCCTTCCTTTTGGCAGCTGCATTTCTAAAAGGACCAGTGCATTGGTTAAAAACAAAAACCAAGTCCAGCAAACTATTCTTACAGCAATGTTTTGTAGCCACTCAGCTCCTTAAAAGAAAGAAAATGGTAAACAAACCAGCCATTACATTTAGTCGTAGAGGAACTCAAACCACAACATACGCCCACCACGATCTATGGGAAAAGTTTCCACATGTGAGCATATTCTCTGGGCTTTGTGGTACTCCCCAGAACCCCGATGGAGGCATGACTTCGGCAGGGCCCTGTGAAAGGCTTCAGGCTTTGTGGGGTTGTGTTTACTGGGCTTGAGGACTCAGGAAAAGGGAACTTAGGAGCTTTGCTAGTGACAGAAGGCAGTCTCATTCGTTCCCACAGGCCTTGTGTTCAATAGATATTTTCCGCCCTTTGGGTTCAGCAGTTGAGTCCCCAGTCAGATGGTTTCAAACTACAGCTATTAGGCCAGGGAAAGTCGATTGTGTGGATACTCTTGAAGACTACAAAAGAGGTCTTGTTTCTTTTAAAAACTGGCAAAGCAAGCATCCGAGGAATGGGACATGTTATAGCTTTTAACTGTTCTTCTGGGACATGCTTATGGAAGAGCAAAGTAATGGGCCAAATAGTTTCCAAGCCCAAAATGTTGGTATATTTTTTAATCAAGAAGTACAATCAGGTTGTAAATAGTATTTTCCTCTGTCATAGGTCCTCAAAACTGGGCCCAAACTATATTTAGTCTATAATTGATGAGATGCTATGGACATCTTAAGCAGAAAGATTTAGAATAGGATCAACCTCATGCTTTGTTAGATCATATACAATCAGGACAGAGCTATCCTGTAAGAGAACACGCACAGGGATGCAAATGGATGTATAGACACGTATTTTTCTGTTCAGCAGTGGGACAAAATATTTATCTTAGCTATGTCCAAAAAACTCTGAAAGTACAAGCTGCTTGTTATCACTCAGTAATGCCTCTGTCTTTGAGTATCACACAAAAAGTGTCTGTTACCTATTCCTCATTCCAGCGTGACATGAGACTTCACTGTATTTGAAGCTCATTAGTTAGAATAGTCTTTTTTTTTTTTTTTTTTTTTGAGGAAGATTAGCCCTGAGCTAACATCTGCCATCAATCTTCTTCTTTTTTGCTGAGGAAGACTGGCCCCGAGCTAACATTTGTGCCCATCTCCCTCTACTTTCTATGTGGGACACCTGCCACAGCATGGCTTGCCAAGGGGTGCCATGTCTGCACCCGGGATCCAAACTGGCAAACCCCAGGCTGCTGAGTGGAAACTGTGACTTAATTGCTATACCACGGGGCCAGCTCTAAAATATTCTTTATTGTATGAAATATGGGCTCACTTCTCCCTGGGAATTATTTATGCTAAATTTATATTAAAAATTGATTCTTTGAGACAGTGAGGTTGCCAGGCTTGAGCTGGTGTTGTATGCTCATATTTCCATTACTTCTCCTTCTTTTATCCAATGGCCTGTATTCATTTCAGTCAACCAAAACCAAAATGACATTATTTCCTTTAAAACCCTTGGTTTATAATGATCTGAGGAACAAATGGAAGGTGTGTCTCCGTAGAATGGACCGTGTTTTCCCTGTCACTGTAGCACACAAGGGACCTTAGTTCAAACTCCAGGAAAGAGACAACAGGTGTTGAGGGTGTAGATAAATTCCCCAATTATTTTTTTTGTTTGTTTTATTAGGCTGTAACTTTAAATGACTGTCTTCTCAGTCCAAAGCAGGAATGAGCGCTAAAGAGTTCAAATGAATACTCAAACAATTTTATCTGGCCAGATAATGGACATATTTTTGATAAGTGAATGGGGAGAGCTGATAGCTCCATTTCAAAGGAGCCGGCAGCAGGCCAGAGTGAGTTGGCTCCCAGGAACTTTCAGGGAAACACTCATAAAGCAGGCTGATAGCCTGCAGTGGGCACCATGGGCTTGTACTTTGTACTCTTCACTGCTGTTCTAGTAGGTGAGGCCCCAGGTGCAAATATTTGGTTTGACCCTTTCTTACTGTAAACACTGCAGCCCTTAGTATAATGTGAAGTATAGAATTTATAGCTGTTTGCACAGACATTATCAAAATAATTGTAAATTCTACTTTCTTGTTTTTCTCAAGGATTACTAGCCTGGCTGGCATGTTTTGGAAGGCATTTGGTCAAGGTAGGTAAGATGAGGGTTAGGGGATGGAAAATGTCAACAGTACGAATGGACCCCAGGACTTGGCATTTACATTCAGACACAAAGTTAGAGCATGGAGCAGTCATCCAATGAATCCAGAGTTCATATCAGCGTTGGAAAGGCAACAAATAATGAACTCAGTAGGATGACAGCTAACCTCCCTTCTCCACAGGTCATTCCTCTTCCTTACCTTTTGTCCATGACCATGCATTATGGTTCTTGACCACCTTCCTTGTTGCACTTTAATGAATTCCATTTTGTATTAGTTTTCTTTTTAAGTTGACTTATTTTTTTTTCCTTTTTCTTTCAGTGTAAATCTTTCCTCTCCATATGGATTTTACGCATCATTAGGGTAGGCCCATTTGGTTTGAGGGCACAGTTCAGCAAATAGAAAGAGCATGGACTGTGGAATCAGCCCAGCTACTTTCAAATTCTCGTTCTTTCACCTACTAGCTGTGAAAACACTGGAAAGTTAATTAACTTCTCTGAGTCTCCACTTTGTCTCTCAGGGATAACATCTTCTTCCCAGTTTTGTTTTAGATATTAAATCAGATCCCAGCCCAGAACCATTTCCTCAAGACATTTCTTTCCTTCTCTTGCATTTCTTTGATATCTTCTTGCCTCAGCACCTTCTGCTCACACTTAGTATGTAATAGACATATAAACATGTTAGTGAATATAGTAAAAATGTATATTTAGTATCAGTTTGGAGAGACTCAGTTCTTAAAAATCCCCACTTGCCTCCCCCTGGATGAGAAGGTTGTTGTTTCTTACTGAAGGCTCCTCAAAATAGTTGTCTTAGCTCCCCACTTTGCCTGTGTAGACACAGCCTTAATATTTTATCCACATGAGTATGTTTAAATCTGGAAATAGGTTTGTTGATGGGCAATGGCAAGGTGGGGATTGGAGAAAGAAGATAAAGGAGGAAAACTGGCCAAAATATGCACAAGAAGGAAAATGAAGAGCAAAGCCCTAGAAAACAAACGGAATGAAATACACTTAAAACAACAAAGTTCCATTTAGGCAATGTGATTCTGGTAGCACAGAAACAGTGAGGTCAGCAACTTGGATAGACACGATTACGTTTAGTGTAGGTTGAGTGTTGAAGAGCATCTGCAAATGTAGATTCTCCAGTGAATTAGACAGCTGAGGGAGAGGACGAAAAGTTTAATAAGCAAAATGAATCCATCCTGCAGGCTACAAATATGTATGTGTGTGCCTGAGTCAGAAGGATAAAAGACTGTTGAAACAGAAGCAGCGTGGAGAAATAATGCCACTGAATTACTGATTCAAATCTGGAGACAGGGTCTCATTAAGGAGATTTTTGCATGATATATGTACATATTACATATAATATTTTAATATTGCTATGTGTGGAGCTATTGGAATCTTCTTTTTACCATCTCTGTATGTCACCCAGTTCTTGTTCCTCTCGAAGACATTTTTACCCATTAAAACACCATGAACATCCTTTAAGAAAGATCTCGATAGTTAAATTTCCTAAAACTTTGACAAGAACATTAGAAATAGGTCCAAACGGCTCTTTGAGGATTCCCAGGGACCAGAGGAATACATTTCCCACCTTCCAAAACATCTGGGTCTTACACACTAGCCCAGTTAATTTTAAAGTGTTGAGAACAGAGAGAATATAGAATCTGATATGGAGAGAAGAAAACAACCAAGAGCCCATGAAACGTGATAACAGCACAGTGCCTGCTCCCACGGCCCTCTGGCCTCAGCAGTGGTTGCTAGGCTGAGTTTCCAGGGAAGCCACAATGCTGTTGTGGCTCGTGTTGTCTAGCCAAGGCCCCCAGTGAAGGTTGCTCACAGGTGGGGGACCAGGCAGACACCTCAGGACCTCTGCCTGGGCTACTGCTGGTCAAACACCCAGAGAGGATCTTCCCCTTGGTGAAGCTCTTCCTAACTCTTCCCACAGTTTGACACTTTGGTGTCAAGCAATCTGTCCATTTATCCATTACAACACTAAACCATATCTCAGTAATTACTGTATAATGTCAGCTCCCGACAACATCATATCTGGCACATATCAGGGAGTTGAATGGGTGAATAAATAATCAAGAAAACCCACTTTTCCCACTTTCGTTGTCCTAAGATCTAGGGGATCTCCCAGTGTAACCTAAGCTATTAATAGCAATGGATCCTACTGTTTTTGAACAAAAACAACAGAGCAAATATATTGAGTTCTCCCAGTGCTGTTTGCTTTTGTTTTTCATGCTTTGCCATTTTTTCCAAGACTCACTCTCATGACCTTTGATTTCTCGAAAATAAAATACATTCACGTGAGAAGAAATAAAATCAGTGCCTATGAGGTCCTAAATTCTTGAGATAAATTTATAAAATCTAAAGTCTACATAATACATTTATATTAGAGGTAAGATTTTGATACCTATATCCGTAGTTAGAGTTGGAAAGGTGTTTTATTATTTTGGTAAGGAAGACTGGCCTTGAACTACCGTCTGTGCCAGGCTGCCTCTATTTTGTATTTGGGATGCCGCCACAACATAGCTTGATGAGTGGTGTATGTCCGTGCCCAGGATCTGAACCTGTGAACCCCAGGTGGCTGAAGCAGAACATGTGAACTTAACCACTACACCACCAGGCCAGCCTCATGAAAGGTGTTGTTTAATAGGCATTTGAGGCTCCTTAGATAATGGTTGGGTGTAAAAAGAAGGAAATGCCATGCTAAGAGCTTTGTCCTTGGGTGTCCACTCTACCTAGGAGCTAGCTTAGACTGTGCTCTAGAATAAAACAAATATTTTGTATACCATTTGATTTTGCTGTGTATAACATTTTGACCTGGTGTGTTCTGGAAATCATGGACTGAGCTGTGTCCCTTTAAAGGAGAACATATCAGAATTACTATTTGATTAATGGTTTGGGGAGGGGCGGGAGATGGGGCTTTTATGCTCCTCACCTGTCTCTATAAATAGAGAATATTTATATCTCTATTCCTGTGCAGCTGAAATTGATGAAAAAATTTATTCAAAATTTACAAGTTCAAAAAATTTATTTACACTCCAGGAAAGCAAGCGTAATGGGTAGATCTGGAGATCCACACTGAAGGATAGCTATGGGCTTTGTCCCTGGGCCTGATCCCATTGGGGAATTAGGAGCATTTACAGAGCATTTGTGCCTGGACCAGCCTGAGATGCCAGCCTGGTTCTACAGGGAGCTGGGTCAATATTCCCTTCCTGTGCATGGGAGTGTCAAACCACAAAAACATTTTTTATCCCCAAGAAATGGATTTTGATGAAGTTATGAAAACAAGTGCGAACATTTGTCTTTTATGTCTTTTATGTTTCTCAGTGGCTCTGCATAGGCACAGACTCCAAATAACAAGTGAATATTTAATTATAGATCTAACAATCTCTTTTGAATATTTAAAGGGCAGACATTAAGAATCAGTAGCTGCCTGTTCAAGGTGTTCAATGGGCTATAAGGGGAAAGAAAAAAATAGCACCAAGTTGTTTTTACAGTAATTTGGGAAATAAAGTAAAAAGCCCATGGCCAAGGTTCATGTTTGTTTTTTCTTCCAGTGTCTCTTTTATCTTAAATCTAACAGATGACTAAACAGGTTTGTTCAGAGGCCATGACAAAGTAGGGTTGAGAAGGAAGTGTAGAAGAGCTGGCAAGGTACCAGCAAAAGGGAAAACGAAAAGGAAAGTCATGTTGAAAAGGCTGAACCACACACATTTAAAGTAATGCCACTGCATTGAAGTGGATGCGAATATTGAGAAACCCAGTGAAATCAAAACTGCAGGCGTAAGTTGTTTGCTCAAGTACGGAAATTAGTTCAGATTCAAATGATCTGACATGCTCTCTGAACTCCAGCAGAATTCGAAATTTTATTTCCATTTTAGCTCTAGTTTAGTTTAATAAACATTAGTTGAGCACCTGCTGTGTCCCAGACACAGCCAGAAACCGGCGACCTCATGAAAGCAATGGAAGAATTCCAGGGTAGCTGGGGAGATGACAAGTAAGCAGATACTTTTGCTATAATAAAAGAGGATGCTGTAAGAAGAAAAGGTATAACAGAGATGATTGCTAATTAAAAAAAATTCTTGTTTAGGGGCCGGCCCAGTGGCGCAGTGGTTAAGTGCTCCGCTTCGGCAGCCCGGGGTTCTCAGGTTCGGATCCTGGGTGCGGACACGGCACCACTTGGCACACCATACGGTGGTAGGCATCCCACATATAAAGTAGAGTAAGATGGGCACGGATGTTAGCTCAGGGCCAGTCTTCCTCAGCAACAAAGAGGAGGATTGGTGGCAGATGTTAGCTCAGGGCTAATCATCCTAAAAAAAAAAAAAAAAAATTCTTGTTTAAATCCAATTTAAAAGATGTAAATAGCCTAATGTAGGATGAAGTAGGATTCTGGAAACAACGAAACATAGTTGTGAATCCTGAAGGACCCTGCCGTTCTATAACTGAGCGAATTACTTTTTCTTTTTTATAAAACATTCATTATGTATGAAATACAGGCACTAAATAGGTACATCATATAGTAATTTTGAAGCTCAGTCATCCTGACATATTAATTATCATTATTATATTCAGTTATTAGTTATTGGACTAACACTATTTTGCCATGTTTACATAAAACCAAAGAAAATAATTAGAGCCAAGTAGAAGATCATAGAATATTTTAATATTATATACTGTGGTTTTTATGAAATATATGTTTAGCCTTCCAAAATATCCAGATGTTTGGCTTTTGCAGGAAAAATTATTTCTTGTGTTTTTCTCTTTTCATTCAGATGCTTTGACATCATATTGACTCTAATGTTTTTGTTGCCAAGATGTGATTAGAACCTTCTAAATTACTGTCTATGGTGTTCAACGTTATTTATGCCCACATTAGATCTAATATCACACATTTAATAGTCACTTCAGAGTTTTTACAATTTGTGTATCTTACAAAATTTGATGCCAGAGCCCTTATATCAGATGTATTCAATAAAAAAGTTTTATGAGAAATTCTCATCCACATATTAGTCATCTCCTATCAATGTGCATCTTCCTGATACAGTTAATCTCTGTCTCTTCCAGCCTCTAGAGTCAAAGTGCTTTTGGCAAGGTCATCGCCATGCTGATTCCATTAAGAGTTAGGCATTACAGAGTCTGGCTCTGTCCGCAGGCTTACTTGTCACCTCCTCTCACAGACTTCAGACTTGCCTTTGCCTGTCCCCAAGCACCTCCACATATCATTGGATCTCTCCTGGTCCCAGCTGACCCAATTCCACGACCCTCCCCCAACAGTCACCCCAGCTTCAGGGCCAACGCCTTTGCTTTTTCATTTCTTCTTCTAACCAAGCATTCTTCTTGCATCGATATTTATTTCCAAGTGTTTATCATTTAGTATTCTTTCTCATGTTCTGTGGGAAATACACCAGTATCTCCCAAATTTGTTAACTTGATTTCATTCTCCCAAGTTTCTTAAAGACTCATTTTGCTGAGAAGACCTTCTGTAGTCTCTCTTGTCACTTTGGTATGATTCATCAATGGAATCTCCCTGTTTTTCCTTGCCTAAGTGTTAGAGTCTAGCGTAAGCCCACCAGGAATTTTCGTAACTTCTTGTTGACTCTGAGGCTTACAAAAGTGTTGGGCTCACTTCTTCATTTCAGTGATTGTGGCCCTAACTCAATGAAGAACCAAAATTAAGGGTAGCCCTCATTGGAATGATTTCTGAACAAAAGTGTGAATGATGTTTTTAGACCTTCAGGGATCTTATTCATCACTTTTCCCCCAGTGTTTTCCCCTTTTGGATCAATAGACCTTCCACACAGGTTTCCCCTTTCTCGACCATGTCCCCCATCACTAACATTTCCGATCCTCTTAGCACTTTTATTAGTCCACGGGCCTCTTCCTGAGGATCGCACTAAGATGTTAATAGTGGTTTAGTGGGTTTCCCCACCAAGGAGTCTTTAAAAAAACAAACACACACTCTTGTAAATGGGAAGTGAGCACACTTTTAAATAAGAAGTGAAGTGAATAACCAGTGCTCTTTTTCTAAGTAGGGGAATTTTGGGCACAGGGACATCTAGATGGAGCATGAGTGTGAGAGGTTTAGGTCTTTCCTGTACTCACCCGCTACCCCATACCCAGCCCCAGATTTTTTTTTACTGGTTGTCATAGATATTTTATTTGTGGTTCCAACAGCACTCTTATTCTGAAAACTCAAGTAATTACCATGCCCAAGTAGGAGAATCATCATCTGTGTTCAACCCTGTCTCTTCCCCAAACACTCCCTGAAGATCTCATTTTGAGTCTTGTAGACGGAGACCTTGACTCTGCATTGCGTAACAGCCCTGGAGGGAGAGCTGTTCTCTCCCCTTCACATAACCTTGTTCTCTTCTAGAGAAACAGCTCTGCAAGATTAAATACACTTGAGGGAGAATGACATGACTGAGGAGACAATATTTAGTTGTCCCCTCAAAATCCAATGGGCAGTGATCCAAAAACATTTAGGGAAATAGAAGTAACTCGTTATAAGCCAGCCAACCAGTTCCCTAAAATTTTTACTTGGTGATTTCTTATGAGTGCTTAGTTCAGTTGCCTTAAGTTCAATCATGAAATTAACAGGCTACTGAGGATTTTTAACAAGATTATTTAGAGACTCAAAACCTTTCTGAGCTCATTTAATAGATGAATTCTATCACGACGGGCAAACTGTGAGGTCAGTGGTCCCAAAACAAGGTGCACACACCCCTTGATTTATTGAGATATGGGGGGAAATAAAAATAAATAAATGAATCTTTAAGTATCATCTTTTTGTTAAATTCTATTTTTCTGAATGCTTTATATGATTAATAATATATCAGTTGGTAACACAGTTATGTAATTCATAAATAGAAACATAGATATATTGGGGTACTGTTTAATTTTTTTTAACTGGTAAGGAGATGGGATCAAGTAAGATGACCACTTGCTAATTAGGGAGCATCTTGCCTATAATACTTGCCCCTCTCCAGTCCGTGCATTGTAATAAAGATGGGTTCTATAAGACACGAAATGCTGTCTCTTGTATAAGCAACACACCCAAGTAAATTAAAAGGTAGCCCTGCCTCACTCAGAATCTGAGGTTTATCTCTGACTTCCAGCCGCCTCTAGAAGTGCAGCCACCTGGAGAGTCTGCTATTAGTTTCGATAAAGTTGCTCGTGACTCAAAGGAAAACATTTAGTTTTAGGCCAGGGCACTTACTTTTTTGCATAATCCTTCAGTATCATGACAGTCAGACGTCCCTACTAGATACAGCTACAAGTGCTTACAAAGTAGAGTTTTGAGGAAGCCAGATGGGTAGAAATGAGAGTAAGAAGTATAGGTGTTCATGAAGATTGCCTGCCGTCTGTCCTCTCGGAGAGAGGAAAAGTGGAATCTGTCTTCCTCTGGCCATCATAAGAGAGGACCTCCTGTGAGAGAGAAGGTTGCCTGCTCTGAATTGTCACAGAGGGTGTCGCAGGCACAATTCCTTCCTGTCTGTTTCTTCAGAAGTTTGATAACCAAGGGACTCAAGATGGAGGCAAGGAAAGAAATAGAAGGATTTTCCTCCTGTTGCATCACCTGCTTCAGCCTGCAGAGGAAAGAGCACACTCCTGCTTTGAAGGAGGACATTATGCTTTCAGATCCCAGCAGGGCTACATTACTGCCCAACACCAGGTGCACCATTCATTGCCATCAGATCTAGGAGCCGGCAGCCCCTGGAGCTGTGCTCTGCATGGCTGGCTGACTGGCTGGCTGGCTGTAGGTGCCTGTCTGAGTCTCAGTGCTTTTAATTACTTGGCACGTGGTCTTGAATGAGTTGTTTATTCTCCCTACTGGTAAATGGGGTAATGATCCCCCCCCACCGGCGTTGGGTATATTGATGCCATATAATTTAAGCATTATAAGCACTCTCTTATCCAGTCTTACCTCCCTCCCTTCGTTGGTTTAACCTGTCACCTGCCTGGTGTGCCTTGACTGCCTTTCTTCACATTTGTCTTCCCCTTTGGGGCATCACTGATCAGAAACCTTCTGTGGATCCCCTTCCATGTAAATTCTCCCCCTTCTAGTTCTCTCTCTGCCTCACCAGTGTTTGACTAAGAATTGGCTGTGAAACACTAGTTGTACAGGATTAATAGTTACCACATGAAAAACAAAAAGAGAAGGAGGCGTGGTTCTGAGGTCTTCAGGAAATCTGGAATATGCTAGGTCGCACCGAGGTGCCCAGGGTTTTCCAACAAAGTGGGTCTGGTGCAGGGGACATCACTCTTCAGGATTTTCCAGACTGTTTACTTTGGGGCATAAAACCTTCTTCATGCAGAGTGGCTCATGGGCTTGGAGTTCTGTGGAATGTACTTGAAGAAATATGATTCCATACTTATTCTAATAGCATTAGAGAGAGGCTTCCGTTCTCTCAGTTTTTCATGCCCAAAGACTCACTGTTACCTAATATCAGTTGAAGATTGAGTTAACTTTAGTTTCATTTCATTTTTCCAAATAAACTTACTCTAGTTCCTTAACCAAAAACCACGAATGTAAGATCCATACCTGCCACCCCCTCCTAAGTCTGGGAGAATTTTAAACATCCTCTCTTCAACATCATCACAACAATGTACTTCTACTGTCACTGCCTTGAAGACATGGAAGGAGAGAGCAATACTTGGGGTAGTTAAGAGATCAATTTTCCTATCGCTTTTAAGTTTCTAGGATTTTGTCTATATAGTGTGTAACTTTAGCTTCCTATGCCTTTGATCACAAAATAGCTCCTTGTTCAAATCAAACATTTTCTAAAGACATCAAAGGCCAAGTAGAAAAAAATATAAAAAGTATTTGCAGAAGATATACCTCAGCTTACAGAAACAAAGGAGAAATTATAGCACAATAGTTGCTGAAACCACAAGCGAAAGTGTGTTTGTGGTGTCTGTCTCTCACGTATTTCTATTCTGGGGGAGGAATGCTGCTGTGGAGCAATTTAACCCCTTCTTTGTAATATTTGCTGGCATTTCTAGATGAGGAGGATGTCTCCTACACAAGCCACTTGCCTGTCAGGACAAGCCCAGGGGTGACATTATTTGCATTTGCTGATCAATGACTCTTTGGAGCTGCAAAGACTCAGACCCAAGGAGTGACTCAGAAAGCCAGGGGCCCAGGTCATTTTGTTAGGGGCTCACCATGCAGTGTAGCAGCACTGTGACTCGACTTGGCCCTGCAAATCACTTACCTGTCAGCGTTCATCCCTTATAGTGCCATAAGTGAAACTGTTGGCAACTCAGAGTTCACACCCCAACTCTCAGTCTTCCCCACTCAGTTCTTGCTGGATCAGAGGCTGAGGACAACAGTGTAATGATTCATAGGCCCCACTTCCTGGCAAGTAATCATTTACCCACAATGAGTGATGACTTATGCTGGAAGAGGGGCAAAGAATGTTGACTTGCTTTTTTCTGTTCAGCCTTTCTGCTAACAGAGGGTTGGCTAGGAACACTTTGTGTCCATTTGTAAGGCCATTTAAGAAATGATTACAGGCATTTTTGCTTTTTAAGCGTGGGACCCTTAAATGTATACTATTCACAGACAACTGGAATATGATAATCCCGTCACATACTTGGTTAAAAAAGAAAAGCAACTTAGAAATTCCCTTCCTTACTTTGGAACTAGGTATGCTTCATAGAAGCTGAGAGCTGGAGAGGCTCCCACAACAGCCTCATTTTATAGATGGGAAAAACGAGACATAGAGAAGTTACATGGGTTGTCCATTTCCACTGGTTAATGACAGAGATGAATCGGGGCTGAAATCAGCTAATTTTAGGCTACTATCTTGTCTGACATGAGGCTTCTTTGTATCATGTCATAAGGGAAAATCTTGGTGAAGAAGTTTGTGACTTGCACAATGAGTTACGTGAATTAGTGGCAGAAGGGTCAGGGGAAGAAGTGTGGTAATTGTTTCAGATTGTCCTCGGTTTGAACCTTGGCCCTGGAACTGGGTGGTGTGGGTTAATTTCTTACCTAATTTCTGTAGGTGTGTTTTTCATCTTGAAAGCTGAGAATGGGGATAATAATGTCTGTTTTGGATTATCAGCTGTAAGGATAAGAGATAATATATGCAAAGCTCCTGGCACCTAGTCAGCTCTCAATAAATGCAAGCTCTACTTATTATTTAAGACTAAGCGACATTTGCCCTTCCTCTCTGCTGTTTCGTTTCAAAGCAGCACTTGCTCTGCTCTGCACTGTCTTAAGTTCTGCCTTGTCAGACTCAGCATGGTTCAGTTGGTTTTCTCAAGCCACTGCTGAATTTTTTTTCCTTCACAATTTGCATCTGAGTTGTCTCATTTCCCTGAAACCCTGTCACAAGCCAGGAGATGGTTGCAGAACATGATCTGAAACCTCACAGGCAAGGGAAAGTCCCCTCCCCAAGAGACATTTTTCCCTTTCTTGACTTCTACACTTCTCTTTCGAATTGTGTGGGCAACCTCTCAGCCCTGTGGGTGACAGGACACAGATGAAGGACCTGCCCTGAATGCCCCGTGGACATCTGAGTGCAGTGGGAAGTGAGGGTCTGGCCCCTTTGGCTCCTGGCGTCTTCACTGCCATTGATTCTTCCACGGTGCCTCCAGATTGTTTCAGCTTCCCCCCAAAAGGCCTTTGTTGTCTGATTCTCTTCCCTTTCTTCTCTCTGTGTCACCTTTCCTCTCTCACCAGGGCCAACTCTAGAAACCTCCAATGGAAATTTAGAGGCTTCTGTGGTTCGTAGGGGGTTATTGGGGCATTGCGTCTTCTGTGTCCTCACTTCCTTTATAGCTCACAGGGATTTCCTAAGAAGCCTCTTTTGTCTTAGTAGCCTAGGCTAGCACCTCCTCCCTCTGATGGGGAATTGCCACTTAGGTGCAATATGTCTTCTTCTTCTTTTTTTAACATGGCTTCAAAAATATACACTTTATATTCAGGTCTTGCAATGACAAAAATTTCTCCAGTCATTTTGGTGACATTTTTCTCTAATTCAAATACTGTGTACATATTATGGTGAAATATAGTTTATTTTATCAAATGGATTCATCCTTTTAACCCAAATGTGCGTATGTGTATTTTCTTTTTCAGTGCTCTACTTTCTAGATATTTTGTCACCGGGGAATTTTCCCACTTGAGGATATGTTGCAACGCAAATGAACCATCTTCAATACCCTAATAAAAAAGAGATTTTTGTTAATGCTTTGAAAATACTCTACATAACTTTAAACACCATAAAAGAATTTTTCAAAAAGAGAAAAATATAGCTCCAATCCCACCCTTTCAACGTAATGACTGATTTCACTTTCATATATTAACTTTCATTTTGTGAATAGTGCTATTCACGTGATGGCTTCATTATGGTAGGCTTTAAAAATTTCTGGCATAAAAATGAAACTGGATGCTGCCTCAAATTTATTGCAATGGGCCCGCCCAAGTTTCTGATTTCGTGCGGGCTGTCTTCTCCTACCTATAATGCACTAAGTAACAATGAAGTCAGCGTTCTCTTGCCCTGGGAGCTGGTCCAAGATGAGGCCCCTGGATCGAGATCCATTTTGGGCAGTTTCTTTTCCTTTTAAGAATGGCAGAGAAAGTTTCCAGCATTTTTATTTTATTTACTTCACAAATATGTACTGAATGCCCATTAAGTATTGAGTGTTACTATGTTGATTGGGACAAAAGGCATACAATCATTTTGACACATTGAAGATGGGAGTGAAAAGCACGGAGAAACTTATATGGTGATTTTGTGATTCTGCAAGTGGCTCAGAGCCAATCAGTGCAGAAAAATAATCATTGCTATTATGTTTCATAACATGGGAAGAAGTGGATACTGAGGTGATGAAATAAAATGAGAGGACATTGTGAACTATGGGCTGGTGGTGAGGCTGAATTTGGATCTGGAGATGGACAGTTAAAGTGATGGGCTCCAAGAATCATAGAGCTAAGCTGAATCCATAACTGCGGATTGGAAAGCTTAATATCTGGCAGCAGTAAACTAGTGGCTTTGTTTGTTTATTTATTTGTGAGAGTGTTTAAATTGAATTAGCCAGATTGAGTCTCATGGAAAAGGAGAGAAAGACAACTCTGACAGGTTTACACAAAAATGGAAATTTATTCCTTATGTAACTAGAAAGTCCCAGGCTAGATTTGGCTTCAGCTGTGGATGAAATTAGGTCTTCCAACAAAAGTTGTTATAATTTTGTCTTTCTCCAGATTTCCACTTAGCTTTCTTCCTGGTTGGCTTCCATCTTAGGCAGGCTTCCCCACATGGTGGCAAAGATGACCGTCAGCAGCTTGTGGCTTATTTTCTACAAGTTGCGTAGCCCTGATGGAAAGTGTATACCTTTTCAGTTTTGATTGGCTCAGCTTGGATCACAGGCCCACCCGGGAGGCAGTTGGTGAGATTCACCCCACCTGAACCACATGGTTGAGAATGCCAAAGTCAGACTTCTCCAAAGGGAAGGGCTGCACTCTGTTACCAGGAGAGGGATGCTGGGCAAGCAAACACCAAGAATAACCACTACACAGACCCCTTTGCATATCTGAGCATCTAATGAAAGAATGAACCTTCTATTTCAAGAAAATTGCTCATAAACACATCTGAACATGATGCAGTTCTGCTTGTAATTTCAGAAGTTCACAGAACTTCTGAAGTTACATATCAGTGTTCTAGAGTTGCATAGACTCTGGCTTTGAAAAACTCTATAGTGTGACTCAATTGAGAGCCAGCACCATGACTTTTTGTGTGTGTGAGGAAGATTGGCCCTGAGCTAACATCTGTTGCCAATCTTCTTTTTGCTTGAGAAAGACTGTCCCTGGGCTAACACCTGTGACAAGCTTCCTTTATTTTGTATGTGGGATGCCGCCACAGCATGGCTTGATGAGTGGTGTGTGGGTCTGCACCTGGGATCTGAATCTGCAGACCCCAGGTCACCAAAGTGGAACATGCGAACATCACCACTATGCCACCAGGCCAGCCCCAAGTACCATGACTTTTTGGATAGAGTATCTCCCACACCTAGTAGAGAACCTTGTATATATGGAGCCCTGAATACATTGAATGAATGAGTCAATTGACCAAATAGCATTTTTTATGATCTGTTATATTGGTAGTATGCTAGGTGTTTTATATATGTTATCTTAATTCTTTTAACATTATTTATGGATGAGGAATAGAGGGAGCTGAAAACCCAGAATTGGCAAGCATGGAAAGGAAATGACAGCAGATCTGAAATTTAAGGGAAGAAAGGCTAGAGAAGCAGGGTGTTAGTCTGGGTGTTAAGGAATGTTGTGGGAGTCACTGTTGTGGCTCTGCTGGTCCTAGTTCCCAGCCACAGCCATGGAGCCATCACCTCTGAGGCCTCTTCAAGCAGCTATGTGGCTGCTGATCCCTGTGTAGCACTTGTTGTCAGTTGCAGAAAAGTATTTCCTATTTTTCCACCTGTAATAGCCCCTTAAAAGACACTTGGGTCTTTCACATTTTTCGCTTCCACTTCAGAACCTGCACTCAAGGTAAATCTTTACTTGTTGTGGTTGAGATTTATTTGCAATCCAATTATTGGATTGGATATCAACTCAGTGGATACTTAGGGGCCCCATAGGTAATTGCTCCAATGAGTTCATACTCATTATTAGAAGATCTCAGGATTGTCAATATTGCCCTACTGGGAGAATGATGAAAACTATAGATCAGTTGCTAGAGTGCCAGCAAATTGAACAGGCCATGAAAGAGAACGCCCTCCATCTGTGGCATTGTAAGTGCTGGGTCAGCAGAGGGAAGTGGTTGAAATTACCATGGAGCTGGATAGTTTGGCAGGTTGGGGAGATTATACATTTAGAGGGGGCTTTTTGCTCTGTATTCTTAGATCAGGACCCATGTGACTGATGAATATGAGGGCACCAAGAGAACAGAAATGGGAGTTACCCTGCTCAATCCCCCAACTGAGAAGAATGAAATAAGTGACTCTACTTTTCAGCAAATTGTTTCGTGTGGGAGGAATGAAAGATAGCTAGTAAGCAACTTTCAGCACAAAGACATACGGCTTATGTTCTGATTAGTTACAAGTAATTTGAATCCATGCATATGTATCAACTGCTGATATACATATGTACAATACCTGCGTTTACATAAATAGCCATAGACTTGAAGCATTTTTTCATATTTCTTAAGGACCTAGTACTGAGCGCCAGTGGGCAAAGGTGTTTTACTTCCTTTTCCCATTAGTTTTGATCAGCCTGAATCAAGCTACTTTCTTCTCTCCTATTCTTGCTTTTGTGAGGGGCAGTCCTTTCTCCCTCTGTGTGTGTTTGTGAGTGTGGCTTTACTAACCATGTTTTTTGGGCTCTTGATGAAGAAGATACGGTACAGTGTGCATTTGAACTAAACAGTTACTTATTCAGCAAAGATTTCTGTTTAAGACATTGTACTAGACAAGGGTGAGACGGGGTGTGGAGTGGTGAGGAGGCGAAATGGGCCAGATGGTTAAAAACACTCACTGTGAATGTTGCCTGATATGACAAGAGTCTTTGCAGGTATGTTTAAGTTAAGGAACTTGAGATAGGGAGATTATCCTGGTAGGCCAATGTAATGACAAGGGTCCTTAGAAGATGGAGGCAGGAGATCAGAGTGAATGGTAGGAAATGTGATGATGGAAAATGAGGTAGGAGTGATGCTCTTTGAAGATGGGGCCACAAGGCAAGGAATGCAGGCAGCCACTAGAAGCTAAAAAAGACAAGGAAACAGGTTCCTTCTGAAGTTTCCAGAAACAACACAGCCCTGCTAACACTTTGATTTAGACTTGTGCTCTCCAGAACTATAAAAGAATAAATTTGTTATTTTAAGTCACTAACATATCCCTTAGGCTCAAAGAGAGAAAATTCCAGTAGACATTTAATCCAGTATATTAATGTGTATATTTTCCTATGAGTCATATACATTTGGCTAATCCAATCAACTGCTTTTCCAGGTGCTAGCTCCCTGTATTTTCTTGTTAGTTCTCCTAAAAAAATATGTATGATTCTAAGTTTAGTATAAATTAGAGGAAAGAATGGACCATACTTGGGGAAATGCTTTGGAAACCAAGAGAGCTTGCTATGGTAGGGCCTAGTGATCTCTGTATTGGTTAGACAGGCTAGGCCATGCTGTGGTAACAAACAACCCCAAATGTTAGAGCAACAGAGTTTCTTTCTTGCTCATGCCAAGTCTGCTGTAGGACTGGGGGACTCCCCAGGGCATCCCCCTTCTAGTGATGGCTGTGTGTCATGTCTCTGTATCAACATGTGCTTCCATGGTAACCAAAGCAGGGCAGGAGAATGCTAGAGGGTCTCACACAAGCAATTAAATGCTTCTTCCTGGAAGTGATGCTCATATCTCATTGGCCAAAGGAAGTCGCATGGCTACATCTAATTTCAAGGAAGTGGCAAAGTGTAATACTGCCTTGTGCCAAAGGAGGAAAGCTAGGAAAACAGGTAAGCAGCATGTACGTCTACTCCATGACCCCAACTTTGTAGGGTAGAGAAGTATTTTAAATAACTTTGGAATTTATATCTATCCCTCACATGTGTAGCGATAACTCTATGCTCAAATCCCGGGTACCCATCTTCCTTCTTAAAAATGTTTGTAAGTCCTGAATTCTCTCTGTGTTGTCGCAGACGCAGATTTCAGTTTAACAGTTAATGCTGAGAAACTATTATGATTAACAAAGTCATTGATTTTGATACTATATTGTTTTATTTTGAAGGGCTTAAGAAAACCACTTAGAGAGCTAGACAAAATGAAGACAAGTAAGCTAATAATAAAGAAAATGAGATCCGAAGTGCTGCTGAATTAAGTATTTAGCAACAGTGGTAAAGAAATGGAAAATCGTGTCTAATTATTTCATCATGCCTACCTTTGCTTAATCAGAAAGCCTTCGGCATGCAGTGCATTTCTATAGGCATTCCATGGCTACTTAATGTCAATTAATATCTACTTGCAGCAAAGCGTTGACAGTAAGTTTCTAAAATCACAAGCTTGACATTTTGCAGTGTAATTGGGCATAAGTGAGAGAGCTTTGCTGGCTCCTGCTAAAAGCAACTCAAAAAAATGGGAAGTGGGTTTTAACCCTTTGCCAAAGACACCAGCTGAAGCTTGCTGCTTCCATAGGAGGTTGTTTCTAGAAAAGAAGCCAGGAGACCGACCAACCCAGTTCTCTAATCTACATGCTGTACCCTGAGGTTTCCAAAACTCTGGAAAGAAATGTGTTTACAGCTTTCGAGGGATGAGGCAGGGAATCTGAGTGTGAGTCCACTGGGAATTTTCTTTGGAATTTCTTCTGATAGTCGTCACTGCCCATCTTGCTTCTCAGCAGGGCTCAGAAAAATATCAGGGCCAACATCCCAGTGGGAGCTGGCTTTAGGATTAATGAGGCAGATCTGGGGGAGTTCCAGTGACATCGCTGGATTTTTAAGAGCATGATCCCAATTCTTTTTTCTTTTTTTTTTGAGGAAGATTAGTCCTGAGCTAACTGCTGCCAATCCTCCTCTCTTTGCTGAGGAAGACTAGCCCTGAGCTAACATCTGTGCCCATCTTCCTCTACTTTATATGTGGGACGCCTACCACAGCATGGCTTGCCAAGCGGTGCCATGTCCATACCTGGGATCCGAACCGGCGAACCCTGGGCCGCCAAAGCAGAATGTGTGGATCTTAACCACTGCGCCACCGGGCCGGCCCCTCAATTCTTTTTTTAATACATCAAACTGATTATGTATGAATCTGGTGCTAAAATGTTACTTAACTAAGTAATATGCATTTGTTTTATAAAAGATGAAATTTATGGAAGTGTCTATTAATAAGAGATGCTGTCATTTTATAGAATGGGTTAGGAACATTCTAGATTCTTTCCAGACATTATTTTATTTAAACCTCATAATAACTCTATAGGGTTGGTAGTCTTATTTTCCATTTTACAAATGAGGAAACAAATCTAGAAAAATGGAGCGACTTGCTCAAAGTTACAGTTTATCTCTTATCCTGGTATTTCTTGTGCACCCATTGTGTATAGGGCCCTTTAATAGATTATTCTAAATACATCATCTTGTTTAAGTACCTTGCTAGCCTGGTGTTACAGATATTGCTATATTCCAGTTGAAGAGGAAGATTCTTCAGTTCTGAGACATTCAGTGACATGTCCGAGTTTACACAGCTGGTATGTGTAAAAACTTGGATTTAGGGGCTGGCCCGGTGGTGCAGCTTCAGTGGCCTGGGGTTCGCCGGTTGAGATCCTGGGCACAGACCTATGACACCACTTGTCAAGCCATGCTGTGGCAGGCGTCCCACATATAAAGTAGAGGAAGATGGGCACGGATGTTAGCTAAGGGCAAGTCTTCCTCAGCAAAAAAGAGGAGGATTGGTGGCAGATGTTAGCTCAGGGCTAATCTCCCAAAAAACACTTGGATTTAAATTCGGGTCTCCTGACTGGAGTTGTGTATTTGTTTGACCATACCACATCTGCACCTAGATGGTGGTGGAATCAGCACTCATACAGGGCCCTATCTGATTTCAGGAGCTTCCGTTTCAGGGTTAAGTTTGTAAACTCAACGGTTAAAAGGCTGACTTAGAAAGCTGACTGTGTTCTTCTGGGGTCCATTTGCTACAATTTAAGATACTTTGCACCCAGGAATGTGACAGAAGAATTGTGTCTGTCTGTTCATTTCTTTTGTTTTTCCTTCTTACAAGTTAACTTGCGTCCCCCGCAGAATGAGGCCCCATGTTCCTGACAAGAGCAATCCCTTAGAGCGGCCTTTAAATGTCTCCTGGTGGAGTTACTGTTTGATTTGGGAAGTTTTTCTCAGAAAGGAGTCAACAGCTTCCACAGGCTCTGCAGCGAAGCCCTTTAGCTTTAATCACCTCCTTAAAAACATTCTCCCTAATCTGCGCCTGGCGAGAGGGTGGGTTTCTGTGCTGCGTGGTCTTTAACATTGAAATGTGGTTACTAATCACCGAAGCATTGAATATGCTACTCCTTTTCTTATCTTGCTCAGGGTTTACTTGGAGAGGAGTCAAATTTCCTGGGAGTGCCAGGTGGTCTGAGTAGTCAAATAAGAAACAGGCCCCTTGAATGTAAAATCTGCCAAGAATGAGGTCTGAATGATTATCATTATTAGGTACTTAATGCACACAGAAAAACTGATTCTGCAACCTTTCAGGGTGCACCAGAAGTTTGGAACGTGCTCATTATTGGCTTCATCTCAAACCAGTCAATAAATCAAAGAAAATAGCTATCCCAGGGGAATTGACTTAGAGGTTTCTAGACCCCCACTCTGTATGGACCTTATGATGGAGAATCTACTCTCACCGGACACCAGAACCATTCATCTTGAGCTCCTCTTCACAGTTCCTGCTACTACCCCACTTCACAAGGAAGTTGCCTCTTCTTGACAATTAAAACAACCAACAAGGTTGGGAGAGGGGAAAACCCATTTCTAGCTTTAAATGTAAGGCAGGAAATATTTTTCTCTTCCCTGTATCTTACTCGTGTTGGGAAAGTGATTTCATGTGATTTATTATTCAAGACACTCATCATCAGATATTTCCCGAGTGCTCACTATGTGCCAGGCATTGGGCCAGGTGCTAGGGATTAAGCTTCAGACAAAATAGATAGAATCTCTGTCCTCGTGGGGGCGGTTAGTGGGCGACTCAGAACAAAAACTAGCCAAAGATAACACAGTATGATAAATGCCGTCACAGGGAGAGTCCCTAGGAGAATTCCAAGGAGGGGCACTGAACCTGTACTTGGGGGGCTAGGAAAGTCTTCATGGAAGAGGTGAAGCTAAAACGAAACATAAGTAGGAGTTGGGGCCAAGCTGGGGACTGGGCCAGGAGGACGGTGTGATCAGCTAAGAAAATACCAGCCTCAAAAATGAGAGGGAGCGCTTAAGGTAGTAAAGACGTTTAGACGGGCTAGAAAGGTTAGTTTGGGGACTAGAGTGGCAGGGATGACGCCATGCAGGAGCTTGTAAGCCAAGTTAAGGAACTTTGCTTTATCTCTAAGAACAATGGACTTTATCGAATGATCTTTAGGCACAGAGCAATGAGATCAAATTTATATTTTATAAAGATCACTCTGGCTTCAACATTAAACTACATGAAGAGGTTAAAACCAGACAACTGTAGAAAGACTAGTTAGAACAAGACATTAGTAGTATGGCGAGAGACACTGGCACTTAGACTTGCCTCGTGACCAGGGAGATAAAGAGATACACGGAGGAGCTGGAGCTGGCGGCCGTTGATGATTGGTCGTTAGCCAGGTGAAGAGGAGGCCCTCTGGTTTTGGTAATTGGGTTGATGGTGGTGCCATTTTCAGAGATCATAAACACTAGAGTAAGAGCAGGTTTGAAGAGGGAAGATGATGAATCTGGTTTAGGTCATGCAGGGGTTGTGATGCCTTTGGGATGTCCATATGAAGATGTCCAGTAGGCAACTGGTTACATGAGTCTAATGCTCAGAGGAGACAGCTGGTCTGCAGGTAGAAATTGACAGTCACCAGCATGTAGATGGTAACAGAAGCTATAACTTGGAGTGATTGCTAAGAGAGCAGCCCTAGGCACAATGCTGAGGAGCACCAACAACCAAACTAAGCACAGGCACTATGATTAATATATTTTCCTATATGAAATCAGGATAGGCCTTGGGAATTTAAGAAGTGGGGCCAATGGAAGTGGAGAATAGACTTTCCTTTTAGTATCTATAGGGGTGTGTGTGTGTGTGTGGTTGTTTGGGTTTTAGCGAAGGAAACAGGGAACTTGGGGAATATTGTCAGCAGATACTACTTATGTTCTCTTAGCTCAGGCATATATGGAATAGTCAGTCACTTAACATACATTTATTTAGAACTTACACAGAGAGCGTTTACCCTAGAGCAGTAGAGGATATACAAGAAGTATGAGCTACACCTGTTCCCTGGAAGCTTGTGATCTAGTTAGGGGTGTAACACATGCACGATAGCACCCATAGCAGGCACTGCATATGATGAGTACCAGGAGCTTAAACAGAACATAAGGTCTAACGAATTTAGAGAAGGGAGATATTAGTTTTCAGCATGAGTGTGGAACCGAAAGACAAGACACAAGGCTGGGCATCTAGTTCTGTGTCCTGACTAGAGTTTTGCAGGTTTAGGATTGTTAGAAAAGCCCCTGAAAGAAGATAGAATCTTAGTCTTGTTCTCCAACATGCCCTTTTCTGAACTCACCAGGGTTAATGCTCCATCTTTTCAGAAGTGCCTCTGGCTTCTCAAAGCGACATTCATCATGGGGAGAACAATTAGTCTTTGTCTTTCATTAGTAAGAGAATCAACAGCTCAGAAAGGAAAAGCCAGCAGTGACTTTTCAATCACCCCTTCAACCCCCCAGGTTGTTCTGAGAAATCCCCAAATTTCTGGTAGGAAGAACATTCAGTATATTTAGCAACAAGTTCCTCCTTGCCCTGAAGTATGCCAGCAACATAAACTTTGAAAGCGCATGGAAAATACGAGAACTTGTGGGTTTTGTTACTTGGCAACTGAGATCTGAGCTGTTAAAATAAGAAATCTGCATTATTTTATAATTCTAAAAATGTAATATGTACATGTT
Source organism: Equus przewalskii (assembly GCF_037783145.1). Classification (NCBI taxonomy): domain Eukaryota; kingdom Metazoa; phylum Chordata; class Mammalia; order Perissodactyla; family Equidae; genus Equus; species Equus przewalskii. The sequence continues at coordinate 62,239,751 of NC_091839.1, read as the reverse complement.
ACTTTCTTTTCTAGGAGAGGAAAAAATACTGTAGTTGCAGTATCCCATTGTTTCAAAACTCCACACTTGTTAGACTGGCTTTCCTGCTGTTACATCGTTGTCATCCCAAGTGGATACCTCATGGTCTCCAGACAAAGCAGCAATCTAGCTAGAATTCCCAGGAAAGCCAAGTAAATATTCAGGGAATGAGAAGAATTCTATCAGAGAATAGGAAAGCTCCCTTGCTTGTGGTGGTGGTATGAGAGAAAGTTGGAGAGACAGATTTCAGAGCAGTGACATCAACCTGAGACTATAGGGAAGACAGTTTGCTGCCCAGCCCCACTCCCTTGCTCCTGACCCTGTGCCTCTGAGGTTGCCCCCAACTCCACACTCAGTGCCGGAGAACATATCAGTGGCACATATTTCCCCAACCACATCTTGGGACTAGACCTCCAACAAAAGCGAATGAATGATGAGGAAAATGGACAGAATAGTTAACATAACTTCTTGGAGAAAGTGAAACAGAAGATGCTTTTCTGTATGAATCAGACTAGGTTGAATGACTAAGTTTGGATCACCTGAAACTCAAAGATGTATTAGGCATGTTGGGTACTTCTGTATTCAAAGGTGTATCTTACTCCATCTCTGCTCCCATTCTAATGTTACTATACCCCCAACTGATATATCCTCAACTACCCAGAAGAATTTCTGGTACATAATGGGTGTGCAATAAATATTTGTTGAATAAATGGCTAAACTGAGTATACTATGTATAGATAATATAAAATTGAATCATTTTTCTAATATTTCATGAGATTAGATTCTCATTCAAGTTAATGGATTATATTTCTAGACAAAGCTCTCCGATTATGGCCATTTGTAAAGCACAGCTTCTACAACATTAAGTATGGGCTGCTTATGTGTTCTCATGTGTTAACTGAAAGAGGTAGAACCCTGTTGAACAAAATGTTATCTAAGGATTCTTTTCATTCTAAAAGCCAACAAATCTATGAATATAGATTATTTCTCAAGCTACTTCCACTTAAACATTCCGTGGTTCTTATAAAAACACACAAAAGAGGAAACACCTATCCGCTCTACTTGATGCCTACGTTGTGCCTTAGGAAATTATGGCTTCAGGAAATTATGAAGAAGCAACGCCAACTCATTTTTGGTGGTCATCCACAGCATCAACACTTATAGAAGAAATGCTAATTATTGACCTTTGAAAAGTTGTAGCCGATTGTCTGGTCAGATGATTCACTAACAATGAGGACCTACCTTCCAGGCATTGTGCTACTGCTGTCCCAGTGGCACTTTGGGTATAGATGAGAAGACAGACAAAACTCAGTGACTTTTACAAATTGTGAAAAATTATCAGGACAAAAAATAGCGAGGCTGAGGTAGAGGTGAGCTATTTCAATAGGGAGGTCGGGGAAGGTCTTTCTGAAAAGATCTTGTCTGACAAGTGAGAAGGAGTCAGCAGGGCAAAGGGGTAAGCATTTCAGGCAGAGGACACAGACAGAGCAAATGAATGACAATTCTAGAGCTTCTTGTCTTTATAGATGAAATGACATGACACTCGGGATTTGCTTTAACATAATTCATCAGGAGGCTGGGGAAGTGGAGTGTAGGCAATCAGATAAACAAGATTGGCCATGTAAGGATGACTGTTGAAGCCAGGTGACAGGAACATAAAGATTCATTATTCTGTACTCTCTTCTTACGTATGTTTGTGATTTTCCATAATAAAACATTTTTAAACAGCCTTTGGAACTTCTTTTGTTTGTAGGTCTACTTATTGTCTAATCTTTTGAGTAGTTTTAGAAATATAACCCTCTTTCACCACTCACCATTTTAAGAATATTGGAACTTGGGTCTGAGGAGAACAGCGTTTGGAACATCTGAGAGGGGAGCTCAGGAAAAGTCAGTAGCCCTCAGTGTAAACTAATCTCTCTTCTAGAAGAGAAGGATACCCATTTTTATGAAGCGAGAGAAAAAAATGTTTAAGGAAGTTTGACCAAGCTCAGCTTTTAAAATACCAGCTTTTTAAAAGTACAAGTTACAGGCATTAAAGTTACATATTTAAAATATACTGGTCCATGACACTGCAGAACCACTCCCCGCCCCGCATCAAGATATAAAATATCTCCACCTCTCTAGAAAGTTCGCTGGTGCCAATTGTGATCGATTCCCCCCTCCTCCACTTTAGGAAACCACTAATCTGATTTCTGCTATTATAGATTAATTTTGCCAGCTCTATAATTTCATATGATAGAATCATAACCCTGTGTACTACTTCATGTTGTGTCCTCTCATTCAGCATGTTGTAGTGATTCATCCCTTTGGTGGTATGTATTAATAGTTCATTCTTTTTTATTGTTGAGTAGGGTATTCATTTGTATGACTACACCAAAATCGGTCTATCTATTCACTTATTGATGGACATTGGGTTGATTGTAGGTTTTGACTATTATGAATAAAGAGCTATGAACAATGAACAATTGTGTAGAAGTCTTTTGTGTGCACATTTGTTTTCATTTCTTTTGAGTAAGCTTCTATGAGTGAAATTGCTTAGTTTATGGTAAGTCTATTTTTAACTTTGTAAGAAACTTCTAAACTGCTTTTTAAAGTAGTTGCACCATTTTACACTCTCACCAGCAATGTATGAGAATTCCAGTTGCTCCTCATCTTTGGCAGTATTTCATATTGCCAATCTTTTTAATTTTAGCCATTCTGGTGGGCATGAATTGATAGCACATTGTGGTTTTAATTTACATTTCCTAAATGTCTAACGTTGAGCATCTTTTCATGTGCTTATTGAATATTCATATATGTTTGTGAAGAGTCCACTCAAGTCTTCTGCCCTTTTTAATAAATTAAGTTGTTGATCTTATTGAATTGACCAAGTGTTTTATATATTCTGGCTATACTTCTTTATCAGTTATATGTATTGCAAATATTTTCTCCCAGTCTGCCTTTTAATTTTCTTGATATTTTATTTTGAAGAGAACAGAAGGATTTAATTTTGATAAAGTCCAATTTAATCAGTTTTATTTGATTTTTAGTGCTATTTCTGTCCTAGCTAAGAAATCTTTGCCTACCACAAGGTCCTCATGTGTGTTTGGGTCTATTTCTGAACTCTCTATTCTATTCCACCATCTTGGCTGCTGTAGCTTCATACTAAGTCTCAAGAAAGTAGTGTAAGTTCTTCAATTCTGTTTGTCTTTTTCAAAATTATTTTTTCCCTTAGATCTTTTGCATTTCCATACACATTTTAGAATCAGCTTGTCAATTTCTTTAAAAAAAAAATACCCACTGGCATGTTCATTGAGAATGCATCAAATCTATAGATTAATTTGGTAAGAATGGAGAACAATACTGAGTTTTCCAATCCATAAACATGTTATACATTTCCATTATTCAAATTTTTAAAAATTTCTCTAGCAAGGTGTTATCATTTTCTGTGTAAAGATCTTGGACAGCTTTTGTTAAATTTATTCCTAAGTATTTTATGTCTTTTTGTCTCATTGTACATGGTATTCTTTTGCAATTGTATTTTTAAATTTATTTTTAAATTTATTTTGTGAGTAAGATTGTCACTGAGCTAACATCTGTGCCAATCTTCCTCTATTTTGTATGTGGGACGCCACCACAGCATGGCTTGATGGTCCTACATGATGTGTAGGTCTGTGCTTGGCATCTGAACCGGTGAACCCCTGGCCGCCAAATCAGAATGTTTGAACTTGGCTACCATGCCAACAGGCTGGCCACTATTTTTCAATTTTTTTGTCCCTCTCTTTACTTTTCAGAAGGTCCTTTCTCACTTTATTATTTTTAGATTAATACATTTGCAAACTTAACAAACCATATCACTAACATTTTCATGAATTACTTCTCACAGAAATACAATTAAATTGCTGCTATTTCACAGCTGACTGAGGCCCCAGCAGGTGAAATAATTTGCATCAGGCTATGCAATGCACACGGTCCTTCCCAGCCTCTTCGCCATTCCTCTTAGGTGGAAGAGAATTGCATAGATGTCACAATGTTCTTAGGCTACTGGAAATGGGACGGGGATAATTTTCTCCTTTATACTGAGAACATCCCTAGAAGGGAGCATAACCTGAGGACGATTGGAGGAAAAAGAAGCAGAGCCCTGTGTCGTGATCCTCCAGAGAACATGTACTAAATGTCCCGCGTTGTGTTTTTTAGACCAGTCACTTAACCCAGAGCCCAGTCTGGGGATCGTTGTGCTTTCCCAGAAAGATTCTGGTTTTCTGGGTTTCAGATGGAGCTTTGTGACTTTCTAGTGAGCAAGTTTGTTTGAGTAACTTGTTCTATAAGGGACTTAAAGTGGTTTTTATTTTCTCCTCTAAAATTGAGACGGTAATAATTCTCGCTTTGATTCCTCTGTGGAACTTTTACTAAGGATTAAATGTTAACGCTCATAAAAGCCCTTTGTGAACAGCAAATCTTTAATCAAATGTTAAATACCAATATGATTCGAGACCTGTTTGAATGGCTACGCAGAGAAATTTAATTACTAGTGACATTGGTTGACTTTTTTTAAAAATTGGCACAGGAAGCAGTGAGAGAAGGCGGCTTTTACATCCATTGGATATTTTTTGTGTGACAGGCGTCTTACGTATTGCTTCTTTTCATCCTTACCGCAATCCCATGAGGCTCTGGCAGGGATGCTGAGGTAAGAATTATTATCATCCTTTTGCAAATAAGAAACTGAGGTTTAGAAAGATTAAATTGCTTCAGGTTCCTCAGTCATTCATTGTCTGGCTTTAAAACTTTGCATCTTCTACAGAACAAATTGTCTAATTGAGAAACTGGTGAGTGTTGAAAATGAGTGTGCTAGGTGAACACAGGGATTCTTGAGTAGGAGATACAAGATGGTTCAGAACTCAGCCTGGGGCCACTGGATTTGCCCCTCACCTTTCCTTGTATAACCACCTTTGGTCACCACACCCATATAGAGTCTCAAAGGGGCAAGGCAGGCCAGACTCTTGACACAGCTGAAATCACACATCCTAAACTATGATTGAGGTGTTTTTATAGATTTTGAGTTTATTTACAGTGTCAATACTGAAATTTGTTTTTGGAAGCTGTAGGTAAATAATGTTTCTTAAATATCTTTATATGCTAGATCAGTAATAGATGCTGGGGAGGAGGTCCATGACATAGTCCCTTCCCTCAAGAAGCTTTTTCTCTAGAGATGGACACAGAAGATATCCCCAGGCAGCTAATTCATGATAATTCCCAGCACTAGGCAGGCAGTGCTATTGAATACTATACTCCAGGATACAGAGGAAGCTGAGAGCATGAGTGGGCTTCTGTGGGTAGCTGGAATCTCACCTGGGCTTTGAATTGGTAAATAAAATTCAAGGAGGACTCAGGGAGGCTGTATCTCCTGACACAGAGTGATGGGAATGGGAAGATATGTTCTTTTCTGGAAGGACCTCAGAGAGGCCATGTGGTTGGAGATGCGCCTGTTGTGTGGTAGCTAAGCATGAGGTCTAGAGGGAAACTACCTACATCTGACTGACCACCAATGACCACTTCTGTGGTTCTGGTCAATTTAGTCACCTGCCCTCCCACCTGCACACGCATCTGCATGCACACACACACATTTCCCTATTATGAAATAGGGGCAATAATGGTGTTCGTCTCCTAGCATTACAGGAAAGATTCAGTGAGACAATGCATGAAAGCTCTTAGCACGCTGACACGTAACAAACACTGATTGAAATGGTAGCTGTTTTCATGACTAACGCTCCTAAATGCGTAGCTAAGGCCAACATTTGCTCAAATTTCTGTACATCACCTTCCAAGTGTGTTTGTGTTTGTAACTGTATTCCGTTTGCTAGTGCTACCATAACGAAATACCAACAGAGGTGGCTTAAACACCAGAGGTTTATTGTCTCACAGTTCTGGGGGCTGGAAGCTCAAGATCAAGGTGTCAGCATGGTTAGTTGCTCCTAAGGCCCCTCTCCTTGGTTTGCCGATGGCTGTCTTCCCACCATGTCCTCATATGGCCTTTCCTCTGTGCACACAAATCTGGTCTCTCCTTCTTCTTATAAGGACACAAGTCTTCTTGGATGAGGGCCCACCCATTTGACCTCATTTAACCTTAGTTGCCTCTTTTTTTTTTTTTTTTGGAGGAAGATCAGCCCTGAGCTAACTACTGCCAGTCCTCCTCTTTTTGCTGAGGAAGACCGGCCCTGAGCTAACATCCATGCCCATCTTCCTCTACTTTATACATGGGATGCCTACCACAGCATGGCTTTTGCCAAGCGGTGCCATGTCCGCACCCAGGATCCGAACCGGCGGACCCCGAGCCTCCAGGCAGCGGAACGTGCGCACTTAACTGCTGCGCCACCAGGCCAGCCCCTTAGTTCCCTCTTTAAAGGCCATATCTCCAAAAACAGTCACATTCTGAGGTACCGCGGGTTAGGGCTTCAACATACGCATTTGAGGGGAGAACACAATTCAGTGCATAATGGTACCCATTCTTGCTTTCTTCCTCTCTGCTTCCTTTTCAAGGTTAATCTCTCCACATGGCCCCCATTCCATCAAGCATCGCCTTCCTCTTCTCTTTTCCAGGGCTGTGCAATGGGGCTTTATGTCTCCTTCTGTTTATTTGTTTACTTAAATACTTTTCTTTGAAGAAAGAGATGGATAAATATAACTCTTCCTATCTCAAGAAATAGGAAGGCTTTTAATTTTTTCGTCTTTAGTTACATTGAGAAAAGACCCTTTGTTTCAAGATTTTTATAGAGTGCAAATGAGGTAGCAGCATGTGACATACTAGGAGTGTATGTGTATGTGTGTGTGTTTGTGAATTTGGCAGTTAGCCTGAAAATTTGGAAATCCTAACTCATATTTGGACAAATAATTTAAAAATGTTTGCTCTTCAGTTAAAAAATGTATCAAAAATGGGAAAACGAACTATCCAAAAAAAGAATCATAAAAATAAAACGCTGAGGAAGACTACTTGTCTACATTCAAAATGCAGATCACTGCTTTTAAAGAGGACAGAAAAAGGTAATGAATATTTAAAAAGTAATGTCAAATAAATGGGCCCAAATGTATAATGTACAGCTCCAACATGGAAGGACAATTTAGCGTTTTCTGAGCACCGGAGCTCTGTTAAACAGCCAAGTGCGCCGAGATGCTCAAGCCCTCTGCTCTCTTAGCTCCCCTCCAACCTTACCGAATTCCTGCAATTTCAGACACACTGTAGACATGGTGTTAACTTAAATGGTACTCGGGAAAAAAAAAAACGCGCGTGCTGTGTATGGAGAAAAGCCCACGTTCTTCCTCTTTTTATGAGCCGCCAAATCTTGCTGCTGGTGTTTACATTAACGGAGGAATGTGATATTAATATTTAGCTCACTCTGCAGAAATATGCATTTGAATGGGGGCAATTTCAGTATGCAGGCTCCAGAGCAAGATCTGTTTCTCTGTGTCTTTCGTGTACACACACACACACACACACACACAGAATATTTTCCAGCTCACATGGCTAGGAACCCTCAATTAACCCAAAGAATAACATGTGGCCAGTGGAAAGAGGGAATCTAGCAAAATGGCAATGTTTATAGCTACAGAGGACGCCTAGTGTGCGCGAGAGTTTTGTGAATCCTGTTGGAGATGGAAGCCCCACATGGACAGCTGCAGCATCAAAGAAGCCCTTTGAATGACCTAGATTCAGCTATAGATTGGGGACCGCTTGGCCTGTGTTGCTAGCATCACACCAGCGGCCTGCTCACAGTTTCATGGGCTGCCTGGCAAACAGCACTGACCCATTTCACCATGACAACTGAGCTGCTCCACTAAGGGCTGTGCTCAAAGAGATGCTCACGGCTGGCATTTTAAAGATTTCAAAATGAAGTTTACTTAGAGGTTTTGAAAAACACATTTAGAAGACTCGACTAAAGCTGACATTCTTTGACAGCGGTGGAAGAGTGGGAGAAAAGAAATGTGAAAAAGTTGCTGTTAGCTTTTTCCATGTTCTAAACTATCAGCAAAACTATTCATTGTCTGTTTTACTCAGTCAATAGCATTGTAATAAATATTTGTTTCTAACCAAAGCGAGTGGATAAACAGAGAATAAGTAGGTGAAAAGGCTAATGGATTACCTTCAATGGCTCTAGGCATTCTGTTCTATTAAAATAGAGTATATAGAATCAAATAATTTAAAATCTCCTGATAAATAAATGGAAGTGTTTAAAGGTAGATTTATTACAGCCTTGGCTCAACCTTGAACTGCAGAGTCGAGTTTCATTGGAGAACTAAAATAGTATGTCCCTTGGGGGAAAAATGGGTCTGTGCTTTAGTAGAGGAATTCCACTTAGTAAGTGCAATTTAGGAAAATCAGGGCCTGATATGTGCATGTGATTACATTAAATGCAACTTCTGCTTTTTTGACACAAACCATAGCACAGAATGAAAGCATTTGTATGTCTTTCTACTGAAATCCATGCATCATTCTCAGCACCACTTTTGTTGGTGTTCAATTCACTGGGGAGGGTCACCTTCACACTTCCTGAGTGATCCTCTCTATGCCCTACGCAGAGAAAACAAAGTCAAAACAGGCCAAAGAACTACTCCATGTGATGCAGAGTCTAGTCCAGCGACAGAGCCTATCCTCGGGCCATCAGAGCCTCTCCTTGGGGTTGATTGAATCCCACAGTCTTTACTTTTCAAGTAGAGGAAGGAGAAGAGTAGCCATAGCTTGAGATCAGGGGAATCAGTCCAATGCAATTTATGGAAACATGGAGGTAAAACTCTAGCTTATCTTTGTAAAATAAATTAGCCATTCCCTCGCTTTGTTACAGAGATTTTTAAGAACTCTTTTTCATTCTTTCTTATTCAGCATTTTCCTTCAATGCCTACAAAGCTTTCCTTTCCTCTTACAAAGGCTCAGCTTCCTTTCCAGATCCTTCCTGTCTCAAAGTCTTCCAGGAGTAACCTCTATCCTGCGTGAAAGAATTGACTTCCTGCTGGAGAAGCATCGAACTCTGTTTGCAGCCCTGTGTGCCTGCCACTCTTCACGCCAAGGTCAGCTGCCAGGGAACGATTCATTAGGCTAACTAAGCATCTAATACATTGCTATAACCTTGATCAGGAATTAGAAAATGTATACCATTTGTAAACAGTAGTAGCTATGAATCAATCATTCAAATCTTAAGAATAATTAAAGATGAAAATTAATTATCCAATACACCAGAAAGATAGCAATCATTTTTCATGGCCAAAAATGGAATTATAAGTAGGAAAACCATCCTTTCTAGCCTGCCTGACTTCCCGTCATCCTGAAAGAATTATAAATGGTGACCCCTTTTGTGTCCTCATTTGAATGATAAATTACGTGGTCTTTCTCACAATAATATTTTAAGTGCTTGAAACATCTTCCTTCAATGTGTTTCTGCTGTTCAATTTGCTGTATATGACTGCTTTTATCAGTAAGAGGGTTATCTTTAAGAACCTGATGTCGCTATCTCTTGGCAGAAGTTCCACCACTTTCACATGTATGGTTCATGATAGATTTAATTGATCACAAGAGTGTATCCAGGAGGGACCATAGCCAAAACTGGGAAGTAGGCAAGGTTCAGATAGGATAATCTTCTCTACCCAACTTTCCTTGGTTACATGCTTTCCTCTAAATTTGTCTTCCCCCATCCCTATTGCTCTTGCTAATCCTTCCTGTCCTCTTTCCCAGGCCTTAAGCTCTCAGATCCTCCATTAGCACCAATATACAAATGATTGGTGAGAGTTTTAAAAGTTTGCTTTTTGGAGGGTTAGTTCCAATTTTGAAAGGAGCAAAGACTTGAAAGACAAAGGGAAAGCTTCCTTGGTAGAATTTCTGGCATCCACCCTTAAAATCACACCACTCAGACAACCTCTTCATCTACTATTATACATATGTCGTCAAAGTCAGTGAAGCCAACAGACACCAGGTGATCAACAGGACTCCACAGTGTAAATGATCTGAAACACAAGGGAGAAAACAGCCTTTTGATTTCAAATTCTTTTTATTCCTTGGGCTGTGAAGCTATGTTATATGTTCCTGAAAGTGACATTTATGGGAAAGCACATATAAGACATCCAGAGTGTGTCTATCATTTCACACTTGGAAGACAGGAAATATTTGAGACCTGTGTAATGCTATGCCTTTTGCTATAAAAGAATAATGTATGCAAGGCATATTTAGTTGCTTCCTTAATTAAATTGGCACACAATTGGCAATGTAATTGTATAGTAATTACTTTTTATTGTGTGAGGAAGAAAGCCTTATAATATCAATAAATTCTGTTGGGTTATTTCCCATTGAAAATTTTTAAAATATAGGGTAAGGGTATTTCATTAGCTCATTCTCAATTGTTTTAATGATTGTGATAGTGTCTCCCTTTTATGTTTTTCCTTGCCAGGCTATTTAAGGACTAGAGTAAACATTATCTTTGGAAATGCTTTCAGACGTCCAGCTCTGAATTTCTGTACAGCTTTAATGGAATTCGTTATCCAGACATGCACTATCTTGTGGACTGAATCATCTTTGTGAATTAACCATGGGTTTGTTGATGCTTTAACTACAAGGCATTTAATGATGTAAATAATCAGCCTATTTCTGAAATACCTGAGCGTCCATCAATGGTAAAGATTCAGCTGCCTTGACCTGCAAAAGCATGGTGTTAAGTAGAGAGTATTTAGTCCTAATGAAGGTAGGCTACATGTGAGCATTCAGTCCTGGTACAAAGTTACCATCTTCCACTTGGAATTTTCATAAGACATGGCTTATAGCATTTTTTTCATATTCTATGTTAATTACCTTACTAATGGAAAATGATGTATTTCCACTTTTTAAAAAATCATAGTCCTGCCTCTGCTTTTTTCCCTATAGTTCTATTTTTATTTTCATTGATTTTATTCATTTATTCACTCAGTGAATATTCAATTAATACCATCTTCCTCTTCCAATAAGGCATTGCACGAGGCACTGTGCCCTGCAAGATGTGACCTCTGCTTCTGTTGGGTTGCAGCCTGGTGTGGTGTAGGCTAGACTTGTGCCCATGCATATGCTATTCCAAGCAGTGATGACCTGCCATAGCTACGATGCAGACTGTGTGCTCCAGAAATCTGAAATGGAAGGGATTCTGGCTGTAGTGGGGATAATGTTTGGAGCTGAAGGGCGGACTTCCTGTTGATAAAGATTGGAAGGCAGAGCTAAGCTAAGAACATGGAGGCTAGAAAGACACTCTATGATTAGAAAATAGTCCAAAATAAGTTGCATTTGGAGTTCAGCCTTGAGGAGTAGTAAGACTTAAGACTGGAGGAAGAGTTGGGAGACAGATTTTTAGGTTACATGGTTTGATCTCAATTCCGTAGGCAGTGAAGAGATGGTCACAGCTATTAAGTAGGAGCTTGGTGACTTGGCTTTGCTCTAAGCAAATGGTAAGGACAATCTGCAGGATGAATCAGAGGAGGGAAGAAGGTCAGTTGGGAAGTTACTGCAACACTCAAGGTGTGGTGTGATAAGACTTGGAACGGAGGTGGTGGCAGTATGACTAAAAGGGAGAGAAGCTATGTAATGTGGGAGTGTTTCTTTTCTTTCCCCAGAGAATTGAGCTCGTGTTGATTAGTGAGGCAATAAAATCAATTCAGCTTCTGCTAAGGCTGTCAAAAATGTAGCACCTTATTTTGCAGAAATTGTGCCCATGATTTAATTATGAAATGGACTCAGTCAGTGACTTAAAAGATATACATCAAACAATAGATAATGATTATCATCATCTTAAGTCCAATGTGCTTCCTTTTCTAACCCTCCACTCCCTCCACTCTGCAAGTACAGGGGGTCTTATGGACATTATCTGCTCACCTCTCATCCCTCTGAGACTGATGAAGCATTTTCATTTTCAAGATGAGGAAACCGGAACATAGAAAGTTTAAATATACGAGTTGGCACAAATGCAATACTCCCATTGCACCAATTTTCTTTGGCAAGAGACAGGTCAACATAGCTTCGGGTGACAGTTACTTAACAGTGAAATAATTGGACCAGGTCAAACTTTTGATGAAACAGGCTAATGGGGGATAATTAAGGCTGAACCTATGTGGGGGACTGGGGTTTGTCATCTAACAAGGAACTGTCCTTAATTACTGAAGCTGCTATGGATAATTTAGGAAATTTAGGACAATGACATTCGATTGTTGTAGTGAATTATTTGGAATAATTTTTGTCTTCTTGTTTAAATTAAAAAAAAAAAAGACTTCTTAATTCTTGACTTTATGTTGACTGTGTCCCAATCTACTTGCTGCCTGCATGGGACTATCTATTTAAGGATAATCCCTGACTTATCAATGAGAAGAGAAAATCAAGGAATCAGATGGAACATAAAGGTCAGTTGAATACAAAGTTTGACATCACCGAATACGCATCCCAGCAGATGACTCTAGTAAGCAATGATTTAATTGAAACAATTACTGTGAATGTACACTGGTTATGCATTGTGTATTTGTGTATCTATTTGGGCATATAAAACTTCTGATTTTGCCTATGTATTTGATGAAGTAGGAACAGGGAGAGGGAAGAAAAATAAGAGATTTACCTAAAAGCAGAATTTTCTGAGTATTTATGCTTAAACCATTTTTTTCCCCTAAATTACTTAAAGACCTACTCTTCAGGTGTTTGAAATGGAAATCATCCTTTCAGGATCCTGTTTTGCAGCTCATTTTTGTTTGTGCAGAGTTGCCCAAGAAGGCTGCACTCTAATCTGCTATGACTTACTCTTCTATCACAAACAACAGAATTACTGGACTTTGAAAGCTGACATGGGGGGAGGAGGGAAAAAGGAAATGTTTATACCTCCTCATTTTGACATGGCTCCTTCAGGAAATCCGATACCAAATATCTTCCTGCATCTGGATGAGGGAAGAAAGAGACCATACAAGCATTCTGTACATAATGTTGAAATAAAACCCTCTATTGTCCGCCAAGACAATAGAACTAGTCAATAATAATGTAGTACAAGTAGAGCATAAACTACACAAGCCAGCAATGCAACCTTTGTTCCAGTGTAGTCTTCCATATCAGCCATTGACAATCCCCAGAGGTAAGAGAAAGGTCTTTCTTCTATTTCCCATAACTTGCTGCCACTTGTCTCTCTCTCCTTGTTGTGTAGGCTGCAGTGTAATGAAATTCCCCTTTGGTTTGGCTAAACATGTTTGACAACATAGGAACTGTCCTAAATCTTGGCCAAAGTCTCAAATGAAGCCTAAACTCTTTGTATGGATAAACAAAATGAGTTAGCTTCATTATGTGTTTCAAAGTCTGCAGGAGGCGTTGATTTTGCTGGGAAGAGAAGCTGAAGTACTGAGAAGTAAGATGTGGGGTGCTCACAGTTAAAGCACTACTTGAGAAGATAGCATTTCAACTTCTATCTAGAAAGATAGCATGTTTTTATGGGAGTAGGAGGTGAAGAAACAATACATTACTAAAACAAAGTAAAATATCCAAGGACATCAGGATGAAGCAAAAGCACTGACTGAAGACACTAGAGCTGACGCAGAACAAATTGTTCACTAACAGTGTCATCACTACCTGGCACTCGGCGAGGTCCTGGGTGGCTCTTGCTGTGACAAATGAGCCTGCATGCTGCTGTCTGCATGGAGCTTACATTCGTAGTGGGCATTCTGCCCAAATGCACAGGTGAGCATCAGATAAATACCTCAACTCCTGGTATTTTCCCTGAGCCTAGCCCAATCTGAGCCTCTAAAATTGCTTGAGTTGGGTCTGGCCTCGCGGCGTAGTGGTTAAGTTCACACACTCCGCTTTGGTGGCCCAGGGTTTGTGGGTTTGGATCCCAGGTGTGGACCTACACACCACTCATCAAGCCATGCTGTGGTGGCGTCCCACATAACAAAACAGAGGAAGACTGGCACAGATGTTAGCTCAGCGGCCATCTTCCTCACCAAAAAATAAACAAATAAAATTGCTTGAGTTTGTCCAATATTAATATTGCTGAAACCTATGACGTCAGGTTAAATGCAAGAATCAAAACCAATTAATTGACAAAACATGTCATGCCTTTTTGCAACCATAAAATTAACCTTTTCATTTAAGAGAAAATTCAATGTTAGAAATATTTTATGACCAAGAAAAATTAGTCTAAACATAAAGAGAAGATCATTAAGACTTGCAAAAGCAATCAAAATAAGACAATTGCATAGTTTAAAAAATTGAAGGAGCTCTGGAAGAAAAAAGTTTGTGCTGCTATCTTTGCTTTGCTGGAGAACAGGAGAAAGAAATGCTCCCCAAGTTCGTAGCCCCTTGACACACTCCCTTCCCCACCCTGGAAAAGGCTGCTTCCACATCTTTCTGGTACTCCTCTGATTTTGGTACGTGTCTCAGTGTCTGTCACATGGAGATGATCAATGATACTTATAAAAGAACTATAATTGGTATAGGGGATATTCCAGTGAACAAAAACAAAGGCCCTGATCTCACAAACCTTGTAATCTATGGCAGAGAAAGACAATCGATACATAAATATTTAAGGGAAAGCATGTTAAGAAGGAAAAAAAACTGGAGAATTTATAGACTAATGGAGAAATTTATGGACTAGCAAACTATAGAATAGCTTTTCTATGTAGAGGTATCAGGGAAGGCCTCCATGGTCAGGAGACATTTAGCATAAACCTAAATGATGTGAGGGAATGTGCTAGGTAGATATCTGGGAACATTGGTTCTAGGTAGAATAAGTAGCAAGTGCAAAGGACCTGGGGTAGGTTGTGTCTAGTGTTTTTACAGCTATGAGGCCAGTGTGCCTAAAACAGAATAAACATAGAGTGAGAAGAGATGAGATCAGAGAGGTGAAGAGGGGAGTGAGTAGATAGATCACAGACGGGCCTTTTAACCTACATTAAGGAGTTGGAATTTTATTCTTACGAGATGGGTAATTTTTTCAGAGTGGGCAATGAAGCTGCAAGGAGGACCACCCATGTTTTGGAATGCAGCTATGCTCACTACTATGCTACTAAGGCCACTGGCAACAACCACATTTTGAAAGTGATTTTGGACAAAGAGAAAATAGGTTTACACCAAGAAAGTTTAGGTTAGACATGCAAAATAATGTTTGGATTTTAAGGCATTTAATCATTGGAAAATTTTATCAAAGAACAATATTAAATTTCATCCCCTGAAGATACTTACGAAAGACCACGTTTGTTTGACATAAACTACCACTTACAAAAAAGGATCAATGTGCTTCCCCCGCCCCCCCAGCCATTTAAAGTAATGTGCAGTTGATTTGATTAACCATGTAATCAAACTGGTTCAGTAATTAAGACCACCAGGAAAACTGGGCCATATTCAGCTCCTCAGTCTACAGTTTTTCTTCAGCAGGTTCTTCCCAGGGGAGACACCCATTTGGCCGTCTCGAGGACAGTGGTTCTGCTGTATCTGGTCCGTGAACAACTTCCGTACGTCTTTAGTTATTTATTCTAGAAAAGAATTTTTTTTTTTTTTAAAGAATACCACCAGGTCATAATGGCGACTTGGGACAACGCATGATTTAATATTCTTTCAACCTGATATTTAAAAAATATTAGCCCAATACTCATCTTAGTG
Organism: Equus przewalskii; assembly: GCF_037783145.1. Classification (NCBI taxonomy): domain Eukaryota; kingdom Metazoa; phylum Chordata; class Mammalia; order Perissodactyla; family Equidae; genus Equus; species Equus przewalskii. Next base: position 62,224,132 of record NC_091839.1, on the reverse strand, counting down.
GGAATGCAGAGAAATGAATTGTCTTTTATTAAATATTATTTACAAACTAGGTTCTTACTGGTTCCCTTTCAGCGCCAATAAGAACATTCTACTGAGAAAAATTGGCAAAGCTTTTCCTGTTCTTCTGTGGTTCTTTTTCATGGCTGCTTTCTTCTGCACTTTTGCAAAGCCTCAATTTGTTGATGGCACAGTAAAGTGTTTAAAATTTAGATAAAATAACGCATTCCTATAAAGAACATTGTGCTGAACACTTTTCATCGGCAGGATTCAGCTATCTGTGATCATAATTTTCGGTTGATGACCATCATGCCATTTCCCAGAGACACGCAACTGCAATAGGCTTGTCCTAGTAAGGAACGTTTTCTTTCTTCCTCTCAAGAGCACTGGAAAAGGGAATGAGATCAATGCACATTGATTCCTGTGACATTTTGGTGGCCTTTATAGATTAGGGACAATTAGTTGCCAAGCTGACTGGCCTCACCTTTAAAGTGACTCAGTGGCCATACAAACGTGTTGTAAATGATAATGTTACATAGGACTTGCCCAAGGGCCCTGTAGGGGACTTCCCAGGCCAGGCCCAGGGCAGGGTGACTGCGGTGAATGAGTGTGGGAGCTTGGCCTCAGACTCCTACCCCAGCCCTCGTCCCAGGCATCGCTGGGACTGCTGTGCAGTTCCCTTCCTGTCCCTGCGAATCATTGCTAGACAGGCTTATTCTACCCCTTGCAGAGCACAATGCCCACAGGAGTAAAGGATTAGTACTTGTTTGTTGGTTTTGGTTTCTGTTTGTTTTAAATAATGATGATGGATGCTCTAGTCACTTTTAGAAACTGGATTAAGGAGTTAGATGGTGTTTGTGCTTGCCAACCAAGGCTTTAGAAAAGCAACATGTCCCCAGCATCTAGAATGGTCACCCTTTTCCCTGGGTCCAGGCAGAAGGGCCATACAGCCCTGCCCATCCTTCTCTTCCCCTCCCATCTCAGCTCCTCTGACAGCATGCTTTGTAAACTTTACTCTGTTAAGCGTAGGGCCATTGACATACATCTCTGCCAATAACAAACCAAAGTTCCTTGTTTGCAAAGTGGGAAGCCAGCCCTGGAAAGGGAAAGTGAGGGATGCCACTAGTCCACCTCCTGGAATTTCTGCAGATCCCTAAGATAGATGAGACAAAGAATTGATAAAAAAAATTCCCTATTGCTGTGAAAGAGCTCTGCGATGCTTGTACAATTCGAAGCCGTCCATTTCTGGTTCTAAGTAGTTTATTCTATCTCTCTAAGCTCCTCCACACATACGCTTCCCCATCTCCCTCTGCATGGACCTGCCATTATACACTTAGTACACACGTTCAGCACTGAACGCAATTTATACTACTCACCCATCTTGTCCTAGGTGTCTGAGAAGTTCTGGATGAGATCAGGCAGAAGAATAGTGCCAAGATATAACATCAGTTACTGTAGCATTAAGACTTTTAAAAACCACCAGTGCACGTATCAGTGATAACTGGGCCTAATGATAATAACAGGCATTACGTGGTGGCAGAGACATAGTATCCAATATGCAGAAAAGAATTTGACAAGGGGATGGAGAGAGGACAATACTCATCCTCAGGTGAGACACACAGAGAGGATAGTCCACACGTGCACTGGAAAGTAGGGTGCAGGGTTTACCCTTGAGATTTGGATGTGGAAAGTGCCCCTTTCCTGTCTCCCTTCAGGGAAGAGCACGGGTCTCAGAGCTCCCCTCTGCACCATCCAGCTCTTCAACCTCAGAGTGAAATGAGGGGGCTCCCTAGGATGACCTATGATGTCTTTTCAAGGTCAAGGCCTTTGACTGCCTTTGCCCATCACTGCATCCCCCATCCTTTCTCCAGACACTAATTCCCCAACTCAGCATCTTACCACATTCTGTGACTGGCATGGAGGGTAGGGTGGGGAAGGAAAAGGAGAGAAGGAGCCCCTCAGATTGTTTTCTGAAATCACCTTCCCTGAAAGTTTTATCCAGACGATGATATTCGCAATGGGAGCATCTAGAGGTACTCGTTTGGTGAACAGAAGGCAGCATCGCAGTAACAGAGAGTAGAATGGGCCCCAGACGCTCCTATGGAGCTCCAAGGCTTTGTAACAGGGAGGGAGGGACCAGAGACTCTAAAAAGCACATTTTCTGTTAATAGAAGTTTACTTATATTGAGTGTCTATCAGGAGTTTAATTTAATTAGCCTGATAGTTTTATGATCTAGATCTTATAATCTCTATTTTATATATTAGGAAACTGAGGCACAGAAGGCTTAAATAACTTACCCAAGGTCACACAGTTAGTAAGTGGAAGAACCAGCATTCAAATGGAGGCTCTTTGTGCTCACAATTTGTGTCCTTTCCACTACAGGAACGCTTCCTGCTTCAGCCGTCTTTGGGGAAATGGTAGAATAGTTCAATAATCCAGTGATTCCAAGCTTCAAGGCACAAAGAGAGTACTCTTTCCACGGTGTGCACAGTATGGATGCTATGGCCATGGGTGGGCCTGTCTGTGGTGAAAAGAGAGCGTTGGTTAATTCCCTCCCTGCTCCCCAAGGAGCTCTAAGCTGGTCCATCCCGCCCTTGCCGCTGTGGTGGCATCGGGAGGAAGATGGTGTTGCTGATCTTTCCGTAGTGATACATACACAGTAAACACAGACCCTGAGGTGATGGCTGAGGGCTGCCTCTTCCGCAGCGCCCACTCATTGCACAAATGCAGAAGTACAGATGAGTCCCCAATCCCAGCATCCCATGGCACCAGGGGACACCACCTAAACTGAATCTGGAATCTCACCTTCCTGAGAGAGGCATCTGGGAAGCCAATGAGCCCAGCACATGCTCAGTGCCACAGCAGAGGCTGCGCAAGGGGAAACGAGCCCTTCTTCCCTAAGCAGGTGAAACCTGAGCCTTGCATTTCACGATACTGATCACCGAGTAAACAGGCTCTTTTACGTCCACATCTGTGTGAAGGCTGCTTCCCACACCAGCCTCCTTCCTGCCTGCCTGTTCTCACGGAAGTATCAGCAACATCGTGGGGTCACCTTAGCCTTGGAGGGGCCCCCGGGCTGTCCTAGGGCCTATGCCATGTTCCACAGAGACTAGGGCTCAGGGACTTTCATTTCCTCTCAGGGCCGGCCAAGCCACCCCCTTGGGTGCTTTGGCAGCAGCAGAGACCGCTTCAGTGGTCTCCACAGCATTTGCCTGGATTCTGGAGTTTCCGGCTCCTGTGGATTCCTGGTTAATTCGCTGGGAGAACTGACTGCCTGAGAATAACTCTTGGAGTGCTCGAAGTTTCTTCCTTGCCTGATGTAGGCCAACTCACAAAGCAGTTCACATAGACTGGTGCCAGATTTATAAAGTGTGAATTGAATTCTGCCCTTGGCCTTCTCTGCCCAACTCCCACCACTTCCCTATTGTAGCTTCTCTTAAAGCATAGCCACATTTCCCTTCTAAAGCCCTAGTAAATCCTGCCAGATTAACAAATGGGGGGGGGAAGGACCATTTCTTATCCATTTTCATATGTAGGCTGTTAACAGTCCCTGTTCTCTGCGATCCTCCTTACAGTGCTCCTAAGGGACCAGCGTAGTTCTTGTGCTCCAGGCTTCACAAGAGGAAAAGCAGAGATCATTCCTTTTCTTTCCCGCTGCCAAAAACCAAACCAAAAAAACCCCCAAAAAACCTAAAATGAAGTGAATTGAAAACGAAGTCAGAGGAGCGGAGGCCTCTGTCTTTTAGCTCAGCACTTGCTGATTTCCTTGATTGCAATTCTCTCGGCCCCTCCCTCAAATCTGATAGGCACAGTACCCCATTAGGGTTTGGCTGGGGAGGCTGAAGGGACAATGAGAACCTAGACGACTCTGGTGAGGCTGCCAGAGTTAACAACCTTCCTGCGCAATAAAACCAGACAGCATTTTTGATGGACCACATTCTCATTGCATTTAAACTGCCTTGGAAAGCTTCCATGGCTGCTGATTTCAAATAAGAAAACATCCTGGAGGGAAGCAGGGCAGAGATGAGTCCTTTGGGCTCGCCTCTAACATTTGTGGGGCCTAGTGTAAGAGTACAAATGGAGGCCCATATGCCATATGCTTAAGTACTTAAAAGTTGTGATTCAAGCTTGAAAACTCTTAAATAAAACATAAAATGTGCCCTATCCTCCTTCCATGACAAACATACTTTATTGATAAGCTAGAGGCTGGATTCAAATTTAGAGTTCTCTGACTTCTTGGAGTTCCGTTCTGGATCACAATGGCCGGGAAGAGCTGGCTTCTTACTACCCAGCCCACAGCCCTTGGTCCCAGGTCCACCTCCTCCTCTTTATACCCTGGCTGCATCCTGCATTGTGTGTGTCTTTCAAACCCATGCAGGACACTCTCCCCCATGTGTCCAAGTTCCATTGACACTCCCACCGACAGCCTCCTCCCCAACCTGGGCCACTCCTTGGCCTAGAAATGTGCCCAGTTTGCACTCAAGTGGACAGACCCAGGAAAGAGGGCTCCCACTGATCCTGGCTGATGGGAAACTCTGGTTGGTTGGAAAGAGAATTCCAGGGTCTGGAGAAGCCAAAGTATGGTTAAGGATGTGGTGGGGGTATATCCCTTTGGCCCCATGGACTCTTCTTCCCATAAAGAGAGGCACTATTGAAAGAACACCAGGCTGGGCCTTATAAGTAGCAGAGTATAGAACAATGGACCCTCCTGCTTAGATTTATGGATAGTTTGTAAAAGTAGGTCCTTTAAATAGGACGTTTCACTTAGAAAGTAGACACTTGGGGCCAGCCCTGTGGCCCAGTGTTAAGTTCATACACTTGGCTTTGATGGCCTGGGGTTCGCTAGTTCAGATCCTGGGAGCAGACCTACACACCACTCATCAAGCCATGTTGTGGCAGCATTCCACATCGAAGAACTAGAATGACTTACAACTAGGATGTACAACTATGTACTGGGGCTTTGGGGAGGGAAAAAAGAGGAAGATTGGCAACAGATGTTAACTCAGGGCCAATCTTCCTCACCAAAAAAAATGCATTCCTTAAAAGAAAGAAAGAAAAAAAAGAAAGTAGACACTTGCTACAGTGTCTGCAGACAGTGGTACAACAGGGCAGGATACTCTTTGCTTCATATGCTAAATGAGTATCCATGTCTAGCTGTAGCGGTTCTTAATTCTGGATGCAGAGTGATGTCACTTGGGGAAGACTCCTCGTGACCCCATGCATACAGATTCTGATTTAATGGTTTAGGGTGGGGTCCAGGCACAAGTACTTTTAAAAAGCTCCCTATGTGATTCTATTGAGAACCATTGGGTCCAGTTTAATGATTTTTTTTCTCATACCCGAGGGCATCAGCCCTTGTACCTCCCCCAAAGAATTCAAAACCATCATGGCCCAGGAGATTTTCGTATCCTGAATAACAGCGCCCCCGTTCTGTAGCTAACAATCAGCTCTGTGCTTGGAGCAGTGAGTAAGTTTGCTCTGCATAGGTTCTGCCAGTTGGAGGCAGAACTCTTAACTGGCATCTCCGTTGTGCTCCACGCGGGATCAAATTCAAAATATTTACTATCTAACAACCACTACAACAATCACTCCAAGCACACTCCATCTCCTTACCATGCTCAGACAGATTAATCTAGTTACTCTTCCCAGAAGTCCCTTAGAATAGGTTTTATTGTGTACATTTATCAGGTGACTTTCAAGAAGGTGGAGGTAGAAGGTGGTTAAGTTCGCTCTTTCCGCTTCAGTGGCCCGAGGTTTGTGGGTTCGGATCCTGGGCCTGGACATACACATGGCTCATCAAGCGATGCTGTGGTGGCATCCTGCCTATAAAAAAATACAGGAAGATTTGCATGGATATTAGTTCAGGGCGAATCTTCCTCAAGCAAACTGAGGAAGACTGGTAATAGATGTCATCTCAGGGCCAATCTTCCTCACCAAAAACAAAACAAATAAAAAAAGAAGGTGGGAGATCTGGGACTCAAACCCATGTCTTTCCCAAATCTTGAGTTCTGTCAGCTATACCAGGCAGCTTTTCATAGCACTTCTGGTTGGCACAAACTGAGTTGTTTAATCTGTAACATTGACCTAAGCCAGAAAACTTGAAGGAAGCTGGTCTCATAAAAAACACTACCTACAAAATGGATCACCTAGTTTAAATCTACATAAACACAAGGAGGGAAAAGAAAGTTCACAGCCTCTACTTGAATGACATTTATTTCTGAGGCTAGTGATCAGCTTTTTAATTCCAAAGGTTATGCATGAATTCTGACATATACTCAGAGTTATGCTTATCGTTAACCATCGGTCACTCTCAAGTCTTGCAAATGTGGGATCCACAATTTTAAGGTCGTAGCCACAGTGTGACCCATAAAAGTGTGAATATCTGATACTTTAAAATCACAGAATCACAAGACAGAACAGGATCGTTCCTGACCATCCAGCCTACCTCTGTTTCTGGGAAAGCCTGCCTTTAAGCCGTCCCAGAGACAAAACTTCCCCACTTGGAATACAATTTCTTTCTCTGCTCAGCAGGGGAGCCTTTCATTCAAAGCTCAGGTCAAGGCCTATCTTTGTGGCAGAGTAATTCATTCCAAGTCTCTCTCCTCAGCGGGGTGGACTGAGATTCTGGGGAATGGAATTTTATACAATTTGGTGGAGTTCCCTTTATGATGAAGAATACAAAATTAGGTACAAAAGTGAATATTTATTCAGAATGAGAAAATAAATCACAATAAACTACTGGAGGCTTGGAGATTTAGGTCCATTTGCTCTAAGATCCCTTTCTGCAATCTTCCAGGCCTGCTCGCAGAGAATGCTCCCTGGTTGCAGCCTGGCTTCCCCATCCCACCTTGGAAACTCCACCAAGGCTGGCAGATCCCAGTGTCCTCTGGGCCTGGTGCATTTGCCTCTGCTCTTCTGCAAATAGGTATGGGTATTATTTATTTGCTGGTTTATCTATGTATGTGCCTCATCACTCCCAAAGGATTTGAAAGAGAGAACCTGGCTCTTTTCCTTGCACTCTGGCAATGTAGCACCAACTGCTTTTGTACACACGATTCCTTTTCCTCACCTCCGCTATTTCTCACCCCTCCTGGTCCCATTGCGCTTGTGATCAGGTAAACTCCTACTTACTCTTGAATACATTTCTGGATCCTTCTAGTACAATGGTTCTCATCTAGGGGTGACTTTGTCCCCCAGGGGACGTTTGTTAATGTCTGGAGACACTTTTGATCATCACAACTGGGGTAGGGGGGCAGGAGGTGGTGCTGCTAGCATCTAAAGAGCAGAGAAAGGGATGCTGCTAGTCAGTCTACAATGCACAGGACAGCCTCTCACAACTAACAAGAAGTTATCCAGATCCAGGTTAAGAAAGCCTGCTCTTGCCCGAGTTGAGTACCTTTCCTCTGTGCTGCCAGAGCCCCATATACAGATTCTGCATTTGCGCTCACCACGTGGATTATAATGATCTGTACACATGCCTATTTCTCCTGTTGGATGGTGAGGCCTACGAAGACCACTTTTGTGTTTTGGTCTTCTTAATGCCCCCAGAATCTAACAGTGCTTGGCACGTAGTAGGTCATCTACAACGGTCCTTGAAAGGATAGAATGCTTCTACTTGTACCTGAATAGCACTGTTTAGCAAGTTAGCCATATATTGTTTTGTTTTAAAATATTATCTCTTCAGCAAGACTGTAAGCTTCTCGGGGGAGAAAATCTTGTCTTACACTTTTTCTCTATTTCCTCACATGCTTTTTCAGTGATAAGCATGTTATAGATACTCAATAATTATTGTGGATTGATTGACTTTCTACCGATTCTTATAAATCTCTATAGAGGTTAAAGTGATAGATTGATCAAGGTAGGAGGACAGATTTAATAAGGGAAGCGTCCTCACAGAGGTGTGCTCAAACTGACTTTTGAAAATGAAAGAGGAAAGAGGGAATATTTGATTGGAAAGGAGAGACTCCGTGTTGGGGATAGGAAATTAGAGACGGATGTTTAATAATGCTTTTTACTTTGTTAAGAGAAATGTGAATTTGTAATGAATATCTTTAGTGAAATATAATTCACTGAGTATAGGAATATCTTTTGGTGGTTGAATGAGCTACTTTTAGTAATACTTTCAGAACCAGTGCTCTGATTTTAAAAGTAATTAGTGTAGGGGCTGGCCCAGTGGCATAGAAGTTAAGTTTGCATGTTCCACTTTGGCAGCCCAGAGTTCATGGTTTGGATCCTGGGCACAGACCTACACACTGCTCATCAAGCCACGCTGTGGTGGTGTCCCAAATACAAAATAGAGGGAGCTTGGCACAGATGTTAGCTCAGTGACAATCTTCCTCACATACACACACAAAAAGTAATTAGTATATAGTGATATCTGATTTTCCATGGGTAACTCTCCCAAATGTTTCAATAGTGAGAGCAAAAAACCAGATGGACAAGTGGCTGCAGTGAATCCAAATTAGAGAAACTCCTTATGGCCTTGACAACTCTCCAAGTAAGGATATTCTGAAGAATGGTGGCTCTTCCTGTCTGCATAGGCCTTTTGGTGTGTGAGAGAATGGATTACGGGCTCACACATGAGGAGAAGTTTTAGATTTTCATATCCACAATTTCCATTCATTTCTGATTGTGGGGTGACTGGGAGAGTGATGAGATGCCGTAAAGCAGGAATGAGCTCCTTTACACAGCATCTTGCTCCCAGATGCTCAATAGGTGAAAACCACAAGAACATGGAGGCTGCCAAGAAGTCCTGATAGTTTTAAAAATCACTGGGCACTTGAACATCTGCCTCAAATCTTGTGTGGAATGATAATAAGCAGGCGGGAGACCAGCATGGCGTTTTACAGATTCCTTATGTCAATCCCAGTTAAGCCAATCCTGCCTCTCACCTCTGCTACTGGGAGGGTTTACAGGGTATCACAGAATCCAGGAATATCAGAAGGCATCCTGGGGAGGAAGTATCCTAGCTCAAGGCTTCCTTTATTTAGACACAGGCTAATTCACTGCCTTATCACTTTCTTATAGATTGTTCTGGTGGACAGAAACCAATTTTATTTCTAAGTTTACCCTCCAGGCTGTGTGTTGAGTAATTATTATAGCCTGGATGCCTCTCATTATTTTTTCTCCCAGCACACAAAGCACAGTGTGGGTCACATGGTAGAAACTAGGTAAATATATCTTGATTGATTGATTTTTATTTTTGAAGTGCTTCATCTCAATAAAAGTGAGGCTCCACTATGTCTCCCCATCACTGGTCCATCCAATGTGTCTGGGACTTCACATTGCTTAGGTGCTAGATAAATTTTTACTGAAAGAGATTTTAATATTGTTCACCTTCATGGTAATAAACACACCTCCACTACCTTCATTAGTTTAGATAATTAAGGAAGCAGGTTATTAAAAAGCCTAATTTAACTTGAGTCATATTTCATTTCAAACATGGAGGAGTAAAACCTTGCATGGATTATAGTTAGCTATCGATTTGATCCATTCCTAAGAAGCTTTGTCATCTCTCCTGTTGTATAATAGTTATTGTATGTCCAGCCATAGGAGAAGGCATATAAGACAGGCCAAATATTCCTCTGGCTATAGAGATACAGTTAAAGCTTGGGCATTTGAGTCAAGCAAGGCCAGTCAGACTCTTTCTCTGGTTCTCTTATGTGGGAACCAGAAGAAAAGAGTGACTGACTTCTTTCTACTGGGCTTACTGAACAGAGTGGATGTGAATCTGGAACTTCCTTCAGCCATTTTCTTGCTCTGTTCTTTGGGAGTCTTCACCGTGATAGAGCATAAGGCAGCCCTTTGAAGGAAAGTAGGGCCAAGAGATGAGGAGAAGGAGGGAGGGAGGAGAGAAAGACAAATATTGGATGTTTATTGATGCCCCAGATTTGTCATGCTTAAAGTCAGTGCTTCTCTTGCATTTTCTAGTTACAAGAGTCAATAACTATCATCCCCTTTTGTTTTCTTACTTATTCATTTGAACTGGTTGTTTGTCACTGACAACCAAGGAATCCTGTTTAACACTATCTGTGGAGTATTTAGGTGGATTATCCAAACCAACTTGGTCAACTTTGGACAGAGTATATTTTACCGGAATTTCTTTCCCTAAAAGACCTTTCCCAATTGAGTGTAATAAGTCCTCAAATTGAAGAAGTGGTCAACTTTTGTTGCCACGATTGTTATGTGTATAAAATAAGTCAGTCCTACAAAGCTTTTAGCATGTGGCACACGGCTCTTAAATGGTTTGTTAACTATCATCACCATCTTCTTCTTGATCCTAAGACTTTACTAAAAGTCATGATGAGAACTAGGTTGAGAAATTGACTGGAAACCAGAAAGTGGTAAATCTATATGCTGTGCAAGAATATTTTGCAGGTAGTGTTTGGGGCTTAGTCTATATGATTGTGGTATACAGAATATAGTGTGCTTCATGAGATTTTTGTTGTTTTTGTTTTAAGAAGTCTCCCCCCTGTTAGCATTCTCAGAGTCTTTCCAAATCAGTTACGTAAGTGTATGGCGGGGGGGGGGGGGGGGGGGGGGGGGGGCGGGGAGGCAGGCGGGGGGGGGGACAGGGGGGGAAGGAAGGGGAGTTGGCAAGATTCAGCTTTACATGGAAAAACAATGTATCACTTTGACTACATACACAAGAGGTGGCTTACTGATATGGGCTAAGACAACTCCAAAAAGCAAACATAATCCTATCCTTTTTCACGAGCTGCAGTTCAGATAACCAATAAGATTCTTTTAAAACATAAAATAAAATTTTCTGTCTGTTCTGGACTCAAGTGAAAATTTTAAAGAAATTAAAAAATTAATTTTAAGAGAACATGAGAATTGGTCGTTTAAATTAACCCTAAATTAAGCAAAAGCTTGTTGACGTAGTGCGTTGAGAAGCATGCATGTCTATCCTCTGACTCATGAGGCAATTAAAACCAAGGCTAGTGAATAAATCGGTTGTAACAGGATAGGAGGACCACCGTTACCATCATCTGGGAGAAGATCTAGAAAAAAAAGACAGAAACTGGGAAAATTCTAAGAGTAAAAATCAACCATTTTTTGCCCCAGACGATGCAAGTTGAAAACGTCTTTGTTTCTTCAGCACAATTTTATTTCTGTTCTCACACCCCACCCTCCTTTACATGAATATTAAGGACTTGGGCTTTAGCAACAGACTTTTGGTTGTGGGGGAGGTAGGGGTACAGGGAAAACTGTTGTCTAGGGCTTTTCATATGTTAATCAGTCGATTCCATGACAACCATTGAAAAAGAAGGACTGGAAACAAAAGCTGTAGCCCGAGAGAGGATCAGGGCCCTTTCCCGGGCTCTGTAAGAAGAACAGCCGAGACTCCCCGCTCTGAAAGGTATCTGATGGCCGCTCGTCAAAGGGCTTTGTTTTAATAGTGCAGAGTCAGTCTATAATTAATGCAGAGTTTTATGAGTCCAAATTTCACCCTCCATGATGGTTCCCTTTTAAAAGGTTGCGAATAAGGATCTGAAACCAAGAGGATGTGTCACTGCTTCCAGTAGGGACCAGGAATGTATGTAGACCAGTTCCTGGGATCCTGCACTTGCGTTTTAAGTAAGAAGGTCAAGGGCTTTTATCTCTGAGTAGCAGAAGGCATTTAGAGTTGGGCTACCGGGGGACTGCGATAGGAAAGGCTTGCTCTCCTTTCCAGGCAGCCTTTGAATGTGGTGCAGCATGTTGTCCCCAACGACATGTTGAAACTACAGGATACACACAGGAGCAGGCCCTGGAACACTGATGGCATTCCTAGGCTTCCTTGACCAATGAAAAGAAATCCTCTCTGGCTGTTAATCCTTCCAGAAATATGAAATGACAGCCTCATGCCAGATTTCCTAATGTCCAGTCCAGCTAAGCCTTTATTTTAACTCCACTGGTCACATGTATCCATTAGCTGTTGTATCATGCTGGCACAATGCATTCCTTCTAGTCAGTTCTAAAACACTGTAAAGTGTTGCATTCAGTAATAATGCTGACTTTACTAATTTTCTGTCCAGCCTTGTTTTTCTCTCATGTGTATTACTCAGCCTTTGATTGAATTATATTAAATTCCTCTTATTTGTCCCCTTTAAGTAGTTGCCAAAAACTTGCCATTAGTAACTTGTGATACAGTGTTTTCTCTGTTTGGATGGACACAAGAGCTTTCATCACAATGGAATGCTTATGGAATTACATATTTCAAAGGACGCTAACACGAAAATACAACTTCATTCAGAGTCAGGTCACAATGATGAATAGTAATGCCAACATGATTACTAAAAGAATTTGCGATTTGCTTTCAAAGCATCGGCTTTGGTCTTCACTGTAATTCGTGTTTTTTTCTAATAAACTTCATGAACTTATATGAATCTCACTTTCATGCTACTAGTGACTATAGTAGTATTATCTGATGGAAAGAGATGCAGCTCGGAATTTGAGATCTGACAATACTCTTACCAAGATTGCTTTATAAAACACGCTGGTTTCCTTAAAATAATCTTATTTCCAAATGCATATTTTGCTCAATATTTGTAGTGTGAAATTCATAATTGTTCAATATTTTGATAAAAATCATCTAACCATCATTCATTCAACAAACTTTTAATAAATGCTTATTGTGGACCAGAACTGGACTAAATTCTATAGATACCAAGATGATGATATGATCACTTTTCTTGAAAAATTCATAGTTTAGTGAAATGGATAATTACAGCTTTTGTCATTTTTCGTATCTCATCTCTTCTGAAATTAAGATTTGATGTGGGTTGAATAGATATACATGATAAAAGATAAAAATAAAATAAGGATGAATAGGTGACATAAAATCAAGACAGGAAAAGAAAATAAGATGAAAGTATGGGTAGGTGAGCTCAAGACACAGACCATTAAATTCTGTATTGTTGCCAGAAGTGATCCACAAATTTAACCTCAAACTTTTAGTAGCCAGTCCAAAGAGTATTGTTTACAAAATCCATGGCGTACATAAGAGCAGAACCGATAGAAACTAATGATAAGCCAAGCTTCTACTTGTATTGAGATATGAGAGAAATTTCCTTTTTGGATCTGTGCAAATGTGGTACATTCTCACATTCCTAAAATAAATGCAATATCAAGTCTCTTATAAATATTTTGTATATTACTCCTCAGTGCAAACTAGGACAGGGTAAGATTCGAACTGCTTACAATGGCTACATATCTCCTCTGAGGAAAGTGGCCATAGTTGGCTTGACCACAAACAGCTGTGCTCTGTACCATATAGCCTTCCTTCCAACACACACACACACACAGAGTAACCCAAACCTCCCAATTATAAACGTTATGGCCGCAACTAATTGGCCTGGGGATGGGAGGGGCACTTGACTCCAGTAACTAATGTTTACAGATTGGCTAGTGGCCTACAAGGCCATCTGACAAAAAAGCTTTACTCGGAATGGATGGTCAAGTTGAGAGGAAACAATTGGATGTTTTCTTTTGGAGTGTTTGAACATAAGAGATACACAGAGGGAGGTAATTATTTGGCAGTGTGAGCAGGAACCAAAGGGCATAGAGAGAAAAGTTAGGTTGCAAAGGCCAAGAGGCAGCTGAGACAATAAATAGGCACGAAATGAAAAGGCCACACAGAGGAAAGGATGAGATGATGATTTGTAGGGATAGAAATGGCGTAATCAATAAACTCCTGCTGCTGAGCTGGGGTTTGAGAGGCCATCGCTGGAACTGTGGTGGTTTCTGAATGACAGAGCAGACTCCCCTGGGGGCCTGACTCTACTGTGGTTCTGCTCCTCCTGCAAAACATGGGTTTGTGCTTATTACTCAGGCTAACCAGAGACAACTGCTGATTTTTGCCATCGTCAGAAGAAGCTGACTAAGTGGATGATGGCGCAACTTGAAGTGCAACTCAGTTTGAGAAATCCTACAAGGGGGTAAATGGTGTGGTACAAATAGGCAGCCTCACAAGGTCTGGCATGATCCAAGACAAAAATGGTGGGATTGCACGTCCTTCAGGAAATCTTCCATAAGTGTTATTACCATGATTTATAAATAAGTTCTTCATAAGAATTAAATGGCAGAATATCTGGGGTTGCACTCCAGAAAGAATATGGAGTGCGAATGTGGCCTTTGGTTGCCTAAGGGTCAGTCTGAATGTTTTGCCTGTCAATAGACTGGAGGATAGGGCTGATGTCCTTCTGTAGAAATTTTTTAAATGGAGGTACTTCTCCTGTCTATAGGTGAACTGATCCACTGTTGGTGGGCTAGGGCAACACTTCTTAACAAAACAAAACAACCTCCCGGTTCTAATCTCAAATACACAAATAAATGAAAATCCAGAAATTCAAAGCTCCATGCCATAAAATAGAGCTATAATGAAGTTTATCTATAAAGACGGAAAAGGATGAGGGGCAATGATTGTCCCCCAGGCCAGGGCCATAAACAAATTTGCATTATATCCTCACGGAATCTCTTGCATGGCATGGCATTATTAGAAAGAACCAACTTAGTTTTAGAGTTCAGCTGCCCAAAACAATGTTTTTAGTTTTACTGATAATAAAAATATCAGAGTCCGTTACGTATTGGAGTCCTTGATCATTGTGTTGATCAATATGGGAGAGGTGTGAAGGAAGGACTGGAAAGACACTTGAAGGGAACAAACAATTCATCAGAACAAGAGGGGATTGGAGTGTGGACTGTGACAAATATGGGCCACACAGAGAATCCACAAAGCTCTGAGCCTCTGATGGGGGAGGCCATCCTCCATCCACACCTCCCAGCTTAAAGCCTGGCCTATAACAGGCTTCTCATTGCTCCATTCCACTGTGCATGCCAGAGTAATTGAAATGCTGGTGTAATCACGAGTGGAAGTGGCCAAGGCAGATGAGGGGCTGATGTAGAACCAGCGTAAAAAAAGCAGCACACATGTGATGAACAAGGAGGCATATCTGGACCAGAATCTTGGAGATATGGACTCCTCTAGCGCATTCAGGTTGACATACCACCCAGTAGTTCTTAACCCAGATGGAAGTCAAATCGCATATGGAAAATTTTCAAAATACACATGTCCAAGCCCTGTCCTTTAGGAATCGGATTTTATAGGACTAGAATGGGATCTGACCAGTGTAATTGGATAATGTTTTCCAAGTTCTCTGATCTGCTTCTCTGATTGACAGGATCACAAGATCAACTCCTGGTGAGAGACCAACTCCTAGATGTAAATTTCAGAACCACTTTGGGATCTTATCTCCGTGTTTGTTGGCATTTACTTTGTATGTACTCGTGCTTAATTTAACTGCTTAGACAACTATATATAGTAAATTTCAAAGTAAGGTTTAGGCCTCTATTAAGTTCCTAAATCAAAGAACCCATTCAAACACCAGGCTTGTTCTATTACATGATGATGTTATTTATTTGTGCCTGGCACAAAATGAGAGCAACAATAACAAAAACCTGTTGCGTTGAATTGATTTTTGTGAAGTGTAAGGATTCTCAAATATTATTTTATTATCCTTTCGTAATTTTTTCCCTTTAATTTCCCTTTGATCTGCTGAGCCAAACTAATTGACTTTCAAAAGTAATTAAGACTTCTAATTTACTAGCAAGATATTGAAGGACAGAACTTAATATGAAAGTTTCCAAACGTTTTTGATATATCTAATTTAAAGAAGATTTCCTATTTTTTAGAGACGGTTGCACTAAAATAAGAAAACCATAAAAGGCGCTACCTTTCAATTCCCTGATTAGAAATTTTTCTCCTCTGTGTCTCTATGGTAGATAGAAAATCGGGCTTGATATCAAGAGAATGATCTATTCTTCATGAACTAAAAGTTTGTTGCTGAGTAAATTTCTTATCTTTTTTTTAAATCTTGACTATCCCTGTCTCTAATATGCATGGAATGGTATCTGCCACATAGAGGATTTTTTAAAGAAAGAATGAAATGAAATAAATAAATTATAATATACTACCACCCATAGTCCTTGACCCAATAGGTGTTCAATAATTATTTTTCTTTGCCTGGCAAGTTAGATACAGACAGAGCATTGTAAATGCTAACTAGGAATCGATGAAGCCGTTCTTTTAGCATGATACCATGAATGGATTTGGTTTGGGTCATTGTAGACTGATCTGCTTCTTGAGATGACTTCTCCAGTCTAACAAGTTTCATGTTTTGAATAAAATATGGAACTGTGTATTTAAAATTCCAATTATGGTTTTCCCTTTTACTTTGAAATGTCTCTACAGATGGAAAGTGAAGGGAAAAATTGAGGCAGCTGTCTGAACAATTCCAGCCAAACCAAAAAGAGACTACAATTGTGTAGATTATTATGAAAGTGGTCCTTAGCCTGAATTATTGAGATAATTGCCACAATTCTTGTTCTACTTTGAGTACAAACACATAACCTTAGTATTGGAGAAATACGAGAGACAGTATTCTAGCCAAATTTTAATTTTGAATTATTCTTTCATGAGCTTCATTGGTTTCATAACCTCATGGAGTTACCTTCGTCCTTTTCAACCATTTCTACACAGTACTGGAGAAGGAGGTGATGTATACTATTTCATGCTGGGTTTTAAAACAAAAGACGTCTAGTACTTTAAAAATATTTCCTGGGAGACAAGCTGTTTACAGTTCCCTGAGGAGCTAAGAATACTGCCACAGTAGCATTTAAAACCCACAGACTTCACATACATACGTGCCAATTTCTAGCTTCTCCAAAATGGAAAGATCTGGAAATTTTGGTTGAATTCCACATGGCAACAATTGGCTAGAGCTAAGTGGTAGTTCCCATTTGGAAGAAGCATACTGCGTCTGGGTTGCTAGCATCCTCATCAGTCCTATTTTTCTCCCAACCCTGGCCCTCCTTCACTTCACCCAGGCACGATCAACTCATGCTTGAAGGGATTATAGTTAGAAGCCCTCTTAGCCAATGTAATTGGGACCGATATTTGGTTCATTAAAAAAATCAAAACAGCTAAAGTATGGAACAAAAAGAAAAGGTCCTTTAGACACTCTGTACTATACTACAGCATATTAATTTACTTTTATTTTCTACACTTATAATCTTGGGTTGAATTCTTTTCTTTAAATATATGTCCACAGATTGGAGCTCGGAGTTTTCTTCTTTCTATAAATCTCACACATAATATCATCCTTACAATGTTCAAATTTTTTTAAGTAAAAGGAGAATATAAAGACATTTGTAAAGCAGTCTGTGGGAAGAATCCCTCAGATTTTGATGATTTTCTCCCCATCATTCCCTTTGCCTCCTTCACACCTAATTTTTAGTGACTCGCCTTTATTGAATTATTCCAAAGTATTCAAGTTAGTTTTCAGCGAAACAATAACTTCTTTTTATTTTACACTCGTATTTTATTGGGTGAAATAATATTTTTAAAAATCATGTAATTGTAATAACAAATCCATTTGTCATAAATAAGTGTGAAGACAGACATAACTGACTCTTGGTAAGTATATTAGTTAAGGTACAGACTAAGTTGCTATAGTAAAAAAATCCAACACAGAGTGGCTTTAATATGGTAGAAGTATATTTTCATAGAACAGTTCAAAATCAAGTGAGTTGTCTAGGGTGGGTAATCAATAACCCCCGAGGTGTTTTCTTTTCCTGTTTAGTTAAAGGTGAGCTATGCTATGCCTTCATTCCAACACAAAAATTGGAGGAGGGAAAAGGAGAATGTCCAGTGCAAAAGTATTGTATTTAAGGAGATAACCCTGAAGTTGTACTTGTCATTACTAGTTGCATTCTACTGGCCCAAACTTAGTCATGTAGCCATGCATAGCTGCAAGATGGCTGGAAAATGTAGTCCTTAGCTGGCCATGTGTATGGATAAAGTTTACGGATAAACTTCTACTATTTAAAGGAAGAAGGAGAAAATGAATTCTCCGCACTAGCAGTCTCTAACTTCATAGACAAGGAAAGTAATTAGTGGAAATGGAAATGACTCTTGTGTAATATTGTATCAGTTAGCTTTTGCTACATAAGGAAACTTCTCAAACTTAGCAGCTTGAAACAACAAACATTTATTGCTCCTCACCATTCTGTGGGTGAGTTGAGTACTTCTGGTCTGGCTGGATTACCTGGGGCTGCATGATCTAGGATGGTCTCATTGGGGTGACCTGTTTCTGATTCATGTGGTCTCTCATCTTCTAACAGGCTAGCCCAGGCTTCTTCTCCTAGAGATCTCAGAGTTCCATAAAGCAGCAAGGGGGTAAGCTCCAAAGGCGTAAGCGATTTTCAAGCCTCTGCTTGCATACATTTGCTAACGTGCCATTGGCCAAGATGAGTCCCATGGCCAACCCCAGATGCAAGGAGTAGAAAGATAGACATCATCTCATGATGGTAGAGGCAGCAACATCACATGGCAAAGAAGAGTACATGTAGGGAAGAGAGGAATTTGTGATCGTTTTTGCAATCTACCACAACCAAGAAGCAATCTATTAACTTTAAAGGTTCAATTTTCCATACAGAGTGTTGGGTATTCAGGCTAGACCATAAATGAAAATAAGACAGTAGAGCTTCTATCTATTTGTTATGATATGTGCTCCTCAAAGGAGAAACAATTGCTTCCCTTTACTTCTGCTTAGAAATAGGGAAGGATTTTTTTAAATAGCCAAATGTGAAAACCACACTAAAAAGGTTAATAAATGGAATACATTGAGATTAAGAACTACTTTCCTTAGAAGACATAAATAACAAGAAAAGCCAAGCATAGACTGATTGTCTGCAGCACATTTAACCAAAACAGGTTATATAACCAAAGACTCCTGCAAATCAATAAGAAAAAGATAAACAGCCCCATAGAAACATGGAAAATAATTACCTGAACTGAGTCATTTCGTGGAAGAGGAAACTCAGAGGTCAAGAGATGTATGAAAAAAAAGCTCAACCCTACAAGACACTGAGGAAGTGCCAGTTGAATTCTCAATTAGGTAACATTTTTACCTCTAAAGATTTGCAAAAATTAGAAAGCGAGACGATAATGAAAGTTGTAAAGGATATGAAGCAATAAGAACTCACATACTTTGGACAGGAAATCATATAAATAGTTCAGAAAATGATTTGGCAGTACTTTGTAGAGTTAAAAATGTGCATATCCTATGACCCAGAAAATCACTCCTAGATAAACAGAGTAATTTCTATCCATGTGCACCAGGAAACACGTAAAATAATGTTCACAGCAGCAATGTACATATGAGGGAATGTCAGGAAACAACCTAAAAGTTCTTTGACAAGAGAATATATCCAACATTTTTTTTTATCCTTTTTGTATCATGTGAATTAGACAGCTGTGAAAATCAATAAACAATAGCTACAAGTATCAATGTGAGTGAAAAAAAGTCTATTTTCAGCAGGATAAATACAGTGCGAGTACCTTTAGAAAACTTTTCCAAATATACAGCCCATGCAAAAACAATATATTGCTTTAAGAAACATGTATATGTCATAAAAAATATTAAACAAAAACCAGAATGATAGACAAAAGTTTCAGGATGGTGTGGAGGACAGGAGTGTCAATGGTAATGTAGTATTTCATTGTATTGCTATTCTTTATGACTGACACAAATGTTATGCATATTCTTTGGTATGTAGATATACTTTATAGTTTTAAGAAAGAGAATGGTGGCATGTCGGCTGATATCCCTTATAGTTTTTATCCAGGACTTCTCAAAATATCCCACTAAACATCCACTATGCCTGAGGGTTTGAAAACAGAGTCAAAGCCCTTTGTTCTAAGCCCCAAATGTCTTTGAATTCTTCAGTAAAACGAAAAAATTTGATCATCAGTTTTGTATTCTACTCCACAATATTTCAGCGATTATTTTAATATTAAAATAAAGCCATTACCCGAAAAATCGAGTAGAATTGAAGTTCTAAGGAAATGAATCATTTAATCCTATGGCTTTGAGGACCCCCCAGCAAACCACAGAGTATTTCACAGGGTAATCGCAGGTTTGTTATATTATAACAGGAGGCGGTATTTAAAGTTTTGAAGTTCTGTGGTGGTTGTAGCGCAACAAAGAAAGCAAAGTGGAGAGTCTTAAAAAGGAGAGACAAAAAAAATTGCTGTCATCTTGCAGGTATCAGAGGAAGACAGGCCCTCACTTCGTACATATTAGTACAGCGTCGCAGACTACACTGTATTATCATTGCTTGTTCCGTTGGCTACACGCCCTCCTAGAATGGAAGCTCCTTCAGGTCAGAGTGGTTCATTTTTCTATGCTTGTACCCCAGCAAAATGAGTAGCACACTGAATGCTCTATAGGAAATCCACTGGCTCTCTTAATAACAAGTTATTAGATTGCAAATTTGGCAGGAGACGACAAATCCTGGTGTAAGGCGGGGTTGCTGGTGTTTAGAACACCAGCCTATCCCAGGAGCTGCTCATTTCCTTGGAATCTCGCTAATCACAATTGCCATTTCCTTGTTAGCCTCAGGGGGCACTGTGCTCTCCTTAACTCTTTTTTGTTTTTTTTGAGGAAGATTGGCCCTGAGCTAACTGCTGCCAATCCTCCTCTTTTTGCTGAGGAAGCCTGGCCCTGAGCTAACATCCATGCCCATCTTCCTCTACTTTATATGTGGGATGCCTACCACAGCTTGGCTTCCCAAGAGGTGCCATGTCCACACCCAGGATCCAAATCGGCAAACCCCGGGCGACCAAAATGGAACATGCACACTTAACTGCTGTGCCACCAGGCTGGCCCCTCCTTAACTCTTTCTGAAATGAACGGACATGAGCCTGTCCTTTGATATCACACAGTGTGAAAATTTTTAGCAAAATTATCCTAAGTCCAGTGGATAGCAATAGAGTATAATTATCACTTAGAAAGTAACTTACTGACTGGTTATTGTTGCTCTGCTGTCACCAGCCCAAATTTATGCATGCTGCCCTGCTTACCTCTCGTTTGGACTTCAACATGGCAGTGGCCATCTTTCTTCTACCACCCCATAATACTTTCAAGCATATCTAGATTCTAGGCTCAAGAGAATGTGCTTGCAGACAAGAAAGGCACCCAGTTCCTCCACTCTTTAAATTCTGCCTTTGAAGTCACAATTTTCAGTCTTAGGATCTACATCAGTTCAGCACAGTTAACAAAGGGCCCACCTCTCCCTTCAGTGGATACCAGCTCCAACAGGACAAACACATGAGGAGAAAATGTTTAGCATGAGTACAAGAGCTAGCTCACTTTGGAGGATAGTAGGGGCTAGGATGGAGCACAGGGAGCAGGGTTGGGGGTGCATGTTCCATAGAAGCGGTTTAATAAATGGTGTTGAATCACATAAAGGGCCAGCGAAAATTCTTGGAATATACCGTGAGGATAAGAAGATACAAAAGAAAATTGAGAAATGAAAATACAAGAGTAGAAAAGCAAGCAAACCAATTTTTAGAAAACAGAATACTATTGATCAAATTTTTTTGTTGCTTTTTGTGAACCTCAGTTGAGTGTGATTACACTAATAGGGCATGCCAACCTTCTGATGGGGCCTTTTTCATGACCTAATGAAACAACACTGTAAACAGAAGAGCAGCTCACAATGTTTGCTAAGAGAGAGTCTAGGCACACCAATTTGGATGTTTTTCAAGTTTTATTTCTGTATGTTAACTTTAGAAATCTGAACCCATGAACAACTAAGATGATACTCCTTGCATTTGGCTTGCTCATGTCAAATGACTAGTGAAAGGGACCCATCACTTAACAGATTTTTTTTTTTTGGTGAGGAAGATTGGCCCTGAGCTAACATCTGTGCCAATCTTCTTCTGTTTTGTATGTGGGACCCCACTACAGCATGGCTTGATGAGCAGTGGATAGGTCTGCGCCTGGGATCCGAACCTGCAAACTGTGGGCTGCTGAAACAGAGCATGCAAACTTAACCACTACACCACTGGGCTGGCCCCCAAGACTTTGTTTTTAAACAGGAAGGGGGAAATATAGAAAATCTGAGTAGAAGAATGATTCATTGACCCAACAAACATTTGTTGCACATGTCTATATGAAATACTTTGCTGGGTTGTAGGAATACATGGATTATTTAGACACGTTCCCCTATTCCTATAGCCTAGCATCTAATGGAGATAAAAAGAAGCATAAATTTTGTAGGCGAGTGTAAACATAATGGACCTCAAAAGGGTTACAAAAAGGCAAAAACAAACCAAAACCACAGGAATGTGCCGCGGTAAGATCTATCAAATCCGAATAGTGATTGTGCAATAGAAATCAATGGACTTGAAGGTTAGAGTGTTACAGCGATTGGCAGTTGTGTACTAGAGATTTAAGAATTAGTACAAAACAGATGTCAGTGGAGTAGCCCATTGAACAACTCCTGATTAAAACGATGTCGAATCCTGTGGTTGGAGAGGCAGTCTCTTTCTGGAGAAAGGCATAGGGAGGGAGGATGACAGCAAAGTCTACTTTCTGCACGCGTCTTATGGAAACAGGATCCAGAAAACCAAGACAATTGGAGATGGAGAGAGAAGGAAGAACGGGCAGCTACAGCTACAAAGGGTTTACAATATCTTATCCTTACTGATGTAGGAATAACGAGGAACCGTGATATCGGGGTAATGATTCTCTGGAAAAATAGCAAAGTCGAGTGTATATATATATGGGTGAAAGGGTCAACAGAAGAACTGATAAGAACAAAATGCTGGGAAAAAATGAGTGGCAGACAGGTGAAGAGCAAACTCAACATTTCAGAGTAAAACTTTTCTACAAGTTTGAATAGTAACGTCAGTGGACGTGTGCTTGCTGCTAGTGAATGATTGTACCAACTTATGACTACGATAGAAATAAAGATCTTTTATAATTTAACTTTTTGGAAGTTATAATTGGAATGTGGCAGAAAGTATTGGGGTTAAATGTTGTTTACACGTAAGAGATTATTATTGTGTCACTTTCATAGGGCTTTTCCCCCCAAATCTGAGGTAGAAAAAAATAAACCAAAAATTAATCTTTGAAAAGTGATGAAAACACCTACTAATTCACTCTATACACATTCATAAAATGCTTGTTATGTGTAAGCATTTTTCTGGTTTAGAAAATGACTATCATATTATGTTACTTTAATTCTTCTTAAGCATTTTGATGTCTTTCACTTGTTTTTACTTTCCGGCTAATGCTTTTTATGAAGACAAGGATATACAAAGTATTAGTCACATTATCTACGAGATCTCTTTAATTCCCAGTAAAATCCTACCCAATTACATTAGATAAAATAAAGCAAAAACCGTAGCCTTCCCAGCGCACGTGGCAAGCATACTACCTCATACCTTTAAACTTTGGGGGCCAGAAAGTGGTAGCAGATAGTTTCCCACCAATAGCCATCTTCCTCTTCTTTCGTACTGAGAGAACCCCAACATAATCAGAGAAGCAACGTTCCCAGTTAAAACGCAATTCTCTCATTAGACTCTTTTGAAATTCGGATTGGTCACATGACTCAGGGTTTAGCAGTGAGACGTAAGAAGAAATCTACCAATGAAAAAGCACTGATGCGCCCAAGATGCCTTTCACCCTTTGTTCTTCCCCTGATTCCTTTTGGGAAGACGGTCATGAGGCATCAGCCATCTTGCAAACACGAGGATGTGACAGCGTTTGAACCGTAGCAGAGAGAAAGATGACAGTATGAATCTCTGAGGGCGTTGTGGTGCCGCTCGCTCTAGCCATCCCACCTTGAGGCTTCCTTGTTATGTGAGAAAAATAAATCTCTATCGAGCTTGACCGCTGTGCTCAGGTTTCCGTTTCATGGAATTTAAGAGAGTCAGGGACAACACAATATTTCTAGAGGAGGAAAGAAAAAAGGAAAAGATGGGTCAAAGAACAAATCAATAGAAAACTATGTTCTCATACTCTGAAATTGATAGCAACTTCCATGAAGTAGTAACATAGTTCTGCCTAGCGAGTTACGGCTCATTCAGTAAGTATCACACGTCACTGATTCTAAGATGTACATTTTTTCATACTTCTCTCTCTGAAATTGGGTGTTTTACAATTGCTTTTGGCTAGGTGGCACTCACATTGTGGATGCTATTGTTTGCACACGTGGATAAGAACTAGCATAATTAGTGTTGGTGGCTTGGAAGAAAATTCTAGACACAATAGAGCTCTCTTGTTAGAAATGCTGCATCACCTGTGCTATTAATGGCACAGGTGATGCTATTGCGTGGAAAACACGGATATTAACAATTTTGATGCTAAACATGATTTAGTAGAGTTGAACTTGAAACGTGGAAAAGCTTTTCAAATGCTTTTATCTCATTTTGTTCATGTTTTCCTTTTTATATGTGCAAAGGCTAATAGATGATCCCAAATAAGTCTAACTGGGCCTTTTTAGTGTGAATAAAATTAAAATTCTAAGAGGAAAAAAGTATGGGCCATAATTTAATTGGCAACTTTTTAGTCTTTCTTAGTGGTATGTGAAATAATGGTGTTTTACGAGATACGATATTGTAGATTTGATGAAATGCCATAAATCTCTGTTCTGCAAGGAGTAAAAGTCAGCCTTCTTTTTCACAGCATGTTGTTATAGTAGAACATAGCGCTTGGGGAAAAAGAGGCCAAGGACTCTGTCCCAAAGTTATGTTTTGTGGATTATGTGCAAAGTACCTAAAAGAGTGCCGAGCAGTGACTTTGCCTAAAGGGCTCGTCCTATGAATTGCTCCCAGGAGTAGCTGTGAACTCTGATCTAAATCTGCACAGGCAAGCCAGACCCCAAACTTGACAGATGCACAAAACACGTATTTGTGGGATGAATTAATTTTTAAAAATTCAGATTAACTTCATACATCATGCAGGTTAGTCGAAGTTTTTAACTTTTCTTCAAGTATAATGTTTTTGTGGAACATTTATACTTTTCCAAAACTTTGGTATTTCAACTAAATTTCAGGAACTGTGCTGATTTTTCTCATATAGAGGCTGGTTTTTGTGTGCTTATTTTAAAATGGAAGTATCTGAGGTTCCAAGAGATTAATGACTTGCCTGAGGTCACAGAGCTAATAAGTGCATAATTAAGATTAGAATTCACATTTATCTGTTTCAAAAGTCCATGTTCTTTATACTCTACATATGTTAAAATAAGCCTCCCTCTCCTCAGACCAACACCCAGTAAGACACTGGAACCACAGAGTAAGTGGCTAACAGAGGAAGCCAAATATCGCAATTGAATTGTGCAAAGTTCAACTGTAAATATTTAAACAAAAAGCAACCAGTCTGTACCAAATTGGCATTCCTCAGGAAAAAGAAAAGAAAAAGAAGAGAAAATAGAATGGGATAAAATTTCCTACATAATGAACAGAGAATAAAGAAGTCCTGATTATGAATAACAAAATAGCCTATCTTTTTTTTTTTTTTTTTTTGGTGAGGAAGATTGGCCCTGAGCTAAGATCTGTTGTCAATCTTCCTCTTTTTGCTTGAGGAAGATTGTCCCTGGGCTAACATCTGTTTCAGTCTTCCTCTATTTTGTATGTAGGATACCACCACAGTGTGGCTTGACGAGCGGTGTGTAGGTCTGCGCATGGGATCTGAACCTTTGAACCCCAGGCCACCAAAGAAGAGCCCGCAAACTTAACCACTATACCACTGGGCTGGACCCCCTCATTTTTTACTAAAGTTATGACAAGGAGAATAATGGTCATTTGATTGCCAAGATTTTTTTTTAAATGACCTTTATGAAGGAAGTCAATAGGGCAGAACATGTTTTAGACAATTACAAAATGTCTTTATTGAGAGTCCAATGTCCCGTGTATGTGTACTATCAATTTAAAGGTGAAGATGTATAATCCTTGGCTGTATCTATCTTGGCAATAGAGTTGGGGATGACAAAAACTTGTTTAGTCTGTGGGGCTAAAAGTTATTAAGATGATCGGCTCAATTAATGATGTGTGACTGTCGTAGCTAAAAGCCTAAGCCAGTTTTTGGAAATGAGTTTCATCTGAGACTCACAAATGGATTTTTTTTACATATGAAACCAAGCCCTCCCAGGAACAAGAATTTCACTCCCAAGGCCTTGGAAAAAAACATAAGAACTGCTCTCTTAAAGGATTGAAAGTTCATTGAACATCCTGCGTGCTCCTGAGCACAGTACAAACCGTTAATTTGATGAGAAAAAGAATGCGAAAACTAGGGAAAATTTTAGAAAAATATTCAAATCTGCATAATTGCATTTTTAAAATTAAATTTCTTTTTAGCGTTTTGAGTTAAACCCAATAGCAATGGATATGTATTCTTAGCTATGATTTTTAAACCTCTAATGAATCTTAAATAAAAATTATCCTGTTTATTTCTGTTTTCTTGATATTTAGCCCATAAAACTATTGTTTGCTAAAAATTTTCTGACATATTAAAAGATACATTTTTTTTGAGTACTCTGACATGGGCAGCAGTCTGTTTCCCAAAGCAAAGAAAATTAACCCTTAAGGCTGGAGTCTACTCCTGCAAAGAGATATTATTTTAGTTTTTAAGAATTTTCTAACTGCATAGTATTATTTTAAGCAAAGAACATCTTTTCTATGGAGCTAAGCCAGATGTAACTTGAACCTGGGGTGGCCAACCAGACTTTTCAGTCTAAGAAATGGACTGTGAGTAATGCGTGAGAATTATAATCAGGAGGAATAAATATTTTTAGAAGCTTCCCTTGGCAAAGTTCAATATTAGGTTAAACCATATGACATGATAGTTTTAAGTTTCAAAAATGGAAGAATAGCAATAATTTCATATACTTCAGTCCCATACGTTGAGCTACTGAAATAAGTTAGAGATATAATGGTTATTAGTTCAAGATACAAAATGCAACCTGGGTCTGGAATAAAAATTCAGTTGCCTATGAGAAGATCAATCTTAAATGAAAGCGGCTCTGCCAAGGGTTCTTAAAGTGGCTCTCTGGACCAGCAGCATTAGCATCAAACTGGGAACTTATTAGAAATGCAGATACTGTAGCCCCATCCCAAACCCTCTGAATCTGACATTCTGGGGTGGAGCCTAGAAATTTGTGCTTTAATAAACCCTCAGGTAATTTTGATGCATGCTAACATTTAAGAACTGCTGGGCTATATATGTCCTCATTATCATTGAGAATTGAATTGAATTGACTTGAACTTGCATTTACTGTGTCCATACCAACTGATATAGAAAACAGAACAGCAGCATAGTCTTTCTATTTTACAAATTTGAACATTAGAGTTATTATATGTTCATAGCACTGTCTTTTATGCTATCTTTTCATTCTCCCATTTGAAAAACCTTTAAGGGTAGTGAGAAATGGAAGTGAGAAGTCAATGAAAGTAACGGGTAGAAAATACCATCAAAAAGATGGTTGGATTCATATCTGAAAAAGTGGGTTTCAACAAGATGATGGAAAGTTTTTAACATTCTTAATTGCTGTAACTCTGAGATTAACTCCTTCACTTTTTTGTGGTGGTCTACTGGAAAGTGTAAGATTTTGTGCTTTTGAAGTGTCACCATATAATTTGCACCATTTCAATTCACAAGTAATACTAGGTATCACAAAAGCCCCCAGCAAGTATCAGCTCTAATGGAGGAGTTCCAGGCTCAGTCCGTTTACAGTTGGGGAGAAGATAAGGATGTCTACTTTCAACTCTGATGACAAGGCATGATGGGAGCTTCTAGCCAACGAAATAAGATCAAGAAAAGAAATATCAATTAAGGGATAGGAGGGTAGAGACAAAAATGGCCTTATTTATATATAACAGAAAATTCAAGAGAATCGACACACTATTAATGTAATAAAAGGATAAAAGAAGGCTTGAATAAATGGAAAGATAAAGTTAATATTTTATCTAGTCAAACTCCCAGCAGAATTTTTGAGTAACTTTAAAAATTGATTCTAAAATATATGTAAAAAGATAAAAGTCTGTGGATGGTTAAAGTAATTTTTAAAAAGGAGCCAAAAAAGGACTTGTCCAAACAGAACTTAAGGCGTATTATAAAACTATTTTTAAAAAATGTAGTACTAGCCCAGGAACATATAGGTAGATGATAGAATGGAATAGTGCCCAGAAAGAAGAGAGAAAAATATCATTGAGGTGACGTCATAAATTAGTAAGGAAAAGATGGATTTTTTAAGATAAGGAATAGAAAAATTAGGTCGCCACATGAAGAAAAATAAATTTGGAATTCATGTTTTATATCGTATATAAAAGGAAAAGAAAAGAAAAAAATCCACTCCAACTGTATTAAAGACCTAAATTTGAAAGGGAAAAATTTAACGCTTTTACAGAAGGAAATATAGGAATTTAACTTGGTGATCTCATTTAGGGGAAACCCCAACTGTATCCCAAAGCACTAATGAGAAGAGCAAAAGTTCATATATTCAGCAATACCCAAATACAAACATTCTATTTAACAAAGGACTCCATAGCAAAGTTAACTGGCAGGTATAGATTGAAAGAAGATATTTATAATGTGAAAAACAATAAGTGATAATTATATTACACACACACACTCATGGTGTGTATAGTGGTTTCCTGCAGATAAGCAAGAAAGTCTGGAAACTCAGTAAAACATGAATAAAATATAAGAATGGGAATTCACAAAAGTGTGGGAATGGGGATGAACTAGTTAAAATAAGTAGTAGCTATTTACTAATTTAAACGAACATGAGATACCATTATCAGATTGACAAAAATGAGAAAGCCTCATAATACCAAGTGCTCATGATATCAGCTGCTGGTGGAGGTAAGATGATGCAGTCACTTTGGGCGATAATTCACCAGTATTGAGTGAAATTAAATACTCTTGTAACTGTGATCCAACAATTTCACTCCTGGTATACTCCCCGGAGAAACTCTCCCCACATCCGTAGCAAGATCTGTTTATTTCGGTGTTAGTTGTGTTTGCAAAAGAGTATGAGGCGACTATATGTATTTACCACCAGAGGAATCGTATCATGTGAAAATGCAAACCATGAAACTTAGTTTTACCAAAGCCATTGGGGTCTCCTAGGAGGCTTCCAATAAAAAGTGATCCCCTTCCTTACTTGGATTCTGAACAAATTGAGGAATAAATGCAAGAACAGATGGTGGTATAAATATTGCCTTTATTACTGATAGGGCAGTATTGGAAGACATAGTTTAGTTTGGGAGAAAAGGGACCCACTAATTGAAAACCAGAGTAGGTGGAGCCTCCATCTCTGAGCCAAAGATAAAGTGGACTCCCCGTAGGCAGCCAGGATGCTGAGGACGCAGGGCAGAATACAGCAGAGCAGCGCAGCCATTCTCAAATTTACCACTCAAGAAGTCAGTCCACCTCCCAAAGGCAGTGAAAAATGGGGAAGGATGAGGCCCTTCATGGGAAAAGTGACATCTCCATCCCCTGTGAGGAAGATTAGCATTGGGAGAAAATCCAAAAGCATAATATTGGTGAGCAAGTCGGGAATGATACAATTTATGGTTCAATATACTATATATCAATTTTTTAAAAAGTAAACATAAAAAGCTAAACATAACATTTTTCAAAGATGCTCATCTAAGGAAATATATGAAAGGTAGATTAGAAAGGTAGAGATTATAAGTATTTTGAGGATGTCTACGTCTATCGGGGAGTAATATTAAAAGTTAAAAAAAAAGAGATTTGCACAGATAAAGGAAGATAGCGTGACTTGAATTTAGGCATACGAACAATTCACTTCTGTACCTCTAGGGTTAAAAAAAAAACAGTGGGGATGCAGAAATGATATGGCATATGATTATTATGCTTTCGTTTGCATTTATATACATGACCAAAAAAATGCTGCGACAAAAAGAAAAAGCAGTTATTGGGTGACTGCGGTGGTCCCAGGACTCGATGAGTGAGGTATTGAGCCTTCTCTAGAACTTGGAATCTTTTGAGTGACAGCTTTCATTTGTACGTACAACTTTCAGGTCTAAGGAGAGTTCAGTGTTAATCGGGAGATTCGAAGTTTGTGAGAGAGAAGAGGAAGCAAGCAAGAAACCATTTCACTGTCCCAGGTGTCCTTTTCACTTCAAGACTGTGCACTTCCGGAGCGTGCTTTTGAACTAGTTGTCTCCTGCTATTACATCACTCACTAGTGATGGAGACATATTGCTAATTCAGTTCATCTTGTCCTTTCCCAGAATCTAAAGGGATAAACAGAACCAGTTTGGCTATTTTTGTTACATAAATATCTTATGAGAAATCTGCTAACAAACTGCCCTGTGTGGAGCCAGGTGGGGAGCCAGGCCAGGGAGGGAAAGGAGGAAGGGGATTGCCAGCTGGGGTGGACCTCCCTGGCTCAGGGCTTCTAGAGAATGGATGCCATCTTGAGGCAACTCCTGTTTGGGCTGTGTACAGCACAGGGCTGCTAAGCGGCATGACTGCGAGGCTTGGAAAGTACCACTCAGCCCCACAGTCGACAGATGGTATTTCTTCTGCGTTTGTGTGGAGGGGGTGGGGAGTGGTGGTAACAATAAGCAGCAGTAGCCACTTGACAGGCTCCCTGCTGCCAAGAATTTGCATGACGAGCGCTTGCTGCCATCTGGAGAACTTCAGCTCATTGAGGAAGAATCGGCATCTGAGCTTCACCGCTCACTTTGCCCCAGTCAGGGCTAAGGATCGCCCTCCCGGGGGAAGGAGAGAGCAAAAGGCAAATCAATCAGATGAACCTGGCCTGGGGGAGGCAAGCTGTTCCCCGCTCAGGGGAAGTCGGGTGAGCGGGACGTGCTAGTCTAATCCAGAGAACGTGTGGACAGGTCTGGCACTTCAGAGTGGATTAGGTCAGTGGAATCCGTCACCTTTTGAACATGAGTTTGTTTGTACGCCCGTAGTTGGTGTAAGAAAGGTGGAATGGGAAGGAGAAAACTCAAACAAGTACCCCTTTCCCATGACCTCCAGGATAGAGTTCAGTGAGGCCAAAGGCTGACCATACACCCCAGGGATCAGTTCACAGGCCACACTGCGTTGTATTATAAACATGTGTGTGGGCCGTTTAATTAAACACATAACAGGTTTCCAGCTGCTAAGATTTGGGTCTTTAAAGCAAAATGAATTTTCAAAAGTGTGAAAAAAACTCCACTTAAATATTAGTTTTACATTTTAAATGCTTTTCTTCCTTCCCTCCTTGTAACTCTGGGAGCCTTGTGGTTATGGTATTTTTTCCCTAAAATTTTTCTCTAAGAAATAATTTTTTTTTCTGCAAAATGTCTAATTGATATTTAAATTTTACCAGGATCAAATGCTATCTTAAATGAAACAACGTTTTATGGGAAGATTATATCCTATAGCTAAAATGATGAAGTTAAGGCCTATATTAAATACACATAACCACATGGCTTTCTATATGCTCTCTCTGCCCAGAATTTTCAGCATCAAACACCACCAAGGGAATTTCTCATAGGAAAAAAGGTATGGGCACAAAAATATCACTTATGGACTAATCAGATAAGTGAGAGTAATACCACGTTTCCTGTTATTTATGCCCTGGGAGATTTGCAAAGGTGAGAACTGTATGATGTCTGTCCCCGTTACCCTAGAACCTAGCACAGTTCCTGCTGTGGTAGGAGAGTCTGTCTGTTTCAGCTTTGGGAATTACAAGGAACAGACATTCATGGAAAACTTCAGCCCAAAGGGGAATTTATTGGAAAGGTGCTGAGCCGTCATTTGGACTCTAAACAGTCAACCAGCCAAGACTAGAAATGAAAGGCCAGTACCTCAACTGCGGGAATGTGTGGACTTGGGCTCTGCAACTTGGCAATGTGTGCCCACCTTCTGGGGACCTCCAGTCTCTCTATCTAAATTTCAAATTCTCTGAAGTTTCATTTTGATGGATGCAGCTTGGGACCTCTCTGGAGCAAGGAGAGAGGGCAGCAAGGCGGCAGGGGCAAGTAGTACAGTAGCAGCTGTTGGATCCTAACTCTGAGTATCAGAGGCAGTTTCCAGACAAAGGGAAAGACATGTCTACACATAATGCGCCAACAACAATCATTGTGGGAGTCATGTAGCAGTATCAGAGACGAGGCCTCTGCTCACAGCATATTTCAGAGAATTTAAGCTTAATGCTCTGTGTGTCAAAACTTAAAACCTAAATTATTTAAAACTTTTAAGTATGTTTCCCTGCGTTATTAGATAGAATTAGTGAAGTAATTTAGTGTTTCAATGATGCCGAATAATAACTATGTCCGTTAATTATTGTACAGTATTGTAACATAATGATTCTCTGAAGAACCTCTGAGGGATCTGAGAGGCAGGCCCAGGCTAGGGGGAGGTTAGTGGGGTACATGGGATGGAACATTTGAGGGGACACTCAGTCCAGCATGAGAGGGAGCCAAGAGTGGTCATTTCCTTAAGTTTTACATCCCAGGTGTCTCTTGACTTGCCTGCCCTGGGCCCTGAGGGGAGGGCTATTTATTCACCGGGGTAGTTTTGTCAAATGTCACTTCTCAAGAAACCCATGTCTTTGTAGGGCCTTCAGGACAGGCGTTCTTACTTTCCCACTCATTCAAAACTTTTCTAGTCTTTTGTTGGCCATAACTGTGGTGTCCTGATAGCCCTTGCCCCACCCCTCAATCTAGGGCAATGCTGATTTAAATATTTTGTCCTGTAGTTCCATTGCCATCCGTCACCACAAATGTCAATGTAATGCTCACATTTCCGTAAGTATCCTAAACAATTTGAGACTTTCAGAAAAGGGTCATTTTGAAACAAATGTTAATGAGTAATCATTATGTGCAAACATACTGGGATAGACCCATTTCCTATCAGAGTACGTGTCCTGATTCTAGATTTGAAAATATGGCCATTATAACCATAATCTACGAAAAACGAAAGATTTAAAAGAGAAAGCAGACAACTGCACTAGTAAAATTACATACTACATTTTAAATAAAGCTCTAAGACGACACAGCTTTTGTGTGAGTCCTTGAGGGTGATTATAGTTCTGGCCCGTAGAAAAATAGAGCGTGACCGTTGCGATAGATTCTAAACTTATTTCTAGGCTGCATGCGGCCATCGGAGGCCTAATTCTCAGTATAAGAGGTGATTCCCACACAGAGGTGATAGGATGCTGATGCAACAGCAGAACATCATTAACCTTAGGGGAAGCCAGGTCTCAGGCTCCTGGCGCTCCAACTTGCTTGATTACCTTGGGCAAGTCACTCACTCTCTCAGAAACAGTTTTCAGGTCTATAGTTGGGCTAAGTTTTGAAGGACCCTTTCAGTTGTAATATATTGTATTTTCATTATATCAAAATAAGTTAACTACTTTAATAGAAAACTTGGAAAATTTTTCTACTGTTTTAGGAAGGGCCTGAGGTGATCTACACATAGCAGACAGCAAAACCTTCATTTTAAGAGTTTTCTTCATGGTGCCCACTTGATATTCATCATAAGAACAAAATATTGTGCCTGTGTGACCTGTGATTATAGCTCTGAGTCACTCCTGTGGTATGGCAGTTTTAGTTTTTGCTCTGTCTATATAATGTCTGTTCAACTTTATGAAAATTGAATTTTAAAAAATTAACCAATGGGTTGTTTACCTCTAAAACACTAGGCAAAGAGCCAGCTCAATCTGAGGACAGAATTAAAATGTCTATGTGTTCTGGTATTATGGAGAATTAGTTGCTGTACATTGAATGAAGTAATATAGATATATAGTTTGGTTAAATATACTTGCTTGCTTTTGTATCTTCTACTCTATCTGTGTTATTATTCTTTTTTTTTGCTGAGGGAGATTGGCCCTGAGCTAACGTCTGTGCCAGTCTTCCTCTATTTTGCATGTGGTTCGCTGCCACAGCATGGCCACAGACAGGTGCTGCAGGTCTGCTCCCAGGGAACTGAACCCGGGCTGCTGAAGTGGAACATGCCAAACTTAACTGCTAGGCCATGGGTCCAGCCCCTGTGTTATTATTATTCTCTTAGGGGATATGTTATTGGTTCAATTGTGTCCCCCCAAAAAGATATGTGACCTTATTTGGAGACAGTGTCTTCACACAGCTAATTAAATTTAAACAAGGTCTTTAGGATGGGCCCTAATCCAATATGGTTGATGTCCTTATAAAAAGGGGAAATTTGAACACAGACATGCACACAGGGAGCATGCCATGTGAAGATGAAGGCACAGATCTAGATTGGGTAATGCTTCTCCAAGCCAAAGAATGCCAAAAACTGCCAGGAAACCACCAGAAGCTAGGTGAGAGGCATGGGACAGGTTTTTTCTTTCAGCTCTCAGAAGGAACCAACCCTGCCAGCACCTTGATCTTGGACTTCTAGCCCCCAGACTATGAGACAATAAAATTCTGTGTTCAAGCCACTTGCTTTGTGGTGCTTTATGATGACAGCCCTAGCAAGCTAATATAGGTACTTACTGGAACAGCATCTAGATAAAAATCCCTTATTCATTGCAACACTAGTTTTGAACATACACATGTACATGCACAGACATTCCAAAATGTCACATTTTCTCAGATATCACAGTGAAACAAAAATGTGCTTTAAAGGAAGCCCTACAGAATTTGTACTTCATGCACATGCTCACCAGGACTTGGAAACCTAATTATTTCTGAACCTCATTTTATTAGTTAGATGGTTACTATTGGGATAATTTTCAGAATCATCTTGCTACTCAAAAGAACACAGAGAATTAGGAATTAGTCTAGAGCATTTATGAGCCATTACTAGGCAAAGATCTTCTGTAAGAAAGAGTGGCCCCCCCACCCCATGAAAAAAAAAATAGTGTCCTGCCATCAGTGAGTTTATGGGAAATAAAAGCAGTCATATCTTTCTTTCTCTAGGAAATATTATTGATAGACTATCCTTAAAAATTGTTACTTTCTTCTGTATAATCTCATAAAAAAGAAAATTCCATAACCTTCCTTGCTTTCTCTTCTAGCATTTCAGAGTTCCCTAAAGGAAGAGAGTTATTCCTAAGATCTAAGTAAAATCTCCCTTTTTAGGATTTATGCTTGAACTTTTTTTGCATTCAGTAAGAAATAAAGAGCCGATTACTGTAACTACCACATATTACGTACTTTCATATGCAGGTAATGAATATGGAAATCAAGGATATAATATTTTTAGTCACTTCTATTTGCTTTGCCAGTTTTAAAGTAAGATTATATGCTTATAGAAATGTTGTTTTCCTTTCTGGCTCTCTAGGCTGCTTTTTTCTCTCTCTCTCTCTCTGATATACAGGGAGCAGAAGTAGAGCAATTTAAATATATCTTTTGAGTCAAGGAAGCTAGCAAGAAATAATCACAATTTTAAAGAAAAACAAGAAATGGTGACAGTGTTTAAGTAGATTACATTGTGTTTGGATTCTGTTAATTACTGCTACCCGTCCACAAGCTGTTGCAAAGGTCCCCTGGAGATTATTTCCAATCTATTTATGGAATCTTCAGAGGAGAAGCTATGAGAATGTCTTTTCATGATATTCTCTTTAGACTTTCATTTCAAATAGCTCACAATTAGCTGCCTGGAATGAGGATGTATATTAGGCTAAATATGCAGGGGTCATAATTTTCTGACCCACTTCCGTCTTCATGTCCAAATACATTTGGAAAGAATTCTTTCCAGATTCTGTTTGTCTGTTGTATTAACTTACAATGACATCTTTTCAACTGTCTTGACTTTAAAAGTGTCCTGTAGCTTTAAAGTAGCAATTTCCTATTTGAAGGGATCCAGTGCTATGCCTACAAGAATGTGGGTGGATTGGAAAAGCTGCTCCACAGTAGTTAGGAATTTGTGGAGAAAGCTTAGAACTGAGATGAGCAGACAGAATAAAGATGCGAGAAAATGAATGCTGAGAAAGGACGTGGATTGTAAAGGGAGGCTGGGTGTAGCCCTCTTGTAGAATGGGTTCACTTAGGAAGTTTTCTTTCTTCAGGTTACATGGAAGTTTTTGTCCTCTTTTTTAGAAAATCGTAATTGATAATTCTGTTTATTTATAATTCGTCTTTAAATAGGAAAGAAGTATTTTGGTTTTACTCATCAGTTTCCAAAGAATAGAATTTTATACCTCCCTTTTGGGCACCGTATGTCCATTTGAGAAGTCCAGGGCTTCCTTAATTTGCTAAAATGGGCTTTATGTATGCCAGAGGGCAGCATGTGACACTCTCCCATCTGGCATGCAAGTTGCCACTTGGCTGCCACCTGTGCTGCCACCCAGGACCCTTTCCACTCCTCCCTCATTCTGTGCTGCAGACTCTAGGACCCCACAGCCCCTTACTGGCTGCTGTCTCTTCTCCTGTAGCAGCTGTTGGGGTGGGAAACATTTTGAGGGCCAACCGTTAGCTCTTACCAGACCAGCGTAAACTCAAATCCTTCTCTACTGGCAAAATATATTACTGACTATGTTTGCCTTTAAGTATATGATCACTTTCCTCCTTTCTCCCTAACCCCAACTCTTTCCGTGCTGGTGAACCCACCTTAATTTGACTCCTTGCTCTAACTTGAAGTGTGTCTGATTGGACTGACATTTGCCCACTGTGCTTCCTGTCCCCAATCCTCACTGAGCAGGTCTTTTGCGAGTCCTCCTTAGGGTGAGGGGGAGGATTGAGTCATGCTGTCTGTATTCAGCTGAGAGTTTAGATCCCTTCCTGAAGTGTTCCTGGACCTTGGACATGCACGTGGCAGACCATTAAGTTTCTGCAGTCTGAGTATGATTACCCAGCTGGTGGAAGCGCCATAGAGGCCATCAAAAGAACAGGCTGGAGGTGTGAATGGGTGTGATCACTTTGATGATAAAAGAACAGATCTAGGATCATAAACTCATGTTATTTTTAGAGCCAGAAATAATCTTGGAGTCATTCATTTAACTTATTTTACAAATGGCAGAACCAAAAGTATCCTCTAGCTTGTTTATGAATTGTTTATGCGATGCTACTATTCCTATTAATTCTATAAAAACATATGTCATGAAATTTATTGTTATAAGTATTTGAGATTTATACTTATTGTTTATGCATGTACCCTTTGAACCTGGAAAATCTTAGGAACAAAACATTTCATTTGAATGAGACCCTATGAGTGCTAAAATTCTCTCCAGGGCATGGGGTTAGGATATTTTGCACCCTGAGAAAATGTTTTCCTTCCACTACTTGAAAGTATAACGTATATGGGAATATCTTTAGAAAAAAATATTATTCAAATCCATAACCATTTCATTCAACATGTACTTATTGAATGTTTATTGAAAGATGCCAGGCACTAGACTAGGTGCTGGGATACAACGAAGGACAAAACAACTAAGATTCCAGGTGCTAAAAATCAGTGTCTTATATTTTTATTTAATGGGATAGTGAATATAGTCTTGAGAACATAAACCTAGTTTTTGTTTGGTTGTGGGTTTTTTTCCTTTTATTTAATGTCACCATCATCGCAAAGTGTTTGTTAGGTACCCATGCGTATCAGTTCGAATGCATTTGGCTGTGAGTGAAAGAAAAGTCAATTAAATCCAAACTGGCTTAAATAATAAAGGGATTTTATTGGCTCAGCACCTTACAAGTCCAGCTGGAAGGTTGGCTTCCAGCATGGTTTAATCAGGGCTCCAGGTCAATGGCTCTGTGACGATTTCAGCTCTGTCCAACTCTGTGCATGTAGTACGTTAGTCCCTGGCAGGCTTCTCTCATGGCTGCAAGATGAATACCAGAGAAAACAGGGTTTCATGTTTTCTTACTCATATACAGGAGGGGAAAAGAATATTTCTATCTTAGGGTTCTAAGTAAGATCTTGAGATTACTTTTACTGAGTTTGATTAGATCAAGTGTGTACGCCTGAACCAATTATTGTGTCCAGGGGAATGAAATGTGTCAACTGATGTAAACCAACCCAAGGCCAAAATTGGAGATGGGGGGTGGGATCAGTTTCCCTTAAAGTGATGTAGCTGGAAGGGGAATAGCAGATATTCGAACCAAGTCTGAGTGCTGTTGAAAAGTGGGAAGTGGACAATGGATACCAGGTGGAAAAATCATCAAATATTTACTAGATACATTTTGGAGTACCACGCCGGTTTCTATGATCTTGCAGGTCACCACTGATGGACACACTTATTTAAAAGATTCAAAATGAGTTTATATTAAAAGCAGTGTTTAAAGCAATAAAGAAAAGAAAGTAAACAGATTAAATATTCAACTCAATAAGAAAAACTACAACAAAACAAACCAAAGTATACTAAAGAAATTAATAAAGATAAAAGCAGAAATTAGTTAGTAAGAAGACAGAATGAAATTTTTTCTTCTGTGGCCATGGCAGATTATTTACTTTTAAATGGGCTCTACACACTGAGAAAACCTAAATAAGCTTAACAACAAGAACAAAATCTGTTTGAAGATGCTGAAGAGCTACCAAGGTAGCAAGGACTTGACAGCCAAGATCCTGGAGAGAAGAGGAGCACAGAGAGATGAACCCTATTTTTGGCACCACTTTTTGTTTTAAGGCATTTGCCAATAGAAGCGTGGTTAAAGGCTGGAAGCCCAGAAGTTTAGCAGAAAATGGTGTTTGAGAGGCTGAGAAGCTGAGCAGAACTTGTGGTGGTCTTATGGGGCTGGGGTGACCCAAACTGAAGTTGAGAAAAACTCACTAAAGAGGAGTTGCTCTGGTAAATACCGAAGGCTTTCAAATGGGACTCCCAGAAGTTTATACCTTAGGAGTATGGGCTAACTGGCCAGCTCTCAAATGGGAAAAAAATCCCAGTTTTGAGTCAGCTTAACCCACCTTAATAAATTAGATTAAAGTGATATACCTTTGCCTTAATTCATTGCCAGAAGCAAAAGAAAATCCTCTCTGGAGAAAAACAACATTGTCCGGAGCTTCAAATTATTTTTTACATATGATGTCAAGCATTACATTAAAGAAAATAGCTGGGCATATTGACCGAAACCAAGAGAAAAAAATTAGACGATAAAATTAGACCCACAGGAGCTCTAGATATTGGAATTATCAGTCACGGATATTAAAATACCTGTGATTAATTTATTAAAAGATGAAGAGTTTCAACAAAGAATTGGAAAAATATAAATAAGTTAAAAGGAAATTTGAGACTGAAAAAAATGTACTAATTGCAAGTAAGAACTGAATAGAAGGATTTTGTTAAAGCAGAATTAGTAAACTAGAAGATAGGTATGAAGAAAATATTCAGGTATCCAGATCTAACTATCAAGAGACAAAAAGATGGAAAATACATAAGCAAGCATCAAAGACCAATGGAATATAGTGAAAGATCTTACATGTGTGTACTTGGAGTCTGAAAAAAAGAAAGAACGTAGCAGAAACAATGAAGAGATAATGCCTTAGAATTTTCCAGAAAACAGATGGCAGTAGAAAAAAGATCCAAAAGGTTTTTTTTAAACAAAACAAAACAAAATAACAACAGCAAAGTGACAAGCCACGACAGCAACCAAGTGGCAAACCTTTAGCTAATCAAATCAAGAAAAGAAAACCAAAAAAGGAATCTGAAAATGAATATAACTGCAGATATAAAGGAGATTAAAATCATAAGAAAGAGTCTACACTTACAAATTAAAATTTTTAACTGAAATGGACAATTTCTAGAAAAATTTAAATCAATGACATTGACTTAAGAACAAATGGAAACTAGATAGTCCAATAATTATGGGGGAAAAAACCCCCTAGAAGTTATTGATAAATCACCTCCAGAAAAGCATGACTTGGATGCTTTCATGGGCAAAATGCTATAAATTTTCAAGGAATAGATGATTCTCACCATTACAAATGCTTAAGAGCAGAGAAAAAAGATTTAAAAATTTTCCAATTCACTTTCAGTGTTTGTGATGATAACCTGAAAATCTGCCCCCAAATGGCATAGAAATCTACAAAAGGATCTTGTTTATAAATAGAGATATCAAAAATTTTGCAACACATATTTGGAAGTATATTAAGAGAAAAGACAGGTGTGCTCCAGTAACACAAGAAAGATTTAATGTTATGAATTCTACTAATATATTTTAATCATATGTATAGATAAAAGGAGAAAAAAACTTATAGTATTGTCTATTCAGTGGTTGTCAAACTTTTTTTCCAATTCAACTTTATTACTTCAGGATATAACAAATTTTATTAGAAAATTGGCTCACACCATTGTTGATTCTAAAATAGTAACCCAGACTTTGCTTCCTGCCTTAGGAAAGAAAGAAAGGATGGGATTGATCAGAATTTAATGTATGTGAGAGTATAGTCTAGTTTGAAAAAATCCCACAGTTGCTTCTGCTATAACTTCCAATAGAGTATTTTCCTTTCTTTCCTCAATATTTCCCCATTGAGATCACTGAAATAGAAAGTGCCAAATGTTTTTTTATGAAGTTAAACATTCATGCTTAATTTTAAAAGAGTCAAAAACAGCAGCCACCACGAAGTCTTACGAAAGAATAGAAAGATAGTTCCATAACTTGATGAATAACGTCTATTAAGCCAATGGCCAACAAATATGTAATGTCACTGTTATTATTTACTATCAACGTTATTCTGGACTTACTGATCTATACAGTAAGGCAAAAAAAGTAGCTATGAATATTGGGAATTATCACTATTTGCAGATAACATTAAACATAACAATAAAAGCAACTGACATTCTATTGAAAATTAAAACAGAGGTAAGTGGCTTGGAACAAATAAATATATGTATAAGTAATTAATTTTCCTAAGTACCAGTCATAACTAGTTGAACAATGTAGTGTAGGGTGACCAACCATCCCAGTTTGCCTGAGGCTTTCCCAATTTAATACTGCAAGTCCCACATCCCTGGAACCCCCAGTCCTGGGTAAAGTGGGATGGTTGGTCATCCTAAAATGGGAAAAATTCACAACCCTAATAAACATAACAAGTACATTCATTAAAGCTGAACAGGAACTTTATGGGCAAAACTACATAACTTTACTGAGGACTGCAAATAAAATTTTAAATTAGTGGAGAGTTGTATTAGTAGCATGACCTTAGATGGGAAAAATTTGTCATAGCAAATTTTCCTGAATTAATTCATCATTTGAATGCAATTCTCATAAAAATCCAAGTGGATTTTTTTTAATTCAGCAAAATGTTTCATAAGTTTCTATAAAAAACAACTAACTTAGATAAGACCATTATAAAACAGAATAATGAAGGGAGGGGGGTTTGGATTGTGAGATATGAAAGTATACTAAAAAGTGAAAATAATTCCCATCGTGCTACATGTGTAAAAAACTAGAAAGGAAATTCAGGGTAAAAATTTCCTTTAGAAAGTGTAGAAAACTAAGAAACAGGCTTAAGTGTTTGTAAATGCTCAGTATAAAAATAAGATGGCATTTCAATTCAGGAGAAAAAATGGATTAGTCAAAATGGTACTGGACTAATTGGCTACAATTTGGAATATAATAAAGTTAGATTTCTACGTTAAACAAAGCCAGAGAAGACATAAAATCAATTGTAATCAAATTACTTAAATGTAAACAAACACTTGCTCTTTCTTCCCCCAGAAAGAGAACTTGAAGCAAATAGATGTAAATAGAATAGAATCATCTATTGAAATAATAAAGCAGAGAAAAATCTTAAAGATAACATTGAGATATTTGATTACATACATAAAAATCAAGAGTATCTACAGATCCATAACAAACCCCCAAACCTAAAGACATATGGCCAGTTAGGTATCATTATTCAAATCAACTATAACAGTTTTATATTCTGAAATTGTAAATAGCATTTATAATTCTATCAGCAAACTATGCACATCCCAATATAATATAGACAAAGGATATAAACTGGAAATTCACAGAGGAACAACAAATGGCCAATACACTTATGGAAACATGTTTATCGTTGCTAGCAATCAATGGAATGGGAAATAAAACATCCATGAGATTATGTGGCTTCCATTTAATTAGGTGTGACTTGTACTGTTGTGCTTAATACAGTGACACCACTAAACTGCCTTGATTGTACTTAATGTGAACCTTTACCTGTTAAACATTTCAAATGTGGCAGGTTGGTGCTGTTTGTCTGCCACCATTTCAGTTTCAGCAGTGCTTCTATCTTGGTCAATATAGGGTTTATGAAATTATTTGAATATTGTATCACATTTTGCTTCTTTATTTTACAAAAATGAGTGGAAATGAAAAAACAAGAATTATTTATTGATAAGAACTATATGGCTCAAAATGGAGACAATGGTGAGAAAGACGGAGATCATTTGACCTTTTGAAAGCATTCAGTCTTTGGAATCAAGTAGTTGCTTATTAAACTTAAGCCCGGCTGTCTAGTTCAGTGTACACTTATGAAGGACGTTATAAAGAAAAAATGAGAGGAGTGTCTGAAAAAGCAAAGGATACTTAGGAATTTTATTTTTTTGCCTTGTTGGGAACCCATAATGATGCATTACTTTATTCAACTTTTGCACATGTGAATTTCACGCTGGCTGGCAGAAATGAATCAGGTATGAGAGTAATGCAGAGGACACATTTCAACTCAGCAAATGGGTAGATATGCAATAATTTACTCTATTTTAATAATACTTTAGGCAAACAAGCCCTTTAACACATTGTAGGTGGTGGATAAAATTGTGAAAGTCTTCTTGGAGAGCAATGTGGCTGGATGTATCAGAAGTTTTAAAAATATGAATTCCCTCTCCCCTACCAATTCCGTTTCTAAGTATTTATGTCAAGGAAATAACGATAGTGTGTAAGATGATTTATGTCCCAGGATATCCTTTTCGTTGTAGCATTATTATGATAGTGAAAAATTGGAAACTACCTAAATGTCAACAACAGGAGATTGATTAAGGAGATTATGATGTAGCCGTGATTGGATACTGTGCCTTAAAATAATATTTTAATGGCATGAATATATTAGTTTTGTATTGCTAAAAAATCAGGACACAACTTTGTAAACACCCCCAAAAAATATATTATACACATAAAGACAGAAAGGATATAAAACAAAATTTTGACAGGGATTATTTCTCTGAGTAGTATAGTTGTAGGTGATTTTCATTTTTTCCCTTGGGCTTTTTTGTAATTCCACTTTTCCAAAATTTCTGCAATAAACATGTCCTGTTTTTGTAATCAGAGAAATATTATTTAAAAAAATGTGCTTGAAGTAAGTAAAGCAAAAAGCAGAGGTTACTTCTTTTCAAGAGAGCTGGAAACTTTTTAATAGTTCCCAGTATTACATCTATGATTGGGAAAAAGCATACTATTTCCTTTTTCCTCCTAATTTAAGCACTGCCTACATACTATTTCTTTCCTTCTTAGCATCTAACATTCAAAGTTATTATTATTCTTGTCCGGAATGTTACCTCCTGATAAATATTTACAGTAGAATGACCCTTTGAGAATGTGCCTGTCATAAACAAAAACATTTTTGGAGATCCATTTTCAAAGGCTAGGCCAGATAGCCACATTCCTTAAAATCATAAATCAGAATCCAATATGATTGGATGCCATGCCTTAAAATAAAATTTTAATGGCATGAGAATCAATTAGAAATCTCAGTCACTCTCTGATCCTAAATGCATCACATGATACTGTGAGATGAGCAGAGAGGATAAACTGAAAAGCAG
Organism: Equus przewalskii; assembly: GCF_037783145.1. Taxonomy (NCBI): domain Eukaryota; kingdom Metazoa; phylum Chordata; class Mammalia; order Perissodactyla; family Equidae; genus Equus; species Equus przewalskii. The sequence goes on along the minus strand of NC_091839.1, from coordinate 62,180,637 downwards.
GATAAAGTGACATGCGAAATGACTTAATGAGAGGAGGTTTACTTGGTAATAGATGCAAATTTAGTTCTACAGAAATGGATTCAATAGAGAACCTTCTAAAGAAACATAATGTCTTTGGCAAGATGAGCAAAGGTATTACATGTGCGAAAGAAGAACAAGATGGAATAAAAATGAGCAATTAGGGAACAGAAATTAACTCAGATATTGAAAATATGATCATAAAAAAATTAACGGGAGAATTGGAATATAAATTTGTGGCAATTTCCCAGAAAGCAGAATTACAGACAAAGAGATATATAATAGGATAAAATAAATGTATGTGATTAATCAAGGAGCTCTCACATCCAGAGGTCTAGAACGTCGTAAGAAGAGAAAAGACATGATAGTATTTTCAAAGAAATAATAGGATAAAATTTCCCGTAATGAAAGAACCTGAGTGTGTAGGCTGAAAGGGTTTGCTATCCAGCCCAAAGCAAAGAGACATGCACCAAAGCCCACGCTGAAATATTGCAAAATTGTCCCCTCCTAGGTAACGAGACAAAATTAAAAAGCAGACAAAGCTTTTTGTCTGAGAGAGAGCAAACAAAGACAAAATAGGTAATGAGGACTAGAAATGGAAGCATAATTTTTAATGGCAACTAGAAGCAGAAGACAGTGGCTGGAAAAGTACTTTTGAAATTCTGAAGGAAAAGGACTTTTAATTTAGGACTTCCCACCTAGTCAGATTATTAGTCAAGTTCAGGTGATGGGAGCTGCTGTAATAAATAATCCCCTCATTCAATGGCTGAAGACAATAGAAGTTTGTTTCTCACTCACATCGCAGTCCTATACAGGGTGGGCTCTGAGCCACTTAGTCATTCAGGTACCCAGGCCAGTACAATATGTGCCTCCCAAGGCAGGCTTGGGTGTCAACTTCCAGTCAGCAGAAAGAAAAAAGGATGGAGAGGCCCCACCTGCTTCTTATAGGCCCCAGCCTGGACATGTTACATATCAGTTCTGCTCACTTTCCTGCTGTGAAGAACTAGTCGCATGGCCTTACCAGGACTTGAAGTCCCTGGCTGAGTAGCCTCGCGCAGTGACAGCTCCAAATTATGGACAGAGGAGCACAACTTTGGTGGACAACTAGCTGTTATCAAAACTTTGCTTTCCGTTCACTCTTTTTGGGGAAGCCACTGAGAGATGCACATCATCAAAATAAGGAAGAAACCAAGACAGACGAAGGTACAGGATTGTGGAAACAGGGGAGTCATCACAGGAGAACAGTGAAGGGAAGTTCCAGGATGACAGCAGCAGGAAGAATAGACAGTACAGACTGAAGTGGAGGTGATAGAGGGCTGAGAGATAGGGGTTTCCAGGAAAAGAAAAAAAAGGAACTGTGAGCTTATCTAACACATTTGACCATGTAGAAAATAATATTGTGAAATATTTATGCATGTGTTACATCTACACTTTTGAGAAAAATTAGGCACAGGCATATAGAAACCTAAGCCAATGGAAAATTGAGACAGCTGTTAAGTTTAAGAAATACTAATAAAAATACTACAGTTATGGAAAAATAATCATATTATACTGCTTGGCTCAGCAACAAATGGTAATGACACACTCCTAATGAAATATCTCCAAACAGGAATTTAACCAAAAATTGTTGTCTACATATATTGGGAGGATGGTGAGGACAGGGAAAGTGATTGTTGGTGTATGGGGGGTCTAATGTAAAAGCGAAAAAATATCTCCCACAATTGGAAGTCAGTAGATGATGTATAACCATATTAAATAGGAATATAGAAGTAAGATACACAATGGAATACTATTCAGCCATAAGAAATGACATCCAGCTATTTGTGACAACATGGATGGACCTTGAGGGTATTATGCTACTGAAATAAGTCAGAGGGAGAAAGTCAAATACCATATGATCTCACTCATAAGTAGAAGCTGAAAACAACGACAAACACATAGAGACAGAGATTGGATTGGTGGTTACCAGAGGGGAAGCAGGGAGGGAGGAGGGCGAAAAGGGTGATTAGGTACACGTGTGTGGTGATGGATTTTAATTAATCTTTGAGTGGTGACCATGATGTAATCTATACAGAAATTGAGATACATAATGATGTATAGCTGAAATTTATATAATGTTATAAACCAATGTTACTGCAGTAAAATAAAATAAAATAAAACATAAACAGAAAAGAAATATAGCAGTAGGAGACAAATAAAAATAGCTAAAAACATTTTGCAAATATTTGCCTTAGGAAGTAGGACTTCGTGTGGACATGTGCAGTAGTGGGTGCTGATTTTCATTATTTTTACAGAACTATTTGACTTTTCAAAGCCATGTATTCAAAATACGTTGATAAAATTAAAAATCAATGACTTTTAAGAGATCATACAGCTAGTGAGTGGCAAGACTAGGACTGCAAAAGAAAATGAAGATCATCTACATGTATCTCGAGGCTTATCTCCAGAAGAAAGAGAATTTAGTCTGCCCCAAGTTCTTTTAACATTGAAACCTTTGTGCTCTCTGCCTTGGACTTGGACCATGGCCTTCAAATTCCACGAACTTGTTACTCTACCATGTCATCTCAAAATTATTTGGTACCTCACTTAGTGTAAAAGCAACTTGACTCCAATTATGCCATTGAAAGAATTTTCATTTTCTACTCCTCTTTGCAAGGAAGACTTGACTCCTGCGCTCTCCCAGAACTGGCTGGGTGCTCAGCAGTCCACCCCATAAATAAAATTAAAAATAAAGTGTCTTTCTGTCTCTCATATTCCGAGACCTAATCTTTGCTCTGGCAGGATGTTGATACTGCATCAGTGGATTGTTAAGCCTATAGTGTATGGCTCTGATTCTGGCAAAACGAAAAGAGCCAAGGGAGGAATAACTCAACATGACTATCAACCATTTATTTTTTTAGATTGGCCCTGAGCTAACATCCATTGCCAATGTTTTGTTGTTTTTTTAGATTTTATTATTTTTACTTTTTATTTTTCCTTCTCCCCAAAGCCGCTTAGAACGTGATTGTATATTTTAGTTGTGGTCCTTCTAGTTGTAGCATGTGGGACACTTCAGCATGGTCTGATGAGCTGTGCTAGGTCTGTACCCAGGATCTGAATGGGTGAAACCCTGGGCCGCTGAAGCAGAGCGCGCGAACTTAACTGCTCAGCCATGAGTCCGGCCCCCTGCCAATCTTTTCTTTTTCTTCTTCTTCTTCTTCGCATATTCTAGTTGTAGGTCCTTCTGGCTCTGCTGTGTGGGACGCTGCTTCAGCATGGCCTGATGAGCAGTGCTAGGTCTGCACCCAGGATCCAGACTGGTGAACCCTGGTCCGCCAAAGCAGAGCCTGTGAACTTAACCACTCTGCTCTGGGGCTGACCCCCTCAGCCATTGACATAGAAAATATTAATAAAGATTCAAAGAGCAGATTTGGAGTATGTTTCTGTGTGGGGTTGGTTTGGAGGATGGAGTGGGAGGAAAAGAATTTGAGAGGAGACACTGGAGAGAGAATTGGGTGCAAAAATATATAAGCTTTACAGCCTCCATGTTTTGCCTGACAGCCCTAACCTTGGAGCAGGGCTCTTCGGAATTTCTTTACACTTGTGATACTGGCAAGTAAAAAGAAAAGCATATCATTGTTTTTGACTTCGATTCTTATCCACAATGGAGAATGTGATAGCTTGTTTGCAAATCGTTTGTTCTCAATTAATCGGGCTCCCATTGTTAATGGCTTCCGAGCTGAAACTGAATACTCTGGGATTTTACCCAAGGCCCATCTGCCCCACTGAAAAAGGAGCATAGGTTTAGCCTCGGACCCCAAGGCAAGTGTTCTAGGATACACTGCTTTGGTGTACTTTAAAAACCTCTTACTTATCACTTCTCTTTATCCTCAGTTCTTCCTGGTGGAATTCAGAACAAGTTGGAGCTTTGCTCCATTTCGCGCCAGATAAATTACTGAAAGTTCAAGCGCACCCAAAGGCAAAATGACTAGGGAAGTGCTTGCCACAGCCAAATTCTCCCAGCTTCGTCAGCAAAGGAAGAAATGGCGAGTTGTTCTAACAGCTGAATAGTCCAGATTTGCTCTGGTCAGCTTCAGGTGGGAATAAATGGTCTCAGATAGAACTTTTGGCCATTAAGAACCCAGGAAACCAAATAATCATGTGATATTATTTAATTTGTGAACATCTCAAAATTTTTCTTTGTAATCTGGGTTGCACCCAATCACTTGACACTTCGATTTTAAAGGGTTACCCTACCACAAAAATCAATGTTTTTAAACTCTTATTTTTATATTCATGACAAGCAATGAAGTGAATACACTTAGTTGGGGAAAATTAAAATATTTGTGTGATTATGTTTTGTTTTTCTCTTGGTTTGGTGACACAACATTTCTAGAGTCTTCTAAGATTACATCATCTAAGAAGACCATAACATGTTCCAGTTTCCTTTCGTTTTCTTAATAGCCACAGGCTATTCTACATCACCACTCAGATTTCTCCTTCTAGTACTGATGGCATTTGCTACCTAATGGTCTGTGACACTAGAGCTGAGCTAATAATTAGGAGGTGAAGGGCATTTGTCATATTTACTATAAAAGTATGTGTCCTTTGTTTTAAATTCATTTTTCTTTAACCATTCAATTTCCCTGTCAGTTTCAAGTTCAAAAATGACATCGTATATTCTTATACTGGTATATAAGCCTTAAGATTACAAATAACTTTTTTTCCTAATTACTTTTAATATTTTTAAATAACATAGCCAAGCTTTGTAACACACTCCTATGCTTTCTATAAAATAAATACATGTATATATCCATAAATGGTGGGGAGGGAGCTGATGGGGGGGTGGGTGGTGAGTGGGTTTCAACCCTGAAAGAACTGGTGGAAAGATGTTTTAGATTGGTGGTGTGCAAAAGTTATTTTATTTCCCCCCTCTTATTCTCTCTCTTTCTTCCTCCTTCTCTCTGTATGTATGTACGCATGTGCACATATATGTGTGTGTGTGTATACACATATGTACACACACGTCCATTCCTTCCCTTGTGTTTTACGCTGTGTATGTCTGATAAAATGCAAAGACAGAAGTGATGCCAGGAAACTCTAGGGTCAAGAACTAGAATTGCAAACTATTCTTTCTTTTCTCGTCAGAAAATTGTCAACCTTTTTTCTTCTAAGGCAATTTCATTTTGGTTTTCCTCAAACATATTAGAAATGAAGGGTTATCTACGATTCTTTTCATAGGAGACTCAAAGTTCCTCCCTCCTTGGCCTTATCTGGTTTCAATTGCTCTTTAGAATGAACATTGTATATTTTCTTAGTCCACAAACACAGACAAAGCTCCTACTCTTTGGGTTTACCCAAAGGCAATTCGGTCTGAGTCTCAGAGCAATGCTGTAATGTATTTGTATGAATAAGAGCATCCTTGGGTGAGTCATCCCACCTCCCACAGACCCTGTCGAAGCACATGTAGTTTCAGAGGCTGGTCAAAGGAGAGAGGCCAGCTCTGGCCCTGTCTGAGCTCTCTGTGAACTCCACAGACAATATCGGTGCCTGGGGTTATTTTAAATTTCAGCATTTTAGCCTCCGACTATTCTTTTTCACTACTATGAGTAATTTAATAAGGGTTAGTTTTAACAGACTAGGATATTAAAGAGTCTTTTGTATTTATGAATGCATTATTTAAAATATACTGCATGTTTAAAGCAAGCAATTATCTTCTTTCTAAAGATAACTTCTAAAGACAGATATTTTAATATACCTTTTAAGTTTTTGAACTCTATAATGAGTATTATTTTGGAAACAAATACTTATTTCTGAAAGGAAGACATAATAAGCAAAACAAAAAGTGTGATTTCTAAAGTTTTTTTTTTATTCACCCATGTGTTAAGAGTTCCTCACTGAGTATTCACGTCTTTTATGAATGGAGTATTAAACCCAATTTCAAGTTGTAAGGTGTCCCCAAAATATCTATTTGGCTTAAGGGGCTATTAACACTTATTTCTAACAGTAATTAAATGTTTTTCATTAAAAATTATGCATCATTGGACTTTTTCATCAACACACATTTGGAACTGTAATATGTTTCCTTTATTAACTTAAAGATAACCATTTTTTGAGTTTCTGTTATATGAAAGACTCCTTATTATTCATTTAGGTTTCAAAAAGCAAATGCCACTACTTCTATATAGTGGCATTATAAAATAAACAAGGTTCTAACTCTTAAGAGACTGATGTTCTAGTGTGGTGCCATAAGAATCCAGAGAAGTAAGAGCCAATTGTATTTGGCCTTAAAAAGGGGAAAGAATTTCAATAAAAAGAGAGAAGGTATTTCAGGAAGTGGCAATAGAGTGAACAAAAGTGTGGAGACAAGAAATAAAAAGAGAGGTGTTATGGACTGAATGTTTATATTCCCCCACAAATTCGTAAGTTGAAACCCTAACCCCCTGTGTGACAGTGTTAGGAGAAGGGCCTTTGGGACGTAATTAGGTTTAGATGAGGTCATCACAGTGGAGCCCCTGATGGGATTAGGGCCTATATAAGAAGAGGAAGAGACAGCAGAGCTTTCTCTTTCTCTCACGGATGACACAGCAAGAATGTGGCAGTCTGCAAGCAAGAAAGAGGGTCCTCACAAAGGACTGAATGTGTCAACCCCTTGACCTTGGACTTCCCAGTCTCCAGAACTGTGAAAAACAAATGTCTTTTGTTTAAGCCACCCAGACTACGGTATTTTGTCATGGTAGCCTGAGCTGACTAAGACAAGAGAGAAGAAACAAAATTTGACTCAAGGGGATAGTTCACATTGAGGATTGTATTAGTTATCTATTGCTATATAACAATATTAACACAAATGTAGGGGCTTAAAACATATACATTTATTATCTCATAGTTTCTGGGGATCAGGATTTGGGGCGCAGCTTCGCTGGTATCTCTGAGTATCTCACAAGGCTGCAGTTACTGTTGGCTGAGACTGCGGGTCTCATATGAGGCTTGACTGGGGGAGGACCCGATTCTAAACTCAGGTGGTTATTGGCAGCATTTTTTTCCTGTGGGCAGTCAGACTGAGAGCCTCAGTTCTTTGCTGGGTGTTGGTCAGCCTTCAGCTCCTTGCCATCAGGACCTTCCAAACTGAGAAAGCTGAGAAAGAAGGGAGCGTGTCCTGGTAAGAAGGACATCACAGTTTTATGTAATGTAACATGTCCATGGGATCGTGTTCATCCCGTCACCTTTGCTGTGTTCTATTGGTAAGACACAAGTCACGGATCCCACCTACACTCAAGGGCAGGGGATTACACAAGGGCATAAACACCACAGGGCAGTGATCAAGGGGGCCACTTTAGGGTCTGTCCACCACAAAGGTCAAGCAGAAAAATGTCAGGAAATAAATAAGGATCCGTTTGCAATGACGAAATGGTTAAATGTAAATGGGAAGTGTAGATGATTAACTTCGTTTTGAGTGGAAAAAGCATCCAATTTCTTCTCTCTTACAGATCGAACTTCCAACTCAAACTTTCCACTGTGATATACAGGTTAGTGACAGTACCCTGAAGTTATGAATAGATACTGTCCAACTCCATGTAGGCAGTGCTTCAGCATTTCAGGCCCTCTCTGTTAGATTGTATATGGTGCAGCCATGGGATTTTGTGCTACATGGAGACAAAGTGTGGTGAGGTTTTTGGAGAGAATCTGGTGACTGGTGGGCAGAAGGGCCATTTGGGTAACGATTCACTTCACATGCATCTGAGCAGTTTGATAGATATGAGGGCCATATTTGGGGAGAGAAGAAAGAAGAAATTACAGAAATTATAGCAGGGAAGTGGGGAGCCAAGGGTCAAGGCCCAGCATTTTGACCCCAGAGCCTGCACTCTTCATCACTACCCGCTAGGCTCAGAAGTACTGAGTTCTTGGTGAAAGGGAGATTTGAGAGGTCTTTTAGTCCTACCTCGTTGACTTTCCGATCAGGAAGCTGAGGGGTCCACAGGGATTGTCAGCCCCAAATCATGAAACAGGTCCTGTGGCATAGCCAGCACCAGAAGTTGAAACTCAAAGTACTGCTTTCAAATGTCCTTGGATTCTAATTCTTATTTCATGGGAGGAGAACCTTCAGAAGAGCATTGATTATCTCCTACAGTTTCTAAAGAAGAGGCATCGCACATTGTTGAAAGGAGCAGAGCATCTGAAGAACTCCTTCAGGGCTCTTCCGCTTGAGGGATTAGGGTATAGAGTAATCCTGTTAAAGCCATGTTTTAATAGCAGCAGCTCATGTCCCTGGAAAGAAGGGAGATATATATATATATAAAGCATTTCATTTCTCAGGTTTTTTTCTTTTTTATTCTTCCACCTCTTCAGGACAAATCCAATGTGAGGTTTTTGAAAGCAACTTGGTATGAGGGGCAGGGGAGAAGCTTAAATAAAGCTCATCAAGTGTTCTTGTCTGCCGACTTCAAAGGGAAGCTAAGCGTGAGGGACGTTTGTGAAGATTCAGGAGGCAGGAGGCTTGAAGATATCTTATGACAGTTTACTTGAGTAGGTAGCATTTTTAAGTGTTAGGAGCATCTAAGGAGCCCAGAAGAAGCCTTAGGGAAAAAGAGACACTAGCTGAATCTAATCATTAAAGAGGTTCAGGTATGTTAGTAGTAATCAAATCAGGTTGATAGATTATCTGGAAACTCTGTGTTGAGGTGTTTGATATTCAGAACAATGACCTGATTATGTCTTCATTGGTTTGAACCAATCAATCACTGTCTCATTACTGTTATTTCCGCTAGATCAACAGGTTGAGCAAAGGTTTGCTGGCAAAGACCAGATACAGAACACAAGATGAAAGGCTTATGGAGAAGACACGCGTTTGAATTGCAGTGCAGATGTTTGCTATTTATTCTTCCTTTCAGTTGGAATCAGTTCATGCCTATTCCACTATGGATGCTCTAGCCATTAACTTCAGTGGCCCCAGGTCCTTTACATGTGCACAAGCTGAGGCCCAGGAAGGTAAAGTAGTTTGCTTTGGCCACGGGTGGGGGTGGCTGCTAAGTTGGCCCAGGTCTTTTTAATAGTTTGTCCACTGTGTCAAGGCTCTTACCTCCCAATCTGGTTCATGGACGTTGACTTCACAAAGAAAAAAAGAAGTTGAAATGAGATGATCACAGGCACCTGAGAAGAGGAAGATACCTCAGTGAATGATAGTTCGTTCCCAGGCAGGCACTGATCTGTAGCTTTAAAGTTTTGCAACTCTCTAAAATTTAGGAGGCTGACTTGATGCTTTAAGACTTAATTATTGACTAAAATATATGTAGAAATCCTTAGATGAAAGGTGCTGCATAAAATTAAAGTATTCTTATTACAGAGGAGCTGCCTGGAGCAGTATGTGTTTGGGTTGGATGCGCGTCTCCGGGTTAGCCGGCCACCTGGTTATTGGGAGGTTATGTCTACCTGTTGCAATAGCAAGGGCGGAGAGAAGGTGGTACTGGCACACTGGTTCTTAGAACCAGCCTCAGGTAAGTCTGACCAAAACCTTTCCTCCCACTAATTATAAGTCAGTTTTCCTTTTTTGGCCTCTTATTAAACGTCTTTATGTTTCAAGGTTATAACAACTTATCCAGTCACAGCACTTTATAGTTAACAAACTGTTCATAGAGATGATCTCTGTTGAGAGTGTCAGAGTCAGTGAGGGAGGTAGGTGGGTCTCACCACCCTCTTTGTATGTCTAAGTACAGACAGTTACTAGAAATACAATGTCAGAGAATGAAATTCCTGGGGCTGGCCCGGTGGCGCAGTGGTTAAGTGCACACATTCCGCTTCTCGGTAGCCCGGGGTTCACCGGTTCGAATCCCGGGTGCAGACATGGCACCGCTTGGCACGCCATGCTGTGGTAGGCGTCCCACGTATAAAGTAGAGGAAGATGGACACAGATGTTAGCTCAGGGCCAGGCTTCCTCAGCAAAAAGGGGAGGACTGGCAGTAGTTAGCTCAGGGCTGATCTTCCTCAAAAAAAAAAAAGAAAAGAGAAAATGAAATTCCTGACCAGAACAAGGCTGCTTCCCTAAGGCAGGTTCAACCCAAGCAGAGGTAAGATTGGTGTCATCCTTCCTGGGGCATGCTGGGGCATCGCTACTGAGTGGGAGGTTGGCAGCTCTGGGAGGATTACTGAGCGGGATTCAGGTTATCCTGGTCATGAATGCCAGCAAGTCAGATCTCTCTCTGGTTTTATCACTATGTGTTATGCGGTTTTATGGAAGCATTGCCTCATTCCCCTGGGCCTCTAGTTTGTATCTTAACTCATCTAGGGGACTGTGCACTGGAGCTGAGGGAGAAAGGCACCAGGGACAACTTCCCAGGGTTGCTGTGTACGGTTGTACAAGCTGTACACTACAAAACTCTAGGGGTACCATTCACACCAAAGATGTTCTAGATGTTCGCATTTATTATATTGGTTCAACAGACTGAAGCAAAGTATTGATGAAGGCGTGCTTTCTCTAACTTACACAAAAGTTCAAGGCAAGCAGTGGCCCTGAATCAGGACACATGCATGAAAAACAGTGTGAATTAAGCCAAAAAGAAGAGTTACTAGGATTCTTTATTTCATAGTTAATTCATTTAGAAGGCACTTAATGAGAATATAATCCAATTTATATTTAAGGACAAAAAGACATCAGTAAATTCTGCCATATTCCGTGTGTCCCATCAGACAACCCTGTGAATTCAGAAATTTCAGGTGTCAGGCCTAGTTTTCTTTTTTTTTGAAAGCTTGGCACCTGAGCTAACATCTGTTGCCAATCTTCTTTTTCTTCTTCTTCTTCTTCTTCTTCTTCTTCTTCTTCTTCTTCTTCTTCTTCTCCCCAACGCCCCCCAGTACATAGCCGTGAATCCTAGCTGTAGGTCCTTCTGGCTCTGCTATGTGGGACACTGCCTCAGCATGGCTTGACAAGTGGTCCTAGGTCCGTGCCCAGGATCCAAACCGGCTAAGCCTTGGGTCGCCAAAGTGGAGTGCACAAACTTAACCACTCAGCCATGGGGCTGGACCCCCTAATTTTCAAAAACATTTGGAATTAATTAGAAAATAAGTCTATACAACTTCAGATATCAAGCAATTTAGGAAAAGAGGAATTCTTTCCCACCTGTATTTCACGGGTGACTGAAGGAGGTGTTTCTAAATTTCCTCAGACACTGGAAGAACTTGTTCAAAGGATATTTTCCTGTGTTCCCTGGTTTGTACTCTCATTAAGAGTGACTTCTTTCATACTCAATACTTCCTCAAATTATATCACAGTGAAAAATGAATCTTTCATAAAGGAATAATGGTTTAAAATAGCTTATTTGGCTTGAATGGGATTTGATTGAACTGAAGCTAGACTAATAGGGGTTTGGAGTCAAAATTGAGCGTAAATTTATGAATCAGTAAACTGAGGAGAGCCCAAAGTTAGCAAGAATGAGAGCATAAAAGGGGGTGAAATGAAATGAGTTTTGCATGTTGAATGCAACAATAAATAAATGCAACAAAAGAGCAGCCCTCAAGCACTTTTCTCCAAAATTCTATAAAATTTCTATTTTCCAATTATGTTTCCAGTCAGTTCCTTACGTCACGTGCCAAGGATTACAGGCATTTCTCAAAGGACTGTAGTATCTCATTTTTTGTAACCGCCTTTACAAAAATGTGGTCTCTGGCTTCAATTTCTCGATGAAACCTCTTGGTGATGTCCCTCAAGCCAGATCTACCATTTGCTTTTCTTTTCCTTCTCAGTCTTGAGACCGTTCCACCACCACTGACCTCTTTTCATCTTGGATGCTCTTGATTTCAAAGTTACTCTGCTTTTCGCCATGCTCACACTTCTCTAATTTCTCCTTTCATTTGTGGTCTCCTGGACTCTTCTGATTCCCTATCTTGGATACTATCTACATGCCTGTATGTTTTACATGCCCTCCCTGAGTATCTTTATCTGTGTTGACATTTCTCCAGATTTCTTTTTTGAACACTTTCCCCGTCCCTACATTGTTGTCATATCACATATCATTGTTTTGCTTGACTTTGCAGCCATCAGTTTACCATCCATCGTTTCTTTCTGTCCCTCAGATGCTTCCTAAGTCCACTCTTGGCGTCTTTTCATTCTTCAGTCACACAGCATCAGGCTTGCAGCTTTCAGCTGCTTCCTTGCCAATTTCCCTGCCTTTAGTCTGTCTGAATGCAGATTAGCTGCGTTCACAAAACACATATCACTTTTTTCATCTTATATGATCTCTTTTGTAATAGTTTCCAGTAACCTGTCACATCAAATTTAAAGATCTTCTCAAGAAATTCTGATCTTTCCATTGCCCTCTTCTTTCTAATCTCATTACCTTCTCCTCTCTGTAAGGAAGTACATATCCTGGTTCACTCAGGATAGTCATGGTTTATCCCTTTGCTCCAGAGCAATTATTAATTGTGTCTTTTTACTCTCAAAAGTGTCCTGTTTGAAGATTAAATTATAGGGTCATTCTATCTATATGAGACCTTGGTCACGACTGTGCCTGCTATGCAAATCTCCTTTGCAATCCTTTGTATTTGAGTTGCTCTTATGCTTGTCAGGAATGGTACACACCATTCTTTGTAAAACAATATTTTTCACGCTCTCCTTATCATGACTCTCCAATCTATCAAACTGTGCTCAAGATCACATGTGGTAAAGTTTTTTCATTTTCTCCTCTAGTCACCAGATTCTTTCCAGAAACCTGAGTATATTTCATCTCCTATAGACCCATTCATTAAGGCTGCACCCCACACAACAGTGAGGGCCTGGAAGTTCTACTTTCTCTTCTTATTAATGTGACCTTGTGGAGCCAGGATTCATTTTTTGAATTAGGGTCATAATCATTACCTGTTTATGACTCAAAACTGTTATATTTTTTAAGCTGGGGCTATAATCACTACTTGTTTATGACTCACTATTAAATCACTACTTATAAAATCCTTAAAAAATTAGAAATTCTGAATAGAAATAACTTGAAAATGAAACCAAAATATAAGATTTGGATCTTATTCAGTACACTTATGATCTAATGGTACAAATATTCAGGAGCCATATTTGATCCATGTCTTAGTCAATTTGTAATGTTACCTTGTATATTTCTGTGCGAAATAATGTAGATCTGAGCTCTTTTATTTCGTTTGCTCTGGAAGAGTCCTTTACCTTCTGCAGTTGAATAGCGTTCCAGCTATAAGAATTATAAAATGAAACTGCATTTCTATCATTTCTAGTAAATAAGAAAAGTTGAAACTTTTTTATACAAAACTTTGGGATTTTAGCACTGTTCATTTTTGTACATCGGTTGAAGGTCAAACATGATCTGGAAGTGCTCATGTTTCCCTCTTGGGTTCTTGCCTTTATAAAGTAGCAAGGTTGCCCAGGATTCAGCAGAATCATACAGATTTATCATTATCTACAAAGTGTTTTGGTAGAATCCAGGACAACCGTTCATCAGTGTTAGACGGGGATAGACGACCGAAATCAACAATTTCTGTCTCTTTTCTTGTTCCTAAAGGAATTCTGCTGGGCCTTATCAGAGTCGCAGAAGAAAACAGCTGAGGATTGAACACAGTGAACTAATTTCCTCACGTCTTTCAATAAGCAGTAGTTGGTGAAAGAATGTAAACATTCTTATGGTAAAAGCAGTTCAAAAAGAAATCCTGAATCCTGAAAATTAATAAACCCCCAAACCCAAACATAAAACTGCACAACTATTTGCATGGCTGATAAGAAGAAGAAAAAGAATGTCAGACATCTTTTTGAAGAAAGGAACAATAAAACAAGCTTATTAAAAAGTACAACAACATTAATGCCATACAACAGAAAACACGTACATAGAAGGCACCGGATAGAAAATAAACATAAGCTTCTTGTCACAGAGAATGCCTTTAAGAGCGATGATTCAATGTAACTTCCTTTACTTCCTGATCCATTGCTCAGAACTTCTGAATTTTTTCTATTGTTTTGTGTGTGTGTAAGGAAGATTATCTGTGAGCTGACATCTGTGCCAGTCTTCCTTAGCTTTGTAAGCGGGATGCTTCCACAGCGAGGCTGATGAGTGGAGTAGGTCCATGCTGGGGATCTGAACTCGTGCACCCAGGCCGCAGAAGCAGAGTGCGTGGAACTTTCACCACTGGGCCATGGGGCCAGCCCCTGAATTTTTTCATTTTTTTAAAAACTTCTCTTGTACCTTTTACCTTTCCCTGTTCATCAGGGCGTTTCCGGAAGCTCCGTATGTTGAGTTACTTATTCCCTGCATGTTGCAGCTGTGGTTGCGTATTTTCCAGTTGTTAGCATTTGCACTGAACTCTCAGCGGCCCACTTCTGTCTTGTTTTGTTTTTTGTAAATAAACTTCTCCTTCATTTTACTAGGATGTTATTGATTAGCCATCAGCATTAGGTTCTTCAGGTTGTCTTCTGGAAGTGATGAGGGATTCACATTGCCCACTCATATTTTTCCAACATGTGTGCCTGGCAGCAATGGGCGTTAATTTAAGTGAGGATTTTTCAAGGCTGAGGGTGCAGTTTAGGGTCATGGAATAGAACAGTGGCTCTTAAAGTTTGCTGCATATCAGAATCACATAGGGAACTAAAAAAAATCTTGATATCTAGGTCATGCCACTTATCAATTAAGTCTAAATTTCTGGGTAAGGGACCCAGGCATCAGGTTCATTGTTTTTGTTGTTTATCTGTATTCATGAGGGATATAGGCATGTAGATTTGTTTTCTTATAATGTCTTTCTTTTTTAAAACAGCTTTTTAAAGTATAATTAATATACAATAAGTTTTGACATATATATACACCTGTGAAGCCATCACTACAATCAAGATAATGAACATATCAAGTTTCCTCATGCCCCTTTGTAATCTCTTCCTCCTGCCCCTCCCTGTCATCCCCCAGGCAGCCACCAACTTGCTTTCTGTCACTATAGATTAGTCTGCATTTTCTATAATTGTATATAAATAGAGTCGTACAGCACGTACTCTGTTTGGCCTGGCTTCTTTTACCAGAAAGAGGTTGCATGTTTCAATGGCTCATTTTTTTTTTATTGCTAAGTAGTATCTTATTGTATGGAAAAACCCTAATTTTTAATTGTCAATTAAATCAATAGATATCAATTCACTTATTGATAAACATTTGAATTGTGGCTATTACAAACAAAGCTGCTGTGAACATTCAGGTACAAGTCTTTGTATAGGCGTATGTATGCATTCACTTTCCTTGCATAAATATCTAAAGTAGAATGACTGGGTCATATGGCAAGTATATGTTTAAGTTTTAAGAATCTGACAAACTCTTTTCCAAAGTGGCTGTACCATTTTACATATATTTTCATCAGCAGTGTATTAGAGTTCCAATTCCTCCACATCCTTGTTAGCACTTGCTATGATCACTTTTTAATTTTAGCCATTTGTAATAGATACACAGTGATGTCTCGTATTTTAATTTGTTCTTCCCTAAGAACTAATGATATTGAGCATATTTTCATGTGCTTATTTGCTAACCATATATATTCTTTGGTGGAATGTCTGTTCAACTTTTTAAAAATTGAGTCACTTGTCCTTTTATTATTGAGTATAAGAGTTTTCAAATATATTCTAGATAAAAGTCCACTCTGTGGACTGATCTTTTCATTTTCTTAACAGTATCTTTTGAAGAACAAAGTTTTTAGTTTTGATGAAGTCCAATTTATTGACTTTTTCTTTTGTGGTTTGTGCTTTTGCCAAACTGAAAGTCACTAAGACTTTCCTGGATAGTTTCTTCCAGAAGTTGTATAGTTTTAGCTCTTATATTTAGATCTATGATCCATTTTGAATTAATTGTGAGGAAAGGGTCAAGGTTTATTTATTTTTTCCATATGGATGTCTAATTGTTCCAGAGCCATTTGCTGAAAAGGTTATCCTTTCCCCAATTGAATTATCTTGGCAATTTTGTTGAAAATAAATTGATTATGTATGTGTGGGTCTATTTTGGACTCTGTTCTGTTACGTTGATCTATTTGACTTTTCTATACCATTGCCACACTTTCTTGATTATTGTAGTTTTACAATGAATCTTTAATTTGGTAGTATAAGTCCTCCATCTTTATTCTTCTTTTTCAAAAATTTTTGACTATTCTGGTTCATTTCAATCTCCATCCTTGTCAAATTCTACTAGGGAAAAAACCCCGATATTTTGATGTAGTATGTTGAAAATAGATCAAATTGAGAGCACTGATATCTTAACAATATTCAGTCTTCCACTCTCTGAACATAGTATGCCTCTCTCTTTATTTAGGATTTCTTTAATTTCTCTCAGCAATGTTTCGTCATTGTCAATGTCCAGATCTTGCACATCATTTTTCAGTTTTATCCTGAGTATTTCATATTTGTGATGCTATTGTAAATGGCATTTTTACTAAATTTCAATTTCTGATTGTCACTGTTACTATATGTGAATTGTGATAGATTTTTGTATGTTGATCTTGTAACCTGTAACTTTGCTAAAATCACTTATTAATTCTAGTAGCTTTTTGGTAGATTCGATAGGATTTTCTATGTAGAAATCATATTGTCTTTGCATAAAAATGGCTTTATTTTTTCCATCCCACTTGATGCCTTTTGCCTCTTTTTTCTTGCCTTGTTACACTGGCAAGAATCTCTAGCATAACGTTGAATGGAAGTGATGAGAGTGGACATCCTTATCTTGTACTTGACCTGAGGAGGAAGGATTTCTGTCTTTTACCATTCAAGTATGATGTTAATTGTATGGGTTTTTTTTTTTTTTTTTTTTTTTTTTGTAGATGTCCTTATCAGGTTGAGGAAGTTCCCTTCTATTCCTAGTTTGCTGAGACTTGTTTTTTTTAATCATAAATAGATGTTAGATTTCGTCAAATGATTTTTCTGCATCTTCCGAGATGATGATATGATTTTACTGTTCATATGATGAGTTACGTTGATTTTCAAATATTAAACCAACCTTACATTCCTGAGATAAAGATTACCTGACTATGCTGCATTATTCTTTTTACATATTGTTGGATTCAATTCGCTACAATTGGCTAACTTTTTCTTTGCAAATAACCAGATCTTCTGGTTATTCATATGCAGGCATGCCTGGGAAATATTGTGGGTTCAGTTCCAGACCACAACAATAAAGCAAATATCACAATAAGTCACAACAATTTTTTTGTTTCTCAGTGCATATAAAAGTTGTGTTTACACTATAGAATAGTCTATAAGTGTGCAACAGCATTATGT
This sequence comes from Equus przewalskii, assembly GCF_037783145.1. NCBI lineage: Eukaryota > Metazoa > Chordata > Mammalia > Perissodactyla > Equidae > Equus > Equus przewalskii. The sequence goes on along the minus strand of NC_091839.1, from coordinate 62,163,407 downwards.
TTTTAAAAAATGCACGCACCTTAGTTAAAAAATACTTTATTCCTAAAAAATGCTCACCATCTTCTGAGCCTTCAACAAGTTATAATCTTTTTGCTGGTGGAGGGTCTTGTAAAAAACACAGTGTCTGCAAAGTGTAATAGAGAAAAGCACAATAAAATGAGGTATGCTTATACACATTAGATTTGTGAGTCACTGGACTAGAGCATTGATTCTAATTCCGATTCAGTAGATTTGAAGTGGGGCCTGAGATTCTGCATTGCTCACAAGCACTCAAGTGATGACAACGTTGTTGCTATGTGATCCACACTTTAAGTAGCAAGGGACTAAAACATATACTAAATGCAATGCAGTGAAGAGAAGATAACAAGTGTAATGATGCAAAGTCCTTGCTTACAGGAGTTTAAAATTTTATAGAATCATGGGATGCCAGGATATGTAGCATGGAAATGATTAACCAACACATATAACTGGGTAGGAGGCTAGTGAATCCCAAAGGAAAGTGATGTGGTATATGTGAGATGGGGATTTTATAGGATTTAAGTTTCTGCTAAAAGCAAAGCTTCTTTTAGTAGGTGGGAAAATGCAGGCAATGTAACTGGTTATAAGCTGGGATTAGACCCAGAGATTTAGAGATATAGTAGTTCTGAGTTATGATTTTCAAGGTGTGACCAAGCTTATCTATGGCAGAGGAGAGATGCACTCAGTTGGAACTGAGAAGTTTATAGAAGTGTGGGAACAGGTCATATCAACAAATTGTATATTGACAGGACAAGACCATTATGTTAGCAGGCAGACTAGAGGAAGCACATTATAAGCCAGACTCAAAGATCACTTAGCAGTGGTTTTCAATCCTGAGTACAAATTAGAATCGTTTGGGAGCTTAAAAATATTTGATCCATATGACCATACTAACATAAATAAATGAACAGTTAAAGAATTGGGGGAAGAATAAAAAATAGTATTCTCACAGATGATTAATGAATAAGTATGGAAGGAATGAGGGGAACAGAAAATTGCCATTAGAACACCATCAGTAAGAATTATTGCAGGTAAGATCCATGGACATGTGCTAAAGTTAGTTGCAATGTTTGAGTAGAAAGAGGATGTTTGCCTAGTCTCAAAGTATTTTCTCCAAGAAATGTATTAATTACAAAGGTGAAACTAGTAGCATTGCAGGGGAGAAACCCAACAGATACCTCAACTAAGTGATCAAGATTAACATCCCCAGAAATAAGACATACCTATATAATGTACCTCCTGATATTATGTACTAAGAAGGGCACACAACTTCTGTGGTATTCTGGCAAAAATTAAAAACTTCAATCTAATAATCAGAAAACAAAATGCTCCCAAATTAAGGAGGGTTCTACAAATCAACTGACCAGTACTGTTCAAAAGCGTTAACATCATGAGACACAAGCGAAGAATGAGAATTGTCACGGATTGGAGGATACTAAAGACACACAACAACTAAATGCAGTTTAGGATCCCAGATTGGATCCTGGAACAGAAAAAGGACATTTCTGCAAAAACTGGCAAAATCTGAATAACACGTATAGTTTAGTTAAGAGTTTTGTACCAATGTTAATTTCTTAGTTTTGATAATCGTACTACACTTCTGTGGGATGTTAACATTAGGGGAAGCTGGATGAAGAGCATACTGGAACTCTCTGTTCTATTTCTGCAATTTTCTGTAAGTCTAAATCTATTTCAAAATAAAAAGTTAGAGAAATGTTTTAAAAAATATGCATGCCTGAGCCCTATCACAGACAAATTAAGTTAGGATTTCTGCAGTTGGGACTTGGGATTTTTTAAGATCTTCCATGTGACTCAGGATGGAGAACCACTGATCCAGGTTATCAAAACAGTAGTCCTTGGCAAGTTTGGAACCCATGGTATTCAACATTCTTTTAAACAAGCAATATGTACTTATATATATTTTTAAGGCTTCAGAAACAATGCCTTTACAAAAAAAAAAAATGAAATCACCAAATATTTGTTAAGTATCTTCTGCGTTCTAGCCCTTGGGGATGAAAAGGTGACTAAAAGCTCCGTTCCCGCCACTGAGTGAGCATGTAGTTTAGCGGCAGAGATAAGTAAACAATGAAGTTTACAACCTGTTATATATGAACCACATACAAGGCAAGTGGGACAGGAAAGGCCTGGTGTGTCATTCCTTCTGGGTAGAAGTGAGTTTTAGAAATGCCCCAACTCTTGGAAGTTCTACTGGAAAGAGTGTGAATTCACCTTACTAAGAGTTACTCAAGTGCTTCTGGTCTGCCTGGGAAAAAGATAATGCAAAGCAAGATAACTTCAGAGCAGTAAAAAACCAATAACACTTAAGTGACTTATGCATTGCAAAAGGAAGAGAGATGATTTTAAATGACCTTTGTCAGGAGACTTGAAATTCATTATTTTGTAGTTAATAGAATGAGCCTCTTTTTGGAAAATTTGTTTGCATGGATGGTGTCAAAATGCTAAGCAAATCATGGCTCAGAACCAAATTCATTAGTTGAGTTGTTCACAGGGACCCCTCAGTCTCTGTGAAACAATGTCAAACCCAATAAGAAATGTTTAAATTCCATCCATACCATTTGGGTGAAAATAGCCAAAATATCCTTGGACTTATTTTTCCCCCCTAAGAACTAAAAGTGTTTGTTTTAAACTAAATAATTAAATCTTGTACTTTCAAATTCTTTACACTTCAAACAGTATTTTTAAAGGGTAATATAATTCCAGAAGTTTTCTTTTGCGTGTGGGAAGGTAGTGTATGAGAAGGGAGAAGAATTGTTTCATTATAACACATGAGTTGAAACGTGGCGGTTTTAAAACATGTCCTCAAATTCTTTGCCATTCTTCCCACAGAGAGGTGGGGTGTCCGTCCTCTCCTATGTAATCTGGGCTAACCATAGTAACTAGCTCGTAAGCAACAGACTGCAGCGGAAGCAACACTAGGTAACTTCTGAAGCTTGTTCAAAAAAAACCATGCAACTTCCAGTTTTTCTTGTGGTGCCCGCTCAGGGGGAAATGGCTGCAATGAAGCCCAGCCCTGAGACCACCATGCTGGAGAGGCCATGTTCTGGCGCTCTGGTCAGCCCTGGCTGAATACCCAGCAACAGCCAGCATCAACTGCTAGCCCTGTGAGAGGGACACCTTGGATGGCCAGCCCAGTGGATCCTGCAGTTGACTCCACCACGAGCCTCCTGAGAGACCCCAGTCAAGAACTGCACAATCCAGCCCTTCTTACATTCCTGATTCACAAAATACTTCCCCAAATAAAACAGATGTTTAAGGCACTAGGATTTCTGATAATTTGTGATGCAGCAAGTGTAACTAGAAGAGCATCAGAAAATTTATATGTGGATTGTAATTATGCTTCCGGTGGTGAACATGATGTAATGTACACAGAATTTGAAATATATTACCATGGACACCTGAAAGTTATATAATGTTATAATCAAACGTTACTGCAATAAAATAAGTAAATGAATAAGTAAAAGTCAGGATAGCTGTTACCTTGGGAGCAAGTCAAAGAAGTGACTGGAAGGGGACGTGAAGAGAACTTCTGGAGCGCTACTAATGTTCTATTTATTACCTGGGTGGTAGTTTCATTGATGTGTTCCCTTTGTGATAATTCATCAAGATGTCCAGTTCTGATTTGTGCCTATTTCTGTATGTATGTCAGAGTCAATAAAAAGTTTTTTAAACAGGCAAAAAAAAGAGAAAATTTATATGAAACTGTTTATTTATCCATTCATTTCTGGAACAATTGGTAGATTTGAAGGTCTTCACCAGTTAGGATCACATATGGTACGCAAAAATTGGTTTACTGGATTGACCAATTTTTATCTAATTGTGTATTCTAGATTTTACATGCATTTATCTGAAAGCGGTCACTGATTAATTGAATTGTTAGTGGGGAGGATTCACACTTTAAATACGCTCAGACGGGCAGCTGCTGCCAGGGAGGAAACATATTTTAATGGGCTGGAGACTTAGGCCCCAGTTTTCCTGGCTCCAGCCACCTGTTTCAACTGAGCTCAAATGGCCTGTATGCAGAGAGATTTTGGAAGTAGTCATTAGGAAAGAAAATAAACTATACTCGTTTTGAAAACTCAATTTTATGGAGAGAAAAAAATTTGAAGGCTCAATTTAGGGTGTAGTTATGAAAGCAATTTGCAAATGATTTAGGAGTTCTTAGTGGAGAATTTTATACCCAAATGGTGAAACATTTGGCACCGCTGATTGCAGCAACAACACGAGGCCGTGTGGAGAAGGAAGCTTGGTGAGGGCTGATTTCATGAAGCTGTGTTGTTGAAAGCGATGTGGCCTAAGTCACTATGGAGATATGGCGTATAAACCCTCTATTCTCAGGAGTACGTCCTCCAAGCAAGGACCAGGTACAGCGCCACATACGAAGTCAAATGAATTCACTGTTGTATGAAAATGTCTCCATAACCCAGTTATCATAACTACTATACCTGATGAATTTAAAAATTGTACTAGTTTTCTGAAATTTATAAACTCCTGCCTTTATTATTTGTCTCTTTTTTTCTTTTACTCTAAATGAATTTTAATAAGTAAATTAAAATGGGAGAATCTGGGAAGAGAGAAGGAAGAGAGAAGGTCAACCAGCTATCTGGGAGAGAGAAAAACTAAGGTGTGAGACCCCATTCTCAGCATGAACACATCAGGTAAGTGTTCTGAGGAGAACGTAGGTACTTTATGTTGTTAGATATCCTGGTCTTTGTTGTTTTTTGTGACATTTCAATTGTTTTATCTTTCATTTTGAATTGGAATGCTTAGTGTTATGTAAATGATTTATTGAACAGGCCGAAGCTGAGATTTAATTTTTATTCTAGATTTTGCATGCATTTATCTAACATAAATCAGAAGAAACTTGTTTCCCCCACCGTTGTTTAGATTTCTCTTCCCAGGAACCAGAGATCCCATTGCTTTTGTAGTTACTTTTAGGTATTAGGGCAGTCTTTTTTTTCCAACTGTGAAAAAGCTTAATTAAAATAAAAAAAAATCAAACTGGCATTCAATTCAAAGGAGTATCCGTTCTGCCTAACTAAGGCCTGACCCAGGCATGGCGGCTACTCTCCCAGGCATCAGAGGAAAAGGAGAAAAGGCCCCTGTACCGGACTGTTGTGCACTAGTCCCCCTGTCAGCCCTCTTTGTGGAGGATGTCCAATGCTTGCTCTTTTGCCAGCTGCATGGGTGGGTTCTTTGGGGAGGCCCCCCTGGGGATGTGCACACTGCAATTCCCTCACGCAGGTGAGGCTTCCTCTGGCTCACCTCTCTGAACCTTCCTCCTCTCCTGCTATAGAGGCACACCCCTGGGCTTTCCTCCACCAGGTGAGAAGCCCTCTTCATTGGGATCCTTTCAATATGGCTAGGGTCTAGCTACATTCTGAAACTTCCACTGGGCTTGACGGAAAACTCTGGAAGCACAAGTCACCCCCACTGGTGCTCTCTCTCCACACTCTCTTTTATAATTTCCTCCAGCCAGTCTCCCATCCTTAGACTTCTCTAAGGAAGGGCAGCCTCAGTGTCTATCTTCATGTATAACCCGAAACTCCTGGGTGCACTTGTCAACACGGCAGGCGTTCCCCAGTCTTCTCTAAAAGGGCAGACACCCAAGATTCTGAAGCTCAGCAGATACCCAACTGAACGTTGAGGTTCCACTTTTTAGAGAAGATAATTCCAATCTCTATGAGAGCTTCTTACAGGGCCCTCCTCTCTTGGCTTGATGTGTGTGTGTGTGTGTGTGTACACAGGAGAGAAGCATCCCAGGAGGAGGTAAGAGAAAACATCAAGTGCTCTTCATTCCACTACAGCCTTTAAAGAAAAATCTTTTCTGTTACGTGTTCATCTCCTCCAAGCTGGTGTTGGCTGATGGACTTGGTAGTTGAAGACACCAGTTCGGCCTCCTCTTAGTAAGTCCTGTAGGGATATGTCTAGAACTTTTTAGTATGGGGAAGGAAGGAGGTGATAGTCATCTTTGGTCCTTAGATTTAAAGCTTTTAGATCTGAAGCCAAACTTCTGAAACAATTTCGTATCTTGTTATAGTTAAACTTGGACATAATTAAATAGCAATCCATAGTGAACAATGCAGTCGGAGAGTAGTTCTTAAATCTTAGCTTTGAAATGATTTTTATATAATTCACTCATATGATAATCTCTTTTCTATGACCTTTTCACTATTTGAATTTTGTGATTCTCATTTCATTTTATTACCACAAGAATATGGCCCCTTTTCTTCCTTGCCTTACACTCTCTTTTTTCTTAATTTCCTTCTTTCCTTTCTTCCTTCCTCCTTTTCTTCCTCTTCTCCTTTCTCCCCTGATCTGTGTCCCATCTCTTCCTTCTCCTTTCTCTCTTTACCTGTTATTTTCTTCCAATAGCAACTGGGGTATTTTACAAGATATAAATTATAAGTAGTTGAGAAAAGAGAAAGCAAACTAAAGAGGGGTATAGCATGATGCTTAGAACAAATCGAATATAAAGACACATTCCATAAAAGCCTGCACAGTTGGTACAAAAGGACTGTAAATCTGGTACTAATTGGCATCCTAGCAGCCAAGAAGAAAGAGAGAGCTGCTGGATCACATATACGACTTACAGTGTCCATGACATAAAAAGAGACTAATTGGACAGGAAAACCCTAACTATTGCTCTTAATAAGGACAGACAGGAATTTCTCCCAAGGGTGTAACATTATGAACAACAAACCCAACCAACCACCTCTTAGTAGACACGAGAATGGGTTTTATGGAGCTGTTTCATAGGGCAACCCTCAGTGTGAGCAGATGGCATCTTGCCAAGGCTCAGTTCAGTAGCAACAATTTGATGAGCCCTTGTCACCACTTTGCCTCTTCTTATCTGCTGGGTAGACAAGAGGGTGACTCAGAAAGCTTAAGAGAGGAAGTGAAGGCAAACAGTCTAGGCATCCTGGTTTGACCATAGGCAAATACTTTGATCTCCATCTATATGGACTGTAAGCCAACTAAGAGTCATATTCCACCCAGAGAGGCAGGAAATATAGTCTATAAAATTAATTGAGTTCCGGAGAAGATAAATTGTGGTAATATGTTCTCATGTGCAATCTTTAATTAGCACTAGCACAACAGGTAGTAAACAAGGTCCAGAGTGTAGTCGGGCCCTCCCGAGGTGTGGAAAAGCCAGGTCCAGCCTAGAGCATGCCACTTGCTAATGTTTAATTCTCAACCCGGAAATGGTAGGAAATATAAAACTACTGTTGTCCTGCATTTGACTAAAGAATATACTTTAAATTCAGTAACATTGAGAAGACTTTCCAAGAAACAAAGTATGTTTTCTGTGGCAGCTGTTAGGCAAGAGGGAGTTTCTCAAATGTTTTAGGTGTTTATTTTGTAAATCTCTTTAGGATGTCTCATGTCCCAGAGCCCACAATTCCTAAGGGCATCTTAACTTGACGTTTCATTTGTGGTCTCTGTCTTCTTGTTGTTCTTGACCTGTTTCTTAGTGTTGGTTGGAAAAGAGATTCTGACTCTTGGGCAGTGCTTTTCAAAACATCTGTGGCAAGGACCAGTGTAGTTCCTCTCTCCCCTTATCTGTCATGGACTCGTGTATTTATAAAATCCAACGAAAATGAATGACTAAAAAAATGATCATGTAATTGGATATTGCCGCAATGTCAAATTGTTAAAAAAAAAAATTCTAAATGCTTACTCTCAGTTTCTGTATTTGCCGCTTTGAGGATTGGTGACAGTTTGCAGGTGGGCTTCCAGTATCCCTGCTGTGCTAGGAGGAGAATGGCGCCAAGGTACCTGATGCCATTCAAAGTCAAATTCTAGTTGGTGGGTGATCAAGCTGAGATGCTGTTTGGCTTAATATCTGCTGACAGTTTGAACTCACCTTCCTGTCCATATAGACGGTATTATGCTGACTAGCAGATACGAAAATGTAGGGCAGCGACTGGAGCGAGCACTGGTTGCATAAAGTGTGGGGCTCAGTGCAAGATGAAAACACAGGGCTCCTTATTCAAAAATTATTAGGAATTCCAAGACAGTGATGGCAGAGCATTGAACCAAGTGCAGGGCCCTTCTGAGGGCAAGGCCTGTGCAATTGCACAGGTCAAAGGCCTATGATGCTGTCCCTGATGGAGGTCCTCAAATTGCTCCCACTGAACTTAATTCCTTAGCAAGATGCCCTGCGCCTGCACTGACGAATGCTCTAGGAGGCATCCCAGTGAACCTCATTCTGGTATCTACACAGGCCCATGTGGTATCTAAGTTCAAAGATGCTGTTGCTGCTGATGGAATTGTCTCTTTCTTTTTTTTAAATTTTATTTATTTATTTATTTATTTTGAGGCAGTTTAGCCCTGAACTAACATCTGCTGCCAATCCTCCTCTTTTTGCTGAGGAAGACTGGCCCTGAGCTAACATCTGTGCCCATGTTCCTCTGCTTTATATGTGGGATGCCTGCCACAGCACGGCTTTTGCCAAGCGGTGCCATGTCTGCACCTGGGATCCGAACGGGCGAACCCTGAGCCCCCGAGAAGCGGAACATGCATGCGAACTTAACCGGTAGGCTACCGGGCCAGCCCTGGAATTGTCTCTTGTCAAGCCTGCATGGCCTGAAAAAAAAAAAGATTAACAACAGTCCCTTTCACAGTTGCATTCTGGTGAAGCCAGGTGTGTGTTAGGGCCTATTGTTCATGTAATTCCATCTTCTTAGTCCTTTAGAAGGCATTTACTTAAAATTGGCTTCTGGTTTTCCCTGGTTTCTGAATGCCAGGGCAACAAGGTTAAATAAAAATGATCATCTTGGTGGCAAGCGCCAGAATTATTCTCAGCGAACAAACTGGTTTTTTCCTTTCTTTATGAACGAAGTCAATGAGACCATTAGGACATGAAAAAAGAGGCCCCAGGTTCAGGCTGGAAGACGGGAAAAAGGAAAGCCTTTTAGATACATCGGTGTTTACAATCGATTTTGAGTTGTTTTAATTACTGTAAGGAAGGCTTTCTCCATCCGTTTTCTCAAATCCTCAATAAAGTCAGCTCCACACACAAATGCCTGTGTGATGATTGTTCCTTATCGTTTTTTTGGGTAAATCAAATAAAGGGGTGATTCCATTCTAGAGTCCACGAAGTATAGAACAGAAACAGTACATGCAGGACAGGCTAATACGAAGTCAGCAAAACTCAGTGGATGAGAACTTGGCCTCTAGGGCCAAGCTGCCCGGGCTTGAAACAGCTCTGACATTTACCAGCTCTGTTATCTCGGGAAGTTTTTATCTTTTCTGTGTTTCAGTTTCCTCTGATGAAAGTAATAGTCCCCTCTAAGGTTGTTGTGAATAGTAAACAAGTTATTGTTTGTAAAGCTCAGAGAACAGTGCCTGGTTCAGAGTAAAGAATGTATGTGTTAGCTATTGTGATTAATCCATAGACTACGTTGATTTGATGAGGACCATAAGAACATCAGTCTACTGGAAAGCCACAGAAATCGCGAGAGGACAATGAACCGTGAGAATTTATATCAATCTGATCTGGGTCTTAAGAGCCCAGGTGACAGCAGTGGACGTTATGATTGCTCTAGATTAGACTCTTCCTTACTCTGTGTTGTTGGGTCTGTAATGTCTTAGCATGGCCATTTTGATGAGGCCCTTTTGATAAGGCAGTTTTGTCATAGACTAAAACAAATCATTGAATTTCCCCCCTTTTTAAACGTACTGCAGTGATGGGACCATATTTGATCACTGCCATTCATCCTGTCATCCCTGATCCTCACTCCATCATTTCTTCATTACTCCTTCAGCTGTAGAAAATATCCTTTTTGGGTCTCCACAGCTAGGTTACATGGCTTAACTTTGTTTCCCTACACAGTTTATTCCTTCAGTGTGTCTTTACAACATTTCCCTTAGCAGTTTGTCATCTAACTCTCCCTTCCCTAGTAACTGAGTGCCTGTTTAAGAGCTCTGGCATTATCTACCCGCTTTCAGCATCTGGTCCAGGGAGGCTGGTTCATCATCACTCTCATACTGCACATCTGCTGAGGAGAGGGCATTTCCAGCGGCCCTATTGTGCTAGACAGTGAGAAACCTGTGTGTGGAGCCTGTGTCAAGGCTGAGAGGTTATCATCAATGCGACATGTACAAACACTTGCCCACAAAATGAATTTAAGAGCAGTTAACAGAATCAGGGGTCAGTTGTCCCAACAGAGTTTTTGAATTATGCTCCTGAACCGTTTTGAAAAGCTAGCTAACTCTAACGGTAGCAATGGTAACAGTATGAGCTAATATTTAGTGGGTATGTATATGCCAGGCTTTGTTTTAAGCATTTTGTATAGACTAACTCATTAATCGCCATAGCAATCTTGTGAAGTAGGTATTGTTTATCCATTGTTACAGATGATCCATCTCTTGATTCCTGAAATTGGGTTCCATGTTTGTGAAATGAGAGGGCTGGCTTTCTATGGTTGCTCTCAACTCAGAGAATGATCTGGTTGGAAACACAATGGTGAGTACTCTAAACAAGTGGTCCTCGAAGTTTGGTTTGCATCAGAATCACCTGGAGGGTTTGTTAAAAAACAGGTTGCCCATCCCACTGCCAGAGTTTCTGATTCAGTGGGTCTGGGTGGTACCTGAGAATCTGCATTTCTTTCAAGTTCTCAGGTGATGCTGATGTTGCATTGGGCTGAGCCCAGCAATGGGTGTGTCATTCAGGACGAGGGAGAGCTAAACTAGAAATCTATGGCTGTGGGATCACCTCTCATATAAATAAGTAAGCTATAAGGCCAATGAGAGATATACGTGTATATATATATATTTTTTGTTTATTCCATTGGAATGAGAAAAACATCTTTTACTTCTTTGTAAAACCTAGAGAGCACATTTGTCTCATCCCAACCTGCTATTTTTTTTTAAATAGACTAATTTTTAGAGCAATTTTAGGTTCACAGCAAAACTGAGTAGAAAGTACAGAGTTCCCATATCCCTCTGGCCTCCAAAACACACAGCCTCCCCCACTATCAACATCCCCCATCAGAGTGGCACATTTGTTGCAACTGACGAACGTACGCTGATACATCATTATCCCCCAAAGTCCGTATTTACGTTAGGGTTCACTCTTGGGGTTGTGTATTTTATAGGTTTTGACAGGTGTATAATGACATGTATCCAAAATCCTTCTTAAAAAAAAGTGCTATTTTTAGCTATTATTAAGTAAATCAATTTTTCTTTACTTTTATGGGCTATGCTGTAGTTTTCCTCAGAGGTAAAATAATATTCACTTTGCTGAAAAGATCCATCTGCTGCCCTCTCCCTCCCACCCCCATCCTCCCAACCACACACACACACACACTCACACACACTCACACACACACTTTCTTTTTGAAAGTTAAGGAAGGAGCAATAAACATATCTTGCTGGCTAATTTAATTTTTTTCCAAAGTTAAGAAATTTCTAGTAAAAGGTACTCTGCTTCAGATTTCAATGGCAAATCAGTCATAGGATTAAGTGGATTAATGTAAAAAGCTTTCTCAAAAAGAAAAAGAAAATCCATTCTTATTTTCCTCTGAGTGAATGTGTCTGTGGTTTCGACCACCCTGACAGTACTAGTATGAAACAGCCACCACACAAATGGATGGTAACAGCTGTACTGGGACACGAGAGAAGACAGCGAATCTACATGCCGTGCACAGCTCTGAAAGGCTTCTTTCCTTTATTGGAGGGGGGGTGGTGTCCTTTTCACAAAGCTTCACTTCAGTGTATTAGCGATATTGGAAAGGCAGTGTGTTCTGGTGGGAAGAGCTATCAGTGTTTTGGTTCAGTCAGGTCTAGGTTTCAATCTCAGCTTTGCAGCTTGGGCAGGTTCTCCATTCTCTCAGAGACCATTGAAGTGGTGGAGGTAGATGACAAAATCTACCTCCTCAGGTTACTGTGAAGCTTAGCAATGGGCTAAAAAAAAAAACCAATAAGTGAGTACTATTATCATTTTTGCCAAAAGTGCTTTGTTAAAGCAACCATTCAGCTTCCCATAAAGATAAGTATTGATAAATTCATTAATTAATTCATTCATTTGCTCCTTCACTCATTCATTCATTTTTATGAAGCACTTGGGTAAGTGTTCTGAGGCACTGGAGAGTATCAATAACTTTTTTTTTTTTCATCTAAGACAGTGGATACTTTATTCAAACCCATCAGAGAAATGGACAGCTTGGGTCTGTAACAAAGCATCATGTTTTAAAGCAAAGTCAGTCATTGTATATGAAAGTAAACACTGCTACATGCAAATTAACTGATCAGACCATAATCTTCAATGTTTAAAACAGAATAAGCTCCCCTACAAAAGCAGCAGCTTTGTGACATTTTAACTTTAGTATTCCTCTTTTCTTCCTCACCCTCTCTGTCAACAGAATCCACACCAACCTTCTCATAACCCTTCTCAAGGGCAGCCGTGTCCTCATGGGCTTCAGAAAACTCTCCTTCCTTCATGCCCTCCATGTTCACATACCAGTGAACAAAGGCACGCTTGGCATACATCAGGTCAAACTTGCGGTCCAGGCCAGCCCAGGCCTCAGCAGTGGCTGTGGTATTGCTCAGTGTGCACACAGCTTGCTGCCCTTTGGCAAGGTCTCCACCAGGTACCACAGTGGGAAGCTGGGAATTAATGCCAACTTTGAAGCCAGTGGGGCACCAATCCACAACTAGATGGTACGCTTGGTCTTGATGGTGGAAATGGCAGTGTTGACATCTTTGGGAACCACATTGCCACAGTACAACAAGCAACAAGCCATGTATTTACCATCGCATGAATCACATTTCACCATCTGGTTGGCTGGCTCAAAGCAAGCATTGGTGATCTCTGCTACAGAAAGCTGCTCATGGTAGGCTTTCTCAACAGAGATGACAGGGGCATATGTGGCCAGAGGGAAGTGGATGCAGGGAGAGCACACGAGGTTGATCTGGAATTCTGTCAGATCAACATTCAGGGCTCATCAAATCTGAGGGAAGCAATGATGGAAGACACAATTTGACCTATCAACTTATTCAAGTTAGTATAGATTGGGCACTCAATATTGAGGTTTCTATGTCAGATGTCATAGATGGCCTCATTGTCTACATGAAGGCACAATCAGAGTACGCCGTGGTGGTACGGGTGGTGAGGATGGAGTTGTAGGGCTCAACTACAGCTGTGGAATCCTGGGGGGCTGGGTAAATGGAGAACTCCAGCTTGAGCTACCTGCCATAATCGACAGAGAGACCTTCCATCGGCGGAGAGGCGAACCCAGAACCAGTTCCCCCACAAAAGCTGTGAAAAACCAAGAAGCCCTAAAGTTCTGTGCACTGGTTGGCCAGTTTCCAAATTTGGTCTCAGATGAGGTCACTGATCTCCTTGTCAATGGTGTAGCGCCCATGGGCATAGTTATTGGCAGCATCTTCCTTGCCTGTATTGAGCTGCTCATGGCGGAAGAGCTGGCGGTAGATGCCAGTGTGAACTTCATCGACGACTGTGGGTTCCAGGTCCACAAACACTGCCCTAGGCACATGCTTGCCAGCGCTAGTCTCACTGAAGAAGGTGTGGAAGGAATCAGCTCCTCCCCCAGTGGTCTTGTCACTTGGCATCTGGCCATGGGGCTGGATGCTGTGCTCCAGGCAGTAGAGCTCCTAGCAGGCATTGCCAATCGATCTGGACACCAGCCTGGCCAAGGTGGATGGAGACGCACTCACGCGTGGTTGCCACTTTCTGCTGCAGAGCAGATGGCAGAGAGGGAGAGGAGGGGTTGGTGCTTCTGACAGTCTGACTCTTAGGCCGTCAACATAAGAGAACCTCATAACTTTATTTGCTACTGCGTCCTTCTTCATAATGATCTCATTAGGCAGGATATCAACATAAAATATTTTAGATGGTTGTAAAAATACAAGTATAGTACGATATTTCATTTTTAATTTTTAAACATTGGAGAGAGAGGGCCCAACCCTGTGGCCAAGTGGTTAAAGTTCCCTGCAATCCACTTGGGCAGCCGAGCGGGTCCCAGGTTCAGATCCCCAGAGTGGACCTACTCCACTCACCAGTCAGCTGTGGAGGTGTCCCACATTCAAAAAAATAGAGGAGGATTGGCACAGATGTTAGCTCAGGAGGAATCTTCCTCAGGGGAAAAAAAAAAAAAAGAAGTTGGAGAGAGAGAGAGAGAAAAGGACGGTTTCTAGATATTAAAGTGATTTTCTAGGGAAGTATGATTATGTGTATTTTACATTTTCTTTGTGTTTATTTACATTTCCTAAAAATTTTTACAATGAGTTTAGATGACTTTGGGATAAGGAAAAGAACATCAATTTTTATTAAAAAATTTAAAAAATATTTGGCTAATTCTGATCATCACTTCTCCCTGTGTGTAGGACTTGGCATTATACTTTGGGGAACAGAGGGAAAAATAATAAACAAAACCTGTGCTTAAGAGTCTTTTAACAAAGTTATAAAGGGAGATACTTCTCATATATTTTTAATATGGTTATAGAATCTGAGTATCGTGTCACGAATCAGTTGTATTGTTATTATTTTTGTTGCTTGCCACATCTAATTTGATCAATGATATTCGACCATTGTATCAATTTTTAAAAGGATAAAGTTTAAAATTTAGAAGTAAGGGACTTTCAAAATAATGAGAAATGATAACAAATATCTTGCCTCAGGAAAAAAAAGAAATCCTCTTAAAAAAAGAGATCTTAGAAACCTTAAATATTACATATGTTTGCTCTAATAGGATAAGGAATTTTAAAAAATTCATTTCATTTCAGTTCCTTTTGGTTCTGGCCTAACTATATCTCACACTGGCTCCAATCACGCAGGTTAATGTGAGCACTGATAGCCTTTCCATTCTAAGAATATTTACCATGTCACTGATTATGTCATTTACCATGTCTGAAGGATTATGGGAAGAAATCCAAAGTAGACAAGAGATGAAATTGTGGTGGGGCTCTTAACTAGTACCAATTCTGTGACAAACGGGAGATTGTCCTTTGTATAAAACATCTTTGCTGTTTTCTACCAGATGTCAAAGGTCAATTGGTATGAGATCATAAACATAAAAATCACTTGAAATGAACAAGAACATTTTCTTAGGTATAAACCAGTTCAGCAGCCCGAGTCATAGAATACTTCAGAATGTTGAGGTGCATTCAGGATTGGGAAGCCTTGGCAGAAGTGTAGATTCTGGAGACAAAATATTATAGTTGTGGTATTTACCAATAGCTGGGATATTTCCCCCTATTCCTGATATTAGAGGCCTGAATCACTTGCTCTGTCGAAAAAGGCCTCAGAATTTATATTTGTAATTTGAGACCTGAGAAGCCCTGATAATGGCTCATATTTTTTTCCCAGCATGAAACCCAATTATACTTCGAGGACTTATGCTAGCAAAAATAATCATTTCTTTTTCAAACTTGATTCAAATCATTATCATGGTGTCAGGTCAGAAGTGAAAAAAAATTACATAATGTATTATTATTTTTTTAAAGGAAAGCAAAATGTAATGAATACTATTTACTCATCAATTCCCTATTTTTGAAGAAAAATTTTCTATAAAAGTTAGGACTTTTATCAACTTAAAGTGGTTTTATCATGGATCTGATTAATCAGTTTAAAAAAAAGAGGAAAATCGATTCCATTTAACACGTATACGCTTGTGGTTGGTAAAATGCAGTTTGATGTGAAATGGCCAGTAGGCGATCAGTTGAGTCATTCGTGGTGGTGAAACGTGGGCGGTGTGGTGGACACCATGCACTTGGGCTCAGGGAGGCAGTTGACAAGGGAGCAGGGATGGTTCTAACACTGGGAACTGGAAAGGCTCAGTGCACACCTACCACAATGTAATTCATTCCACAAACATCTTTTGGACTCTCTGGGCCAGGCATTATGCTTTATTGGGTATACAGAACCACTGAGGCACAGCTCTACCCTCAAGGAGCTCACAGCACAGTGGGGACAGTCAAGTAGATATCAACACCCTGATAGAAGGTATTGTGGGAGCTTGAGGAGGGGGTTCTAAGATTCCTAGGGTGATGGGGAAAGGTTTTTTTTTTCTTTTAATAGACAAGATACTGAGGTTTAGTCAGGCCCTATAACTGAAATGTGACAGAGCTGGGGTTTGAAGGCCTTGTCCTTTCCCCATACTACGTCAATGTCTCCGTGGATGGGAAGGTCTTGCTGAGGCATTAGATGGGACAGATTAGTGGTACAGAGATAAATTGAAAGATTTTAAGAGAGAAGATGGGATGACATTGAATGTTGAGTGTGACAGGGGAAAAAGTCTAGGTGACTCTTGGGTGGAACTCTGGCTTGGGCAACAAGAGAGATAGTGACACCATTTACCAAGAAAGGGAAACAGTGGAAAGGAAGCAGAGCAGGCACATAGGGATCTTGGTTTTAGATCTGCTGTGCTCCTGCTGCTTAAGAGTCCAGGTGATATCCGGAGCCCACAGCAGAGCAATGTGAACAGGCAAATGGGTTTTGGAAGTCCTCGACATACAGGTGGGGGTTTGAAGCTGTGTGTGAGGATGGCATTTCCCAGGGAGAATGTGTGGAAAAAAAATGATTTGAGGGTAGGATCCTAAGAAACACAGGGTGGGAAAAGGAAAGGCAGCCAAAAATGAGCTGGTGAAGAAATGATCTGCAAAGGAGGTAGAGAACTAAGAGTGTGCAGTGGTAAAGAAGTAAAGGATGTTGGTTTCCAGAATGGCGACGGGTGTTAACAAAGGCTAATAGCTGTATGTTGTGTGCCAAGCTCTGTTCTAGACACTTTACACAATCAGCTCCATGTGCCTTATGTTGCGTTATACTAAGAGTTTGGCCTATAAAGTTTCCAAAGAAGCTACAAAATGTGATGGTCTCTTTATCCTACATTTTGTTCTTTATACTTATTTTCCCTTTCAAGATTAACCTTATAATTCTTTTAGGCCCAATTTTTCCTATATAAACTTGCAGGGGAATGACTTGTTAGAGTGCCCATTGCCGTGGGACTGCTTTGCTATCATTATTCTTCTGGTATAAGCTCAAACAGGGGTGCTCAACACGGTATCTGGTCCATAACAAATGCCTGTTGAAAAGATGAAGGTGCCTCGCCTAGACATCTACTGTAGTGTTTTCAACACATTCCTCTAGTATTCATATCATACCATGCCACACCACACCATACCAAACCATACCACACCACACCAAACCATACCATATCATACCATACCAAACCATACTACACCATATCATACCATCCCAAACTATGCCAAACCATACCACACCACACTGTATCATACCATCCCAAACCATACCATACCATACCACACCACACCAACCATACCATACAATACCACACCATACCATGCCACACCACACCATAACATACCATACCAAACCATACCAAACCATACCACACCACACCAAACATACCATACCATACCATACCATGCCACACCACACCATAGCATACCATAGCATACCATACCATACCAAACCATATCACACCATACCATAACAAACCATACCAAACCATACCACACCACACCACACCAAACCATACATACTATACCATACCATACCACGCCATACAGTGGTAGCCAAATCTCCAAGATGGCCGGAATCATCCTTGTCTTCTGGTATGCTTACCCTTCTATAATTCCCTACCCTCTAATGTGAGCTGGGCTTAAAGTCTTGCGTCTCACAAATAGACTAAGGCAGGAGGTTGTACGACTTGAAGATTAGGCCATAAAAGGCAGTGAGGCATCACTGTCTTTGAGGGAAGCCATGTTATAAGCTTGTCTTATGGAGAGGAATACAGAGTAAAGAACTGAAGCCTTCTGCCAACAGCCATGTGAGTAAACTTGAAAGTGGATCCTCCAGCCCCAGTCAAGTCTTCAGAGATTTCAGCCCCAAATGACCCTCAGTTTAATGGAACCAGTTGTCTAGGTTTTCCAGGGACTTTCCCAGTTTTACTGCCAAAATTCTGGGAAACTCCTCTGTCGTGCAAACTGAGAGTATTGGTCACCCTAGCTTGACTGTGACCTCATGAGTCCTGAACCAGAACTATCAGCTAAGCCACTCTCAGATCTCTGACTTTCCAGAAACTGTGTGAGATACGAAATGTTTTTTGGGGTAATTTGTAACCAGCAGTGGATAGGTAATACACATGCCGTGTCATACCACACCAAGAAGCCGTGCTCCGTCCCTACCAAAAGGGTGTTGAAGAAGGAAAATACAAAGGATTAGGCTGAAATTTTCTATACCTCTGCTTAGGAGATTTCTGCAGATCCTACTTTCCTATGTGGCAGAGAGTGTTTTGTTTTTCCTGGCACCGTAATTTTTATTTCAACTGCTATGGAGAATGTTAGCAGAATGTCTTCTCACTGGACTAGTAAGAATACCCACATGAACACTAATGGCATTACTGTCTGGGAATATCTCAAAACAACAAAGAAATGCTTAAACCAAATAAAACAGAAGTGCCGATGCCTTTTCTTCTGTCTTTTGGTCCTGTTTCCCTGTAACCCATGGAGAACAGCCTGGAGAAATGGTTTCACGTTGGGGTTCATTTTAGGCATCAATAAGGTGTTGTATTTGTAACATTTATAGGTGTGTTTATAGTTTAGAAATGAAAAAAGTCACTGTTTTTGCATAATAAGTAGACAAATTTAGGATTCCTTAATGTAGTAATAAATTTGACTTTTCAATATCATGTCTTTTTTTCTTTTGGCTAGGCCTAAAATATTTTGTGGCTTAGACATTGTTTTCTGTGGGGTTTTGGCTTCCAGGATGTAAAGTGCCTTGGTGATACTAAAATTTAAAGATATTGTCTAAATATTCTGAAAATATAGCTTTTGCGTTAGTAGTGCTTATGTATTGTGTTACTACAAAATATTAATGAAACCCCATTTAACTGACTTTTCAAGCTCAGACCAAACATATTTGCATTTAATCTAAAATAGTATGTTCATCCATTTTTCTGTTATTTCATTTCAAGAGAGATAGAACTCAACTTTCCACTTACAATTGTCTACTTATATGAACGGTGATCCATTACGAAAACTTGAGTCTTTAAAAACTGTTAGGTAAGAGACTGCTCCGGCAGTCTTGATGGCTGAGCTGGGAGTCAAAGCCTTTGGGGAAAGGGCATGGGAAACGAAGAGCAAGGCTGAGTCCCTCTGGCAGCTGAAGGGGGCATGAGCCTGGAGAGTTTTGGAGTTAGTTTCTTGGGTTTCATACTTTGAACGGGGAATCCCCATTGGATAAGAGTGGAATATAAATTTCCAAATACTAATGTCACAAATTAGAAAATGAATTGATATGGGGGGACAATCTAATGAGTAGTATCTTATTTAGAATCAAATATTTAAGAAAAATTATTTAATTTTTTAGTTTTAAAGCTTAAATGAAAATTAGTGATATGTAACATAAGATTTAACAAAGGAAAGTATTATGCAGGTAAAGAACTAAATACTTTCTTGTCTATAAAGCTGGAAAACTTTCTGATAAAAAGGACTATCCTTCCTCCTTTCAGTATTTCCTTGTTTCCCACCATCTCCCAAATGAAGCACCTGAGATCTAGTCACCCACAGATGCTGCTGCATTTCTTCTGTCTTTTTTTGAGTTAAAAACTCAGTCTCTCAATCTTCCCTTTTTATCATTTTTACACAATGGGTAGTAATTATCTGACTTATTTTGTTTTTCTCTCTTGAAGCCTCTTGGTTTCTTTTTCAGATCTCTTCCGAAAGTCCTTCTGTTGTCTATGCTTCTTTGCTCTTGTCTTAAAAAATATTCACATCCTATTCCCCCAAAACTTCCAGTTTCCGCACACTTAATCATCCCTGTGAAACCTTCCCATTGTAACCCTCATGGCCTGCGACCTGCAGCCCCCAGATGCTTCCTGTGAGACAAAGGCCAGGCGCTGACTTGTGAGTTTCAGGAAGCATTGTTCTTTTTTTCTGGAGTTGAAAATTCTGAAATAGTGTAAAAATGCACTATGTTATCTCTTGATGATTGGAAAGGTGGTTCCCATGCTTTCAGATTTTTCACGTCTTCTCTTCGGTGACCAACCTTCTAACCAGGTTTTACATCAATTACCACCCTTGTACCAGGGCCTAGATAGAGACGAGACACAAAGGTGAAACTTGGTCGTACCTGTTGGCATCTCCAATGAAAAATTTGGAAGAAAGGGCAACCTTTGATCGTTGGCAGAAATTTGTCACACATTTTCCACAATGGGAGCTATTTTGAAATTATTACTTTTGAAATGTAATTTGATGGCCACATTTAGATCTGGATGTGTTGGTCTTTCTGCAAGTTTGTAACTCTTAAAACAACATCATGAGGCTCAACTGTTAAAAGGAAATGGTGATAAAATCATTTGTCACAATCTTCTGCTCAGTCTCCTTTATGGTGGAAAGGAATGACATCACCTCTTAGACTGACAAAATACTAAAAGCCCAGTCAGCAGGAAGCCAACCTGTTATTCCGCATTCATTAACTCAACAAATATTCATGAGAGCCAATTCTCGTTAGGCACAATGCTAAATACTGAGGATGAGTATGCAGGAGAGAAATGTGCAAGCCATTATGAGGTCTTAGAGAAGAGATATTTAACTCAGCCTGGGGTGGAGAGAGTGGTGTTGTCATCAAAAAGGCTTTAGGAGATTATACTTAACTCATTCTCAAAAGATGAGTAGAAGCTAGGCAGGTAGAGGGTGTTGGCAGAGGTGAGGGGAAGATGCAAAGAGATAGGAATGGAGACAGGCTGAACAAAGTGTGGAGGCAAGAAATTGAACGCCATATGGGAAATAGGCACTTCAAGCTTTCTGAAATATGAAGTGTGAAATTGAATGGTGAAAAATTAAAGGTGTGAAATTGAGTGGCAAGAAATGAGGGCATAGAAGTGCGCAAGGGACCATGTTCCCTATAAGGGAGCCTGGACTTCATTCTGAGGAGATATGGAGCCATTAACGAGATAGACATTTTAGATAGAACTCTAGTGGCTAGTGGAAGATGAGAAGACTGTAAATGAGATGATCGAGGAGGTTGCCACACTGCTTACGAGGAGATAAGAGCCTTAGTTATAATAGTACTAGGTGGGGTAGTAAAAAAGATAGATTTTAGAAGTACTTAGAGGTAAAATCATCAGGATTTTGTGATTTCATCGATTACCTCTTAGGATTGCGGGAACTGACCGAGTCAAGAATGACATGCAGGTTTTTGGTTTAAATATTTGTTTGAATGGCAGTACTGTAAACTAAATAGGGAATATAGGAATAGGAACAAATTTAAGGAAGAAATGGGAAATTTCAGCTTTGGACATGTTGAATTTGAAACTCCATTGTTTATTCTGGTGGAGTTATCCAGCCTGTAGTTCAGCATACGATCTCAGTCTCTGGTGGGAGAGCTGTACAAAGGATTGAATTTGGGAGCTATTAGCAACATATAATCCTTGAACTACAGGTGTAGATGAAACCACAAAGGGATAGAACATAGATGGAGAATGGTGAGATAAAGCTCTCTGCCTGGGCCACATTGAATGGTTGTGCAGAGAAAACAGGCAAAAGGGATGCTCATAAAAATGTAAAGAAAACCAGAAAGATGTGGTGGCATGGAGACGAAGGGAGTAGAGTTTTAAGAAGAAAGAGGTGGTCAACAGTTTTAAACCAAGTCGCCTTCCACAGATAAAGACTGAAAAATATCCTTTGGATACGGAAACTTAGAAGTTGCTTGTGACCTTAGGAGGAACAATAAGAACGATTTCAGTCAAGTAATGAAGCTGATGTCGGATTTCACTGAGTTCTCAAGCAAACGGGAGTGTAGGCTGTGCTTCCGAGGAATTCGGAGAAGGGAATAAAAATTTTGAGTTTTAGTCAGAAGATAGAATGGAATCAAAGGAGATTTTTTTAAATGGTTATGGGAGAGTTTTGTACATGGCTAAACACGACTGGAAGAGAAGGTACAAAGGAAGAATCTAGAAACTAATTCAAGCCTTCGGTGTCTCTGAAATACTGCTCTAACCTACAGAGCTTCACTGAGGACAGAAATTCAGAAACCTGGACCTTGACAGAGCAGAATCTCGTTGATCCAGTTTCACCAACCATGCATACTCACTAATGAAATATGTTGTCTTTCCAGTTAGCACATTGCTTGGAGGTGAGTTGGGTAATTACGTGGATTAGCTGAAGAGGTGAGATCTAACTCTTTCATGTGTATAGAATATTCCTGGGCTCTTAGGAAACAAAAACTGGGTGGAGATTTAGAAAGGAGAGGAGGTGAAGGTATTAATAAGAAATAAAAAGCAATGTTTATCGTGAAGGAATTAATTAAAGAATTGAATGTATTGTCTAAAATAAAAGCTTTTGGATTAAGTAAACTAATCTTGCCCCATATTAACATGGATAATTGAAGGCTACATGCTTCTACTCTCCTTTCATGCTATTTTCAAAAGAAATATTTAACCTTGTGACTCCCTCTAGGCACTACTTTCTTTTACACATACGAAAGGGAGTTTATCTTAAAAATACATGATTCTGGACACATCTAAATGTCAAGCCCAAGCAACTAGAATGCAAAGGACAGTGGGTAATGGGTGATCCATGTTTGCATAAAGCCTTAACAGGACTTGGAAGAAATGAGGCCATTTTCTTTGTGAACAAGACTAATATTCAGTATTTTTTATTGTGCTGTCTAGGCAGGCCTTTAGGCTTTTAAAGATATTCCTCCTGTGTTATCCTTATGCAGGAATCCCACACTTTACCTGGGATGGATGTGTTCCTGAAAATGGGTAAATGAAATCTTATTTAAATGCAGTAAAAGAGCTATTTAAAGAAATCCTATAGCAAATCTTTTCATAAACCCAAGGGACACTTTTAAATGGATCCATTTAGGAGGTGGGCGTTTTTGCGAATCAGGCTTTCTCAGGTGGGAGTGGGATGACATCTACAGTCGACAAAGTCTTGCTGTAGAAAGAAATCAGAGAACTTTAATCAGAGTCCCCTCGAAATTCCCTTCCATGGGTCAAGATCTGATTAGCAGTAATAGGTCCCGAAGATCAGGGCTGAGGCCTCCTTCATCCAAGTGTCGTTCCACTGAGTTGTTGGAGGATAAAGAAAGCAAGACACCCCCCAGAATGTTTGTAAGGTGAACTGAACTGAGGCAAATATAGTCCAGGCCACAGATGAGTCTCAGGCTGGACGTAGATGATAAACAATGTAGCACACAGAGCAGTCTGAAGCACAGTTACTGGAACGGCTACTGGGCCAAAGGTTCAGGGTGATCCCATAACACAAGGGGCCGAGTCATAAGTAGAGATGGGTTCTGCAAACAATAGGTACACCTGGAAAGAGGATTGATGCAGTTCTTTGATTTACCAGATCTCTAAATGTCACTTTACTATGTGTCCTAGCGAGGTTAGTTATCGTACAGTCTAACAGCTTTATTGTTAAATTTTATGAGCACAAGTATATTTCATTTGTCTGTGTTATCGCCTCTGTCCCAGCTCCTTTCTTTTCTCAGTTTTTCTAGTTGCCCTTCCTTTTCTCTACTTTCAACCTCTGTCAGACATACCTTCCGTCAGCACACTCTCTTTTGGGCATGATTTATCTTATTTTTCCCCCTTGACATGAAATGTAAAACACTTTGAGAGAAATACCGCGCATCTTATTGATACATTCAGGTCAGACTTTTAGTGATAGCCTACTCTAGGCACTCATTTTGGTTTTTCTGTTTGTAAAGAGCAACGAATAACATTTTGCTATGCCTTAAAGTTAATAAAGGGCTCCACAATCACTAATCCATCTGCTTTTCCAATTATCCCAAGATAAGTATTACGAATTTTGTTTTTCAGAGGAGGAAACTGATGCTCTGGAAGGTCATGCAACTCTGAGTGGACCAAGATCCTGTATGTCCACTGAATATTCTCTTGGGAAATCATATAGGCTGTTTCCTCAAGGAGATTTAGTAAATTTCCATAGATAGTTTGAGATAACTAGGAGAGTTGGGAAACAAATGACTTAAGTTAGAAGATAAAAAGCAGCAGCAGAAGTCACAGCTGTATCTTGGTCCATCAATTACTTCCCTGGGCAAATGCCTGTTGACTGCAAGATATTGCAAAACTCAGCCCTAACTGTCTCCCAGTTTTTATAGCTCTTTTTAAAGCCTTCGAGATCGCAAAGACAAGAATGAATAATCCATGAAGATTTAGACCTGTACAGGGCAAAGGTGGTTAGGCCTGGCTGTCGCCTTTGGCAGCTTTAGGGTTCCTGATTCAATTAATTACGAAGCTTGCAAGTGTGCATGCACAAACACGCACGGACAAAAACATGTACATAGATATGCAAATTAATTTAGAGAAAATAAAGATTAGAGATCATATCGGTTAATTTTAGTCCATTAGTTAAAGTTATCCAGTAATTCCTTTACATGTGCCTAATCCTCTTCTTCCAAATAATTTACTTAAAAGTATATTTCTGTTATAATGGATTAATCCAGGGAAAATGTTGTTCAAATCCTGTGTTAATTAACCTTGTGCAACCAACACAGAAAGAGCAGAGTAAAAGGAAAGCTAGAATGTACTTCTCTGAAACAACTGTGTTCCAGTACCTGGGATATGAAGATTTCCAGTGAAGGGGCAGTGTCTGTTTAATTAATTACGAAACAAATTCTTAAGAAATTACCACCACCTTGAATTTCACCACTTTGTAACTGTTGATTTGGGCCTCAGCTGAGTCAGTTACGAAATATCTAGCCCAGCAGTAAATAGCACACGGGCAGCCATGTGCTCATTAGTCAACACTGTTGCATATTTGAGGGGAGCGGAGGGGCAGGGGGGCTCAAGTGACTAGTCTCCAGGTGTTGGAGTCTCTTCAGCTCTCACTCTAGTGCGGATCTGGAACGTGGTTTCAATTCAGGCAGAACAGGGAGCTTCTCGGTACCTCCTCTGGGAAACCTCACTACCAGGGCTGCTCTTTTTGTTGAGCACTCGTTGCCGACCATGGAGTTCCGGGCAGGTGGATAACCCTTTTATCTCCTGACTTATAAAGGCTGCAATGAGAGCCAATGAGTGTTTGAAATCACCAAGTACCCTTCAAGGGTGAGGGATTCTGAAAATGAGCCATCAGGTAATAAAAACGTCAAGACAAAATTAAAAACTTTTCCTTCAAGCATGCACAACAGTAGCAGCTGACATAGAGAAATTCTGTTTGGATAAAAGACTCCAGGCTTTTATTTTAGTTTTTTTCCCTGATCTCTGGAAAGGAAAATCTATCTTGAGGGTCTAGTGTGTAGAAGCTTATAAGCATGTAAGAATCACCATTGTTTAACCTGAACACAGGCACTATGTTCTGTTTGCCATACGACTGGATTAGCTTGGCTAACAGACTTTCAGGAACTAAGGAAAAACAATGAAACACCACCACATACCCTTCTGTATGTGGAGCAACTGGAACTCTCATCTTTCGCTGGTGGAAATATAAAATGGTGCATAATTTGTGAAACCATTTGGCGGTTTCTAATAAAAAGACATTTACTGTACAACTAATCCATTTCACTTTTAGATATACACCCATGAAAGGACTTTCATGAGCATATTGATGGCAGCTTTGTTCATAATAGACCCCAAATGTCCATCCACAGAAAAATAGATAAACCAACTGTGACATTCATACATATACAGCTGTTGCTCAGCAATAAAAAGGAATAAGTTACTATTACAGTCAAAAGTTATTTGAGCAAAAGAATACTGACAAAAAAGTAGATGGGTGATTCTACTTACATGAAATTCAAGAATACATCAAACTCATCTGTGGAGATAGAATTCAGAAGAGCAGTTACCTGCAGAGGTTTGACATTATTGGCTGTGAAGTGACTGAAGAAACTTTCTGGACTTGTGAAAATATTCGCTATCTTGACTAGGCTACATTGAAGTATAACGTCATCAAGCTGTAAACCGAAGGTTTTTTATTTTACTGTTTGTAAATTATACTTCAATAAAGTACTATAGGCATACATTTTTTTAAAAACTTCATAAGATATTGTAAAGATATAAGAAATTACAAGGGAAATTTGTGCTGGGTCCTCAGCGAGGAGAACCTGAAGAAGTGATAGAGGTGGTAAGGAGACATCAGTTTAGTCTACGTAATGGCTTTTGTATTTTGGTTGAAGGGAGAGAGATTGTGCATCATTGCTAGAAGGGGTAGGAGGATAAAGATAAAAATAGTTAATGGTGACATATTGATTTAGATCCCTAGCTTAGATAGGATGTGAACACAGCTGTGTATCAGTACCATGAGGGCCATATAATTTCAATATATCAGGAGACAGCACCTTTAGCAAGGCAAAGTCTTCTAGAAGTAGAAGAAATAATGGTGGACACAGAGGGTGCTCCTGGGCATGGTGCTTGTCCAGTATAAGACTGGAAATAGTTATACTATGTCCAGTGGATCAGGACTTGTTCCAGAATGCACATGAAACTCCTGCTAGGAATACTCCTCAAATACATCTTTGGGGCAGGGATGTTATTTTTGAGAAGGCTAAAATTTGACATGAAAAAGGGGGAGATGAATCAGAGACTTGAGTACAAAAATTGCTGTGACTTCAGATGTACTCAACACTGGTGAGTCCTGAGGCTTTGGATTACATCATAAAGGAGGTGGTATGTGTGTATTTGTATTTATGTGTGTGCTCTCGGGCCCCAAGGCCAAGGCTTAATGAGTTTGACTAGGTTTGATCATCAATTTTATTGTCATAACCTATAAGCAGTTTGAAACTAACTTTCAGTTTCCAGACTTTCAAAATAGTATGGGTAAGCTTGCCAGGAATTTTGTAAAATTCTATAGCGAGTCTGGTAGTAACTGCCAAGAGATTGAATCTCCACGGCAGCAAATGGCTGTGCTCAGGAGGAGCGGACCCCCAAGTAGAGGAAGCCATTTCTTTGGAAAGCCTTCCTGATAATCTGTGAGCCCCTAGAATGCCAGCACTGAGAGATTCCCACCCACAGAGTGGCCTAGTGGCACCTTGCCAAGATAAAAGCAGAAGCCTTAAAAAAGTCCATTTCCTCATCCACAGGATTGATTCCCAAATAAGAGATAACATATACCCCTGAGTTCAGTCTTCCAAAGCAAAAGGGCAGAGGATTTGCCTGCATGTGGGTTTTCTGTATGAACATCGGGAAATAAGCTAACTCAACACCTGAGATCTTAGCTAGGCGTCAGTCTGCAGGCGTGAGTGGCAATTTCCAGGGTGTTAGATTAAATCTTTAAAATTACTTGTAATAATAATAGGAATAATAGGAAATACAGAGTCACGGGGAAGCAAACTACTATTTATTTCAGTTTTCCATTCAGAAAACATCCCTGACCCACACAAACTACTGTTTTATTATATCTTCTTTCTCAGCATAAAAATAAGTTTCAGCAAAACAGTTGAAAACTTAAGAGTTGATTGCACGATGTAGTGGAAAGACCACGGACATAAGAGCCAAATGGACCAGGGTGTGAATTTTGTCATCACCAGTCACTAGTGACTCTTAATTGGCATAGGTTAGGTTAGGATGTACATGGCCAGTTCTCGGTAGTTTCTGACCACAAAGGTTTATTGTTCGCTCACATTACAGTTTATATTGGGTTGACTATGACTTTGGTCCAGGTTTTCTTTTTTTTTTCAACAAATAAGATTTTTTTATTCCTCTCTATTAAAAGTCTGAATTTTAAACAGATTCTTGGACTGATGGCTCATATCCATCGGCTCATTCAGCTTTAGCACCTGTAGCTTTTCCAGAACTGCAACCTTCACCATGAAGCTCCATGAGTTTTCCCAATTCAAACTGGAGCTTCTTCAGCACTTTCACTTTTCTAACAAAGCCATCACGGAGCAGATAAATAGGCTGGCAAGCCTTTTCTATGTCCTTGCCAATACCGTCTGGAATCAATTTATTGACCACTTCTTTCAAGTCATTTGTCTGTATCCCTTGGGTCATGATTTCCATCATCTTTTTCTGGATTTGGCAGACCTGTTGGTGCTGAGCATTAAGAGGTCTTCTGAATCTGATTGTTGCATTTTTTAGTAAAACCAGCACAGAACAGACAAAGCAAATAACCATTGGTAGTCTTGACGTCAACATGAGCTTCACTCACGGTCTGTCATTTTTTGACCTTGGAGCACATTTTGTCACGAGTAAGACCCATGCCTTGGAAGTTAGTTAGGCAGTTTTTGCCCTGAGCATCCTCTGTAATTAGCTTGAATTTTCTAAATGCAACTTCATCATTCTGCAGATCAGCAAGGTTCATTTCAAAAACACGACCCTTGAGGCCATCAGATGCGATTTTGGTTCCTTGAGTTCTCGTGACTAATGTTTTTCTGATATTTCTTATATTGAACATAGTTGGTGCTTACATCATAGAAATCTTTCTTAGAAAATGGATCAACCAGTTTCTTCTTGGCTCCCTTTTTGCCGTCTTTTGTAAGTCACTTGTTCTTGCCTACCGCCATGGTGGTGCTCAGAGAGCCAAAAGGCCACGTTTTCTTTCTAGAACACAAAATAAAGAAGCAGTCATTTCTTGTTGTTGTTGAGGACATTGTGGCCTCATGGGAGAGGGAGAAAAGAGGGCTTGTGGTGGACATTGTGATATTTCTGCTCATTGGCCTAAACAAGGCACATGGCCGTGCCTGAGTCAATGGGGCAGAATTGTATAATCTCCTTATTGGGAGGGGCCCTTTGGAAATAGCAGAGAATATTCAGAATATAATCTACTTCAGCGATCTTGCTGAAGTTACTTCTCCAAATCTCAACCTCCTCAACGTATAAAACAAGGCTATTAATTCCTACCTCATACCACAGTTTCCAGTAAACGGATGTAAATTATCTGACATTCAATATGCTCTGAATAGTCTAGCTCTTTTTTCTTCCTTTGTAATGACTATAGATGAGCACTGATTTGCATTACTGTCTATTTCAGAGTTCCAAAATTAAAGGGCTTAATCTTTGTAAGTCATAATTTCTTAACAACTATTTGTTGGCCATGTCTTACTATGTGCCCTAGAGGTCATTAATCTGAAAGAAATATAAGATGTCATTTTTTCTTTAAAATTTTACTAACCTATGGAGGAAACCATTAACAATTTTAATGCAGAGTATATAGTGTTTCCATTAAGCTTCACATATGAGAATATGGGAGTAGGAATAGTATTATTAGTTCCATTTTATTGTTAAATAAATTAGTTCCTCTAAAAGTTTTTTTTTAATTAATCAACTCACTTATTAGCAAAGTTTTAAAACTTGTTTCTTCTGATTATTAGTCAGTAATACATGTACATTATAGAAAACTGAAAATACAGAAAAGGATTTGGAAGAAAAATAATCATACCATAATCTCACTCCAAGAATATCCATGGTTAACATTTTGGCGTATTTCCCTAGTCTTCTTTGTTTGTATGTGTGTGGTATGTGCACAACTGGAATCATAATGCATATAGTTTTTGTACACTTAATTTCTTCACTTAATAGTACGTTTTCTTTCCTATTAAGACATTTTTCAAGGATGCTTAGTACCTTTCCATCACGTATCATATATTCATATATATGAAGCTTCTATCATTGGATATTCCATGAATTACTTAGTCTTTGGTTCTTGATGATTATTTGTGTTGTCCCATTCTTTTTGTTTTGTTTTGTTTTGCAATTAATACAACACTATATTGCACATCTTTGCAGACATATTCTTGTTTGCATTTGGAATTGTTTATTAAGGCTAGGTTCTAAAAGAATAATTAGGTCAAAGAATATGTTTCTTTTTAAGGTACTTGATGCATATTACTACTTTGTTTTCAGCAAGTTTGGGCAAACATTTTTGATTTTTTACCACATGCATAATGCTGGGGGGATGGGGTTGGGAGTGGGTAGGGATGAGGGGTTGGGTTGGAAGGTGGGATGTCGACATGAATAAGACCTTAAAGAAGATCTGGCCTATGGACAAAAATAATATAAACAAACAGTAAGGGGCACTGTGGAAAGAACTGAGTGTGAGCTAAATTGAGGAGCTGCCAAGGTCAAGTGACTAAACGAGCATTTTAAAATTCTTGTCCAAAGGAATGGTTTTGTGTCCTCGCTGGTTTGGAGGGCAGAGAAGACACTAGTCAGTGGGGTAGGACATATATAGGTCTTTCCCAAGTTCACAGAGCTAGTTAATGACCTCGGACCTTGGTTTTCTGACCCCGTAGTCAGTGCACTTTGCGCCACACCACACTGCTTCTCGAGACAAGGCATACACAGGTATGTCGAGTCAATTTACCACACCAGGCATGGTGCAATTAAGTGACGAAATGCACGACATAGACACGTGCTTCCTGAGGCTGTGGTTCTCTATCCAGGGACTCAGAATTGAGTCAGGTAAGTTTCAAAACAGTTGCTGAAAATTTGTTTTTTCTTTGTCCCCATGACTTCCTGAAAATTGGCTCACTATTTCTTGCTAACTCTACCTCTGACCCAAATCACCCATGTGGGGGTTCTAGCAGAATAAGAACAGCAAAGGAGAATCTCGTTCAGAGTCCTGAGCCTCCGCAGGGTTTGGCGAAGCGATCAGGTGGTAATAGTTGTGCTGATCACCAAAAGAGGGAGTCTGGAGAAGGAGCAGGCTCCTGAGAAAGGATGACAGAGATGAGTCATTCATTTTGGACACTTTAGGACTGAGGTGTCGATGCAGCATCCAGGTGGATTTTTCAGCAGACCTTTGGCAGGACGGTCTGAAACTATTACAGAGAATTGGAGATAGAACTATAGATTTGGGAGCTCTAGACATGCATGGTGCTCAGCATACACTTTTTGCAGGTTGTGGATTCAATGCAGTTAAAAAATATTAAACTATATTTATTGAAAAAGTAAAATGTCCATGAAGCAATATTTTAGAAGATATTTGTCATCTGGAGTCTAGTAAACAATAGATTACATAGCCTTTACTACAATTTGGGAAGCCCTCTTCGTTACCAAATGGATATGAGGCTAGGACACTGGCATGGTGGAACTGTCATTCTCTTGGTATGAGCTTAAATTGAGAATCATGTTTTTGGATTTTTTGTTTTCTCTTTTTGGTGAGGAAGATTGGCCCTGAGCTAACATCTGAACCAATCTTTCTCTACTTTGTATGTGGGATGCTGCCGCAGTATGGCTTGGTGAGCAGTGTGTAGGTGTGCGCCCGGGATATGAACCTGCAAACCCCAGGCTGCTAAAGTGGATTGCGTGAACCTAACCACTACCAGCTGGCCCCCGCGAATTGTGCTTTTTGGAGACCAGAAAGTTGTTTTAAAAAATGAATATTTTGACTATAATGTGTATGAATTCAGGTATGAGACTCTGAGAAAAGAAAACATTACCATATGGAAAGAAGAAAAATGGCAGTGATAGCAAAAGGCAGGCATCAACCAGCAAAAACGAGATCACTCTCGGAGATGAGCTGTGTGATGCCAGTGATTGGCTGGACCATTTAAAAGGTGAAGAGGAGAATTTGCTCAGAGTGAAACAGGCGTGTAGTCTTTGTTTTCGTATCTGAACAAAAGGAGAGCTCAGCTCTAAGAGACAGCAATATGAGAAAGACAGCTTTGAAACATTTTGACCAATTTTGCTTTAAATGGTATAACCCTAAACCATTGCACTTATATTACTTTAATATTTTCGAATGATGTCTCTAGAGTGGTAAATAAGTCTCTGAATATTTAAAATAAATTTTACTAAATAGATTGGCTTTAAAACCATTTTGGGGGCCAGCCCAGCAGCACAGCAGTTAAGGTTGCACACTCCACTTTGGCGGCCCAGGGTTCACCGGTTCAGATCCCGGGTATGGAGGTTTGCACTGCTTGTCAAGCCATGCTGTGGCAGGCATCCCACATATAATGTAGAGGAAGATGAGCATGGATGTTAGCTCAGGGCCAGTCTTCCTCAGCAAAACAAGGAGGATTGGCAGCAGATGTTAGCTCAGGGCTAATCTTCCTCAAAAAAAAAAAAAAAGCAAAACCATTTTGTAGTGTATTTTGTCTATTTATGTTCTCTCTGTGACATGATGATTATCTATGATTTCCTTCCCCTGTTGTACTGGCTAATCTAAAGTTGATAATGGATAGTAAGCACAGTTATGGAAATGGATAGAATTACTCAGGGCAACTCTGAAGAGCAGTAGTTCTTAAACATGGCCATACACCAGAATTACTGGTGACAGACTTATCTTATTTCATTTAATATTGATGTATGAACCCACCCCAGATCAAGTGGATCAAAATCTCTTAGCATGGGGACAAGGCATCAATAATTACAAAAAATCTCTGAGGTGATTCCAATGCACAGTTGGGGTTGGAAACTGTATAATAAGAAGAGAAGCGAGTTGAAGACATGATCCTGAGAAAGATCTAGGAAGAGGGAACCTGGTGGGACCTGAAACAGAATGCCCAGGGAGATAGATGAAAAACAAGAAGGGGTTATTTCTAGAAACCAGGAGAGGGATAGAACGTGGAAAACAGCCAACAGCATTCAATACTGAAATCAGGAAAGATAGGAACTAAAAATCCTCTGGATGTCATCGGCGCCATTTGCATGAGCCACTCCAATGGAGTAGAGGGTTCTGAAGTAGGT
The DNA here is from genome assembly GCF_037783145.1 of Equus przewalskii. NCBI lineage: Eukaryota > Metazoa > Chordata > Mammalia > Perissodactyla > Equidae > Equus > Equus przewalskii. Next base: position 62,130,789 of record NC_091839.1, on the reverse strand, counting down.
CTATAGTGAGATACAATGAGTTTGGGGGCACAGAAATAAATAGATACAAATATGGGGCCATAGCTGAGTGAGACATAGGGTCAAAGGTGGGCTTTGTTCTCTCTTTCTTTTAAAATACAGACACCCTTGATCATGTTGGTAAGCTGAGAGAAAAGAGGTGGTAGAGAGCAAGAAGTTGAAGATATAGGAAGGAGAGGGAAAAATAGCAAGGTCTTTGAAGAGGAAAGGAGGATAATGTATAACATGATGCAGATAACTTGATTAGCTTTGGTTAGAAGAAGAAATTGTCCATCCATTGGGATATAAGAAAAGTGATAATGTAGGAACAAATAAATTTGTTGGAAGAAGGAAGGCATGATGTTATGGGAGATGAGACTGAATAGCCTTTATTTTCTCTGTAAATTGGAAGGCAAATCTCTTGTGAGTGAGAGGAGTATTGGTGGGGTTGGTGACTAGAGGAGAACACGAAAGATGTTGGAAAAGTTGTAGTGCAGAGTGGGAGAAGTAGCTGCCTGGTATCAAATGGAAAGATGGCAGTGCATCATTGAGACGGGAGACCATGGTGCTAACGTTCAGGTGACTTCAGCAATCTGGATACAGTAGTGGAGGTGGTTGATGGCTGGATGAACGGAGGCTTGGAATTTTACCGGGTGGTTGATTTTTAACAATAAGGAAGCTGATGGTGTCAACAATATTGTGGTCTAAGAGGTGGACCATGTGATCTGGACTGACTGGAAAAGGAAACAAAAAGAACTAACAGACGGAGTGAGAGAAAATGGAGAGCTTAAGGAAGAGACAAAGTGGATGAAGCAGGAGATCATTCGTGATGGGAAGGAGCGGGTGAGAGCTGGGAATATGCAGAGTGTGGTGGTCAGAGAGTGAGATGTTGGAGAGAAGGAGTTGAGAGTGGTGATGGGAAGGGAGAGGATACAAAGACATGTAGGAAAGGGTTTTAGCTTTTCTACAAATCAAATTGTAGATTAAACAGAAATAAAAAAAATTATAATACGGATGATGTTTATAGGTACTGGAAGAGGGAGATGGTCAATGTCTCCTACAGAGGTTCAAATAACGGAGACATCGCCATAGAGAAGAATTATCTGTGACTGCACCATGGAAAAGAAGAGGTGCCATCTGTGTCTTGAGGGTGAAGACAATCCAGAAAAATAGGAATAGGGTAGTGGTGTTGGGCAAGGGGTTAGTGTAGGCTCTAATATAGAAGGAGAATGAAATTGTATTTGAATAGACCAGTTTGACTAGAGAAGGACTTGTGTAGATATGGTTGAAGAAAAGGAAACTAACATGGAGAGGCTTAGGATGGCCATGAATATATAGCTAAGAAGTTTTGATGAGGTTACAATGTTCCTTATCAATAGCTTATGTAGACAGAATGTCTGCCAAAACAAATATAGAAAATCACATTATTTTTATTTTTATTTTTTTGGTGGGGAAGATCGGCCCTGAGCTAACATCTACTGCCAATCTTCCTCTTTTTGCTTGAGGAAGATTGTCCCTGAGCTAACAGCTGTGCCAATCTTCCTCTGTTTCTTGTATGTGGGATTCTGCCACAGCACGGCTTGATGAGCAGTGTGTAGATCCACGCCCGGGATCCAAACCCGTGAACCCCAGGCCACTGAAGCAGAGCACACGAACTTAACCACTATGCCACCTGGCCAGCCCCTAGAAAATCATATTTAAAGGTTAGTTTTTCAATTATTATTGACACACAAAAATAGAATATTGCTTTTAATTTTAAATGGCTCTAAATTTAATATTAATGACAAACTGTTTAATCTCTGGCATGATAAATTCTAAAAACTTTCAATGTGTAGGGCTCTCAGTGCTGGATTGCAAGCAGGATAATGAAGTAAATGAACATTTTCCTACAACAGCTTTCTTGTTCTACCTGATTAGTTAACTCAGGATTCATCTTTTCTCGAAATTGCTTGCAACCCTGACATCCTTCAGGGCCCAATGTTTCTGTGAGGCAACTTCCACCTATCTCTTCCGCTCTGCCCTCTGCCCTCCATATCTGCCACATTCCAGCTAAATCCTTTGATATTTCCTGGTGGAATCTCACCCCTCACAGTCAAGCTTACAGCCAAAGTGTTACTCAGAAATGACTGGAGGGATCCTTTAGCTGTTGCTGCCCCATAGGGTTGTGCATTTTCATTCTCAGCTTCTTGTCACAAGGTCCTCACATTCCTCACGTCACCCAAGGAAGAGATTGCAACAGTGGGGCCTTCAAGATGCTCCCTCTCCTAAGATGACTCAGACTACTTCACAGAGAAAATTGACGATGCAGGAAGAAAGGCTTCAACTTCCGGTCTCACGCCCAAAATACATCTACGTTTGTATTTGCTCTTTATCCCTCCTCCTCATTTCCCTTTTTCTCGAGACATCCAGTGCTACTGCCCCCAACCTGGCCATGCTTGCTTTTGCTCTTGCACCAACATTTCCTTCTGCCACACTCACATGGTCCTTCTTGCCTCCTTTTCACGTCACTTTCAATGCCCCGTGCTGCCATGAGAGATGGAGCTAGCTGCCCTCCCTGGTGCCCTGGCTCTCTGCTCTTGCAATTATTGTAGGTTTTGTCACACACTTGGGATTTCTTACATGTCCCCTCTCTCTCTCTGGAATGGGAGTTCCTGGAGGTAGGGACTGCGTCCGATTTGCCTTCCCAGAATTAGGATGAGAGAAGCAGTAGGCTCGGAGGAGGTGCTCTATGAACCTGGGGGAGAAGGGCGTGTCTCTTGTGAGTCCCGACAGCTGATGCATTTGGGCAGAGAGGGGCCTTGAGGTGCTCCTGAGCTCTCCTCTGATTTGCAGGGCTGTGGCAACTTCAAGGCCTCAGGAAAACCACTCCAAAAACTATTGGAGCTTCCGTCTTGGTTTATATGGAAGGTACTAAAAATCTCCCTGGTACCAAGTGCTCCGTCTAGACATAGTAAAGGCTAAATAAATATTTGATAAATGAATGCATGAACAATTTAGTGCCTTGAAATATTAATTCTTTCTATTTCAAAAAAGCCCTAGCAAGAAGGGTAGCCCATTAAAGAATAAAACATCACCTTTATTCTTTATTCCAGCAAAGGAAGCATATATTTCTTCAAGTCTTTTTCTTGTAGCAAAGTCAGAATTTATTTGATGTTTGGAGGTGATTCCCACTGTACTTGAAGCAACCATTTACTTAACCTCTTCTCAGAGCACTTCACATGCTGATCTTAAATGTGTGAGTGTGCGCTTGTGCACGCGCTCACCTATTGTTTATTTTCTTCTGCTTGTGGAAAGGAAATATTGTATTGTATTTGTACGTCACATCAGCTTTCTCAGAAGTCCCTCCCTACAGTTGGAGGAACACGCATCACGCTGAAGTTAACTATTTCCTGGTAAACCCAGAGCGCACGTTCACACAGACGAGAAGGAAGTCAAAATGACAAAATGACTTAAGGTAAACATGTCTGTGTTGACATGTCATTTCCTCAGGTCTCAGGCTTTTTGTGTGACTAATTTGACCACAGCTCAATATATGGACTTAAAAAAAATATTGGCTAAACTGATCTAAGAAAAATGTCTTGAGAAAAATTAAGACTAAAGCTAATTATTGATTAGCTTAGGAACTTGATCAAATATAATGTGGCGATCTATTCAAACATTCATCACAAAAGGGAACAGATGCACTAGATATGATTGATATTGAGGTACTTACATCATCACATTTTCAAAAATTCTGGAGATGTACTGAAAAAAATCAATGACTGAAGATATGTGAAGGGTGCTTTCATTCTTATTGTGACTCGGATGCTATGTGAAAATTGCAAAGTTATGACTAATTCTCTGAAACTGGCAGAATGAAGATGATGCGTCATATATATTATGAAAACCTTCATTCTTCGCGAATGAAATACATCTCAGCATAAAAAACTCAAATATGTTAGTAAATGTGGTGTTTATTTCCCCCCCCATATTTTAGAGTCAAGCAATATAGACTATGTCTTGGGGATACATATTCCCAAAGCAGGATCTCTCTTGGCATATAGATATATACAATTTTTGATTAGTATTTAGTAATATTGACCAAAAGAAAACTGCCACTTCCAAGCCTGGAGAGTAGGAGTAAGCAAAACCAAGTAGAATCGTAAAAATACAAATTCTTGAGCCCCATTCAATGCCATAGGGGTGAGCCCAGGAATCTACTTTTTCTGAGCTCTCCAGGTAACAGTGAGGCACAGGCCCCCTTGGGAAGCACTGACTTTCTGCCTGGAATTAATTTTAACATCTGTCAGAATGCTCTATTGTACCAGCTACGGGTGCTAAACAGTGTCCCTAACCCATGACAAGGGAGTAGGGAGAGGGTGTTTCCTTCTTGTGATAATAAGTGTGTCTGTGGGAGGGTGACATCAGCTAGCTGTGACACCTAGTTTGCTCCATTGGAATTGTCACTTGACAGAGTTGGTGGGAAACACGGAGATTATTTTAGTGTAATTTATCATTTTACAGTTGAGGATGCATTGATAGAGATATTAAGTTACTTGGCAAGGTCATACAGATGGTTCTGGAGAGAGCTGGGAGTAGAACTCAGGTCTCCAGAGACCTCATCCGGTGCTTTTCTCATTTAAAAAAAGAAAGCTCTTCCCCGTCAGACTTCAACCTAATTTTGCAGCCTCATTTTTTATCACTTTACTCTAGACACGCTGTTAACTTTTCCTCAGAACTCCCGGCATTTCATAACACAGGTGACATCAGCTGTAATGCCAGCCGGGTCGCCCTTCTTCCTCTTTTGGTAAAAGCCCTTGACTTCTTGTTAAACCACTTATCCTTCACTGTTTTCTGGTTTGAGTGGCTTCACCACAGTCCCTGGCCTGAGGAACAGCATCTAACCCAAACCAGGATGGCTGAAGACTGAATGATTGGTTTGAGGAGGGCGGGGACTGTCCAGGCCAGTGAGGGACACTCAGAGTACTTTGCTGGAACCCTGGGGAAAGAGCCGCTTTCTCCACCATGGTTCTCATGGGCAGGAGGGAGGCTGTTGCTACTGGTGGCCAGATTTGGCAGCATTTGGGGAGAGCCTGTCCGAGAAGAAAGCCAAGACAGAAGGAAAAGTCATGTGGAGAAGTGAGACCGATTCCTGGTGTTAGAACCACAAGATCTGGATCCAGTCCTTCCATTTCCACATCAATTACTGGACTTTTCACATATACAGTCAGTAAATCGACTCTTGGCTTAAGCCGGTTTGATTGTCTTTTTCCTCCCGCAGATGAAGGCGATCCAATGAAATACTTGGTTCTGTCACTTTGCAGCTACTATACTATTTCACTGTAATGCCCATTCTTTATTTTTCCTCCTGAAAAGCTATTTCTTAGAAAAGGCATGAAAGAGTTACCTGCAATTATTATGTTTATCGTCCACACAAACAGATTGCTGGGTTATCAATAGCCCTGCCCTCAGGTCCGTTAGGCTAAGCATATGGGAAGGTGTTTTTCATAACCATTAAGATACTGGCCCACACCCTTGAAATGTCATTAAACAAAGATTCCTGCTTTTGTGGGCTTTCACTTTTTATGTAGGAAGAGATAATTAAAAAAACCAAAAAACTAAACAAGTAAATTATTCTGTGGGTTAGAAGATGATAAGGGCTATGTTCAAAACACCACCACCAACAAAGAAATCAGAGTAAGGGGTACCAGCAAATGCTGGTGTGGGAGGGTTGCAATTTAAAATAGGCCTCACTGGAAAGTAACAAGGAGCAAAGACATCGTGATGAGGGAATCGGGCAAGTGGCCACCTGGGGAAAGAACGTTTTAGGTTTTCAGAACAACCAGTGCCAGGGGCAAAAGGGAGTGTGTCTGTATTCCAGGAACAGCAAGGAGGCCAGGGGAGCTGCCACAGAGCCAACAATGCAGAGATAAAGTCAGAAAGATCACAGAGGTGAGCTCACATCCCATTTGTAGCCATCTGTGAGCACTTTGTTGTCTTTTATTCAGTGAAACAGGGAGTAAGTGAAGTTAGTTATATTATATTTTATTTTAGCAGAGGAGTGACATGATCTGACTGACTTCTTCTCCTTCTTTATTTTTTGTTTGGTGAGGAAGATTGTCCCTGAGCTAACAGCTGTGCCAGTCTTCCTCTATTTTGTGTGTGGGACACCGCCACAGCATGGGTTAATGAGTGGTGTGTAGGTCCCCACCTGGGATCTGAACTCCCAGGTCACCCAGTGGAGCACGCGAACCTAACCACTACACCACTGGGCTGGCCCCGTGATTTGCTTTTAAAGTAAATGCCTCTGAGTGAAGTGTTGAGATTAGACTAGGGGGTAAGGGTGGAAGCAGGCAGAGCAGTTAGGAGGCTGTGGCAGATAACGCTCACAGATGCTCAGCTCCACACTCAATCTTCTAAACTCCTCTGTACCATGAGGCTGGAAGCTTGTGAACTACTATTCCTAGACTCCCTTGCCAGCCGGTTTCCACATGAGACCTGCCAATGGGAAGCACGTTGGGAGCATGAAAGTAGGAGGAAGAGAGAAGCCATTTTTCTGCTTCTGGTGGCACCTCTAGTTGCAGTGGCAGTAGGAGCAGTGGGTAACAGCATCTAGAGGATAGAAAACCCATACTGATATGGAGATGAATGCAAATGGAGCCTGTTTGAGGCAGAAGGGGCTGGGTGGATAGGAGAGAAAGTAGAAGTTCACTTTTGGAATATGGCAGTTTGAGATGCTTGTAAGTTATCCGGGTGGGGAGTAAGGAACCAGACAGTCTGGAATTCAGGAATGAGGTCTAGGCTGCAGGTATAAATTTGAAAGTTAGCGATGTCATTTAAAGTTCTAAGAATGGGTGAGCTCATTGAAGAACAGAGAAAAAGAACACCACCACTTGAATCCCAAGGCTCTCTGACATTCAAAACTCATGGAGAAGAAGAAAAACCAGCAAGAGATTGGAAAAGAGTGACCAGTGATGCAGGATGAAGACTCCAGAGAAGAGACAGTGACCAACCTTGTCAAATTGGCTCATGAGTCAAAAAGATGAGGACTGAGATTGGACAGCTGGATTCAGCAGTGTGGAGGTGAGTATCTTGGCACCGGTTTATTCATTCACTAATTCATTCAAAAATATTTATTGAGCATCTACTTTGTGCCAATCACTGGGGATCTGAGGAGAACAAAAAGACGTTGTCCCTGACCTCTCAAAGTTGAGAGTATTCCACTACAATGACAGGCTATGATTTCATGCAGAGATAAACTTCAAAACAGACTCATTAAATGGGTGCATGTGCATATCTGTACACACACTTGAGGGACTGGAGAAAGCAAGAGAGACACAGGCTAAGGGAAGTTTACTGCAAGGGCCACAGGACAGACTAGAACAGGCGCTGCCGCTGTGAGCTAGGACTTGTTAAATGCTATTTATCTTATGAGTTGAAGCATCTGGCATCTTTAAAAAGGGATTATCGACTCTCTTTTTGTTTTTACTTGGGGAAGTATTTGACCAGGTGCCATAATTTGATTTTAATCTGATTTTATCTCTATAGTGCTTAGGTGGTTTAATTGCTGGTTTGATCAGGCACCTAGAATATGAATTGCTGGAAAAATAACACGTTGCATTTTTGAAGGCAGGATTGTTTCCATGGATTCTCTTTACCGAATACAAGTGGTTATTCATGACTCTCCAGGGAGCAGGACTTGCAAAACAGTATTTTGTTCATCTAAATATTGTTTGATAGAAATCATGTAAAGCAATTTCTGAAACCCTAATATTTTCTTGGATGAAATTTGGCATGAGGTCCTGGGCAAATGAAAATAATTGAAACCGAAACAAAACTTAAACGGTAGTTCATCTAATGTGTGTTTCATGATAATACTACTATGGATCCTAAACATTGGGTTGCTGTAATTTTCAATAGCAAAGTAATCACTAGGAGATAATAAAAACACTAGTATAGCTTGGAAGTTATTTCTTTATAAACAAGAGACTCTTGTAAAGTACAGAGAAGCTTCACTCTTGCAAATAGAAAGTATATAGCAATATTTTGAGTTTTCCACTTGAATTCTATAAAGACACTGTTAATAACCTATAAGCGAATGTTCTTAGGCCATGACAAAGTCATACTGTAATAAAGCATGTGTATTTTGTTAATTCAGGCAATGAGATTGTCCTGCAAAGAACTTCTCTTCACAAGTATCCATCCATATGATCCATTTTGAACTTGTCCTAGGGGTAGTCCCAACAAGTAGCTGAATGTGACTTACTCTCCCCTTCGGAAATCTGAAAGGTAAGTGATTTGTACCCCAAACATGGGCATTTCAAGGAAGACCTTCTCTCCTTGGAACTTTTATCAGGAAATGGGTGAATAAATGAGAAACTATGGCACTGTTCTAAAAAAAAAGACAAACAAACAGTTAAATATTTTTAAAACTGCCTATAATCAAACGATTTATTCCATTTCCTAACATATGTAAAATAAAATATAGGCTCCAAGTGTAATAGCACAAAAATTAGTTGGTGAAAATCAGAAAACCCTGGTAAACTTTATGGCACGGTTTTGGCTTGGAGGACTTGACGTAACCAGACACAGCCCCACATGAGCGAGGTGTTTGCCATATTTTCTTAGATTTCAGTAATGGAGCCCATGGAATTATTGGCCATGATGAAAACTTCTCAGTTTGTTTGTTTTCAGTTCTGTTGACTTTTCTATTGGGATTTATTTTTTCTCTCCTGTCCTCTTGAAATGAAGATGAAAAGTTGTTTCCCAGAGTATTAGGCATAATTTGAGCTCATTTCTACCCCTACGTGCAATTCCAATCTAGACAGTTTATTAGCTAATGAGACGTAACATTATTTCATTTGTCAAGATTAGATTTGTGGGGAGGAATCACAGAAATAGCCTCCTCTTTTATCCTTTGCATCAACATGATTATTAATTCATGCTTGGCGGGGCGTTCTGCAAGGTCAGAAGCACTCTTGGGAAGAGCTGGCAAATGGCTCTGTGCTCACTTCCATGGATGTTCACTTAGCTGACAAGATGATGTAAATCAGGCTTGGAAGAGGACTTTTCATTATTTAAATGGGAGAGAGTGATTCTCACTGGTTGTGTTTGACTGTTTAAGAAGCATGACACATTCTTTTTTGGGTAATAAATGCCATGAGAACAGTTTCCAAATTTTGTTTCTTAGAGTCAACGAGCTCCCACGAAATGAGTGGGGGAGCGACAAGAGGAGACTCAGATGCTCATTCTGGCCCCTCACTTCCTCATTTCAACCCAAGGAGCGCTCCCTTCAGCTTTTTTAAACAGTAATGTGTTACATTTGAAAACAATACTACAAAATGGATTTACTGCTTTAAAAATTAGTTTGACAGCTGGAGAGGAAGGTCTTATTCAAGGAAGAGAACAGCATGGGGGTGCAGTGGGGTTCTGAATCCGATGTGGTCGAGTCTGCTAATTGTTGCCACAAATCCATTCTCCTTTTTTTTTTTTCAGTATTGGAGCTCTGATTTTCCTGCTCTTCTCCCATTTTAGCTGGTACAAGACCACCCAATTAGAAGCCATATTTCCCAGCCTCCTTGAGCTAGCTCTGAGTCATGTAACTAAGTCTAGAACAATAAAGTGTGAGTAGAAGTGATGTGTGTACGTTCTGTGTCATTCTTTTAAAAAAAGGAAGCTGACTGCCCTCCTTTCTCTCTTTTCCCCTTACCAGTGGCTAGCACAGCCAGCTTAGTCTCTATGGTGGGAGCCATGAGTTGAGAATGTCCGAGCCATCCCATCAGACCGTAACTGCTCTTTTTCAACTACGATAAGAGCGAAAAATAAAATTTCATGTTGCTGAGCCCCTGTATTTTGAGGTTTTTTTTTTTCAGTAGTAGCTCAGCCTTTACCCAAAGTAATGTTACAAAGGTCATGCAAAGAGAGTTATGAGGTCAGTTTCATTAGAAAGGCTGACGTTAAAGAATTTAATCTTCAACGTAATTGAGTTTAATCTTATGTTTACTGTAAAATAACATGGTATAGAGGGATATCAAACCAATCAGTGCTGTATAGACTGAAATAGACAGATTCCGGTCATTATTGCCCTTATTATTTGAGACAGCGCAAAAGTAGGGCAGGATTAAAGGCACAGCTCATCTGAACAAACAAACACGGGCAGAAATTAAGATGTGGAGGGAGAATTACGACATGCCCGCCTAACAGTTAGTGAGTACTGAGAGAAAAGTGTGAAATGAAGAGAAATTTAGGCAAATGGCAGGTGGGAGAAATTTTCTCATTATGTCTCATTTTTGTACTTATGCTGCATCTTTCCTATAAGAAGCCTCTGGGTCTTTACAAAATAATAGTTATCTTACTGACACCCTGATGCTTCACCTGTTTGCTGTTTCACAGACGTCTTACTGTGGTCTCTCTGTTTTTTCGTGTGTGAGGAAGTTTGGCCCTGAGCTAACATCTGTGCCAATCTTCCTCTATTTTATGTGGGATGCTGCCACAGCGTGCCTTGACAAGTGGTGCTAGGTCCGCACCTGGGATCTGGGCCTGCAAACCCTGGGCCTCTGAAGCTGAGCACATGAGCTTAACCACTATGCCACCAGGCCAATCCCCTTACTGTGGTCTCTTATCCAAGGGTTTCTCAATGCTTATTATAAACCCACCTCCGTATGTCTTGCCATTGCCCCAAACTGAACACATTAAAACCTGAAGTCCCTTTCTTCTCATAGAAATTGCTTGCGTTGTCTGTCGTCTGCTTGTCAACTTTATATATATATATATATATATTTTTTTTTTTTTGCCATTTCTATCTCAGATTTTCTTTGATTTTTCTTTTTCCATCTTCTCTTTAGCCAATGTCAACATGTCCTTCTTTTCCTCCTTTGAATTGGTTTTTAGGTTCACCCATTGGTCTCTGTTCTCACAGCCTCCCACTTGGTCTAAGACCAGAACACAACAACCCCCGGATATAGCCCACAATCTTCTATTTGGTCCAACTCATTTGGTCATAACCAAATTCTGTCTGTTCTCTCATGTCCAGATCTGAGAAATTGCTCTAAAAACTGCTTTTAGCATTTTATTTTTATCCTCAAGAACCTGTAATGATTAGCTGCCATTTGGCTATTGCCTACAACATAACACGACCCCATGACTTCCATAAAATGACCCTAATGAAATGCATTCTGGGGTAGTAGTCAAGAGCACAGGTCTTGGTGTCCTGTTGAACTGGCTTCAAATTCTAGCTTCACCACTTACAAGCTCTGCACTATGACCATTTTCAGCCTCAATTTATTATCTGTAAAATGATGGTAATGCCCGCTTGCTAAGGCTTCTAGAGGCTTTGAAAGTGGGATAACATCTGTAAGATGTGCAGAATGGTATACAACACACAGTGGGCACTCACTTTCATGTACTCACCGTTGTCTTCCAGCTGGCACTCCCTCTGTTCCTGTCCTCTGTGTTGGATTCCTCACTCTCTGGGGCAGCATCATCTCTGTTCTTTCCTTGGCACTTCTAGTGTCATTCACCCTTAATTTACAGTTGAAGTCCTACCTTCCTCACACAGTCTTCTGAATTCCCATTGTTTCTCTAATTGTTTGGTATGTTTTTGTTTATTTCCTTTAGCTACAGCTGAAGCGCACCCTGAAGAACAGGAATCATTCTTGGACTTCTTTTCTGCTCTTTCCTGCATCTGGCTAATATTGGTCACATGTCCTCCACTCAACACCTAACAATGGAGGCATTGAAATAGATGGATTCACAAATACATAAAATAACAACCTCTTCAAATTTATTATTTTAGAAAAAATTTTGCAACACATGCTAAAGTAGCCTTAATATTGCTATGGGCTCACTTTGCCCCTTTTCACACTATTTCTTATGTGATGTGACTAAACTTAGCAGTAATTCATAATATGGAGAAGCAACTAACGGGGAGGCTATTAGGGGATTGGGACTGAGAGAGGAGGTTGAACCTGAGTGTTGAAGAAAGAAAGGGGCAAAGGAAAGAAGAAAAGACATGAAATTGAGAGAAAGAAATGAAGGTAAGGCAAAGGACAATAAGGCTAATATGTGACTAATTCAGCATTATGCTGAAACCTTGATATCAAAGGTCTCATCAAATTCCAATCATAAGCCTGAAAGATGTGTTATCATTGTATTAACAAACCTTTTATAAATGAAATATAACACACATATGAAAGGATGCTTTAAATGTAAAAGCTTGCATTATGAGTGAACATTTATTGAGCCATCATTGACCCAGACACACAGTGCTCCCAGGAGCCTCTCCTAGGAAAATCTTTTGATCCCAGTCTGAGGCCTGAGGTTCTCTGGGGTGTCGAGAATCCTGCAGGTCTGTGGTAGGACTGGGCACTTCCGGGGCCCTTTGCCCTGAGGGTATAGGATTTGAGGTTAGACTAGGGCTGGTTTCTCAGAGTTCCCAGCTTTGGTAGAGTCTAGATTTTACCTTTTCACTCTCAGTCAATAAGGCTGCCAAAAGCTCAGCTCAGTTTTGCCACTATTTTATTTTTTCTAGATCAGCAGATGCCTTCAGAGCAAAAGTGGCTTTGAGTTTTGATCTAACTTTGCTGGAATCTTGTCTTTTAGATTTTGGTTCAGTAATTCCTTAGTTTCTTGCTATCTCTTTGATTTTTTAAGAATAAATTATTATTATTATAAATATTTTGTTCAGCTGTTTTTCTTGTTCTCAATCGGAGTGTGGATCTGAATTACTTTGATGGTGATTATTAGAAGGAAGTTTGTTGTGACATTTTATAGATGCAGAGATTGAAGTTTAAGGAGAGGTATCCATCCAGTAGAACCAGAATTTGAATCCAATTTGCTCTTATTCTAAACTTCTTGCTCATTCTGCTTTGCTATGTAGACTAACAAATGAGTTTGGTGATATTTGGCTATAAGGTTAATGTATTGGGTAAAAATTGTAGTAATCAATTTCTTATTTGCCTTCTTAGTTATCTGCCTTTACTTCACTTTTAGCTTTGGTTCATAACATTCTCTCCTCTAACAACATTAATTACTAAAGAGATGAAAGAAGATGAGTAAAGACTACTGGCTGTTGCTGACTCTATACAGTGTGCAGCAAAGAAAGCTGGAGGTTTTTTTTGTCATGCACCCAGGTGGTAAAAGATGGAATCTATCTCCAAAGAATTTAGAGCACTTAACCAACGCGATCTCATTAATCCTCACAACATGATCTTGATGTCTCTGTTTTATAATGGGTGCAATTTACCAGTAGGAAGTAAATAACTTGACTCAAATCTTGATTTTAAAAACTCTTCTTTTTGAATCCCCTGACTGTTACGCACACATCTGGGCTACTTCTCCAAATTGACAACTTTGTGGTTTATCTAGGGTGACATTCAAAAGTAAGATTTTATGTGGTCACTTTATAAGATCCAAGGTAAATGATATTAAAGGGACAGAGTTAAAGAGATGTGTTAAAGGGATGGTGTTAGGATTGTGGTTATAGGGTTGGGATGGAAATTTCTCATGGTCTGATACAAAGTGAAATACAGAATTGGAGGCAACTCACCCATAAAATCAGGTCAACACCACAACATTATCGTTTGATAAATGCAGAAAATTGTGATTAAGGGTCTATTTCTGCTTCAATTATGTGGACAATTGTCCCAATTCTATGCTATCACTTTTCAGTAATAAACAAATTGCAAATTATATTATATCCTTGTGTGTACTCTGCTTTGAAACTAAAGAATTAGATATTTTAATATTGTTTCTCATAACTATACCAGGGAGAATAGACGCTGATCAAAGATTGACAGAGTTCGCCCTAGGACAGCGAGTTTTTCACACTCCTAAAAAAGTTCAATAGAAATATTTTCCTCAAAGTTGAAAAATCACACACCCTCTTGTTCAAATCTTGCTTACGTGCCTGGTATCTACACACCAGAAACGAGGCACACCAGAGTTAGAACTTTATCCCTGACTCCCCCTGAACTTTTGACAGGAAAGGTCACATAGCCAAAGCATGAAAAAGCAGGAAGCTCAGATTGCTTTTTTGGTACCTCCTGGTATTTGCAGAGTGAATTTTTTGTTAGGATAGCTGACAGATCACAATGGGGCAACACGTTAACTTCATCATGCTTATGTAGCAAGAAAAAATGACCGCTGGACTGGTTGAGGGCACCTCTAGCAAAGTCGACCTGAGTTGAATATAAGGAAAACAATTAGGATAGCATGAAACAGGATTAGCCAAACACTTTCTACAGCCGGAGTCCAAGAAATTCCTATTTGCTCTTCAGTATTTGTAGGTGTGATAGAGTCACCAGACAATGGTGAGATGGGGGTTTAAATGGCAGATTATGGGGGCTCATGGTTGCACTGTCATCTATCCAGGCAGTTATTCCTCTGGTCTCTGTTGTCAGGGCTATGCGACATTTTTATTTCTCAGAGATGCCTATGTTGCTACAGGATGTTTCAGAGTTCAGATAATGGCCACTCAAAGAAGCACACCCAGAGAAAAGATGACTTCATGTCAAGATGAGGCTTAGGGAATAAGCTGAAATAAGCTGCATGTTTGCATATCAACGAGAGGGAGCAGGTGAACATTATCAAATGGAAGCACGGAGGGCAGCTGGTGAGATCGCCAGGGGCTGTGCAGGCCCCAGACAATTTGCTATTAAGTACAAGATAAGGCAGTGGTGCTCTAGGTTCTACCAGGCACAAACAACCCATAGGAAACTAAGAGCTGGAAGTACTCATTTCCTTTCCTCTTTATAAAGTAATATTTGAGCTGACATTATAATAGTAATCAGTGTTGTTAATGTCAGCATCAAGCAGTGTAATTGTAAGAAGTTCCAAAATACTAAGAAACATTTTGATTTTCACGTAGTTCTGTGTCAGAATAACATCATCAAGAGGACAGGCTTAAGGGAGGCTGTGGAGGCAGACAGCCTGGGTTCGAGCTGGTCTCTACTACATACGAGGTAAGTGACTCCCTTGCCTTTTCTGGGATTCCATTTTCTCAGCTGTAAAATAGGGGAAATAGTATTCCCCTCATAGTTATAGTATAATTGTGTGTAGGTAATTTAGTATCGTAAGCAAAATGGGTAGATGAAAATCTGTGTTAAAAAATTATTTTGCTCAAAGATTTCTAGTTTCTGGCTTGTAAGTAGCAGTTTTCCGGTACATTTAAAATATCTCTGCTTTATACAAATCTTGACTGAGATACATTCCAGAAGGCTACGTGAAATAGTATAAAGTATTTGCCGTGTCCCCATGGTCTGGAGGTGGTCCTCCCTTTTGACCTGTCCAGAAGTCTTAGCTCAGAGCTGACAGTCCCTACGGGGAGACTCAGTCACTGTGGCAGACAGGTGGATGCTGGTGGGGGGAATTCTTCAGCCCCTTTCTGTGGATACCCTGCAAGTCAGCACGGTGACTCCACGGGCGTGTGGTGTCAGGACATGCAGACGACACTGCAAGGCGGACGTGTGCAGATGTTGGGAATTTCAGTAGTACCTATAAAAATTTAACCAATTGCCCATTCTTTGATATAAAAGTGATATGGATATATGACAAGGCAGAATTCAAAATTCACATAAAGACTTTAAAGTAATTTGGTGTTTGAAGTGGGCATAATGTAAAATGTATAATGTGAAATGTGAAAGTATTCTTTCCTGATGTTAAGGTAATGTGAGGAAATGATAGAGAAGGACGGCTCTGTATTCGTAAAATCAGCTGCCACTCCACGCCACCATGTGGGACTACTCTTGGCTTCATTGGGATTTTATGAAACTCATCTTAAGGAAGTAAATATCTTTGTTTGATTACTTTTTATAATGAAAAATAGATAAGTTTTTTGCCTTCAGTTGTGCTTTTTAGAAACTAACCTGTTCAGCTGAATTTTTATTAATTATTGGTCTTTATATTGTTTCCACATCCTCTTCCTCCTCCTTTTTTATGCCCAACCAAGAATGAACATTGTCCTGGTATTTATGGGAAGTAGATAATTAGCTGTCTAAGGCTATATTAGGCAGCTATCGCTTTTTATTATCTATTTCATGGATTTTAGGTGAATAAGTTAAAGAGGAAAAATTTCCTATTTTTGAAGCTACACAATTTTAATTTGACACTACAATCACTTTCCTAAGTTTAATTTTTTTTGAGGTGGAGGAAGAAACTTAAAACTGACAAATAAGTCAGCCTCTTTGACTTGACACCTTGAATTATATTTTAACAACATGAAAGTTTTATCACATTTGAACCATTATCTTACTGGGTTATTTTTAAACATCTAGAAGTCTGGATTTCTGAATCTATTTGAAAAAAGAAACAGTTGATTTTGATGACTGTGTATAAATTTTCTAAAGCAGAGGTTGGCAAAGTATGGCCTATGGGCTAAATCTGGTATGTGGCTTGTTTGTGTCCAGTCCAAGAGTTAAAAATGGCTTTTGCATTTTAAACTGTTGTAAGAAAAACAAACAAACAAAGCACAATATGCTACAGAGACTGCATGTGGTCCACAAAGCCTAAAGTATTTGCTATCTGGCTTTTTACAGGAAAAGTTTGCTGACCCCTGGTCTAAAGGATTACATAGGTATTTTCTTTTAATTTGTATTAATGCTTTTTATTCCTGTGAATGCTGCCCTCATCCTTTCCAGGACTCACTGCTGTTTGGTTGTTCAGCCTCTTCACGGAGTATGGCTTGAGTTAACAAACACACGATACATCATTCCTCATAGAAAAACCTGTGGCTTTTCTGGGTTGTTTTCACGGCTTAATACAATAACTTTGCAAATCTAATCTCTAACCTTTATGCTAACTGGAATTAACCTACCCTGATCTTGACTCAAATCTTGTTCTCTGGCAGTAATTAATCCACAGTGTTACTCGAGAATAATTCTTGGTAGTGGGTGATAAAGGAAAGCAAGAAGGTTGAAGTTTGGCTGACTAACTAGGCTTCAAAATACATACACGTGTTGCAAAGAATTCCTCTTTCATAGTAAGAAAGAAGACAGAATCTCAGGAATTAACCACTTAAGGGAAAAATGGAGATAAAGAAGGGAAGGGCAATCTGGGGCATTGGGACATTATAAACTGCTGCTTTTCTTGTGTTGCTTTTTTCTTAAGTGGAAATGGACATGGGGAAAACACAATCCTCTTCCTGCAGGAAAACGGAACACCAGTTCTCCGTGACTCTCTCTCTTGCCCTCTCGTGACCAGTGTGATTTACCTCTCATAGTCTAGAACATCGGCTCCAGCTGACATCCTGGCTCCAGACAGCTCACCTTCGTTTGTACCATTTCATGTGAGAGAATTCCCTCAGTTAGCTGAGAAAAACAAGCAGTCTAGTGCAAAGTAAAAGCAATAACTAAAGAAAATGTGATCTAAGGCAAGGAGAGTTTGAAACAAATAATAATAATAAAGGTCAGATTAATATTTTAAACTGTTATCAGACCCCTCATGTCTAGGAAAGGTTTTCTCTTGAGGTTTTCTGAGAATTTCCCTATTTGTTTTCGAAAACTAAAGGTAGTTTTATGTTTATGTACTAATAAGTAATGTTTTATTCAGGAATTGGTTTAATCGTGGTTCGTTCCATTTACAGTTCTCCTAACTGCCCATTATCTTCTCATTTTGACATGGTCTTAATGTAGAAATGAAGAAAGAAAGAGTTAAAGTAACAGTTTTTACATAGACAGGAAAAATTGGGGCAGGTTCCTTAAAATTCCCTTTAGACTTTGTGGGAATGGTACAATCAACCACAAAGCCATTCCTGGCATATTTACTCTTGTCCAGCTCTGGTGGATTCTTGGTTGTCACATGGCCTTGGAGAAATGCATGGTCTTGTTTCCGCGCTAAGGCGCCCCTTCCCATGGTGCTGGCTGCAGCTTTCCGATGACCTTTGATGGAGAGTGACACTCACTTCCTGGCTGTCAGCTAACAACATCCTTGCTCCTTCTTTTAAGAAAGCAAATCTCAGGGAATGGACAGTCGGCCAAAGGAAGTCAGGAAGAAAGGCAGAGATTGTAACAAAATGAAAAAAATAAAGCGACTTTGGTAACTTTAGGAAGAATATCAAAAAGCTTCAGATTCTGATTCTGATTTACTACCAGATAAACTTTCACATACAGATATTGGTACAGAATGTATGATTAGCAAATCCGCCATTTATTTTCTTTAACACACAACGCCACATCACAACTGGCAAAGCGCTAGACCTACAATCATAGACTTGAATCTGAGTGTTTAGTAGTTGTTCAAATGATAGTACAGATGTCAATTCTGTGTAGGATAGTCTGTTCTCCCTCAGCTTCACATTCACTCTTCTTTATCCTCTCTTAGACTTGCGCTATATCTGCCAGACTCTGCTGCAGGCGTTGATGGGAAATTAGAAGTTTAGAAAAGGGGATAGGAGGAGAAGCTGATCACCCATATTTTGCCCCGAACCACACATATGAGCGTGCATGTGCGTGTACAGACACACACACAGACACACACACACATAGAGACACACACAGCTTCCGGCAGCCCCTCCAGCGTGACTGGCTCACAACTGTGTTTAGAATAATGCCTGCAGCATAGAATGTTCTCAGTGGTTGTCAGCCATTATTATTATTGTTTTATGCACAAAAATGTCCCAGCATTAGATTAATTTTGGAAGGCTGAAACCTCCCTCTGTCTTTCCTATGAGATTTACAATAAAAGGGCTGGAGTTCTTTATTTAAAAACCTATTTAACTTTAGTTATTCCAGCATTCTCCAATCCTATCTGAACACTGAATTCCCCCCACCCCCACACTATGTCAGATACCATCTTGTAGAAGTGGGATTCTACAGAAGATATTCTGGAAAATACTGACCAAGTGGGACATCTGTGGAGTCCTCAGGCAGAACCAGATTTCATCCTGGGACTGCCTCTTTCCTTGTTGCCTGACCTGAGAGGACTGCTAAGCTTCACTGTCTCCCCTTTTGGTTTCTCTGTAAGACTGTCAGTTGCTGTGGCAGACACACCTTAGGGTAATTTTGATGATCCCTGCCCTTGTATGATCCCCTCCCCTTGAGTGCGACTTGCTTCTAACCAACACAATATGGCAAAGGTGATGGCTGTCACTCTTGTAATTATGTTTCGTTACGTGAGACTCTGTCTTAGCAGACTGGAGAGACTCTCCCGCTGACCTTGCGGGAACAAGCCACTACAATGTGAACAGAAAGGAGAGGGTCACACGGCTGGGCACTGCAGGCAGCTTATAGCACCTGAGAGCCTCAATGTTACAGCAGCAAGAAAGTGAATTCTGCCAACAACCACGGGAGCTTAGAAGAGGACCCGGAGCTCCAAAAAGGAACACAGCCCATCTGACACCTTAATTGTGAGAGCTTGAGCAGAGAAGTCAGCAAAACCATATCCAAACTCCTGACCCATGGAAACTGAGATATAACACGTTTGTCGTTTTGAGCTGCTAAATTGTGGTAATTTGTTGTAGCAGCAACAGAAAACTAATACCGTTGCCTACTCACAATCCATTCCCTTTCTTTTTTCATTAGCAGCAAAATCTAAATTTCATTCAGTCAAGCTGCCCAGAAAAATACTTTATTTTCCTGAAATCTCTTTGCATAAAAGGGGACAAAGTGACAAATTCTAATCAATGAGTTCTAAGTGGAAGTCTGATGAGAATTCTCCAGGGTTCTCCTCTTCCTCATTTTCCCCTCTGAATATGGACCTGATGTAGGGAGTTTAGCAGCCATCCTGGGGCCAAGAGACTAATAATGATGACAGCCTTGACCTTGTTGAGCCACATAATCAATACCAGCATCCACCTACGTCTATATATCTTATTATGCAAGAAAAATAATACCCTATTTTTTAGGCTACTGTTTGTTGGGTTTTCTGTTATGAGCAGATGAATACATTCTTTAATGGTTAATACATGTGATTGTTGTGAAAATTTAATGAGAAAATATAGAGAAAGCATCTATCACAGTGTCTTTGGCCAGGGTTGGCCATTCTCTCTCTCATAAATATGGACTTGTATTGCTCTCTTGCTTCTCTCTTTTTCACCCTCTTTCAGCCCTTCCCGTCTTTCTTACCCTATTTTCATTTATTCATTAATTCATGCAACAAACATTTACAGAACACATGCTAATTCCTGGTGCTGTGCTATGCACTGAGGATACAAATACAAATAAAACACACGTCTCTATCTTAATATTTCAGTCCTTGCCTCACTAGAAAGAGAAGAGTTTAATGATGTATTATTGATTAATTTTGGTGTGATTGAGTTCCATTTGTGATCTCACCACATATTTGAATTAATGATCCTTTTTTAAAAATTTTTTTTTCTTTTTTTGCTGGGAAAGATTTACTCTGCACTAAAATCTGTTGCCAATTTTCCTCTCTTTCTCTTTTTTTCCTCCCCAAAGCCCCAGTACTTAGTTGTATATTTTAGTTGTAAGTCCTCCTAGTTCTTCTGTGTGAGCTGCCACCACAGCATGGCTACTGACAGATGGGTGGTGGGGTTCCGAGACCGGGAAATGAATCTGGGCCACTGAAGCATAGTGTGCCAAACTTTAACCACTAGCCCATCAAGGCTGGCTCTAAATTAATGATTCTTAATCCAACTCTGTCAATTCCTCTATTTCCAGATAAAGAAATTCCAGGCATTAGCAAGCAGATGATGAAGCTTTTTCTGGTGTGGGGTTAGAGGGTCCATGTGAAAGCAGTTGGCTGATCATAGATAAAGGAAGCTGTATTCTTTATTGTCAATAATTTCTAGAGCCTGACACATTTTCTGATAGCACCTTCCTGCTCTCCACTTACTTGACCACACGTCATTCTCTCTCCTCTCTGTTAAGTTTACTCCAACTCCACCTCTTTCTGCCTCTCTTTGGCCTTAAAATTCTCAGAAACGTAACCTATGATTTCGAGTACATTTTATTTTCTTAATTGTATAATACCACTGTTGAACTATGAACTTCTTATCTGAGAACGCCACTGTTATGGTCACTATCATATGTCTACTTTTGATAATAATGATTCAAACCAGTAAGTGTAGCAATGGACTTCATTCTCTTTGTTAAGAAGATGTTTCTATGCCCTTAACTATTCAATATTTATTCTGTTTTCGTTTACTTTACTGTCATTTATGTGTTGATTTGACCTATCTCAGACCACAAGCCAACTGAAGACAGGGAGAGTCTGATGCAATTCATATCATGTTACGTTCCAGAAGGCGATGAATGGTGATAATGGTGGTGATGGACTCTCTTGAAGCTCTTGAGAATCAGGCCTAAGCACACTTAGGCTCTGACTAAAATATACCTAATTCTTCTTTCAAGTACCATCTACAGAGTAAAACAGAAGCAAACCCAAAAAGACATAAAATATGTTGAAGACTATCTTTAGTTTGTTTCAGGTGAACTTAAGATAATGAACATTTGAATGGCCCTACCATGATTTTCCTAAGAACAAATAAGAAAGAGTGAGTGAGGCACACCATTTGTCTGACCTGAGACCAGTTGTTAGCAGGGCTAGGAGAAGCATGTGCAGGAGTCCCAATATTCTGTTTTTGGATTTTGGAGGAATCAGTACCAACCACCCCTTTTCCCCTGCTTGAGTTCAGAATCTTTCGAGAGAGACACACAACCACAAGAGTCAGACAGCTGGAGAGCAAAATATTACCCCGTCACCTCCACTGCTGGGGGACCTGAGGCTTGGTCTCTCAGCGAGGGGGACCTGCAAATTCTTCAGAGTCCCCACAACCCTGACCAGCTGCAGGCCCTCCCTCATAGGACCTCGCCAGGGGAACACTGACAGCATAGAGGAACAAGGCAGGCTGGCGGATTTTGAAGGAAGGGCAGGCTCAGATCCTTCTGTTAAACTCACAGATCACTCAACTTTTCCTCCCAAGACAGGAGGCTCAGCAGGGCCAGGACCAAGGCAAAGCAAGTGAGGCAAAGTTGTGTTCATGGAGAGTCAGATTTTGGCTTTATGTAAAACTTTGTTTATCATAGATTTTTTTTTTTTTTTGGCATTCATTTCGATTTTTAAAAATACTGCATTAAAGTTTTATTTTTCTTGATTATTGAGTTTTTTGGTACCTCCTTAAATTTTGTACCTGAAGTGTACGTTAGCCTCACCCTAGTCCCAGCCCTGCAAGAAGCTCAAGGAGTAACATTAGTGGAGGCCTTTTCAGATGGGAATGTCGGGAGCAGGGGCTATATTCCTACCTGGCTGTTTCTTTAGTAGTCTAATCAACCATACCCTACCACCACTCTGAAGATGCTCAAGCAGTCTGGGAAACTTTTCTTGCTTCAGTCAAAATGTTGGATCTCTGTTGTGATAAAGGGAAAAACAAAAATTATTTTTTGATTCCTATGGTCCTCAGAACCAAGTTGTTTTTTAAAACAAGTACTTGCGATGCCTTGCTTCTTCCTTCGTTAAGATTCAGAAAATATCTGAATATATATAAAAACATTGTGAAATATGTCAACACAGATTTGGATTTGTGGAATTTAATGCACGAATGTATCCAAGTAAGTCTGCAGGCTATGTCCATCAGAAGGACGGCCTGTTCTTTGACAAGTGTGTGCCTGCCTTTGGAATTCAAAACACATTCCACGAAAATCATATCCTAACTGGTTTGGTTGTTTACTCTGAAGAGGGCATTTTTGCACCTCATTTTTCAACTCTTGCATTTGTTTACATTGAAGCAAAACATTCTCACACAGGAAGAGACGAGATACTCTTTCCCAATCGAGGGAGGCTTCTCTTTCCAGGGTCAGGAACTTCATGTCTGCAAAGCTAATTATCGTGAGATTGTAGACCAGTCCTTCAGGCTCCATGTCTGCGTCTCTGACCTTTGCCAAGGGCGCAGCGCCACCAGGCAGACCACAAGATATGCAGAGGGTGGAGTCTAACTTGAATAGCCTCGTTAACTTGTTTTCTGATGCTGATTCTCATCAGAAATCATTTTGGTGCATTTGAGAGAGCTCAGTTCAAAAGGTGGAATAGCCTAGTATCAAAATCTTTACTCATTGAACTGTGATATCTTAAATTCTCTCAGCCAGGCCAGGAATGGAAAGCCTTTCACATTTAGACAAGATGTAAGCAAGCCATCGGACCAAGTGCGTCAATTTTGTAATTTTGTAAGCTTTGACAAATCAAAAACATTATTTCTGACCTATAGCTTACCTTTAAGCAAGATCTAATGGCACGGCTGCTGGACAAGTTTAGTCAATTACAAAAAGTTTAACAATTCAAATGAATTATTCTGAGTCTACAGCTTAATTCTGCATGGCTTTCACTAACTGAATACCGAGATCTGGGCTGTTCAATGATGTGGTGGCCGCTAGCCACATGTGCCTACTGAGCACTTGAAATGTGACTTGTCTGAACTGAGATGTACTTAAGTATAAAATACACACAAGATTTTAAAGACTTTGTTGAAATGATAATATTTTGGATACAAAGGGTTAAATAAAAATATACTATCAAAATTTGTTTCACCTGTTTCTTTTGCCTTTATCAAATGGTGCTGCTAGAAAATTAAAAATTACATATGTAGCTCACATTCTGATTCTGTTAGGCAGTGCTGGTCTAGATGCTTTGGAAGTAAACATCATGGAGAGAGAATCTGATAGACTTTGTGCATTTATACTTCCTTTGAAGGGCTCCAGAAGCAGCATTAATTTACGCAAAACCCCTGTGAAGAGGAGAGGAAATGCCTCTTACTAATGTTTCAAGGAAAATAACTTCAAAGGATGTTGTCATCATGACTAATTCATAAGTCAGAGAAAACTTTGGGTTTGTGCTTCAGAGAGTAAAGCATTCAGGGTCAGCTGATTCCCTCATTACTAACTCTTCCTGAGGTCCAGATTGAAACCCGACAAATTTTAGGTGGCGGGGAGTGGTGTGGATTTGGGCAGTTAGGGCCAGGTAGTAGCTTTCACAGAATACCTAGCAGAGAGTAGGTCTTTAACAAATGCTTGTTAAATTGAGAAAAGGGGACTTGTGAATTTAGATTAAAAGCTTCATTTAGCCTAATTATAATTGGTGGTATGGAGGGCCATGGTGCAATATGATCATTCAATGACTCGTTGCAGTGACAATGGTTCCCGTTCCACCATGGCACGGTTAGGCTAGGTCCAGTGGCAGCCACACAGTATGGGATCATTGAGCAAATGCCAGGCATGAGGAGTCTGGGAAATAGGATAGGGACGTAGAGTTCTGAGAGAGTAGAATAGGCCAGAGGTCAGAGGTCCAAATACATCAGGAAAGTATTAAACATACATACTGTGACAAGAATTTCAAAGTGTTGGGAGGTGAAGATTCAAGTACATGAGCTCCAGGTTAGTGGAAGAGCCACTCCCAGAGGTCAGTATAGGTACAATATCTTGAACCCTGAAAGAAGAGTAGGCAATGGTACCATGAGTTAAGCCCTGTGAAGCAAAGCTTGGCTCAGCCAGGTGCCTCTGATCTACTTCCTGCCTGAGCAGTGACTAGTTCCGGGTCATGGGTAGGTCTGAATGTCCCAATGCCAACAGGAGCCGACCGTACTTGATAGCGGATGGGATAGGATAGTAGCTGAACTTAGGTTCTGACAAACTTTCTCCGGCTTTGGAGTTTTGCCATCTAAAATGTGAGTCAAGCTTCTTTAGTTTCTCAGTTGTGGTTGTGGATTGGAGGAAAAGGTCCAGAAATGAGGGGCTTTGATACTGTTGTGGCTCTTCTCACCACTGATTAAGCGAGCAAAATTCTCCTCTGCCAACATGACCACAGATACTAGGCACAGCTACGAGGTGATTGAGATGTGTGGTTAAACCCTCCTTTTTCCTTTATGCTCTTTGCCTACTTGGAGGAGCAGAAACAAAATAAAATGTTTGGCATATAGGAAGTTATCATATGTAAGGACTATCTGCTTTCACTATAATCATCTCTCCAAAAAGCTTAACTGAAATGATCTTGTCTCAAAATGACTGTAGGATGTCAAACTTGAAAGCTGCTCTTTTTAAACTTGATATTGTAATGTACAGATTATGCCCAGCAGAGTACATGTCTTTATGGACCTGATCCTGTGATTCTAATCTGGATTGAAATAATGGCTTTGGTGCTTTACTGATTTTGACTAAATGGCAAGATTAACAGTGTAAGCAGCAATTGCTTAAAAGATGTGATCACTCTGTTGCTCTGTGGGAACACATGGGGCCTGCGTGCTATTATTCTTGGTTCGAAATCAAATTGGTGACCCACTTCTAATCTAACAGCTATTCTGGGACCATCATCAATGATTTAGTCATGGAGTCCAAATCATAAGTGCAACTTTCTGTTTCCTCCAAGAATCTGAATCACGCCTTATTCCTAAATCACTTCTGGACAGACTTGGTCTCTCTTAAAAGATGAGCTTGTCTTTCTCCCGTTACTAGAGATGCGACGAATCATAAAAATAGAAAGGGCTCTCAGATTTGACAATTTCACACTTTTCCTCAGTACTGGATTTGCTTAGCAAATGGACATCTTCAAATTCTTGGTTATGGAATATCTGAACAAGCAGAAATACTTCTACAACCCGTAATTGCCAGTTTGGACCATAAAAGAAAAAAAAGCGTAACTTTTTGTGGATTAAAGACTTAGATTTCAAGCATCGACTCCTCCCAGCCCCCACTGCCCAATCCAGCAGTCTTCTAAATACAACATAAATTCGCAAGCACTATAATTACTGTGGTCAATTATGCTAAACCAAGCACATAGTTTTTCCTCAAACACAAGCAAGGAAAAAATTGCCTTCACAACTCATTTTTGGAGATAGGCTAACAAGTTTGGGTCATGTGAGAACTGACTCACTTTTTTGTTTTTGCTTCCACGTTTAAGATGAGTTCATGATGAAAGGAATCTAACTAAATTAATCTAACTAAATCTTGATTGGGACCAGACGAAAAGAGACTAAAAAAAGTAGGTGATAGTTTTTAAATCCTTAAGATATCTTTATAATAAGTAGACCTCTTGTTTGATAAGTAGTTTATGTCCAGATACCTTCTAATGTAATGTAATTATTTTTCTCAAAACAGCTTTATGGGAGTATAATTTACATACCATAACATTCACTCATTGTAAGTATACAATTCAAAGATTAGTAAATTTATACAGCAGAGCAACCATTACTGTATTTTAGTTTTAGAACATTCCCTTACCCCTAAATTTCCGTTTTACCCTTTTACAGTTAACCCTGCTTTCACCTCCAGCTCTAGACAATCACTGATTTGCATTTTCTCTCTATAAATTGCTTTTTCTGGACACTTCATATAAATGTATTATACAGTAATTATGCCTCTCGTGTCTGACTTCTTTTTGGGAGATTCGTCCATGTTGTAGCATATATCAGTTGTGCTAGCCTTTGATTGCTGAATAATATTCCATTTTAAGGATATGCGACATTTTAAAAATCCATTTGCCAGTTGATGGACATTTAAATTGTTTCTAGTTTTTGGCCATTATGAATAATGCCTCTATGAACATTTACCTATATGTCTTTGTGTGGACATATGTTTGCGTTTCTCTTGCATAGATTCCTAAGAAATGAATCTCTTTGTTGTATAGTAAATTTATGTTTAAATTTTTAAGAAGCTATCAAATGTTTTCCAAAGTAGCTGTGCCGTTTTACATTCCCACCAACAACATATGAGGGTTCCCGTTTCTCCACATCCTCGCCAACACTTGATGTTGTCTGTCTTTTTTTATTATGCAATTCTAGAGGTGTAGAGTGGCATGTCATTGTGGTTTTAATTTGCTTTTTTCTAAGACAAATGAAGTTTAACATCTCTTGATGGGCTTAATCAACTATTTGTATATCTTCTTTGGTGACATGGCTTAAAATCTTTTGCCCATTTTTAAGTTGGGGTGTTTTTTCTTATTATAGGTTATAAGTGTTCTTTGTACATTCTGGGTACAAGTCTTTTATCAAACACGTGATTTGCAAACATTTTCTTCCAGTCTGTGACTTGCCTTTTTATTTTCAAAAATAAAGTGCTGAGTCCAGCCCAGTGGCATATTTGTTAAGTTTGCCTGCTCCTCTTTGGCAGCCTGGGGTTAGTGGTAGACCCTGGGCACAGACCTACATACTGCTCATCAAGCCATGCTGTGGCGGCGTCTCACATACAAAAATAAAGGAAGATTGGCATGGATGTTAGCTCAGGGTCAATCTTCCTCACCTACTCCACCCAAAAATAAATAAATAAAGCACAAGTGTTTTTAATTTTTATGAGCTTAAAACATTTTAAATTTTGATGAAGTCCAATTTATCAGTTTATCAGCTTAAAGTTGTTCCTGGGCTCTCCATAAACCATAAGGACATGGTCCAAAATCCACAGCAGGACATGCAAAGTTCTCTCAGATCTGTCTTGTGCTCATCACTGCACAGCTTCAGCTCTTGACCTGATTTCGTTTCTCATTCCACATCCCAATCAAAACATATCACCTGCACTCTCTTAATTGACCCTGTCATTTCTGTTCCCTGTTCTTTTGCTCAGCCTGCTCCTTCCACACAGAACCAGCTCCCGCCTCCCTTCCACTCTCCGGCTAAGTTCTTCTCTCTCTGTCTAACTCCTTTGTAACTCATACCCTCTGGAAAATTTCTTCTAATTTCTTCTAATCTTCTCCCCTCCTGGGCTGGGTTGAGTGCTTTTATTAAATGCTCCCTTTGCCTATCTCTATCTTAATACACATCACTTTGTTTTGTAATTTTTCATTATATTGTCTATTTTCCTTATCTGAGAATAAAGCTCTTTAGATAAAGGATGGTGTTTTAATTTTTCTTTGTATTTCTAGCACCTAGCATAACAACATGTTCATTATTAAGTACTTAATAAATATTTATTCAGTATATCCTGTGTTTCAAAAAGTCATCAAGAGCCTGACTTTTAAGAAGGCCAGTCTACTTGGTATATTATGCACAATCAGAGATAAGCATTTTTCAAACCTACATGTTCAGAGAAATAAGGTTATCAGATGGATTCTGGATTCAGCATCAAACTATTTATTCAGTTTATATTCTGGAAAGACACCAAAACATATGCCTTCCACACATTTTCTCTAATACTCAAAACATCCCTGTGCAAGTGAGGTAACTGTTGATATTTCTGTTTTGGAGGAAAGAAAACTCACACTTAGACCAAGTGACTTGACTGAGGCCATATAGCCATTTGCAATGGGAAAAAGAACAGGTCATACCTAAACTTAGCATGAAAATAAATCATAGCTTTGAAGAATACACTTAACAAATGTTTAGTGAGCATATACTATATCACAGAGAATATTCTAGAAGCTATGAATATAGAAGGGAAAGGAGACAAAATGTTCTGCTGTCATGGAGTTCATATTCCACGTAGTTATATCATTTCCACTAACACAACGGATGATACTCTAACCAACATTTAAAAAAAATTTTTTTTGAGCATTCAACTCACTTAAGACAGTGAAGACAGGAAAAGATAAGAATTTTGAGCCATACAGACATGGGAATACTTATTTATCCTTTAATATTTTCTAGGTAGTACTTGGGAAACAGGAAGAGATTCTCACGTACACGTGGCTTTGCATGCAATGTAGAGATCAAGACCTGTACCGGGCTCTGGAGCTGGAGTCACCGACTGTTTGGCCGTATTTGTCAGAGAGACTAAGCAATGCCTATACGTGTAATGGCATGCTTAGGGAGGAGTCAGAGCGGGAAGGAAAATTGGAAAGATGCCAGAAGGGGCTAGGAAAACAGAAAATGGTGTGGGAGGAGAGGGAACAAGGACAGTCATGGACAAAAGCACCATCTGAGAATCCTCTCCCTGTGCGTCTGATCACTATTATGTGATTTAGGACCTAGCCGAAGGCCTGTCACTGAGTTGGTATTCACTAAGTGTCTTGGGAATATGACTTATTGAAAGAAGTCTATTCATTAATTCAAAAAACATCTACTGATTGCTCTGATATCCTAGTCATAGTGTGAGGTCTTGTTCCCCGCCCTCAAGGGATACATAGAATATTTGGAGAGAGAAACAGAATCAAACTATTGAAAGGAAAATAGGGTAAATACTGTAACAGAGAGATGAACAAAGTGCTATGGAAATGTTAGAAGGAGCTACTTGCTCTCTCTCAGAACTTGGGGAAGGCTTCACGGAGAGTGTGGCATTTGAGTTGGAAGGGATATTTAAGGCAGGTTCTGGACAGAGTCTGGCCCATTCAGGGGATGGTGAGAATGTCACAGTAGTTAGACAGAGTACACATGGACAGAAGAGGCTGGGGACACATGTGGACCTTGCAGGCCAATCTTGAAGTTTGTATTATAGGCTGGGGCACCTGGGAGGCGGTAGGACCCACATTAATTCACCCTTTGCTCTGCCATCAGAGCTATCTTCTTACGAATGTAAGTTTTATGATGTTAGTACCCTTCTTCAAAGCCACAAAGCCGCTCAACCATCACATCGTATTATGAAATATGGGTTTCCACGTGCTGATGAGGGCTTTGGATAGACACCAACATGAAAGTCTTATTGCAGAAGCACTAATATACATAGGTCATTGAGCTTCTAAGGTGGACTCAGCCCCAACTCCTGGTATAGTCCCCTGGTGTAGTCCCCTCCCAGACTGTATCGGAGTAGGTCTATGTGACCAATGGAACATAAAAGAAGCAATGGTATGTCACTTCCAAGGCTAGGTCATGAATACTTTGTAGCATATGTCTTTCTCTCTCTCTTGGATTATTTGCTCTGGGGAAGCCATATTTGCCGTGTTGTAAGGACACTTAAGTAGCCCATGGGTTGCCCCATGTGGCAAGAAACTGAGTCCTTTTTCCAACAGCCATGTGAGTAAGCCATCATGGTGGCAGACTGTCCAGATTCAGTCAAGTCTTCAGACAACGTAGCCCTAACTGGCATCTTGACTGCAACCTCATGAGGGACCCTGAATCAGAGCCACCAGCTAAGCCACTCCCAAATTCCAGACCCAAAGAAATTTTGAGATAATAAATGTTCATTGTTCTAAGCTGCTAAATTTTAGGGAACTTTGTTATGGAGCAATTGATAATTAATACAGTTAGTGTTCATAAAAGTCAGAGTTAAAAGAAACTCTAGAGATTAAGTAGGGCAGGCGCTGATAATTGGGTTCAACATTTTCCAAGAAGCTTGAAGAGATTTGTGGAGCCCTTCCCCACTTCTCTTGATCAGAGATGGCACACATGTTGAGACCTCTACCATCCCTGATCCCAAGAGATGCAGTGTCGGGTCCAACCTTGCATGTCTAGTTATTGATAAGAACTCCATTTCCTGGCTGCAAGTCCAGGGCTCTTGCCACTATATTGTGCTACCATCCATAAAAATGACTTAATTTAACCTCTTTAATTTATAGGAGATATCCACCCACTTGCTGAAGATCAGTCATTCAGCTTGTTAAGAATTACTCATCTAGCAAGCAGATATTATACTGCTTAAGAAAATGGGAGATAGTTTGAATGCTAATTATGATATGCTGAATGATGGCCCCCAAAGATATCCAGGTCCTAATCCCTAGTATCTATGAATACTACTTTATATGGTACAAAGGATTATGCAGAAGTAATTCAGTTAAGGATCTTGAGACAGGGAGATTATCCTGGATTATCTAGGTAGGACCTAAATGTAGTCACAATGTCCTCATAAGAGGGAGGCAGAAGGAAATTTGTTAAAGAAGAGGAGAAGACAATGTGATGAGGAACAGGGAGAGAAAAGATGATGTGATGCAGGGCCATGACCAAGGAATGAAGCCAGCATCCATCCTGGAAAAGGTAAAGAAACAGATTTCCCTACAGCCTCCAGAAAGAATCAGCCCTGCTGACCCTTTGATTTAGTTCTGTTGTGCAAGGCAATTAATCTTTCTAGGACTCTGTTTTCTCATCTGTAAAATGGGAATAATAAAATGCTTATTTCATGGGGTGGTTGTAAGATCGAATAAGATCATTTGTATAAAATGCTCAGCATAGGACTTGGTACATGGAAACTTCTCCATAAACTTGGCTATTGATTTGGCTTAGACAGTAAGACTGCATCAGTTTTTTTTTACCACCTTTTGAAAACTCAAGTAGAGTACTAAGTAGCTGTTGGCAAACAGAAGGAATTGAATATTTATTAACTATTCTATTGTTACCATTTTATCAGGAATCCTGAAGTCTATTTGCTTCGTCCTCTCTCATTGTCCTTTCCTCAAGGGTATTGACTACAAGATGGCGAGGAAGCAAATAGAGAGAATGATTGGAAAATAACCCCTTGAATGAGAAACCTAAAGAAGATTTTGAAAGGACTTCTTTGCCTGTTATCTGTTTTTGGAGAAAGCCACACAAAACAGGTGAAAAGTTATCCTATTTATAAAGATCTCCAGAGAGGGAGTGCCCACACGCTCTCCTAGTAATTTCCCTAGGTACGTAGGAAGACCGTTCTTGGTTTTCAAAGAAGACTGCACTGACAGCTGTACGTTTTTCTTCACACGCACAGAAAAGGGAATGGTTTTGTTTTGGAAAGCTGCTTGATACACAATGCTACCTGTAAGAGTCTGCTATAAAAGCAGCCATGTGTTAGGTAGCAGGCCACGTTTCTTGAGCAATTTCAGGACTAAGGAAGTTATGGAACAACGTAGCTGTATAAACTTTTTCTTTTCCTTATCCTGGGTTAAATTTTAAAATTTCACTAATTAAAAAAAACATTGTAATAATCATATACACTTATATTTTTCTGTCTTACAACTCAGTTCTCTGTAGATGATTCTATTTTCTATTTTCCAAGGATTTAGCAGTTGTTTTCTGTTGTTAATTTGTGCTGAACACACTTGCGCAGATGAAGTGCTCTGCAGTTTCTGTTATGAGCCCTAGTGGCCAGGAACAACATCTACAGCATTCTCTCGTATATCGCGTGGTGGAACTTCTTGTGCCTTGTGATTGTTTTATAATGATACAGATGACACTATAAAATGAAGCCAAAGGAACATTCTTAAAATAGGATCTGATGCAGTTGAGTCTTCATTGGATGTCTCTCCACTTACAGAATAAAGATTGAGGAATAACTGTTGTATCATCATGACAAACAACTGACGTAGTCGAAGCCAGTGATCTTCTAAAGCCCTACAAAATCCTGGGCCTGTAAGTCAGAGATGACTGTGGAAATAAATGATTCTGGCTCACTGACTTTTCATTGGCTTCTAAAGCCGGAATAAGGTTCACCCAAAAGGTTAAAGATCAAGGTCTCTTCTATCTCTGAACATGCCTCAAACCTGGACATTGGATCCCAGTCATTGAATCCCAGGTTTGCCTGCCACCATGGTTAGCAGTACAATAGAGAAGGGAGTGCATTTCTCCTAATTCGGCCTGGATGGATTGATACTTGTTGAGCTAGAAAGGTATTGCACCTGGCACAGGAACACAGTCAGTCTGAAGTCAGCTGACCAGGAGGTCATTCTTGCTAATGCAGATGCTCAACTACCTAAATTGGTAATGGAAGCAGACATCTCCTAATTGAAGTGTTGCTTGGCCAACAGAGATTGACAACTGAGGTAGCGCTCACCCCTACATTAGGGATTTACTGCCTCACTAGTGCCATCTAATGGTGGCAGTTTAACAGTAACCTTAGTAGGTCTTCTGTGACAGCTTTAAAGTCCCTAAGTATAAGCCCTGTAAAAAAATTGCTTTCCCTCATTTAGCTGATCTCATTGTCCGACAAACAAAGGCACATCCAGAAGGTGGTGTTCAACCCCTCTCCAGGTAAGTGGCTCATACCAGCTTTTTGTTTTCGTGGGGAGTCGAAATTTAGTAAATAACCTGAAATCCTCCCAGCTCACTGAACTCAGTTCACAGGTTCTAGGAAAGAAGATGAAACTTTCATTTATCTTCTCTGTACACATGGATAGATACTGTGCAAAATTGCTTCAGACAAAATCTTGTAGATTTTGATGCATTTTATCTGTTTATACAAGATCAACAATGCTTTCCTACTCTCACAGTAAACACTGAATCCTGTTTATAATAGAAAGGCGGTATCTGCGGGGAGCATACGCAGAGTGCTCCAGGCTCTTTTTTCCCTTTTCTCAGAGACGCCAGAGGAATGTGCCTTTGCATCGTTTTCCCAGTATCCTTAAATCATGATTAATTTAAGGTCCTTTCTCTCCTTGGTTAGGCCTGACACAAGCAACTGCTTTTCTATCACATTGATTTTTCTGTCCTTGCGGATTCAAAGCCAGGGTTGCATCCTAATGGGGTGAGTTCTCTGACAAGGAAGTTTTGCAACCTAATTTACAGCTGCAGTCAAGACTGTCAGCGAATGCCAGAGGGGAACTGTCACAATCCACTGGTTAAGTATGCCTTTAATAGTGTTTATCCAAGAGAGTTTGTGATTTCTTCACTCTTCCCAACAAATATGTTATTTGTAATACCTATCTTCTCTAATCCACGTGTTTAAAAAATGTCTCAAACATGTGTGGGCTAGAATACATTTTGTTTTTCTGTGGGTACATTCATTTAACAAGGGCAGTCTCTGAGGAGCTATCAAAAACTGCCTGCCATCTTTCCAAATCATGTCTCTCCTGCAGTGACCAGGACTTAATCCTGAAGGAAAACAAGGTAATCTTTTCAAATAAACATTCTCAAGGATGTTTAGAGGGAACCCAATCACCAGTATGCAGAGCCCTCCCAGTGATTGAAAATTGTTTTATTGAGAGAGTACAATTATAGTAAGATGGAGTTTTTGTAAGCATTTGCTATTTTCAGATGATTAACAATAATAAGCTAAATCGTAAGCAAAGATGTGTGTGTGTGTATGCGTGTGTGTGTGTTCAAAGTGTCACTCGGGATCTTGTTTCTCAATGCTGTTCATGGAAAATGAGGCACAGAGGAATTAAAACCTTTCAATAGGTGAGGGGGTTGGTGAGGAACATTGGCAATATTTGAACCTAAGCCCATTAGGTTTTCACAGGGCTAAGCTGCTTCTGGTGAGAGTAAATAAGAGACAAAGAAATATTTGATCATTAAGTAAACAGGGGGCATTGAAACCAATGCAACTGGTCATATACAACTTAGTACATTCTTTCTAGTCTCAAGGAACTCGGCATGCAACAGAAAGAGAAAATGTAGAGTATGGATTGAATAAACAAAAAATTACTTGGATGACATAATTAAATCAATAAAGACCATGTGTGCTGGAGTCTGTCATATTACTTATAACATTATTTTGCATTTAAAAAAATTTTTTTGCCTATCTCTTTCCCTCTCTGGTCGGTGGGCTTCTGAAGGACAAACCTCTTTTCTTCTTTGGGTCTGAAGCCCCAGTACTTAAAGCTGATCCTGCCACAAATGACAGCAGGAATGGTTGAGTGAATAAATTTGGTCTTGAGTTTGATATTTTTCTCTCTCATTGTTTGTAAGCCTGATGTTCTTTACCTATTTATCATTTGTTGTTTAAGCTGCCTGTACATTCAAAGCATCTTTTTAATATGCTTTCACCTATACATGACATAAATACCTCACTACCTTGTTAAAAAATCCTACAGCAGGGCTGTTCAACAGAAATACAACGTGAGCAATGTGTGTCATTTTAAATTTTCTAATAGCCACATTCAACAGGTAAAAAGGCTAACAGATTTGATTTAACTCAATATATCTAAAACATTGCCTTTTTTCAGGTAAATTTTTGAAATCTGGTGTGGATTTTACACTTAATGGGCATCTCAGTTCAGACCCAACTTCAGGTTACAATGCAAACTACAGCATTTGGAGTGATCAGTGAGCGTATGTGGCTGCTGTGTTGGTCAGCACAGCTCTATAGTTCAGATGAGGTGTAGGGGGCATTTCCCTGATGTGGTATGCAACCCTTGCTATTATATCCACTCTCGACCCTTTACGTTAGAAACAATCCATCAGTATTCTACCTGAAAAATGAGGTCACCAATCATCCTGATTTGCCCAGGGGTCTCCTGGGATACAGGACTTGCAATGCTAAAATCAGGACAGTCCTGAGCAAACCAGAATGGCTGGTCATCCCACATGTAACCCATGCCTGTACAATCAACATATTTTATCCTCCTGGCCAGAGTGACTGGATCAGACATAGAACACAGAAACCTGATTACCGATCATGGGATTTTTGTGGGAACCATTGGGAAAAAGAACCTCACTCTCTACTGTGGCTATTGTCTAGAGCTTCAGCTAACCTTCTTTGCACCATGAGGGGAGAGCCTGATAAACAGTAATTTCTACTTTGGAGGAAATCAGAAATAGAGAGAAACTGAGTCTTGGTGACTTTTTTTGGGGGAGGGGGCGGTTCCTGGATCCAGCCTTACCTGAACCTACTCTGCCCTTGGACTTCTCAGTAAGCCAAGAAATTCTTTAAACCTACTTCCATTTTTTTTTCTTGTTCATTTAAACCATTCAGTTTGGATTTCCATCACTTGAAACTAGGACAGTCCTAACTAATAAAATAGGTACCAAAAAAGGGGTGGAGGGAAGGAGTGTAAGAAATCTAGCTGGATTTCTTCAGGCTCATAAGAAACATAATTAGAGGTTGTCTATTTTTCTTTTACACGGTCTTCTAGAGCTATTATGGGGGGTGTGTGTTCTTTTTTTGCTGCCCAGGAACAGTGGGTACCTTTGTGGCAAAAGGGGTTGAAGGCAGTGCATAGCTGCATGCTGGCAACACCCTAGGAATTAGTGGGGATTTTTGAAAGTGGAAAGCATCAGAGAGCTGCTATTTGTTTCTTCTCCTGTCTGTTCCTCTCTTGCTCTCAGACCTTTGTGCTTTGCTTGTGTTGCGGGTATTTTGCTCCATTGTAATGACTCTCCTGATGAATCATAAGCCTCGTTCTAGGTATTGGAAAAATCTAAAGGGAACGAGATTTCCAACCTGTGGGATGAGGACCCTTGGGAGGGTGTAGAGCTGAAAATCCATCCATCCATTTATCTGTTCTTAATCAATGGATGCTAAAAGTTCAATCATTAGCATGTGGAAGGATTCTAACATTTTTTGACAACTCCAAGAGAAGAGTGAGCAAGCATTCGGTAGATGTATTGAGCTACTAGTATGTAACTTAACAAGATCAAGGGCCCTATGTAAAGCAATGGACATATGTTATAGGATAACATTTAGACTTCACAGCAATCCTACAGGGCTGGCACTATTATTCTTTGTTGTTTTGAAATAGAAAAATACAACCATACATATAATTTTCTTCATTCACTATTCATTTAACAGTCTTCTTTTCTCAGCTGTTATGTTCTCAATGGATTTAACATCCAGGGGAGAAAACTGCCTTACAAATATCTGGCGATTATACCATGCATGAGTATATTAAGAAATACTGCTGGACAGAAGAGGAAGAGCTCCTGACAGCAGAGGTGGGGGCGGGCATGGGGCACAGGGGCCAGCAGAGAAGCTCCCAGGAGCATGAGGCCTGACACATTACAGTTATTTTGCTCTATTGCAAATTTTTTATCTTTTTCAGGAGTGAGTTCCATTATTTTACGAGGACAAATTTTTAGTTTGTTGTTCTGCATCGTAATGATATAAGTAACAGAACTCTGAATCGTGACGCGAAAGAGCTGGGCTCTTAACTAGACTTGTTGGATTTCTGATGAGGCCTGTGGGCAAAGTCTCTGAAACATTTGGGGTGAGAGTTTCCTCACCTGTGAAGCAAGGCAGATGAGCCCACTCATCCGTAATAATAGCCCTTCCACACTTAAGATGCTCGGAAGCCTTCACATGCTGCCCTCCGTTGCCACCTTTCCTGTCCTGCTGTTGAGTCATTACCTGGAAACCGCAGTTCAGAAGCAAGGCGTTGCAGCTAAGATTAAAGGGAACTCAGCTTACAAGGAAAAATTTCATCTCATTTTACTTTTACTGAAGTCAAAAGATGACCCCATGATAGCTGCTGGGTTTCTTCACTTAAGTATAGGCTAGGACTGACTAGTGAAGATCTGGCAAATCGGGTTAATGACGGCAGAGAGACAAAATTTCTCCACAGGTCTTCATCTAGGATTATCGGATTAGGAATTGACAAATAGTGAGTTTCATCCAATATTTAATTAGTATCCTGAAAGTTCCCTATACAGAAGCAAAACAAAACAATAACAAAAAAACTCACATTTTCCTATGGATATACTTTGGAAGCAGATCAAATTCTTGATCTTTGAACCTGGATTTTCCAAGAAATCAGCTTTCTTCTAGTGTTTTAATTTTGTGGTGCCTGGGAGTGCATTCATGTATGTAGTTATGAAATCAGGTACAGAGAGAGAGAGAGAGAGAGGGAGAGAGAGAGACTGTTGCATTGTATTCCTGAAGTTAGCGTAATCCCCAATTAAAGATAGAAATCATTTTTAAGACTCTATGAAAAAATGAGAGGATGGAAAGGGAAAAACTGTTTATTAACCATACAGGTGTACTTAGCCTCTCACACTGGATTTTTTTGGTTTCAAAAAATTTCTTAGTATGTTTCATTTTTTGATTTAAGTGAAAATATCTCATCGTTTTATGAACAAACGTGCCAGTTAGTACATATATAGAGTATATTATATTAATATGCAAAGTAATATACAGAATACACAGTATTACACAGTAATATACAGAAGACTCGATTTGGCTTTCACAAAATGGATATTTTTCCTCACTGCAGGTTAAACTTGATATTTTACTCCTCTATAGCTAAGCATGCAATAGTGTTGGCCACATGGTCGCCCAGCAGAGGGGTCCATATACTGACAGTGTCATGATGCTCTTCTAGACCCAACTATTTCTTAAAAGGACGCTGCTGCGAGGAAGTCGTCCGACTCATCCCACTCAGTGTATCAGAGTCCCGGACTTCGTGCACACTCATCCGAAGTCAACGCAGCCAACATCTGTTTTCACTAATTATTGCCTAACAGTAATATAAAAGTCTCTGGTGTTTTCCGCCTAACCTTTGCTACTTTAAATGTGGCCAGCCCACCTTCACACTGCCTTGTGATTGGCATATAAAAGCCAGTGGAAGATACCATCAAGCATTAACAACAGTCGTCACCAACATCTTCCTGTTTAGCATAACTGTAACTCCTGGTACTGCTACTACCACTACCACGTATCAGCTCAAAGGCTCCACTGCACCAGAAACAGGTGGATCTGGAAGGCTTGCCTTCCTCTCCACATCTTGCCTCCCCCCTTTCTGTCTCTTCTCATCTCCCCCCACCCCCACAGCTTGGACTTCTCTTTGCTCATGTTTTTTAGGCTCTTCCTGTTTGGAATCGATCTATATGTCAACAACTTGCAAAGCCTTTGAAGGCAAGCTTTTGCACAAAGCTGCACCCAGACTAGATGCACTGTGCCACACCACTGTCACCCACCCTGTCTCCCAGCCCACAAGGCAACAGATAACCTGCAGTTAGAAATTTAGGCTTCCTTCTTCCTCCATCTAAAGGAAAATATCAGATTGGTGTGCAAAAAAGGTGGCTAGGAGGTATGGCAGTATGAGCCAGGGGACTATTGACTATGGAGATCTCATTGCAAATCCTTTAAAACATTTGCCTCTTACCGTTGTCTGTTTCCTTCTGAACACTTCCTGCCCTTTAGCACACTATTTCTGTATAACATGAGAAGGGATGATATTTGACCCCACGAAAGGCCATGCTGTTCAGTTCACTTACCTGGAGGCTGGTACAGAGGAAGAGGCAAGCTTTCCCTGAGCTCTGTTCTGTCGGTTCCTGTCCCCTTCACCAACTGTTCCCACGACTTACCCAGACCCATTCCTTAAGGAACTTGACAAGAGAGAGCAGAAAATTCTCCTTTGTTTGTCTTCCATTCATTCATTAGAGGCAAACTGCAGACCTACTAGGTGAAAAGCACTGAGCTTCACCATGAGGGTCCCAGAGGAATACAACATCTGGTTCCTCTTCTGAGAGAGTCACCTCTGTTCACACACTTCCTGCCCTCTGGACTCACAATCTCAAAGGCAAGCTGCAGAAGGGGCTTCCTTCTTCTGGAAACCTTTACTGAATTATCAAAGCTGGGGGAATTGGAATTCAGCACCTTTTCTAGATTTGCTTTCTTTCATTCCCCTAAGCACATCTTATGTGGCAACCCAACTGCCCCACTTAGCATGCCCTGAACCCACCCTGCCTTTTCCTGCCTGCAAAATGAATGGAAGGGTTGCCCTCCACACCCAGCACCCCGCTCTCCCTCCATCACTGGGAAATGCACTCCTTCTATTTCAAATATGTCTTCCTTTCATCTTGATAGAATTCTTTTTTGCCTGGAGACCCAGAGAAAGTGACAAAAAACCCGACAAACTTTGGAGTCTAATGGAGCTCATTCTGCAGACTTGGGATCTGCTGCTTGCTAATCAAGTCCTATTGGAAAAGTTACTGGGACTCTCTGGCCTCAGTTTCCTCATCTGCAAAATGGAGATGATAATACTGCAAAAGAGTTATGTCCTTTCGATGAGGTCGTTTACATAAATGGCCTAGCGCAGTATCTGGTGCCCAGTGGGTACTTCTGAAATGCTGGTCAGCCACCCTTCTTGGCAACCTCCACTGTGAAATTCTGTCTTATAACTCTTTGCAGGATTATCTCCTGTGGTAGACTCCGAGTTGCTTCGTAATAGGCACTACAGTTTATTCACATGGGGTCCCCTGCGGCCGTGCACAGTGCTTTGTACCCAGCAGATGCTCAGGCATGTTGGATACATCAGTGTGTTCCTGTCAAAATACAAATGGCCATAGGTCTGTGAAGTGCTGGGCTCAGTGGGGTGACAAACGGGCCCGGGTACAAAGCCCAGGTTCTTTAAAGCCTTTGCTGAGCTCAGCAAGGTTCTTGAGGGTAGGGTAGTTGCACAGAGAAAGTGGCAGGCTCTATGTGCAGGCTCATGTAATTTAGGGCCCCAGGGTGACCTCTCCCTGGGGTCACACGCAAGATGAATCAGGAAAAGAGAGAACAGAGATGGGGCCAGCTGCTCTCAG
This sequence comes from Equus przewalskii, assembly GCF_037783145.1. Taxonomy (NCBI): domain Eukaryota; kingdom Metazoa; phylum Chordata; class Mammalia; order Perissodactyla; family Equidae; genus Equus; species Equus przewalskii. Next base: position 62,090,873 of record NC_091839.1, on the reverse strand, counting down.
ATCCTTAGACATTCCAAACACGGGGGAGAAACTCAGTCTTTCCTGACTAATCTTTGCTGATTTATTCTTTGGACATCATTTAAAAAGAACATTTTAAAGTAAATTAATTGAACTCCCATGACCTTTTACCCTACTTATATCATCAAAAGAAACTGGATCTTAAATTTTAAAAGATGCTTGATTTATTTTCTGTCACTTACAAACTACTGAGGAGTCTCAGTTGGTTTTGGGTTTTTTTTTTTAATTATAAATAAAAACTCCAGCCTTTTTATCAGTAAGTTGAAACATCTCAAGTTTGAAGGCCCCCAGTTTTAGAAAATGGGCGTTGAGTGAGGGGTGTCATAGGCATGGATAAATGATAAATGTATAATCTAAGACACACAAAAATGGGGACATATCGGTTGTTTTCAAAACAGCCATTTCCCCTTCTACCATACTGGCCTGATACTATTCCTGAGTTCGCCTCTCTCCAACATGATCTGGGTAAATTCTCATTAGTATAAGGTGATGTTTTTCAAAGTGCAGGTAGCAGTCTATTAACGAGTCGTAAAATCACTTTAGTGCTGGAATCATGATTTTTTTAATTAATGGAATAGAGTAGCATGGAAAATAAAATAGAATAAAAAATATCTAAATGTATTGCATAGTAAGGATGAATTTTATTTTAGGAAATTTTCATTTGTTTTATATATGCATTATGAAATGTATTTATGCCTGTGCTGAGTTGGAGTATATGATGTATTTTTCACTGTGGTCATATTTCAAAAACTTTGGAACAGCTGGATCTGTCTGGCCTCATGGTGCTTTGTTTACAAATTGCCCGGAAATGGTGATATAGTTCTGACCAATGGGTGGGGGGTTGGGAAAAGATTCTCCACTCAAAAGCATGACACATCGTGGAGCTCCCATCCTTTCTTTCACTGGATGTCGTCGATCTGTACATGCTTCCTGGAACAGTGGCCCCATCTTGCAACCACAAAAGGAGCTCACGGGAGGTCATGTTGAACATAGCAGAGGGGGAAGATGGAAGGATTCTGGGTCCTAGGTTCCTTGTTAAGCTGTGATCTTAAATACCTCTGCAACTATCCTACCTCTGGGCTTGTTATCCTTGTTATATGAGAGAATAAATCCCTTTACTGTTTAAGCAACTTGAGATGGTTTTTTTTATTACTCACCACTGAAAAAATCCTAAAGGATGAAGAAAGCTTACTTTAGGAAAGGTAAGTAAATCAAACCCTGGTTTACAGGTCTGGTAGAAGGAAAGCTTGGACAGGTATGTGGGTCAGAGGATGAGGGATGGAGAATCCCAGGCCCAAGCGCTGATACTGAGACTGCAGGAAAGAGTTGTGAGCACTGACTCAGGAGTAGACTCTCTGGGCCCAAATCTCTGTTTTCTACTTGTTAGCTGGGTTACCTGGGGAAAATAATTACTTTAGATTGAATGATGGGATATTAATTTGGTCTCATTGTGCTGGGTGGGTTGAAAGTTGAGAGAAATTAGAGGCAGTGAAACTAGTCAGAAGACTGTTGCGACACAATCCAGTAGTGAGTAATGAGGGCTTGTGCTCTGGAGACGGTACAGGAAATCCATAGGAAGGGAAGGATGCAGGAGATCCTAAGAAGGTGGACTGAGGAAAGACCTGACATGGGAGATGGGGCTGAGGAAGGAATAAAATCTAGCTGTATGATTTCAGTGCTGGAAGTCTGGAGCGGGGTAAGGATGATGTGGTGGTGGGGTGGGAATAGGGAGTGAGCAAGGGAAATAATTTCCCGTGATCCCCTTTATGGGATGGGACTGTATTTACTTGTAATTTCCTCATTGAATCTCCCATTTTATGGATGGTATGCCAGAGTTCAAGGAAGTTAAGGAGCTTCTCCTGAGTGACAGTAAATGACAAGGCCAAAATTTAATCCCAGGCCATTTTTATTTCAAATCTCTTGAGAGCCACCCATGACCAGGACAGGAAATAGGGAAATCATGAGGAAGTGAAAAGGTTTTAGTGATAAGACAGAGAGTTCAAACTGTAGATCCATAACAGATAGGAAAAAAAGGATGGACAACGTATATGGCTTAAAGATAGATATTTTTAGAATGATAGTTTTTTTAATTTAAAAAAATATGGGGTGAGAAAATAAAGGCAAGAATTAGCAGAGACAGAAATATGAAGAATGGCTGGGAGGAAAATTAGGATGGTACAGATATAGTGAATTCCAAGGGAAGAGTATGCAGCAAGAGGTGGGGGTCCATCCTGTCACTGCTTGAGAGATTACGGAGTTAGAAGTGAGAAAAGGGCACCGAATACAATAATAAGTGGCTTTCTGGTGACTTTCAAGCAAGAAATCCCAATAAGCTTGGCAAACACGTGCTAGATTATAGGATATAAAGTGAGCGAAGGGGACTGGGGGCCATTAATGAAAACTCACAATGGAAAACAAAGATTTGACGAGAAAGGGAAGATCTTTTCTTGTTCAAAGTTGAAAGAAAAATAATTTGAAGATACTTTAGAAAAGGAGAATAATTAAGGGAACAGGAATCTAGAAAAAGTTAGAGTTGGGGAAAGAGAGAGAAGGAAGGAAGGACGAGAAGCAAAGAGAGGAGAGGAAAGAGAGAGCTCCCAGAAGATAGGGAGGGACTCATTTTGGCAAAAAGAGAGAGAGAGAGAGAGAGAATGGAGATAATCTGTGTATAAACTGGTTTGTAATCCAGAAGGGGTAAGTAAAAGCCTAGTGAGTAACATCTAGGGATGGGGGAAGTTACAGCCGGTGACTTCTTCTGGCAACAGCTGATACCTTGAGGAGAAAATAGACTTTGGAAGGAATATGGAATTTGCAGCCAGTGACTCAGGAAAATGATGCAGAGGTATTCATGAAAGCAGCCTCGAAGTGCTATTGGGATCCCTGCTCCTGCAGTGAGTTCTCAGTGGCACTGTCAGTGGAAAGAGCTCAGAATTCTAGTCACGGCTCTGCTGTCATTAGTTGGAAAGTCTTAAATTTTTTTGCCATGAGGACCTTAGTTTCCTTTATCTATATTATGGGGCAGGTTGGCCGTGGCTCCTTACAGTTTTGTTGTGGAAATTCAATAAGATGAGACAGATGATGATGATGATGATAAATAACAGTAATAGTAATGGCAACAGCATCTAAAAACTATTTGGCTCTTGTCGTGGTGTGCCTGATACTGTTCCAGCCTTCCACATACATCATTTATTTAACCCTCTCCTCTCATCAGTTCTGTGAGATTCCTATACTTTCTGCTCAGTTTGCAGAAGAAACTCAGATAGAGTGGATTTAGTTGACTAAATTTAATGACTAACAAGTGACAGAGCCAGGATTCAACCCAAGTAGCCTGGCTCCAGATAAAGAATTTCAAAAATATAAAGCCTTATATTTTGCCAAGTATGATTACAGGATAAATAAAGCATTATACTCTTAAAACAGGGTCTAAATTTTCAACAGAGGATATTTTTTGAATTTACTTATTTACTTTGATTATTTAAGGTATCTGTTTTTCTAATCCCCTTAACTCTTTTTTTTTTTTCTTTTTGAGGAAGATTAGCCATGAGCTAACTTCTGCCAGTCCTCCTCTTTTTGCTGAGGAAGCCTGGTTGTGAGCTAACATCCATGCCCATTTTCCTCTACTCTATTTGTGGGACACCTACCACAGCATGGTGTGCCAAGCTGTGCCATGTCTGCACCCGGGATCTGAACCAGCGAACCTTGGGCTGCCGAGAAGTGGAACACATGCACTTAACTGCTGCGCCACCAGGTCGGCCCCTAATTCCATTAACTCTTTGTGATATTGTACTTCCATAGCTTTCTTTGTTTTTCCGCTTAGAAAATAGCACCTCCCATCTTCACGCAGTTTCCTAAGGAAGATAAACCTCAGGTGTTGTTTTGTGGTATTTATTTCTGTGAGCAGCAGCGTCATTGCTCTGGGAAGGATGTGTCTCCTCTGACAGATTGCTCCTAAGAAGCAGGGATGGCAGCTGCTGCCTTGAGCTTCCTGGTCAGCCCTGAGCCAATTGATGGATCAGGCAAAAATGACTGAATTGAAAGGCAGAGAGCTATTTAAAGGGTAGAGAAAATTTTTTACCATATCATAAAAATGTGGAATCAAATTTTGAATGGGTTTCCCTCAGAGTGTCACTTTAACGACTTCTGCCTCAAGGAGTCGTTGAGCTAGATTCCAAGCAAATTGTATTGGGTGAGTGATATTTTTACACCAAGAGCTCTACAGCACCAGCGCTGCTCATCAAAGGCTTGTCAGGCTGTTCCAAACATCCCACCGTGCCTGGGAGGAAATCATTGCTTTCGGTACTGCAACAGCTGTAGAAGCTTATTTGTAATATCTTCAAACTCAGTTGGCTGCTCTTTGCAATTGCTGTAGCTACCTGGGAATTTGATCAAAAGGAAAGTTAAAGAAGTTAAGTCAGGGTGATATCCTCTGTTAGCATCATGAAGAAAAAGCAGCCAAAACACAGCTTAACCACTGCAGTGTACCTGCCTCCCTAAGGGACAGTGCTGCGGGCTCTGCTACAATGACAGCAGGCAGACTTGGAACTGGCCACGAGAGAGTCAACAACTGATAAGTCGGTGCTCTGTATTCATTGGTTTTGAAACCTGTGTAAGGTGTTGTCAGAAGAATTTCTTTTCGGTTTCCACACATCCTATCGTCCACAGCCCCAATGCCAGGTCAATGTTCTGCAGGGTGAACAAGAGAATTCGGAGCCTCTGAAAAAGTACACTTTCTCTTTCTAACCTTGTTTATCTGTTTTCAAGAGAAGCTTGGGTGCAAAAACGGAGTTACTGATTCAGAGCACAGGAACTAGAGGGTAAACAGTAAAAACCACATAGAATCCAGGCAGCGAGGCCAGCGACGTCGACATCAGCCACACGGCAGTCTCACAGACCGTTAGGCACCTCGTGTCACGTCTTCAGTGATACAACAATTCGGGCCCAACTGAAAGAAAATCGATTGCGACTTCGAAGGTCCTCAGCGATCTGAAAACACAGCCGACTCTTCCCGTGGCAATGCTGCCTCCTGCTTAGAGTTTAACTTGCTTCTAGAATACGTTTTTTTAAAATTTACTTCTGCACTTTTTTCCTAGGGTCTACTCCACATTTTTGTCAAAATATGGAATATTATGTCAGACTTAAAAAAAAAGCATCTCTAATGTTAGGCTGTAAACATCCAGCGGACTTGGTTGAGCTCTCGCGGATCGTACTCAGAGCTGGTGGGAATGCTGAGGCTTGCTCTTTTTGATATTTCAGGGGTTCTGCTGACTTTTCTTAGATAGTAGATTTTCTTAGATATTAGCTAGTTTTATGTGTGGAATTTAGTTGGGAATACCATGTATTTTCAGATTCTGAAACTCAGGCTACGCTTGTTTAATAACACATTTTGCGATTTGCATTATATTTCTGTCCCCATTCCCCAGACTCTTACAATAGATTTGGGCACAAAGAATTGTAGCTGTGACCGAGAACTCTGACTCCCACCTTGCCTCCATATACTCTGTGCCAGACCACAGATCCAGGCTAGACAGTCTTGAGATTGTTCCAATCCTAAAATGGACCTTTCAAAATTTTCCAGTCTTATTTTTTGTTAGCAGAAAATCTGCAATAACCACATAGTTGTACAACATGCTATATCTTTTTTCATACATCAGTACTTTTGATTTCCAACATTATTACTATTATATATTTTTTATTTTACTGAGGAAGATTCACCCTGAGCTAACATCTATGCCAATCTTCCTCTATTTTGTATGTGAGCCGCTGTCACAGCATGGCCACTGATAGATGAGTGGTGTAGGTCCATGCCCAGGAACCAAACCCCGGGCCACTGAAGCAGAGCATGCTGAATTTAACCACTAGGCCACTGGGGCTGGCCCATGTTACTATTATATTTTAAGTTCCCTATGAAGGCAGAGGCTTATCTTGGTTATCAATGTCTCCTTGATTTTTAAAAAATGTTAATCAGATTGTGGCACTTCCCTGCTTAAAACTCTTTATTGGTTTCCCATGACATTGGTTAAAAAAGCAAATTCTCTCCATGGGTCTAAGAACCTGCCTGATGTGGACTCTGTCTCATTGAAGCCAGCATCCTGGCCCCTTGCTCTCTACTCAAGCAGCCCCTTTCCCTTTTTGCAAGCTCATTCCCACCTCAGGCTCTTCACACATGCTGGTCCCTCAATCTGGAATGCTATGTTGCAGGGATGACTTCCTTTTATTTAAATATCACATCTTCAGCTAAGCCTTCATCAATCATCCTATTTAGCTAGATCCCTTCCTCTCTTCCCCAAGCCCAATCCCCATTTTCCGTATTTCAGCAACCACGTTGTTTCCACAGGAGTACTTACCATAGTTCACTTATCTTCTTGTTTATTGCCTGTATTCTCCACCTCGCCATAAGCTCTACGAGGTCAGGGGCTACGTGACTGTGATATTCCTAGAGCTTAGAAGAGTACGTGGCACATCATAGATACTCAACAACTATTTGTTGAATGAATACATGAGCCTGGGAAGGATGTGATGATAAATGTACTAAGTATTTGTCATCCTCAGTGTAGAGGAATAGAAAGAGATAAAACTGAAGAGGTGACTTGAGTCCAGATTATAAAAGCCCTCAGTTGTATTCACTATCAGTAAAGCATTTTCAAGCGGGATACTAACGTCACCTGGCCTGAGTTTTAGAAAGATTGATCTGACAAAAATATAGCAGGCTTGATTATAGCAAAAGAATAGCCTTAGGGAAACCAGTGTTAGAGGACTAAAACCAAGGGAAGTGTTTAGATAGGAAGCAGTGTTAATTAAAAACTTTGATAGAATAAAGCAGGTAGACAATAGAAACCTCCTTTTGATAACTAACTCACTCAAAATACATGTTTTTGGGAGTTTGTTATAGAAAATGGAATAAAAAATTACTCTCTGTCCCAACTCTCCACTCTGAGGGAGTTAATTTCAAAGATACAGCTTGATATAGCTCAGCATCATTTCAGTACTTTGTTCTATAGATGGTCTTCTTGTCACATCTGGGATAAGAAAGTTAAACAGTTGTTATTTTGTTCAGATCCTCTAATATCTCCCAATACAGAGTCACATTAATTGAGATGTATTTGATTTTGGAACCCTTTTTTATGAAGTGTTGCAGGAAAGGAGGGCCAAGCTGCATCCCTTTGGGAAAGGTCATCTCAGTTGGTGGAGTACAGGATTTTGTGTTGCATCGTGTAGGCTTGAGTCCTGGCTCTGTCCTGGACTAGCTGGGTAAAACTGGACAAGTCATTTAATCACTCAAAACCCCATTTTATGATCTATACAATGGAAATGAATCCCGCCCTAACTCACAGTAAATACTCTTGAACTATAAGCTGGTCTACAAACGCTAGTGACCACGATTTACAGACACTCGGCGTCTCCATCTTGCCCACATAGTTATACGTCAGTATTTTAACTACTATTTATTCAGAAATGAATGGAAGGGGATTTACAGGTACGGAGGATGGAGGAGGAAGAAAAGGAGAAATAGAATACCTCGACCAGGCTAGTGTGTCCAGGCAATGGTAGACCCGTGGTACAGGGCTCATGGGCTGCACACTTTCCTATAGATCAAAATCATCAGGAAATTAAAAGCACCAGATATAAATTATCAAATATTGTAATTCTTAAAGCTTTTTTTTTACTTTTTGGTGAGTTTGTGAGAGTCTGGTGGGTAGGGAAGGAGGGAAAGAATCTTCCTGTCGTGCTGTCATTGTTATTGACAACAATATTTTCACTGTGAGGCAATGCTTTCTAACTCTCTTGGGTCAGGGACTTTTTGGGGTCCCTGATGAGAGGGATGGACTCCAGAAAAGTTCCCATGTACATCTTCACCCCCAATTTTGCTGACAAATCATCTGAAACCTGTCTAGAGAGGTGGTGAACCGTGGACCCCAGAGACCTAGCCATAAGGCAGCCACCGAATTTTCCCTGTTTAAACTTCAGTCTGTCTTCTGTTTTGTTTTAATTTAATTTTCAATGAGATTGTTCCCCTGGGTCATAATCAGTCATGAAGGGCTTGACATCATGCGAGGAACTTCTTCAAATCTTAACTCTTCACTCTTCTACTCCTTTCAGTCATTCTACTGGGTAATGGGGTTTGTTGTTCGTGTGACACTGACTAAACGATCAAGTCAAATGTTTTGGATTCCTCCTGGATAACCTGGGGAGCCCGGCTATGTACGGGTTCTATCAGGAGACCATTAGCTTCTCTATGCCTTTCACCACAGAGCAAAATGCATCCCTTTGAGCAAGGCTGCTCTTTTCTATCAGGTGCACCCCTCAGCACCACCCCTGGAGGGGTCCACATAGCACAGAGGAGGGGAGATTACTCCTAGAGTGCTCTCCCATCTGGAGTACCTTGCAATACGTCAGACACCACCAAACCCAAGGAGTGTGTGTACACGTATTTTAAAATATACAAAGAGTTTTGCTATCCAAAACTCAAGTCAGAAGAATAACAAAAAAAAAATGCCTAAGTTTTATTGAAATCAGACAAATTTCTCAAAGATTCTCTTGTCTCAGTCATTAGAGTTTTCATTCCTGAGCTAGAAAAGAGATGCATATATCTATATTTATTCTGGTACCTTTTACATTAATAGATGTTTAACTTTAATAACACCTGTAATCAATTCCCAGGAAGCAAGCTGTTTCCAGAACATCAAAAAGTGCACAGATATTCTTTAAATAAGCTAAGTGTATGAATGGTTGAAATGCTAAAATTGCGGGATTCTGTGTATATGATTATGCTGATATTTGAAGCAACTTTACAGAAGTGCACATAATTGGAAAAGCAGGTTTATTTGGATAAAATCAAAGTATTTATCAGTACAGTCCTCTGAGATGCTCAGATGAAAGGCACTGTAGAGGAATAAAGTATCATTATTATCATCATCATTATTAATAGCTAGCCTGGTTCTCTAATGATTTTCTTGAAGTTGCTTTATTGGTATCATTGGCATTAACTTTTCTGTCTTGATTGCAGTTAAGGAATTACAAACTGCTGATTTGTATTAACTTGGGGAACAAAAAGCAAACAAACCAAGCATCACCAAGCCAAAAATCTCTTTAAAAGGAGCAAATTTTCCATGCCCCAAGGATCTTTCATGTTCATTTATAAACATACCCTTTCATATAAATTGACATCCCAGAAAGGAAAGTTGGTCATATCAGAGAAAAACAGAAATTATGCTAGATCTCATAATACAAGATAACACTACATAGTTAGGGTAATGGCCATAGTTCAGGTTGCATTAAATTTGAATTTCAGCAAATTATGTCAAAAGAAATGACATTATCTTGTCCAAATTCAGAAAATCCAGCAATGACTCTGAAATTGGTTCTTTGGAATGGGGCCATATGGTTAGTTAATCGGATTTGATGCTATCTGGGTGGTGTTCTGGAAAGCAGACTTGCTTTTCCTGCAAAAACCAGGTTCCAAATACTCACATAATTCTTGTACTGAACACTAATATTTTGCTCGACTTTCTATCTTTTGTGGACGTAGACATTTTGAATGATCACGTGTTCAGATAAAGTGATAGTTTCCCTGAAAGAATGATTATACCTCCAAGTGAAAAATCCAACATGGAAAAAAGAAAATGGACAGTAATAGAAAACAGAGAATAAGACTTTTAAAAGAAAATTTTTAATCAATAAAAAAAAGAACATGAAAGAAATCCTCTTAATTACAAACTGATAATACAAAAACTATGGTAGGAGAAGTACAGAGTAATTGTAGAAAATATTGCAAACTGTCTTTCATGAACTTCCTTGTTACTATATGTTGAATGGATGATTTTACTACTCAGAAGCTGAATGACAAGTCTTGGCCACTGAAACCCAATAGAAAAAAACTCCTGGTGAGTGAAGCATACTGATAAACTAAAATTTCAAATTAAACCATGTTTTAAGGGAAAAAAAACACCTTTAGTTAAGAAATTATTTTATTAAAATTTTCAAAAATAAACCAAAATCTTTTCCTACCTTAGAAAATAAAGTCAGCCTAGTCAAGAGTTTCTTTGATAGTTTCAATACCTAAAAACACCTAATGATCAGTATTTTAAAAATAAGTTCAATGTTCAAGACTGTGGATCTATAACAGCAGTGTTTTTTCAGATTGGAATAATCTGATGCATTCTTCAGTGTGTGCAATTCTGTGAGAACTTATTTTCTTATTTTATGTTTCCATTTCACTAAGTTAAAAAATGTATAGGTATTGTGCTGTCTAGACTCAGGGTCTATTGTATCAATGCTGAAAGATCACCTAAGGAGTTAGTATTTAACTCTTCATGTCCTTGGTCCAGCCTAATGTCGAAATAGCATTTGTCCCAAGACAGCCATTGAGATGAATTCCTTTTGCCAGTTGTAACAAAAGAACTTTTCTTTTGCAATGATAATTTGCAACAGAAAAACCTCTTTATTGACTGAGACTTTAATTTCTTAGGTTATTTAAGAAACTGAGATTTTAATTTGATGTCATAAAAATGAAATTGGGTACCTAGCATTATGGAGTAATGAAGAAAATAATGAGTGGACTTACTACATAAATAAACTACACTTTTGCTATGTGAAGGCCAAAAGATGTCATGGCGTGCTATGCAAAAGATGACTTTACTATAATTGATTAGAGAGAACTAGTGGGAGTTTGGGGACTTCTCTTGGCACACGGAAGTGCAGCCATGTTCAACTGAAATGAGCCTCAGCAGAAGCAGTCGGCGCCACCCTCGCAACAGCCGGCCTGTGAGCAAACACGTCAGGTGTGGACCTTTCTTGCCTTAGTATGGTGAGGCGCCTTGTCAAATGCAACAGCAATAAATGCAGAAGCAAACATAAGAAAAAGATTCTTAAAAGGCAGAGATATTCTTTTGTTTTTTGCATTATTATATTTGGGGGTCACTGTTGAATTTTAGTGACAATGGATTGATGAAAAGATAAGTTCACTATCAAAATTTTCCCTTTTGAAGGCTGGCTGTACAATACCGAGGTTTGAGAAAAGCTGATTGGAGTAATTTGATTTAAGTTTTTGGACAAACGGTCAAAGTTGTTTGAAAAAAATAAACAAGCAAACCTTGATAACATCTTCCTTCCTCTCATCCTTCTTTACCTCCTCCCTCCCTTCCTCCTTCTCTCTCCATCTCCTCCCCTCAACCCCTTTCTTCTTTCTTTCTCTCCTCCCCACTCCTTTCTCCTGAACGTTGAGAACAGCAAGATAACACTCAGCTGTTAATTCTGGATAATCAAGATGTTATTTACCAAACGAAGAGAATTTCTAACACAAATATAAAATACATTTTATTTTTCCTTGGGTGCTTAAGTATCAAGAATAGTTTGAGTTTCAGGACACTTGGGTCACATTTCTTTTCTACTGATGTACTCAGATCCTACTCATGTGAAGACTCAGCAAGTTGATACGCAATTAGAGGTTATTACTCTTCAAAGTTCCAGGTATTCCTGGAAACAAATCCCGCTGGAAAACTTAACTCTTTAAAGAGAGAAATTCAGTTCCATTTAATAAACAATATTTGAGAGCACACTGTGCATAAGACATTACACTAAGCCCTGGGGGTAAAAAGATGCATTAGATGTTATTTCAGCTACTGAGGAACTTAGAATCTAGCGCGGGACACTAACACAGTGAAAGTGGAAGATAAAAATATTTTCCATTAAAATTTTTTTAAAACCTATTTGTATATTTTATGTTATGCTACTAGTGTTTTTTACTACTTTGGAGAGAAGCTGTCTGGCACTCTTTTACTAGAGTTCTGACTTCTGAAAGAGACGTTTCTATTTTACTAGTTTCACAATGTGAGAGAAAGGGTGTCATTATTATATATGATGTTTTTCTCAAGATGAAAATATCCTCAGGCTGGGACTAATGGATAATAGTGAAAGTAAAGTCAGTAAAAAGTGAAACTATGATGAAAGAGAACTGAATCCCACGTGGACACATGAGCTGGTGCTGAATGACAAATGATGACAAACGTCGTTTTCCGTGCTGGTGGCAGAGGGTAGGTCTGAGGAGCTCAGAGAGCCAAGGGTGGTGTGAGTCATCAAGGAGATTTTCCTGGAATATTTTTTTTTGTTATCTCTGCATTAAAAATAAATGAATAAACCCAAATAGTTTGGATTAAAAAAATTTAAAAAGACAAAACTATAAACTAAACCTTAAAATAACATGGCCTTTAATTATTTTGCTTTGACTTTTAAAAAATCCTCAACATTAACGGAAGGAGTATTTAAATCATAGTTAAGAAAACAAGACACATGATGTAGTAAGACAGCTGTGCAGAGCCAGAAAAACAAAACAAAACAAAACAAAAAATTACCTTCTTGCTCTCTCTACTCATGCACTAGATGTGCATAAGGGCAGGAATATTTGTGGGGTGGGTGGTAGAATGAAAGTGACGGGCCCAGAATGTCCTCTTTAGATATGAGCTCATAAACTATGTCTTGATGGGTGCTAGTATGATGGGGAAAAACTATGCGATCAAATAAGTTTGAGGAACTTATGGAGAGAAGTAAAGTAAACTGACTTGCTTACTGCAGGACTTCTCTGTGCCTTTAACATGCTGATGTGCTGTGAGAGGACCATGGTCCATAGCATTCCCCAAATACAGTCAACTATGGAACGCTTTTGAAGAGCTCACAGGGGTAACAGGTCCTTGGGACACAGTTTTAGAAATTTCTATGTTAGTGTGGAGCACATGGAAAACACAATTACTGCTCTTTAAGAGAAGACATATGAAGCCAAATTAATCACCTGAGTCCAAAATGGAGTTAGGCACTTGATATACGTTGTCTCAGTTTATCCTGATCTCTGTGATGTCCTATTATTCTTCCCCTGACATACCCCCAGCCCCCAATTTCCAATTTGTAGATTAGGAAACTGAGGATCTAAGAGATTAAATATAGCATCCTGGTAAACTAGTAAGATTCAGGCTGAGATTAAAATTTATAGACTCTTAAAAGCGTGAACTTGGGAAAGTGTGAATGCAACTGGAATAAGTTAAATAAGGAATGGAGGGCACCACATGATAGAGTCATTGCTGGATTCAGGGGACACCTGAGTGATGAAGAAGATGTGTCCCCTTCTCCAGACCTTAAGGTGTGGTGGGAAAGGCAGAGCCATGAGTGAGTAATTTCAATGTAATGTAAGTGATTAAAACAAGCACACCCCTCCCTCTGCCTTCGTCTGTGGTATCCTCTGTCCTTGAAGTACGGGGAACCTGGGCCCTCATCTCTACCTTTTTACTCACATCAGGAGTTTTAAGACTGAATTCCAATGCATGTTCCCAGTGAAACGTTTTCTAGCAGTCTGCTTCCTTCCTTATTTGGAATTAATTGCTTTCTATACTATGTTCCCATAGCGCTTTGCTTTTCCTCCATCAAAACCCTTATTTTCAGGGCCGGCCCAGTGGCATAGTGGTTAAAACTGAGTGACCCACTCTGGTGGTTCGGATCCTGGGTGTGGACCTACGCTCTGCTCATCAAGCCATGCAGTGGTGGCATTCCACATAGAAGAACAAAAGGGACTTACAACTAGCACATACAACTGTGTACTCGGGCTTTGAGGAGAAGAAAACAAAACAAGGAAGACTGGCAACAGAGGTTAACTCAGGGCCAATCTTCCTCACCAGAAAAAAGAAAAAGAAAACATATCTTTAAAAAAAAGAAAAAAAAAACCCTTATTTCAAAGTGTGATTTGCATTGTATCTGTTTATCTTTCTCCTAGATTGGGAGTTTCTTGAGGGATGTTGTTGTCTTAGACAGCCTTATAACCACCACTGCGTCAAAGGGCGCTTTACTTGAATATAGTGACCTCTAGTAAATGATTTTGTTTGGTTGCTTGGTTGTTTTTGAAATAAAATGAACCTTTTTCAAAGTCAAATTTTACCATTGTTTAAAAATCATTAATAACCTGAACTATAGCATCAAGAAAATTCTGAGAGGCAGAAAAGGGTAGCATGTTCTTCCTATTTTGTTCTTTACCTCCCTCTGTTTTGTCTTTAAGTCATAGAATATACGGAAAGGTCAGAGGAAATAGGACATGGACTGTCTAGCTCATTAGGAAATGCACAAGAGCCTATTCATGAACTAGCAATCCAGTTCGATTACCAGGCAATTTCAGTAACTACACAGACAGAAAATGAAGACTAGAAGGAAGTCCCTTATAGAGCCTCTAGCACCAGGCTTCTTCGAAATCTTGAGTTGTAGAAAGTCCCAGGAGGCCCTAAGTCAAGCCTGGGGAAAATATGATTATTTTAATCAGTAATAATTAAATCAGCAAGAGTATAGGTATTTACTTTTGTCAAATCTTGTCCAGCCTTTGTAGACTTTGTAAGAGATTTGAATATACAAAAGGATTTTTCTTATCTGTTTGTGATTTGAAATTAGTTGGGTATTTTTAAAAAAACAGTTGAAGTGGGGCATCATAACCATAACACATGTGATTCTTCCACATTCAGGATGATGGTAAGGCTAGTTATTTGTTCATAAATTATTAAACCTACGTAATGCAAGGCAAGTTTAAAAATGTGAACATATTGCCTCATATATTTTAGCCTTTAAAAAGAGGAGGTATAAACAACTAAATATCATGGGTAAGTACAGGAATAAATACACAACCAATTTTCTTTTATTTTTTTAATTTTTATATTTTGGGGGGAAGATTAGCCCTCAGCTAACATCTGCTGCCAATCCTCCTCTTTTCGCTAAGGAAGACTGGCCCTGAGCTAATATCTGTGCCCATCTTCCTCTACTTTGTATGTGGGTTGCCCATCACAGCATAGCTTGCTGAGCAGTGTGTACGTCTGCACCCAGGATCTGAACCGGCGAACCCCGGGCCGCTGAAGCAGAGCACACGAACTTAACTACCACACCACTGGGCAGGCCCCCCAGTTTTCTTTTAAAGAAAAGATTTAGGGACTAGAAGGTTTTGTTAAACTTGTGGCCATTATAGATTTACTTAAGGGCCAGATTTTAAATCTAGATATTCTGTGAGAGAATTATTTAAAGCTGGGGTCAGCACATTTTTTCTATGAAGAGCCAGATAGTAGATACAGGTTTTCAGGCCCCACAGTCTTTATAGCAACTATTTAACTCTGCCATTGCAGGACAAGAACAGCCATAGATTACACATAAATGAATGGTCCTGGCTGTATCCAGTAAAACTTTATTTATGAAAGCAGGCAGTGGGCCTGATTTAAAGCATTGATATTGCTATACTTCAAGATTATCTGTGGGAGATGACTAAATGTAGGCGTGGACATCTAGAGTTTTCTATGCCCAGATCAGCAGTCCCCTTCTGGGAAGTGCTCACCCTACCCTCACACTGTGATGTAGGAGGTTGAGTTTGTACTTCTTCCTTTGATTGAGAGTCTTCTTTTCCTGAATCAACGCTTCCTTTCACTGAGTCAATAAATTTGTCTTTGGCTTCAGCTGGTGTGAGCAGTATTTCTGTTTCTTGCTCCTGGGAGGATCTTGCTGGTACAAATGAGTAAGCACCACTAAGCTGAAGATGAGGCTGGAAGGGAGGCGGGGATGGTGGTTACCTCTTTGGCTTAGCTGGTTACGCCAAGCTGAAGGCCCACAACATTTTCCTCAGGTGAGGTTGCACAGCTGGTTGAAGCAGAGACTCTCCCAAGTGGAGGTGACCGTAGATGAGCAATCATCTTCCCTTGTGGAATCCCCCAAGAGCTCTCCAGGGACCGCCCCTCTTGGGGAGCTATTAGGCACACTTGCCCTATGTACGGACCATGGGTTGTAAACTTGAACACTTCTCCACGCTGTGCTGGAATTTACGCTGCCTTGGCCATCCTCCAAGTATTGTAAGCATCCTGACCCCTCTGGGAAGCTTTTGTAAAGAGGAATATTTTGTTTCTTATAGTAGTCATTGATCTTCTTTCACAATCCTGAACAGCATGGTCTTTGGGAAAATTTCAGCAGAAACGAGCAGAAGACACTCCAGCTGGGCCTGCTTCTTGTCACTTGAATCACTGTCTGCTGTGAGGGTCCTTCCCATCCTCTATCCCCTGGCTGGTGCATGTCTGTTCGCTGTGAAGCTTTGAGCAATCTGAATCCCTCCATGATTTCAGGGGTACACTTTGACTGCCTTATGGTGATTGGCTGGGCCCCCAAATAGGACATTCTTGGTCAACATTCACCCGTTCCTAAATGCACACAGCTCAGCATGTTATGTGTTTATTAAAACAACTCTGTGGTTTGTCAAACTGCAGTTAAATCGACATTGACTATTTTATGGGGCTCTCCCACTGAAAACAAAAACTGTGGGCTGATGGCAGAGAAACAAAGACTAATGTGCGTCCAACATGAGGGTAACTAAAGGCAAGTCAAAATAAAAGCTGGAAAGAGCTCTAACTATTTGTAGGTTCTAACTGTGTGATTATTTAAACTTGTCCCATTTAATGAGCTCTGTCAGTCCTGATTGAGTTAGTGGTTTAAAAAAAAGGACGACATACCTGCTTCACCGAACCTGAATGTGAACTGCACCATATAATAACAAACGATGATTTATTAGGGGATTTCCAAGTGTGAATATTAAGATATGCTATTCTATTTGATCCTTACAACAATCTTCTGAGGTACGTATTGACCCCATTTTGTGATAAGGAAAACTGAGGTTTGGAGAGGTCAAATAACATGCCCTTGGTCACGCCAGTGGTAAGTGATGGAGCCAGGACCAAAATCTGTGGGAGCACTAGAATCAGTGCCTATAACCTGAGAAAAATTGGAGGATCATCAATTTACTAGCCTTTTTTAGTGAGGTCCATCTAAGACCAGGGTGGTTTTGTCCCGGCCCCACGAAGTCTGCATCTTTGCTGAATACATTTGCAAACATACAATACACAGTTTATCTGAGAACCCTAAATCAAGGTTTTACCCTCCAGAGCAGCAGATTTCAATTAGGGGTAATTCCCCCCATCCCCCTACCCCCCTGGGCACATTTGGAAATTTTTGGTTGTCACAAGTGGGTAGGAACTTCTACTGGTGTCTCATGTATAGAGGCCAGGGTTGTGGGACGCTGCTAAACCTCCTAAAATGTACAGGTCAGCCTTCTCTCAATAAAGAATCAGCCTGCAAAAAGTCCATAATGCCAAGTTTGAGAAACCCTATTCTAGGATGCTCTGGAAATGAATAGCAAAATGTTGGAAAGATTGAGAACTTAGTCAAGCAGAGCTATATATTTCCTATCCATAGAGAATTCTGTGCTATCTCCAGCAGGTCTCACATCCCAGCCCCTTTAGCACATGTCTCCAGCAGGACTGGTTTGTGATGTCACGGAATATCATAAAAAAGATAAACTGATACCAAAGTGGAACTCCAACATTTCGGAAAACATAACTTTGGCATCCAGGTTCCTTGTTTCTTGTTCCATGTTCCTTGGCAGCCATGTTCTTTTTTTCACTCTTACACTGAACAGTTTTTCCAAAAAATGGCAACTTCTGAAACTATGCCTCTTCTTTTGAAACACAGCATATGCTTGTTCAAACGCTCCATGTGGCCAGAGTTCCAAACACAGGGCTTTTCACATTTGTTTCTCATCATTTTTGACAATTAGCCTCCCTTATTTCAATAAACATCTCACTCTTAAAGAGTAGTTTTTAAGTACCATTTATCTTTTCCTGGGTGGAGTAAAGATTTCCCATGAACAAGCGTTTCACGTTTTTTTTTTTTTTTTTTGCAAAATGTTTTTCCAAGTGTTTAACTCTGTGGGCAAACCTACAGGGCAGACGAAAAAAAGGATGTTTTGAGAGCTGAAAGTCTCCTCTAAGCTCCTAATGCTAATTTTTGAGTTTCCACATTAAGGAAAGACCCCTGCCGCTGAAAACAGTCATGACTTAACATTGGGGATATGGTTTCACTTCCATGCAAGCAAATAACATTCTTGTTGGGCAGTCATCCAGGAAGCTGAATGATATTCTAACCTAACATATTTCAACGGATACTTGAGTTCAATAATCTTTCACTCTATTGACAATTTCCAAAATTGAAGAAAAAAAGAGAGAAAGTTAAAATCACTAACTGGTAAATTTTATTAGAAGCAAACAAACAAACATTGACCGGGATACTGTTCCTTTAAGTGACCAAACAATTTAATCAAATAACATCATTTTTAAGTTCTGGAAAAGTATGGAAATGGTTGATTATTATAATTGAGTTTTAAAAGTTATGTCTGAGATCACCCCTAGATTATGGCATTACCATGGGCACTCCAACATTGGTGTTTGAGAGCCTGCTTATAAAGCAGACGGAAATTGGTTTACCAAGAGACATTTATAATACTAAGACCCACCCACAGAAGATGAAGCCATAGTCACGTCACTTCATCTTAACTTCATCACAACCAGACAAAACCATAAAAGTGAGTCTTTCTTCTTCCCAGTTCTTCACTGTCCCATCTTAGAGGCATCCTTTATGTCTACATTCCTTTTCAAGAGAAAGGACTTCTAAAATTCAAAAAATTGTATTAACTTGCCCTCATTATGAATGGGCACACAGAGCAATACTTGCCTAGTGCCTTGTCCCCACGGTTGGCCCTGACGATGTCACAGGAAGGAAATACCTATGAGCTTAGGAGATTGGTTTAAGTTGAGTGGTAATGTTTTTTGGCCCTATTGCCCTGACAATTGAGAAAGAAAGTTCCTAATTTACATTGTTTTTCTCACTAAATCAAGGGTGTGTGTATGTGAATGTGTGTCTATAAGATGTGTAATTAATTATGTGGAATATAGTCAAACCCAGGCAAGAAGTAATAATATGTACGGACATAGCATTTATTTGTTCTCCAAGGAACTTCTAAATTGGAAACTGATTTTAACTTTCTCAGTCTACCTTACAAAGGTGCTTCTTCATCTTTTTCTTTTTGTTCGTCTGCAATCGAAATGAGATTGAAGGATGGATCGAATCCTTTACTTCCATCACAGTGTGAATTTTATGAAGAGGTATTTTATAGTCTAAATTTGTTGGTTTGTGATTTTATTGGTTTGTATAGCAGCTCGTTCCTCCCTGGAGAAATTAAGTCTTCAGACTTCTGGTTGGCAAAGTCTTTGAGTCCCTCTGCTGTGCTCCCCTTGGGGGATGGAAGTGTCTCAGGTTGGTCTACACTGACTTCTCTCATTGAGCAGTGTACTACTGTTCCAGGGGAAACTGCCAATTGGCAGCCAGACATGAGCAGTCTGGACAATTAGCAGGCTTCTGTTCAGTCTTTAGTCTTATTGACTACTGTGACCGCAGAGCAAGTATGTCACTTGGATGAGATGGGAATTCAGGCATGTGAAGTAACTGGCCAGGATCCAGTGGCAACACCAAAGGTGGCTGGGGGCAGTGCTTTAGTCCCCTACCCCGATCTCCATAAGCCCTCCAAATATACCAAATACATAACAATCTAACTCAAAACAAACAGCGGGCTTGCTATGCATGCAAATTCAAAACAAATACATAGTGCTTCTTTGCCAAAATAGATTTTTGCCTATAAGCCCTTCTTATGTAGGAAGAAGAAACTGTCCACGCCAATAGTTTAGGAGAGAATATTCCCCAGATTAAAAAAAAAAAGGACTTGTGGTGGATGTTAAGCTTATTCACTGATATTTCCATGACCACACAGAGCCTCCTTGGATTATATAGCTTCTGAGCAAAAAAGTTTACAAAAGTGAAAAATCGACAGAAGTCTTTTAGTTTCTGGCATTTTAAGAAGCTGAGCAAACACTCTGACTAGAGGCGTCTCGAATAACCAGAAGAGATATTTAGGATTAAACTAGATTATTAACAGATGGTTGGTAAGCATGTAGAAAAAGAAGCCGTGATTGCTCAGAATTTCCATTGATTCACTGAAAACAAATCATACCAAAGCAACACCATTTCCTATTTAAACGAGCTCTGTTGAGTGGTAGATAAGAAAAATGTGACAGTACAGTGTTTCATTTTAGTAGGACATTCGATAGGGTCTCACTTGGCGGGGTTGTGTAGTGAAACGATCATTGGACTTAGAACCCAAAAATTGACTTGAATCTCCCACTTAGCAGTTCTATATGCTTTCATAAGTCATGTAGCTTTTCTGAAACTAAGCTTCTTAATCTGTAAAAGAGGCATATTTATTTATATATTTTCAATATCATTCCAAAATTACTGAGTGCTGGAGAGCAAGGTTAACAATTGTGGTTTGGATGAAACACCAGGTAGATGGATTCACAGTGAGATAAAGAAATAGGCTCAAAGACTATTGGTTAATGAATCAATGTCACCTTTATATAAGGGTTTTAGCAGAGACCCTTACAACTCTAAATTTTATCCTGTTCAGCATATTATCAATACATTTTGTAGAAATGCAGACGTGATTGTTATTAAAGGTATACATAAATACAGGAGGGTAGACAGCTTCCAATTCTAGAATCAAATTATCAAAGTATTTTATAGCCATACAGCTGAACTAAAACACAATGCCAGATTGTTTATATATAGACACAAATTTCTCCCTTTAAATTATAAAATATCAGTTACGTTATTACAGGATGGGAACCGACTATAATAGCAGTTCAAGGAAAAAGCACTGGGGAATTTAATTAAATGTAAGCCAAGTGGGAGAAAAATTCAGATGATTTTAGGAGTTCCTTTCTTCCTCTACTTGTGCAAATATTTCACTTATTTCAATTAAATAAATACTTACTGAATATTCTTAGTCCCTGCCCTTGTGGGACTCACACTTGGCTAGGAGTAATTATATTGTGATGTGATCTACACTGTGATAAAGGCGTGTCAAAGAGACTTGAGCCAGCCCTCATGGCCTAGCGATTGAAGTTTGGCCCTCTCACCACTTGGCTGGCTGGCTTTGTTTCCCGGTCATCGAACCACACCACCCACCTGTCAGTTGCCATGCTCTGGTGGTGGCTTGCATAGAAGACCTAGAAGGACTTACAACTTGTGCTGAGGCTTTGGGGAGAAAAAAAAACATGGAAGATTGGCCACGGATATTAGCTCAGGGCGAATCTTTCCCTGCAAAGAAAAAGCTGCAGTTGAAGCCGAGACGAGGACTTGAGCGAGACATTTTCCAGGGGTGTATATGTATAGGTGTGAGTATCCCTACGCAGGGCAGAGGAAGCTATAAAGGCACATTATGCCAAGTTGGGTCCTGAGGAAGTAATTGGAGTTATCTACAGGACTATATGGTGAAGGGCATCCCAGATAAAGGAGATCATGGCATGGAAGTTCATGGCACGTTGTAGAAGTACTATAAGTTTTGTATGGCCAGGGGACCAGCCTGGTGGCATAGTGGTTAACTTTGCACGCTTGGCTTCAGTGGCCCGGGGTTCATGGGTTCAGATCTTGGGTGCAGACTTACGCACCGCTCATCGAGCCATGCTATGGAGGCATTCCAAGTACAAAATAGAGGAAGATTGGCACAGACGTTAGCTCAGGGACAATATTCCTCACATACACACACAAATGTTTTATACAGCCAAAGCATAGACTTGTATGTGGTGTCTGAGTCAGGTTATGAAAAGCTTTTAATATAATAAACCTTTTGAATTTCACCTTGCAAATGATGAGAAAAGCATCCCAGATTTTAAATTGATGGCATCACTGGATGTGTGTTTGAGGAAAACAACTCTAAGGGCTCGGGGCTACACTGACAGATGGGAGAAGAGGCTGCAAGCAGGGAAACATGTTAAGAAATAGGTTAGTCAGGAGTCTTTGGCTGAAGGGATAGAAATCTAAATTGATCTGGTTTGAGCATAATAGAGAATATATTGGATCCTATAACCAAGGGTACATGTAAAACCAGCCTTAACAGTGGCTCTATAAGCATCAGTGACCTGAATGCCATTTGGATTTTATTTTTCTATTCCTTGTCTTTACTTCTTTCTATGTCAGCTTCCTTCTCCCATAAAAGATTCATTATCTTAATCTGTGAATATAGGCAGCTGTCTCGCCGGAAAGTTTCAACAATCCTGTGTCACGGCTCTGTCGGCAACGTTTGGATCATGTGCTCATCCATGGAAAAATCACTGAGGTCACGGGATGGGATGTCTTGACAGGCTCAGGGCTCACGTGCCTGTCCAATATCCACTCTCAGATTCTTAACTGAAAATAGAGCCTGGAGTTTGTTTAGGGATGTAGTGGGCCCAATCCTGTGCGACTGATCACGCTTAGTTTAAGCCAAGCATTGCAATCTTATTCCCTTTTTCTAACTTGCGTTTTTTTAAACTGGAGATGTCCTTGAAATTCACTTCATTCCAATGAGATTCCAAGGAAAGCATGCTGCAGGGGTTTCTAAGAACCCATTCACTCTCTTGATAAAAGAGATTGGACTCGATTGGGGCCTGCTTTTTTCCTTCTGCTTTTTTTCTTGCCGTTAGAACAGCCATAATGCTTTAAGCTGCAGTAGCCAACTAGTGACCATGAGTTAATATGTACGTGGTAATTGCCAAAGGAATTGCAAAGACATAGGCCCTAACTTTTTGAGTCACTATAACAAATGTGAGCAACTACCTACCTCCAGCATTCTTCCTTTCTTTTAAACCTCTTTTTTCCCTTTTTGCTGGAAAAGATTCACCCTGAGCTAACATCTGTTGCCAATCTACCTGTCTATTTTTTTTTCCTCCCCAAAGCCCCAGTACATAGTTGTGTATTCTATTTGTAAGTCCTTCTAGTTCTTCTATGTGAGTTGCTCCCACAGCATGGCTATCAACAGACAAGTGGTGTGGTTCTGCACCCAGGAACCAAACCTAGGCCACCAAAGCAGAGCACTCTGAACTTTAACCACTAAGCCATCGGGGCTGGCTCCTCCAGCATTCTTATTATGTGAGAAAAACAAACCTTTATTGCCTAAGCTACTGTTAATTAGTTTTGGTTACTTGCAGCCAAACACCTTCCTAAGTGTTATATTACTTCTAGTAAAATACTGTGGCCATGCAGATGATGTCAAGCAAAAAATTGGCAGCTATATTTAGAACACATGTCCAATATGATGGGGGACAGGGACCAGTTTCCCCCAAGGGAGAGAGTGGGTGTAGCATAGAGACAGTCACTGTGAGGATCACTGTAAATGGGACAGAAACCCAATTTGAATTTGCTACAGGGATATTTGTAAGAGTCACTGACTTAGCCTGGCTGTGGGATCTGGACAAGGACAGTGGAAATGGGACTGGAGAGAAAAGAGAGGCATGTGAGAGGGAAAAATCAAAGGGACTTAATTCAGTTTAGGTTTATAGTGGATTAGTGCTAAAGACCGCACTTAAGTAGAGGACAGTAATGGCTAAAAACTATGAACAGGTGAAATTTTAGTCAATGGTCATAGAAGCATAGTATCAAATTCAAGCAATTTTACAGGACCTAGTTGGCTGCCTGCTATCTATCTATCTACCTGTCTGTTTATCTATCTATCTATCTATCTATCTATCTATCTATGTATCTATCTATCATTGTCACCTATTGTCTATCTATCATCTAGCTTGCTAGATATCGAGTTATTTCTCCTCCAAATCTTACTTTTAACAAGATATAAATAACTTATAAAGAACCGTACATTATCACAAGATAAAATGAGGGCAAAATAAATCAGAATTGAAACAGAGAGAAAGTCAGCACAAAACAACAAAAGGACTGTGCTCAAAAACTGCCTGGGATGATGTCCTATACACACACTTGGCTGGACCAGTAGAGGTAATTGAATAAGGCATGGGAGAAGGGGTTCCTAAATACTGATTTATACAGTCTAGCAGCTAACTAGGAATAGAATCACTTACAATGATCACAGTGTCCATGCTGTCAAAGCCAACCAGATACCTATAAGAAGCACAACTATTCCTGATGTGCAACTAGAGAGAGGTTTCTCCTAGGCATCCCCAGAAAGGCTTTCATGCAGATATGCTTACAGCAAATCTGGAGACAGGCTTTACAGAAGTACTTATCGTAATATCCCTCACTATAGGATGATGGCACAATATCAAGTACAGTCCAATATAAGCTGTCCTCTGGGTTTGGAGCCAGGTAGACCAACGGTCCTGTGCTCCACGATGGTCAGGCATGTCTGGAATGCTAGGTTCAGTTCCGGGGATGTATTTTTACAAAAGACAGTTACCAATCGCACAGCACGCTGTATATATTATATTCTTAATAGATGCTTACTGAATGAATAAATGTTTGAATGGTTGCATGAATGATTATAGGAAATGGACATATCTTACTCGTATGAGAGAGGCCTCTGTTTTCCCTCCCTGTGCAATTATATGTTGATTATCTATCTTTTGATTAAACTGTGAATTCCATGAGGGAAGCAATTTTGTATTGTTTTTATTTGTAGCCCCAATCATATGGAGTGTCTGGCATAGAAAGGTGGTTGAATGATGGTTTTTTGAAGGAATGAATGACTGAGTGAGCCCATCTCAGATATACGAACAACCATGTATGAAAGAGGAATTGGACTGATCTACAACCTTATCTTGGTGTAATCTTGTCTCAGAGTAAGGCAGAAACATAAAGTGACCTCCAGTTTGGAGGCAAGATGTTTATTACTGAATAACCACAGGGAGATAAGATGTTTAAAGGGAATTTGTGCTTATTTTTACGGGATGTAGAACTATGCTGTCAGGTGCAGGAAGGAGAGCTCAGCAGCCTGTAGTCTCTCACTGTCTCTAATACTATTCTTAGGGCACTTGCAACGCTCCCCTCCATCTAGTGCTGTCTGCCTGTGTGCTAGAGGAGAGGATGCTTGTTTGGAGGTGGTGTTACAGAGGAAGGGACTTCCTCAATTTCCTCACCATCTTTGACTATCTGATCCACCAGATGAAGATTTTATGAGCGCAAAGCAAAGGAAAAAAACAAAGAAAAAAAGTGCATTTTCCAAGTCTTTCAACTTGTTCTCCATCTTTGGAGACAGCATACATTTGTGGTTAGAAGGCTAGACCCTGGAGCCAGAAGATCTGAGTTCAAATTCTGACTTCGCCACTTGCTTACTGTGTGGCCCTGGGCCAGTTACTCAACTTTTTGTTTTCTCATCAGGAAAGGAGAAATAATAAAAATAATACTCATGTCAAAGGTTTGTTGTGAGCATTAAATAAGTTAATTCATGTAAAACATTTAAAAGTGAGTGGCACATAGCACTCAACAGAAACTGGCTAATATTAGTATTATATTATTATTGCTTACTGATAGTTTCCTTTCTTTGATTTTTGCCGTGTTTAGCATAAAAATAGTCATAGTTAAAAATGAAATCAGAAAATATTATCACATATCTAGTATGTTCCAGGCATTATTCAACTATATGGGGAACATTAACTTTGCTCTCAAAGAGCTTATAAGCTACTTATGGAGGAAAATACAAAACTCACAAGAAACAAGAACACACTCAAATAAAAGTAGGAACATGTACAACAATCAAGCAATATCGTATTGTGGTGACAGTGTTTGGCAAATTATTATCTATCTATCTATCTATCTATCTATCTATCTATATGAACAATGGGTTTTTAAAACAAACGTTTGCTGAATCAATTTGTGAAAAAAATTGGTAAAATTTAAGCGTGTTTATTTTGATATTTCATTATAGTATATGCCGGAAGAGGGGATAACTTAAAAGAAAAACTAAATGTAAAAAGCGGAACAGGCAGAGATTAAGCTAGACCTGAAGTCTTCAAAGGTATAAAAAACTATAGATTATGTGGGTCATTAATAAATGAGTAAAACGTAAAGCAGGCTTCCAGCATTTGTGAAGAATTACTCTTGGAAACAGATAGGATGAAAATGTGGTATGAGTTTATGAGGAGTTTGTATATGTATCTGATCCTGGGCCAGGAACGGATTCCAAGCATATCCTCAGAGCTGGTCACACATGTGAATGTCCTGGAAAACCCGGCCATAATTCTATCTCCCCAAGTTGCTCAGCCCTTCACTGAAATGTTCTTGGAAACATAAATATGCAGAACACTGAAGAAATCAGAACAATTTATATGATTGTTTTTCTACAGAGAAATGTTTTAATCTTTGTAGTGAATTTGATTAAGATTCCCTAAGATTTGTTCAACCATATTCTGATTAAAATTCTAATAGTATTAAGAATCATTTACTTTTCCTGTAAAACATTTTAATAACTTCTACCTTACTCAAGACCACATTTTAGTTTACATGCAAAGGAAAGAGAAGGAAAACGGAAAGAGCCAGGCATTAAGAGAGTTAGACTAGAGTCCAGCCACAAAATTCCAAGTATTTTAATAGTTATTCTTGGTTTTCCCCGGTTTTAAAGAAAAATTTGCTACCTTTGCAATCTGAAATCACATTCGCGTGTGAAGGCTATTCTATTTAGAATCAGAGGTTCACAAAGCCTTTAGGTGAGAGGTGCAGAAATCTTTTCTACAGTGTGTTTGACAGTTGCTAAGCCAACCTCTAGCCAAGTCCCTCCAGCGACAAGTACCTTATTAGTGCTCAAGTCAGCCCGTTCTGGTATTGAATACATCTGATAGCAAAAAAAGTTCCTCCTTATATAATTCAAATGCCATCCACCTTTTCAGCCTCTGAAAATGTGTAAGATTATGTTTCCATTAAAACCCAAATTATGATTTTGAGTCCTTATGGGCCCTTGTAAGAAATCGAGTCTTTAGAACACTTCTCCGGTATTTTTCATTCCACCAGAGTGTTGTTTCACATGCGCTGTCATACAGATCTAGCCCAGTTCTTCACTCTGGCTTTCTTGTCAATCTGCCATGCTGCTGCCTTGAACCCAGATGGTTCTTATAAGGTGGCAACTCTGCCAGGCACAGTCGGCTGTTACTGGTGGTTACTACTTTGTAGCTACAGTTCTTTCTTCGGCCATCCATCTCAAGTGTAGGACAAAATCTTCATGTAATTCTCTGTAGGCTATAATTCTCATCAAGATTTATCAAAGATTTGGGATTATCTGCTATTAGATATAGTTGCCTTGAAGCCTGTAGGCCATGGAGCTTTCACAAAGCACATCCTATATAGCCTCTGGTTTTCTTCTCTGTAGCATGCTCAGTTCACCACCAAACAGAGTGTCCTTCAGCCTTAAATTCACTAGACCAAGGGAAAATATTTACCCTCACGCAAATCCCAGGTCTACATGATTCTATCCCAACATCTACTTTTTTCTAGGTAATTATCCTGTGAGGTTCAAGGACAATTATGTTAATATGTAATAATTCAACATCAGAAATTTCCCAAAGTGAGGGTTTTTCAGTTTTAGGAAATGCTAAGTAAAGGACCTCCTATCAGGAAAGGTTCTTGTTGGAACTAACAGAAAACAACTGTGGTTAACTTAAACAGGAGAGAAATTTGTTAGAAGAAAATTGGGTGGGCCCCAGAATCAGGCTTAGACAACAAACCGCATCGTGTAGAGGTCAGGCTGTTGGAGCAGGTCAGGCCCAGCTGCAGCTGGGGTCTGCTTAGGAAGCTGCCCTTCCTGCAGCCACCTCTGAACGCTGTGTCAGCCATCACTGCCAGACTCTATGTCCTTTTCACCTTTAGACCCTAAACTAGTGCTCTCCAGTGGCAATTTCCATGACAATGAAAGTGTATCTTCGCTGTCCAACAAGTAACCACTAGCCACATGTGGCTACTGAGCATTTGAAATGTGTCTGAAGAACTGAATTTTTAATTTTATTTGATGTTAATTAAAATGAATTTAAATAGCCACATGTGGTTACTTGTTACCACATTGGACTGCACAGCTCTAATCTATCTCGGAATTGTCAGTCAAAATTTTTCCAGGAGCCACTTTTCCGACACCATATGGGTCATCACATCAGTATAGACAGCATCCTCTCAATAAGCTTTGTCCCTCAACCATTGCACTAGGATGGCTTCAATAGGCCTTTTCATCATTTGACAAGGCCAGGAGCACCTAATGATGGGGTAACAAGGTCAGGGGATCTATCCATGCCCATAGAGTCTTAGTTAAGTGTCATGGCTCTAAAGCCAGACTTTATAGGTTAGAATTCTGGCTCTGCCACTTGCCATCTCTGTGACCTTAAATAAGTTATTTAAATGAGGTATTTGTGCCTCAGTTTCCTCGTGGATATGAGAGTACCTAACTCAAATAGTAGATAAATAAACTCAGATAAAGCATAGAAGAGTAACTGGTACCTAGTACGCTCTCAATGAATATCGGCTGTTATTTTCATGAATGCTACAAACACACAAATGATTTGCAAAAAACATTCAGTGGATACGCAACAGTTTTCCTATGAAAACTTGAATAAGTATGTCTACCAAAGTACTATGAGTCATAATATAACTCAAAAAGTTGAAAATGCCAAAACATTATTAACTGTAAGGGCCTAACTTCCAGAAGGGCCACTCTTACCTTCTTATTTGAGAATCTATCTTGTATTGTAAAATATCACCTTCGAAAAACAAGTAGTAAATTGTTTGATGATGAAACTTCTACTGTGCTTGTCAAAAGATTAAAAAAGAAACTTGTCTGCAGATTTAGGGTACAGAGTGTGGAACACACAATGAAGGAAACAATGACAATGCGACTAATCTGTGCTGACTCTGAAAAACTCATTAGTGGCTTCAGAAATTATTTCTGTCATTATACTGAGGGTTTTTATTTTTATAAAAACAGAAACCAAAAATGCAGAAAAGAACTCCAGCACTCAGATTCATACATGGAACATTGCAGTGGTGAAAGAAACTATGCTTGCCTTGCTTTCAGACATTTATTTCAGTCTGGAACTCTGCTTAGATCTCACTGTGGGCCTCCAGCAGCCAGCTTTTAGCACCATACAGTCCTGTTTTATGCAAGCTTTTTCTTTTTCCTCTGAAAAAAGGGAGAAAGAAAAAAATACACAGTAATCCTAATCCCTCAGAAAGAATTTCATTTCTTTCTAAAAAGATTAAAACAAGATAGAAGAAAGGATCTTGCTATATTTTTTGTGCATCCTTAGAAGACATTGTATTATCTAGCCAGCACAATTTTCCATCTGGTTTTAAAAACAAACATAACATATTTTAGTTGTCTACCATGTTATAGGGAGCAAATGGAAGAGTTATAATATAAATTTTTCCACAGAAAAATCCAACCTGGGGATTCTATTTTCTCATATGAGATCAATAAAAGTACCCCCACGTGCATGTGTATATAAATTTTGCAAGTCTTTTACCCATGTGTTTCTCAAATGCCACCAGCTCATAGAAAATAACAAACCCCATAGTTTTCTAGAAACCAAATCAGTAAGACATGGGATCTTCATCAGTTAAGAACTAAGTACTTTGAAGTATTCATACATACCAGCTGGAAGAAATACACCATTGTTGTACTTAAACCTAAACACGTGTATGTATTACTACTAAATTGGATATATTAAAGTTCACGGTTTCCTGGATGCAATTATGTGTATTTACGCGATTTCTCAACTGATAGTAAAAAAAAGAGAAATGTTATCTAAATTAATGCTTTATTTTTTTTGTAATTGATTTCCTAAAAGAATATGACATATTATGTGTATTTTAAAACTAGGATGTGTGTTTTGAGTTGATTTTCCAATAGCGGAGATGTGCCTAATGGTTCCTCAGCACATGTGCCTAACGGTTCCATGAATGACAGCATGAGTTTGTGAGACAGCTGGCCAAGGAGAGAAGAACTTTATTTATGCAAACGTAACACGTTCATATGAAAAGTTCACACTAGCGCCACGTTTTACCCAACCATATGACTAAATCTGAATCTGGAATACTGACATCTACTTGCACTTTTGACAAAGCTCTTTTGAGATGAAAATCCAGAAAAATTTACCCTTACTCATGGAATTTTCTGTTTTGAAATAGAAACTACTAGAGCTAACAAAGAGTGCTCTAATAGGGGGTCAACTTGTCCTGTCCAGGAGGACAAAGAGACAAGGGAAGTAGTGGAGAAGAAATGAAGTAGCCTTCGTCCCTCTATCCTCTTCCACTGAGCAGCAACGAGGTCGTTTCCTATTCCACTTTGTGTTAGAGACATGGGGCTGTTTATCTCATTAGGGAATTTTTTTTGGAAATTTGTTTATTTATTTATTTTATTGAGGTATCATTGGTTTATAACATTATGTAAATTTCAAGTGTACATCATCATATTTCAATTTCTGTGTTGACTACGTCATGTTCACCACCCAATGACTAGGAATCTTAAAAGACAATGGGCAATGCCCTAAGACCATAGCAACTGATGGTCCTTCTTCCCCTAAATTTCTCTAGACATAAACCCCAAACATGAAACTTCCAAAGAAAAATAATCCTCCATGAAATTGCCTCTTCAATTTACTCACAAATCTCTTCTTCTTCCCTCTGCTGTCCCATTTCTTCCAAAGGCTACATTGCTAGAACAGTCTCTTGTTACTGAAGCAGGGGATTGGAATGTAATTCAAATGAGTAATATTCTTTGATGAATGAGAAAGAAAATCTCAGAGATTAATGAAGGCTTCTGGGGCCATTTCCTCTTGTTTTGGAAATAAATTAATAAGGACCCATTATCAAGAAGAATTAAATAAGTGTATGTCTTATTAAAACATCAGGGACCTGGTAGAAACCCAATCAACAGAGTATCTTCTGAGTAAACAACAACATTGGGGGCTGGGAGGACCAAGTCAAAACAGCTTTTGAAAGCACACACTCAGACTGTCTTCATAAGATATGTTTATACAATGCTTTCACACTTATTTGGAGAGTAAAAGTTTTAGCTGGTTAGCTATTTTCTTTATAAAACCACAAATAGATTTTTTGCTCGAATGTCTAATTGACTAATTCCTCTCCTTGCATAATTCATGCTTTTACACACACGTGCAAACACAAACACACGCCACACACACAATTTGGTATGGTATCAATGTCACATGAGTGTAAATAGCTAATTTTGGCAATTGTTTTATAATCTGATCATGAGTGATGTCTTAATCTAGAATTTTGTTTTTGTTTTTTGCTTTTTTTGAACAGAGGCATTTAATCTCTGGTTTAATCATTACCTATTCTTGAGTAGGAATGGAATGCCACGCAGTCCTTCCAAACACGCTTCTAAGTATCTGACCTACCCTAGGAATAGCCTCCCACTCCAAAGGAAAGTATAATCAAAATATTAAATCCACTCTTTGGAAGGTAGCTGGAGGTTCATTCTCTATCTTTTCCTCCCATGAAAATCTCTGCTGCCTGCTGCCCCATGCTGGGACCAGGAAACAAAAGCATGGTGGTGAATCAATGTTGCAGTTCAAGCTCTGAAAGAGAATTTCTATTAAAATGGACAACAGATGTGAACAAAGAAAAGAAGTGGATCAAAGATGTGAACCCCATTCGTGAGATTATTTGCAAACACAAAGCATGTAGGTTTTTGTTATTTTTAACTTTCATCAATGCAACCGTCTGGGTGGAGGAGGAAATAACACCAAAAAATAAAATAAAGGGAGTGGGCAGTTATGGAATAGAAAGACTTGTAACTGTGAAAGGGAACAGGACTTAAAAGCAAGCAATTCCACACACGTTTTTGGGCACCTTATTTAGGAAGGCACTGTTGCGGACGCTAAGGGTACAGGCAGCACAACATGCCATGACTTTGACCTTGAGCAGCCAAGAGTCCAGTGGAGAAATCCAACTTACAAAATAACTTTAATAGAAGAGAAATATGAGAATTCCAGAGGATATAAAGTCAAGTTATTCATTATATATGTGGATGCAAACCATTGATATGCTTTTCAAGAAATTGTTTTCATAATCAAATAAAGATCTGAGCAATGGTTAGCTGTTGCATAAGAATTGGAACAGTTTGCAAACACCAGTAATTGTTGGCTCTTATGATTTATTCTCCCCGTGTGCTGGAGAGTCTGAAGCAGTTCTGTAGAAGAAGCAGTGGAGGGAAAGGAGAGCGAATGTGGAGCCTGTAATTTTCAGCACTTTGCTGGATTGTTACTCGTGGTTAGTCATTTCCTGCAACTTTGAACTTCACTGTCTCTCTCATTCCTTACTGGCCAATTACCATTCACACCACAAGTCACAACACCTTTGATTTGCTACTTGGCATCCCCAACCCCAAGTACATACTCACAAATTAGCACTCCTTAGTCCAGACTTTACAATTCTTCAAGTGCAATTTGGAGGTTTCTTTTGAAAGCATGGAGTAGTTATTGGATACTCGCTTATATAGTTCTCATTTTTCTAATGAAATGTCAAAGCCAGTGACAACTGTCAACTAAGTCTCAAAATGGCCCTATGGCAATGAAGGATGAAGAGAATAACGACTTATTGTTCGCTGATGATCATTAAGCAGATATCAGGAAAGTTCAGGTGAGAAACTTTACCTGAGG
Source organism: Equus przewalskii (assembly GCF_037783145.1). Taxonomy (NCBI): domain Eukaryota; kingdom Metazoa; phylum Chordata; class Mammalia; order Perissodactyla; family Equidae; genus Equus; species Equus przewalskii. The sequence goes on along the minus strand of NC_091839.1, from coordinate 62,058,537 downwards.
TCGTAGAAGAAAATGGGGAAAAGTGTTGGGTTTGTCCTTACTTTAAAAGCTGGCTTTTCATTCTAAGAAACATGAACTAGATCAACAATAAAGATACTAAGCACTTATTTTAGGACTCTGAAAATGTTCTAAGGTCTATGGAACAACTTTGAAAGGCTCTCTTTTGATAAGGATATTTGTGTAAGGAAAAGAAAGATTGTAGTTCAAATTTTCCTGGTCAATGATCTCAAATGGCAGGGGTACTCAAATCAAGTCCAAAAGCTGTTCCAAATTCTAAATCAGAAAACAAATTAATTATTCTTAAATGTTTAGGTAACATATACATTACAGTTAGCCTAGTTAGTATAGTCATAAAATAGTATTTTTATGTGCTAATTTCTTTTTTTATGGTGGGCATTCATATCAGTTTTATTCAGTGAGGAGCATTGTCTTAGGAATTTAAATGATTGTAGAGGCTGCCTGTAACATTTTATTTGCTCAAAGTTAATCATCACAATGGAAATAATATTTTTTTCCTTTATTTTGAGGAAGATTAACCCTGAGCTAACGTCTGTCACCAATCTTCTTCTTTTTTCCTGAGGAAGACTGGCCCTGAGCTGTCATCCCAGCCCGTCTTCCTCTGCTTTTATATGTGGGACACCTGCCACAGCATGGCTTGACGGGCGGTGCTATGTCCGCACCCGGGATCCGAACCGGCGAACCCCGGGCCACTGAAGAGGAACGTTTGAGCTTAACCTCTGCACCACCGGGCAAGCCCCCTGATGAATTTATTTTTGATTTATCTTATTCTGAGTAGCTAGGGCTAGTAAAAACAGAGAAACCTAAACAAATGGAAGGAATCAAAAAACAATAGTTTCTGATTTTAATTTATTTCTATGAAAAAGTAGGTTTCATTCTGAAACAATTTGTTTTGTGACAGCGTCCAGAAATGTATTGTGGTAGAAGATATGTTTGCTCCTTTAAGTAACAACTTCACAAATAAACACATTAATTAATTGGAAAGGGTAACATCCAGCTTCCTACCCTAATGAAATGAAAAAAGGCATAAAGTAAAAACAAATCAATAGCACTTTAAAGTGGTCAAATTATTTTCACAGTGAGTGATGGATTCATGGACAAAGAGAATTTTAAAAAGAGAGTCAGAACACAAGAAACAGTCAGCTATTCAAGGTCTGTAGGCTTATAAAAGGAAGTTAGGGGGCTGGCCCCGTGGCCGAGTGGTTAAGTTCACGCGCTCCGCTGCAGGCGGCCCAGTGTTTCGTCGGTTCGAATCCTGGGCGCGGACATGGCACTGCTCAACAAACCACGCTGAGGCAGCGTCCCACATGCCACAACTAGAGGAACCCACAACGAAGAATACACAACTATGTACCGGGGGGCTTTGGGGAGAAAAAGGAAAAAATAAAATCTTTAAAAAAAAAAAAAAAAAGGAAGTTAGAACGGGAATTTAACCTAACAGCATAGTGATTTTGATTATTTATGATAACGAAGGATGCAGTGAAGAAGGGCTATATATTAATAAAAAACGTAGCAAAGAACCGTTTCTTTTTCTAGTGCCTTTCAGCTTACATCTTCCTGCCATATTTTAAAGAAAGTCCTCTTGGTCTACACATAATGAAATTGTCCCAAGTCAGTGTAACCTGTTCTTTTCATCCTCTTGATCAGATGAATATAACAATGTATCAGAGAGAAGGATCTAGTTTGAGAGAGAGAAGGAACATTCTGGAATCATACCTAACTGGAAGATCAATTCTCGAGAAATTAAAGACTAATTGTACATAGTTACAAAGGGGGATTTGAAGTCATAAGAGTAACAGAAAATTTTAAAGACCATAGAAAAGGCAGATGTATAACAGCTGAGTGTTTTGTGCTAGATTGGATATCACTGAAATGGGGTGGTTTGTGCCTGACTCCCGTATGTTCACAAATGAAGCAGAGCACACACACACACACACACGCGCGCACACACACACACACACACACACACACGAGTAAATCACTTTTCCTCTTAGGAGATCTCATGGGTCCAATTCCTGGGTTCCACAAGGCGGACTTGCTTTCTCTCCAGTCCCATTTTCTCTCATGTGCTGCCTCGCACGTCACCCTTCAGAAGCACCAAAGTGTTCCTTGTGTCCACACTTCCCCCTACTTCCTCCAACAAGCACTTATGCCATGCTCTTCCTTAAGAAGGCTCTCTCCATGAAAAACTTTCCCATATTTCATTGCCGCTCATTCATAATATATGCAGGTCAGGCATTATCTTCTCTAGGAAAATTTTCCTAGTCCCTTATTTGAATTAATTGTATGTCTGGGCACTCTAAGTAAAATCCTGGGCAAATACACATGTAAATATACCATGCATTTCCTTGTCTGTCTCCCTAAGGAGACTTTTAGCATCTCCAGTGTAGATACGTGCTTTAATCACCTCCAGCTCATTGCACGGCACAGTGCTCAGTACATACCTAGTGAAATAAACCCAGCAGAACTGAAAGCCAGACTAGGTCAGTGCTAGTCAACGTGTGATCCACCAACTGGCACCAGACTGCAAATAGTGTTTCTGGTGCTCTGCAATGAGATATGTACAGAAATTGAAAGGAGGCATTTAGAAGCTTTTATTGCAATTTAACATTGTTGTTATATTTAAGCTCCTGACTTGTGTCTGTGAACAGAGTATAGACTAGTTTTATACTGTCAAACTTATACTGTGAGTCCTATGCGGCATGAGATGCATAATAATTATGCACAGTAAGAATATATTGCAACATGTGACATTTTCAGGTTAGTCAATTGCAACTCCAAAATATATAGAAATATGAGAAAATGCAAGCATTTGTTTATTCTTATAACTTGTAATTTTCAAATCATTCCATATTAATCAAATTAAATTTATGGTTTAATATTATCAGCTAAATAACAGACATAAAAATGCACTATTTATTTGCATTTTTAATTAATGTATGGTAAAATAGCTTCATTGGATTACTTTTGGCTAGAAAAGGAAGCATTTCTCTAAGTATGAACATACAAGTAAATGAAATGATCATGATGACTATGACAGTCATTCTAAGAAAGTAAAGACCAAATGAATTTGTACTTCTTTTACTTGGAATTATGATCCTCACACCCTGAGTTCTACTTTGTAGTCATAATTGGTGGCAGAATGCTAAAATCGCAGTTGGTTATTAGTAAAGATGTGTTGGCTAATGAAGTAAAGAAACTATTAAAAGTTGAGGGTCATTTACATACAAATCATAAACCACAGGTTTAAAACCAAAATGATTCTGAAAGAAAGACTGTTAAATTCAAAAGCCAATAGAAGAAGGTGCTTAATATTTAGTAATTAATTAATATTAGTGATTTTCAGTCTTTTTGTAAAGTAGCACTTTGGGGTGCTAAGAATCAGAAATCATAGACAACTGCTGAAGCGCTAGTGAAAGACTGAATCAAAGATGCTGTCTTAGAAATACTGGGAAAATCTGCAGAGAAGAGGTAAGATTATGTGTGTTTCCAATGACATCATAGTTGGATGTTTTCAGAAACTGCTCAGTTCTGTGGAAGACCTATGCAAAGAATAAGCAAAACCAGCAGAGTATTTTTTTTATTGCACTTGACAAATGCACATGTATTATTAACATAGCAATTCTTTTAGCGTATGTGCAGTCTGTACATGATGGTGATGTGAAGGAAGAATTATTTTTTTGACCTTCAGTGATGACAATGAATGCTAACTCTGAAACTGTATAAAAGTAAGAAAACGATGAAGTATTACATTATCAACAAATTTGGTTTGGAGTCTAAGTTTTGCACGGGACAGCGTTCTGATGGTGGGCCAGCTGTGACAGAATAATGTTCTGGAGTTGTTATGTAGCTTGAGGAGCTTGGGTTAGAATGAAAGTAACGCACTGCTTCCTTCATCAAGGAAATTTTTCTATTAAAATGAAAAGACAGCTGTAATAAGCAGTACCCCAACAACATAGTAAAAATTTGTATTATGTAAAGGCTAATGCGTTAAATTAGAGATTATTTTCTTTATCATGAGATAATACGGAAACGGATTATAAACTACTGATATTGCACGCTGAGGTGAGAGGCTGAAAGAGAGGACAATTTCTGTCGAGCAGGTTTACACTATGATATACATTCTTTGTGCATCTGCAAGATAAGAAATAATTTGGTCCCAACTGTTTAAAGATAGGAATTGGCCCACCAGAATTTCTTGTCTCTGTAATGTGTTTGCTTTTCTTTTTCAAGTGATTTTAATACTTGTATGCATGCAAGGAAGGCATGCAACCTGATTTTCAGTGGCAGATAAAATTGAAGAGCTAATATGAAATTAGAAGCTTGAAAGAATAGAGCTTCTATAAATGATGATAGATTTCATAATAAAACAACAATTATCAATAAAGTCGGTGACGATCTAGATATTGCACATCTGTGGAAAGTTATCCCCAAACACCTTATAAATTTGATAGAATATTATTTTGTCTGTGATTCTAATAAAAGAAAAATTGGAGTTGTAGTTTGTATGCCTCTGTTTCTTTCATTTCATTATTCTAGTAATTTAGTTTTATTGTAGTTTACAAAAGTATAGATTGTAAATAAATTACTAATAAAAAACAGTTCCTTCACCACAGATAGTTTGAGAAAAACTGTTCTAGAGCTGTGCTTCTCGGATTTTATTGTTGACGTGAATTACCCCAGGATCTTGTGAAAATCCAGATTCTGGTTCGTCAGATCTACAGAGGGCACAGAGATTCTGTTTTTCTAACAGCTCCTGAGTGATGCTGACATTGCTGGTCTGGGGACTACACTTCGAACAGCAAGTTTCCTGATAGCAGCTCCCGTCATTCTTTAGATAACATTTTTAGCTGTTAAAGTCACTACACACTCTTGTTTTGTGAGAAAACGGTCTTCAATTTTTGATAAAGTGTTTAAAGAGTACATGGAAGTACATAAGGAAACTCAGAGGGACGAGGCCATTTCTCTGCTGTGATCACTGTGCCTGGTGGACGGGGTTTGCTCCAGCAACGGGTATTAGCGCCTTCTGGTAATTTCCAAGCCTGGTGGGACTGGACCCTGGTCTCAGTGGTGAGTAACCTCAAAGGTTGCTGAAAAGGGAAAGGAAGCCCGTGTAAGTTTGCAATTTGTCAATAACACTTCCCTGGGAACATGAGCCAGGCTATTTCTAAGTGGAGAACATTCTCCTTGATTTTTTGATGTCATTCGAGTCAACAGGGTACAAATCCCTCCACCCTGCATTTCCACTGGGCCCGGGGCTCTCTATAGAATCATTAGTATAAAATAATAAGCATTGGTGCAAAATGTGAAAATTTAAGGCCCTGTTTTCTGATGTGTTACTCACTCTTTGAGGCTAATGTACGATCAAAGCCAGAAACATAATGGTTTCTTCACGAACAGTAGCATCCTCTAAGGAGTGTGGGTGAGGCCACGGTATTGAACTAACTTCAACGTGGCCCTTCAGTTCTAGGTAGTTTGCAGGCTACGCAATGTCCCTGTTAAGTACGCTCAGTTAAATGTAAAAATGCAACCAAGAGCCTTTGAAATGGAAGGAAATGAAATGAAAGCCGAAGGCTACAAGTCTGCAAACTGATAGTTTAAAGAATAGTGTTTATCGATTGCAAACACAGTACAATGCATTTGAGCAGAAAGCTGTGCGGATAGATCGTGACTTTGAATATACACAAAGAAATAAATGCAAATACAAAAATTATCCGAACATAGCCTCATTCTGATTTTTCCAAAGAAGTATAATTTCTCAGTGTTATGCTGATTTCCTAAGTTATCTTGTTCTATAGAACACATCGTTATCATTCTGCCTTCACAGTGATTTTCAATAGTTAGAGAAAGAAAACTATATGGCAATCCCAGACAGTGTACACAGAGAGAAAAAAAACCCCATCATTTAAAAATTTTTAATCTCGTTTAGACTATTTGAAGAAAAAATGTTGCTATTGTGAAGTAAAAAGGCTTTTCTTTTTACTTATCTTTCCCAAATAGCTTTCTTCACATTTGTATGTGTCATAAAGCTAACCTTAAATAGTCTTATGAGGACCAGCTCTGATGGCTTAGTGGTTGAAGTTCAACGCGCTCCCCTTTGGTGGCCCAGGTTTGGTGCCCGGGCGCAGAGCCACATCACTCGTCTGTCAGCAGCCATGCTGTGGCAGCGGCTCATGTAGAAGAAATAGAGGGACCTACAACTAGAATATACAACTCAGTACTGTGGCTTTGGGGAGAGGGTGAAAAAAAAAATGGGAAAAAAGAGGAAGATTGGCAATAGATGTTAGCTCAGGGCAAATCTTACCCATCAAAAAAAAAAAGTTTTAGGAATGAATTGCGGGACATCATAATAATTACCAATTCTCAAAGCAAATTTAAGAATAAATTATTGCATGAAAATTCATATAAGTATGTGTAAGTATTGGAAAAACTTACTTGATTTAAAGAAATTATGTGCTGTCCTTTGAAGAAAACTTTTAAAATAAACAACAATAATAGTAATGATCAAGAGCTTCTAGGACTTTTATTGACCTGTTGACTATAAAGTATATCAAGAATCCCCATTCAGCATGTAAAACATTAACATTCCCAAGATGGACACATGGCATTATTTTTCCAGCTCTCTCAAAATGTCATTTGAAAAATTTTTTTTTTTTCCAAATGTCTAGGATGAAATTTTTTTTTTCTGTGGTGTGGAAGATTCGCCCTGAACTAACATCTGCTCAAATCCTCCTCTACTTTGCATGTGGGATGCTGCCACAGCATGGCTGATGAGTCGAGTAGGTCCACTTCTGGGATCCGAACCCACAAACCCAGGCCACTGACACAGATTATGCAGAACTTTAACCACTCGACCATGGGGTCAGCCTCTGAAATCTCTTTTTAATTTGCATCATTTCCTATTTGCAATGACAGCAAAATCTGATTATTAGCAAAATGATAGACTGTTTTCTGGCCACCAGCTGTCACAGATTCTGGGAATTAGAGAAAAAGGAAGATTAGCACATAAAGGAGATAAAACAACCAACCTCTTGCCCACGTCAGATATATTCATAGGATGTTTTGAAATAGAGGAGGCCAGAACAAAATTGAGTAGTGAACAGGTGAAAAGAGTATCTTTTAAACCTTTTACTTGGGTAATGATCTGAAGTGATATACAAAGCAAAGTAAAATCCAGAAATGTTACAGTAACTTTGATCTAGGATTTAAAAATCTCAGAATAAAAGAGTAATTTGTTGCATTGAGTGAATACTCATGGTAGGTTATTTTCAGATAACAACTGTACATGTCTTTTGTGTATGTGTGTTTTTTCATATAGTTGAGTAATTACATCCCTTGTTTTTAGATAGCCTATAGATATTTTCATGATTCAATATTAAAATATGGCTTTTGGACATCTCTCTTTTTTCTTTCTTTTTTTTTTTTTTGAGGAAGGTTAACCCTGAGCTAACATCCATGCCAATCTTCCTCTACTTCATATGTGGGACACCTACCACAGCATGGCTTGCCAAGTGGTGCCATGTATGCACCCGGGATCCCAACTGGCGAACCCCGGGCCGCTGAGAAGTGGAACCTGTGCACTTAACCGCTGCTCCACCAGGCCGGCCCCTGGAGATCACTATTTTTATCAAGATTTATTCTTCTGAAAAGAACTGCTTCTATTTGCACTTATCCAATTCAGGTGGTTGTGCTTATATCAGTTTATTCTGTGGGGATCCACTGTTGGACTTTTAAGAGAATTTATGCAAAGCTATAATTTTTATTTATTAAAAGTTGAGAAGATATCAAAGACAACTGAATTTAATTATTATTGCACATTTTGGGTATTCTGCTTATGAACCAGGTATGTTTGATGTGTAATAATAGTAATACATGTTATTTATTTCAGAGCATTTCTGCTCTAATTAATGTTGCTATAAGCTAAATTCTTACATTATTTTTGTATTGAGAGTAACCTAAAGAATTAAAAGTATACACATTGAATACATTTTTATCAAGATATAAATTGAAGTAAATATAAAATATTAAAAGTGGTTTTCAAGAAAGACTATTTTTCTTCTCAAATATTAAATTTATCTATTAAAATTACAGGCAAAATGCCAATTTTAATTTATATACACCAAACGTTTTAATAAAATTACTTATTTTTAAAATTTATTTCATTGAAACTTGTTAAATATTTTGTGTTAAAATATTATTCTAGCATTTTGTGTCCATCTAGTTGCCAATGTAAGGAATCATTATCATGCCTTAGGCATGTTACTTGACCACATATATAGAAATTTAAGAGTAATCGGAATTGCTTAATATTACGAAATGTTTGTCAGTTTCCACTTGCAACTTTTGTGAATACCTAGCTAATCTGCAAGTCCTTTCAGAATGACCAACTCAGACACAAATGGAAGCATAAAAATGGATGCTCTCAGCAGTACTGGGAAATCATATTTCATTATGCAAAAATGTATTGCACCATGCTATCTGAGAGGAAAGATTTGGCAAGTTAAGTCATTTGTCTTTTTTCTTATTTAATGTGTCTGCCTCCCAAATCTTCTCCGCCCTTGGAAGTGGTGTCCATCTCCAACATTGGCAATGGCACAACTTGCAGACTTTTGAGGACTGTGGCCTTTCGTTTTGAGAATATAAGGCAAAAGATGTGATAAAGTGTTTCCCCGGGGCTTGCATGCTGCTGGGCAGGAAAGCAGATGTGAAAGGTTTCAGGTGTTGCTCAGGGTCTTGAACTGAGCTCTGCACCCTAAGTGACGTAGGCACCCATTTTGTCATTAATGCATTTTTTTTTCTGTTTGTGATATGCAGAGTCCTTTAAAACACAGGGCCCAAGGCAGGTGCCATTCTTGCCCAGGTTTCAGGGCAGATTTTGTATTTGTTTTCTTTTGTTTTTTAAAATATGATACAGAGGGCTTAAGAAGTCAGTCTGAGGGGCTGGCCCTGTGGCCGAGTGCTTAAGTTCTCGTGTCTGGCTTCAGCGGCCCAGGGTTTCGCCAGTTCGGATCCTGGGCGTGGACCTAGCACCACTCATCAGGCCATGCTGAGGCCGCGTCCCGCATACCACATAGCAGAGCCAGAAGGACCTACAACTAGAATATACAACTATGTACTGGGGGGCTTTGGGGAGAAGAAACAAAAAGAGAAAGACTGGCAAAGATGTTTGCTCAGGGCCAATCTTAAAAAAGAAAAAAGAAATCAGTTTGGGAATTCAACACACATATTCAGTCAAGAAATATTTCAATAATGGAAAAGTTCAAACTGACTTAAATTAGAATTCCTTTAAAGGAAAAAAAGAAATTTTGGCCTGCTTCAAGGGTAAATATTATATGATTTGCACTTACGTAAAGTATAGTTTACATGTTTTGGAGGTAAATAGGGCTTCTGCATAGAACATGGATATTTACAATTGATATTTCTACGTCAATACCCGTCACCTTCCCATTAGAGATTTTCCTATGTGATCTCGAGAAAATTCTCCGGAAAGAATTCCACGTGTTTCACAAAATATTTTGTAAAGTCATTGTTTCAATTTAATTATTAATAGCTAACATGATGCTAATTATATCTATGAATTATAGGTTTGCTGAGAAGAATATATATTTTTATATAAAGGACCAAAAAGAAAAAAGGAAAGCAAAAAGAAAAAAAGAGAAACATGCTAGCAAGTCAAATGGCAAAAGTCTGACAATTTATAATATAAATCTGCCAGGGTGAATCCATTCTGCTGCTTTACAGGGTGGCCACCTGCCAAATCGCTCTGTGTCGCATCCTCAATGGGTTTGACGAAAGGAAGTGGAAAAGGGCCTCTGCTGTAACGCTATGGCTCAGTTAATAAACACTCATTCACAACACCTTTAATTGTTTAAATTGAGTATTCTGTCTGCGAGAACGTGCAGGCTTGTAGCTAACAAGAACCGAGCTAATTCTGATTCGACATTTTAAAATACCTGTTTTGAGAACATCTCATTTATTAATGATGTGCTTAGGATCCATATTTTAGACAAAGGGCAAATAAAGTCCACGTCCTAGAGGGTTGCGTTAATAATAAATAGAGCATAAATATAAACTCCTCCTCTGTTCCACATTTAAAAATTTATGATTTGGATTTTAACCAAGTGAATTTCCCAGGAGTAATGCTTCCATCAGACTCTAGCGTTCCCATTATTGCTTAAATCAGTTATACATAAGGTTGTCTAAATGTCCAAAGTAAAACATTCCATTCTTTTGGTTTTTTTCATATCATTAGTTAAGAGAAATGCTAAGTGAGGGGGAATAAAAGCTTTACAGAATTAGGCATTGGAGGAAAAAAACCACAAAAATAATAGAAAGCGTCCAAAGGAAATACAACAAGACAATAGAAATATTTAATCTAGAATCACGGAACATTTTTGGTGGATGTTATCTTAGAGATGATCTAATCCAGCTCTTCATTCATTTTAGATAGGAAGTAAAGGGGGGCTTAGTCATTCTAGTCTAGTGTCATTCTTCAGTGCAGTTTTTGAACTTTGATGTTCACTGGAAACACCCAGAGAGCATGTTAAAATGCAGCTTAGAGTCCCACTGATTCATTCGTTTGGAGTGGAGTAACAGAATGCCATATTTTCAACAGACGTCTTAGGTGAATCTCAGGCATGTGGTCCACGGACCTCACTTATAGAAACCCTTTATGACCCCATGTAACTCCTCTGCATAGAAGATAGCACTGAAGGTCCAGAAGGCTAGGAGGAAGATGACTGACTAGTAAAATGATAGAAATGCAAGAAAATAAGCATATTGAGATTTCTCACCCGTCACAACCCTGGGAAACAGGAGTGAAGAGCAGTAACTGCAAATAGGACACCAGTGTATCCATTTTGACACTTGAGGTGGGGTACCTCCATTTCCAATTTGCACCCAGCATCATTCCCCATTCTTCCCTTTATTTACCATGTTGTTTGCGTGTTTGTGAGCATGTGTTAGTATCTATCTCTCCCTCCACACCATGAACTCCTCTGAAGCTAGGAACTGTCATACTTTTTCTCCCGCTCTCCACCTCTCTCCCTTCACTCCTAGAACTGTTCACATAAAAATGCGGCATAAATAAAGTACTGTGGAGAAAACATGCTCCCAGAATTTGTCTCTGAAAATGTCTTTTTATGAAAAGAATTTTGACATATCCAGCTATCAGATACATTTTATGCTGGAATTCAGCGGAACTAAACACAACCACATTCTGGTGGGAGAGAGTTCTACAAACAAGGATTCATACTTGAGAAGGCATCAGTGAATCCTGAGGTAGATGGCCAAGGCTGGAATTATTTGTAGATGGAGTCAATGCTGCCAGGCAGAACCTGAGGGCAGCTGGTGAGGGCTTCTGTCCAAATGTGCAGCCTCTTGCATATTCGTTAATGCTTAACGTTCATTACTTTGATCTAAGGCAGTTGTTAAAATCCAAATATGTAGTCTTGGGAGAGAACATGTTAAGTCACACTAGTATCACCAGTGATAGCAAGATGCCTGTTAGTTCATCAATATAGGTAGACAATAAATATATGCCAAATAAATGAGTGAATAAACAAAAAAATAGTTGCTGAGGGCAATTGAACTTACCCAATTTATAGAAGACTAAGGGTTAAATCCAATGTGCTGGTAAGTTCTTTTGACTCTATCCCATAGCCTAAGGGAGTAGATGTTTCAGGAGGGAGGAGAGAGAGACGGCTTAGCAAGGTGGCACAGAGGAGGGGGCGCTGCTCTCAGCACTTGTTCTGCTGGCAAAGAATGAATGGCATTGACCCAGTTAAGGATATGGATAGACAAATGAAGTCAATTTTGGCTCTTATATACATTGTTGTTAGCAAAATGTCACCCAGACGGCAGTGGACCACACAGTCGTTCCACGGCGTCTAGCAGGAGCCCCAGGTGAGTGTAATTAATGGGAATGGGTGGTTTTCAATGAAAGCAACTCTGCATCCATTTGAATATCTGCTGCTGCAATTTATTTATAGCACCACAACCCTCTCTTATCAGGGGGAAAAGAGCTAACTTAATACTATTACTTTTTAGGGTAACAGAGAGAGGCAACAACAAGGGCAGATATGTTTATACCTTCCTTTTTATGAAAGTATTCCATTGATGGAATGACCACAATAAATGATCTCTCTTTACCCGGTTACTACCAAAAATCAATTCTTCATGTATAAAATGTGGGTAATGAAACTCTCCTAACAGGATTCTTGAGAGAGTTAAATGAGGTACTATCTGTAATATTAGTACATTTCCTGGTCAAGCTAAGGACTTAATTCATAGTCCCCAAGTTTACAATATATGTGGATTGTTAAGAAAAAATGGTGGCAATAGCAATATGGTTGCCCAGATTCCATGATGCGTTATTGAGTTCTCCATATGGACAAGATTCTTAGGATTTTCAAATATGCAGGTAATTAAAATATTTGCATTTTAAGCAAACAAAGAATAGAACACACAAGTATTTGTGTATTTTAAGAAAGTGCTATCTAATTAATAGCCGTACTGGGAAAGTTGAAGACTAGGTAAAGAATTCAAACAGCCTTCAGGTGGAATTGCATCTTAAAATCCACTGGTCATAAGGTGAATGTGAACTCTGCTTTTGGTGGGCAATGAGAACAATTTCTGTTCATCTCTGGGACTTGTAATATGCAAATGGTCATACATAAAGTAGACATTTGAAATTTTTTTAAAAACTTAAAAAATCTATTCTTAAATATATAGCTAAAATAATTATTATGCAAACCAAAAGAATTATGTCTTACTTTTAGCTGTTTGGTTTTTTCCTTTTTTTTTTTTTTTTTTTGAGGAAGATTAGCCCTGAGCTAACATCTGCCACCAATCGCCCTCTTTTTGCTGAGGAAGACCGGCCCTGAGCTAACATCCATGCCCATCTTCTTCTACTTTGTATGTGGGATGCCTGACACAGCATGGCTTGCCGCTGCGCCACCAGGCCAGGCCCTAGCTGTTTGCTTTTTCCCCCTGCAATCTGTAATTAGAAATTTTACAAATCAACCTCAGAAATACACTTAGTCTTTTCCATAAGCCTTACCTCTATGGAACAGATCCATGGAAAATCATTACTGTATGATTTCTGACTGGGAAGTTTTTTATTGCATTTGCGAGGGTGGGAGCTCTGAGCTTGGGATCACAAGGCCTGTGTTTTCATTATCATTCTGCATCTAATACCAGAAGGCACCAGATAAGATTCTTACACTAAGACTCAATTTCCTTATTTTTAAAACGAAATATATGGTTCCTATCTGCTTTACAGAGTCAAATAAGACGATAAATGTGGAACGCTTTGAAAAACCTGTAAAGTGTGGTAAAATGGGAAGTTTACATGAGTGTCGCTATGCTCTCGCTCAGCTCTTGCTGTTTCAACTACTGTTCCAAAAAAACATAATTAGGCGGAATCATTGCTACCTAATATTCAGGAATCAATTCCTCCGAGCCTAACAAATGTGCCACAAAGCACAATGCATATTGGGATTCTCTTGCTTTGCATTCCACTGAGCAGAATATTATTTGGTCCACAGGCTGATTACCATCTTCCTCTTATGTATCAAAATTTGACCCAGCCCATGGAGTTTTCAATGTGTATTCCAGATTTAATTATCCTATTTTTCTCTAAATTCTCTTCACATGACTTAGTGCAACTTGAGGACTAAATTGTTTATCCACTGCTTTGTGTCCAAACCAACTTTGGATCCTGAGGATAAAGTCTGTATCTGATCTATAATTTTATAGCCAACAGAATCTAGCAGGGCGCTGGAGTAGCCACAGAGTAGGCAGTCAACGGTGGTGAGCAGTCATTTATTAATTGATGAGGACATGCTCCTGGATTGAAATCTTCCCCGGAATACAACTTTTGGTGACAGCTAGGGAAGCAAGGGATTGTTGGGGCAATTAGAAGACAGGAGATGAGCAAAAGTTCCTTTGAGAAAACTACGTTTAGACAAGATGAATGAGAGAGAACTGAAATGGAGGATTAAGGCAAATCCACAGGTCAAATTCACAGAAACACATTTAACAGGAGATTTTTGACAAAGAAATAATGATTAATTTTATTAAACTACAATTTAAATCAGTTATCTAGCAATAATGGATCAAAGACGTAGCAAGATGTGTGAAAAGGATGAAAGGAAGGGAATTATTATTTCACTTGCCTCTTATGTATCAGGGTCTGGAAAAATGCTGTATGTAAACTGCAGTTTAAGAGAAAGGATGTGGTTTTCTGTTAAGCTATAGATAGCGTAAGGGTGAAAACAACTCTAACGATGATAGTCAGATTAAAAAAGATGGGACAATTCAGGGATTTAAGTTTTGTGGTTTTTCCCTCTCTCAATATTAGGAGTTAGAGTGGAGGACAAACATATTTGCCAACATCCATTGAAAGAAAGTGACATTGAGAGTGCTGGAAAGAATGGGCAGTGACAGATACCTGGACAGATTTCCTACGATATTGCTGTAAAATTTCCAAGCCATGTGCACAATTTCTGCAATTCGTAAGCAAACAGCATGCAGATTCTTGTACTTTCCATTAAGTTCAGCAAAGAAAGCAGAACAAAAGGAATTGCAAAGACATATTTTGGAGGAGAGGTGTTTGAACAATATAGTAAGAAAACAGAATGAAGTGAAGTTAATAGCCATGATTTTTTTAAGGAAGAAGGGAGTCAAATAAATAGTCTTTTGTTTTGCTTCTAGGAAAAATTGGAATCCTAATGGATCTGAGACTACACATCACCTTTTGGGGGCTATTATTTTTTGTATGGAGTGGATGATAGAACAACATTTCCCTACTGAATCTAGATAAGAATGGGCCAAAACTGTAATTGTTTTCAGAAGTTCAAAGTCACCAAAAACATATTTCAGTAAAGAATACAAAAGAAAAAGAATATTCAAGTCGTGGGAAAGAAGATACAGAAGTGATATTTTGAGAGGGAATGGAGTGTCGTTAAATGTTGATTCATAATAGAGGAAAATTCCATCGGCTTTGTTTCTTATAGCATATTTCTCTTTGGTACCAAAGTCAGTATTATCATTGGGTTAAATAATAGCCAGGTAAATTCTTGCTGTTTTCATACTGGAGCTCCAAACAATCTCAGGATTTGTTTTTACATGTACTATAAATCAGCAGAATAAAAGACACACATTAATAAATAACTTGAACTTTCTTCTACACTTGGAGATTTGAGCCAGCTTAAAAAATGCATAAGCCAGTCCAAACTTGGTGGATATTTCTTTTATTTCCTTAAGTAAATTTTGTCAACTGCCAAATAAAAAAATTCTAATTTATTAATACTTGAATGAATAATTCACTCTCAGATACTGAATGATCCAAAACAAATAGGCCCGTTTGTATATTTAGTTATATGAACTCATGAACGTATTGCCTCATAAATCTAACAGTTTACTGAACTAAAAAAAAAAAAAGTGTTGACTCTTAAGGGCCCCACGATTATCTCCCACTGCAGACATCATGGTTCCCTTTACGCTTTAGGATTTGTTTCCTCTTTATGGTACTGTAAATATTTTACCTATTTTTTTCTCCATTATGTCTGTGGTGCTCCTCAGTAGGCATTTAACGGACCTTTAGTATGGTCTCAGTAAGTTTTCCTAAGATATCCTGCTGTTTCTGTAAAGATGTTAGTTAGTTACTTTCTAATGTAAATCTGGGGTTGGTATTTACATATTCAACTCTACTAATGAGAAGATTGAGCTTCAGGTGGCTTGATTCATGGACAAGATCATTTCGATCCCTAGTGATACACTATTTTTCCCAGGGGTGGGGTTGGGGGGGAGTGGGGTTGCTGTAAGCCCTGTTCTTTGACTCTGATCTCTCCTTTGCTCCGTGATCATCTGGCAGGCCTGACGATATTCACTCTGGCTTCTGCCTTACAGATGCCTCGCCTGACTCCAGTCTAAACTGGAACCTCCTTTCACTGTTTTCTTCCCCCAAACTTTTCCCTTAGTGTTTATAAAATTTGGGACTTTACATTTGTGTGATTACTAATGTATGTGTCCCTCTAAGAGGGGAAGGATTGTTTCTCTTTTACTCTCACTGCTTCACCACCAGTGTCCATTGCAGACACCGATGCAGAGTGGGCACTCAGTAAATACTGTTGAAAAAATGACTTAAGGTGAGATTCCAACCCAAGTCTGTATGACTCTAGAGTCACGGATTTACCCATTGGAGGAGTGGTTGCAGGTTCCCATGAGCAGTCCTTGCACATGAACTTTTAAGTCCTGGTGTCTACATATGCACTATCATGTATCCTATATCCTATACTGTCATATTGAAAGTAGATTGGAAGCTCATTGAGGGCAGGTTCCATAGGTTACATTTACAGTAAGTGAAGCGTATAGTTGATTGGTCCTCAATAAATACTTATTAATTGATCGGGAACTAATCCTAAAGTTTTATCTATTACAGAGCACTCTCTGTTTCACTAAAGCCATATTCCTATCACTGTTCCTTAGCATCCTTTGTTCTGTTCTAATGACTGACAATCATAATCATGATTATGTCACCAGGCTACACTCGGTGTTAATATTTAATTATTTCTCCTTTATTCTCACACAGTTGGAGTGATCAGCTTTCAGATCCTTGAAAAGGTAAGCTGTGCTGTCTGTGGCAAGCTCCATATTTTTATTATATACCACACAACTCTAAAATCAATACAGAAATTCAGGGCACTCAGACTGAAAAATGGACACTTTTGGGTGCTGGCCCAGTGGCATAGTGGTTAAGTTCACCCACTCCGCTTTGGCGGCCCAGGGTTCGCATGTTCAGATCTCGAGTGTGGACCTACGCACCACACACCAGGCCATGCTATGGAGGTGTCCCACATACAAAATAGAGGAATATTGGCACAGTCATTAGCTCAGGGTGAATCTTCCTCAGCAAAAAGAGGAAGATTAGCAACAGATGTTAGCTCAGGGCTAATCTTCTAAAAAAAAATAAAGAACACTTTCCACATTTAAAAGAGAAAGAATTACATATTTTTGGAGTTACATACATTCTTCATCCCATTTATAAGATCCAGAACCCATGCCTGGGCACAAGGCAGGAGATTTAATACTATTCTGCTTGTGAGTCTTTGTGGTTTTTCCTTCCTGCCCGCCACCCCCACCCCATTCCCTCCCCTCCTTTTGTTCTTCATGGCTGTGCTAACTTCAGAGCTGCAGACATGTCATAGATCCAAGATTTATATATATGAGCTAAGAGCAGGAATGCTAAAATAATTTCTTTCTCAGGCCTTAAAGATAGATGGTAGGTCAAGACACTTGAGTTCATAGCCAAACATACAAAGGCACAGAGCAACATGGCAGAAATTTGAGCTGTGAGTGCCAAAAGTGCTTGTTCAGCACTAACAAGAAATAGGAGAACAGGACCAGTCTAATCTCATAGTCTTATTAAATGAAAAAAAAGGCAGAGTAATGCCAAGGTTATAACACAAACTGACAAGACCCAAAAAGAAAAAGAGAAAAAACAAAACGCACGCAACTCAGAGTTTTTCTGTTGCTTCATTCTCTGTTTGCAGGCATATGAAAGAATAAAAATAAGCCCCATGGTATGAGTTATAGATGAAGTACATCCCTTTAGCTTGGAATTTCCTGGCATTTTTCAGCTTGTGACACAGACTTGATGTGATTAAACAAAGGCCTTTCTCCAAATTTAAAGTTGTTTTTCTTCAAAGCTGAATCTAATATGCTCTAACTTCTTTTAAATGGGAGCAGATGCCTCTGTTCTATGAGCTGGCTACCAGACTCTGAGAAATCACTGAAGAGTGGAGGACTGTTTTGGAGCAGGCTAAGAAAGCAGTCTGCCATATTTGCCCTTCAGAACTACGTCTTATCCCTGAGCTCCCCAGAGGCAGAGCTCATGTTCCTCCACAGGATGAGGCTGGGGTGGAGGGCGACTTCCCTTGGATTGAGTTTCCCTTGGACTCACTTGGAGGAGTCCCCTGAAGAAGCACAGCTTGGGGCCAAACTCACCTTATGAGCCCAGCAACACTCTCCCTGAGAGAAGAAAGAGGGTCGGGGGGCACCTTTAGTAGGGAAGTACAGGGTTCTCAAAATTGTTATTGTCATTTTCTTTTTCCTAAAGAGAGAGGGGAGCTAGAGAAAGGGGGAGAGTTAAACTGACTGAAGCAGTAAACTGTCCTGGTGACCTCCTGGGATTGCCTGGGTGTGAGTCCCAGGGCACCGGCAGCAGGGATTCTCTGCATCCTTGTTATTTTTGTGGGATGGGTCAGTTAGGGATGGCATACAGGACCAGCCGCTGGGAAGCACACCCCTCCACCCCTAAGGTAGTGGTTGTCACCATCACTGAGGGCAAGAACTGGACTAGGACACCAGGGCCCAAGCAACCAACTACAAATAGTGGGGGAGGGATATGAGGATCACAGACACACCTTTGCCCAGTCCCTCCTTCTGTAGGCAAGAGTGAAGGGAGCTGAGGAAGTCTCCTTGCTATCCTTTCAACTGCTGTGGTCTGAAAGTCAGGGCGTGGGGACTCCAGGAACTTGGGTATTGAGAACTACAGCAAGCCCTCCCTACAGCCAGAGGCTTCATTTCCTCTGGTTGGGGCAGGGGTTCTTGATCGTGTCCGCTGCCTGGAGCCTCATATCTTGATGTTAGAGAATTGGTGGTTTTCACAGGACACATCAGTGTCCTCAGAGAACATAAGCGGTGAAGGTAAGTGTGTGGTTTGAATGGCTCTGGCAAAGATCCCCTGCCCCTAAAACTGCCCCATTGCTGAAATATCACCACTTAGAGATGTGTTTGCAATAGCAAATAATTCTTTAATAATAATTAATTTAATAATAATTCAGTAAATAATTCTGGTGAGGATGGAGGAAGGGGATTCGTATCTCAGAGTAGATTCCTTTAATAAAATTATTTTCTCTACCTGTAGATCAACTCTACAAAGGAAAGTAAAATATTAATTGATGGAAGGATTGAGGATTTATTTCCATGGCTTATGGCTGGAAACTTGAAGAATTCTTGTCCCGGTGATGTTACCATGTACACATCACCAAGCTTCTTGGGGCTCAGATTTTTCGTGTGTATAAAGTGAGTGTGCTCACACGAGTGGACAGGGTGGCCAACTTGGATGCTCTCTAAGGTTCTCTCTGGACCCAACATCCTGTGATGCTCTGATGGGGAAGTGATTCATGCGGTGGCAGAGGGCAGGACATCAGGGCGGGCAGGGAGCTTTGCAGTGGAGCAGGGTGTTTAAAATAAGTGGTTTTCTCTTGCTAAAGACCACATTTTCCTAAAAAGATATTTTTGATCAGAATCTATACTGATTTATTGATGAGACATATTGCTTTGGACATATTATTTACAAAGAAATACCATCCGCAGTTTGGGGAGGGGTATTGTGTGTTTTTGGTCATTATTTTGTTGTGGGTCTTCCAAAGCCTACCCCACTCATGATGTAAATTTTCACTAGTTAGTTCACAGATTCTTGCCTTTATAGGCTGTAATGGCCACAGTTAAATACATATTTAAGTCACATTAAAACCTTACACTAAGAAAAGCACAAGGAATTAAAAATTGTTTTGCACCAAAATAATGTTCTTTTTGTAATTGGTTTCACCAATTGCTCACTTTTCTGAATACTTATAAACCATCTATTTAATAAAGAAATTATCTATAAAAATGTTACATCAGAAACTGCAAGTTCTCTGAGAATTTGGGCACCAAAGATCATATGGTCCTTGACACTTAGTTCCAACAAAATAGTGTAAGTGTTGTGCTAAAAAGTGCTAAAATTGATTTAAGGCTGTGCTCTAGTATTTGACCTGCAAAAGCATTTAAAAGCCCCTAAAATATGAAATCCGAAGTCCACAGAAGAAGCCCAAGCTAGCAACATCGTCACAAACAATCTTTAACTCCGTAAAGTGTTGATAACATTTTGGAATTAGTCATGGAAAAATAATCACAATTTCCCCTAATAGCTTTAAAAATTGATGGGCCTGGAAGAGTTATAGAGTCTGACCCAAAGGAACTGAAGTGGGAAGGTAGCAAAGTCTTGCAGAAAAGGAGAATGACAGCAGTGGGATCAAAGGGGACACGAGTCAGAATCACTCCCTCTCTGTTAATGTTCCTAAAATGCTCTTTAGGGGCCTGTTCCAGCAATTGCCAAAGATCTTACCTATCATACACCCAGCTGTGGACATGGCTGTCTCTCCAGGGCTCTGTTTGCTCCTGAAGGAAGGGAAGACTGTCATTTATTTCTGTCCCCTCCATAGCTACGTTCCACAGATTAAAATGCTGATCATTGAACCCATTCGTGCCTTTTAGTCTCTGAACTACTTTGACTGACTAAAATTTTCACTCAGAAGTATAATCATCATCTCAAACGTGACACAGCAAAACAGAACTCTTTTCTTTTCCAGTGACTTTTTTTATTGAGTTCATAATAGCTTACATCCTTGTGAAATTTCAGTTGTTCGTTATTTCGTGTGTGTCACCACATAAGTCCTCCCCTTCACCCCCTGTGCCCACCCCCAACTCCCTTCCCTTGGTAACCACTGAACTGTTTTCTTTGTCCATGTGTTTCTTTATCTTCCACATATGAGTGAAATCATACAGAGTTTGTCTTTCTCAGTCTGGCTTATTTCACTTAGCATAATTCCCTCCAGGTCCATCCATGTTGTTGCAAAAGGGACGATTTTGTCTTTTTTTCTGCTTTAGTAGTACTCCATTGTATATATATACCACATCTTCTTTTTTTTATTTTTTTAAATTTTTTTTTTGAGGAAGATTAGCCCTGAGCTAACATCTGCCGCCAATCCTCCTCTTTTTGCTGAGGAAGACTGGCTGAGGAACACATGGCTAACATCCATGCCCATCTTCCTCTACTTTATATGTGGGACGCCTACCACAGCATGGATTGCCAAGCGGTGCCATGTCTGAACCCGGGATCCAAACCGGCAAATCCCAGACCGCTGAAGCGGAATGTGAGCACTTAACCACTGCGCCACCAGGCCGGCCCCATACCACCTCTTCTTTATCCACTCATCAGTTGATGGGCACTTGGATTGTTTCCATGTCTTGGCTATTGCGAATAGTGCTGCAATGAACATGGGGGTACATATGTTACTTTGGATTGTTGATTTCAAGTTGTTTGGGTAGGTACCCAGTAGTGGGATAGCTGGGTCACATGGTATTTCTATTTTTAGTTTTTTGAGGATTCTCCATACTGTTTTCCATAGTGGCTGCACCAGTGTGCATTCCCACCAGCCGCAAAACAGAACTCTTACTTTCCCCCTCTGCCTCTTCCAAGCCTGTTGCTTCCCAATTTCAGTAACTGTAATAACTCTCCACCCAGTTTCTCAGTCCAAACCCCAAAAGCTATCCTCGACTCTTTTTGCTGTTTACTCCTTGTGCTCCAGTTCTTCAGCATCACCTGTATATCTTACCCTGAAACCACCCCTCCTCTGCATCTCCACTGGTTGCTTCACTTCAAGCCAGTTTGACTACTGTGATAGCATGGCCCAGCTTCCACACCTATCTCTGCTCCAGCCCCACCATTCTCCACGTAGCAACCAGAGCAATCTTGGAAAGTTGGGTCTGAGTACATCACATCTGTGCCATACCCTCTACTGGATTTCTATTGCACTTAGAAGAAAATTCCGAATTATTCCTGAGGTTACAAAGGCCTGCAGGCCCTGGCTTGTCTTACTTCTTTGATCTCTTCTTGTACCACTCTGCCCATCGCTCACCATGCTCCAGCCTCACAGGACTTCTCTCTGTTTTTGAACACAAAACTCAGTCAGGTACTTGCTGTTTCTTTAGCAGAGAACCTCTGCTCCATGAAGCTCAGGGGCTGGCTCCTTCACCTCAGTCTGGTGTCAGCCTAAAAGTCTATTTCTCAGCCAGGTCTTATCTGACCACCCGCCTAAATGGCCACCCATCCTAACACCCGTATCTCTATTATACCATTCTGTTTTATCTTGTTTGGAGCATTTTTCACTAGTAAATATTATTGCTTGTTTATTTTTTATGTGCTCTTTTGTTGTTTGCTTTCTGCCATGTTACCCATTGCTTGCTAGAACAGAAGGTCCATGTGAGGAGGAACTTTGCCCATTTTCTTCTTCATTGCAGTCTTAGTCCTAAGACAGTGCCTAGGACAGGGTCGGTAGGACTCTAGGAATTATCAATGACTGAATAAATGAATCCCCTTCCCCATTTCCAGTGCCATTCCTGAACTCTGCCCTTAGTGAGAAGCACACACTGACCCAGTTGGTATGGAAATTGATAAGGGTGGTGAGGGAAGATAAGAAAGGCGTAAAACATGGCCTCAGTCCCTTTACATGTCTCACCCACCCACCACCAGACACCAGAGCCCATACGACGATGCTGGGAGGTCTGATCACCTCTTCCTCATTCCCCTTTCCTCGGTGCCATGGTCTGATGAATGATATTAGAAGTGAAGTTAGAAGCAGAAAATAAACTGCAAGTTTAAGGTCTATGTCCAAGGCCAGTCAGGAGTTATTCTACTGGGCTCACCGTTCCTTTTGGTCTAGACAAAACTGAGAGTGTCTTTGTAGGCTGACCATGTTCACGGGTTCTGGGTAATGAGAAATGGCCCTGGTACATTCAGATGAGTTTCTCTGATCTCTACACACACACACACACACACACACACAGAGCCTTGGCTTTCAGAGGTCTTTGAGACCTATGTGCTTTGGGACATAACCAAGATTCTATCTCTGATATTAAAAAGGTTGAAATACATTTGGGAAGGCACAAAATACACACAAGGGAAGTGAGATAATTATTTAAGGAAAAGAGTTAAGAAATGTTACAAAGCAGCAATGTATGCAAAAGTGACACGTAAGGGGTAAAGACTTTAGACGCAAAAGTCTTTGTGATGACTTTAGAAGCAAAGAGAGATGACTGAGTAAAAGTGAGTAGCCAGGTCTTCAGCCACATTTTACCAAGCTGTGTGAAACCATAGGGGATGCAGTCAGACTGGAAGAAAATAGTTATCTCAATAAATTGGAATTAAATATTCATCAAACTTTTTTTGCAAAGTGCTGTGAGATCCGAGGTTGAATCACATTCAATTAGCAACAATTAATATAACCAACATATCATTTAAATTTTTAAATAATGGACTAAAGGGTGAATTGTTCTTATGTTCTTAAATATTAAGATTCTTATAAGGAAAAAATGACTCCCAGTCCTATTTCTCTATTTGCAGATTTATATCGATATCTTTATTGTTCAGAGCCTGTTTTCTAGACACAGATTATACAGTTCCCTTATTTCCCTTTTCACATATGTTGCCCCTCTTTCTCCTTTTAGCAACACAGAAAGAAAGAGAAGCTCAATCTAGTCACATTTATTTTCTTTTATTTTAGGTTTAGCAGTTCTAATGAAAATCTCGGAAAGACATAAATTTGAAACTAATTGTTTAAACGAGATGGTGGGGTTATCTGGTGATTTTCATTGTCTATGCTCCTGGTATCACCCAAGATCATCATGTGCATAAATGCACACAATTACGAATGCATAATTGTGTGTGACTGTGAATGTGAATGAGGTCCTGACTTGCCCGGTCTATCGGGCAAGTTTGTGGAATGTGCTATGGGCTGCTTTCCACAGCTCTTCTGTAAGATGGCTGGCCCTCTTCTAAGAGCTCCCTTTCAAAGCTGCAGGGGCTCTTTCAAATCATTACAGAATCCTGCTAGATTTGTGTAGCGCCTTCACACAACACTCTTCAGCGTTCTACTGTTCTAAACGAACAGAATTTCCAAAAGGGAAATCCTTGTGACTTGAGAAAATGCAAAGTAAACGCAGAACAAAGTGACTTCATATAAGCTCTCCTCTGAAAAAGACAATGAACACCTGCTCTTTGATTTAGACAAATGTGATAGTTTCAATTTTCATTTATTTGCTGTTCTTCAGTAGGGAAACTTTTTTATCAAAGGTTAGTGGGATGAGAGTTTTCAGGTCATCCCTGAATAAGACATTGGCTGGTTGAGTAGCTGTTGTAGCTGAATTCTTTATCAGAAAGACTGCATGAGGCAGCTGAATATTTTATTGCCTTTTCTCAGTCTAGTTAACAAGGGAGAATAATCCATTGAGAAATGCATAAATACATATTCAACGGATACTGTAGCAATTTAAAAAGTGTTTCTGGAAATGCCATGAGCATTTCATGGATTGTGAGCTCTTTCAATTTTCAAATTTAAAATTTATATCACAACTGTAAAGTTTTGAAGACCTTTTAAAGAAAAAACCTCATTTCTTCCTTAAAACTTGTGTCTGAAACTGATTACCCTCGTGAAACTCCCCTTTATGTAAGGGAAGAAATTTTATAAAATCTAAGGCTTAGAGTTGAATCAAGACCACTTATTTCTTAAATCATATTTATGTATACCTGGCATATACATCCTGGCTTAGACATCTTTTTTATGATTCCCAATTTGTAAGTGGTAAGCGTACAGAGAGTGCCAGGAGTGTATCCGATATTTATGCTTCTCTTGGCATGTTGCTTCAACTCTTTCTCCCAGGGTAAGGGGAGACAAATACCGGAGGCTCCTGCTATGTGTATGACTGATCTATTTTGACACTAGGCAGTCTCTTAAGGCAACCACGAAGAAGCATCCTATTAACTTTTGTCACAGCTCAGGACAATTTGCTACTTTCTAATATTATTTGTTCCATATAATTAATTTTACTTATTTATGCATAATATATGATATTCCTATTTATTACTATTTTCTGGAGAGATTTCAGGTAAAAACTTTATTCCTATAACAAGAATACCATTTCATCTTTATGAGAGTTTCTTTTCCTTTGTGTTGTCCTTCATATACAAAGTGTACCTTACAAATCAAAAGTACTCCTGGTACAAAAAAGCCATTTACTTTATACAGAAGCTCAAGAAAAATACCAATTAGCTACAATGAGATTTTCTTCCTATTTTAGTATGGTTACTGATACTTCTAATATGACTATTTTAATGTTACTACTGAGATATATCTATGTCTTTTTTTCCTTTCTTCATCTGTCCTATAGCGGTGAAAATAACATAGATGGCAACTCAGAATATAGAAAGAAATGCTTGTTATTTATAACTTCACTTGCTAATCTTAAGTTGAATTTGCTTGCTAGTCTTAAATTAGCATTAAAGGCAAAATCGTTATATATCCCCAATTCCCGGAAAACATGTATTTACTTCATGAATCAACTGGAAGGTGCAGGGAAGGCACTAATATAGGACAGCTGATGGGACCAGTCTTAATATTTCTGTATTTCAAAATCATAAGAGACCTTTTGATTCAACTGTTCTTACACAGCAGCAGGCTTATGTTTGGGTGGGGGGTATGTGGTGGCATTGTTTCTGTTATTTCTGTAATGCAAGAGTTTTAGTTCCCAAATTTTCCAATCTTTTAATTGTGACTGAGAAGAAATGGAGCTTACATTTTACACATTTAAAAAATTCCGTTATGTTTCTAATATCTTTTATTAGATAACAGACAATATAGACAATCTGTAAAGCACATATAATTTCTATTTCAGAGGTGAGAAAACTGGGACTCAGGGAAGTTAAGCAAATGCTCATGGTCACGGTTATTAAGACAGAGATGGGATTTAAATGTAGGTCTCTCTGTTATGAAACCCATGTTGTTTCTCTTGTGGGATGCTGCCAGTGACCCCAGAGCCTTTTGCTTTCTTCCATTATTTCTCAGTGCTTTAAATATTTAATCATCCTTTGACATCTCTCTGAATGCGCTCCAAATTTTCTAAGTCCTGGTTGAGAGTCGGGGCCAGATCTGTTTACAGCATAATAAAGGGCAGGTCCATCTCTGGAGGAAGTTCCTACTTGAGGTAGAGAACATCATCTAACACAATTCTCCAAACATTTTACTGAAATGTGGTTAAGATGAATATCAAGGTCAAGCTTAAAGTGGAGCAGCAAGGCCATAGATGCCCCAAGTGGCCATCTGTGGCCCGAGGGGTGTGAGCATTTTTCCTTTTGTCATTGCCTTTGTAACTGTAT
Source organism: Equus przewalskii (assembly GCF_037783145.1). Lineage (NCBI taxonomy): Eukaryota > Metazoa > Chordata > Mammalia > Perissodactyla > Equidae > Equus > Equus przewalskii. The sequence goes on along the minus strand of NC_091839.1, from coordinate 62,032,478 downwards.
ATGGAGCCACGGGGGTCCAGGCAGCCCCAAAAGGAAATTAAGACTCATCTGGATTTGTCTGATGAGGTTGGGGAGTTGGAGGGCTCAAGGTGATTTGCGTGTGGGCTTATTTGGCTTAAGGAGAAGGTGGAGGTATTAACACTAGAGTCTTTTGGTGGTAGAAATTTCCCCTAGCCTCCCTGTTGTCCAGGGTGCGTGGACCGAGGGTTTGGGGTCAACCTGAGGAAGCTGGAAGTTCTCTGTGAGATTGTGAGAGAAGGGAATAAGGGATTTGTAGAGACTGTGATGTGGTATGGGGGCGAGGTGATCTCACCATCTCTGTGGGGAGCTCAGCATGCTCTGGTACCTGTGACTGGCAGCGTTGGGTGCACCAGGGCCTGTTTTAAAGAGCACGGAAGGCACTATCAGCAATGGTGGTGGGCTGGCATGCTGGTGAGGAATGTGAGAGCCTGAAGAAGGAATGCCCCAGGACCCACAAACCATTAGAGAGGCACGCCTAAGACCGCTTCTCAGACTCCCAGAGATATCCAGGGCAGACTTTATTGGTGTAGGGACTTTATGGGGGTGTGTGTGGGAAGGAGGAGGTCAGATTTGGAGTATTTTAACTCTTTCCCTGACCACTTCTGCATCTATGATATGGTGAGCCAAGGGGACATTCGGGTCCTAACTTATGGAGACTGTCAACCCTCTCAAAGGAAAACTTCAGTGTAACAAAAGTTACTGGCTGGAGAATTGGGAAGCTTATTAATCAGAGGATTATGGGTCTCTATGTTGCGAAGGACCCCCATTTTCTGGCCGTAGGTTGACACTGGTGATAGAGCGAAATCACAGGTCACGGGACTTCTGGTACTTTGCCCTCAAATAATGACTCAGTTCCTGCTTCCCACCATCTTCCACACTCCCTTCAGAGGAGACAGAGTTCCCACTTCTTAGGGAATATTTTTAAGACACTTAGACCAATAGTCTTGTCTGCTCTCTGTCGTGTGCCTTATGTAACCAGAAGTTATTACTGTGTCAGAATACGTTAATGAAGAACGTACCTGTAAGTCTGCAGTTCTTGCTTTTGATTGCTTTGTGTATGTGTGTGCCTCCTTAGCTTAAAATTCCTCCCATGCAGTTTCTGTGTAGAAGTTATTTTCTATTGGTCTAGTTTGGACCTTAAATATTTAATAGAGCATAGCTTCAATCATCTCATTAGGAATTCTGTTGAGTTTTTGAGAAGTTTATCCAGCTGATGTCCTGCTGAACCCCCATCAGTACATCTACTAACTCCACTAGGGATCTAGTATAATTATAGACTCAACAGAAAACCTAAAATAAAGAGGAAGAGAAAACGTTAGGATCACACTGATATATGTGTGGGTGGAAACCCAAGCTGTGTGTCTCTCTTCTCAGTTCCAGACACTGCGTGCAATCCCCAGTCACATTTTTAACACACATTCCTCCAAACCCGACTAAAAGGAATGATGTATTCTTAGACTACCTGAAACCAGGCCTTTAGAAATATGGGTGAGAAACCCATGGTGAGACAACGGCAAATGATTGTAGGATAAAAATGAAATGGCTGTTTATTTCAGTTATACTTTATATCAAAAAAAATTGTCTCTCTTTTTTGTAAGGCAAGATAATTAACCCATTTCCCAGAGTATATTCTGCGAAATATCAATTCTCCAGATGCTAAGTAGAAACCAATTTTTCAGAGTTTCATGGCCAAATAAGTTTGGGAAGTACTGTGACACAAGGCAAATCACATTTCTCCGCTGCTGGACTTCTCAAGACTTTAATAAGCTAAGAGTTTCTGTGTCTCCCCTGGCGGGATAGATAGCTCACACACACTCTCCTTTTTCTGCAAGGTCATTTTTAGTGGCAGTGAAACCATTTTGAGAGATGTGGGTTCGCTCGCTGGAGAAGCACTTACTAGGTATGACTCATCCAGGCAGATTTCGGGATCCAGACAACTCACAGATGAACTCCGTCTTCCCACTGAAATTGTTGGCAAATTAAACAGTGACGGGATTCTTCATGGCTGAGTCCAGAAGTAATTTACATCTAAATTAAATAGTTTCCAAAAAGTTATCTGGAACAAATGCCTTTTAAATTTGAGATACTGGTTTTATGTTCATAACAGCTCCCTAGAAAAGCAAGCTTTGAAATTAAAACTTAAACTGTTGGCCTGAAGAACTTACTGTCTTCTTAGGAGGTTTAGGGAACAAAGAGGATATTTCCAGACAGTGATAGCAGAAGAGAGATCGGAATTAGCACTGATGTTAAGTGACATGTTTTAGGAACTCTCTCTCTACAAAGGAGTCAGTTCCTCTGTGTGAAAGCTCCTAAAATTTTCAGATCTCCATCCTGGTGCATGTTCCTCTGGGCTAAGATGTGGAATTTCCAAGTTCCTCTTGATGCTTGACTAGACTGGCTTTCCCACAGGTGCTGTATGCCAGGCTGGGCTCAAGACTCACCTGCTGGAGAATTTGCAGACATAGCCCAACGGACCAAAGGAACAGAACTTGATGGTGTTGAAAGGCAGCTGAAGTGGAAATTCGTTTGAAAAATCCATTATTTATGAAATGATGAAATCCAGCCATTTGTGACAACATGGATGATCCTTGAGGGTATTACGCTGAGTGAAATAAGTCAGAGGGAGAAAGTCAAATACCATATGATCTCACTCATAAGTGGAAGATGAAAACAGTGACAAACAAACACATAGCAATGGAGATTGGATCGGTGGTTACCATAGGGGAAGGGGGCCGGGGAGGGCGAAAGGGATGATTAGGCTCACATGTGAAGGGATGGAGTATAATTAGTTGTTGGGTGGTGAACATGATGTAATCTACACAGAATTTGAAATATATTACAATGTACATCTGAAAGCTATATATTGTTATAATCCAATGTTACTGCAATTAAAAAAATAATAAAAAATTAAAAAAAGAAAAAATTCTAACTCAAAAGCATGATAATCAAGAAATATTCAGAAAATCAGGCAAATGTGCTCTTTAAAATGATACAGGAGCGAGAATACCACAGGCGTCTTCTTCCTGCATCTCTGAGGATGGGTCTTTGAGACGCACGAACACTGGCCAGTTTGGAGAAAGTGTGACAATCCAAGCTAGGAGCACGGATGGAAGCTATGGAGCCATCACTGTGGGCCCTTCAGCAGGAAGGGGCAGAGAAAGACAAGGTCACCCACCGGCTTTAAAGGCCCTGTGTACCCCACCAGAAATTCACCGCAGGGAAAGCCAGGAAAATCGCCTCCATCTTCAACCTCTCTGATTTCTCATTATAGTTTTCTACTTTTTCCCTTCCCAGGTCATAAAATATAATGTAAAAACAAGATGGATTGTAGCAAAGCATCATCTAGGTATATAACTAATTCCTACAATTTAAGACCTTTAGACTTCCTAGAAATAGGTCTCTCACTTTACTACATAAAAAACTAAAGTCAAATAAAAACTGGGCTTTACAGGCTGTTCACAATTAATTAAAATCGTGACCATTTCCAACACTCATATCTGAATAGTGTCATTCTTAAAACTGCTTAGGCGTTGTCTTGTGTTTTTCCAGAAGTTAGTGCTATAAAAAATTACAGGTCACATGGAATTTTAATTTTGAATCACAAGGAAGAATATTTTGGCCATGATTGAATTATTACTTGGTTTACTTGAACACTGGCTCAAAGGAGAAGAGGGAAAGGGAAAGATGTTCAAGGTTTTTGTACTGAAACAATTGTGATAAATATTATGGTGAAAGATTAGAATTCTGTTTAATATGTGTAATAGAAATTAAGAGAACACTAACACTTTTGGTTATCATTTTTCATTGATTTTTCTAAATGTAAGCTTGAAAAGCTGTTGACATCTGAGAATAAATAATGCAAGTATGTTTGAATTTCTATACACTTCACACATTACCAATTGAGTATATTTCACGTGATGACAGCGCTGGTCAAGGATTAAGGAATACTTGAATTGACGGACAATTTGATTTTAAATATAGGCATAACATCAAGGTGCATGGACACATTTTATAATTGTTTTTATATCACTCAAGAAGTGCTGAATGAAGCTTTGGGTAAGTGCACAGGGGACAGAGAAAAGCAAAATTTAAGGTCCATTCTTCAAGGACCTTATGGCTCAGATGGAAGAAGAAACAGAAGTTCATGGAAAGTAAAACTTTTAACAAAAAGAGTAAATGTAAAAGGCAAGATGAATAATAAATAAATGATTTGTTAATGGAGTTCAGAGGAGAAAGAGGACTTCACAGCAGTGGTTGGACTTGAATCTGACATTAAAGAATGGGTAAGATTGTAATATTTGAAGAGGATCTCTCCAACGTACAGCACATGAGGGAGAGTGAAGATGGTATGAAAAAGATTGCAGCAACAGGACATTATCACTGCAATTCAGGGGCTAATGAGTAATATAGTTTGTTTGGAGCCAGAATTTCTATAGGTCAAAGAATGGAGAGCCACAGAGCTAAAAAGGAAAAACAAGGCTGGATCATGGAGGGTCTTGAATGCTAGACCAAATGTGAACTTTCTAATGTAAGATTTGAGAGCTCAGGGATATGATGACATCGGTTGTTCCTAGGAAGAGTGAGTGCTCTGTGGGAGAGGAAGGGAAGGCGTGGAAGCAAGGAGTACAGCTACTAGTCTACCAGTTATAGCTGACAAGCCTCTGGACCCGCGAGCTTGGTAGTGGTAGTGAAAGAATGGGAGAGAAGCAGAGATCAGAGTGTGGTTGGAAGTGAGAGAGAGAAGAATCGGTAATAAGTCATTCTGAGAGTGCCATGAGCTGCTCATCTTTGTGGGCTATTTTTCGCTAGTTTGTTTTGTTTTGTTTTTGCCTCTCAGTACCTTAGAAATTAAAGTTTCAGTACTTTTTAGCCATGAGTTGACACACTCACTGCATCTGAGGGCTAGAAGTAAGATCCGGTAACCTATGATCAGGTCTTCTGTTTTTAGTAAAGTCACAGTTGTTTATCCCTATTTTATAGACTTAGTAATTAGAAAGCAGGGATACTGAGAAGGAGTGACGCTTGCAGCAACACACAAGAAGCCAGTTCTCTGGGCTCTGAAAGTGCTGCCCTGCCACATTGCCTTGCCCCAGCAGAAGAGTTATTACAGACGGGAGCAAACATCTTAGGTTGGTTTTTTAAACGTGTGGGTATCAGTATCTAGAATTTTATTACAATAACTTAAAATATAAAATTAAAATCACAGCATGCTCAGCTACATAGTTCCATTCCAATGCAAGGCTTTTGCATAACAAAAGGATTTGCAGACAATTGTCTATTTCAAACATATATATTTGTTAGCAATTTCATGCAAACTTAGCTTAGTCATATCTCTCTATATATCTAGCTCCCTAAATAAAAAATGTTATAATCATTTCTAAGTGAATTCTTTCTTAAAAAGCTAAAACAAATATCTCAATCTTATTTAAGAAAGACTGTGAAATAGGTTCTAAATTTCTCAAAAGTTCTTCACAGTGCTATCCTATTATTACAACCTCAATATCCTGTGTTAGCAACACTCATTTAACTAGTCACATTTTAGTTTTATGGCAGAGCAGTGAATGTAGAAGGCACATAAAAACCACAGCCAAATGGTTGACACCTGACCTTTAATCAGCTCTTGGACTCTCCTTCAGTAACACATCACCTCCTCTTCTACACACACAGTGGGTGTGTCAACCGCTTCTTAATTTACTAACCATCAGGGTATTGCTTAAGAAAAGAAATTGCCCACTTTCTTGATCCTGGGTGCCTTCCCCACTCCTCTTTTTCCTTTTTCCTTCTACCATTTATATTATTTTCTGCTGTTTAGCCTTGCAAATCACCACTTCCTTTGTGATTGAAATTAAGATTGGAGCCTCAAAAAAGGGTGACTTCTTAAACTGTCACAAGACCAAGAACGAACCAAGTTCTTTTTGAATTTTGAAACTTCATTATCACAAATAATATAGTTCTCAATTTTTACTAATAGATAAATAACTATCTGACCTGAATTAAAACAAAAAGATGGCAGGAAATGAAAGAAATATGGATGGAATTAGTAGGGAGGGACCTCCGAAGAGGCCTGACCACCCATCATTTGACAGGAATGAAGGTTGAGAAGTTTGGAGGATGTGACTAAGGTCACGTGGCTCCTTAGGGTTGAACAAGGACCAGAACAGTCCTGGGCCCCAGCACTGATTCCTTACGGCTATGCCCCCCAAACATGACATGTCTGTCAGAAAGAGAATGCTGGGCCTTAAATATACACAGACTGAATAGGAATATCATACTGTTCATGCTAAACCTGGAACTGGATCCCATCTTTGAAGCAAATTTCTTGATTACTGCCCCTACTTCAAAAACTGGCAATAATGTATGGCCCCAAACATGTCTCCTCTGCCTTGTCTTGTTCTCATGGGATGAGAAAGAGCATGAAAAGTCTGGAAACCTGACCTGACTCAGTCGATAAAAAGGCTTTTGTCTGTGAACCTGACCACAAGTGATTCATTAATAGCTGATTGAAAGATTTTTGTTAAGAATACCTCCTCCTCCCTTTTACAGAAATAAACAATTTGAAACAAAACCAAAGTATAAGATGGAATCAATTCCCACTTCAAAATAGTGCCGTCTACTGCATGCAAAGGTGTTTATTTCCTTATGACAAAACATTTGTTAGTTCTTCCATAAGTATCCCCTTAATTAAATTCACCGTTCTTTTGGTCAAAAATGCAGTAGGAAAAATTCTTTACAAAACGTCCTTCGTGCATTCTAAATGAAGAGTTCAAGTAGTTAAAAATTTTAAAAACCTCTTAATTTTTTATTTCTAGCTGATGAATAATTATACTCTATTTTAATTTCAGGTAGTGTTGTGTTTTCGTTTATTAAAATTCAAAAGAAATTAATAATTCAACTTTAGATTTTGATCATTTATTCTTTCATACTAACTAGAGTACTAACATTTTTCAAAAAGTGCTTGCTATATGTGCATTGTATTTTATTTCCATAGTGTTCTTTCCTAAGAATCATTCGTAATGTTTGACCTTTTAATAACTGACTTCAATTCAAAGAAGAAAAAGTAGTGGCATTAAATGGTATTCAACATTTATTAATATAGCATTTAAACTCAAGGAAAATGCCAGACTCCAAAATTCTGACAATGAAAATTCATCTTAATCAGCCTTTGTCTCTGCCCTTTGTAAGAATTCAAATCAACTGGGACATCTATGTTAAATAATCTGAAATATAGCGAGTAGTGCCCATCTGTGAAGTTAAAAGTTTTTTCACTGGGGGCTGGCCCCGTGGCCGAGTGGTTAAGTTCGCGTGCTCCACTGCAGGCGGCCCAGTGTTTCGTTGGTTCGAATCCTGGGCGCGGACATGGCACTGCTCGTCAAACCACGCTGAGGCAGCGTCCCACATGCCACAACTAGAAGGACCCACAACGAAGAATATACAACTATGTACTGGGGGGCTTTGGGGAGAAAAAGGAAAAATAAAATCTTTTAAAAAAAAAAGTTTTTTCACTGTATTTGCTTTCTATTTTGTAGAAAAAGATTGGCATCCTCTACCTCTTCAACTTGAGGTATGAGAGGATCAACAGATGAAAACACACATCATCACCAAGGGCTTGAAATTCTAGAGACAACCTCATTCAGAAGGAAATAAAATAGAAGTCATGGTTGGGGGTGGTGGTGCTGCTGGTGGTAGTGACGTGGTATTTACAACTGGCTTAAAGCCATTCCTGTAGAATCCCCACAAACATTTCACTATTAATCTTCAACTCCCTTTATAATTATATTCCTTTAAGATTCTGCTGCACTTGATAAAACCAAGACCTCAGCCCTCAAGCTTCTGAAAGCAGCACAGCAAGTGATTCCCATGAAGGCCTGATGAACACGCTCCACAGCTCTGCTCGAACAAGTCAAGCATTTCCTGGAAACCCGCCCACAGCCTGTGGGACTCTGTTTAGCAGCTCCCTTCCGGTAAACGCAGCTATTAGATATCCAGATATCCCTGGCCCTTTCAGGTGCAGTAAAATAGAACATAAAAGGGTGTAATTGAATGATTACAGCTACGGACTGTAACCAGGAGACGTAGGGTCTCTCCCTCCTTCTCCGGAAGCTCTGGGACACACCCCAGAAGGGCCTTTTCCCTCTGCACTGTTGGGCAGGTGAAACCTATGCACAAAGCAGGGGCCGGTGCCCGGCAGATGCAGTGTCACCTCAAAAAAGGGCACTGCTGGGCTTCTTTTCTGTTCTCACAGGTAGGGTAGAAAAGTAGAGAAAGAGAATTTACACCTTTGGACAGCTTCTGTGTTTCAGGTCCTATGCATTCATGTAACCATCACCACAGCCCCACGAGGTAGATGGGTAGTAGCAATACTATGTTACCAGTGAGCAAAGCTCACCAATCAGCCAAGTTTGCTGACTGCCAAGGACACGTGGCTAATGAGGGGCAAAGCCAGGTTTAAACCCAGGCCTGCTTTCCCCCTTCACTCTACTCTTTCGGGGGAAACTGAAAGAAGGCTCTACAGCTAGAGCAGATGAGCAATTTATTATCAACCCAGAAGTTGCTATTAATAAAAACGCTGGGACAACAAGGGTAGCCAGTAAGGTCTTGGGCAAACCAGCAGGTCTGTAGTCAGCCTGTCTCTGACTCTCCCTTGCTCACACCAGCAGAGCCAAGAGTGGAGTGGAGTTCCCTGACCCCTGTCCACAGCTCAGCATGAGATGGCTTTCACCAGAATCCTGCCCTAGTCCCTCAGGCAGTAAGAAACAGAGTTTTAAAAAGATTCTCTTCAAGACTAGGTTTTAAATGTAAAAGTTTTTTTTTTTTTTAACCCCAAGAGGACCAGTCATGCAGAAAGTGTCTTCACAGTTGTGTCCCTAATTCCTTAGGGGCAGTGGAACCGTATCACTGGACAGCCAGGCACCTGCATTATGGATGTATTAAGACTACATACAAATATCTAACATTTATTGACTTTTTACTGTGTGCCAGGTGCTGCGCAAAGTGCTTCACTTGCGGTATCTCATTTAATTTTCTCAAAACCTCTGTAAGGTATGTACATTTATTGTGTCCATTTCACAGATGAGCAAACTCGAGCACAGAGAAATCTACTCAAGAACCCACAGCTAGGAAGTGGCTCAGCTGTGATTCAGGCTGAGATCTTCTGCCTCCAAAGTCTGTACTTTTTGCTATGATGCTATGCCACGTGTGCTGTATTGATCTTGGAAATTGTAGAGCCACAGATCAGTGTCCCAGGGCTTCTAGTCTCACAAAGCTTTTAGATTACTGAAGAGCGGCTCCTTGATAGTGTCATGTCTCAACTAACAACTCAGGGTTTATCAGAAGCCATCATGTGTGTATTTTTGCAAATACTGTTAAATGAGTGACACAGATCACTCTACCATATCACGTAATTTTTTGTGGATCAGAGACAAGGTGGCATGTACTAGTGGAATTTAGTGATATTTATCCTCTTTATCTCCCCAATAGCAAGGAAAGCTTTGTGAGGACTGTCTTGCAGCTCTTTAAATCCCCAGCACCCAGCACAGTACCTGGCCCGTTGGAGATCTTCATGATGACTGCAGTTGTCAATGGAACCATAGAGCATTCAGAGCAGGGGAAGTCACTGCGGTTGCAATACAGGCCTGGAAGCTTTATGGGGAGTATGGGATTTGAAGGAGGGGAAAGAAGTGAAGGACTTGAAAAAGTAAAGGAGAGAGAAGAAAGGTATTCCAGATGGGAGAAAAAAAAACTAAGTGAACTCAGGTGGGAATTTTGAGAAAGCAAAGAGACCAGGCTGTCCAGATTGAAAAGTGTTAGTGAAGACTGAATTAGAAAGGCAGCATTATAGGGTCTTTAATGTCAGGCTGGGGAGATGTCAACCAACCCATGTTTCATAAAAGAAGTGAAGCACCCTGACCTGGTGTTATAGGCAAGGACCCTACTATTGTTGCCTAGTGGTCCTTCTAGGATCATGACCTGGATGAGGAACGTTGTCTTCTGCTTGGATAGGAGGGCGCTGTGGTCATTTGACAAAGAACCTTGTACCAGCTGCGGGCCAGTTTTTATCTGATTTGAGAGGAAACTGGAAGGCCCTAGGGGGTTCTGAGAAGGAAAGAATATGGTAAAGTTAAATTCGATGAAGGTAATCAAGTAAAACGATGTAGGAAATATTTTCTCCTAAGTATAGAAGCCTTATCGTCTAGGAAGAAGAAAGGAAAGGTAGAACTTATGGGAAATAGGTACTTAAGGAGGATAAGGAAGACAGTGTTTCAAAACTATTCATGGAGAGCTGCCTATTCGCTCTCCCTCAACCCTGTGAACTAGTTTAGACAGTAGGCACTGGAGCAGAGAGCATGGTGAAAAATGAATTTTCAATGGCTGTTTATCTCATTAAGCAATGTTTCTTCTGCCTTTCCTCAGACGCTAAACATTTTAATTTGTTTATTTTAGAAGAGAATTTTTAAAATTCAAGCTGCAAAATGTAAGCTTACAAAACTTTACAAGTTTATAGAGGGCAAAGATTATATACTCGGTGAATCCCCACAGTATCGAGAATCAGAAGAGTTTGAACAGAGTAAGAGATGATTTCCCCGTCAGCAGAGCAGGGAAAGCATTGCGGATGCCCAATAACTAGCCAGCCCCAGCGGTTCAGTGAGGTATCAGTTAAGGCAAGGTGTGAAGGTGAGAATGCGAGCGCCTAAAATCAGTCTGATTGTGGTACCCACGCACCTTCAGAGCTTCGTGAGAAGGGACGGCTACTTTGTGATGACTTCCTGGGATTAAACACTTTTAGAACCAAAGTTTTGTTTAATATTTCACACCTAGATTTTTCTTTTCTTTTCTTTTTTTTTTTTTTACCAGTTTGTGTGTAAGAATGAATGTTTCACCCATATGGAAGGCATCTTTCCATTTAAACCCTGAAATATGACCATGGTTCTGAAAGAAAATGAGAAGAATCTGGAAGTGGAAAAAAATTCTTGCAAAACCAATGTATGGTTTTGTTCTGGACAGAGGGTCCTAAGCCTGGCACTGTGTATGAAAGAAGGCAGCAGTTAAAAGAAGCATATACTTTAAAAGGATACATTTAGAACTGACAGCACTGGAAGGAATCCAGGAAATGTATCTGTCCAAGAGGTAGTTCGTACTAATGGAAAATGGCTGGCTACTTCTTCACAACCCTTGAGGGCATCAGTCTTATTGGAGTCTGTATCAGTTAACGTGGGCCAGCTTATGCCACAGTACCAAAATCTCCTAGTCTCGCAGTGCCTTGGAACAGCACATGTTTACTGCTTGGTCATATTACATGCCAATTGTGGACTGGCTGGGGCTTTGCTATGTGGCATTATAATCCTCCTTTCAGGCAGTGCAGCCCCTACCTGGAGACGTACTAGTGACCACAGCAGAGAGAAGAAAGGGGTAGTAAAGCATAAAATGACTCTTAAAGCTTCTGCATGCAGCTAACCATGTCGTTTCTGCTCCCTGTTAGCCATTGTAAGTCACACGCCAAACCACATTTCTAAGGAGCAGAGAAGCATAACTCTCTCCCAGTGAGGGAAAGCAGGCATGGTGACGAGGAATATAATCTATCGCAGAGTGCAGCAAATAACTGGTGTTCACAAAGTTAAGTAGTCCGAGTAAGGCAGAAAAAAGTTAAATGTTTCCATATATACTTCATTCAACAGATATTTATTAGATTCTTTAAATATTAGGCAGGGTACTAAGTACCATTTAATAAGGCAGATAAATGGATAATATATATCCATCAAGTGTTTGCACTTAAAGGAATACATTTTATCTGAGCAAAACATTGGCATGAGTTAGCTCATTTCTCCAAGACAAAGCGAAGGTACACTGTGGCCTGTTTTAGCTCTTTATTGCTACATTACAAATTGCCATAAGCTTGGTGACTTATCAAAACATATGTTTATTATCTCACAGTTTCTGTAGGCCAGAGGTTTGGTACAGTGTGACTGGATTCTCTGCTCAGTCTCATCAGCTGAAATCAGGGTGTCACCTCAGGCTGTGGTTCTCATCTGGGGCTGGGGGTCCTCCCTAGTTGTTGGCAGAAGCTGTTTCCTTGTGGTTGTAGGACTGAGGTCCTGGTTTTTCTGCTCGTTGGTGGCCAGGAGCCCTGTCCAACTCCTAGAAGCCACCCCAATGCCTTGCCAGGTGGCCTCCACAGGCGGTTCACAGCATGACTTTTTGCCAGGACAGCAGGAGCACGTATCTCTGACTTCCTCTGCCTCTAACAGCTGGAGAACATGCTCTGCTTTTGAAGCTCCCCTGCAGAAGGGTGGGTGTTAGTATGGCTTGCCTATGTCAGAACTGAAGGGATGGGGCCTGTTCAAATGTCATATGGTTCTCCTGAGTAAGAACTGGAATTATTTGGAGGAGTATCTAACTGAGGGTATTCACTGACTAATAAAACCCAGTTCTAGGCTTCTGGTTTACTGGTTAGAGCTGATTTCTCTAAGAGTGACACTGGACTTAATCCCTTAAATTCTAAGAGGGTTGCTGCAGTAGCGAGAGATCTGACAGGAAGCAATGTTCTCAAACCAGGTAATTGGAGAGAGTTTATGAAGGGGTTTCTTCTTTAGGGAATCCAATCAGGCATAGTGCAGCACCTCTCCTAGGCCAGAAGGGCCAAGGGGAGAGTAGGGCTGGGAACCGGGAATGGGGAGGTATGTGGAGAGGGACACCAGACAAGAACTGTGGCTTTTGGTAGAAAGATGCAACCAATCCTGGAAACTGAGCATGGAGGTAATGGGGATAAATAGCTTGACCTCATTCTCTTCCTATCCTCTTACCTTCAGCCAAGAGGGCAAAAGAGCCTATTGGTCCAGTCCTCAGAGGTCAGCCTCCTGGGGCAAGAACAAAGTGGAGAAAGGTAGAGAGCAGACCTAGAGGGACAAGCAAGAGATATGCAGCACAGTTCCCGAAGACATTTGTTGGCTGTGGTCAGAGTCATAGGCTTGGTTGTGATTTGCAGATGAAGTGTTTCTTCCTTGTCTGTGCTTCATAGAATGTGTTGGTTAGCTTGGTTATAACTCGCTTCCCACTGAGCACAATCATTAATGTGTCTGTCTGTCTTTTCCGCTCTTTTGAGCTTCCTGAGAACAAGGGCCTTGTCTTATTCATCTTTATACCTACAATGCCTATGTGCTTGGCCCATAGTAGCTGACTGACAAATGCTTGTGGAATTACAAATATAGAGAGTCAATGGTAAACTATTATCAAAGACCTATGAATCAATTTGATGATGGGGCATAAACAAAAGCACGGTATTCTCATTGTTCTCTGAGATGTTCTATTACATATGGGCTGATGAAGTTAGAAGATTCACTTACCATTGCTACCTCCAGTCTTACACTATGACAATTTGATGTTCCACTTTCATCTTCTACTTAAAGGTCATCAATTTCAGATTATCCTACACATTCCATTCAATAAGCACTAAAATCTGTCAACACAGAAAGAGCAGCAAATGTAGGGTAAATGAGACAGCTCAGAGCTCCTAGTAATCAAATGGCAGTTGAGCATGGTCTTAGGATGAAAGGCTTGGAAACTCTGCCTTCCTGCCATTGTCACGTGTGGCTCCGGCTGCCAACGGGGAGTGGAGTCTGCTTAGTCTAAGAAAACACTGTTTTCTCCTACTTTACTTTTTGATATTTTCAAAGCGCTAGGTAAGCATAAATGCGGTCGGCTTGATTTATGACAATTGTTTTGATTCACATGGAATCATATGCTGAAGCATCGCAGGGACTGACATCCTGGGGAAAAATGTAAATGTCATAGTTTTGTTAATTGTTTTAGCATGTGTTTCTTCCACATGTCTGAAAGCAACTGTAATTGAGGGTTGTGGTTTCTGGGGCACAGCCAAAAATACAATGTGATGAACAACTGAGGAAAATATCATGGGATATCACATGGTAGAGGATCTTTTATCTTTTTTTTGCCCCTGACAGAGTATTTTCTAGTATTTAAGTATGTTACTGGAATATGAAAAGAAGAACGATACAAATTGAACCCTTAGATTGGTATGTTTTATGAGATAAAAAATAACATATAAAACACACTTTTAAATTCTGTGGCTGTTCCATTCCATCCCGGAGTGTTCTATTTCAAAAATTGGATTTGCAAAAAAATGAGCTTTTCGATTCTTTAAACGTTTTCATGATGATAAGAGTCTTTCTCAAGCAAACAAATAGCAGGAAATTCAAATACTGGTATGAAACCATAATCTCCCCTCACCTTCTTGCTCCAAAGCATAATAACTCTATTGAGGACTCCTGAAAGCAGTGGGTGATCCGACCCTAAGGCTACATATACGATTTCTTATTTTTATGACAGGAATTTTCACGATTTCAAAGCAAGGTTGAAAAACAGTCTATTTCTCCCCTTAAGCAAGTGATCAGGTTGCCTCATGAACAAAGCAGAAGGCTGAGTTCACACTGCCCGGCCAGGAGCTCTCTTGCAAGCTTCCTGGTTTGGGACCGGCTGCAAATGTTATTAGTATATTTCCCGGTATTTCAGTCTTCTGTGAATTGCACAGTAACTAGATCTTTGAACAGCGAGCATCTGGCAGCCAGAACCCCACAAAGACTTTGCCATATTATGCAGAATCTTCTGCTCGTTTTGAAGCTGTTCTCTCATTGTTTTATACTATTCCTTCTGTTTCTCTTCCCACGTCTGGGATTCACAAATATTTTTGTCACATGCAAAACTGGCTGTGCATAGGTGACGAAACTGATTATCTGTGGGTCCAGCAGGTCAGAGGAAGCTGCTGCTGAAGCGAATCCTCTTTATTTCCACTGACACACACTTCTCCCCCGCCCCCCTCCCAGCCCCCAGTCCCACAGCTGCTGTGAGCCGTAGAAGCGAATGGAAAAGTCCGTCCTGCCAGCGGCTGTAGGAAAGCTTCCAAAGTGTTATTGGGAGTATTGTCAGACAAGAAAATCAAATTAGAGAGAGAAGAGGAAGAAAGGAAAGCTAGAATAGGAGTTCTAGATTCTTCAGGGAACTGGCGAAGAGCTGTGAATGGCCTGAAATGTTATGTAAATATCTTGCCCTAGGATCCCATGTACAAGTACTGTTTTTTTTCTGAAAAGAAAGTCTAAAACTTACATTATATGCTCAAAGGGTTTGGGCAACAAAAAATTTTTGAGTGATTATTGTCAAGAAAGTAGGTTTAGTTAAGTAACTTAAACTTTAAAAATCAAGAGAGAAGGAGGAGTGAGGGACAGTAAGAAATAATAAAAGTAGGATAAATAAGAAAAAAATCGAGACAAAGAGAGCACTTCATACCTTTTATCAGTTGCTTAAGACTTGGCCTTGTGGAATGGTATGTGAGGGTGCTGTTGATACAGCTAATATATACTTGTTTTAGAGATGAGAAATGAGGGCACAGAGAGGCTAAGCAAGACGTGCAGGGCCACTCAGCTAGTAACTGTCGATAGTCAGCCTTGGCAGCTGCTCTTAATCACTGTTCTAAACCAACGCGTTCTCTTCTCTTTCTTGATACGTCTTATAAATGTACTTTTTATAATCTGGAGGACAAAGTTACACACCAAAATGTTATTTCTGGGTGTTGTGATTATGGCTGATTTATATTTATAATTTATAAAAAATATGCCTTAATTATACAATGAGAAGAAGAAGAATTTAAAATTATTTTCCCGTTTCTAAGAAATCAAAGACCAGATTGTTAAATCCCTCACAAACAACCACATTTTGACAGAACAAAGTGCATCAAATAAAGGCTGTGAACAGAAACTTGAAGGAATTTGATATTCAGTTATATTGGCCACAGTCATAGTGAAATGTGGCTTGTTCATAGTATCTAGGGACATGCTTGATGAAATCAGCAAATAAAATACAATCCTAACAAAAGAGGAATTGTAATGTAAGGTCATAATATTTGTTCAACTCAATACCTTATATTCCTCTAACATATACATTGACACCTTTTCACCATGTTTCCTGGCTGTGTCTCCATAGGCACAATGAAAGGGAGACCCAGGGCCATTTACATGGGAACTTCTCCTTTGGAAATTTTCTCGTAAAACTCATCATAGTGGAGATCTTGGGGCTTTAGTCAGCAATTTGCTTACTTGATAGAACAGACTAAAGACAGTTGCTTGAGAAAAACACTTATTTTTCCATCAGTTATCTTTTTGGTCACACTGTGTAGAAGCTGAACCATTCTCCTTCGAGGCAGAGGTCTTGGTTAGGTTTCTTTATTTCCACGAAGGATCTGAAACTGAATAATTGCCCCTTGTCCCAAATCCTAAAGCGTAAGATGTTCCCTCAACCAACCAACTCAGGATACGGTCTTTAGACTGTCCCTCTAGACTCTGAATTCTCCCTCCAGATTCCACACTCTCCATAGAGAATGCAAGCTTTGATTGCCTCCAACCCGTATCCTCAATGTTCTGCTGAGGAAGTAACTATTTGGAGGGTTCTTGGAAGATAATTCCCTGGGCACTCAAAGTTCCACCCATGCATCAGGCTGGATCACTGAAAAGTGGTACTGCTCGGACCACATTATCTTGATGCCACTCAGAATTACTTTTCCCCAAATTTTAATGGCATGTCCTCAGTTTTTATCAAAGGGTTGTATGAAACTATCTGCCATCTGACTGTTTCTGAATGTTATCCACTACTTAGGCCAGAGTACATGCTGCAAAATCTTACCTGAGAAATTTTTCAGAATTAGCACTAGAAATTTTTTTTTTTCTTGGGTGAAGTGATTTGTTTCTTGTCTCTAATGATTAGAATATTTGTGAAGGGTGAAGATGAGGTTGAGTGCCTCCAGGAGAAGGCAAGATGGGTTTCTACTAAAATTCTCACTGAGTTGTCAATGTCCAAGAGTTCATCAGACTCGGTGAGGCCAACTCACTCTGATCAAACTTCTAAGAGTCTGATTCCTAATCTGGAACACCAGTGTTCTCCATCTGAGGTCTGCTTTTTGTGCCATCTGTACGTTTGCTTAGGAAACATAAGAAGCAGAGCCAAAAGAGATGGACAATTAAGAAAAATTTCTTTCAGGGCTTAGGACCTGGTGCATTACCCTAGTCAAAACCACTCATCTATTTAATTCAAGGTCAAATTTTTCTCTTTTTTTTCCAAGATAAAGATAGATAAAATTGTTCTAGATAAAACTGTGCCAGCTCCTGTGGCTTTAGCTTTTTCTTAACTTGATGTGGGCGGAACATCTCCTTTCTAGTCATGCAGTTCTCCAGGGTGAATACAATACAATTTTTTAGGATTCCTCATAATGTACACAATAACATTATAGATTTGCCTTATTATGTTAAATTTCAGTTCACCTTAGTTGGAGTTTTGCAAATTCCAGGCTTGTGTGTGTGTATAAAAAACCCCATACGTACACACACAAATACCCTTCACACACACTTTAAACACATATATAAGTATATATATATGTAAATATATGTGTATATTATATATACATATTTTACTACATCTCCAACAGCTGACAGATAACACCGATTGTTATGGATTTTACTAACTTAACACTCAGAGAGCAAAGTTCTTTCAAAATTGGGACCTTGGGAAGTGCATATCAATATTTTCTTACTTACTACCAAAAATATTATGCAACTCCTTTTATCTCTTGTTACTGAATATATATATATTATATATATATGTAATATATATATAATTCATCACATCCTTTTCCCAAGTATGAATCTGCAAAACAGGGAAAGGGCTAATGTCCTAATACTGTTAACGAAAACAATACCACACATTTGATTTCATCTTTTCCCATATCATAGGAAACTGGGAAGGGAATCTTGTCCAAACAGTGAAGAAGAAAAGTAGTTTTTGGAGGATTTACATATATCTCCCCCCACAATTTTTTTTTTTTCTGGAAGACTGTAATCAAGACACAAAAATGCAAAATAGGTGGAGTGGATTAGCAAGTCTGTATCATTAATTATATATTTGATTACAGTTTAATTTTGGAAATAGTTTTATGTATGCAATAAATAAATTACAACTGAAATAATTGTACCAAGGATGCAAAGAACTTTGAAAATAAATATAGTTATGACCAGCTACTTGAAAAAGGAATGAATCCAATTAAAGATGAATGTCAAAACATGATGGCAAATGGTCTCATTTTGATGCTATGTTCAAAAGCCATTCAGACTACTGAGGACCAATGGACACTAGTCCAGCGTCCAGAGATGATGCTCAATCCACTTTCCTGAAAAATTCATTCCATAATTTGACAACTTGGGTTAATGGAACAATGACATCAATGAAGAAAATTATATTTATTTCTTTTATTATAGCTAGGACTAGTGATTATAGCCATTTAGAGGATTATCAGGGCTGACGACTGTTCTTAGAAATTTGTGATCCATTCATAACCTTTGTGCTTTCCCCATCAGAAAAGTATATACTTTATATTTGACCAACAAAGGGAGCCTTCTGGAGTCGAAGAGTGACAGAATGGAGAAGGCTTCATGGAGAGGGTCATGTGTGGACAGCATGGCCAAAGTTGTCCATCTCTAAAATCAGATAGACATAGGTTCATATTCCAGCTCTGCCATTTACAAGCTGTGTGATTTTGGCAAGACTTTTTTAATGATATTTTTACCCGACTAAGCTTTAGACTTTTTAAACAGCAGAAAGAAGAACTACTTCTTTCTCCTGAGTCATTGACCAACTAGCCTAGGCTGAGTCAGAATGCAAGATATGCTCGATGTTTACTTAGCTGCTGCAGAAAAGCTTCCCTGGTATTCTAGCTACTTTTCTGAAATGATTCAGGAAAATACCACTAATCAAAGGAACTCAAGAAATCATCACCATACTGCCATCATCTATGCATTTGGGAGCCTATTAGCATTTGTTAAGGCATCTGTCTTCCCAGATTTAACACAAGCCATGCTGGCACTGGAAAAAATAGAAAACACCTGGATAACTGAGAGGGAGAGACAAGTACGGTTATACACAGTCCTTCCTAACTCCCTGAGACAGAGCCACTTGTGTATTACTTTACACACGCATAATGACATAGCTAATAATTGACATTGATTCAAAGGGTAAGAGGAATCTTCCTGGAGCAATGCCTGAAAAGAGATCTGTGAAGTCTCCCCAAGCTGATCGTTGCGGTCATCAGCACTTATGAAGAAGCAAGAGTTCACGAAAGACTCAAACTAACCCCATGTTGACCCAGGGATTGAACTGTGCCGAAAAGCACATTTTCTTCTAAAAAAAGAGTTAAAGGATAATTTTTTTCTTTTAGTTGATAAAATCGAGCATTTAATATGTTCAAAGTACTGTGTTAGACCATCAAGGTGGTATGGAGTTGTGTAAAACTCAATCCTTTTCCTCAAGGAACTTATACTTAATGATGGAAATGAGAGAACCCAAATAACTTGAGTTCCAGGTACAGTGAGGGTAAGCATTAGTGATTAGTTAGAAGTTCAAAGGGGAGGATGAACTCTTAGATTTCTCTTGCAAACAGGGGGAACCTTGAAAGAGTAAGTAGCATTTGAACCAGGACTTAAAAGATGATAAAATTTGGAGAGAGGAGTGGAAAAGGGAATAAAAATTGGCAGATTCTTAGATGGAACAGTGTCAACAAAGGCATGGGGCAAGGAAATCTGGGGCATGGTTAAGAAATGACAAGGTTAGTTTTCTTGAACAGGAGGGTTATAAGATGAGACTGAAAGAGAAAGCCAAAAAGGTAGATTGTTTCAAGAGGATAGGGAACCTTGGATGTTAGGCCAACGAATTTGTTTTTTAATTTAATAGAGAATCATCTTTAATAGGGGAACATTGAGAGTTTGGAACTCGGGAAGATGGGATAACAACCAGCGTTGTTGTAGTAGTTATAAGTTGGGCGGGCAGTGTATGGCAGTATTTCTCAACCTTTTCTTCATTATTGCCCCTCTAAGGACCCTTTTTAGACATTTCTGCCTGGTTATTCCACAGGTGTCCCGGAAAGTCATGTTCATTGAAAGGTGATCTGTTACATCTTGTTTCCATCATTGACCAGGATATTCTCTTTTCTTATCTTCTTTAATTTCCTTTGGTGTGTTTGAGCCTTGAGTAGCTGTTGAGATAAAGCAATCCAACATCATTAGGTACTTGGTGGCTATTTATTATAGTACTAAAATTGCAGAAAGATAGCTTTCCTGGTATTGAACCCAGTGAAGAGGGGTATAATGTTTGAATCAGATTTTTAAAAAAGAAGTTACCATTATCACCAAAAAATCATAGCAAACAGCAGGTTTCAAGTATATTTAGATCATTCTGACTGAAGAGAATAAACATTTATTGCCAACTGTGAAAGGGCAGACTTGATGACTGATGGAAGAATCACGCTGCTTTGTCAATTCACATAAATAATAATTCATCAAAGCAACATGTGTTGATGAGTGCAGCCTGGTTTGAATTTAAACCACAAGACATTCTTGGGAAACAGCTGAAGTACCTGAGCCTCGTTAAAAAATCCCCAGCACATTATCTAAGCATATAAACCATCTTTCCTAGGGCATGTAATGAATCTTACCAAAAACAGCAGGAATTTCATGCTCAGGGATGAGTAAGGGCTGCCTGTATTTATCTTGAGAAAAATATGTGTGGGTGCCCATGAACGTCTGATGAATACTTAAGAAATATAATCTCAGTTCACTTCTGCAATAAATGCTCAGCAAAGTGGTTTGGGATCAGACGAGTGTTTACCAGACACTAAGGAGAATAACAAGCGTTGGCTGATCAACGTTCTCTGATAATCATCATTCAGTGAAAAAGAATAAAATGTGATACTTTCTCTGGTAAGCATTCCATCCTTGGGCCACCCCAATCCAAAGACCCTCTGTGCTGTTGATGAACTGACAGGATTTGACAAGATGGTGTGTGAATCTGGCGGCCAGGTGTCTTGGTGTGGGTGAGACAGGAGCTAACAGATTTGACATGTGGGAATATTACTCCCAGATGCTCCCCAAAGGGAAAGAACAACTTTCTTTCAGTGACCTGTTCTTTCAAGATGAGTCCTGTGGCATAAGCACTGTGATTACTTAGCTCTGTAAGAGGAAGCAATGCATCATGGGTGCTGTTCTGACAGAAAAAATAAGCATTTCTAATGGGTTCTGCCTGATTCCTCAGTAAAAACCAGTGGTCTGTGTCTGGAGGTCATCCAAGGCAAATCAAAGAAAGAATCTTCAGATGTTGAGGAGATAAGGAAGAAAGAACGCACTAAGGATGTGTGGTGTTGATTTTAAACTGAAGAGAAACCTAACCAGGCTAACGCATGTCAGAGATTGTTATGGCCTTGCTGCAGAAGTCTGTATGGAAAAACACAACCAAGAGTTGATGTCCATTATGCCAATGCTTTAATATCCACGGCCTCATTGCCTGTCAGGTCTCAAATACTATCATCGTGTCAATTGGAAACAAATATCTAACAATATTTTTACATTTACATTTAGGAAACTTTGGTACTCAATAGGAGTTGCATTAAGAAACCTTTCTCATTTTTTCCGTTCAACAGATTTCTCAGCATTCCTCCCATCTTCCAAACTCTAGAATGCACTGGTTGTCTTCATAATTGATTTCATGTTTCTAGATCACACATCCTGAAAATGAAACACACAATATGCAGAACTTCACTCACAATATCTGAATCCACGTTGGTAATGGAACAACTTAGGCAAAGCACCATAGCCATTGGACAGACAGAGTTTATAGTACCAAGGTTTCAGGGGAACCAGCCCAGGTTGTGCCTCTACAGTCCTCTAATATTCTCCTTCCTGTACCCAGGGTCGAAGAGGTAAGTTTGATTTGTCTCTCTTTGTGATATAAATTTATTTTATTCCTTTATTCTACTAAATGAAATTATCACTGCTGAGCTGCCAAAAGTTAAACGGATTGATATGTTTCTATTTCCCATCATTGCTTTTCATCCTTCTATCTCCTCTTACTACTTACTCTAAAGCTTTTACAATTTTCTTTTAGGAATGAAGTACGATGGATTAACTGCCCATAGGACTTCTGTATTATTTTAATTTTATATTATGTATTAATTTCCCTCATTTGATTTTGCTTTGAAACTTGTCAGTTATCAATTTATTGTCTTTAGTTCCAAATCCACCCTTCCTGTCCTGCTTTGTGAAAATAGAACTGGACCTTGTAAACATTTTCCTTTGCCAGCTGTCATGATGCTTTGGTGTTAGTGCCATCCAGTCAATTCTGACTCCTAGTGTCCCTGTGCACAGCAGAGCGGAACCCTGCCTGGTCTTTTTGGGCTGCCCTCTCACCTTCTGGCACTATATCAGCCAATGTTCCGCTGCTATTCATAGGGTTTTTGTGCGCAATTTTTTGCAAGTGGGTGTCCAGGTCCTTCTCCCTGGTCTGTCTTAGTCTGGAAGCTCCACTGAAACCTGTCCGCCATGGGTGATGCTGCTGGTATTTGAAATCCTGGCGGCATAGCTTTCATCATCACAGCAACACACAGCTGCCGCAGGATGACAACCAACAGGCTGGTGATGTGGTTCTCTGACCGGGAAATGAACCTGGGCTGCGGCAGTGAGAACACCAGATCTTAACTACCAGACCACCATGGCTGGTATGTCATGATGCTAGGCTTTGCCAATAGAGGGTACTAGAGGGACACTGCAACGCGATAGTGGCAGGCAGATGTTTTCATTCTGGTTCCAGTCCTCCATTTGCTAATTGAGTGTGGGAGCCCAGCAATTCCAGCCACAGTCTCAGGCCTTGCTTTCCTTAACCAGGGGCTGCTTCTGAGCACCTCTTGTGGGCCACATCTGTGCGAGCTTTGGTTGAGCCCTGAGACCACACCTCTTTGAAGACATCTAGTCTCCATCTTGGGGATGCTCTCTCCTAAGTCTTGAGCCCCTTTATTACACACTTTCCCTCATCTGAGAGGTAGTAGCTGCTTTTTTGCACCTGCCAATTCTGGACTGCTTGGAGTTCTCTATTAGTAACTATTCTCCTTTTACCATTTAATAATTCTTTATATTACTTTTTCCTACTCAAAATACTGATATGGTTTCTGTTTCCTGATAGAACCCTGACTGATATAAAGTTGTTTATAAGTATTCTTAATGTATGCATACCTAACCCACCTAAATAATTTTTAAATACTCTTGCTTCTGCATTTTTAATTTTTTAAATTGCCTTCAGGACTTCATACAATGCTCCATGTTTACTAAATGCTTCTGACCGACAATAATGAAAACACGTGGACCTCAAGAATCTCATTATCTAGTAGGAGAGAAAGACACATAGATAAGTAACTTTTATTACTAGAGTGTGATACATATGGCTACAGAAGAATGTATAAGATGTGGTGGTGGCACCCCCGTGTCGAATAGGGGTGGGCGTAGGGGTGGAATAAACTTCACAGAGCAGTTGTCATTGAGCTGAATTTTCAAGAATGAAAAGAGGGACAGTCCACATAGATCAGGGAGGAGAGGGCAGTGTAGACAGAGGAAAAAATTACGAAATGTCAACAATATAAGAAAGAAAACAAGGCAAATTTGAGGAATGTCAAGGAGGTCAGCACTGTTCTGAGGAATGGATGTGTGTTTGTAGGACATTAATCTGCATAGATGGGGAGGAACATCGAGAAGAGCACAAAATGAGGGGAGAGGAGAGCTATGTTCTCCAGACCAGAAAGGACTTTGGGGATCATGCTAAAAAGTTTAGGTTTTGTTTTATGGGCAACTACAAACTCAAAGAACTCAAAAAGTATGAAGACTTTAAAGAAATGGTTAATCATTAGTTTTATGCACCAAGTATATTTAATCCTTCACTAGGTGGAATGCAGTATGGGAGGATTTAAACAAACTCAAATCCTTAGCTTCACTGTGGAGTTAAAAGAGGGGAGACTGTTATATGTGGAATATTTAAGTTTTAGGAAGTAACAAGAAGCGCTCAATTGAAAGGTTAAGACCAAAATGTGCATTGGGGTTTGCTGGCAGGAGAGGCTGGAGCAATTAAGAAGAAGATAGAACTCCCAAAGAACCCTGGAGCACTAGAGGGACTGTATTTTAGGAAAACAGCAGAATGAGCAACCTTCTAGGCAAGGGAAGCATGACCACAGAATGTTTTTGGCAGCAGGAGGGAGCCTGAGCTGTCAGGGAGTGATGAGAGAGAAGGTTGAAAATATAGGACAGCACCTCTGGAATGACAAATCTGTGGCATGTGCCTCTACTCACCCACTTCACAACCAGGCGGCCTATCTTATTCCTGCGGAGCTCAGAGCAGCTCCAGATTCTTTCTCAATCTAGTGCTCAGTGAGCCATTTCCAATTGTGAGTTTATTCTTTAGGATATCACTAAAAGTTTTGAACTGGTGGATTGTGATTATAAAGATTTTTCTGATGATATTGTTATAGAGAATGACTGGAAGGGAGGATCCCAAAGATGGAAACCAGAAGCTGTGGAAATTTTCTCTTATATGCAAATTGCTTTTCAAGTGTTTAGAGGCTACATGTTTTAGCTGTTGTTTGGAAGATATGCGTGTTTGTATTGAATTTCCATTGATGCTATCTCCAAAAGAAACAAAGCCATAACACACTAAATGTCACCAATCAGAATTTCATGCTGAAAAAGCATTGTTTCACATTTCCATTTCTCCCTTAGGATATGATTGACCTCAGAAGAGGAATTCAGAAATCTCCCTGCCTGTCTCTTTGCCACTATGAAAACAGACACTGGTTCCCCAAACCCCTGATTAAGAAAGAAGCTGGAAGAACATGGAGAAGAGCTTTTCAGGACTGAGCGCCCTTGCCAAAACCCAGTGGAAGAGTCGCTGGAGAAAGAGAGGTCATAGGAGTGTAAAAGTTTGATTATTTCTAAAAATTTTTACTACCTTCCCAGTACATATTGCCTTAATTCTTCATGCTTACTAGCAAATTTGTCATTTAGCACCCAATAATTCTCTTATGAAAGCCTGGAGAGTTATTACTTTCAGGGATGGGTGAATTTAACTGCTTTGCTCTCTCCCACAACTTTGCAAAGGCTTTCAGGGGACAACATTCTTCTCATTTTTTCCCCATAAATATATTCCCCTTTTATTGTGAAATGTAAAACCTCACCTATTGAGAATCAGAGGTACAAGGAGAGAAAAATGCTAATGGCAAAGTGATTGCTCAGTGGGGCCAACCTCACATCTCAGTTCTAGCTTGGCTCTGTGAAGGGCTCACTAATTCTCTGGCCCTTGGAAAGTCTTTTAACCTCTTTTTCTTGTCTTTTTAATTAGTAAATGTGGATAATAAAATATCTATCTGACTCCTTGTAGGTCTGCTGTCAAGACAAAATGAACTGATATATATTGAGAGTGGTTTTGAAAAATATAGTGTTACAGAAATATAAGAAATTCTTCTGTTACCCTAATCATAGTTACCCTCATGATCAAGAAATGTGGTTGGTGGTATTTGGAAAGATTTACCCAGTGTAACGAGGTGGGGCATCATAGTATGTGCAGTGGACTCTATGTTTTAGTTCTCTTTGTGCATGTACAGTGGCATCTCAGCCAGCTGCCCAATGATCTCCTCCATGGCTGCATCTTCATCTTCTCTTATTCATTCAGCAAATATTTACTGAACCTCTACTGTACACTAGAAATTGTTCTAGCTCCTGGAGAGACTACATAAAGAAAAGAGGCCATGTGCCTGCTCTCATGTAGCTTATAATCTAATTAGAGAACAAAATAAACAAGTAAATATATAGTATGTCAGACGGTGTTAAGTGCAATGGAGAAAAATAAAGCAGGAATGGGTAATTTTAAAGAAGAGTTGGCAAACCATGGCCAACTAACCAAATCTTGCCCACTTCCTGGTTGTAAATAAAGTTTTGTTGGAACACAACCATGACCGTGCATTTACATTTATCTACTGCTGCTTCGAGTTAAGTAGTTGGGATGGAGACCATTTGGCCCACAAAGTGTAAAATATTTACTCTCTGGCCTTGTACAGAAAAAGTTCCAAGCTCCGGATGTAGGCCACTGTAGCGTTTTAAGGACTTTGACTTTGACCCTGAGTGAAATGGGATGTCAGTGGAGGGTTTATGGAGTAACATGATCTGGTTTATGTTTTAAAAAGATTGTCCTGGTGACTCTGGTGAGAATTGACTCTCGGGACAAGAGTGGAGCATGGAGACCAGTTAGAGACTCCAGAAGAGGAGAGATCACTCTAGAGTGGAAGAATAAATGGGAGGGGAGAAGAACCAAACTCGTTTCTGGACATATTTTTAAGGCAACACAGTGAAGGATTTTGGCCTGAACAAATAGAAGGATGGAATTGCATCCTTTGGAATTCATTCCTTTTCAATGAGTCAGTCAAATACAGAGAGGCCACCAGAGGAGCAGTTTTGGAGTTGAGAACGAGGATTTTGGCTTATACTGAGTAACTTTGAGCTATCGTGGAGCTGTTGAAGCAGACATGTTAACAATGCAGGTGACGGTATGAGCCGGAAGAGAGGTCTCGGCTGGGGTTAAAAATCTCATGGTTGTTGATGTATAGCTGAGGTTTAATGGCATGAGGCAGAAAAATATCACCAAAGTACCACTCCCTCAGCTTTATTGCTCCATTTCATTTCGTCCGTTAGTGCCCAGATGACCTCTGTACATTTTTTTACATTGTGGTACATTGTAGGATCCTTGCATATTTCTTAATAGCTAAACAAGGCATTGTCCTGAGCCTTCTTTTAAATTGAAGGAGAATTTTGGAATTGAAAACTGATACATTGGGTTTAGTTTTGAAAAGTAAAAATTCTGCAAGATGTGTGTCTGCTTCAAGAGAGTAGGATAATTTGTCCCAGGTGCACTTTTTCTCAGAATAGGTAAACAAGAGAACAGGAGAAGTTACATTTAGTTAAAACCTATTGGGTTCTAGAGGTTTTACAAACAATAGTCCATTCCACAGCCCAGCTCTTGAATTTGCAAAATTGGGCTGGCGTTACTCCAAAATTTCTATCATTTTATTCTTCCAGATGGATATTCAATGAAGACAGTTTCTGGCTCTTACTGTTTCAACATCTTTTGTATCAGAGAGAAATTGAAAATAAAATTCCAAATTCCTGCAAAGCCATTCTTGACTTTCTAAAGAGTTCACTTTCAGGTCACTTCCAAATTAACATTCTATTTAATCAGAACAGGTTGGTCCATCCCACTAATTGCTGTTCTCTTTCCAAGGCTGAATACAATTCCGTAAAGCATCAACTTGAAGAATATCAGTCATGCAAATTCCCTGGCATGTAATGATTATTTTCATTTAAAATAGGCATATTTGTAACCATGGGCTATGCAAGATCAGGGGACAGAGTATAAATTGTTCAGCTCTTTAGATTAAAGTGCATAGATATTACACATAGCTAAGAACAGAAAGAGAGGCAATCCACTGACTGAGTCATCAACCTGGAATCACTCCCTATTACCTAGAGTAGGGTTTCTCAACTGTGGCATTCTGGACACTTGAGACCAGATAATTCTGTGCTTGGGAGGGCTGTGCACTATGGGATGTTTAGCAGCATCCTTGGCCTCGACTCCATAACTGCCAGTAACAACTCCCCTCCCCTAGTTGTGACAATAAAAAATGTCTCCAGAGATTGCCAGACGCTTTTAGGGAGTGAGGATGAGTGTTGAGAATCAGTGACTTAGAGAGTAAGGTCTATTTCCTTAGTCTGGCATTAGAAATCCTCTATGATTTATCTGCAAACTTTTTCAAACTTTCCTTCCATAAATCTGCCTTAAGATGCCTGGTCTACTTATTATTCCCCCTAAAAGTTTTTCTTCTTTCGGAGTTCGTGCTTTTGTAAATACTCACTCACCCCCCTCCTTATGGAATTCTATCCCTGTCTTCTCGCCAAATGCTGTTAATGCTTATAAACCTGATGAAGTCCTTCCTGTTTTATGCAATTATAGCATCACCAAGTCACAGAAATTGGATGGAGCTTCTCTAGTTCCTATTTTGCAGTTGAGGACAATGAGACCAGAGCGGTCCTTGTTCACCAAGATCATCGGGGCTCCACAGAAAGCAGGCAGTAGAACCCCAGAGCCTGCCTTTAAATCCACTGTGCTTCCCATCGCACCTGCTTCCCAGATGTCTCTGTCCTGTTTTATTTTCATCTTTCTCTGAAACTCTTAGGCATTTTGTTCTTATGATTCATTTCAGTAATCAGGGTCGTTCCACACAGTAAGATAAACATGTTGTCATCTGACACATATATGAGGTACAAGGTTAAATACAAAGACAGGACAGAAGGAAATAATCAGTCAATCTCATAGATTTATCACAATTCAGTAATAGGAATTATATTTTTGGAGGAGAATTTTTTTTAACTCAATATATTATTGAAGAAAATTCCTTATGTCAGCATTGCCCAAGAGAAATATAATATGAGACACATATGTAAATTTAATTGTTTATAGTAGGCACATTAAAAAAGAAAAAAGAAACAAGTGAATTTTAGTAAAATATTTTATTTAGCTCATTACTTCCAAAATATTATCATTTCACCATGTGATCACCATAAAAATTGTTAACAAAGTATTTTACATTCTTTTGTTCAGTATCAAGTCTTGAAATCTGCTGTGCATTTTACATTTACACACGTCTCAGTACAGAAGACCATATTTCAATACTCAACGTGCTAGTGGCCGTCCTCTTATACAGTGAGTATTGTACTTACATGTCTCTCTTCACCTCACGGATACTGTTGCGTATAAACCACTTGATTATCAAACTAAATTCAGTCTTCTCCCCATACACCTGCTCCTCAAGCTCCCCATCTGGACAGCAGCTTCCATCTGAGCCAGACGCCTCTGCACCATCTTGGCCCCGTCCCCATCTCAGGGGTTTTTCACACGCCCGCATCTGACAGGTCTCCAATTGCTGTCAACGTTGACATAAAAAGTTCTCGGATCCCTCTCTCTTCTCTAATCCCCCGGTTACCAACCCACTTCAGGCTCCAAACAGTTTCCTACTCCATTTCCCTTTCCGTAGCCCCTGCTCTGGCCCCTCCTTCTCTGCACGGCTGTCCCTGTGGTATGGAAATACAATCTGATCTGATCCGGTCATTCCCCTAAATCTCCCATTGATTTCAGGATTCAGTCTCAACCTGACCCAGGATTCTGTGAAGCAACCAACCGCACTGCCATCAGCCTTCTCCTCCTGCCTTCCCGGATGCACCTTGTTTCCAGCGCCGCAGTTCTCTCTGTGTTCCCTGAAGATACTGTACACTTTCCTCACTGTCGCCTGTCGCTTGTCCCTCAGTCCGGGATACCCTTTGCCTTCTTTACCCCTTCCTTATTTAACTTTTATAAGTCGAGTCAACTACAGGTTCCTCTGGGAGGCCCTTCAAGATTGTTCCCCCTCTCTCCGCTCCCTCTCCTCTGTGCCCCGCTGTCTCAGGGTCCGTGAGTGTGTGCGCATGCGCACACATTTGGTACCCTACTTCCAATGCTCTGGAAGATACATTTCCTGATCCTTTCTGTGTCCCTTTCTTCTGCTCTGTTAACAATTGGAAAATAAATTACTCCTCTTCCTAAGTGAATTTAATTAGAACGGAATTGTTAATTTATTAGGCAAACGTCCCTTAAATATACAAAGATTCCAACATTGCCTCAGTACATGCTGCCACAAAAAAAAGTGTGTCCATTTTTTTCCCTTAATATAGGTAGAATGGCAGATTGAACTATAAGTACATGTATTTGCATGTCTGTTTTTACCACTACATTATAAACCCCATGAATGCTGATTTTATGTTTATTCATCTTCATAACACAGGACCCAGAACCCGGAGTTTGGACTGGCCCATAATAGGAGCTCCACCAATGTTCCTTTTTAGTTGAAATCACTATTTCTACCCTGTGAAATTCAAAACGAGTCATGGTCTGTGGGCTTCCTCTTCGTCCTTGAGTCGCCGCACATCTCTTACCCTTACACCCACATACTCTCGCACGTACAGGAGGACACACACAAGGACAGGACACAGGCACACAGTCGCATGTGCTCAGGAACAGATGGAGGCAACTTGTTCAAAAATAAACCAACCTTAACAACCCTATGTAACTCAGGCTAGTAAGGAACTGCTCAGCTCTCCAACACTGGGTTTTAGCTAATATTGTGAACCACATTTTTATCAAATCTTTTGCACAAAGTTACTGATTAATCAAAATATTGACTCTGTGGACATCTTACCTTTTCTAATTTCCCACGCCCAAATTTTGGCGCTGGCCATTGCATAGTGAGATAATGTAAAGTTGACTAGAAAAAGAGGGAGTGGGGTTCCTTGAAGCATATCACACAGAATCATAAATCCCTACTTAGTTATTAAATTCTAGTAATGATTTCTGTGTTCAGTAGCAATGATGATATTTTTATTATTTGATTAAAGTTAGTACTATTTGTAAATATTGGGTTTAGGAACTGGCAGCGTCAGGTTGTATATCTTTAAGGAGAAATAGGATTAAGTGGCTTGCAACTTGCTTCCAGGTAGCTTGGCGATGGGAGGTGTTGATGACACCTAACCAATTACATTAACTAGAGTGAAAACAAGACACAAAGGTAAAATTGTCAACTGTAAAGGATGTTCTTTCTTCAAACATATTTCTGTGGCTAAGGCTAAAATGAACCTATCTGAGGTTTTCTTTAAACAGAAATCCTTGGTAATATTTGAGCAGCTGGTACAGATGTCAATGCATGTCATGACTTCTTGTTATTTTTTTATTATATTTTATTTTATCTTAACATGACTTCATGTTATTTTTTATTATATTTTATTTTATTTTAACATGACTTCATGTTATTATTTTTTATTTTTTTATTATATTTTGTTTTATTTTTACCTGTTGATCCTCTTCATATTATTTTTAAGGGCTAGATCTAAAGTAGGTCTTTTTATTTTAATGAAAAAGGATCTAATATTCAATTACTAGTGATTTTTATAATTCAGTGCATAAATTTATGTTTTTTTATTTAGAAATATTTTTTATGTTAAATATCAACCTGTTACCTTATGTTTGAAATTACCAAAAGTCAGGAATGGATTTACGAAAGATGTTGTCAGTTTGAGTCCTGGATTCTCTTTTGACATGTCAGCATTTTCAAGATTCTTTTTTCTCATACATAACTACAACCCAGCCACAACGTTTCGCTTGACCCAAATTCAAGACCCAGTGCTTTCAAGAGATTCAGAGAAGGTTGTTTCTTATCTGCACATTGATTTAAGGGCTGCTTCACTTAAATAGTAATTGCTCCTGTTATGGCACCAATTCCAGGTAATTCTAGTTGCCGGCTTTTGGCTGGAGAACAAAGACACACAAAGACCCAATCTGGGTGAGGTTACCTGGTTCAAGGACTTTTATTTATCAGGCTCAAAAGGGTACTGTTGTTTGGCTCCTTGGTTAGTTTACTTTTCCTTTAGACATTGTAAAGACGAAAAAGGATTAGGGAGTGAAGGGGGAGGGTGGTACCAACATTATTGAATTCGTATGTTGTGTTAGGCATCATGTCAAGGTCTTTACATGAATTATTTTGATTTATAAAAATTTTATGAGGTAGGTATCATTTTTAGCCCGTAATTCTCAATTGTAAAGATGAAGAAAATAAGGCTTGGAAAAGTAAAGTCATTCATCTAAGGTCCCAGAGCTATCACATCTTAGAGCTGGGATTCAGCTGATTTTCCTTACTGTAGCATGTGACCTCCCACGATGGCAAGGCTGAGTCCCATATCCTGAAAGGAACAATGTGTAGTTTACTAAGGGTTAACTTAAGCCAGCTGAAGTGGTCACATACTTAAGACACAGTATGCACTGGAGCTGACTTGTACTGGCTCACAAGAGCTAATTGTTAAATTTTCAGATGTCAGTTGTTACACATAGACATTAACAAAAATTAAATTCTATAAATTCAAAATCTAATGAATTAAATTAAAAACAAAGCTAATAAAAACTCAAAATTCATCACATTTTAATTATTTTTCTACAGTTTATTTGTGCTTTTGAGGTTATTTTTATGTCTATCGTGTCTATATGGTGGAAGTACTGTATGATGGCGTGTTACTGCACGTCTTCTCCACTCCACACTCAATGACCTCACATTGGTAGCTTGAAACTGGCCATGGGAGGAGTCTTTATACCAAGGAAATCAGCAAACACTACAAATCAACACTCCCCAGCCCAGGATAGTCATTTGTTAATATTTACCAGCATACCACTGTGCACAGCTGTCACAAATAATGTGCACACTTCAGTTCTTTTATGCTTTCTATTTGTCTAAGTTCATCAACATTCAACCCATATTTACTTAGCACTCACTGTGTGCCAGATATTGCAGTAGACACTTTCATCAGCATTATCTCATTTATATCTCTTAAAATAACTATCAGATATCCTTACTTCCAGTTTATAGATAAAAAACTGAGATTTAAAGTAACTTTGCTAAGGTTACACAGCTAGTAAGTAGTGAAACGCAAGCTTGATCCTACGTTTTGTGAATCTGCATTTCACAACACCACCGCTGCAGCGACTTACCGTGGGGATAACCCAGGACAGAGTTAGAGTCAAGGAAAAGCGTTTTATCAAAGCCATGGCTGCTTCTCTGTCTACTTCACTACACCTATATTCATTTGAATAATCAGCAAGTCTGTTTGAGTGTAACATGACAAGCTGTAATGTTGAATAGAAAAATGTAGGTCAGAATAAAGGGTAAGAGGAGCTGAGGGGAAAAAGGACGAAACAAGTGGCAATCCAGACTAGTTACCTCATACATGGAAAATATTTGTAATGTCCTTGCTCGGCAAACTGGGCAACATACTCACACCATTCTGAGCACACAGCATTCCAGATGATGACTTTACTAAGGACAAAAAGAACTCATGGCACCTATTCTCGGGTTGATTATGCTATGAGATGCCCACCTGATCCTTCTTTCAAAGACCACATTTTAGAGGGGCTTAATGGAGAACCTTAGTTTTCATGACTTTCAACAAGCAATTTTATAGGTCAGTAGCCCAGTTCCCCAAATCTCAAGTGGTTTAATATAACACCATGGAATGAGAACAGTTTACTTCTTGCTCACATTATAGTCTGATGCAGGTCAGGTGTTGCTGGCTCCCTGGCTCTCCAGTGATGTTTCGGGGATCCAGGTCTTGCCATTTGCAATGACTTCCTTTCAGAGTTCCTCACTTCCAGCCAAGAGTCAGTGGCGAATTCACGTCTGTCTTAGCTACCTGAGGCTGGGCTTCCATTCACACCCTTATCAGTGAGCCCTCAGTCACATGGCCACAACCTAACTACAAAGAGGCCTGAAGTGTAGGGGTGCACACGCACAGTGGTGCATGAGACGGTCTCCTCCATGTTCACTACCGCCTACAAAAGCTTTCTCTTATTCCACCCACTCATACTTTGCTCTCTAGTCAAAGTAGATATCTGTCTGCCAAACACCCCAGAAGAAATGAAGCATGACTCATTAAGAATATATTTGTTCTTTTTACTAATGGCGAGATTTAGACAATACAATTTGAAGTCAGGCTGACAGAGAGTAGTCCGTGCAGCTGTTGAGCTGCTTCATTTGCTGGGCCTTCTCTAACAAAAAGGCAGTCAGATTCCTCTCACATTAGCTCCCTGGCATTTCAGTTCAGGAACTCTAGAAGAATATCGGACAAATGTATCATGGGCATTTTTATATCTTAGCCGATAAGCCACTCAGTTGCTAAAGCTTAACTTCCTTCTTCGTGCATTTTATGCAAGCTTCTTGTTTCTTCAATTGGCAGTGTTAAAAAATATTTTATTGACATGTTTAACTTTTACTCATTTTAATGGGCTCTTGTACATTGTTTCTTTGGAACTCCTAGGCCCAGTGGAAATTTTGCCCTTCTTGATTAACGTGCAATCTTCAACATCTACTCCTCCAAAGTAGCTAAGTAATCATTAAGTATTAATGTGGGGATTATGGGACCCATTTCTAATCTCTGCCTGCAATCTCACACCAAACATACTTAAAGGATAGAGAATGGTTTCCCAAAAACTAAGGAGGTTCCTGGGGTACAGAACCCTCAAAGCTGAAACTGAGAAAGTTCCAGGCAAACCACAATGAGTCAGACACCCTGTGAGTGTTCCTCCTTGAAGTACACCTTTGGTCCTTGTAACTGACTGTTTTATCTGAGGCCCCACTCCCTGTCCTACGTATGGGAGACACTATGAGGTAGTATGGTAAGCATATACAGGGGCAGAAAATGAAGAAATTTCGTCCAAATGGATTCATGATAAATGCATTTGGGGCAGTGGAGTGTTCCTCCTGGAAGGGAAAATTCTCCCTAAACAGTCTCAGTGGAGGAAGCACACAGTTTTCACAATCGGGCCTTTATACCTAAATAGTTTCTCCCGTGATTTTAAATTGAGATAATATACGGAATTATTCTCCACCACTTATTCCAATTTGGCTTCAAACTAGTAATTTTGCTTTTTCACTGCAAAGAACGAAAACAAATAACAACAGAAAGAAGAACTTTTGACCTTGCAACCAAAGTTTCTGCCATCCAAACGTCTTCTCTCCTTCCCTCATGATAGCAGCGGGCATATTTCAATTTTCTTTTTCAGTGGCCTCAACAAATGAGATGAAAGAGTGAAACTGGTGGTATGGCATTTAAAAGTTATGACTTCAGCAAGTTTGCTTAAGAAAAATGAACTTCGTTTTTAGAATGACCTCTTTCCCCTCTTGTTTTAGTAAAAATTTGCGTTCCCCTGAAATATTCTGTTCCTTACATGGAATTAAGGCTTTTTTATTGTTCTTATCAGCTCACCCTCGCATCGCTCCGTAGAAATTCACTGACATATTATTTTCCATCTTCCTACAGGGGGCCCCAAGTTATTAAGAGAAAATAAAATATCATATGAAATCATGTGAAAGTCTAGTGCACTCCCAAACAGCGACCAGAGGAAAGGAAAGTTAGACTTTAGAGAGTGGTTTGTGGTCCCTTAGGTATAGTTAGGTCAGACTGAGAATAAAGTCAACGTAGGAGAAAGCAGAGTTGAGACAGATGGAAATAGAGAGAATGTGAAATAGTGAACAGCATATGGAGGAAAAGAGAGACATCTAGTTGTGATGACATCATTTGTGACCCTGGATCTAACATGTGTAATCTACCCTTTAAACTTTTCAGATAATGTGAAGCCGTATTTCCTATTGTTGTTAAGCCAGTTTGCTTTCAAACAAAAGGTTTCTGACTGACAAGCTCTCTTGGGAAAGGTTACATTTAACTTGTTTAGATTTGCAGGTGTTTCCAGAACTAGGGACTCCGTTGAGTGACACCATCTCAATTTTGTTCTCTTGCAATGCAAATTCTTATTTATTCATTTATTCAAACAACAATTACACGTGGTTTTGAGTGCTTAGAAGAGAGGAGGATAAAGGGTGGTGGGGTCGCAGGGCCAGGCTCTTGGGCGGACTGACTGCCTAAATCTGCTCTACCTCCACATTGATGACATCATGAGTGACCCATCCCTCAGTCGCCTAACTCAGAAGAAGATTGTTTTAAGGATTATATGGAGTTACATTTGTAAAATATAAAATAGTGAGAATAGCAGGCACTTTGTAACTTTTAGCAATCATTATAATTGATATTAATTTTCTTTTTTTTGAGGAAGATTCTCTCTTAGCTAACATCTGCCGCTGATTCTCCCCCCTCTTTTTTTTTTTTTTTTTTTTGCAGAGGAAGATTGGCCCTGAGGTAACATCCATGCCCATCTTCCTCTATTTTATATGTAGGATGCTGCTACAGCATGGCTTGAGGAGCAGTGTGTAGGTCCATGCTCAGGATCCAAACTAGCAAACCCCAGGCTGCCAAAGCAGAGCACGTGAACCCAACTGCTGTGCCATCTGGCCAGCCCTAGTATTAATATTTTTGATATTATTATTTTTGATATGTACAAAATATTCTGCTAAATGCTCTGTGATATAAGTAGGAAAAGGTAGGTGATAGGTAACTTTACAACAAAGAGCTCCCAGTGTGGGTTGTAAAATAAACACACGCATACCTCATGAGTCATAGTAATATGGAGGGTATTTAAGAAATATATTCAGGGTCCTTTTTTAAAAAATACAATTTTCCAAAATGTGTTCATATAGGAGCTGTATGAGCAAAAAAGGAAAAGTAAGCAACACATAATGCTTGACATTTAAGAATAATCACATGCCCTTTTGTCCTCCTTACTTTCCATAAAAGGTAGCATGTGATATCCATTGTCCTATACCTTTCATTTTTCACTTACTGTCGACAATATGACAGAAAGGCTTTCATTTTTCACTTAAATACCCACAGTG
Source organism: Equus przewalskii (assembly GCF_037783145.1). Taxonomy (NCBI): domain Eukaryota; kingdom Metazoa; phylum Chordata; class Mammalia; order Perissodactyla; family Equidae; genus Equus; species Equus przewalskii. The sequence goes on along the minus strand of NC_091839.1, from coordinate 61,996,144 downwards.
TGACAGAAAGTTGCTGCAATTTGTATTTTACAGCTGCATTGTGTTTAATTGGTTGGAAGTAACCTAATTAGTATAACGTGTGTGCTGTGGATGGCCATGTGGGTTGTAGCTGAACTTAGGCTGTTACAATGCCGCAGTAAGTCACTTTCTATGCATGTCATTTGCACATACACGAATAGGGCCCTTGAAAGTGACAGTGCTATGTCTAAGAGTACACACATTTGTTACGTGGATAATTATTGCCCGTTTGTCCTCCATATGGGTGTAGCAAAGTCTAAGCGTGTTTGCTGATACCTCCAAAAGTGCTAATCAAAATTTCAAATACCTTCCTTTTTGATAGATGAAAAATAGTACTTACTGTAGACTTAATCTTCATTTCTCTTTTTGCAAGTGAGGTCAAGCAGCTTTTGATGTTTAAGAGCCATTGTATTTCCTTTCCTGTGAACTGTACTCTGACCATTTTTCTACTGGGTTATTGATTTTGCCCCTATTTAGGAGCTCTTTATCAATTTGGGAGATCAGCACTTGGCCTTTGATAATATGGCATACACATTTTTCTTTGTTTAGTTGTTAGTCTTTTTTTTTTTTTTTTTTGCAGGGAAAAACTTCACCCTGAGCTAACATTTGTTGCCAATTTCCCTCTTCTTTTTTTTTCTCCCCAAAGCCCCAGTGCCTGGTTGTATATCCTAGTTGTAAGTCCTTCTAGTTCTTCCATGTGAGCTGCTGCCACAGCATGGCAACTGACAGACGGGTGGTGTGTTTCCATGACCTGGAAGCAAACCTGGGCCACTGAAGCTGTGAGAGTGCCAAACTTTAACCAGTAGGCCATCAGGGCTGGCTCGTTAGTCTTTTGAATTTGCCTTTTTTTTTTTTTTTTTGCTATGTAGTAGTTTTTTATTTTGTAATATCAAATTTATAAATCTTTCCTTTTGTGTTTTATGGATTATTTCAAGTCAGTTAGAAGGTCCTTTACGTCTGTGGGTTACAGACATTTTCCTATGCTTTCTTCTAGTATTCTTGTGCTTGAGTGTTTTTCACAAATTCTAATGCATTAGGAGTTGAAGCTAATGTGCAGTGAGAAGGACGGATCCATCCCAATATTGTTTATTGAACTACTACATGTGTTATATAATGAATTACTGTTTGTATTTGGGTCTATTCCAGCACTTTGTATTTTGTCTCATTCATCTCTCTTTGTCCCTGTGTCAGTATGAAACTATTTGAAATTTTAAATCTTTATAATCTAGTTAAACAATTAGTTTATCTAGTCCCTGTTCATTCTCTTTCAGAGCTTTTCTTACCACTCTTATTTGTCTTATTTTCTACAGAAACTTTAAAATCATCTTACCCATTCATGCCCTCTCCCAAAAAAGTTGGTATTTTTGCTGAGATCACATTAAATTTAGAAATTAATTTTGGGAGAATCAATATCTTTATGATGCAAAGGTATTATATCCAAGAACACAGTATGTCTTTCTATTTGCTTAAATGTGTGTTGAGGTCTTTCAATATTTTAAAAGTTTGCTTCAAATACATATTAAGCATTTCTTGTTAAGTTTATTCCGAGGTATTTTTTCTTTTGCGTTACTTTTGTAGATTGGAGTAATGTCTTCTTGGGTTGTCCAAGCATACAATCATATATGGACAAACAGTGTTTTATTCTTCATTGCTGAAAAACAGATTATTTTTAAAATTTTGTACTTCTAAATTCTTTCTCTGTTTGTATTGGTCAGTGTCTCTAGCACAAAGCTAAATAATAGAGGGGTTAAGGGAATCTTTGTCTTGTTTCTAACCATTAGGAGGGTATGTATAAACAAGCTGGTTAAACATCTCTGTAAGACTGCCTTTGTGTCTAATGCAAGAGCTTGAAGTTCACAAACCAAGCAGTCAGGAAGGGAAGATGGACGTAAAGAAGGGAGAACAATGACAAGCTGGATCCCACAGTGTGATCTGGAACCCATGAGGATGATTTGAACACATGCCAATTCTAGGAGATGTTGGCACCCTTCACCTCTGAGCTAAACGGGTATCTGGCCCAGGATTCGGAGGGCTGAAGGACAATCCAGGAGAAGCTAGAGCAGTTGCAATTCTGGCTACTGCCCTATGCCAGTGAGGTGAGCCAGTACATCAGCACAATGTCTGTGAGCTGCAAAATGGCTGCTGCTTCATTCCTGCCGTTAAAATCTTACACAAAAATCTCTCTGCGGCCCACCTTAACTGGAAACCTATAGGGAAGGGAATTATGGGAAATTCGTTCAGTCCATACAAGATGATATGTCACAAAGCTGCTGCGCTCAGTGAGCCTGCTCTAATACGTCATTAAGCATGGTCCTTCCTACTTACTACTCTTTAAAAGGGAATAAAAAATTGTTTGAGTTTGGTGTCAAGATGGCAGCGTAGGCAGACTCTGAACTCACCTCCTCCCACAGACACAACCAGTTTACAACAACTATTCTTGGAACAATTACTCCTGAGAGAGATCTTAAAACTGGACAGAAAGAATTCCCACAACAAGCGACAGTCCTGACTGAGGTGGAAGAGGCAGAAATTCCTTTCTGGAGAGAAAAGAAAAAAATATTGTTGCTCTTTTGTTTTGGTTTTGGTTTTGGTTTTTCTTTTTGTCAAACATCCCCTTCACATTTATTGAGATAATAATAATCTATTTATCTTCGATCATTTAATGTGATGAACTATATGAATAGATTTCCAATATTGAGCCATCCTTGGATTCTTGGAATAAACCCCACTTATCATGTAAATGATTCTTTTAAATGTGATGCTGAATTCTGTTTCCTGATATTTTTATAAATTTAAAGAAGTTATAATATTCATGAGTAAAAATTTCCTGTATACTTTCTATCTTTTCTGAGGTCAATTTTAGTTAATGTTTTTAACCATTTCATCCAAATTTATTTATATAGAGTTGACCCAAGTGGTGTTATACTTCTCTGGTAGTCTCTAGTTCTATGATTATTTTCCCCTTATTTCTTATTTTGTTTATTTGTACTTTTGTCTGTCTTGTCCTTTTTTGGCTTGATTAATTTAGCTAGGGGTTTTGTCTTTTCTTTCTCCCCATTCTTGGTTTGTTTTCCAAGAAGGCTCCTTAGAATTTATTAATTCCACTACTTTTCTGAGTTTTGTTTGTTTGTTTGACTTCATTTATCTTTAATAGTTTAGTTCCTCTGCTTTCATTCATTGTTTTCGCCTCAACATTTTGTGTCAAATGCTTCTTTCCTTTGTTTTTATTCTTTCTTTCCTTTTTGATTTTTGAGGAAATATTTAAGCCTATAAATTTCCCCCTCAGTATGCTTTACTGTGTCCCTTTGTTTTTACTATGTAGTTTTAAAATTATCGTGTTTTCTAAAAATGCTGAAATTTCAGTTGGTGGTTTCCCCTGACAAATTTTTTGAACGTGCAAGTGGAAGGGCCTTTTGGTTTTCTGATTTTGTTATTAGTGTTTTTTAATTTGCATTGTGGTTGAAGAATGTTGTTTGTTCTGTTTCTACTTTTGTAAATTATTGATTTTTGTGTGTCTTGATTTTTGTTAATATTGTGCTTGTTCCATGGACTTTTGAAAAGAAGACATGTTCTCTATTTCCAGGATGGAGTTTGAATTCTATCAATCTGATATACTATTTTAATTACGCAATTTAGGTTTTGTATAACTTTTCTTATTTTGGGTTCTGGTGATTGTTAAAGACAAAAATAAGTGACTCAAAAACCTCTCTTGTTAGTTTTAAAAATCTATTTTCCTGTTTACTCCTGTAATTTCTGTTTCATGAGTATTGCTAATATGTTACTTTGTGAAATGTCGTGTCTCCACTTTAAATTATACACTTTAGCATTACAAAATGCCATTAATTATCATGCTGATCTTTTTTTAGCCTAAATTCGATCCTGTCATATATTAAGATTTTAATTCTTGCTTCTTTTGTTTTTGTCAAATTTTTGTCAATTTTATTTTTACCAAATCACTTTGTTTTAGGTGTATTTTTTCAATCACTTAATTGGGCACCTCTTCTCAATCCTACTAACAAATGAATAAGTCCGTTACAAGTGCAACTTGTTGTTCATAGAAATATCCACCCAGAATGCAACACTTCAACTAGCCCCAGGTATTGTATGTGTCACACAGTTGTTTTTAACCTTTAACATGCATTGGAATATTCTGGATGCATGTTAAAATAGACTGCTGGGCCCCACCCCTAGAGTCTCTGATTCAGTAGGACTGCAGCATTTGTAACAAGTTCACAGGTGGTGCTGATGCTGCTGCTTTGGGGACCAGATTTTCCCTTCTGCTGCTCATTGTACCCTGAATTTCATCTGAGTACCACCTCTTTTCTCTCTCCTAGTCCCTGTACTTCATTTGGAGTTGATTGCTCCCCTGAATCAGGGTTCATATCTGGTCAATCAGAGCATCACATTCCACTGGCCATGGCAATGTGTTCAAAGATGAGCAAATGACCTAATCAGAGCCAATGCAATATAATGACATTTTACGGGAAATTCTTGAAGAATATACTTGCAGTTACATTGGAAAAACAGGAAGAAAATGGAAGCCATCTTGCCTCTTTATGGAGCCCGAAAAGAAAGCCAACCATTGGAAGAGAGCAGAGATGAAAAGATCTGGATCTTTTGATGTTATTTGAGCCCTAAGTCCAGCTACACGTGAAGCTAGCTCCACCCATAAGACTTTCAGTTACAGAAGTCAATAAATTTTCACTTCCCTCAATTTTAACCCAAACAATCTTAATACACATGGAACCAGTAACCAGTAGATACTCTGGCACTTCCACAGATTATAACTGTGACTCCCTTTTCCACGGTCATACCTACTCCATATAGATTGCCCTCTACTCTTATTATTCTGTGAGCAACTTTAGAGCAAGGACTGTATTCTATAATTTCGTATCCCCAGAAATGATTATTAATATATATTATAAATATCAGGCACACAAATAATGTTTGTTGAATGAAAGAAAAAACAAATTAAATGTCCTATTTGCCTAGTAAGTTTTCTGAGCCTGATGAATAATTAAGACACCTGCCATTTTCATGTTTAGCTGTGTTCGCATCATTTTTCCTTGGCTATATTTGATTTTTAGTGCCTTTTATCATTCTCATTGCTGAGAATGTCCCTGATTCTTTACCCTTTTATTTTTACCTTTAGAAGCTAGCCCTTTTCTCTTTGGTTTGTTGTCACACAGCCACCTGTGTTATTACTTATTCAGTTTTTTAGTCTTTGATTGCATTATGTATTTTGTTTTCTTTTTTGACAGCAATTCAGAGTCATTCAGGCTGTTTTCTATAAGCATTTCTACCCACTTACAGGATCTCATAGAGTTTACTTCCTGACACCTGGGGATAGATATTTCCCATCTATCTTTTAATGTGCATCTAAGACTGTTCCTCTATCAAATCCAGATGACAATTGAGTAAAACTATTTCCTAGGAATCTTTTCAAAGACAAGGGAAATAGACTACCTTTCATTCTGGAATTATTTCATCATTGAAAACATGTCAAATGGGCATTATGCATCTGATTCTAAGCTAGGTTCTGTAAGGGATATTTGCATGAAATATAAAATATGAAAATCACAGGGCCCCACCCTTTGGGAACTGCGGTGGTAGAGAGGAACACAGTAAATATCATATAAAGCAAGGTGAAAAAACGGCTGCACAAGTGCGTAAGGACTCAATGAAGAAGGGGGAGAGGAGTGAATACACTTGGCTTGGGACTCAGGGAGGATTCAACCTGGGCCATGAATAACTGGTGAGAATTTTAAAGGTGGAAACAGGATACCCAAAGGAAGGAATAGTAAGAGTGAAGCTATGGAAGTCTGTTCTTAATCTAATGCTCTATTTCCGGTATAGTGAGCGGACAGTGTAGCTATTAGAATAAAATACATAGACGGGCATAGTGGGAAGCGATGCCAGAATAGGTCATGTATTAGTTTTCTACGGCTGCTGTAACAACCACAAATGTAGTGGCTTAAAACAACACAAGCTTATTATTTTACAGTTCTGTAGGTCAGAAGTCTGACATGGATCTTATTGAGCTAAAATGAAGTTGCTGGCTGGGCTGGGCTCCTTTCTAGGGGAGAACTCGTTTCTTTGCCTCTTCCAGCTTCTAGAGGCCGCCTTGCTCCACCTTCACAGCTCTCTGACCACCCCTCCAGAGTTGCATGTCCCTCCGATCAAAGCAGGGAAAGGTCTCTGCTTTCAAAGATCCACGTAATTAGATTGGGCCCACCTGAATAACCCAGGATACTCTCCCCATCTCAAGGTCCGCAACTTAATCACACCTGCAAAGTCCCTTTGGTCATGTAAGATAACATTCACAGGTTTCAAGGATGAGGATGTGGACATCTTCGGGAGCCATTACTCTCCCTACAACACATGGTTCAAACCAGATCTTAACAGGAATTTGCCAAATATGCTCTAGCAACGTGTTTCAGGCTTGGTCATGTGAAGTATTATCCTAATGACAGCAGATGCACTGAAAACAGGGCAGAGTGGAGGGTCAGAAATAATCAAACCTAAATACCATTGGAAGCTGTGGCCTCACAGCCAATCAAATTATGTTCAATTTTCTCAGGCCCTGCATTCACCTGTGTATTTACTGCTGCTGTTTGCAAGCAAATCAGTGAGTAAGATTTACAATTTGTACGTTCATCTGAGTCTTTGTTTTGCTTTTCTCCCTTTAATGTCATCAGTGATACAAATACCACTCAATATCTTTGAACCGTTTTGTATTTTAGATATAGGTACTAAAACCTTGGTAGACATATGTAACGGTATTAAACATTTGATTTGTTAAACAAGTTTTCATAAATACATAGAAATTGTTGTTGCAATTAATTTGGTTCATTCACTCAACAAAGTCACTTTTAAGTAAATTTGTAAGCACCTAGGATATACAAGGAATTTATATGTCTTTGTTCTTTAATTAATTAATTGAGGAGATATTTATTAAGGATCTACTAGGTGCCAGGTACTGCTTAGCTGCTGGGAAGAAAGCAGTAAACAAAACAGGCAGAAATCCTGCCCTCATACAGCTGATATTCCAGTGGAGTGATGGACACTGATCAAGATAGCTAGGGCTAAGTAGGATTTTTTCTTTTTTTCTTTTCAGGAAGATTAGCCCTAAGCTAACATCTGCTAATCCTCCTCTTTTTTCTGAGGAAGACTGGCCCTGAGCTAACATTCGTGCCCATCTTCCTCTACTTTATACGTGGGATGCCTACCACAGCATGGTTTGCCACGTGGTACCATGTCCACACCTGGGATCCGAACTGGGGAACCGTGGGCCACCAAAGCAGAACATGCGCACTTAACTGCTGCACCACCAGGCTGGCCCCACTAAGTAGGATGATTAACAGTGTAAGTGTTAAGGAACAAAATAAGTGGGGAAGGGTCATATGAAATGTTAGGGGGGTTGAAATTTCTGATGATGAAAGTCACTGAGAAGGTGATTTTCGAATAACGACCTGTAGGACATGAGGTAGCTCTAGGGGGCGTCAGTTTTCACAGTTGGAATCTGAAGCTGGGCGGGCTCCAGTTGACTGGGACCAGTTCTTCTGGCCACTCGGTGCTTCCTCTTCTGCCGTAGCTGCCGGCCACTTTCAGGAACGCTGGGGAGGGCAGACAGGGCTCAGGTAATTGCCGTCTGAGGTACAAAATGATTACTAAAGCACCACTGGGGATCGGGGAAACTGAGAAGTGCTTAAGTAGGACTTCTGTTTGTCCCCAAGGATGGCAAAGAGCCAGAAAAGCACTTGATCCTATCGAATTCTGAAAACAGTTCCTCAGAAGAGTAGCTGGTCACAGTTGTTTTTGAATTTTCTTTCTTTCTTTTTTTTTATTATGAATATGAAGCAAGAACCTAAAGCAAATGAGAGAGAAGATCAGCTTCCACGTCACATCTTGTAGTACTTGCACTATTTGGAACGTGTGAGTGAAGAGGATTCTGGTTTTTCACTACTTTGGGGTCGCGTTCCCACGCGCAGCAGGCTCCACATGCACACTGGCAGCCAGAAGCTGACGTTTGGAAACACAGGACCCTCGTCTGGCATCTTATTCCTGACATCCTTGCCTGTCAGTCAGCCTCCAGCCACCTGGGTGCTTTCTATTGTGTTTTTGTTCCTTGTAATAAAGTGGATTTTCTTTGCAAATGAGCATAAAGATACCCAGAAAATAAAACCAGGTGCCCGTTCGCATGGCTCCAGCAAGCAAGCAGGCAGATGAGGCGTCCCGCCCCTCCTGTAGGTTTCCCAAGAGGAAAATGCTGCTGCTGACATGAATAGCAGAGGCCAGACAATGATTCTCAGGGAAGATAAACAGGCTTGTGATTCCCTCCTGACAGCTCCCTCTCCGCTCCTCAATGACCGATCTTCGAGCAAAAGGTCGCAGGGATAATTCTGCACCTGCAGCCTGGGAAGGCCAGGCTCAGTCCTCGCAAAGACCTCTCCCATAATTGATGCTAATTATTATTGAGCCAACTGCAGCCTTTCATGGAGGGGCAGGTGGAGTGACTGTCACTGTCAGGGTGATTCTATCAAGAGCAAGTTTAGAATTCTTTGCACAGATGTACATATACCCAAGAAGCCCTAAAAGTTGCATACAGGATGTTCATAAAGAATATATCTTTATGATGTTAGAAATTTTCACAGCTTTATAATGAGATGTTCAGGACCCAGGTGAATGACAAATGTTACCCAGTACCCAGAGCCAGAATATTGAGAGGAGGAGCATGATTTATTCATAGGGGCTTAAACTCCACTGCTGGGCCTCTGGGCTGTGTGAGATTTTGCACCCTGCCATCTGTACTCTGAGACAGGTTAACAACTTTGGGGACCTTGGAACGCCCTGGGGATTCGCTTGCACGGACATCCATCTGCTTTCTGGTGACTTTAATGGGAAGACAGGCCCAGTGAGGAGAATGAAGCACAGAGAGGCAATGAACGGAAATTCACCCAGCTGAGGGTAAAGCAGGACCGGATTGAGCCAAATGCCAGCGTGGACGTGGGGACTTTCCTTTGACATTAGCCACCCTCTGTTTTGGAGAAGAGTTTGAAAGAATGTTACATTTTCCTGCTTCCATCCATCATTTCTACTTCTTTCCCCCTTGGATTATAACTTAATGGTTTTTAAAGGTTGCTTTTACATATCAAAATAGCATTGCAAACTTTACAAAGTGATAAATTGTGCTCAAACTTAAAATTTGTGTGCAATGCTGTTTCACTTTTAAAAACACTATGACTCTTAAGCCACCATTGATTGGAGGAAAAAGAGTCTACTCATTCACTCATTCATCAGAGAATTATTGCACCTAGACTATGTTCTGGGCATTTCTTCTGGGTTCTGACACAAAGATGAAGACGACTTTATCCTTCTTGTTATTTTTCTCTCAGTTCTTTAAAGATGTTTCTCCACTGTTTTCTAGCTTGCATCATTTCCAATGAGACATCCACTGCCATTCTTAGCTTTGTTCCTTTGTAGGCGCTGCATCTTTCTTTCCTGGCTGCTTTTCAGATTTTCTCTTTATTAAGGTTATCAGCAATTTAATTAGGTTAGGCCTTGGTATAGTTTTCTTCAAATTTCTTGTGCTTGGGTTCATTGAGCTTTTTGTACCTGTGAATTTATTGTTTCCATCAAATTTGGAAAATTTTTCTCCACTAATTCTTCAAATACATTTCCGTCCCCCACACCCCACCCAGGGATCCCAGTTGCACACATATGCTGAGAGCTGGTCCACAGTTTGCTAAGGATCTTTTCATTTTGTTCAGTCTTTTTTCTCTCCACTTTTCATTTTTTGATCGTTTATATTGTGAGGTGTTAAACTGACTAATTTTCTTCGTTTAATCCGTTTTATCCTTTAGGCATTTGTATTTTTCATCTTTAGAAGTTCTGTCTTTTTTTATATCTTCCATGTCTCTTTTAACATGCTCATGCTTCCCTCTACCTTTTTGAACGTATAGAATATAGTTATAATAACTGTTTTTATGTCCTTGCCTAGTGATTTTATCATCTGTATAATTTCTGAATTTGTTTCTGTTAATTAATTTTTCTCCTCATTATAGGTCTGCTCCTTTGCATGTCTGTTAATTTTTAATTTGCTATTGTGAGTCTACCTTTTTTCTTTCTTTTTTTTTGGTGAGGAAGATTGTTGCTGAGCTAACATCTGTGACAGTCTTCCTCCATTTTGTATGTGCAGCTTGATGAGTGGTGTGTGTGTGCACACACGGGATCTGAACTTGTGAACCCCAGGCCGCTGAAGTGGAGTATGCGAACCTTAATCACTACACCACCAGGTTGACCCCTGTGAGTTGACCTTTCCGAGTAAGGAACATTTCTTCAAATATTCTTGAGCTGTGTTTGGGGATGCATCGAGGTTACTTGCAAACAGTTTGATCCTTTCAAGGCTTTCTTTTTTGCTTTGTTAGGTGGAACAAGAACACCATTGGAGCTTGGGCTAGTTCAGCTCCACTCCTGAGGCAATACCCTTCTGAGTGCTCCACTTAACGCCCTCTGTATTATGAGAATCCTCCACTCCAGCTGGTGGCAACATGAACTATTCCTGGTCTTGAGTGATCTCCAGAAATTGTTCCAACTGCCCTGGTGTTTCTTTCTCCAGCCTGGTGTAGTTTCCTTACAGGTGTGTGTCGATCAATTCTTAGCTGAAGACTTAAGGAGAATGTTCTGTAGGTCTCCAGAGCTGTCTCTCTGTTCTGGTACTCTGCCCTGGGAATTCTAGCTACCTTGGCCTCTCTACATCCTCAACTCTGTCCTCTCACTTTTGAACCTGCTTCTTAATTACCTGGGCTGCCTGTTAAAATGGAGCTTCTGAAGCTACACACACACACTGACTCGTAATTTCTAGAGATGAGGCCCAGAATTCTGCAGGCTCACAAGCTCCCGAGGTGGTTATATAATACTGTTGACTTCTGAGAACCACAGCCCTGACGAAACTTTCCTCAAGGTTTGTCAATCGCCAAACCGAACAGACTTCTCTGGGTCTTCAGTCTTCTTGAGCTCGCCTGAGATTCAGCCGCGCTCCTCTTGGGTGTCCTCAGCTTTATAATGTATTTAAAAAGGTGTTTCCCAGTTATCCCAGCTCAATGATCACCCAACCTTTGGCCAGGGAGAGGGAGAACTTGGCCTATAACTTAAGATACCCAAGTCCTAGACTGGGCGTAGCCACTGACTTGCTCCATTACACTGTGTCTGGATTTCTGTTTCCCCATCTGCAAAATGAACAATAATAATCAAATTCCCTTACCAGGTGGCAATAATGATCAAATTAAAATGGATATAATGTATATGCTTAATCTAGAGATGTCTCAACTTTTGTTCCATATGTTCCGTCTCTTTGTCCTGTCACTCTTCATTCTGAGAGTGTCCCTCAGGGAGATAGTCCAGCTTACTTATTCTATATTCTGCTATGTCCAGCCTAGCACTCAGCATATTTATTGAGTTGTTTTTATTTTTGTAAGATCTCTAGTTTCTTTTTCATAGAATCTTGTTATTGTCTTATGGATGCAATGTCAACTAAAACCTCTCTGAGTTAATTATACTTATATATTGCATATAAGTTGGCTTCTGTTTGTTCTTCTGATTCAGTTGCCTTGGTATTCCATTATTTGGTGAATATGGTGCCTCTTTTTATGGTGCTGGTTTTCTTCAAATCTTCAGTGAATCTTGATTGTTCATATTTGCACATGATAATCAATGTTAATTATTTGTGAACACGTGTTCCAGTTAAAGTAGCCTCGTCTAGAAACTGTGTGAAAGGATAGGTCTGTGGTTTGCCAAACTGAGAGGATTCCTTCCGAGTGTGGGAGCTCCCTCCTCCTTCCCTAGTCTTGAATTAGTTGGGATATAGTTCTACTTCTCTGGGCCCAATATGTATCCTGGGAGTCTTTTAAACAAAAATACCTACTTTAGAAAGTCCTGTATTTACGGTTTTAGCATGGAGGGTGAAGTTTCTTTAGACTACTCTGTTTTTCTCTGTACTCCCATCACAATGCTAAGAACCCTACCCTGGAAAATCGCTCACTTTTTTTTTTGAAGAAGAAGAAGATTAGCCCTGAGCTAACATCTGCCACCAATCCTCCTCTTTTTCTTTTTCCTGAGGAAGACTGGCCCTGAGCTGTCATCCATACCCATCTTCCTCTCCTTTTTATGTGGGACACCTGCCACAGCATGGCTTGCCAAGTAGTGCATAGGTCCACACCCGGGATCTGAACCGGCTAACCGAAGTGGAATGTGTGAATTTAACCTCTGTACCATCAGTCTGGCCCCCAAATCACTCACTTTTTTAAGGACCCAGATTTTCTTTGGAGGAAGTTAAAGAAAGAATATTTGGAGAAATCATAGCTACTGTCTGTTGTTTAGTATAAGTGGGCATAAGAGGGGTCAAACTGGCCTAGTTATTCAGAATATGCTGCTTCAATTACTCTGATTATTTCCTAAGGTCCTCTTGTTTGTTGACTCTGAGCTTTGATTATATGTGAAATTACTCTTAATAGTAATTTTCTCATCTGTGTGTTTCAGACTGTTGTTTTCTCTGATTTTGTTTCTCTGACATTCTGACTCCATCTGCTTCCCATCTTTCGGGAATTCCTCAAAATTGCCCAGGAGCTGGTGGCATTCTTTCTGTTTGTCACTGTTATTGTGGATTTGCTCCTTCAAAAACGTTTGAAGAGCTACGTCCTCTGCCTCTATCTTGAAATAATCTTTACCATACTACCTCTAGTTTTAATAACCTAAGAAAAACAAGTTCAGTGATTTAAATACATTCTCAGAGAATAGTGTTTCTAGATGTGTCTCCAAATTTTGAATGTGCAGCTTACTTGGAACTTGTAACCACATTTCACATGGTTCCCTTTTAGAAGACCTCTTATCTAAGCTCATAATTGGTTGATAAGTTGAAAAATTGGTTGAAACAGAGAATCACAAAAATGATACATGGATATATTTTATTTCAATATAAATATATTTGTACATTCTTATTTTTTTTTTTTAAAGATTGGCACCTGAGCTAAGATCTGTTGCCAATCTTCTTTTTTTCTTTTTCTTCTTCATCTCCCTAAAGCCCCCCAGTACATAGTTGTATATTCTAGTTGTAGGTCCTTCTGGCTGTGCTATGTGGGACTCTGCCTCAGCATGGCATGATGAGTGATGCCATGTCCATGCCCAGGACCCAAACCAGCAAAACCCTGGGCCACCAAAGTGGAGCACGTGCACTTAACCACTCGGCCACGGGGCTGGCCCCTACATGTACATTCTTGTGCCAGTCTTTTGATTAAAGGCTGTTTTCTTTTTGAGTATAGATACTATGTTTATAATTCCAATTCATCTCTTTTGTATAGACCATGCCCATAGGCATCATCTGTGTTTTCCAGTTTCAATTTTTCTACAGTGGACAAGAACTGAAAGCCATCTGAGTGGAGGATTCCTCTGTATCTTTATGATTTTAGTCTTCTTGTCCCAATCATTCACAGGTGCCTAGCCTACACCTATTTTGCAGTAATTACCATAATAATTCTCCTTATCACAATCCTTCAAAATAGTTTTTATTAAAACAACTCTTCTTGTACTCCTGTGTCATTTGTTTGTGTAATATTTAAATTATATAGTTGCAATAATAAGTACAGTAAGCATAAACAGTTTTGGAAGTAGGATACCTAATTCTTATGAGCATACAGTTTAACTGGTGGGTATGAAACTAAAAGGGCTCATAACGGAATCTCAGCTGTGAGTGTTCAGAGAGTGTGAGCATCAGGCTATATTTAAAATGGGAAGAGAACTCTGCTTAATCTGACAATTATTTTAAATGGACACTGGTTAAAAAAGTTTTGCTATGAATAAGTTACCATTCTTTATTCCACAAAAAAATTCTAGGCCTTCTGCTAGGCTCAGAGGATATAGAGATCAATATGACAAATAAGAACAGGTCCAAAAAAAGAAGAAATATACTAAAAAGGCTCAGAGACAGGCTAGTGTGTGATATATGATAAAGAGGGCATCAGAAATAATGGAGAAAGGACTAGTTGTTTTGTAGATGTTCTTGGGAAAATCATTTACTGTATGGAGAAACATTAGATTGGATCCCCATCTATTGCCGCATACAATGGTAGACTCCAGATGGATTAATACTCAATGTGAAAGACAAAATTGGAAAGTTAATAAAAGAAAATATACAAGAATGTCTTTGTGATTAAGATACGGGATGGGGAAGGACTTCTTAAATAAAACTTAAAGTAGAAACCAGGAGTTAAATGTTGACTATTTTTACATCAAGATTAAGCATTTCTGTTCAGTTAAGGATTTAAAGGACAACGTAATGGACAGATAGCAAAATAAGAGAATATATTTCAAATGTGTAAACCTGGGAATGGATTAATATGTAGAATATGCAAAAAACTCCTGAAAATAATTAACAACAACAACAGACAGCAATCCCGAAAGAAATATGGACAGTGACGTAGAGAAGAGGAACCTCCAAAAGGCTAAGGATATAAAGTGATTCTCAAAGATATTAGTAATCAAAGAAATGCAAATTAAAACCCAAAACAGAATTGTGTTTTGATAGAAAGGCAAAGTTTAGGAGGTAAGTAATGCCGGGTGTCAGAGAGGGTATGAGTTACTGATATTCTCATGTGCTGCTGGTAGACAGATGAAGCCATTTAGGAAAGAGTAATTTTCACTATATAGTCAAATAAGCATGAGAGCTTCCTGTGACCCAGCAATTCAGCTCCTAGGACATATTTATCTTTATGCACACACATATACACATAGGCATATATTTAAGACATGTATATATACAGGTGTATCACACACACATCTATGTATATACATATGATATAAAATGTATATGTGTAAATAAACATATATCTAAAATATATATACACACACATATATACGTATTATACACACCCATTGTACATATGTACACACACACAAATGCTAAAGAACCTCTCATAAGATCTAAAGGGGGCTCATAAATGAATGCTTGTTGCTGCATTATTGTGGTGATGAAGATTTGGAAGCCAGCAGTAAATATCTTGGGAGAACAAATAGGTAAATTGTGGCAGCTCTATACCAGAGAACGTCATGCATCAGTTAGAAGCAGTTGATTAAATGTACACATGGCACCATAGATGGATCTTAAAAATATGTTGTTGAGTAAACAGATCAAAAAACAGAATAAGTGGGGTCAGTCCTGTGGCTTAGCAGTGAAGTTCGTGCGCTCTGCTTCGGAGGCCCGGGGTTCGCCAGCTTGGATCCCAAGCAGGGTCCTAGGCACTGCTTATCAAGCCATGCTGTGGCAGGCGTCCCATATATAAAGTAGAGGAAGATGGGCACAGATGTTAGCTCAGGGCTAATCTTCCTCAAAAAAAAAACAGAATAAGTTTAATTAACAAGTGAAAACATAGAATATAACACAGTAACACTTATAAAAAGTTTAAAAACATATGCACATAAAACAGGAAACAATTTTCAAGAACATATACAAATTATCACATTATGAGGTCACCTACAGGATGGCAAAGAGGAATTGGAGTGTCATATAGAGATTAAGGGATTAAGTGAATGAGTAAATAAAAATGAGTAAATAAAAAGGTAAAACTGGGTGGTGGGTGGTCTTGCAAGGACTTTGTGACAATGTGCAATAAACTCAGAAGCAAGATTAACTTAGCCCTCCTCGCTGGAGGTCTAAATTATTTAGAAGGAAAGAAACTCTCATAAAACATAAATCCAGTCGTCTGAAGGCTCATGGAATGACTAAGTAATCAATACAATAGAATTTAGCGAGGATTATTCTAGAGGGAAGCACAGTGTGCTAACGGAGAATTTGGGATAGATATCTAATACCTAGAAAATGCTAGAAAGGTTGACACATAAATTGAATTCTGAAAGATGAATCTGAGCTATCCACATGAAGCGGATGAAAAGTAAATAAAAGAAAAAAATGGGACAATATTTTTTGTAAGAAAGAATATTTATAAATTTCAGTATGGTTACATTTATAATTTATCATCATATAAATTGGTTCAGAAAAGATTTTATGTCCTAAAATACTAACACTAGAACATATTTGCTGAGAGTTTATCATGTGAAAATGATGTTTGAAATTCTAAAATACTTGAGGGAAATCCAGATATTCAAATGTGATTATAGTCACTGTATCAGTTAGAAACTGCATTTGGCTGTAAGAGATGGGAAAAACAATGGGTTAAATAAAGTAGAGATTTATTCTGCTTTCACATAAAACAGGTCTGGAGGCTCACTGTCTAGGTCACTTATGTGATGGACAGATGTCACCGTGGTAGTTAATTTTATATGTCAACTTGACTGGGCCATGAGGTGCTGGGATATTCGATCAAACATTTTTCTGAGTGTGTCTGTGGGGTGTTTCTGGAAGAGAGTGATATTTGAAACAGTAGACTGAGTAAAGCAGATTGCCCTACCTAATATGGGTGGGCCACATCCAATCAATTGAAGGCTGAATACAACCAAAAGGCTGAGTAAGAGAGAACTCCTCCTTCCTGACTGCCTTCACACTGGGACATCATTTTTTTTCCAGCATTTAGCCTTGAACTGAAACATCAGATTTCCTGGGTTTCCAGCTTACTAACCACAGATATTGGGACTTCATAATCACGTGAGCCAATTCTTTACAATAAATCTTTTTATATGTATGTGTATATTTATATCTTATTGGTTCTGTTTCTCTGGAGAACCCTAACTAATATAGTCACCACTGTCCCAGGGTCTTTCTCTTGTACAACTCTGGCCTTTTGAATGTTGGCCTCTATCCTGGAGCTCCAGCCCTCATGTCTGTGTTCCAGGCAAAAAGCCAAAGAAAGATGGAAGGGATAATATCCAGCCAAGTCAGCTACATGCTGCTGGCTACTCATGTGGCCATCTTTACCTGAAAAGGAAACTGGGAAATATAGTTCCTCAGCTTGGCATGTTGCCATGCCCACATACAACAGAAGGCAGGGTTCTGCTATTTAGAAGTAGAGATTAAATAGTGCCTAGTTACTTACCAGTCTCTGTCACAGCAACCAACGCTCTTTTCACATAGTAGGCATTCCAGAAATATTAACTGAATCAAAAAATTTAACTTTTCATAAAATTATCCTTTTATCATAGAATTGTAGAGAAACAAAATACTTATCTCTGAGCCTTATTACTCTTCTCCATTTTTGGCTAATTCTTGCATGAATTAGGGTAAAATACAAATTCTTAAAAAATGCTGTTGAATGACTTTTATGCACCATGAGGTTTTCAATTAAGTTAATGAATTACTGTAGAAGAATCTTTAGCAAATAGATAAAATTTTACCAGGAAGATAAAAATGATATATATATATATATATATATATATAAATTATTTAAGTGCAAACGAATGCTTCTAAATTGTTCTAGCATGTTTGAAAAATATATTTTTTTAAGTTTAAACATTACCTCATTTGTTTTATGATGCTATTAATTTGCTAAGAAAAATTTTCTTTATTGAAAGTAAAAGCTGAATTTCAGCCTGGGCTCTGAGTACTCATAAAATATGAATAGATGAACCTAGCTCATGGAAGTTTTGCCTGAATAGATATATTTACTCCCAACCCTAAAACATAAAATACATATATTTCATGCATTTTAAATATAACATGTGTTTTCATTATTAATTGGTGACTCATTATGTTGACTATTTTATGCTTTTTTTTGGTTTTTCAGAGAAGGACAGAATGGCAGAGCCCTTGACTTAATCATGTAAATCTTAACATTCTGCGTTCAGAGAAGAGATGGGTCAATACAGTAATCCATTGGTCATGTTGATACGTTAGAAGTGAGTTATATTTAAAACACACACAGAACACTGAATGGCTTTAAGTTGAAAGCAAAAATGATCAAACTAAATAGCTTACTCATGCAAAAGAGAAAACTTACTTAACCACTGCAGAAATGACACTTTCTGATTTTGAAAAGAGGTCATGGGTGGGCCCCCCAGCTCCTGCCCTGGGAGAGGTCCCAGTGCGAGTGATGCTGTTGCTGGTGCTGCAGGCTTTGGTAAAAGCGTCTCCAGGGCAATAGAATCCCATGGCAACGGGCAGACAAAAATGATGCAGCCTCCGCTGCCAAAGCCCTGGGCCAGGCTGTGAAGAGCGAGGATATATGAACTATGGTTAGTCCTTGGTATTAATAGCTGGGAAATGTGTGGCTCACTTGTAAATGCCACCCATGCAGCCTGCATATTCACTGGTCTGCATTCTTTGTCCCTATTAGCCAACCATTGCCACCCTTTACCAACCATCCCGCAGAGAATCTGTGATGTAAGATCTAGTCACTGCAATTAGATGAATGCTGAAATCAAATAACATGGCATGTCATATACAGAAAGAAGTGAGAAAGTTATCTAAAAAGTTCCTAATTTCTCAGATTTTACAGGGACAACTTTCTGATTTAAACATTGAACAACAGCAAATAGATGTTAGCTGTTGATAACACCAGGCAATTTATTTTTTTACTTTGTTATGTGTTTCACACTGGGAATAATATTTTAGTCGAAGTAAAAGTCTAGTGTTTTCAGTCTGAATTATTTTGATTCAACTCTTGGAATTTATTTATAAAACAGCATATATTAATAGTATTCCCTTTGTCTTTATTATCATTTTGGAAAATAATTGGCCTGACAAAAGCTATATTTAAGTGACAATAGTTGAAGAAAACTCTCAGTTCCTAACTGTCCTATAATTCAGATCAATGTGATTACATTATTTCTGAAATTGGCCTATATAAAATTTGTGGTAGAAACTATGATTTGGGATGATAAAAAAATATTGTAAGGTAACTACTATCTGGTATTTTCTTTCACTATTTGCTCCACAATTCTGAAAGTAAATAATTAAAATTCAACTTCATGAGTGAGTTTGGTTAAAGTTTGGAGCAAAGATTTGAGCAAGGATTTTCCATTATTTTTCATGAAAAAGTGATATATTTTAAAACAGCCCCTAGCAAAGGGGAGTAATATTTAGTGCTACTTTTCAGAGAGTCAAGTTCCACAAGAATGTATCCATGGATATTGAAGAGACCACATAGATGGAACACGTTTTTGCAGAATAATATCCTTGGCATCCAGGCTTTTAAGCTGTAAGTATTTTAATGCCTTTTTAAAGGTCCTCAATAACCCACGTGTGACTTGGCCATCTGAGTGTTCCAGACCTAAGGGCTGCCGTTCGAGTATTTATCTTGCAGTCGATCGCTCAAAACAGCTGTGCTAAAGAATCACTACGTTACTTTACTTGAAAAGTGGGTGATTTTGGATACTTGTCATCCAATTAAGTTAGATCTAAACAGGACGGTAACTCTATCCAAACTGGCGTGCCCCAGATCTCCAGCACTGCCCTCTGGTGGCCAGCTTTCCAAGCCCAGTCTCACAGGTGTTATGCCCTGCTCCTTTGTCAAGGTCGGTTGAGCTAAGCTGTTAGAATGTCTTCTCCAAATTGGTATCCTCATTCAACAGCTCTTCCTCTTGGGCAATGGATCTCAAAGTGTGGTCTCCAGACCGGCAACATCAGCACCACCTGGAACTTGTTAAAAATGCACGTTTTGGGGGCACCACCCATAGCCTCTGAATCAGAAATTCTGGAGATGGGGAGCAGTGATCCGGCTCTTGTTTTAACAAGCCCATCAGCTGATTCAGACCCATTGAAGTCTGAGAACCACTGTCCTCCTGTTCCGGCTGGTGGTTAGAACACTTCAGAAACAGCCACACCTGTAACAGGGCTTTGCCGGAGCTCCGACTTCCTTGTCTTAGTCACAGCCTCGCTTCTTAGCCTCCACAAACACCAGAAGCATGTATGCTTATTAATAGCAATTTGGAGCAGTTGCAAGCAGTGCTGCCCTGAGCATTTGTGTTTACACATCTCCACCTATGTGTGCATTTCTACAGTATAAATCCCTAGATGGTAAATTGCTGAGTCGAAGAGTATACATATATATATTAATATGTTTTTCTTATTTCCTATATACTTGCTGCTCTGGCATCTGGGGTTTTGCTGATCCTGGAGAGACTGCTCCACCCAGGGTTAGCTAATTCCAAGAGATAGCAAGCAATGTGCCTGCAAACAAAGCTTTGATGTACAAATCAACCAATCCAGAATCCATACTCTGAACTCTGTCTGGTTCTTATACTCCAGGAGGCAAGATTCCTCTGCCCTAATTATGCTCTAGCCCAGAGCATGCCGAAATTATTCAAACCATCCAATCCTAAATCTGCTCAGCTTGCTCACTCTGCCTTGCTCCTTACTTCCTGCAAAACCAACAATAAACGCTCTTGCTCGTGCTTTCCCCTGACTTCTTCTGCCTCTTGACTGACCCTGGTGCTTCCTCGTGAATCTCTGCAGGGCCTGGTGACCCCCGTCCTCTTGGGAACTGTGAGTAACAAACTATCTTTTCAATGGCAGTTGTCTCCTTATCTGTTGGCTTCACCATCTCTGAATAAAATCAAAATCCCAGGTACGTTCTTAAACAATATACAAAACTCTATGAGGTGGTATTACAGAGAGGTTAAGGCCACAAACTCTGGTGCCAGAGTACCTGGGTTCGAATTCCAGCATCTCTGCTTCCTAGGTATGCAGACTTCTTTCTAGGTACATTATTTGACATCTCCAGGACTCAATTTTCTCATCTATATGATGGAAGATAATAATAGTACTTACCTCACAGAGTTATTATAATGATTAAATGTTAATAAATATGGCGTACTTGATACATAGCACATAACAACTACTTGCTATTATTATTATTTCTGGTAAACTTGCCTCATCAACTTCTAAAAAGTTGAAACAATTTAGTCTTCATTAAGAACACTTGTCAAAGCCTATTTGCCTGCATTCCTAACAACACTGGATAATTGAGTAATATCAATTTATTGAAACTGAATTTTGTTGAAATTAAATAATATTTTTAGTCTTTTCCAATCTAATAGATTTTTAAAACTGATCCCTATTAGCATCGTTTCACCACTAGAGTACTTGAAAATTTTTAAGATATATTTCGCCTTTGATTTTTTTCTGCTTTGAATTATCTATTTGTTCTCTGTACATTAGTTGTTGATCATTTGACAAGTGAATATTACTCCAATATTTAAAATTGAAACTCTTTTTGCGACTGCATCTTAACATTTTTATACCATGTTTAGTGAAAAAAAACATTTAAAATTTTATACAACCAACTGGTCATACTTTTCTTTTATGGCTCCTGGGCTTTATGGATTTAAAAATGCTCATGTATTTTCTTCTAGTACCTTTACAGTAACATTCCTTCATTTATAATTCAACTCTTCTGAGCTGGGCTTGGAGCATCTTAAGAAAGACCGTTTCTTATATTCAGGCACGCCAACAGCAGTGCAGTCATAAAAATTCCCTGAAATTTTCCTACTTTACTTTTTCCCAGTCTCACCCCACCCATTCTTAGAACTCCCCCATATGTGAAATATGGGCAGAAACTCTTTACCAATGGAATATCTCAATGGAAAGTTTCTATTTAAGGAATATACCCATCTTGACCATTAACACAGCAAATTTGTTTGGAAATTAAGTTCTCCGTGGTGACAAAGGCCAAATTTGTGTATGTCCTGGCCCTCACCCACAAGACTAAATAGGTAAGTGCCTTCTCAAGTTCATTTCCAAGGGTCCCAATTGTGCTAACCATTTCCATGGACCGCAGACAACCCACTCACCAATGGGGCCACCCCGCTTGGCTCTGTTTCATCCTCCTGTTTTCTTTCACTAGTGAAAATACTGTTGCTTTACTGAAAAGTCATTTCTAGACTCTCTGGGGATTTTCTGATCACCATCCATATCCCCTTTTCTACTGCATATTTGTACTAATTTACACATCCATTTAAAAATTATATTACTAATTAACTATAAAGGACCTATTTGTGGCAGGCACTTGGAATATATCAGTGACACAAATCCCAATGGCAGAGACTCCTGTCCTCGTGAAGCTTTTATCTCAGAACTTTTCATGGTGTCTGGAACACAGTGGTGTGTGTGTGTGTGTGTGTATGTGTAGAATAATGAAAAGTGCATGTAGATAATTGGTTGGAAGTGTTAATTGATTTGAATGCAGCTATTTTCTTCTCTTAGTAGTATATTATATATATATATTTGCTTTTCAATTAAATTATTAGGCTTAATTTTTTACAATAGTTTTAGGTTTGCAGATAGTTCAGAGTTCCCATATACCTCCTCTCACCGCCCGCTCCCTCTTGCCCCTGCACAATTTCCTCCATTATTAACATCTTGCATTAGTGTGGGACATTTCTTACAGCTGATTAACCAGTACTGATATTTAATCATTAACTAAAGTCCATAGTTTATATTAGGGCTCACTCTTTGTGTTGTACAGTTCTACGGGTTTTGAGAAATGTGTACCGGATATATCTACTATTGCAATATCATACAGAATAATTTCACTGTGCTAAAAATCCCTTTTGATTTACCTATTCAACCCTTCTCTTCCTCCAGACCCCTGAAGCCCTGGAAACCACTGATCTTTGTGTTGTTTCTATAGTTTTGCCTTTTCCAGAATGTCGTATAGTTGGAATCCCTACAGTAGGTAGACTTTTCAGATTGACTTCTTTTATTTAGCAATATGCATTTAAGTTTCCTCCATGTCTTTTTGTGGCTTGATTGCTCACTTCTTTTTATCATTGAATAATCCATTTTTTAGGCACACTACAGTTTGTTTAGCTATTCACCTTTTCAGGGATATCTTAGTTGCTTCTAGTTTTTGAGAATTATAAGTAAAGCTGCTATAAACATTGGTATGCAGTGTTTTGTGTATATATGTTTTCTATCTCATTTGGGAAAATACCCATTAGTGCCATTGCTGCACCATACGATAAGACTATGTTTAACTTTGTACGAAACTGCCAAACTGTCTTCCAAAGTGGCTGTGCTATTTTGTGCTCTCACCAGCAATGAATGAGAGTTTCCGTTGCTTCGCATCGTCTCAAGCATTTGGTATTGTCAGGTTTTTAGATTTTAGCCATTCTGATAGTTGTGTAGTGGTATCTCTTTGTTTTAATTTTGCAACTCCTTAATGATATACGGTGTTCTTTTAAAATGCAAAAAATGTGGAATGGATAATGTATTAAGCTGACATCAATCATTAATATCGCATTATCGGTGACAGAGACAAACATTACATCACTTCCTGTCTTCTCCACTCAAATATTTTCAGTGGATCCCTTCACCTATAAGATAATATAATTTAATATGAATTAAAAGACCTTTGGTTGTCTAATTCTAATTCTTTAGCCCAAGTTTCTACTATTTTCTTTCTGCTCTTGCTAAAAGGCATATGTTATTCTTTCAAATATTTAAAACATGGGCTATATTCTATCAAAATTCTGTCCCTTTGCACAGATGAATCCTGCTAGAAATGCCCCCTTGCCCTCTAACTCCTTAGCCTGGCAAAGTGTCTACTTATTCTTCTGTATTTTGTTTCCCTCTTCCTTTGATTCTTCCTTCTCTCTTTGATCTTTCTTTGACTCATATAAATGGGCCAGTACCCTGCAGAATTCTGTATGGCCTTTTAGTTTAGTACCTACTGACTGTGTGGCAAAGGTACTCCTGACTGGGAAAAAAATGTGAGGGGGAAAATTATTTCTTAATATTTCCTAAAAAGAGTTCTTTGTTGACTAAGAAAGCAAATTAGAGAAGCTAGTGTTAAATTCTTTGTTTTAGAAAAGGTTCTAGGAAAGCAAAGATTACATGTGTGGGAGGCTGTGGCTGGAGCCAAATAGGCCAAATTACTAGGGTATGTGTACATGTGGGGTTGGGAGGTAGCAGGAAAGTTGAGTAACAAGAGATACATACCCAGCTCCTGGCAACTAAATAGAAACTCGGCAGAAAGAACAACCTGTTTAAAGGTGATTTTAGCATGTGGGTAGATAATTTCTTAAGATTTCAATTTATGTATTTAGTTCCACTCAGGTAGACAGAACTCGTGATTGTTCTCAAAGGGCTAATCGCAAGTGCAGGAGTAGGTGGAGAACTCCCACCCTGCGTGTCCTTATGGAACTGGGGCAGCAGCTTGAGAGAGAGCAAGATCTCAGAGGAGATGGCTGCACATGGGGCCTACGGAGGCTGCACCTGGGGCTCCCAGGATTGGCAAAGATTTCTGTACCTCAAGCATGGCACAGAAGCAGCAAAGCCACCAGACCTGAAGGGGCACTGTGCTTCAGGACATGGAGAGTATTGTGCTGGCAGTAGCTAGTGTGGACCTTTAACTGTTGACACAGGGAGCCTCCCTGACTCTTTGGTGGTGTACAGGATCCTGGACCATGACTAACCTTCAGTGTGTGAGCAGGAGAGGCAATGACCTCCAACGACTGAGATAGAAGTTCCCACCACTCCAGCAGGATGGACTCTGAGTCAGATTTAAGTCAGTTTGAAGAAAATAAGGGAATGTAAAACAAAATTATCATCATCTGCTTATCATATATTTACCTACAAAGAAAATAGATAATGGAGAGAAAAATTATTAGAATTGAGTATTCAGAAAGATTTACGATGAATATTTAGAAATCAGTTGTGTTTCTATATGCCAGCAAGTATTTTTGAATACTATTTACAATAGCAATCAAAATCTATATGGTACCTAGGAATAAATGTTACAAAAGATATAAAAAAAACTTTATGGAGAAAGGGGTGAAATTTTATGGAAATACATTAAAGATGAAGTACAGAAATTGAGGGAATCGCCATGCCATATATAGGAAGACTAAATATGGCCAATATGTACACTTCTGATAATATCATGTAATTATACAATGCTATTTCAATCAAAATCTCAAGTGCTTTTGTGAAGATTTAAAAGTTGACTTTAAATTAAAATCATGTTGTGAAAGAACAAGATGGTGTGGACACACTCTTCCAGATACCAACATTTTAGTAATTAGGTCAAGCTTTAAAATACAGCTGTAGTAATTAGTAGGCATGCTATGGGTGCAGGAATAGTCATAAAGATTACTGAATAATAGATAAACAAGAAACAGAAGGGACCATACATTTATAGAAACTTGGTCTATAATAGAGGAAACATTTAAAAAAATCTATGTGGGGGAAATATAATGCTTATTTAAAAATGCTACTGGAAAATTGATTATATGGGAAAAAGAGAAAATGTTCCATCTTCATGACATGCACATGCACAAAAATAAATTCCAGAAAGATAAAATACCTAAGCATGAAAAAACAAAAATTTTAAACTTTTACGAGAAAATAAACAGGGCTATCTTTATGACAATGAGCTGGGAAAAAAATCTCTCAAGCAATATACAAAAAGCACAAATCATAAAGAAAAACAGTGATAAAATTTACCATATTGAATTTTCAAACTTTTGTACCACCAATTTTGATAAACAAGTAAAAAGATAAGCCATAGGAACATATATTTGCCCTACTTATGACCTTTAAATAATTAGTTCTAATTACCTAAAGAACTTCTATAAATAATAAAAAGAGATACAATAGAAAAGTGAAAAAGATATGAATAGGCAATTCAAAGGAAAGAAAACCTCAAATCACACAAGAAAGGTGCTCAGCCTCGTTAATCATCAAAGAAATGCAAATTAAAAATAATGAAATATGATCTCACAGCATTAGATTTCCCAAAACTAAAAAGTCTAGCAATACCAAGTGTTGGTGAAAATAGGAGTGATGCGAACTCTTAGATAAGGTTGGTGGAATTGTGAAATGGTACAACTACTTTGGAGAGCAAATCACAATTTTAGAACACAATCCCTACGACTCAGTATGCAGTACGTTCTTTATAAGCATTCCACGCAATAGCAAAAATTTGGAAACACTGTCAATCAATAGGAGAGTTTATGTATTTGAAGGTCCCAAGACCACCCTCACACTTAATGATTTGCTGGGAGCATTCCCAGAACTCAGCAAAGCTGTTATACTCATGACTATGGTTTATTACAGTGAAAGGATACAGATTAAAATCAGCCTCAGAAAAAAGCACATAGGACAGAGTCCAGGAAACACCAGGCATGAATTTCCAGTTGTCCTCTCCCAGTGGAGAAGTACAGACAGCACTTATGTCTCCCAGCAACAATGTATGACAACACACACCAAGTACTGCCATCTAGGGAAGCTCATCTGAGTCTTGGTGTCCACCATGTTTATTGAGGTCGGTCACCTAGGCTTGGCTGACTTCCTGTGTGGCTGATCTTAGGCTAACCTTGTCCTCTAGCCCCTCCAGAGGTCAAGCTGATACTTCATGGTCCAGGTCCTCCACCATAAATCACAGTGTTAGCATAGACTACCCGGCACTGCCCAAGGCTCCTAGGTAAACAAGGACACTCTTATCAAGCAAGATGCTCCAAGGGGTTACACATTACCTCTCAGGACCTGAGCAAGGGCCACTTTCTTTAGAATATTCAGGATGTGGACAACCAAGACTTACTTGGTTAGTCCTTTACTGCACAGTACATAAATAAATTGTGTTATATTCATATAAAGGATGAACTACGTCTATAAGTATCAGTATGGATAAATCTTACAAACTTAGTGTTGAAAGAAAAAGCAAGCTGGAGAATTGTACAGCACAAACATTTACATAAAGTTTAAAACCATGTAAAATATTGTTTGATATTGTGCCTGGATACATGAAATTTAGAAAGAATATTAAAATGTTAATGGGAATAATAAGCACCAAGTCCAGGCTAGTTTTTAACACTGGGGACAGAAGCTGGGAAGATATTCTAGGGTTTAACTGTTATCTAATGATATGTCTAGACTATGTCAAATTTTAAAATGCAAATAGTAAATTTTTCCTATAACTTGAGTTTGTTTACTATGTGCATACATGCTATAGTTATTTGCTACAAAATTTTTTCATAATATTAATTTGTTATGATGTTCTGAGGAGTTGGATCTATTTTGAGGATTCATCATAGCACTGAATCCTGCTTCAAGATAGGCAGAAATAAGGCAGGACAGAAGTTGCAAGTTAATCTAGTCATCTCCCTTCATGTATCTTCTTTGTCTGAACCTCTCAAGGAGAGACGATGCCTCACATCTTTTCTCCTGGCACATTATAAGTACCCAATAGATGGTTATTGAATGGATAAATGCATTAATGAAAAATTAATAAGATAATTTCTCTGAGGAAAACTAATCAAAGTAGGATCCTAAAGGAAGGGCCATTATGAGAAAAATTGGTGATGGGTTGATTTGTGGGGGGCGTGCTCTGAGTCTCAGTGTTGCTGAGAGAGGAGACTTAAAGGGTCTGGAGACAGGACCTGTTCACGGCTATAGAAATATGTGCTGGACTGGAGGTGAGAAGAGAGGCTCTTCGACGAATTTCATCAACTTCGCAAGTGTTATGGAGCTAGTCCTGGCCTATGCCAAAAATGAAGGAGCTAATAAATAAGACACATTTTCATTGGTTCTGCCAAATCACAGAAATTATAGGAGTATTATATAGTGATAATTGTCCTAGGACTAAATTTAAAATCCACTTAGAACCCTCTAGACTAAAACCCCAGTGAATTACAATTGGCTGAGAGCCTAATTGGCAGATGCACCTGGAGAGGGAAACTTCCACTTTGCAATGGAGCCTTGGGAAATGCCTTTCCAGTTTGAAGTCCTGGAAAAGAGATCACTTTGACTCATTCCTGAGTAGGGGACAATGAGGTGTGATTTTTGGGTTATTGGAAAAGCAGAGTTACATAGCACCCATCAGCCGTGGAAAAACCCAGACATTGTCCTGAAAGCTGAAGCCAGAGAGAACTCATTTCTGCCAGTCACACAGGGGAGGGTGTCAACAAATCATAGGTTCTTCTACCAGTCAGGAGTGGTACCCTTCCCCTATCGAGGGATGCTGTGCTCCAGGTTTAACCAATTTGGCTTTAATAAAAAAATGGCGATTATAAAATCATATACATAGTGGCATCAAGGATACCTAAACTCCATTCTTTATGCTACAATAGTGTATGAGTGTACATGATCTCAATTTTAACTTTCCTGTCACGATGGCTATAATATATGGCTGTAGAAAAAAGCTGGTCAAACTTTCTAAGTCCACGTTGTCTCAGCATCATGACTGGGGAGAATTTAGGAGGCTGCTGGTAATGATGATAAAAACTAAGACATACTGAACACTGTCTACGTGCCAGGCACCATGTTAACCACTTTACTTGTATTTTGTGATTTGTTACTCAAAATAGCCTGATGAGGAAACATAGAGAAGTTGAATAACGTAACCAAGGTAACAAAGATTGTGGAGTTTTGAACTCTAAAGCTCAGACTGCTCTTAATCATGATGCCATGATGACATTTTTCTCTTTTTAGTCAGCTTTGCCATTAGCATGCAGGGCAATTTAGTTTGCTAAATGTGCCAATTGGAAAATAAGAACATTCGCGTGGGCCTGCCTACTTCCCAAAAATTCTGTGAGAATGAATTCAGCTGGGACACATTTGAAGTTTTTCAGGAAATGCAAAATAATAATAATAATGGGAGGAATATGACTATTATCATTAGTCTCCCTGCTGAGCCTCCACCCCCACACCCTATCGGATACTGAGCTGATCTCAGGAATGCTGGAACAATAGCCACCTCTTGCAGCATTTCCTTTCAAAGTACATAATATAAATGGCTAGGTGTACAAAATTTCCAGAATTTTGCATTAGGATGAGGAGAAAGAAGATTGATGGTACTGACCTGTAGGAGTTGCACTTAATTTATCATTGACAAGGACCTAGCTCTCTACTAAGTATTATCCATGGATTCTCACATTTAATTCTTACTATAACACTATAGGGTGGTATTATTGCTTTAATTTCTCCACTAATTAAATGGAGGCACAGAGAGGAAAAATGACTTACTCAAGGTCATGTCCCAGCAGTACAACTCAAGAAGGCAGGCTCCCACCCATGTGTAAAACAGCCTCTGCTTAATCATGACGAGCAAACTAAGAAACACTCTCCAAACATATCTCCATGCTATGAATGGAACTTGGCTTTTAAGGGTGAAGATGAGAGCTGGAGGAGATGCTTAGTGGAAAGATGTAAATGCAATCCTTCAAAAAGTCCTTCAGTAAAAAGACAAAACTAATGAATTGTTTGGTGATATGTTGAATTAATCTCTTGGTAACCTAAATTAATAAGAACCATGGTTATTTGAGAAGCTGGAGAGGCAGGCAAAAGACTGTCCACATCACGAGAGGGTCCAGTGAAACAGTTCCTGGTAGAAAAACAGACAGCAGAGACTGAGCTCTTGGGTTATTGGGTGAGTGACCATGGGGGGCCCAGGCTTAATTAAGAAAGGAAACAAATACCTTGAAAAGGACCCTGCCCTCTCTTCCTAATTGATCTCTTCAATAGACCCTCAATGTTCTTATTTTCTTTCATTCCTGAGGCTGCCTTGCCATTATGACCTCTGTGGAGGGGAAATCTGAGCAGAGAATCTGATCATGTAGGAAGCTGGAGAATGTGTTCCGGGTGGAAAGCACAGCCCAAGAATAATGCAAGATGAGAATGAACTTGACAAGTTTGCTGTATAATAAGATTGTGGTATTTATCACATTATATCTTGATTATTTACTTACATGGCTGTCTGTCTAAGTAGAATGTTAGGGCATCTTTCTTGCTCATTGTTTATTCTCAGTGGCTAGCACAGAGTTTGGGATGTGCTTGGCACCCAGCCTATATTTTACAAATGAATGAGTGCACTCAAATTCTTTTTCTAGAAGCTGTTGACATAAAGTTTTGTTAACTGCTTAAAGGCAACATGAATAATCTTCTTACCCAGCACTTGGTGTATTTACTGAGATACAGTACATTTTCAACTTATTTTGGTCTTTTTTTCCTCAACATGTTAAAGTGGTGATGAATCTGTCAATGTTCACTAAGACAACATTCTGACAATAATTGTGTTATATATTTTAATTTATGAGATAAGCTTAAGGCATTAAATCCATTTCATTTAGAGGTATTATTAAATACTGTATTGGGCTTTCTAATACAAATTTTCTGGAGTTTAGATGCTGGTATTAATTTGAATAAAATGATCTTGTGAAATGAATCTTTATATCTGATCAAATTTTTATTGTATTTTAAAATAAATTTTAAAGTATTTTTGATCTTAAGTTTCAGTAAAATCAATTATAACATTAAATATAGATATTCTGAAAGTGTACATTTTTTAATTTTAATGCTAAATTTTGACATCATTAGTGTATTTGGAACTACCAGTCCTCTCTAGAATGATGATAAGATAAATTTAGAGGACCTGAACGCTTCAGTGTTCTACAGTGTACTGTTTGGGATTTTGACAGTAGTTGGGTTTGGCCTGAGTAACTTGTGTGCTGATAGTTTCCACATGGAAACACAAATATTAATAGTTCCAGAGCATCAACAACAACATTGCTGTAACATAAGAAAAAACAAAATGAAAATTCTATCACAGTCGGGCAGATCTTCGCGAGACAATTTATTGATTAATGAACAACTGAAGTGTTTGTTTCTCTCTGCCTTTGCCTTTGTGATACAAAACTGGCCACCTTGTTAAATAACCCAGTAACATATACAAGTCTGGGGTTTTGGTTTTAAGTCAACTTAATTATTTTCCTCCTGTTTTCTAAGTTGGTTTTAGTGATCGCATACTGAAATCTTTGCTTTATGAACCTCCCGTATTTCACAAAGCCTGACAGCATGGACATCTGTAATCATCCTTCCCATGGGGAGCTCTTTTTTCTAGAACAAGGACCCAAAAGATAAGTCTGCTTCAGATTCCCTTCCTTGCCTGTTCTCACTCTCTCAGCCAAGATTGACAGCGAAGGACAGGGCTAATCACGGGAGAACGTTTCTGCTCCAAACACATTCAAATCTTAAAGGAGAGAGTTTCATTTAAAACATCAATTCTACTTTTTCTGGGTTTTTTTCCTTAAGCTTTTCCTTTCCAGTCTAAAACAAAATTATATGAGTAGATATCAATAAGCCTGAATTTCAGTGAAAGGCTGTTATCGTAGAATGCCAACCAGATGACCAAGACTCAAGTGGTTTTCAGAAACCCTTTCAACAGACCTTGTAGTAACAAGCTCCTGAGGGAGCATCCTCAATTAGAAATAAGTTCTGTTACTGTGCTTAAGTCCTGCATTGTTTCCACATATCTACATGCAGAACTTCATGCTCCCAAATTCCTGTGGGCCTTGGACTCTCTTTTTATCTCTTCTACAATATGTACATGGAAAAGTCATTATTTTTTTACAGGCCTCCATTGCTAGTAATTATTTTAGTGGTTTTATAGATAAAGATGCAGGAACACAATTCTCTTTACAGATAAAAATTACCCTTTCATATTCCCAAATCTCCAGAAGGATTGATCCGTATTATTTGGTTTTTGGTACGTGTTTGTAGTCTAACTGCTCAGGATTCATGAAAACAAAGCAAAACATTGTCTTCATTGTCGGTAATTTGGAAGGAAATTTTCATATTTACGTTATATTTTGCAGAACCATATAAGCTAGAAAGCAAAGTCATAAAATAGGCTTAATAAACCCTCATATTGATGCAAAGTTAACATTGGCCACTTGGCAATTGGATAAAAATTCAACTCACAAAACAGCATTTTGGCTGCAATCAATGCTTATGAAAACCATGCGCAGTTTGTGCAAACCCTGCTGATTTGGCAACGCTGGGAGTCAGCTGTGATTCCTGAGCATAATAAATGCATTGGTTTGAATTCTCCTGTTTGTTGTATATGAGGTTTGTCTGGAGCTCATTCAGATTCAAGATGCACTTTGAGATGGAAGTAAGAGGGGAATTGAAGGAAAGAAGAAACTCTTCCGTTTGAATTCCTTTTATTGGAGTATGGACCTACTAGATGATTGCGGCACTGGACATAGCTAATTTTCAGAAACAAAAATAACACCGCTTGCCTCAATTCAGATTTCACCCACAGAAACGACTAAATTCTTATCAGACAGCGTCAGCACTGGCTGAAATCTTAGTCCTTTATGGAAAGAGAGTCATCTGGCCTCCCGTTTCTAAAATAGACTGGAGATTACTCATTTACTTCTCTGCAATTATAGCCATCTGATCCTTTGAAATTGTGCAAGGGTGAGATGATGACATGACTGTAACGCAAATCCATATCAAAGAGCCCAGTATTTTAAAATTCCCCATGTTCACACACCAACGCCTTACCTATGAGCTGATACACATCACTGATGACTGTCAAATATGGTTATCGACTTGGTATCTGGACAAAGAGTGAAAACAAGAAATGCATTCTATTGTTAACTTCTAGGCTTTGAATATGCAGGACACTATTAATAAATAACTGGAGTCCTCAATAATCTTTTCAATAGAACATAAGCATCTACAACAGAGCACCTCCGAAGAGTCCTGTTCTAGTCAGATGAAAAGGTCATTATTTTTCACAGATGAGAGTTTGGAAAATTCAAGCCAAATCGGCCAGGTAGATTTTAGCCTGAAGCTCTGAAGACAAGAAATGGCACCAATCCTCACTCTGTTTCCCTCTATTCCGGGACTCCCTCTGACCTCTTTTGCCTTTCAGCTGCAAAGCCCCAGCATGGTGAAATGGAGGTTGATGAAAATATGCCTGAGGGCCAGAATTGCCACTGTTAAATTTGGGTACTTCTCCCGTAAAAGGAATCTAAAATATAATTGCAGACACCCTAACTTTGTAAAAAAAAAAAATTAATTTAACATATGATGGGCAAAAAGCACTGGAATAGGATTTAGGAGATGGTTTCAATATTGTCTCTGCTGCATGTGTCCTCATCACTAAGCTTTTTAACTTGTCTGAGCTTTAGTTTCTTCTGAAAATTGGAGATATGTGCTGGCTCATGTCAAGAAGTTTTTAGGTGAATCAATACCAGATCCTATCTTGTGAATTGTAAAGTACTATATAAAATGCATTTTTATAACTGTCTGAATCTAATCAATAGACCAGCAAACGTGTATCATAAGATTCAGCAATATTAAACTTCCTTTGTGCTTTTATTCTCTACTCTCTGGAATACCCTTACCAATTTTCCCCCTTTCCATTTCAATTTTATCCATTTATGTGATTTTTTTCTCAAATGCTTTAGCCCATATTGATCATGCAACTTGTTAAAATTGTCCCGTTCCATGCTGATCACTCCTGCCCCATTGCTACTTCATTATTTGGCATTTGACTAAATACTGCTTTGCATTATTCAAAAGGTTCTTTTGTCATAAATGTAGTTTCTCCAATAATTTTGTAAACACTCAGCTACTTCATTTCTATTCTGCTGATGTGCACATGGACTTCAAATAGTGCTGGGCAAATTTGACTTCTCTATCAGCATGGTTTGCTACAAGCTTGGCTACTATGATTTTGAACCCTATGTATTGACTACAATGATCTAGAACTCTATGAATTGGCTACCATGATCTAGAACCCTATGCGTTGACCTCTCCATACTGTGCTTCTTATGCTATGTTCGGTTCACAATGACCAAAATAGCTTTCCTCCTTGGGTAATCATATACTTACTCACCTTATTTCTGCCTTTAGGACCTTGGCTCTTTTAACTTAGTCAACTAGATGGATTTGAACAAGAATAACTCTTTCATGGTGTGTAAACAAAACAAACAGGAATAACAGGAAAGATACTCATGAGTAGGAAGCAGCTTATATAAAGAGAAAGACAAGAATGCCTGCCCCTATTATTTTTTATTCAAGCTTATGCTGCAAAATTGGTTTGGATGGGGGGATTGCCTTCAGTTACAAAAAATGATACATGTCAAGGCAAAAATAAATAAATAGTGTCCTGTGTCCATTAAGCGGCAAAGTGCTGCATGTAGAGTGATATTATAGGAAAGAATTCACTGTGAGGATTTTGATGCATTTGTCAGCGTCGCAATCATGTCTCTTTCCAATGAGTGTGGTTGCGGTTGCTTAGAGGTTTATATTCAAATGGTTCCCTGGAAATTAAAAAAATATTGAACTGAAATTACCATTTTTCAGCAGGATCCCCAGGCACAAATTCTGTTATTGCTATCTAGCAGCCGGTGTCCCCGTTCAAGCTTCTGAGAGAATTTGCAAACATCATACAGTTGCCTCTTTTCCTAATTATAGAGCCTCAAAGTGCTGGAAAGAGGTGGCACTTAATAACATACATTACAAAAGCATGGTAACTAAGCAATAAAAACACTGCTTAAGGGACACCATTGTAATGGGAGCTGCACAGTGGGACGCCCATAATAATCAGAATAGATTTAATGTACATATTTATGCCAACTGTATAAAGGTTGCAAACAACAGCGGGAGAGGCAATATGTTACACAGGGTGAAACACTAAAGTGGGGAACAAAACATATTCTTAACATATTCAGCTACAATTTTGTCTCTTAAAGGATGATCTAACACCAGTCTATCAACAGAATCAGCTATTTGTTTTTAATTCTGGTGCGTTTTGGTTATGAACCATGAAAAAATTATTCTTATTCAAACCAAATTTTAATTGAATTCCAAGATATCAATATGGCTGAATATGTAAAACCTCATTCCAACTGTTTAACTTTCTTGAACAAATAGATTCAATTCACATTTTTTAAAAAATCATTTTTATTCCTCTTATTCCAAGAACTGTTCAAGGCAGTACTCCTACCACTTAGGTAAAACCCATCTAATCATTGAGTGTTATTGCATTGGATGTATAAGAATACGAATTTTGATGGTTGGGAACTTCCTGGTACACTGTACCACCAGCAAATGCAGTTTTGCGGTGCTGAACAATATGAAATTTCAACCGCCTTTCGAAAAGTCACAAGCTGACTACTTATGAGTGCTGGGAAGAGGTTTAGTAATTTGTGCTTGTTTTATGAAACAGGTGTTTGTAACAATCTCAGGAATGTATACCAAGAAAATGCTTTTGTTAGTAGAGCCTTGATATTCATTTAGTAAAGTTAGAGTCTTTAAGAGATCTCCAAAATTAGCGAAATTATGAATGGCTTCTAAGTGTCTTTTTTTTTTTTTTTTAATAGAACAACTGTCTCTTATTATAGCTATAAGAGTTATAGCCTTTGCTATAGTTAGCTCTTGATTCTTCATGATGTTTTTTTAATCTTTGTAATGTCCGTGTCTCTGTGTACTCCAATCATTAGCAGTAGGAATTCCATTTAATGCCCAAATAGCACTAATCCATGTTCTCTCCCTCCAAACCACAAAAAAGTACAGTCAACTCCAATACAATATATGGTAATCCCCAGCAATGTTCCACATCAATAGTGGTGCCATTTTTATCTCACCAGCTATGGAGGCCACACTACCTCTGCTCCAAAGTCTTGAGGTCATATTTTGCTGTCTTCCAGGATGCTTTGCCATGCAGCTACTTGCCCATCCCGTACTGCTTTGCCCCCAGTGCAGAGATAAGACCTTTCTCAATTTTCTAAAGCATGGTTAACTACAGGATATAACACTTTTTAACATTTTATTGAGATATATTCTATATACCATAAAACTCATCCATTTTAATGGTACAAGTCAACGAGTTTTAGTATATTTATAGAGTTGTACAACCATCAGCAAAATTTAATTTTAGAACATTTTCAGCATCCTGAAAAGAAACCTCCTGCCTATTTACAGATATTCCCCATTTACCCCCCAGCCCTAGGCAACTGCTAATCTGCTTTCTATCTGTCTATTTTTTCTTTTTCTAGATACATTTTATAAATGGACTTATACAATATGAGTTCTTTAGTGTCTGACTTCTTTTACTTAGCATAAAGTTTTCAAGGTTCATCCATGTTGTAGCATCTATCAGTATTTCTTTCCTTTTCATTAGTGAATATTATTCCATTCTAATGTATATTATATTTTGTTTATCTATTCACAGCATGTAGCGCTTTTTTTTTTTTTTTTTTTTTGGTGAGGAAGATTAGCCCTGAGCTAACATCTGTGCCAGTCTTCCTTTATATTGTCTGTGGGTTGCTATTACCACGACGTGGCTTGATGAATGGTGTAGGTCTGTGCCCGGGATCTAAACCCACCGACCTGGGCCCCCAAAACTGAGTGCACTGGATTTAACAACTACACCACGGGGTTGGCCCCAGATGTAGCATTTTAAAATTTTACTGAAGAGGGACCTCTACTTGTGCCATGTCAGAATATTAGTACCAAACTTGCCCCTCCAATCAGAAAACAGTGCAAAATATAGGAAACTACTACTACTGTTTTCAGATATTGGACAATAGGCTCATAGGACTGTGATACCTGAGAGAAGGGAAAGTAATGGGGTGAGCTCTGTGATGGCCCTGGTTTTCTATGTGGAAGCACTTTTCAGACTGTGGCTAAGTGAGAGTAACTCAAACTCAGGACAACAGTCTCACTGAGTTAAAGAGATCGAGATCATAGAAAAGGGAAGCTGAAGCTTCTGGAATTTATAGGAAAGAGTAGTGAAAGAAGTTTGTATAGGAAAAGCTACAGTAATCTTCCTAAAGGATCAATTGAATAGTTTACCAAAGGGTAAGCATGGAAACTCTATGAGGCAAGGCAATAAAAACTATAAGGGCACTGTAAGTGGAACATTTCTCAGAGTTCATACAGAGCTGGGATATGCTTAAATTTTTACCAGCCAGAGTTGAGAGAACTCACTGAAGACCACATACACTCAGTAAAGATCTAAAAAGGCCTTGCCTGAGGAATAGTGCTAAACTAGCCCTAATGTAAAGGCCAGTTCTGAACCTTCCCTAACAAAGCTCATAACAAGCCTTGAAAGGATCACTTTGATATTAACTGCCAGCCCAAACAAAATTCAACAGTCTTCAAGGGAATATAACTGAATCTAGACACTTGGCATTGTAACTAGCAATGATCTGCATCCACTTAACAATTAACAAACGTAAAAAGGAGGAAAATGTGATTCATAACCAAGAAAAACATCAGCCAATAGGATCAGCAAGGGTTTTAAGAGATGAGGAAATTAGTAAACAAGAACTTTAAAACAATTATTGAAAATATGCTGAATGATTTAGAGAAAAGTCTACAATAATGAGAAATGAAAAGTATAAATAAAAAATAAATGGATTCTCGAAGGCTGAAAACACAATATGAGAAAGTAAAATTTGATGGGTGGACTAAATGACAGATTAGACACTGCAGAAGGAATTATGCTGGATTCAAGGCATTAACAACAGAAAGTGTGAAACTGAAATATGGAGATTAAAAAGCACTAAACAAAATAGTCACAGTGAACTATGGGGCACCATTAAATTGTCTAATAGTTGTATTTAGCTGTAATCTGTCCAGAAAGACAGGGAAAAAGCATATTTAAAGAAATATAATTGTCAAACATTTTTGAATTTTCTGAAAATAATAAGCCACAGATCAAAGAAACTCAATGAAGTCCAAGCAGGATAAACACAAAGGAAACAGATCAAGATATATAATAATCAAACTTCTGGAAACCAGTAATGAAGAGAGAAAATATCTTTGTTAAAAAACATTGAAAGAAATAGTCTGATATCTGGGAAGAAACACTGCAAGCCAAAATACAATTGAACAATATCTTTAAAGTTGTAGAAAGGAAAAATATCAGCTTAGAATTCTACAGCCAGCAAAACTATCTTTCAAAGTGGAGGAAAAAATAAAAGAAATAAAGATACATTCAGCCAAACAAAATTATCACTGTGCTATCTGTAGTACAAGAAAGGAAATTCTTCAAACGAAAGAAGGGACATCAAATGGGAACTTGGACCTACGCAGAGAATATAAAGTGCCAAAGTGGTAAATATATGAATAAATGTAAAACCTTTTTCTTCATTTTAATTTTAAAATTTATTTAAAAGATATTTCACTGTTTAAAACAAAATAGTAACAATGGACTTTGATTTTCAAAGCATAATTAGAAGTATAATATCTGACAACATTAGCAAAAAGGATGGAAGAGGATTTAAGGTTCTGATATGTGCAGTAGTAAAATACAATGCAAAGATGGATTGTGAAAGGTTAAAGATATATATTGTAAACCGTAAAGCAATCACAAGTCAATCAAATAATCAATCAAAGGTATAGGCCAATAAGCCAATAAAGAAGATGAAATGGAATATTAAATATTGTTCAATTAACCAAAAGAAGGCAGCAAAAGAAGAAAAGGGGGAAAAAGAGCAGATGAAACAAATAACAAACATCTAGTAAGATAGTGGACATAAATTCAACCATGTTGACAATTACATCAAATGTAAATGGTCTAAATACTCAAATGAAAAGGCATAGCTTATCAAACTGGATGAAAAACAAGACTCAGGTATATGCTATGTATGAAAAACCCACTTTATGTAAAGACACAGATGAATTAAAAGTAAAATAATGATAAAAGGTACACTGTGCAAACACAAATCAAAAGAAAAGTGGAATGACTATATCAATATCAAATAGACTTCAGAACAAGGAATGTTTCTAATAATAAAGAAAAAAACTTGATAAAAGTGAATTCATCAAAAAGTGTATCTACCCTAAATATATATACACTTAATAACACAGCTTCAAAATTCATGTAGAAAAACTGACATACAGGGGCTGGCCCCGTGGCCGAGTGGTTAAGTTCGCATGTTCCGCTGTAGGCGGCCCAGTGTTTCATTGGTTCGAATCCTGGGCGCGGACATGGCACTGCTCATCAAACCATGCTGAGGCAGCGTCCCACATGCCACAACTAGAAGGACACACAACAAAGAATATACAACTATGTACCAGGGGGCTTTGGGGAGAAAAAAGGAAAAAAAATAAAATCTTGAAAAGAAGACACACCCTTAAAAAAAAAAAAACTGGCATACAGTCACGGGCCACATAACAATGTTTCGGTCAATAATGGACCACATATATGACAATGGTCCCATAAGATTAGTACTGTATAGCCTAGGTGTGTAGTAGGCTATACCATTTAAGTTTGTATAAGTACACTCTCTGATGTTCACAGAGCAATGAAATTACCTACCAATGCATTTCTCAGAACATATCCCAATCATTAAGTGATGCACAAATGTAATTGAAAGGGGAAATAGACAAATCCATTATTATGGTTGGAGATTTTCACACTCTTCTCTCAGAAATCAATAAAATAGTGCATTGAAAATCAGTAAGAATATAAGGAACAATACTATCAACAAACTTGACCTAATTAACCTTTCTAGAATGCCAAACAGCATAGTAAATATTCTTTTCCAGTATGCAAGGAAAATTTAGTGAGATAGGCCATATCCTGCAACATAAAACAAGTCTCCATAAAGTTAAAATGTCTGAAAACAGAAAGCATGTTCTCTATTAATAGTGAAGTTAAATTGGAAATATATAATAGAAAGACATCCAGAAAACTGACAAATAAATAGAAATTAATCAGCACTCTTCTAGATAATCCATAGGTGAAAGAGAAAATAATAAAGAAAATTAAAAGTAATTTGAAATTAATAATGAAAACATAAGATATAAAAATATGTAGGACGAAGCTAAAGCAATGCTCAAAAGAAAATTTATGGATTTACGTGTGTGTCTAACACGTGTGTGTTAGAAAAGATGATAGATTTAAAAATCAGTTACCTAAATTTCCACCTCAAGAAACTAGAAAAATAAAAGTAAATTAATGCAAATTTAATTTAAATTCTTAAAAATGAAATAAAAGGTAAGAGCAGAAATCAATGAAATAGAAAGTAGAAAATAATAAATAACAATAAACCCAAATGCTTGTTGTTCAAAAAGATCAATAACACTAACAAACATCTAGCTAATTGAGAGAGAAAGAGAGAGAAATTATCAATATCAGGCATGAAATAGGGGATGTACCTATTGATATATTACAAACATAAAGAAATACCTTGAGTAACTTTATGCTAATACATTTGACATCCTACATGAAATTAACAAATGCCTTTAAGGACACAAGTTATTAGAATGAACTCAAGAAGATATAGATAGTCTGAACAGTGTTTACCAATGTGAGATGTTTAATTTGTTTTGAAGAATATTTACGTAAAGGGGCTGGCCCAGTGGCATAGTGATTTTGTTTGTGTGCTCCGCTTCGGAGGCCTGGGGTTCACAAGTTTGGATCCCAGGCACAGACCTATACACCACTTGTCAAGCCATGCTGTGGCACCATCCCACATACAAAATAGAGGAAGATTGAGCTAACATCTGTGCCAATCTTCCTCAGCAAAGAAAAAAAAATTTACATAGAGAGCACCCCAGGTGCAGATGACTTTGCTGAATTCTATCAAGTATTGAAGGAAAAAAATACCAATTCTATGCAAACATTTTTTTAGCAAAAAGAAGAGGGATAATACATCCTAACTCTTTATTTGAGGTTAGCATCTCTCTACTACCAAGATCAGACCTACATATTATAAGAAAGCAAACTATAATCTAATATTTGTCAGAAGAAAAAGTCTTTGATAGTAATAAATTAAACTCAGCAACATATAGAAGTAATAATAAATTGTGACAAGGTATGGTTTGTCTCTAGATTACAAGGTTGATTCAGCATTTGAAAATCACTCCGTTTAATTAACCTATTAACAGAATAAAGATGAAAAATCATATAATCGTCTCAATAGATGCAAAAAGGAACATCTGACAAAATCCAACTCCCATTCATGATAAAACCTTCGGAACAAGCTAGGAATAGAATGAAATTTCCTTATTCTGATAAAGGGCACTTAAAAAAAGTCAGCTAACAGCATAAGTAATGATAATAGCTTAAACGCTTTCCCCTAGAATTGGGACCAAGGCAAAGATTTCTGCTCTCACAACTTCTACTCAACGTTATACTTGCATTCTTAGCCAGTAGAATAAGGTAAGAAAAATAAAAGACATACAAGCTGGAAAGGAAAAAGTAATATTGTCTTCATTCCAGAAGGCATGATCATGTAATACAGAACCTTCTAAAAAATCTATAGAAAAGCTGCTAAAATTAATAAGGGAATTTAGCAAGGTCTCAGCACACAAGATCAATACACCAAAACCAATTGCATTTCTATATTTTAACAAAGAACAGTTGGAAATTGAAATTTAAACTGTTTCATTTATAATAGCATCAAAAACATGAAATATTCAAAGATAAGTTTAATAAAGCAGGTGATAAACCTGTACACCAAAAACTATACAACATTGCAGAGAGAAACGAATGAGAATCTAAATAAATGGAGACATATATCACGTTCATGGTTTGGCAGACTCAATATTGTTAAGATGTTGATTCTCCCTAAACTCATTTATAGAATGAACACAATTGCAATCAAAACCTTAGCAAAATTTCTTTTTCAGAAATTGACAAAGTAATTCTCAAATTTACTTGGAATAGCGTTGTAAACCATTTTGCTATATGATCTCACTAATACTTCCTTAAGCCTACACCACGCCGAAGAGCTACTCCAGCCGAAGCAAATCTCTGCCCTCAGCACAGCCACTCTCAATTAGGTATTAACCAGGCAGCAACCCTCTGATGGAATTAATCCATGTGAATAGTGAAAGAGGATGCCAGATATATTTACATTTCATAATGAGATGAATTGACGGAATTTTAAGAATGTAACAGATAAACTTAAGAATTCTGGTGTTGTGCACATGATCTGTTTACCCAGGGAGGTGCCACCATCTATTCAGGACATTGTAAGCTGAGAATGTGCCACAAGGGCAGCCTCTCTTCCCACATTTCACAGCAATCTTGCTTTCTCCTGAGACCACAGATGGTCCAGAGCCTCCCTTGGCACGAGTGGCTGGATCTGAGGACTGCAAGAGGGGTGTTTGTAAGAGAAAGAACTGCTTGCATTACAAAAATTTCTGTCCAATATTTCATCATTAATAACCGTGGTTTCTTTCTACAGCAACAACCGCTTACATAAAGGCAGACTTCATTAACATTCCTCAGTCCTGCTGAGTATCCCCCACAGCGCTCAGCAGTCATTCACATTTCCAAAAAGCTTGAAGGTCGAAATTCTGCCTCTCTCTGTGTCAGAATCACTTCATGACTTCAACTTACGTTCAGACCACATGGGTCTCCATTCTCGCTTCAGAAACCGAAACCCAGCTAGGACTTGCCGGGGTTAGACCAGCCACATTGGTAGAGCAATGAATAGTAAGTCTTCAGTCATTCAGTCAAATTAAAAGGGTTTGCGCCGTGAAGAACTAACGAGACAATCTACCAGGATGTTATTGTGGGCATAACTTTAATAATTTAATTTTAATTTGTGATTACAACCTAATTCCAAAAGGGATTCTGGACAAAATGCGTTAGGAAACTTCGTAAGGACATGAAAATGAACATATAAATTAGAGATCAAAGCTTAAAATGCCCCAATTATCTAAGTTAATTTTTAATTTTAAAAGTTTTAGA
This sequence comes from Equus przewalskii, assembly GCF_037783145.1. Taxonomy (NCBI): domain Eukaryota; kingdom Metazoa; phylum Chordata; class Mammalia; order Perissodactyla; family Equidae; genus Equus; species Equus przewalskii. The sequence continues at coordinate 61,953,734 of NC_091839.1, read as the reverse complement.
TTCAAAGAGAAATTGTGAGAATAATACAGAGTTTGCAGGTCCCCTGTACCAGTGCACCTTATTATTAGCATCTAACATTAGTGTGGTACATTAATTTCTGTTCCAGGATCCATCCATAATACTATGTTACGTTTAGCTGTCACATCTTAAGCTCCTGTAGACTGTGACAATTTTTAAGGCTTTTCTTGTTTTTGATGAACTTGACAGTTTTGAGGAGTACTGGTTAGATATTTTGTAGAATCTCTATCATTTGGGGTTTTTTTTCATGATTAGACTGGGGTTATGGATTTACCGAGGTAAAATACCATTTTCCTCACATATCAAGGGCACATGCTGTCGACAGGACATCACCATTGTTGTGAACCTTGATCTCCTGGCTCAGGCAATGTTCTTTAGATTTCTCCACTGTAAAGTTACTCCATACCTTTTCCACACAGTGCTCTTTGTGGGGAAGCGATGACGCAGTCTGCACGTCAAGGCTGGGGAGTTGTACTCCACCTCCTTGAGGGCAGAATATATATATTTTATTTGGAATTCTTCTGTCTGGGAGACTTGTCTTTTTTCTCTCACTTATTTGTCCAATCATTTATCGTTTATCTCAATATGAACTCATTTATATTTATTTTATACTTTGGGATATAATCTAATACTACATTATTTGTTTCGTTACTCCAATTGTTTCAGCTTCGGCCATTGGGAGCTCTTGCTGTTGTCTCCTGGGCCCCTTTGACGCGTAGCCCCATTATTTTGTACTTGATCGCTTCCTTACTTTCTGGCACCATAAGATGCCCCAGGCTCATCTTGTGTACTGCCTGCCTCAGTCCTAGAATCAGTCATTTCTCCGAGGACCTAGGGTTCCTTTATTGGAGAATGCTATTAGAAACCAAGATCTGGGTGCTGGGACAGCTGCTCAATTTTTGTAATACTAATTTTCTCCATGTAACTGGAAGGACCCCATGAACTTCTGTTTTGCCAGTGGATTTCTGGGCCATTTAAAAGTGTTTTGAATATGACACTTAAGGAGAGTGTCAGACTAAGTAATATTACGTTGTTTCCACTGAACGATTGATGCAAACAGTGCAACATGTAGTTTAAATACATACAGATCATAGAAATTTACAACCAATGAATACTGTAGAGCAGGGCTTCTCAAACTTTCATGTAAATGCTAATCACTTGGGCGTCATTTAAAATGCAGTTTCTCATTCAATGGGTCCAGAGTGGGATCTGAGATTCTGCATTTCTAACACATTTCCTGGTGATACCACACTTTTGACAGTAAGATCTTAGAGCAGGGTTTGGCAAATTCTTTCTTTAAAAGGCCACATAATAAATATTTTAGGGTCTGTGGGCCATACCGTCTCTATGACTACTACTTACCTCCACCGCTGTAGCGTTGTAGACAAAACATAAAGAATGAGCACCGCTGAGTTCTGATAAAGCTTTATTTACGGATGCTGACGTTCGTATTTCATATAATTTTCACATGTCAAAAAATATTAAAGTAACAGCTGTTCTTAACTCTAGTGCCATACAAAACAGCTAGCAGGCCATGGTTGGCTGACTCTGTCTTAGAGAAATGGCTTTCAAACCTGGTCATGTATCAGAATCTCTAGGAAGGAAGTCTAAAGCACAGTTGTCCAGATTTCATGCCAGAGGTGCACCGTGGCATGTGTACTTTACCAGGCTCTGTAGGTGATTCTGAGGGCCAGCTGGGGTGGAGAGCCTCTGCTGCAGAAGGCCTTGCATAGCTGCTTCCTGGTTGTAGCCATCTTCTCTATACTTGCACACTTCTACTGAAAGGAGGCTCGCCACCCGGCAAGTAGAGCATTCTACTCGTGGACACCTCTAATAATTGTGAGAGTTTTTTTCCTACTACTGTGCCCAAATTTGCCTCCTTGTAGCTTCTTCTTATGAGCTCCCTCTTCCTTCCAAAGCCGTGGGAGGATATCTAATCCTGCTTCTAGGTAATGTTGCTTCTAACATAGTGGAAGAATGCTATCATCACACTACCTTCAAATCTTAAATCTTCTCTTTTGCAGACTGGACATCATATGTTTTAAAGTATTTGTATTTCTAGCTTCCTATCATTCAGATTGCACTCCTCTGGAACACTTTGTGTTCCACTTTCCCTTGCCCTTTGTTGTCCCCAGAGCGGTAAGGTATGACCACCACAAAATCCCAGGAGACTATTGACTCTGTTGGTTTGGTGTCTCTACTTTCAATAATGCCACTTAAGATTTTATCAGCTGTTCTCTTTCTTTAGACAGTCAGTTCATGTTACTGATTCATACTAAGCTTGTTACCAACCAAATTTCTGACTTTTTCAATGGGACTGAAGTTAAACCCAGTCTCCTTCATTCTCTACCTATAGAGGTGTTTGAATGCAAGTGCTATGTTCTTTTTTCATCCCTAAGAGATTTCTCCTTATATTTTTGGTCCACCACTCTTGCCATTTTAAAAAATTCTTATTTATCCTCTGTATTAGATTGTGGCAGTAATGGCTCCAAATTTATTAACACTTCTTTTTATCCCTGCACTTTGCTAGTCCCTCTTATATTGATTTAGGGATTGGCCATGTGACTTGTTTTAGCCAATGGAGGAACAGTAAGTGTGACATGGCAGAGACAGAGAAGTGATTGCCTTAGGGGCTTGTCTTCTCTTTTGCAGCTTTTGGAACCATGAGACCACACCATGAACAAGCTCAGGCTAGCCTGCTGGAGAATGAAAGGTCATGTGGAGACTGGGGCACTCAACCCACAGCCAGTCCAAGCCAACCTGCAGTTGACTGAAGACACATAAATGAGCTTCAGCCAAGACATGCTAAACTCAGCCCAGGTCAGCAGAACTGCCTAACTGAACCCAATCTAAACCATTGAATCATAGAACTATGAGCTAAAGAATACCTGTAGGTTTAAGTCACAACATTTTGGCTAATTTTTAATATAGCAAAAGCTAATTTATGCAACGTCTAATATATACCTATCCTTTCTGCTTACATATTACTCACAAATTTGATATGCTTTTATATCCAAATTATTGAGTAGATTCTGATCAAATAAAGAGCTCTGAGACACAACTCTAGTGTTGACATCAACCAAGTTCTTTGTTCAGCCTGCTATTAAATTCTATAACTACTTTCCAGGGAGCCCTCAATCTGCAAAGGAAAAACGGCATTTGAATGAAGGATGGAACTAGATTGCAATTTAAACATACTTCTGCCTTCTGATTAGCCTAGAAGATTATGTTCTGCTTTCTAATGTCACAATATTATTTGTGGTCAGCATGTTTGAAGTATCTGAGAATAAGCTATTTTTATAAAAGTTCAACAAAGCTTTTCTGAGAATGGTAGTCAAATTGTTTCCTATTGTGGAAACCAAAAGGATGAAGCTATTTGACATTTGAAAAATTCCTTAAAACTTTCTCATATTGGTGAATTTTATAAGCTTTCTAAATGCAATGAGAAGGGTTTCCTTCTTTTTTCATTTTAAATTCGTATATTGGTTTTCTTCCTGAGACCCCTAACCATTGCCTTCAGTCTGAAATAGAAGTGCTGAAATCTTAAGTATAAGGGTTGGGAAAAGAATGAAAAAGACATTTCCTGCATGATTAGTAGCAGGAAATACCAGAAATCTCATCCAAAATATTTTTTGTCCCAACAGATTTCATTTTGTTCTATTTATTATTTTTATTTTTGTTTTTAAGGAGCAACGTATTATCTGCTTCAGTGCATTCATTCTCTTTATACTAGGTACAATCACTATATTTAAAAAAATACATAAAATCTTAGAATAACCTTGGCATAATCAGAGACAGCAATGATTGTAATGATAAGACAGAATAATGTAATGGAAAGAACACTTAGTTGAGAATCACATAGTCCTGATAGAATTTCCTTGTAAGCCAATTACTAGCTCTGTGACTTTGGACATCTTTCAGAATTTTTGTTTCCTTATATATAACATGAGGATGATAGTAATACCTAACTTACTGATTCTTTTTTTTAAAGGTATGCTTTTTTTTTTTTTTTTTTTTGCTGAGGAAGATTGGCCCTGACCTAATATCTGTTGCCAATCTTCCTGTTTTTTTTTTCTCCCCTAAGCCCCAGTACATAGTTGTATATCCTAGTTGTAGGTCCTTCTAGTTTCCTTATGTGGGATGCCACCTTAGTATGGCTTGATGAGTGGTGCTAGGTTTATGCCTAGGATCCAAACCTGTGAACCCCAGGCCACTGAAGCTGAGCAGGTGAACTTAACCACTACACCATCAGGCTGGCCCCTAACTTATTAATTCTTATAAGGGCTATATGTGTGAAGTGTCTGGTACATTGTAATTAATTAATAGATAGCAGCTATTATAAAACTAATAAAGGCTGGCCCTGTGGCCAAGTGGTTAAGTTTGCACACTCTGCTTCAGCAGCCCAGGGTTTCCCCAGTTCAGATCCTGGGGTGGACCTAGCGCTGCTCAGCAAGACATGCTGAGGTGGCATCCCACACAGCACAACCAGAAGGACCTAGAACTAGAATATACAACTATCTACTGGGGGGCTTTGGGGAGAAGAAGAAGAAGAAGAAGAAAACGTTAATAAGAATAGAAAATATCTAATGAGAATTTATTTTCTGTGTGGCACTACACCAAAAGCTTGGCTTGAATGGCATGGTTTGACATGGCACGAGGAACCAAGGCTCATTAGTTCTGTTCTTATTAGTTCTATACTTATTCGTCCTTATACAGAGTGTCTGCAGTCTGTATATGTTGTTGTTCACCATATGCAACTTCCATTCCTGGTCCAAGATGGCTGCTGGGAATTAAATTATAACATCTCTGCTCATAATAGTAACTAAGAAAGGGGATACTTTTTCTCCCTTTAAGAAACTTTCATCTTCCTCATGTGGCAGCACTTAGTCATAGAAGACGCTGGAAACTGTAGCCTTTATTCTAAGAAGCTATGTGCCCAGTTAAAAATTGGGGATTTCATTACTGAGAGGAGCATGGATAGTGGGGGGATGACCTAGAATTCTCTGTTATAGATGTTTAATATTAATTATTCAGTGCATTGGTGTGAACATGTTTTTCAAACACCTTCTTTCATTTTAGTAGGTGAGGTAGAAGCAAAAGTAAAGAAGGGTCCCACTAAAAAATTTACCCAATTCCAAGTTTTTCCTGGGGCTGGGCCACAAGAGATATCTGACTAGAAAATGATGTTCTCGGCAGCCTGAATATTAACGTTAACGCATTATAGTTCTTCCTTCTTCTCTTCCTTCCTATATTATTTCCTTCCTTCCTTCTTTCTTTCTTACTTTCTTCTTCTAAGTCAGGACAGGAATTAATTTCTAAAGAAACTAACACTTACATGAAGTCAAAAATCTTATTTACCTTTCCATTTAAAGCCTACAGAAAATTTGACTTTTTGAATAAAATCATGTCATTCATCTGTAAGAAACAAAATGAAATTAAACCTTCTTTTATGATAGATCAGTTAATTAGATTTGAAAGGCAGCCTCAGGGAAGACTGGAGGAAATGACATAACTAATTTCTGCTTTCATTAAGAACTACGCTTAAAAAAATCTTAGCTCATTTTTATATTTATTTCTTGCCATATCTTCATATTTTATTCCTCATAACTTTCTAATTTCCTGATCTCAGTATTTAATTTCCCTATCCTGGTTTATTTCTTTTGTAATACATGGTAGTAAATACTATAGCCTTGGTATTCTCATGATGAAAGTTCATACATTTATAAGAAGAATGACTGTCTGAAGAATTCATATGTGCTATAAACAGCTGTGCTCATTTCCTAGGGCTTCCATAACAAGTTGCCATAAACTTATTGGCTTAAAACAACAGAAATTTCTTCTCTCATATTTCTGGAGACCAGAAGGTCGAAATCAAGGTATTGGCAGGATTGATTCCTTCTGGAGATTCTGCGAGAGAATTCCATGCCTCTCTCCTGGCTTTAGTGGCTGCTGGCAATCCTTGGCTTGTGGCTACATCACTGCAACCTCTGCCTCCCTTTTCACATTGACTTATCCTCTGTGTGTGTCCAATCTCCCTTTGCCTGTCTCTTATAAGGATATTTTTTATGGAATTTAGGGTCCACCTGGATAATCCAAAGTAATCTCCTCATCTCAAGATCCTTAACTTAATTGCATTTGCAAAGGTCCCTTTTCAAAATAAGGTCACATTTACCAGTTCCAGCGATAGAGACTTGACGTCTTTGGGTGGCCATCATACAACCTACTACAATAATTTACAAATGTTGTTTAGCCCTTAATGTTCTATGATGTTAAAATACTCAATAGTAACAGAGTTCAACCCTTTACAGTGAATGTAACAAGGTTTACATTTGGTAGACTTAGTCATTTTATGAAAATTTGGAGTAAAATGTGTTTTTCATAGAATAAGTAAAATACTTTGCGAGGAGGCATCTTATGAGTTAATCATCTGATAGCTAGCTCTGGAAGTAGAAAAAGACTCCCAAGTAACCAAGCTGGAAGAACATAAGCTCGCCTCACTCTGTCTTTCACTTTCTCTTGCAAGTCCTTTAGCAAAGCTTAGGGTGTTGTAAATAATAGTAAGTGACAAAGATCATGTTGCCAAGGACGTCATAGTCTTCTCTAGGCATTCACTGGCCCTGGGTAGAATATTCAGCCTCTCTCTTTTGCTAAAAGGATAAACCTCTCTGGTTGAACTCAAGGATACTTTGCTTTGCCAAGAGAGGTTAGTATTTTTTATCAACATATGTGTCATAGACATGCACTAAAGAAGTCTTTATGCAGACCGTCTGAAAACAGGAACCGGCTCCTAGAGGGGAGGACGACAAGTCTGGTGAATATCCTGAGGGAACCACGTATTTTAAACACAATTCTAATTGTTTTAAAAACAGGCTATTTGAATAATTTTGCTTTAGTTTTTTCCTACTGGCTTATGTGCGTTGACTCAGCTGAGGCATAATTCTGTACTGGTGAATATTTTGACTGCAAAGTCTCTGGTTGGTGGCATGGCAGACTCTTCCTGTGCATAATATATTCAATTGCACTTCTTTCAACTCAAGCATTTTATTAATTTTTCTATAGCTCTTCTCTCAAAATGCTTCTATTCATATTCAAAGATGATGGTGAAAATGTTGTTTTTTAGCAGGGATTATCATTTTTGTGGCAACAATTTTGATTGACTAGACAACAAAAAACGGAAGAAGCAAAGAGCTCACTGAGAAAGAAGTGATAATTCAGCAAGAAATGGCCCGGGATGACCCAGTCTTTTCACTATAGATTGAGGGGAAAAGGCGTACTTTGGAGATAAAGTGGACAGAGGAAAAATGGAATATACTGAACACCTGTGATAAGGGTAAAGAGAAATTACATGGAGAGAGGGATAAATTAATTTGTATTTTTTTAGTTCCTTTGTCCTTGTTATAGGCCAGACTTAATATTTGGCTCTCTTCTGCCAAGAATTTGAATGAGATCAAGCTGCCAGGCTTGGAACACTCAAACTTAATGGCTGCTCATAGCACTGTTTTTCCTTCCAAACAATGTAGTGGAAATAACTCACCTTGATAAGAGCAGTGATTAACAGTATTATCACTTAAGAATCAACCCAGCAATATTTACTATTTTAATCAGGTTCTTTAAGTAGATTTCCTTAAAGACCGCAAACTGAGAACAATGATGGTAAGTTTAAATGGGTAAGATGTTGCTGATTGTTACCTGGAATTATGATTTTCTGTGACTCTGATTAAAACAAGTGCTATTAGTCATAAAGAGTTTGAGATATCTACTTGGCATTGGGACCATCATCTCACAGAGCACTTTCCTGAGGGGAGACAGCAAGAAATAAGGCCTAGGCTGGCACATAAATAACTTATTGACACAATATCCCCTCATGTTACCCATTTATTTTCACACATTTGGTATTCTTGATAAAGTAAGAGATTTCATTTTCTAGTTTGCCTTCACCTTAAAGGAAAGGCTGGTGAATTGATTCAGTTATTCTTCCAACAAACTCATTTCAGAAGCTCTCTTTGAAAATAGAATTCCCACACGAAGTGATTCACCAGGCTGGCCAGGTCGTTGATAATATGTCTTTACTTCCAAATGACAGGTGGAAGCGATCTATGAGGAACGCATCTTGCTTTATATGCTATATCCTTTGGCAATCAGCACGTCATTAGATTAAGAGAAATATTGTGGCCTTTTTGAGCAGCAATCTCCTCTAAAGTGTAGGCCTCAGAGCACTAAAACAGGAATCTGGAATTCTGGATTTTAATTTTACCCCATTGTTAATTAACTGTGGACCTAGGCAAATTATTTTCTTCTTTCACGCTTACAAAATAGAGATAATAATGAATATCTTAACTACTATATAGAGTAGCTGAGAAGAGCATATATGTCTATGTGTATGTATAAGCACTTTGAAAATCATGAGAATTATACAAATGGAAGACTTTATAAATAATATTGATGAGTACTTGTTTGGAGAGAATAATGTGTATATATGTGTATGTATACATATATACTTGTATATATATTCAAACACACATATGTAGGAACAGAGCTGTTTATTTTTCTTTCTCCTGGCCTCTGTTCCATGCTCATCAGGCTATGACTTCATTTAAGTGGTTCCATCTGGAACAAAAAAGTAAAGAAAAGTTGAGGAAGTAATATCATGCCTTCTCAATCTTCCAGACCGCATCTCCCCAGAGTTCCAAGTCTGGTATGCCTGGGAATAGTTTACAACATTCTGTACTTAAAGAAAAAAATTCCTTCCTCCAACAATACAAATTCCTCTGGAAAAGGCATCCAGAGGCAATATTCAGTATATTTAGAAAAACACCGAACGCATGGCTCTCGTACTGGAATGGCCAGCAGGATCTCTGCTCTGCTGGAGCATTTATGGGAAACACATGCAAAGAGGATGCTAACTACAGAGCCCTCACAGGGTCGTGAAACGTTGAATTCATTTTCCCCAGATTAGACCTTGAGAAGCAGTAGAATAAATTTAACTCATGGGCCCCCTAGGCGGAAATTTTACCTGTACTGGGTGCAAAGAAAACTTCCAGCAGAAAGGACATCCCTCCTTTGGTGGCCTCCTCTACTCAGGGAGCTCTGACTGCTGCTCTCTGAGCAGTGGTAGAGTCCATTCTGAAGGCTCTTTTCTGAATGTTAGTTGTGTCTACAGTATTTGAAACATTTTTAATGGAAAGCGAGACTTTTGTCAATCATTCAGATATGCGATGTACGTGATGCTGGCATTGTTTTTGATAGCTTCTAAATGGTGGAAAAAACAGCCTGAAGGTCACCAGTGGGATAAACAATACATAAGCGTACGTGAGCACATCTATGGCATGATGGCGATGAGAGAGAGAAAACAAAATGGAAAAGCAGAAGGGGAAGGAGAGAAAGGGAAAGAGAAAATTACGAGTCCTCAAGTGCCCCAAATGGCTCTCTGTGGAGTCCACGCCATCGGCAGTCTGTGCCTGCTGTTGACAGGGCCTCCCACAGATCTGTGGACACGGGCCTGGCTCTAATGCTGCTCTGGTAGATTCTACCCACTCAGAAAGTGTGAACTATGTTTACAACTTAGCAAGTAAATGGTAAATAAAGTTAATATTCTTATTATATGCAACATTTCTTCAGCTGCTAACGAATGCCAGGACTAACACTGTTTCATAACTGAAAATGTGTACCTCAACTAAAAATTAGTGGACTCAGGCAGCAGGAAATGGTACTAGCCAGTCAAGAAACTCTAATGGGAACATTGTTAAGCATAATTAAGTGAAGTTTTTTTTTTTCTTGTGAGGAAGATTGGCCCTGAGCTAACATCTGTTGCCAATCTTCCTCTACTTTTTTTTCTTTTTTTTCTTCTCCCTAAGGCCGCCCCCCCCCCCCCCGCCCCACTCCCAGTACATAGTTGTATACCTTCTTCTACTTTGTATGTAGGACGCTGCACAGATCATGGCTTGATGAGTGGTGTCTGGGTCCATGCCTGGGATCCGAACCCGTGAACCCTGGGCGACAAAAGTGGAATGTGCAAACTTAATCACTACACCATGGGTCTGGCCCCTAACTGAACATTCAAAAGTGAAAAAGAGATGGCAAATAGTCTCTAAAAGGTCAGTAACATGTTGCCCCACATGTAATCATTATATCTTTTAATGTGAAAATTTTATAGAATCCCGTTATCTAGCAACAGGCTAGACATATACATAATGTCAAAATTCCATTTTGATTTAAATTCTATAACCGATTAGTAATTTGTGTTCTATACATTTTCTGATAAAACATAAATTTTAGAGCATGCTTGAATTCTTTTAACTATCCCATTTTTCTGAGAAACTATAGAATCTTATTCTGAAGTTCTAAAGTGTAATCATTCACAACTTCCTGTGGAATAGCTTTTGGTTAATTATACCACTCCAAATGCCTGAGTGGTTAGAATAATATAGATAGCAAGTCCAAATAATATATATTTTAATTTTTATCTCAAAAGATGCACATCTCTTTATTTCATCAGCCGCTAACAACTGCTATAGCAAGTTCCTCCCTTAAGCTACAAACTCTTTGTTTTTCTATAGTTGAACTTAATCTCTGTTTTGAGCCTTCATTCTGCCAGATAATGGACATTTTTCCTAAAGTTGTGCCTCCATTATAGGAGGCTTACAAGCTGCCAAGGTGCTACAAATTGACCTGAGCCAATTTCTTCTCTGTAGATAAAGACAGCCTCCCAAGAAATTTAATTCCAAGCTTAAAAAGAAAGTACGTCTGAGACCAAAGTCCACCATATATACATACCACAGAGAGAGAGAGGGAGAAATATATTAAACAATCCTTTATCAGTTAGCTGGTACAAACAGTTCATAAGCCTGTTTTGCAATCTCCACAGAGTCCCAGTTCTCTGCTCTTTGTTCTTTAACGTGTACCAACCACCACCTCATACAAAAGGTACCCTACAACAGAAGTGATAATCTTCCAGAGGTAGGATTCCACGATCTTGTCTGTTGGCAATAGATGTCAAGAATTGTGAAGGATCTGATATTCATCCTACTTGCAAGTTCACATGTTAATCTACCATAGTTTTGTGAATACTGGCAGAAGACATGAGACTCTTGGATCAGAGACAGTGAACAGTTATTATTCACAACAATAGCAATAGCTGGAGTATCAGCATTGACACTGGTTCTCTGAGTCCCATTTCCCACAGGGCAGTGTGAAGAGGGCCAGTTTACAACTGCGTACTCAATCAGGTACATTACAGGAGAGTAAACCCGAGCTTAGAGAACTCTGAATCTTTTACACTGAATAGTAAGCCTGACTACTTTATGCTCTGTAGAGAGATACTATCTTTATCTTTCAAAGTTGTAAGCCAAGGATTGGCAAACTTTTTTGTAAAGGGCCAGATAGTATTTTAGGCTTTGTTGGCCAAGTACAGTCTCTGTTGCATATGCTTCTTCATCTTTTGTTTGTTTTATAACTCTAACAATTTAAAAACCACTTTTAACTCACAAGAGATGCAAAAATAGGCCTCAGGCTGAATTAGGCCCACTGGTTATTGTTTGCCAATCCCTGCTATGTAAACCCTGCAAACTGCCAAGGGGGAAACTCTATCTGTCTTCCTAGGCTGTACACAATACAATAAGTCTTGAGAAGATAGTCCAGAACAAGGATAGTCAGTGCCTCTGCTCAAAGACATGCAGAAAACTGAAAGACCCATGGAAAATTATCTCCAAATGCTATCCACCTCTCATTTCTACACTGTCTTAGGTTTTGGTGAATTTTCTCAGGAGTTTGCCACTTCATCAGCAACTCTGATTAATCTAATCTACAGAAGTCAGGACCAAATTCATTCAGGTGTCTCATGTGGCATTTAATTCAGGTTATTACCAAAATGACTCCAAGCAGGCAAGGATAAGAGTGTATCTAAAACATTTTATTCAATCCCCATCCTGTAATAGGTTTACTGTCACCAGAGAAAGTATATCTCTAACATTGTTCATGCTATTAATAAACTGCTAATTTTACTAATGAAAACCCATTTTTGACAGTCTACTAATTAAGTAAATAGCTGGTGTGATCAGAGATAATGATAGCTGAAGTGCCTATAAGAACCACCTCTGGCTAGCGGCTTTTCTGATATAATGCTAGCTGACCACTCCTGGGGTAAAGATTCTTAATTAGAATGCTGGATGTGAATGAAATATCAAAACGTTCATGCTTAATTATTCTAGTGAAAATTACAGATGTCCTAACACTAGGCTCCAAGGTGGCACCTGGTTTTTGTTATTATCACTTGTCTATGCAGGCATTTGCTGACTTATCTGATGCTGAGCAATCATCAGTTATTAGGCCCTATGGATGCATCCTTTTTCCCCAACCACAAAAACTCTCAAAGTCCATCCTCTATCAATTACTTTGATATCCTTTTGGAGTGGCAGGAAACTTAAACTATATCTGTTCTACTTTTGGGCCTAGAAGAAATAACTTTTGACTATTGCCTTGGCCATACTAATACATATGAGAACTCCATGAGCTCATCCTAGGCTCATCTGCCAAGATAACACCTTCAGTCATGCTATTCTAGGGCTTCTGTGCTATGCTGAGGCATGGAAAGTTCTGGAATTTTGCTGTTTTTTAAGAGACTACCTGTGACTGAAGTACAGGACCCTCCAGTTTTCAGTTCAATTGTCTATTTCCAAGGGGCCAGGGCAGGGGAGGTTGACAGGGCTCAAGCATTTTCTCAGGGACACATACTAAGACCTCACTTTGTTGTTAAATTTCTAATTTTCTTCTCTCTTTACCAACCTCATCTCGGTCTCTAGAGAAGTGCTGTCCAGTAGTTTTTTTTGTGATGATGGAAATGTGCTATATCTGTGCTACCCAATATGGTAGCCGCTAGCTGCATTTAGCTATCGAGCATTTAAAATATGTGACTAAGTAACTGAATTTGAATTCTATCAATTTTAATTAAGTTTAACTTAAATAACCACAAATGACTGGTGGCTATTGTATTGGATAGTACAATTCTAGAATCTTTATATAATCTGGGATGGGTGGTGATTAACAGGAAGGGAGGAAATTTTCTAATATACATGATTTATTCTTCAAAACCTTTTCTATCCCCTAAATTATTTTGAAATTTTAAGTCAAGAATTGCTTTGTTTCAAAACAGAAAGAACCAGGACCAGAGGTATACACTGGTGAATTCTACCAAACATATAAGGAAGAAATTATACCAATTCTTTACAATCTCTGTCAGAGGATAGAAGCAGAGAGAATCCTTTCTAACTCATTCGTTTTTTTTTTTTTTTTTTTTTTTTTGCTTGAAGGAGATTCACCATGAGCTAACATCTGTGCCAATCTTCCGCTAGTTTTGGTATGTAGGTCGCTGCCACAGCCTGGCCACTGAGAAGTGGTATGGGTCTGTGCCTGAGAACTGAACCCTGGGCTGCTGAAGTGGAGGGCACCAAACTTAACCACGAGGCCTTGGGGACAGCCCCTCTAACTCATTCTATGAGGCCAGCATTACTTAATATCAAATCCAGACAAAGATATTACATGAAAAAAAAAAAAACTACAGACCAATATCTTTCATAAGCATAGATGCAAATAAGATATTAGCAAATAGAATTGAAAAAACAAGTATTAAAAGAATTATACACCACAACCAAATGGGATTTATCCCAGGTATGCAAGGCTGGTTCAACATTTGAAAATCAATTAATGTAATCTATCAAATCAACAGACTGAAAAAGAAAACTCACAGTATCATATCAATAGATGCAGAAAAAGCATTTGACAAAATCCAATACTCGTTCATGATGAAAAATCTCAGTAAACTAGGAACGGGGGAAATTTTCTCAATTCAATAAAAACTATCTACAAAAATCCTAAAGGTAACATTTACTTAATGGTGATAAATTCAAAGCTTCCCCACTAAGATCAGGCACAAGGCAAGTATGTCCCTCTCGCTACTCCTTTTCAACATCACACTGGAAGTCTTAATAATGCAGTAAGATAAGAAAATAAAATAAAAGATATACAGATTGGGAAGGAGACGTAAAACTGTCTTTGTTCACAAATCACGTGATGGTCTATGTAGAAAATCCAAAAGAATCGACAAGTAAACTCCTCGAACCAATAAGCAATTATAACAAATTTGCAGGATACGACATTAATATACAGGTCAATTGCTTTCCTATATACTAACAATGAGCAAGTGGAATTTGAAATTAAAAACACCATATCATTTACATTAGTACCCCCCAAAATTAAATACTTAGATATAAATCTAACAAAATATGTGCAAGAACTATATGAAGAAAACTACAAAACTCTGATGAATGAAATTAAAGAATAAAGGGAGAGGTATTCCATGTTTATGGATGGGAAGACTCAATATTGTCAAGATGTCAGTTCAATGTGATCCAAATCAGAATCCCAGCAAGTTATTTTTTGGATATCAACAAACTGATTCCAAAGTTGATATGAAGAGGCAAAAGACCCAGAATAGCCAACACAATATCAAAGGAGAAGAAAAAAATTGGAGGACTGATGCTACCCAACTTCATAACTTACTATAAAAAAGCTACGGTAATCAAGACAGTGTGGTATTGGTAAAAGAATAGACAAATGGATCAATGGAACACAACAGAAAGCCCAGAAATAGACTCCTATAAGTATAATCAAGAAAGGAGCACAGGCAATGTAATGGAGCAAAGACAGTCTCTTCAACAAATGATGCTGGAACAAATGGACATTCACATGCGAAAAAATGAATCTAGACACGGACCTTACACCCTTCAACAAAATTAATTCAAAAGGGATCATAGAGCTAGATGTAAAACACAGTTATAAAATTCCTAGAAGATAACGTAGGAGAAGATCAAGATGACCTTAGGTAAGTTGATGCTTTTTTAGATACATTACAAAAGACATGATTCATGAAAGAAATATTTGATAAGCTAGACTTCATGAAAATTTAAAACTTCTGCTATATGAAAAACAGTATCAAGGGAATTAGAAAATAAGCTACAGACTGAGAGAAAATATTTTCAAAAGACATATCTGATAAAGGACTTATGCAAAATAGACAGAGAACTGTTAAACTCAACAATAAGAAAACAAACAACCTGATTAAAAAATGGGCCAAGACCTTAACGGAAACCTCACCAAAGAAGATATACAGGTGGCAAATAAGCATATGAAAAGATGCTCCACATCATATGTCATCAGGGAAATGCAAATTAAAGCAATACGATACTACCTCCTACCTATTCGAATGGCCAAAATCTGCAACACTGACAACACCAAATGCTGGTAAGGATGTGGAACAGAGAAACTCTCATATATTGCTGGTGGGAATGCAAAATGGTACAGCCACATTGGAAGACAATTTGTTGGTTCCTTACAAAACTAAACATACTCTGACAATATGATTCAGTAATTGTGATCCTTGTTATTTACTCAAAGGAGTTGAAAACTTAACTCCATATAAAAACTTGCACGGGGATATTTATAGTAGCTTTATTCACAATTGCCAAAACTTGGAAGCAACTAAAATGTTCTTTAGTAGGCGAATGGATAAATAAACTCTGGTACATGCAGAGAATGGAATATTATTCAGTGCTAAATAGAAATGAGGTAACCAGCCATGAAAAGACATGGAGGAGACTTGAGTGCATATTACTAAGTGAAAGAAGCCAATCTGACAAGGCTACGTGCTGTATGGTTCCAACTATATGGACAATCTGGAAAAAGCAAAACTATGGAGACAGTAGATTGTGGGGGAGAGATGAATAAACAGAGCACAGAGGATTTTTAGTGCAGTAAAAATAGTCTGTATGACACTGTAATGATGGACTTGTCATACATTTTTTCCAAACCTATAGAACGTACAACACCAAGATAAGGTAAACTATGGGCTTTGGGTAATTATGACGTATCACTGTAGGTTCATCCTTGCTAAAAAATGTACCATTCCGGTGAGTGATGTTGATAATGGGGAGGCTAAGAATGTGTGGGGATAGGGGTATATGGGAAATCTCTATGCCGCCCTCTCAATTTTGTTGTAAACCTAAAACTATTCTAAAGAAATAAAACCTAAAACAAAACAAAACAATTAACATTCACCATTAAAAAAACAGACAAACAAAGAACTGGCCTCTATGCTCCTTCGTCACTCCTTCCCTCAGACAATCAATGCCGCTACCCAAATGTGGGAAGGACGTAGGCGAGTGAGTCGGGGCAATCTGGATCATGAACTTGAAATGTAATTCTTCCAGTTGTTATAATTGCACTTTTCTTTGGTCTCAGTTTAGAAAAAATCAATTTTTGGGTTGTCAGAAGATTCACTTCTGAGACAGAAAAGCATAGAAGAATCAGCTTAGGTGCTTACATTTTAATCTAAATTTTACTATTTACTCACAGTGTGACCTTAGGAAAATCACTTAACTTTTCAGCACCATCATTTACCAACTTATGAAATAAGGGCTAATAGTATTTTTCTAAGATGATGTGGTATTTCAAACTGAATAAGATTATGCTTATAAAGCACTGTGACATGTCAAAAAGTACTATGTAAAGTTTAGAGATCATTAGCCATTCTTTCTCTGTTTTTGAGAGAAGAGTGTTCAATAATTGCTTGGTTTGCATTGGACTCCCTATTTTCAAATTTAGCTTCTAAGAAATATATAACTTTATAGATATATAAAATAATATTTCATTAAATCATTGATAATCTTATTCTCCAAATGCTGTTTATAGGAATTATTATCAATATACCACTTTCTGACTGCATCTTATTTTTAACAGTTACATATTTCTGTGGGTGATATCAGCCCAAACTTTACCTTGAGATTATATAAATGATATTTATATTATACTATTAAATATTTATAAGAACCTATGAGTTTAACACATATATTGTCATACATGGACGCACGGCTCAGGCACTTTCCCTTTTCAAAAAAAATTAATTTATTTGGCAGTTCTGAAAAAAAAAGAAGGAAGTCAAATCCTTATCCGAATTTTCAAGTCTGCTTGTGAAACTGGTTGTTTCCAGAGCGATACAGTAAACTTTATTATGCCTGTGACATGTTTGAAAGCCTTTGCGCTCTTGAGAACAAAGGCATTCAATGGAAGGCATTCATAAAAAGATGTGATGAAGTAACTTCCCCTCGAGTAAGATGAAAAGGCCACCTCACCTTTGCTTAATGCTCTGGAAAGAATACACATCAAACTCACGGATATGTAGAGGAGTAGGAGATGGCTCCAGTGAGTGAACCACTGGCCTCCTGAAACACTGCCAGCAGACACCAGAAGGGAGCATTACAGGGAGCAAGGGCTGGTGTCATTCATTCATTTATACACTCAGCTAACCCATATGTATTGTTGTCTATACTGTGCTAGATCAATGTTCATCCATCTTTTTTCATTATCAGCAACATCCCCCCCAACTGTACTTCTCTCTCATGAAATTTAGTATCATAGACATCCAGTGTAACTCTTCATGGATTTCGACCCTTTGGAGGGTGATAAGCTATTAAATTGTCTAAGGTTTCTTCACCCCCTCGGAGGTGGTATCACCCCCATTGAGAATGCATGTATTATTTGCCAGAAATAATGGTGCACAAAGCAGCTGAAGTTTCTGTCCTGAGAGCGCTGACAGTTTAGCAGGGTAGACAGGCACAGAGACAATTATACATCCTGACAAGTGCTAGAATAAGGGAGCAAAGGACCAGGTGACTTACTCGAACTGGTGAAGCCACCTCCCAGCCCCACACTCAGAACCCGAGCCTTTCTTCAACTGTCTCCAGCGGGACGCTCTGAGGGACCAAATTACTGAGGCTTCAGTTTGAGCCAGTTTGAATTTGAATAAATACAAAATTAAAATGCTAATATTATTATTAACCATAAACAACTAAATTCAGTTTAAGCTTTCCCCCATGAAGCTTGCGGGACACCGTAGACTTATGTTTAATCCCCGAAAAACGCTAAGAGGCTGCCTGAGGAGGCCAGCAAGCAGAGAGGGTTGTTTGGGGAACTGACTGTACTCCCACTGAGCGATGATCAAAGGGACTTGATTCTTTAAAACCAGATGTGGAACTTGCAGGAGAAACGTTGGCCTGGGGCTATTTTAAAAGGGATAATGCCCAGGAGAGCCTCTGCCAGAGGGCATGACACCCTCAGCAGAAAGAACTAAAGATGAGCTGAGGAATGCTGGAGCCAAGGAGAAGCTGCAGATGGTGGGAGGGGCCCTGCCGGATGTGGAGGTGAGGGGCTGTCTTCAGAGAGGCCAGCAGAAAAGTCTGGAAGACCAAAGGGCTCACAGAGGAGTTCGACAGCTGCTTTGGCCAGAGGACCAGAGAACATCAGTGCAAGCCAAGTGAAACCTGTCCTGTCCTTTTTTTCCCTTCTGTTCCTTCCTTCCCCACCCCTGTTAGTGGAAGGAGAAAGATGCAGCTTAGCTGGAAATAAAGAAAGCAAGCAACCGCACGCTTCCTTCCCCTGCAGGCATCCAGGCTGCTGTAGGCCCAGACCGGAGGAAGAACGAAAATTCAATCTTAGGAAAAGTGTGGAGATTAAACCTTTTTTCTCTCTGTCTTAGACATGTTAATTACTGAAATGACACTTTTTGTACTAGAATCCACTGGAGTAAGTAGTAAACTATGAAAGTTGTCCACGATTTTATGAGAGGTGGGAAAACCAGCTCCACAGGGAGAAGCTAGTTCTGCGTGGGCTGTATGGGGAGAGGATGAGGTTGCTTCTGGTTACCCCTCAGGGCTCGTGGGTTCAACTCCCCAGTTACACACAGTTACTATGTTGAGAACCAGCAAACCTGCCATGGGCCCTGCTGGGGCAAGAGAAAGGTGACTGTGTTTCAAAATTTGGGGTGAGACCAACCAGGCCTCCTGGGGCCTGTGGCAGAGACTCAGCAAGAGCTGAGGGGAGACTGAGTCTGCAGAGTGAGGCCACCAAGTGAGTAGATCCCAGATGGAAGGAGGCAGACACCATCCGCAGAGGGGTGTGTAAGCTCAGGGATGGCTGCGCCAGCCACACTTCACTGATGCCGACAAAACACCGCAGGCGGAACCATCAAGAACCTGGGTGACGCTTGCATGGATCAGCAGACTCTCCTCCACCCACAAGTTTATACCAACTCCCCTCCCAACATACCCTCCATCCCCCAGACTCCATCTTAGAGAGAAGGGTAGAGAACTAAGAGAGCTTCAGCAATGGTCCCCAAAACTGATCATTACCTAAAGGGGCTGTTTATTTTATTACACTAATTTATAAACCAGATTGGACATTTGATATTTTTGTCCCTGCCATCTAGACAGTGGGAATGCCTGAGGAAAATCAGACCAGTTTTAAGCAAAATAAATAAACATTTCCCTTGCCTTTGGGATTGCAATTAATTACATTCTATGGTGCCTCCCCTAGACGTTTAGCCTGGGCACTTAAGTGACATAATTAAAATGTGGGACACACAGTGTCATTCTTATTTGCTTTCCCCTTTTACCAGGGATCACTACATTTTTCTACCATCCATCACCAGAAGTAGGGACAGTCCTGGCCCCAGGTCTCATCTTTAATGTGGTCTTTTCTATGAGAGTCATCCTTTTTTCACAAAGCTTGGTATACAGTGGTACTCAGTGCATGTTGAAGGAACAAATAAGGCATCTTCTGTTACAATAATGTGTTTAAAACAGGATGGTTGCAGGGCTCTGCAGATGCCCTTGCACTTCCTGAAGTCTAATTCCTGCTGTGTTAAGATGAACATCTTAACTACAGCACCTGCTTTTACTCTTTCTGAAACTCTTTTTCGTTTCATCTATCTTTGTCTCTGCACATTTGCACTCTTGTGCTTTGCGTTTGGCATCCGAATGGGAGCTATTTCTCTCTGTCTAGCCATGAAAATCTTTTATGCATTTACCCCGAGCTCTGCATTAATCTTTGCTAGGATTGGTTTTCTTAAGTGGCACTAACTTCTGAGTTTTTATCTGGCTACTCTTTGCAACCTACTTCTCTTGAAAGTCTTCCAGAGAAGGCCCCTAAAGACAATAGGACCACAAGGTCCATAATCTCAGACGTCTCATCTTCTTTCTGACCTTGCTGACATCAACCACAATGACAATTTGCTGTACCTACCTGTGGAACCCTGTGATGGTCACAACTTTGTGGTCTGTTAGGACACTTGGACCTCAGTAGTTCCTACCATTTCCCTTTGCTCTCTGCCCTCTAGAAAAGACTAACCTTCTCACCATAATTTTGGGTATGAATAACTTCTGGGAAGTAGCTGGCTACAGAAATAGTCTCTCTGGGAATTATATATCTTTTCCTTGTTCCTGGTATTTGCACCTTTGTTAACTCCCCTCCCATACTGAGAAGAGCTGACCTGTGTAACCAATGGGTTATTGCAGAGGTGAAGATGTATGACTTCTGAGCTAGGCATAAAGGATATGTGGCTTCCACCTTGCCCGGTCTTATATCACTTGCTCTCAGTGAGGCCAGCCCCTGTGTCATGAGGACATTCAAGTAGCCTTCTAGACAGTTTCATGTGGTGAGGAACTGAGACCTCCTGCCAACAGCCAGGACCAACCTGCCACCCCTGTGAACGAACCATCTTGGAACTGGATCTTCTAGTCCCCATCAAGTCTTCAGAAGATGTAGCTCCAGTTGACATCTTGACTGCAATTTCATGGGAGATTCTGAGCCACAACCACTTAGGTAAGCTGCTCTCATCTTCCCAACCCTCAGAAATCATGTGAGCTAATAAATGTATATTTTTTTACACTGCTATGGTTTAGAATAATTGGTTATGCAGTAGTCCATAACTCTCACTTTAGACAGATCTGTACTGCATTTGATGCAAAAAGCATGATAGAACATAGTGTTGACTTGAGGAAAAATAATTTGGGGAAGTAATAGCAAAGTTACCATTTTAAAAAAAATCCAACAAGAGACAGTGACTTATGATCTTGGAACATAAATGACAATGGTGGTAACACCAAGGCCACACCACGAGTCAGAAGAGGCAGCTACAATTACGGCTGCCAGGCGGAGAAGAAAATATAATGAAGTGAAATAAGAGAGTTCCATTGGTCTTCAAAGAGAAGGGGCACATCCAAATTACTTTGCCCGTGGAAAGTAAAAGGTTTTGCAGGAGCTAGAGGGGTACTCATTATCAAATAAAATTGTTTTTATCATTATAAGAGTTATCAATAACTTTTGACTTTAATCCCCTTAACGATGACTTAGACAGCATTCATGAACCACAGGAAATAGTACTATATAAACAGAAATGTTACTTTTGTCCAGAAAAAGAAGCAACACTTACGTCACATGGAAGATTTTTATCCGTTGATAAACCATTTGGTTACAAATAAGGGCGTACACTTTGATGGCGATTATTCTGTGGTGATTTAGCTTGGTCAGAGCTTGCCATGTTCTAGTCATAGGCAGACTCGAAAGCAGGTTCCGTTTTATCAAGTTGACTCAGCAATGCTGGAGCACATCATAAAATACTTGAAAGCAGCTGTTACAACATATTTTTAATCCCCTGGAAATCTCTCCTCACTCAAAAGGCCACTTGTCGTCTAAGAACTATCTATTCCCCTGAAGGTATTCTAGAAACATATATACCTAGTTTATACACCCAAGAACCCAACAAATGTGTTTCATCGGCACAGGGCTAACAATTGATTCAATTAAAGCTAGAACCTTACACCAGGACGTTTTAATATTAAAAATCAGAAAATACAGTAACCAAGGTCCCCTGGCCTGATTACCAAAAACACATGATTTCTCTGTAGAGAGATATTAACAAGGTCACAGGCTAGGCTACAGATGGACCAGCATAATGTTACCGTAGGAATCAACTAAAATAGATTTCTGTGCAGGGAATCTTGACAACAGCATAATTAAAAGCAGTACCTCCTCTGGAGCCATTTAGTATCAACAATTTTGGTCACATATGAGACCCCTCAGAGTGACAAAAATGCAAGGAATAGACTTTTTCCCTTTCTCGGTGCAAATGCTGAAATAGGCTTACCTGATATTTCTATAGTCAATGGTATAAGACCAAGATAGCCTCTATAAATGATATTTCTGCTGGTTTTGGCTGAGGGCTTGAGGCGTGTAGCCAGCGTAATTCAATATTTGTGTTGGGTTTTCTGAGTTCTGTTTCATACTTTGCTCTCCTTTGTCTTCTTAGAATTGTTTGCTGCTGCAGTGTTTAAGGCTGGGTTTACCTGCCATAGAGTTTGTATCTAATAAACAGCTTTATCTGGAGGCTTGTTTATCTCCAAACAGTTTCTCATTGGTATTTCAAGAAAATATCCATTTATAGGGGAAACTAATTTGATGGAGGGATACTCTATAGTGTAGCCACTTAAGGGGACCTGGGGAAGTAGGGACCTAGAGTAGTGGTTTACCTTTATTGCGCCTCAGAATGATCTGTGAGCTTGTTAAAATACAGATGCTCAAGACCTCCTCAAGCTTATTCAGTCAGGCTTGTTCCTGGGATGTGTGCTGGCACGTATATATCTTTTTAATGAGCCACCATCTAATTCTGAAATGTACCAGTGTTAGAGAACCAGTAGCCAGTGTGAAGAAAAGGGCAACCAGGGATCAGAGCCATTGGTCACTGTCCCTCACTTCCTACATTGATTTCCCAAGACAGGGTTTCTCTGTTCTCCAGTCACCAGGTATTTGATGGCCAAAGAGGCCAAGGTCTTCCTTATTCAATCCCGTACCTAACCTTGTCGTCCCCCAGAAGGGAATGAGGATGCAGCCCCGTAGAGCAGTACCTTTAAAAACATCGTCCCTCGACTTACTGTTAGCATCAACTTTCAGATGAAAGAGGTATCTTCTTTGCATCTTTCAAAGAGGGAATAAAACTATTAATGACGTCATCAAATTTCATAAATGGAGCTATCTGGAAGTAAGACTTCTGACCTTCCAAAAGTGTAGTTCAATATTTCTGGTGGCAAATTACATTTAACAGTTTCCACAGTAGAGCAGGTGGTAATAGACATTCTACAACATGAAAGGAACAGATTTCCTCATCCAGTCCTTCAGGTTTCTCATTCTTATAAATAGTCAATTTTGTAATTTCAATCAGATGAACTACTATCTTTCAGATTGTGGTTTGAAGGAGGCTTAAGATATACTATTTTGTAAAACACAAGAAACTAATTATTTCTCTCTCTCTGACTATAACTTTGCCTTCCAGTAATTCATTAATAGTGAAAAGAGAATAACTCGGGGCTGGCCCCGTGGCCGAGCGGTTAAGTTCGCGCGCTCCGCTGCAGGCGGCCCAGTGTTTCATTGGTTCGAATCCTGGGCGCGGACATGACACTGCTCATCAAACCACGCTGAGGCAGCGTCCCACATGCCACAACTAGAAGGACCCACATCGAAGAATATACAACTATGTACCGGGGGGCTTTGGGGAGAAAAAGGAAAAAATAAAATCTTTAAAAAAAAAAAAAAAAAGAAAAGAGAATAACTCTAATCTCTCATATCTGGAAACACACAGGCTTTGGTTGAAGGAAACAACTGGAACCCACCCACTAGTGCCTCCACTGTCGTCCCACAGTGCTGGCAGGGTAGCATCAGGATGCTTCTGATGACTTATAAACCATAGGTGGGGGGTGATTGTGGATCCAAGATCTGACATTAGTTTAGCCCTCTGCAAAAGTAGTGACCATAAATGGGTTCTCCTTTAGTGTTTCCTTGACCTCATTGTATGAAAATTTCAGTTCCAATCCAGCTGTTTCATTAATATTCTAGATCATGGAGGACATAACAAAGCCCCGCCAGAAATGAGCATAGGAGCTTCTATAGTTTTGGGCCTTTGACTGCATGTATTTTTGTTTTGAAGCAAATATTGCCACTAGAGATTGACAAGGTATGAAGACAGCATCAAGAAAGGCATCCCAAGATTTTTCTGCAAGTGCCTAGGCATGCAGAATAGGTTTTGTTCTTTGTCTCAGGATTTCTGCACAGGTTGCCCCTTGTCTCAAACAAATGAACCAGAGGCATATCTACATTTTTCAAATTAAAACTCAGTCAATAATTGCTTTTGCCAGATACTGGCACCACAGGGCTAGTCAGATATCAAATTCAGAGGGCAGACATGCCAGGTTAGTAATAGGAACATGAGGCCAAGAGGTAGGTTGTCTAAGTTGTCTCAGTAACAGTATTCCACAGAGAAGAGCAAAAGTCATTTCAAAAGGCTATAGGATTCCCAAGTCTGGGCTGCACTGCGGGGTCAGGGGCCAGAGGAGGGAACTGGACATCAAAGATAAGAGCAAAGGGTCAGATGGGGAAGAGAAGACCAAGTTTACCAAATGACTTCTTTGCTGCCTCTCCTAGATTTCCTCTGGCCTCTTGTGAGTGATGAGGCTCTTGTTCTGGAGGACATCTTAAAGGCACTCTACAATTCTCTGACACAGCTTTAACATGTTGCCAAGAGACTCAGAGATGAAATCATAGAGTGTGGATTCAGACAGTTATCACTTTTTAAATTTTATTTTCTAAACTAGCTATTCGCTTTGTATGGCAGGTGGATAAGTTATGCAAAGCTCTGAGGAAGATAGACTCTAGATAAAATTCTACTTTACCTTAGCCATTATGGAAACTAGTTTTCTATAAAAATGCCATCGTATGGTTGAAAGGCTTTATTATTACTATTTTGTTCAAATGTGAAAAGTCAGAGTGATAAGATGGGAAGATCATTAGAGTGAGAGTTAGATACTGGAATTCTAATTCCACCTAAAGAGAGGTGCAAACTCAGGCAAACATTTAACCTTCTTCAACCTCAGTTTCCTCATTTACTAAAAGAAACTAAAAATTTATTCATTGCCTAGTCGACTTTTAGTGAGAAGCATATGTGATAATGCACATAAATAACTTTATATTTTTCAAAATCATAATAATAGAGGCTAATTTTAAGTTCTTATGACCGTAAAGAAATTAGGGCTAATCCTTATACCATTATTTTATAAATACTCCTATATCATCATTTTATAAATAAGGAACCTGGGGCCACCCCTTGGATAAATGATGGAGCAGATAATCCTGTCCTCTAATAACTTATCTTCTAGTGGGGCAAATAATCATCTTTAGTGATATCTCCCTATTGTCTCGCCAGCATCCATTTCTTCATCTCCCTTCCTATTATGGTTCTGAATTTCCCAGCTGAATGGATTTGAGCAATATTAATGCCTCTACTAGTTCTTATCATTGGTTTCGGTCTATCGCTGTTCTAAGGATTGGTTTGAGGGGAAGGGATTTGGTAATCAAATCAAGACTGGTCTAATCAGAGTGAATCTCAGACACTTTGCTTGGAAGGTTGCAGCATGGACTGTTCTCTGCTAGGCTTGCTGCTGTAAGGATGAGAGGCTCGATGGCAGCCACAACCACAAAGAGAGCCAGCTACTTGCAAGCAGAAGCAGATCCTAGATATGGATCCCAGTGACATAATTTAGGTCCATGATAAGATCCTTCTCGCCATTCTCTCCCATCTCCCTGGAGATTCTGATACAGTAAGTCTGTGGTCTGGGACCCCAAGGCATTTTTAAAAGTCCCTCAGATGATCCTCATTTGCACCCAGTTTTGATTATTAAGGGATAGAACCCAGAGCACTATAGAGTACTGTTATCTACAGAATGGAGGATTTCTTCTGAGCATGCAGTTCTGCAGACCACATTTATTCCTAAGTCTTTGTTTATTTAGAATTAAGTTGTCCTTTTGATGCACTACACTTGCGTGTTATTTACAATCCATCCATTCACTTATTCCATTATTTATCTAGTATTGATTGAGCGTCTGTTCAGTCCTAAGTGTGGCCGTGGGTAGTGGTATTACGCAGGAGGAGGGGGGAGCAAGCGGTGTGCCCCTACTGGACTCTGACAGGTAGAGCTAGGTAATTTACCATGCGGTGTTGTAAGATTTCCATCAGGAACATGGGGGCTGGCTATAAACCACATTCACACACAAAAGATGATGAGTATAAATATAATGGGCGAGCTTCTTTTTATATGTTTATGAGGTAAAGGAGGCTGTCTAAGTGGAAAGACGGAGCAGTCCCTTCCGATTGAGGGAGGGGTCTGGGAAGACTTCAAGGAGGAGGAAGAACTTCCATCGACATGAAAAACAGAATTTGCCTGGGGAAGGAAAGTCAGGCAAAAGGCAGAGAGGTGGGGAAAAGCACGTTTCGGGGACAGTCAATAGACTGGCTACACTGTTTCAGCTGAAGGTGTAAATTTAGGAGCAGCCATGTTTATCTTCCCAGCATAGAATGCCGATACACAATCCTACACTTGTTCTTTCATAAAAATGAAGACTGTAAAAAGATTTTTATGCGCTGTTGACACCTCGCCTGTTCACGTGGGCAGCAGGCTTATATCTGAAAGCAGTGTGGTTATAACGCAGCAGTGTTGGGGCCCTATTAAGTTTGTTGAAAAGGGGTTCTACCTGTCATGTATAGTCGGCCTGCTTCGGCCAGCTCTTAAATCAACGTTTAAGTAAGGAAACCAGGAGACCCAAGGGACAAAAAAATCCTTGCCACGATGTGTATCTAAGGGTTTTCCTTAAAAGAAGTGGGAAAATAAATAAATAAATAAGTGTTGAAAGCTTAGGAGGGTTTAAGGAGTGCAAAGCACTCGCTTTTTTGCGTGCTGCTCTTGGTCTCAGGCCATTTTCACAGTACCCAGCGGTGTTTTACGTTTTCCCTAATTTATTGGTGATTTTACTTCATGACCGTTAATCCAGGAAATGCCACATAAGAAACACATGGAGGAAACTTTCCTATCATAAATTTTGAATATACAAAAAAATGGTCATCTCTGGGCGCTCCAAGGACTATGAAAAAATTGTTCCAGAGCTGATCACCCAAAGTCATGAAACCTTAAGAAGGCTTAGGAGAGAACTTTTTCTTTCATCTGATCTGATTACAACTATTATAATGAGGTTTAATTAGAACACACCCTAATGCATTCACATTAGCATAATGTGGCTTAACAGCTCCTTAGATATACTAGGAGCAAATGCTAGTTTCTTAGGACCAGCTGGGATGCCCTGGGTTTTTTCCTCAATTGGATTGTCTTGATTAGCACATTAGGTGCAACCTGCCTCTGGTATCTTTGATACCTGGTGCTGCTTTGACCTGCTCGGTTCCTGTTCCTCGAGCAGGAGCACCCACCTGACATTTGTTTCCACCTAGAGGTTCCCCTTAATTCTGGCTCCTGGTGTAGCGCCTCCTAGTTTCTCGTCTAATCCAGCCCTGGCTGTGATTTAGCTTTGCTCTTGACCCCTAGGTTCCGAGATACCTGCTTTGGTCCCCAATATGGCTCACTTGTTGATTTGGGGCTCTTGGCTATCCCTTTACCTGGAACTCTCAGCTTCCACCACATTTTCCAGGTGACCAAAATGGCTGCCTCCTAACGGAACTTAAACTCTGATTTAATCCTTCCAGACTGAGGGAGATTTAATGCCTCTGGTTCTGGCAAATAGTCCTTTTTTGCCCCTTTCATCTAGAATTTATCACTATTAAAATTCATGAAGGGCATTTCTTTTAAAACAAAACAAAATTTCTCTATATACTCTTCCCAGAATATATCAACATGGAAAGCCAAAAGCAAGCAACCTCATACATTCTTAGTAGCTTTTCTTTTTATCGCAACAGGTTATAATTTGGAGTTATAGTTGCCTCATCATTAAAAGCTATTCTGCAGGAAAATTAAATGGTACTTCTATAAAAATCCATCTATATATTTAAAAAGAATTCTTGAATTATCAGAGAATCATTTAGTTGATTAAGATGCTCAATATCATCAGCTCTCCACTTAGATTGTAGACATCTGTATTTTTATACACACGGGTGACTCTTATGTGCAGTCCAGTCTTTTCCTTGAATGTGTTCATGAAGCACCTGAGGAGCCTGTGAGATGCAGGCTCTGATTCAGGAGGCCAGAGTTAGAGCCTGGTGAAGGCCTGACAGTTTACAGTTTTAACAAGCTTCCAGGTGTTGCTAATGCTGCTGATACTTAGGTTAGCAAGGATCTAGACAATGACTTCATCTATATTTTTAGAATCCTGAAGAAATAACATCTAACACACAGACTTTCCTCAATATATACTAATTGAAGGAAGGAGTAAGAAAAAAAACATATGTTGAAAATTTCCGGACGTTAATGGTTCACTGCATTAAAAGACTCAGAGGGGCTGGCCCAGTGGCACAGTGGTTAAGTGCACACGTTCCGCTTCGGCAGCCCAGGGTTCATGGGTTCGGATTCTGGGTATGGACATGGCACCGCTTGGCATGCCATCCTGTGGTAGGCGTCCCACATATAAAGTAGAGGAAGACGGGCACGAATGTTAGCTCAGGGCCAGTCTTCCTCAGCAAAAAGAGGAGGGTTGGCATCAGATGTTAGCTCAGGGCTAATCTTCCTCAAAAAAAAAAAAAAAGACTCAGAGCCCTGGAAAATGAACATAGACATAGGTCGTTGTCCAAAATGTCTTCAGTGTTATGACTTTTTAAATGATGCTATATCATCATCCTGACATATTTAGCTACAGTCAGCACTTACATGTTGAGACCAACTGCATACCAGAGACTGTGCTAGGTAATACAGGGATGACATATGAATTAGATAGTCATGTCTGCAAAGAATTCCTTTTGTACTGCAGTTCATGGAAAATAACATTACTTGGAAAATAATACCTAAAGATAAGTTGATTGTCACATCTATTGCTAGAGTTGTTCCAAGTACTTACTCAGTACCATGTGCAATTCTATCCTGAAGCTGGGTGCCTCTTGAAGAAGGAAAGGAAAGCTTCTTAGGTAGGGTAAGACCATGGCATAAAATAAGCCATGTCTTATTTTGAAAAATGATGATGATGATGATGATAGCAAATCAATAAGGATAATAAAAGCTAAAATTTAATGAGCATACAGAATATACTAAGTACTTTCCAAGAATTATTTTTTTTAGTTTAGTCCTCCTAACATTTCTGTGAAGTAGATACTGTAGTTTTTCCATTTTATGTATGAGAAAATAAGGCTCAGAAAGATAAATTAACTTACTCAATGTCACACGACTAAGTAGGTGGTGGAGCCAGGATACAAACCCAAGGAGTCTGGTCCTTGGAGTTTATTCTCATAACTCCTAACTCATGCTGCTGTAAGAGAGGGATAAACAAATATGATGGAGATTCCAAGGAAAAAGAGGCCACATCTGACCAAAGGGATTAAGCCTTGAAAGATGGTGGCTATAATAATAGGTATAAAAAAGTAGGTCGACAGTCTAGTGAGATGTAACAGCCTGAACAAATGCTCTGAGACTGAAAAGACCATGACTATAAAGGTTTAGTCCTGAATAAACAAGGAGATGATGACACAAGATTCACACTAATGGGAAATCAAGAGAAAAATGAGGAGGTTCCTTGAGTTTATTTACCAATAGATCACACTAGTCATGAGAAAGTTGAAAACCATCTTCTTGAATTGGAAAAAAAATCTAGACTGAAAATGCTGACTTGAGAATTAGCCACACATTTAACAAGAAATTTCTTGAATGGGCACTTTGTCTTGAGAGTGAAAATAGTTAGGAGGAGATGACAAAATTACAAGTGCTTTCACATGTTTCATAAGAGAAACGCTTATTTTTGAAGTAATTTTGACTGTTTAATATCCTTAATCATATCCCAATAAAATGGAATTCTACAGTGAAGAGGATATATACAATTATTTAGCAAAAATCACTTCTTTGGTGTACTACTTTAATCAAACCTAACTGGAATCATTTTCTAATAGAAGGACATGTAATTATTAAATACAATGAGTGTTTTCTTTATTCTGTCTCAAACAATGGCCTGTAAGTACATGACGTATTAATAAACTTAACTAGAATGATGACCAAGAAGGATGATGTGTCCTGTTGCACATTTTCAGTTAGAAGTTGGAGCCAGAATGGCAGAGTGGTTAAGAACCCTGGCCTAGTGGGTGGGCCCTGTGGCCGAGTGGTTAAAGTTCCGCACTCCACTTCGGCAGCCCAGGTTCATGGGTTTAGATCCCAGGCACAGAGCTGCTCTGCTCATCAGCCATGCTGTGGAGGCATCCTACATGTGAAATAGAGGACGATTGGCAAGGATGTTAGCTGAGGTCTAATATTCCTCAAGCGAAAAAAGAGGAGGATTGGCAACGGATGTTAGCTCAGGGTGAATCTTCCTCACAAAAACAAAAGCCCTAGCCTAGGTTTGAATCCTAGTTTGTGAGGTTACCAGTGTCCTCATCTATAAAATGGAGGCAATAATAATAATATCTATCTTTTAGAACTTTTGGAGAGAATGATTAAATTACTACATGTGGGGCTGGCCCAGTGGCGCAGTGGTTAAGTTCGCACATTCTGCTTCTCGGCGGCCCGGGGTTCGCCGGTTCGGATCCTGGGTGTGGACATGGCACTGCTTGGCACGCCATGCTGTGATAGGCATCCCACATATAAAGTAGAGGAAGATGGGCACGATATTAGCTCAGGGCCAGGCTTCCTCAGCAAAAAAGAGGAGGACTGGCAGTAGTTAGCTCAGGGCTAATCTTCCTCAAAAAAAAAAAAAAAATTACTACATGTAAATTTCTTGGAATAATATCTGTTATATACTAATGACAGCTAACATTTATTGAGCATTTGTTATCTGTCAAGAACTATTTTCAGTAACAAATTAGGAAATGTTAGACATTATTATTGTCAATAGTTTTTACAGAAGTATTATTTTATGCCAGGAATATACCCTGTTAAAGTAATGATATATCATCTGAGGGAGATGGTCCTGTCAGTTGCATATGCCTTTTTTGTTCTCTTATCTCTCTTCAGATTTTAATCCATTTAATCTTTTCAACACTACAATGGAATCAAAGTTGATATTTAAAGATGACTTTAATCCCCCCTAAAAGTTGCAGCAGAGTAGATATTTCCCCCAAAGAGGTAGAGAGCATGTTCATAGTTGAAGAGATGACACACTTTCTTGGTATTTTAGCGACACAAGATGACATGAAAACTTGCAAAACAAGAATTCATTTCTGTTGGAAGAATTGTTATTTTTATTTTTGAAAAAATTCTGAACAAATTGAGTTCTACTCCAAATCTATCATATTCCAACTCTTGGAGAAAAATCTATAGAAATCATGGCACTCTTTGCACACCCCCTGTTATTACTGGCAGTGACTAGCAGGGGTGCCTCAAACTCCGGAAGCACAGTGTGGGGAAAGCTTTAATCTCCCAAATACTATCTCTTGGTGACGTATTCTTTATTTACATTCTCTATTTTGCGTAGAAATAGCATTTGTTTCCTAGAGTTCAAGGACTTCTTTCTTACCGTTATCTATTTGCATTTCTATTCCTTTATTTTAGAATGCCTTTAATTCCACAATCAAAGGATTATTTCATGTAGGGAGAACAGATCAGACAGGTCAATTTTCTTCCCCAAGAATTCATGGTACTTAAAGAATTAGGGAGACACTTAAATAAGAAAAAAAAAATGTGAACATGATGTTTGATCTATTTATCAAAGCATAAAGCTTTTTCTATAAATGTAATATATGTGCAGAAGCAAATGCACTATATCTGATATTAATACAAGTTCTCATGTTCTGTTCCATCTAGGTAAGCTTGGCTTTGTTTTGGGGATGCAACTAATATTTCTAAAGGTTTGTAAGATTAACTAAAACTTAAAGAAAGAAATTTGATAAAATACTCAGGGTAAAAAGTAGATTGATCTTGTTTATAGTTTCACGACAAATTATAGGAGAGGGGCTGGCCACAAATTCGAATTCCCCAATAGGCCAAGAAGTGACCATAAACTTGTGTCAAAAGGCCTGCTGTAAATCACCCTGGAATGGTGGGGCTTCAAGATGGCAGCTTGCACGCCACACCTGAAGGCATTATAGAAACGTTACGAGCCAAGCCAACCACCTGTGGTTTGGCTATAATTTTATTCACTGACTTGTAATTTGCTGCCACTTATTTTAGGGGATTTGATTTATGCTAGTTTTAAATACCATTTCTTAGCCTCACTGATCCACATCTGTTTGCCTACTTCTATTCCAGAACTAGAATAATAATTTATATCATTAAATTATAGTAGACGTTAGAGACAATGATGATTTGAATTAATTCAAGGAACATATGTTGAATATAAACTATATGCCATATACAGTCAGCTGAGCATGACTTTTAGCCAAATACACATGAAAATTCAATGTAATGTTTCACATTACTTACAGGAATAAGCTTCAGGTAGGCCAGAGGGGGTTAATCTATCCTTCCCTTCTCTCACTCCCCTGAATGGCTTGACCTGAACACATATGCCTTTGTCACCTCTAGGATTTTCAGTTTAACAAATCATGAGTGCAAATTATGTTCCTTGGTTTGAGGGTTTTGGAGAGGGAAGCAATGAGGAGAAGCAGCAGCAAAAAAGGAAAAAAAAAATCCACTTTTTTGCTTATGAGGAACTCGGGGTATATGAAAGATACAACACGACAAGGGCTCTGATAGAGCCACTGAGGCCACCCAGGAGAGGAAATAAAACTTTACAGAGGAGGTGGCTCTGGTTGTGGGTTGAATTAGCTTTCTCCACAGAGTGAAGAAGTCAGGAAATTAGAGATAGAGGCAACAGCAGGTATAAAGTTCTGAAGATGGCCAAAAGCAGAGTGTACTTAAAAGTGACGTGTCTACATCCTGCTTCTGAAAATCATGGTTAACGGTAAGATAAGGACATGCAAAAAAGTTTGGTATTATCCTCAGCAATTCAAATAACGTGGTTTCTGTGTATTCACTCATTAAAAAGAATTAGGTAAATCAGTCTCTGAACAGTATATAATAAAAGAGCGAGTTGATGAATACTTTCCTTTTTCAATCATTTGCACTAAATGCTTACATTGACTTCAGCTTCATGCCCCAAGGTCCTGTTTATCTTTTATTACTGAGGACCTCACTCAGTGCCTCTGATATCTACGACCAACAGATATATTGTGAACATTTTTGATGATGATGGCGATAATCCACTCTAAAGCAGCTTGTGGAAAAAAAGAAATCATTAGATAAAAATGATGTTGGAGATTCAGTACTCACTGAAATCCAAAAATACAAAATTGTTGTGGATTATGTAGGACTGTAACACAACATAGGGAGCATATTAAGTCATATCAAGTAACCTTAACCTCAGCCCATTACTTTACTACTTATACCATATTAATCACCTCACTCTTGTCCTTTCAAATGCATCTCCTTTATTTTCCATTCCCATTGCTCCACACCTTATTTGTAATACAAGGAGAGGAATCATGTGTGCTCTATAGGGTCTTGAAAGGATTAAAAGATGATTTACATAAACCACTTAGCACCATGAGCTTATAGACCTTGGTAGGATCAATAATAGTGGTATAATGGGTAGTGGTGTGAGCTGTATCACCTAACCTTGACTCTATCAATGGACTCTTGGCTGATTTTCCTATACCCAGAATCTGCCATCACCTCCTACCTCTCATTTGCTAAATGTCTGGAATCAGAATGTCTTTCAGAACATCTGTTTAATGCATGATTTTTTCCACAACAGGGCCAATAAGTACAAGACCCTTTGAACTAATAATGGAGAATTTGCACCTTCTAAGTCACTCCATGCTGTGTTCAGTTAAATCAAATTGTTGTACGTTTGTCTCTTTGACAGAGAAAAATTTCCCCTCCTATGATTTCTATTCATTGGTCCTGTAACTATCTTCTAGCCACAAAGAATAAATTTAATTTCCTTTTCACCTCTCAAGTAAGTTTAATTAGGCAACTTTTTTTTTATCATATCTGATCAAAATCTTCCAGTGATTTCCATTTGCCCAAAGAATAAATTCCAAATTTCCCTACTACCATTGAGAGCCCTTCATGACTTAACCTCAACGTACCTATTTTGTCTTCTCTCCTATTTTAATATTCATGATATAAACCCTAGGTTAGTCAACCCAGTCTTCCTGGAATCTTCTTTTTCATTTCATTTATTCACACCATCTACACGGCTTCTGCTTTTCCTTCAATTGGCCAAACTCATCTCTTCCCCTCCATATCCTAAAGGTCTGTGAGTCCCTTAGATGTTATTTCTCCAAGAAAAACGTCATCAATTTCTGTTGACTTTTCACTCTCTAATCTGTAGCAAACTTTTCCATGGGCAAACATTATTCAGTTCCGGTCTTTTTCTGATCTTTGCTAGCTTCAAAACTCATGTTTTTCTTCTCTTTCTATTATATTTATATGTCTAATTATATACCAGCTGATGTTTTTCTAACTTAGTATTATAGTTATTAAAGTTGGAAAATAACTTCTATTGATTATTTTTTTGGTATTACACCTTGATTTGTTGTCATCTGACAATTTCATATTTCAAGTCTGGTTTCCCAAATAAGACAATAATGTCTCTAAGGGTAATACTGTGGCTTGCATTCCCTTTGGGGTTCAACAGCACCTAATACATTCTTATATACTACATACTTATCAGTGATTGAATTGAAATCACCAGATACTCAGTAATTGCCTACTGCATACCTGGTTATGCATATTGGTTACTGTGAAGAATACAAAGATAAGGCATAAAGCTTTCCCTCAAGGAACTTGGTGTTTGGAATAGATTGTTCTTCCAAAGATTTTATCCTCCTACTTGAAAATTTCATCAAATTATACTCCAATGTGTTTAAAGAGAAAGGAGTTTGTTTAGTTCATTTTTATCACACATATGTCTCTATCTAGTTACAAAGTCAAATCATAGGTAATCTTGAAAGAAAATTTTATTTGCATCTTCTAGAAGGTCAAGATGTCAATGTCCTAGTCGATTTTGGCAGCACCTCATAGAATTCTTTTTTGTTGGAAATCATTTTTTTTCTTGATTCTAACCTTCTGTGCAATTCTAAGAACTGACTTATCTTGCAAAAGCCCATGTAAGTCAGCAGACTTATCTTGAATATTTAGGCCAATATAATATTTACTTCAAACTAGCAGCTAACAGTAATTTCTGCAAACCATCCAGAAGGATAGTTTATCAGATTACGTACTCTCTCCTCCCAACTTGTCCCAGATAACAGGCAGTCTGCTGAATGGAAGATTATGCCTCTACTTCCCAAAGGAACCATTCTGGACACAAATTTCTAAATTGGTTGATAAAGTAAGTTTGGCTTGGAAACTTCAGCAAAGATTAATATTTTCATGTGTAACTATTGAAACAGGAGAATGTTCAGGCTGTTGTTTTATTCATTTGTTAGTCTTTAACTTGCTGATTTTGCAGAAAGTCAAAAGTCCCAAGTCACAGGTTTCACAGTCAATGCTTTTGGGCTTTGTTTTTTGGAAAACAACAGTGGTTGCAACGTGGAATATCTTCTGAGAATGTAGAATTTACATTCTCAGCATCACCGAGTCATAACATCTATCTATAGAGTTTACTTTTCTGAACGTGGTCATAAAGGAGCGTGATGCAAAGGTTTTTCTTAACTACAAATGGCATCCAAATTCTGGAAAAAGTAGAAAATGCACTTATATAAGGAGGTTTTGTTTTGAGGAAGATTGCCTTCGGTCAATACAAAATCAGCTATTTCTGGTACAGAAACTTTGAAAGAATTCTACCAGAAATTAAAAGACAAGAAAAAGCATTCAATCTTCAGTGGATTGGACTAAATTATGCTGGCATTTAAGAGAATTAAGTTTCGAGGACCACACTTCAAAAACACATTTCGAAAAGTGACTGGAGATGGTTTCAATGACCCTCCGAGCTGGACTTACCTCCTGCTGGATAATTATCTGATCCCCGCTTAACAATTTCCACCAAAGCCTCAGATGGGTTGGATCTGCTTTGCATCTTATGGACAGGAACAACTGTGATGCATTACCATCTTGGCCCGTGATTAGATTCGTGTCTGCCCCAAAATATTTTTCTGTGCCACTGTAGATTACTCAAGAATAAAGGTTCTGGAAAGAATAAATACAGTAACAGCATCTTTTATTAATTTCCTTAGAAGGTAAAGTAAAACTGACGTGTGTGTATGTGTGTTTATTTCTTATGATGCTTTTTATTTAGAATAATGAAGTCATGGTCAGATTTTGTATTGTAGTCAGGGAAATTCAGCTTTCTCTAAATTTCGAGAAATTATTTTTCCTAAAATCAGCAAGTTTGCTTTGTGTAGCAGGGATAAATTTAATTTAGACATAGAGTTTAAAATCCTTTGATTCTTATTACTTTTATGATTTTTGGATGACTCTAGGAAACCTGTAAGAGGTTGGGTGTAGAATGCTTCTCAGCTATCTAAGGACGTCTTAATTCATTATTTATTCATTTATTCGACAAACACGTATTGGACCCTTACTGTATACCAGGTACTTTAGTAGGTACAAGTGAACAGAAATGAAAAATGTGGCCTCTGCACTCAAGGAGTTCTGGATCCAGTAAAGAAGCCTACATCTTTCACACAGGCCAAAATGGAAATGAGAAATATGCAATATGTTATTAGAGCACAGAGAAGGGACTGAGTACTTTCTCTAGGTTTGGTGTATGTGGGAGGAGGGACACTTCAACATAGTTATCACTTCTCCGGAAAGAGTGAATGGTTCAGAAGAAAGGGTGGATAGAAGTGCACTTAATCTTATTGTATAGCAGCTGTGGACTCTAATGAAAATAACAAAAGCCCCTTATCTTTTATAACCTTTTATAGCTTCAAAGTACTTCATAACCATGTCCTTATTTGATTCGCAAACAAACGGGTGAGATAGGCGTTATTGTCAAATGGATGCAAGCCTATAGGCTTTTGTGCAAGAGGAATGGAGCATCTTTCCTGGGCCTCTGTACAGAAGTCCAGGCTGGAAAGGTGATGCGGTTGTGACTTTGTGTGGATGTTCCTTGATGTAGGAAGCAGTTATGAGTTGAGCAACTCTTTCAAACAGGGACTAAGGAAATTATTAATAGCAAAGTATTCTCTGTCTTCATTGCACCTAATAATATGATTTGTTTAAGGATTTAATTTTAGAAGTCTTAGTTATGTGTTGACTCCTAGAATTGAAAGAGAAAAGTGGGTACAGTTCTACTGAAACTATGATGCCTCTGTCTGAGAAATAGTGTCATTCTGTCCAATTTATACTCTCTGCCACATTCTTGTGAAAAAGAGAATTGAAAATGAGATTGATTTTCTTCCACTTTCCTGGGGAAAGTGGGTTCTTCCTAACCTCAGAAGGGAAAATGAGTGCTGAATGTATGTTATTTGCTTTTCTTCAAAAATACATAACTGAAAAGAAGGGAATACTATATAATTTTGCTAATCACATGTTCTACTAAGTAAACAAAGAATACTTTAGGATAGATTTTATTTAAAGTCATCACCTTTCATAATTATTTCATTCTGCATCATAATTTCCTAATTAGGCAATGTAATTACAGGTTGAAAATCCTATAATCATATGTTTTTAGGTTAATTATGTTAACCATTAATTACTGTTGAACTACTGAAATGGTAACCTGTGCAAATGAAATGCTTGTAGAGAAGCAACTCAGGTTTTAAAAATTATACCATGTGGTAAAAACAAAGTAAAGTCTAACATCGCAAAGATTAAGATCCTATATGAAACATTAAATCAAAGAAAATGACAGTTAACTTTTCAATATTTAGACAAATTCAATTAGCATTCCTTTAATGTGGATTTCAAGACACTGATAGAATTG
Source organism: Equus przewalskii (assembly GCF_037783145.1). Lineage (NCBI taxonomy): Eukaryota > Metazoa > Chordata > Mammalia > Perissodactyla > Equidae > Equus > Equus przewalskii. Next base: position 61,916,000 of record NC_091839.1, on the reverse strand, counting down.
TGTTTAGATGAATTTATGATTTATAATTTATATCTATCCACCAAACAGCAACAAATGCCTTGGGAAGGAATTAACTAGTGTACATGTTATAGCTAAATAGTGAACATTTCCTAATGAAAAACACAATGAAGAAAAATAACATTCACAAGCTGTATTTCCTTTGCATAAACAAACTCGCAATCATTTGCTCAGTTAAAAATGTCTTTGCCATTGGTAAGTGAAAGGATGTTCGCGTTTATATAGGAATATATGAATTTCATAAAGCTGTTGTCTGACCACGTTCTGTTTGTGCCTAAAATGTATACTAGTCCTTTCATCAGAGCCAATAAAGAGAATGGTATCCTCCTTTACTCTGAGAACACGACCTTATTGTTTATATTCTAGGACTATCCTTAAAAGAAATTGTTAGTCAATTGCTATGGCTGGGGTAGGAGGGACTAAATACTAATTAGGACAAAAACAAACTTCTAATTTGGGGCAGATCTCTTCCAGCATTCAAATGGGTAGCACTAAATCTATTTTACAATTTAACTTAGTTTTAAGGGGTACATTTCGTTTCTAACGTATTATAGTGGAAACAAAATAGAATTTAAGTACAGAAAGTAATTTAAAGATATTTTATAACACAGATGAATATTCACTTGCTAATTACATCTCTCAGTTACCTTGGGGTGCACTGGATTAGGGTATCACTTCCAGGTCTATAGTATAAAATTTCAGGGAATCAGTTGTAAGCTTGTTCAAACACTTGAATAACTGAAAATATGATTATGAGGAATTCATCTTGCCGTTTAAGACGCTTACCACTCAAAGCGTGCTCCATGGACCATCAGTGTGTGTGCCACTTGGAGTTTGTTAGAAGTGCGGAGTCTCAGGCTCCATCCCAGAGCTGCTGGATCAGAATCTGAATTTTAACACAATCTCCAGGTGATCAGTGTGCACGTTAAAGTTTGTGAAGGGCTGCTCTACACCATGGTTTGCCTGCTACTCAGCAGAAAAGAACACTAAAGTCATCACCTACTTAGTGATCCTGTTTTCATGAGCTCTAGAACCACAAATTCAAGCCCTGCTAAGGCAGTTGATGTTTATTGAGTAGAATAGTCTATGGAACTTCCCATATACCATCTGGAACACTCTTATTCAGGGATGGTGACCAGTTGATCAAGACGTAATTGAAATATACATGTGAAATTGAGATTCACTAAAAAATAATGCATACTTAATTTAAAATTTTAACCTAAAACATTAATATTTTAACCTGAAACATAACCGCTTATTTGCCAAGCTTTAGATGCAGTGTCAAGGCAATGTCTTTCAAATGGAGTTTGAGGTCATCTTTCCTGTTAAAACCAAACTTACGGTACGTTATCTGATATACACATCAGTTTTTTAAAATGAAAACAAAATGAAACAAACAAAAACCTAAGGATACTTGCAAAGTAGTCTGAGGATAATATCTCAGATTTTGCCTGCTTTAAATATTTTTTGGTGTAGCATGTTAAGTAAATCATACTATTAATTTTGTGGCCCATTATTATTACCGCTTTGCTCAAGGTCACTTTATTGCTTGATTGGTATGAATACCTGCTCTCTAATCTTGTGTTTCTCTCCATTCTAACATGCTTAATGTAATAGCAACCATTCTAACATATTTAATTGTATATACTTTTTATTGTATGTGTTCTTATAAAATGCATGTTATTTTGTATGCTGTATTATAAATGTAGGATAAATTGCAGCATATCTCACTTTGTTTCTTCTTTCATTCGACGCCATATTTTTAACATCCATCTGAGTTGATCTGTGTGCAATTTGTCTACCACTTCTAATGTGACATAGTACTCCTTGGTACGAATCCATTATACTTCGTATATTCCAGTGATGGGCACTGACCACCACAAACAATACTCACATACTGAATAAGTTTTCCAAACTGTATTTTCTAAATAACTTGTCCTTCCAATTAATTTGTGGGCCAACTTTACTGTAAATTAAGGGTCTTCCCTCAGTTATCTGTTCTGTACCATTGATCCATTGATCTGTTGCTCTGGCATTATCACAGCAGTATTTTTTTCCCCTCTCTGGTCTATGCCTTTGTAGTATCACTTACTATTTGGGAGAGCAAGTCCCAACTTTTAATCTTCTTTTGAAGGCTGACATCTATTCATCATCTCTTATTTTTTCATATAAAATGGCATTTATATAAATATAAATATATAAACATTCCCTTTAGAATAAGTTTCATAATTTTATCAAATATTCGAAAGCAATTTGTTTTGGGGTTGCATTGACTACAGACTAATTTGGGGGAGAATTGCTGTAAATATTTTTATTCAGATGATCCCTTTGTCCTTTTTTCCAGTTTAAGGATTTATTCATGGGATTCTTTTAGATTCTTGGCTAAGCAAATTCCTCATAATATTGTGGCTATTGTAAAAACCAGTTTTCAAATTATTTTTCTAATTTGTTAATGCTGGTAGAGAGAAACACTATTGGCTTTCATAAGTTGAGTTAGTATTCATCAAGTTATTTACTTTCTACATTTTACAGCTGCCTTTTCCACACTTAATTCATTAATTCAGCTAATGTTTATTAAGAGTCTATTTTGTGCCAGGCATTCTTCTAGGCAGCTGGGGTAGATCAGATCACAGAATGCTGCCAAGGAGACTATATTCTGTCTACCCCGTGGGGACAGATAGACAAGCAATAAACATAATAAATAAGTAAATTATGTATTATAATAGAAGTGGAATGTGATATAGTAAAAAGAAAATCCAATGAAGGGGATCAGGAATGGGTAGAAGAGGTTGCAATCTTACTAGAGAGATCAGAGTAGCTAGCTTGAGAAGATGACATTGAGTATATTAGTTATGTAAGCATGGGGGGGCAGAGCCTTCCAGCAGGAGTATCTGCCTGTACAGAGGCCCTGGCAGCTACGCTGGGAAGAGGTTAAAAGGCAAAAGAGAAGGAACACGGCTACAAGTGAGGTGGCTATTTCAATAATCTAGATGAAAAATGCGGGCTCCAACCAGGCTGTTGCAAGTGGAGGTGGTGAGAAACAGCTGGATTTTGGATATGTTTTGAAAATTTGAAAGCTTTTTTTGTTTGTTTATTTGTTTGTTTTTATTGAAGCAACATTGGTTTATAATATTATATAAATTTGAAGTGTACATCATTCTGTTTCGATTTCTATGTAGATTACATCATGTTCACCACCCAAAGACTAACTACAATCCATCACCATACACATGTACCCCTTTTGCCCTCCTCCGTCCCCACTTCCCCTCTGCTAACCACCAATCCAATTTCTGTCTCTGTGTGTTCTTTTGTTGTTGTTTCTGTCTTCTATTTATGAATGAGACCATGCGGTATTTGACTTTCTCCTTCTGACTTATCTCGCTTAGTGTAATACTCTCAAGGTCCGTCCATGTTGTCACAAATGGCCAAATTCATCATTTTTTATGGCTGAGTAGTATTACATTGTTTATATATACCACATCTTCTTTATCCATTTGTCCCTTGATGGGCACCTAAGTTGCTTCCAAGTCCTGGCTATTGTGTATAACGCTGCAGTGAACATAGGGGTGCATGTATCTTTATGCATTAGTGTTTTCGTGTTCTTTGGATAAATACCCAGGAGTAGAATAGCTGGATTGTATGGTAGTTCTATTCTTAATCTTTTGAGGAATCTCCATACTGTTTTCCATTGTGGCTGCATCAGTATGCACTCCCACCAGCAGTGTATGAGAGTTCCCTTGTCTCCATGTCCTCTCCAACACTTATTTTCTGTCTTGTTAATTATAGCCATTCTGACAGGCATGAGGTGATATCTCATTGTGGTTTTGATTTGCATTTCCCTGATAGTTAGTGATGTTGAACATCTTTTCATGTGCCTGTTGGCCATCTGTATGTCTTCGTTGGAGAAATGTCTGTTCAGATCTTTTTCCCATTTTTTAATTGAGTTGTTAGATTTTTTGTTGTTGAGACGTATGAGTTCTTTGTATATTTTGGATATTAACCCCTTATCAGATATATGGTTTGCAAATATATTCTCCCAATTGTTAGGTTGTCTTTTTGTTTTGTTGATGGCTTCCTTTGCTGTGCAGAATCTTTTTAGTTTGATGTAGTCCCATTTGTTTATTTTCTCTATTGTTTCACCTGCCCAGTCAGACTTCGTACTTGAAAATATGCTGCCAAGACCAATGTCAAAGAGCATACTGCCTAGGTTTTCTTCCAGAAGTTTCATGGTTTCAAGTCTTACATTCAAGTCTTTAATCCATTTTGAGTTAATTTTTGTGTATGGTATAAGATAATGGTCTGCTTTCATTCTTTTGCATGGGGTTGTCCAGTATTCCCAACACCATTTATTGAAGAGACTTCCCTTTCTCCATTGTATGTTCTTGGCTCCCTTGTCAAAAATTAACTGTCCATAGACGTATGGGTTTATTTCTGGGCTCTCAATTCATGTCCATTGATCTGTGTGTCTGTTTTAGTGCCAGAACCATGCTGTTTTGGTGACCATAGCTTTGTAGTATATTTTGAAATCAGGGAGTATGATTCTTCCAACTTTGATCTTTTTCTCAGTATTCTTTTGGCTATTCAGGGTCTTTTGTTGTTCCATATAAATTTTAGGATTCTTTGTTCTCTTTCTGTGAAAAAATGTTGGAACTTTGATTGGGGTTGCATTGAATCTGTAGAAGTATGGACATTTTAACTATGTTAATTCTTCCAAAGCAAGAGCACAGAATATCCTTCCATTTCTTTTTCTTCTTCTATTCTTTCAACAATGTTTTATAGTTTTCAGTGTACAGGTCTTTCAACTCTTTAGTTAAGTTTACTACTAGGTATTTTATTCTTTTTGTTGCAATTGTAAACAGGATTGTATTCTTAAATTCTCTTTCTCCTACTTTGTTGTAAGTGTATAGAAACACAACTGATTTTTGTATGTTAATGTTTGTATCTTGCAACCTTACTGTATTCATTTATTATTTCTAAAAGTTTTTTGGTGGATTCTTTAGGGTTTTCTATATAGCAAATCATGTCATCTACAAATAGTGACTGTTTCACTTCTTCCTTTCCAATTTGCATCTCTTTTATTTCTTTTTCTTGCCTGATTACACTGTCTAGGACTTCTAATACCATGTTAAATGAGAGTGATGAAAGTGGGTATACTTGTCTAGTTCCTATTCTTGGACAGCTTTTAGTATTTCTCCACTGAGAATGATATTAGCTGTGGGTTTGTCAAATATGGCCTTTATTATGTTGAGGTACTTTCCTTCTACACCCATTTTATTCAGAGTTTTTATCATAAATGTATCTTGTCAAATGATTTCTCTTCATCTATTGAGATGATCATGTGATTTTTATTCCTCATTTTGTTAATATAGTGTATGACATTGATTGATTTGTGGATGTCGAACCATTTTTGCATCCCTGGAATGAATGTCACTTGATCACGATGTATGATCTTTTTAATGTATTGTATTACATTGCTAGTATTTTGTTGAGGATTTTTGCATCGATGTTCAACAGTGATATTGGCCTGCAATTTTCTGTTTTTGTCATGTTCTTGTCTGGTTTTGGTGTCAGGATAATGTTGGCTTCATAGAATGAGTTAGGAAGCTTCCCCTTCTCTTCAATTTTTTGGAAGAGTTTGAGAAGGATAGGTATTCAGTCTTCTCTGAATGTTTGGTAGAATTCACCAGGGAAGCCATCTGGTTCTGGACTTTTATTCTTGGGGAGGTTTTTTGATTACTGTTTCAATCTCTTTACTGGTTATTGGCCAATTCAAATTCTCTGTTTCTTCTCGATTCAGTTTTGGAAGGTTGTATGATTCTAAGAATGTATCTATTTCTTCTATATTATTCAATTTGTTGACATATAGCTTTTCACGGTATTCTCTTATAATATTTTGTGTTTCCAAGGTGTTCGTTGTAATTTTTCCTCTTTTGTTTCTGATTTTATTTATTTGAACCTTCTCTTTTTTTTTTCTTGGTAAGAATAGCTAAAGGTTTGTCCATTTTGTTTATCTTTTCAAGGAACCAGCTCTTGGTTTCATTGATATTTTTCTATTGTTTTTTAATTCTCTATTTCATTTATTTCTGCTGTGATTTTTATTATCTCCTTCCTTCTACTGATTTTGGGCTTTGTTTGCTCTTCTTTTTCAGTTCCTTTAGGTGCACTGTTAGATTGTTTATTTGAGATTTATCTTTTTTGCTGAGGTAGGTCTGTATTGCTATAAACTTCCCTCTTAGAACTGCATTTCCTATATGCCATGAATTTTGACATGCTGTATTTTCGTTTTCGTTTGTCTCCAGGTAATTTTTGATTTCTCTTTTGATTTCTTCATTGACCCAGTCATTGTTCAGTAGCATTTTCTTTAATCTCCACATATTTGTGGCTTTTCTGATTTTCTTCCTGTAGTTGATTTCTAGTTTCATACTGTTGTGGTCAGAAAAGATGCTTGGCATTATTTCAACCTTCTTAAATTTATTGAGACTTGTTTTGTGGCCTAATATGTGACCTGTCCTGGAGAATGTTCTATGCACATTTGAAAAGAATTTGTATTCTGTGCTTTTTAGATGGAATGTTCTGTATATATCTACTAAGGTCATCTGGTCTAGTGTGTCATTTAAGGCCAGTGTTTCCTTATTGATCTTCTGTCTGGGTGATTGGTGTAAGTGGAGTCTTAAGTCCCCTACTATTATTGTGATGCTGTCTATTTCTCCTTTTATGTCTGTTAATAATTGCTTTATATATTTAGGTGCTCGTATGTTAGGTGAATATATATTTACAAGTGTTATAACCTCTTGTTGGATTGTTCTGGTATCATTGTGAGTGCCCTTTGTCTCTTGTTGCAGTTTTTGTATTAAAGTCTATTTCATCTGATGTAACTATTGCTACCCCAGCTTTCTTTTCATTGCCATTACATGGAGTATCTTTTTCCACCCCTTCACTTTCAGTTTGTGTGTGTCTTTAGGTCTGAAATGTGTCTCTTTTATGCAGCATATATATGGGTCTTTTTTTTTTACCCAATGGGCCACCCTATGCCTTTTGATTGGAGCATTTATTCATTGACATTTAAAGTAGCTATTGATAAGGATTTACTTATTGCCATTTGTTACTTCTTTTTCTTGGTATTTTAGTAGTTCTTTTCTGTTCCTTCCTTCTTCTCTTGCTCTCTTCCCTTGTGGTTTGATGGCTTTCTTTAGTATTATGTTTGGATTCCTTTTTCTTAATGTTTTGTGTATTTGTTATAGGTTTCTGGTTTGTGATTACCATGAGGTTCATATATAATAAATTACGTATATAGCAATCTATATTGAGTGGGTGGTCTCTTTAGTTTGACCTCTAACTGAAAGCTCTACTCTTTTACATCCCTCCTCCCACATTTTATGTTTTGGGTATTGTATCTAATCTATTCTTTTGTGAGTGTGTATCTGTTACCCTCTTAAAATAGGGTAACCAATTATCTAATAGATAATTTTAGTACTTTTGCCTTTTGACTTTCATATTTCTCCATAGGTGGTTAATCTGCTACCTTTATTCTATATTTGCCTTTACCAATGATTTTATTGCTTTTCTTTTCTTTTTTTTTTTTTAATAATTTTCTTACTCTTATTTGTGGTCTTCTCTTTTCCACTTAAATAAATCCCTTTAGCATTTCTTATAAGGCTGGTTTCTTGATGATAACTCCTTTAGTTTTTGCTTGTCTGGGTAATTCTTTATCTCTACTTCCATTCTGAATGATAACCTTACTGGGTAGAGCATTCTTGGCTGTAGATTTTTTTCCTTTCAGAAATTTAAATATGTCATGCTACTCTCTTCTAGCCTATAAGGTGTATGCTGAGAAGTCAGCTGATAGCCTTATGGGATTTCCTTTGTATGTAACTTGTTGCCTTTCTCTTGTGGCTTTTGGGATTCTCTCTATATCTTGAGTTTTGGACATTTTAATAATTTGTCTTGGTGTGGGCCTCTTTGGGTTTGTCTTGTTTGGTGCTCTCTGTGCTTCCTGTACCTGGATGTCTGTTTCCTTCCTTAGGTTAGAAAAGTTTTCAGCTATTATGTCTTCAAATGGATTCTCTGACCCTTTGTCTCTCTCTTCTCCTTCTGGGACACCTATAATATGGATGTTAGTGTGCATGATGTTGTCCCAGATGTCCCTTAGACTGTCCTTGTTCTTTTTAATTATTTTTTCTTTTATCTGTTCAGCTTGGATGATTTCCTCTAGTCTTTCATCCAGCTCACTGATCCATTCTTCTGTATCATCTTCTTTGCTATTGAGTCCCTTTAGGGAATTTTTCATTTCCAGTGTTGTAGCCTTCATTTCTGATTGGTTCTTTTTTATATTTTCCAATTCCCTGTTGACATTCTCACTGAGTTCATCCAATCTTCTCCCAAGATCAGTGAGCATCTCTATGACTTTTAGTTTGTACTCTTTGTCAAGTAGATTGTTTATCTCTGTTTCATTTAGTTCTTTTTCTAGGGTTTGTCCTGTTCACTCACTTGTAATGTATTCCGTTGTCTCTTTACTTTGCCTCTTTCTCTGTACTTATATCTATTTGTTAGGTAGGTCAGCTACATCCCCTTATCTTGGAGAGGTGGCCTTATGTAAAAGATGCCTAATGAGGCCCTTCAGTGTGCTTCCCCATTTTCAACAGTTCCAAATGTTCCAGGAGTGACCTCTGTGTGGGCTACGTGTATCCTTATGCTGTGGCAGAGTTGCTCTTGCTGCAGGTGCCCAGGGAAGTTGGGCTGTCCCCCTGGCTGGCTGGTTGTAGTGCTCAGCTGCATGTGGTTGCTATAGATCCTCCCATCTCTTTATTGGGTGTAGGGAGCCCTAGGAAAGTTGGCTGAAAAGTCTAATAGCACACTCCTGTTGCAATTTTTCTGTTAAGTGAGTAGGCCCCAAGCACGGCTGGTTGCTATGATCAGGGGTTTACAATTGCTGTAGGCCTCCCGCCTGCAAGTCTGTTGTCAGCTCTCTCAGGATTGCAATTGAAGGCAGCTGGCCCCAGGCATGGGCCCATCCAATTGTTTCAGGCTTTGGAAGGTGAGGCTGATCTCCAATGTGGCTATTTGAGCCATACAAGTCTTCTGCAGCTGACAATCCCCATTGCCTGCAGGGTCACACACCCTGTCATCACAATCCTGTCCCATATGCATGCCCCACCTCACTAAAGTGGACCCCCTTGTCCTACTGCAGAGTCCCCATACACTCCACCAACACAGGCCTGCCCCTCACACATGCCCTGGTCTGCAGAGGCAAACCCACTTGCCCAGTTTGAGAGGTTCCAGGCACCCCACACATGCAGGCCCACAAGTTTCCTGAGGGCTTGCTGTTGGGTGAGGCCTCTCCCTAGGGCAGACTGCCTGCCCTGGCTGAGCTGGATTAAATCAGTGCTTTAGTGGGTGGGGAAAACCCTGGGCTAACAGACCAGGGGAAGAACTCCAATGACATCTGCCAGCATCTGTGTCAGCATGCCTGTACTACGTCACAGTAATGGCTGCTGCCAATGTCTCAGTCCCTGGGGAGGTCTCACCTCTCAGTGATATGCACCCAGAACCTATCAGGTGAATCTCTTTTCACCAAAGGACTATGTGCCTTTCTTTCTGGTGACTTTAGGTTGCTTTCTGAAATGGATGAATTTGTGTGTAGGCCCTTTAAGAGTAGGGGTTTTTTCCTCTTATGTCCAATGGCTTTTCTGCGGTTATTCCTCATTGTAGTTAATAGCCAGAAAATCCAGATATTATGACACTTGTCTCAGTTGTGCTGAGTCCAAAAGCTGCTCATTGTGGTAAAGCTCCCTGCCCAGATCTCCCACTCCTCCAGGGAAGGCTTCATACCTTAAGATTGCTCCCGGCCAGCCATGAAGCACCACAGCTTGAGGGTAGCTTTTTTCTCTCCAGAAAGGGATATCTTCCCCTTCCACCTCAGTCAGCAGTGTCCCTTGTTTTGGGGACTCTTTTTATCCAGTTTTCATTTCTCTCTCAGGGGTAATTATTCCATGAGTAGTTGTAAATTTGTTGTGTCTGTGGGAGGAGGTGAGTTCAGAGTCTTCTTATGCCGCCATCTTGATGCCATCTCTGACAGCTTGTTTTTTAAAGCAAGATGCTTGTATCAAGTCTTTTTGAGGCCTTAAATTATTTTTTTTAGATGTAATCTCTTCACATTCTCATTTCACAAGCATAGATACAATTTAATTAGCTAGATTATTAAAAGAAATGGTAAGAGATGAAACCAGCTTTGAAACAAACACAACTAATGTAAGTTTGTATATGACTCAAGACAAATGTATACCAATATAAAGCAAAGTTAACTTCTGGTAGGAGAATTAGCGTGCCCTGGGCAACAGCCAGATGTTTTACAGAAGAAATAGAGAACATTGGTTAACCTAGCAAGTAAGCTAAGTGGAGATCAATTCAGAGAATTTCCTATTCTTTACTGGTCTATGTATGCATATATGTATGTATATACATATATACATTCTATCTAGTTCCACAAAGAATTTAAGACAGCTTTATAAATGAGAAGCATAGCAAGGTAAAATAGAATTTTAAGTAAGCAGATGAGGAAAGCAGACAAAAAGAAGAAATGAAATCAGGAAAGATAACAAAGATAGACAAGAAGATTATTTACTAGAGATGACATAAATCTTGTTCTGGTGTTTAAGCAGATTAAATTGTCACTTTTCAAAATTCTTTAGGCTGGCCCCATGTATAAATGATAAATTAAGTTTTTGGGATATTTTATTCTGACATTTCTTTCTTTCTTCCTTTTCTTTTAGAGGTATATCTTAATGATATGCTATAGGATTTCATCAAGGGTCAATATAAAATATGGAGATACCTATATCTATGTATAAGATATATATACACATGCTATGAATTATATTATACATTAAATTATATAGTGCCATCTCTAAAAGTACCCACATAGTTCCCTTCAAAGTATGTATTTTTGTCTTTCTGTGCTGAATTGTAGTTCTTTTTTTTAAGGATTGGCATCTGTTGCCAATCTTTTTTTTCCCTCCTTCTTCTCCCTAAAGCCCCCCAGTACATAGTTGTATATTCTAGTTGTGAGTGTCTGTGGTTGCACTGTGTGGGATGCCACCTCAGCATGGCCTGATGAGTAGTGCCATGCCCAAGCCCAGGATCAGAACTGGAAAAACCCTGGGCGCTGAAGCAGAGCATGCAGACTTAATCACTCAGCCACGGGCTGGTCCCTGAATTGTGCTTGTTATTTTTAATGAACAACGGCTACTGTGCAGCTTGTTTTCCTCTTTGCTTTGATTTCCAGGAAGTTTAGGGGTGATTGCTGGGGATTTTCTTAATTTGTTTTTTCTGGCATGATCATTTCCTTCATTCTCAGGCCTTCACATATTTTGGCTCTTCTATTTTTAATGCTTTAAATAACTTTAGATTTTATTTTATTTGTGATATAGCCACTTCAAATCCAAAGTGTTTCGGAAACACTGTGTTTGTGTGTGCATGTGTGCTTGTGTGTGTGAATTGACTAATCTATAACTCCTTCTCTTATAATTAATAGAAATCTATCTTCAGCAAAATATATTAGATGTTCTTTTAAGGTTTCAGAGGCAGGACTGTAACATAGACCTCAGGAACAGGGACCAGAAAAGGGATCAGACTCTGTCTGTTACCCATGTTCCTCTCAGCAGATCGGTTTTCTTTTTCCTGCTTCCTGTGACTGGCTTCTTCTACATCCTCAGTTCCATGCTGGATGGAAGAGGTTTGCCTCAGTTCCTCAGGCCTAAGCCTTAGAGGTCAACTCACCTGAGAGAGCTGCTGTCAGCCTGCCTGTCTCTCTCTCTCTCTCTTCCTTCTCTCCCTCCCTCTCTTTCTTTCCTCCTCTCTCTGAAAGATACCAAATAGGCCCAGCTTTGGTCAGGAGGCCACTTTGGGACCCATCGACTGTGCATAGGGGATAGAATCATCTGACTGCTGGTCCTTCCACTGCCTCACAAGGCAAGGCTTCGAACTTCCAGGTTTTCTCTAAAGATGAAAAGAAAACACCACGGCTTAAAGGTTGAATGCCAAAAGCAAAACCAAAGCAAATGACACAAACAAAACTAAAAACAAAAATACTAATACTTTTGCTTGTGATATAGCTGCTCGATATTGCAATTAAGAGCCTTGCTTGTTTAACATGTCCAAGTATTTCCATATTTCCATGATTTGAAGACCTTTATATATATTTATATATACACACACATTCATACACATATATATATATGCCTATGAATGAATACATACATAGCCATTTGTGTTTTGTTTTTTAAAATTACATAAAATAAGAATTTAGTAAAGAAATATTGGGCCAGCCCGGTGGTGCAGAGGTTAAGTTTGCATGTTCTGCTTCTCAGCAGCCCGGGGTTAGCCAGCTTGAATCCCGGGTGAGGACATGGCACCGCTTGGCATGCCATGCTGTGGTAGGTGTCCCATGTATAAAGTAGAGGAAGATGGGCACGGATGTTAGCTCAGGGCCAGCCTTTCTCAGCAAAAAAAGAGGAGGACTGGCAGTAGTTAGCTCAGGGCTAATCTTCCTCAAAAAAAAAAAAGAAATATTTATTAAGTACCTACTGTGTTTCAGACAGTGATCAAAGCTTCTAGATTCTTGGAATATAGAAGTGAATAAAACAGATAATGTTGTTTGTAACTGTCAAAGAGTAAATATCTTCCTGTCTATCTGTACATTTAGATACGTGGAAAGAGAGACAGATAACTCAATAACTCTTTACAGAAAGAGCTTAAGGTGGCATATGTGTTTCTGTCTGCTACATACTTTGACACATTATGTACATGCAGACACATTCTTGTTTACTTTGATGTCCTCCATGAAAGTAGGTCAAGCAAAAATATTGATGAACATGGAGACTCTTTGCTTTCAAAATTCCTGAGGCTTAGGAAATGTGCAGAACTGCAAAACTATCCCTCAATTTGCATTATTACAAAGAGATATGCCTTGATATACATTAATTAACACAATGGAAACAAAGTTAAAACTGGATTTATGTTCCTTAGTGGAAAAGCGATGTTGTCACAGTGCTTAGGCCTGCTGGGCTCTTGAGACAGCCCAGATGCTCGGTCATCCTTCAAAGGCTGCAGCCCCTCTGAGGTCAAGGCTTTGGCCTCCCCAGGCGCCAGAGCCACAGAGGAGACAATCCAGACGCAGTCTGCTTCGGGAAGCAAGAGCCTAGAATTCCTCCATAGCAGGAGCCAGCAGGAATTCGTCAAAAAGGAGGGCACACAAGTACATAAAATTATGAAGGCCTGCTCAGGGACAAATCATGGGGTGACACTAACATCTTTAGTTTAGGTACTGGCCCCAACTGTGACGGGAAAGATGGTCAATTTGATCAGCGATGCTTTAATGTATTGTTCTAAGAGACAAGATGGTATGGCGTCAATAAAAAGAAATAATTATATGTATACGTGCATATTTAATTTCTCATTTCAAGACAATGATATTATTATAATATCAACTATATATTTGGTTTGTAAAATATAACATTAAAATTTTAGCAAATTAAATTTAAATATTTAATTCCTATTATTAATGAAAAGAGGTTGGCCTGGAGAACAATGGCCCTAAACAGGTGTTTTGGTCCCCCAAACAGTGGACCGCATGGTACAATTTTAATATGATTGATTTATTGAGACGCAATCTCAAGTTCCCATTGAAACATGACTTTTTCAGCCTTCTCTATGAAAATTAAGGTGTTTTACAAACGCAATCTTTTCTTTTGAAATTTCTGCCCAAGCATTCCACATATGAAATCAAAACTAGGGGCCATACACACACATACAGACAGGAGAGGCAGACAGATACAAATCAGTTTGATTTAATTGGTGACTCATTTGGTGACCAAGCTAGAGTCACTAGACTCGTCATTTACTTTCAGTTTGACATCTGGTGTGGGTTAATTGAATAAATTTTCCACTCGAGTGGGTTCATGGCACTCATTTAGGCAGTCACTTTGTTTAGGTTGGTTAAGTCACACTCCCTTGCTTGTGAGATGGTGAGGGCTTGACACACGCGTAGGCTTTGATTCCCATCCTTCATAACATCCCCTGTCACCAGGAGACTCCCTCTCCTTCCCACCTGTTGAATTATCCTCGATCACTAGTCAACATGAATTTTTGGAAGTTAATGGAGCACTTTTGAAATGAAGAAAAACATATATCAGAATCTCCCTGGATTTCCTTGGAAAGGAATCTATCTTCTAGCAGTCAAACTGCTGGTTCAGATAGGATTGTTTATTTTATTTGATAGGAGTGGCATTTAATTCTGATGGTTTGCCTTCTATGTGGTTGTGAATGTGAAACTGAGCAATGGAGAATTTTCCTAACAGGAAGTGGTGTGGTACCTTGGATAATGGGCACGCCAACAAAAGTTAACGAAGTAAGAACTGGAAAAAGAGTTTAGAAGGTAAGGGGCCTTCTGAAAGTAAGACTAAGGCTGTAACTCAATACCACCAACACTAATGGGTGGACTAAATATCTAAGTCAATCAGACTCTAGTCCCAGGGGAAGCAGTGAAAGGAACAGGTAGGAAATTCAGAGGTTTCTCTAAGCCAAAAATGGCATTTGCTGTCAAAGTCAATTTAATTCAAGCAGGGAAATAATCCATCTGGTATTGTGACTTATTTTGAAATCACAGGAAGATTGGCTGTTCTCCTGTTACTCCCCATATAGTAAGTAGGCCGTTAATGCTCCTTTTTAAATTCTTAGTAAACATACATTAAGAGCTTGAGGAGATTCACAGTTTATTTGCAGAATCTCTTTATTTTTTCCCTGTGAGTGAAGCAATAGTAGTCACATGTCATGTAATGATAGGGATGTGTTCTGAGAAACACAATGTTAGGAGATTTCATTGTTGTGAGAACATCACAGAGCGTACTTACACAAACCTAGATGGTATAGCCTACTACACACCTAGGCTGTGTGGCGCTAATCTTATGGGACCACCGTCATATATGCAGTCTGTCATTGACTGATACATCATTATGTGATACATGACTGTATTCCTGGAAGCTGGGCCAAAAATGGCAATGAGCTTTATTGATGATAGGTTAGGATTTTTTTTGGTGAGGAAGGTTGGCCCTGAGCTAACATCTGTTGCCAGTCTTCCTCTATTTTGTATGTGGGATGCCGCTACAACATGGCTTGATGAGTGGTGTGTAGGTCTGCACCCAGGTTCTGAACCCATGAACCCTGGGCTACCAAAGCAGAGAGTGTGACTCAACCACTAGGCCACCAAGCTGGCCCCTCGGTGACAGTATTTGAAAGAAACTTGGAGCAGCAGAGCTTTCATAATCTCTAACACAATGGAAAACTATGGTTTGGTTCTCGCAGCCACATGTTCCACTGTTCTCTGTTCACAAGTAGCCTTGAACTTCCTCCTGCACAAGGAAGCCCCCCTGGATAGGTAGTTTATTGAGCTCATGGTGCAGGCGTGATCTCCAGGCCAGATTGTAATATGCAATACCATACATCTTGTTGTGTCCAGTTTGCTGTCATGTTTCATAACAATTCATGTTGAATGAGGTATACAGGATGTTTTGATGTGATCTAATTCCCAGAAGATGAGCGTCAACAAGGTTGCTATGTTTACTGTGATGTAGTGAGTAATGAAAGACATAGTATGCCAAAAGGAATTGCTTGTACATCACTTCAAATGAAGAAATAAGGAACAGGGATGGGTGGTACATTTATAAGTTCTGCTACAGTCTCCATAAGCTGTGGGGAAATAAATTTAGTCTATTCGGAAAAGTCTTAGTCTATCAAGAGTACCAATTCTTGGGGCCAGCCCTTTGGCTTATACTTTAAGTTTAACACACTCCACTTTGGTGGCCCAAGCTCTGTTCCCTGGCGTGAACCTATACCACTCATCAGTGCCCATGCTGTGGCAGTGACCCACATATAAAACAGAGGAAGATCGTCATGGATGTTAGCTCAGAGTGAATCTTCCTCAAGTAAAAAGAAGAAGATTGGCAACAGATATTAGCTCAGGGTGAGTCTTCCTCAGCAAAAAAAAAGAGTACCAATTTTTAAGCTTCTTCATCAGTTTCTCCCTGTGCTTCCACTTCCACTCTCCCCCACCCAAGCTATAGGTAGGGCTGCCTCTTCCTACTTGAGTTCTTTTTTTGACCCTCCATGAATACTTGAAAAATGTAAAGATCCACTTAAAAGGTAACAATTGTTCCTGGCTCCTTCATAGGAATGCAACACATTTGCTCTCTTGAGCTTCTCCTGTCCGCCCCCTGCCCTATTTTCACCTAAAACTAAATAAAGAAGGGACCCTTCAGAACTTCTCCTTTTCAGTCTCGAGCACCTGCAGTGTTGCAGAGACAGTTCCAGATTCAGAATCATCTTACATCCACTCTTGCTTTCTGATCAGAAACAAACATGTAATTTAGGGACTGGAAGATTAAAAAAGAGACTCTGGAGCCCTTGCTTCTAAGTTTGGGAGCAGGCCAAGAGTCTGAGCCGGAGGAGATCAAGACATAGACAAGATGGCCCCAGAACAGCAAATCCGAGTGGTAAAGGATAACGAGTCAGAGAAGGCAAGCAGGTGTTCTGAATCCAAGAGGTTAGGGGGCAAAGAACCAAAGCCAGTGATGGATCTATTTGTCTGCATATTATTCCATCTATTGATGAAGAAATCCATCTCTTAATGATATGACTTACAATAACAAGACATTCAAAACAATGGGAACTTATTAATGTTTTCTGAGATAAGCACCAAGATGTCTCTCAAAGGTACATCATCACCACCTGCTTAGGTAACACGCGCTAGTGAACTCTTCTGCTCTCATCAGGGCCCTGGTCCCCTCTTCCTTTCCTGAACCTCTTGAGACCTCTTATTCCCTGCTAACCATAAGGCGATGGGTATTGAAGGTCTTAGGTTGAACATCATTTAGAAAGAAAAAAGAGACCCTTTAATTTTGATGTCTTAAAGAGCATGGATGTGGTGGTTATCAGCCTCAGCAGGAGAGCTCTCACTTTCTTCCTTCTTTCATTTAAGTAATTCAAATGAGAGTCTTAGTTTCATTTTGATTCTGTCTCTTCCTTTACTCAATATTATCTATATTTACACCCACCACACTGAGAAAAGTATTTGAGGAAAATCAACCATCAAAATGCCATAGTTCTAGCATATTTTTATAGAAGGAAAACAAAGAGAAGGATAGGAGAAAGAAGAAAGGCGGGAGGGAAGGAGAAGGTTACGCAGGTGGAAAACAATCACGAAAGAGCAGGTCCATTATCCCGGCTGCTGAGTTAACTACCTTTCAGTGCATTACCCTCTTTGAATCTTTGTAGGTTCCTAAGCTAGATATAATTGTCTCTAGTTCACAGACGAGGAAACAAAGATTTAGAGAAATTGAGAAATTTTCTTAAAGACATAGACAATGGGACCAAAGGGAAGAGGAGGAGGAAGACGATCAGGAAGTAGTTGCTCTTCCGAGTACATTGTCCAAATTTGATCTTTCCCTCAAATTTTCACAGGTTATGCGCTTATTGAAAGACTTATGGAAAGATATTAGGGGAAGCTGAATGAACTCAAGAGCCCCCCGGTAGGTACAAGGCACAGAGGGAAGGTTTGTGGAAGCAGCTCTAGCACACAGTCAGGATGCAAGAGCAAGCCTAGCGCGCCCCCACCCCCACCCCGCTCCGGTGCCCGCACAACCCACACAAGCTACAGAATCTGCCAGGTTCTGTGTCCAAAAATTAGCATGAATTTCAAGACAGTGACAGCAGAGCTTTAAACCGAGTGCAGGCTTTCTGAGCAGAGGGCCCTGTGCAACTTCACATGCGTGCCCATGAAGCTGGCCTGGACGCACGTGGTTTTGATGGATAACCACTGCTCAAGAACTGAGAATGCACCCTCCCCACCCAGCTGTCTCCACATCCAGGCAGCAAAGCGCTTGATGATTTGTGGTTTCATCATTTAGTGACCAGTGTCTCATTCTTCTTTACTCTGCAAGGACCGTGTCACCATGAGCGTCTGGCCTGTTGGCCTTGGCCCTCACTATTTCGTCTGTCCCCTTTTGGTCAACTGATTCTTGGCAGCTTAGCCCAAATTCCGTTTTTTTAATAGATCTTCCTGGTAAAACCAGGCAATTTGATCATTTTCCTGTCCATCTCATGGCATTTGTCTATATTATGTATGTTAGTCCCTGATGGTGTTCTATTTAGCAGTTTATTTGTTTAACGTATTTTACGTCTTATTATTTAATGTATGAGACTTGCATATTTCCCAAATGGCTGTATAGTTCCTCGAGGTTGAGATTCCACCACATACTGAATACCAGGGGAGGAAAGTGCACCAGGAGGCTGGACTTCCTCCCCTACCTCTTTCACACGATTTTGGAGAGTCTAGAAATGCCCACATGTGGATGTCCCTATGGCAGCGCCCTGACCTGTGTAGCGCTAAAACAATTTCTCAGTGGTCTCAGGCAGGAGTGGGCTGATTTCCCCAGAGCTGTCCCCCTTGGTACGGTCCACTATGAAAACACAGAAGAGGCCTGCGAGAGCTAATTGCTTTCTGACAGATTTATAGTTCCACTTAATCAAATGTCACTGTTAAGACCAGATGGAAAGCTGTGGACCAGACCAGCAAAGAGAAATATGGGCTTCCTCTCTCCTTTCCCCTCTTGAAGAGGACGGGCAAGCTGTGGAGGGAGCCCCAGGGAGGGGAAACTTAGGTAAACTGCTCCTGCCCTTCCTCACATGCAGGGCGATGGGGGCGTAGCGGTGCTATCATGAGGCGTGTGTGGACACAGGTTTAGTATATTAAGCAAAAACCCTGTGCTGCACATTTCTCTGTATTCTTCTCCAGACACAACACACTGTGGGCATGACAATAACTCTTCAGCTGTCGCACTATTTATAATTACACCCAGTTGAAGTCTCTCTGAGCCCCTCTTCTCCCCACTGCCATCTCTAGGAGGCAAACATATAATACAGTTGGTTCTTCTTAGGCATTTTGACAACTTTTTAAAAGGCCTAGGATAATGTGTGCACGCGTTATGCAGCTAAAAGAATGAAAACTCCATTACAAGAAATTATGAGGCTCTCTGAAACTGACATCCATCAGGCCCATTGACATCACCACTTCAAGCACTCTTGTCGCGGGCACCAGGCAGCGTATGCAAATGTAAGTATTGCTTCCTAGTGACTGAGAGGTTGAAGCTTCATACAGAAAGATTTAGAATGCAGCCACATCTGATGCCCAAAGATAGCAAAATACTCTTCCTCTCTCTGTGGACACAAGTGAGTGTTTGGGGCTATTTTAACTGCCAATGACCATAATAGCTTCATGGTGTCTTATTGATCTGAGGGTTTAATATCCTTATCTAATGGAGTGCAGACCATACGAGACATTTATAACCCCTGCACCTCCTCCCAACAGATAGTAATGTGCACTTGGCTGTATGTAATAGGGCCATAATTCCCTCGTGCGCTCCCGCACATCCTAACCTGGAAGTCAAGCTGCCATGATTTAGTAACACCATCAGCAATCTGGGGTGAAACCATCTTTACACACGCAGGCGTACACTTGATTGTTTATGCTCTGCTTTGTTAAAATTTTAATGATAATGTAGCATCACTTTCCTGCTTTGGTGGTGTTTTTTATTTGCTTTTAAAGGTGAAAGCGTCTGTTTAATTCTTTAAAACATATTTTACTGGTAGCTTTACTGCCTTAAAAGTTCAGATCATAAGACAAAATGTTCTAGAAGCTTATGATTTCTTAATAGAACATAAAATCCAAAAGCCAAATAGTTTGGATAAAAATATTGATATAAAACCTCTAATGTGAGCCTTTCAAGATGAGCTTGATCTGGATTTTCTTAATATTTCTCTTCTTTTACTAAAAATGCATGAGTGAACATTACTCTGAGAGAGTGTGTGTGTGAGAGAAAGAGATGTCCCAGTATCAAATACTATGATCGTCTTTATTTTGAAATACATTTTTATAATAAAAAGTGGAAAAATAAAGTAACAAAAATACCCTTTCAGCTATTCAGTTTCTTATTGAAATTAAATATGCAAATTACTTTCATTGTTTTAAAAGACAAAGTCAAAGAGGCTAAGTTAATTTCTACAACGTCCTTTTTTTGTGTGTGAAGATTGTCGCTGAGCTAACATCTGTGCCTGTCTTCCTCTATGTTTTAGGTGGGATGCAGCCACAGCATGGCTTGAAGTCTGTATAAGTCTGTACCCAGGATCCGAACCTGTGAACCCTGGGCCACCAAAGTAGCACACGGGAACTTACACTACACCGCTGGGCTGACCCCTACAACGTTCTTTCCAACTCATTCTTTCCTCAATATTTTACTTGTCTAGCCATAAGCAAAACAAAAAACTGAATTAAGCTCTATGTGTGCACATTTGCATGTGTGCATGAACATGTGTGTGAGCATGCCTGTGAGTGTGTGTACATGTCTGTGCTTTTGCACATACAGAAGCTACTGTGAGTGTGAGCGTGCCTGTGTGATTTTGAGTTTATGATTGTCTATGTTTGCATGCATGTGCTGGCACATGTTTGTGCTCATACAAGCCTGTGTGCATGTGCATTTGTGTACGTGCATGTGTGCAAAAATATGTGTGTATAAATAGAAGCAGCTTATGCAGACCACATAGTAAGTTAATTTTCACGTCAACATAAATTCACTGAGTACGTACTTATGCCTGTAGCATTTTGTTAGACACATGGGATGAAAAAATGAGAATGGCCCTGTTCTGGACCTTGAAAATGTCAGAACAGAGCAGGAGAGAGAACTTTGCGTACAAAGAGCAATAAAGTGATGGAAGACGTGTTTCCCTAATTTGATAAGCAGAGTGCTTAGTGAGCTGGTGGGATGGAATTATCCAGAGGAAGGATAGACAATGGAGGAAGATGGCAATGATGTGTGAGGTAGCCTTAAAGCTTCAATGGAATTTTGTCCTTTGGAGAAAGGAGGGGCAAGATAATTTAGACAAAGGGAATTAGCGGAGTGAACAGGAAAGTGGAGCTGTGAAAGTGCATGCTGTGTTGGAGGAATGGTTATTTAAATGACAGGAGCAGAGAGTACACGGAAATAAAAAGGAAATTAAGGTTGCCCGAGTACCTACTCGGGAGATACAATGGTAAAAACGATGGGTTGAGGCATCAAGTTGCCTGGCTATGAATCTCATCTCTTCCATTTACTAGCTGTGTGGTTTTGTGCAAGTGACTTAACCTCTCTGAGGATCAGTTCCTTTTTCTGAGAGTAAGTGCAATAAGGATTCCTTGAAATCATACACTTACTACAATGACTGGTATACAGTAAACATTCAGTGAGGGGTCTTTATTATCTTGTGCTTACCTTGGAGATAATATTTATAGCTAAAAGTTATTGAGCTTACTGCATGACAGACACGGTGCTAAATACACATCATTTCATTTCATCTTCACAATAGCCCTTTGACGTGGTTACTATTATTAACCCCCCTACAGATGAAGAAACATCTCAGGAGGTCACGGAGAAGGGCAGCACCTCCCCTGGCTTGCTCAGGAGAGGACGTCGGTAGGAAGTAGACTAGAATGGAGTCTGGGCTCTGAGGGTGAAGCACTGCAGTGATAAGAGTTTGGACTTTCTTCCCTAAACGGTAGAAAATCGTGACATATTTTTCTTGGAAAAGTGCCATTATCATTCATTTAGCAGCTACATATTGAGCTCAATTAGTCAAATATACATAGCATTGTTTTGCTGCTTTTTGAATGTGAAGTTCTCTTGTTCACTATAGTCTGACGTTCTTGGGTCCTGACTTGCGTTTTAGTAATCTTTGCAACCCAAGCTACCATTTGCCTGAAACCATGCTAACCGTTGGGGAGACAATGCTGAGCCAAAGCAGACGTGGTCTCCGCTCTCATGGAACTGACAGCTTTCTTGGGATCTAACAAGTACACAATGGCAAAATTGCCACTGTGACAAATGCTGCCAAAGTGAGGTGCATAGTGGAGTGAGAGCAGATAACAGGAGAATTGAATCCAGGTGAGGAAGTCAGGAAGATTTTCGTTGAAGAAATGAGGCTTGAACAGAGAGCTAGAACTTGAGTGGGAGTTAACTGGGCAAATCACGGACAGGAATAGGAACAGCATGTGCAAAGGCCCTGTGAGGAGAGGAAGCACCATGAGAACAAGGGGCAAAGAGGGGGCTGCTGTGTCTGGAGAAAACAGATCTAAAGCAGCACTGTCCAATAAAAATAGAATCAGAGCCAGATACATAACATAAATTTTCTGGTAGCCACATTAAAAAAAAGTAAAAAGAGGGGCCAGCCTGATGGCATGACGGTTAAGTTCATGTGCTCCTCTTGGATTGCCTGGAGTTCACCAGCTTGGATACCCAGCACGGACCCACACACCGCTCATTAAGCCATGCTGTGGCAGCATCCCACACAGAAAGTAGAGGAAGATGGGCACAGATGTTAGCTCAGGGCCAATCTTCCTAAAAAAAAAAAAAAAGTAAAAAGCAGCAGGTGAAATTAATTTTATTAAAGTATTTTACTTAACCCAATATATCAAAAATATTATCATTGTAGCATATAGTCAACATAAAAATTATTAATTTGACATTTTACTTTCTTTTTCTTGTACTAAGTGTTTGAAATCCAGTGTGCATTTTAAATTTATAGCATGTCTCAATTCGTATGCTAAATTTTCATTGGGAATACTTGATCTCTGTTTAAATGTCATAAAGTTTATGGTTGAAAAAATAACTGCTCATACCAATTTGTTCCAAACATACTTAAAAGTTTTCCAATAACTGAATCAAGATTCCATTTTTAAATTTAAATTAATTAAAATTGAATAAATTAAAAATTCAATTCCTCAGTCACACTGGTTTGTTTCAAATGTTCAATAATCACGAGTAAGACTGGTGGCTACTGTGTTGGACAGCACAGAATAGGGAAATGAGATCATGGCCAGATCATACAGGCCTTCTAAACCTCATTAAGAATTTTGTCTTTCTTCCAGGATCTGTGGAACACCACTAAAGAGTGCTAAGCATGGGCGGGGGTGGACATTAAGGGATTTGAGTTTTGAAAAGATCACTCAGCTAGCAGTGTGAAGAGTAACTTGGGGTTGAGCTGGAGGCAAGGAGAAGAGATTTGACCAATAAGAATGCCATCGCTACTGCTTAGGCCAAAGATAATAGTAATCTGGACAAGAGTGTAGTTGATAGAAGGTAGAAGTTCATGGATTCAAGAGATATTTAAGGGACAAAATCCACAGGAGTTGATGATGGAGTTGAAACAGAGGGAGGCATTGAAAGAAGACCAAGGTTGCTATCTACTGCTGCATTATCAAGGGGTCAAGAATTTAGACAGTGTTTCGTGGGGATGACTTGTCAGTGTTCCCTGGCATCTGGAATCACCTGAGGAAGATCAAATGGCCAGAAGTGATTTCAGTGGCTGGTGAATGGAAACTCTGGAGCCTGGCATGGAATTACTCAGTGGTTTAGGCTCACCTGGGCTGTCTACTAGAATGACTACACATGTCTTCTACATATAGCTTGGGCTTCCTCGTATCATGGCAGCCTTGAGATTGTTGAAATTCTTACATGATAGCTTTCCATGAACATTCTATCAAAGAAGGTGTAAGATGCACAACTATTTATATTCTAGTCTTAGAAGTCACATACCTTGACTTCCACTGTATTCTATTAGTTGAAACAGTCACAAGCTTACAAAGATTCAAGGAGAGGGGACAGAAACCCCACCTCTCAATGGGAAGAATTTGAAAGAATTTCGACCGTATCACAAAAGCACCTAAGCACAACTTGGGACTTTCTCATTTTAAAAAAAATTTTTTTTTCCTTTTTCTCCCCAAAGCCCCCAGTACATAGTTGTATATTCTTCATTGCTGGTCCCTCTAGTTGTGGCATGTGGGGTGCCGCCCCAGCATGGCCTGATGAGCAGCGCCACGTCCACGCCCAGGATCCGAACCAGTGAAACCCTGGGCCGCCCGCAGCGGAGCGAGCGAATTTAACCACTCGGCCACAGGGCCAGCCCCCGGACTTTCTCATTTTAAGGTGCCTTCGAGTCATCTAAGAAAAGTAGTTGGATATGCTGGTCTGGAGTTCATAGAAGTCTAGGAGGGAAATACAAGTTTATAAATCATCTGTATTGATGTGGTCATTAAAGTACAGATGAGAACCCCGTAAGAAGGGAATCTAGGTCGAGTAAACTGCTTGGAGGAATTTCAACCAGTCACTGTTCTGCAAGAGGGGCCAGGATGGAGCAGCCAGAGCAGGAGGAGAAAGACAGGAGAGTGTCATGACTTGGACGCCAAGAAAAGCATGTGTTTCCAAAAGGAAAGAGTAGTAACAGATTGAAATCTTCTGGAATGGCAAGAAGGATAAAGGTAGATAAATGTCTGTTGTGTTTCTTGACAGGGAAGCCATTGTTTACCTTTAAGAATTGTTTGGTGGTGTAGGAAAAACCTGGGTGCCATACAAAAGATGAGTGGCTGTAGAGCGAGCGTGAAAACTGGAAGAAACTGGTGACTGGTGGATTCTTGACAAAGAGTAGGAGCTGCATTTCATCAAAATCACAGTACTAATTGGATTGTAGAGACGCATAAATAGATGGTTAAAATGTATAGTTTCTTTTTTTTAATGGAGATGAACTTTTTCCTCAAGTCTGTATCTTAAATTAAATAAATTTTTAACCATAATACTTAGAGTAAAAAAAAATTCTATACTGAGTTTCCTTCATGCAATATTGTAGGCCTGAGAGCTATAAATATTATTAAAATCTCACTAAATTTTGTTGTCAGATTTGGAAAAATAGCTAGATGCTATGCGTTTGATTCTGGATGTGACCAACGTAAGACTGCTCAAATAGACCAGAATTTTTAGATGTGAGGGAAATATGTTTTCCATGTCTAGATTCTGTTCCATCTGAAAATTCTTTACTTATAAAAAATTTTATAAATCTTTTAATTAAAAAATAATTGAATTAAAAAATTTAACTTTAAAAAATTACATAAAAACCTTTTATGTAATAAAAATTTCTCACAGTTTTAAAAGGGGACTTGAAGTTTAGTTATGTAAAATACATGCACACAACACCCACATAGACACACACATACACAAAGCTAATATTGTAGGATAACAATATTTTATCTCAACATACGTATAAATATACTTTTAATGTACATATGATTTGACATTTTATATGTATATAGTTACATATCCAAAGAATTTAAAGTATCTGCCTTAATTCTTAGAAATATAGATTGATATAATCTCATATTGGAATAACAAGAATTTAAAGAAGATTCTAGAAATATAACTACTCCTAGTATAACTACTTCTGGAATCTTTTAACTTGTTATACCAATATGAAATGATGTTTAATGAACTGAAACTAAAGTGTTTTCTGCTTGATTATTGAGATAAATCCTTTGAATCCCTGTTGCCTTTGTGATGGCTGAACTAGGTGGCACTTTATCTGATCCAGTCACATCATTGGTTCTCATGGTCGCTACTTAGAGCTGCTGCCGAATCAATACCAGTCCTAGAGACTGATCACAATGGTCACGATAGCTGGGTTATGGATCCCACAGTATATTCGCTTTGTATTCATGTTCTGGCCAAAACCCGAAAGGGAAGGCATACATATGAAAAGTAACAGTTCAGTTTTCTGGATAGACTAGCTTCTGTCACAACAAAAGGCACAGTTCATTTTAGTGAAAAAAAAGTATTAATTATATTATATTAGTTATATACTGAACAGAGAGTGGTCAAATATGCTGCTGTCAGATATGTTCACCAAAAATGTTGCATATTTGAGTAGTCAAACGTGTCATAAAGATCAATCAACCCCTTGATTGATTTGCAACCTGTTTTCCTTAACATACAGACTCAGTTTCCCTTTGTTTTTCTATCCCTAGGAAAAGAAAGCATTTTTGTCAGACTTTGTTACAAGGAGATAGCCCAAGATGCAGAGGCAGAAAAGCACAGATTAGGGAAGCTATATTGGGCACTGCTTCTATCTCCGTTTTCTTTTCTCTCTTTTTTTAAATCACTTCCTTCTGCTGTTTTCTTTTACAATTTGGCTTCACTGCTTTCACTCATTTTTTTTTTTCACCCATTTTTTTCTCCTGTTTCTTTTTTCTCTTCACACTGCTTCCATATCCTTTAAACTTGGCGGTTCATTGAACTTCTCAATGGATAATAGATTTGTCTGTAGCTGATGACTTTTCTACTAGAGGTGCTGACTCTTGAATAATGCATGATGTAGAAGATGGCATTTTAGCAATAACGGTCAAACAAGGGAGAAACAGGTGAAGTCTGGTATTGATTTGCTTTGAAACAATCATTTGATGTTCTTCAGTGTTAGCTTGCTGTTTGCAGAATTTTATGAGCCCTGGATGCAGTCTTTCTGAAGTTTGAGTAATGTATTGATTTCTCACAGAAAGAAACAGTCTTCCAGATCTGTAGTGCTGTCTTTACTTATTTTTATTATATTAGATTTAGTTATTTTCATTATAATGTTGATCTATGTGTATGCCATATAATATTTGACATAAACTTATGCTGCTTATGGTTCCTATATAACCAAAAACTGATCTACAAATTAAATACAAAATTATAAACACAACGAACTTGAAATTTTAATGTGGAAATATGATTCTTTGGATCCATTTTTGCCTTTATTATTATCCATTGACTTTAGTCAAACGAATTCGGAATATGTCTGGTAACATTACAACAGTATACAAATGGTTAGTAATAAATTCAAATTCAGGGTAATCTGGCATTCCTCAGCAAGCAATACTCTAATGTTATTTTAATGAGGGGTTGCTTGTTAAGTCTCTAAAGCTGTCTTCTTCATTTGAAGAAAAAATTAGCATATGCTGTTATTGAAATTTGTATTAAATGTGTATGTAATCCAATTATTTCTGGAATTAGGAACTGGAAAATAGTATCGGAAGTTGATTTCAACTCTTCAGATGATGAGAAAAAATTATACTTTCAACAAAGCACATCACTGGGTGGTTGAAGAAAATCACTAAATATTAGAAATAGATTGTCTATTATTTTGGACTAGGAATATTCAAACCCTCACAAAGCTGTTATTTGGCATTTGGCCTTCATGTGGCTTGAACATTTTCGTTTTAGGATTAAGCCACTGTTCTTTTCTCTTTAGTCTAAAAGGATAAAGGTAGTATATTGTACTACCGCACGATGTCGTTTTGCCGTGTAGAACCAGAGTCTTAGTTTATCAAAAAGATTAAGAAATTAAATTCTTTTACCATGGGAATATCTGTAAAATGAGAATTATTCATGTAGAAGAGATATTATATATTTATTTCCAGTAAAATGATTCAGTACCAAAACAATAATTTGGATCAAACCTACTATTGGCTCCCAGATATGTTCACCAAAAATTAAATATCCCCATGATCATTTGTCATAAACATGATTGTAAACAAGTACGCCAAACTTGTATTGTAAATGTGTACGCCAAAATCTTGTGGTCAAACCTGGTAATAAGATAGTGATCCAGATAAATTAAAATAAACAATTTTTAAAACAAACTTTTAATTTTAGAACAGTTTTAGACTTACAGAAGAATTGAAAAGATAGAACAGAGAGTTCTCATAAAGCCCACATCCAATTTTCCCTATTATTAGTATTTTATATTGGTCTGGTACATTTTTCCAATTAATGAATCAACACTGAAATTATTATTAACTGAAGTCCTCAGTTTATCCAGATCTTCTTAGTTTGACCTAACATTGTTAGTTTGTTCCGGCGTCCCTCCCAGGATACTGCATTACATTTTGTTGTCACGTCTTCTTAGGCTCCTCTTGGCTGTGGCTTGTTTTTGATGAGCTTGACAATTTTGAGGGGTACTGGCCATGCGTTGCTCTATTGGAATGTGTCTGATGTTTTTCTCACGGTTAGACTGGGATTATAAATTTTTGTGAGGAAGATCACAAAGGTAAAGTGCCGTGTCCATCACATCATATCAAGGGTCCCATCAAGATGACTCATCACTGTTGATGTTAACCTTGCTCATCTCACTGAGGTCCTGTTTGTCGGACTTCTCCACTGTACAGTTGCTCTTATCCTCGTTTTCATTTGTGACTCTTCAGAAGGAAGTCACTATGTGCAGCCCACATTTAAGGAATGGAGATTTATGTTCCACCTCCTTGAACATAAATGATTTGGATTCTTCTGCTCAGGAGATTTGTTTCTTCTCCCCCATTTATTTATTTATTCAATCATTTATTTATCTTCGTATGGACTCATGGATATTTATTTTACACTTTGGGCTATAATCCAGTGTATGTTCTTCAGTTTGTTGCTCAAATTGTCCCAGCTTTGGCCATTGTGAGCTCCTGCGGTTGTTTCTTGCGCCCCTTTGACATGTCCCCATCATTGCGTTTGTTTGTTTTAGCATTTCCTTACTTTCTGGCACTACAAGATGTTTCAAGCTAGTCTTTTATATTTCGTTTCTCAGTTCGAGAAGCAGCCATTTCTCCAAGAAGCCTGGAGTTCCTTTTATTAGAGAATGGTATTCAAAACCATCATCTGGGCCCTAGATGTGCTCTTTGCTGTGTGAGGGTCATTGCTTATGGGCCCTCTCAGCTGACAGAGCGAGGAAATACATGTATGTCTGCCAATCTGTGCACATACATATTTAAAGCCATGGAATGGATTCTTCCCCAGAGCCTCAGAAGGAATGAAGCTCTGATGACACTTCGTTTTTACGCTGAAAAATACATTTGGAACTTCTGACCTCCCAAAGTGTAAAAGAACAAATTTGTGTTGGGTTAAGTCACTAAGTTTGTGATAACTTATTACAGCAATAATAGAAAACTAATTCAGCTAAAGACAGATGACGTTGAACACGTTTTCCTATGCTTATTTGCCTTTTTATCTTCTTTGGTGAGAGGTCTGTTCAGATCACTTGCCCATTTATTAAATTGGGTTATTTGTTTTTTTATTGTTGAGTTTTAAGAGTTCTTTGTATTCTTTTGGATACAAGTCCTTTGTCAGATATGTATTTTGCAAATATTTTCCCCCAGTCTGTGGCTTGTCTATTCATTTTATTCCGCTAATATTATCTTTTGTAGAGCAGATAATTTTAATTTTAATAAGGTCTAATTTTTCTTTCATGGATTATGCTTTTGGTGTTATATCTAAAACTCATAAACAAATTTAAGATCATATGGATTTTCTCCTAAGTTTTCTTCTAGAAATTTTATAGTTTTGCATTTTACATTTAGGTCTATGGTCCATTTTGAGTTTATTTTTGTGAAAAGTTTGTGCTGAGGTTCATTTTCTTGCATATTGACAAACTCCTTCCTTGACCAAACTTTCTTCAGGCTCCTCTGAGCCCTATTCTTGACTAACACTTGACCTTCCCCAGATAGTGGTTTTTAAAACCATTTTCCAATAAAGACAGCTGTATTCCTTTCTTTCCAATTTGCACAGTTTTTAATTCTTTTTATTTTCTTATTGTACTAACTAGGACTTCCAATATGATTTTGAAAAGGAGTGGCTCCAAGTTCCTGATCTTGGGAGAAAGCATCCAGCCTATCACCATTAAGCATGTTGTCACTTGTAAGATTTTTTTGTGATGTTCTTTATCGAGTTGAGTAATGTCCCCTCTATTCCTAATTTGCTGAAAGTTTTGTCATGAATTGGTATTAGCCTTTGTCGATTACTCTTTATACATCAATTGATATGAGCATACGATTTTTCTTCTTTAGCTGGTTGATATGTAGATTACATTGATTGAATTTGGCATGTTGAACCAGCCTTGCATACCTGGAGTAAATTTCACTTAGTCCTGGTGTGTAATTCTTGTTATACATTGTTGGATTAAATTTGTGACATTTTCTGGGGGATATTAGTGTTTATGTTCGTGAGAGAAATTGGTCTGCAGCTTTCCTTTTTTGTAAGGTCTTTATCTGGCTTTGGTATTGTAGTAATACTGGTCTCAAAAACATGAGTTGTGAGTTAAGAAGTGGTCTCTTTATTTATATTTTTTGGAAGAAATTGTGGCGAATCCAAATTCTCCACAGTGAAGCAGAAGAGGACAACTCTGACGCAGTCCTTCCGAGTGAGAACAAGCACCTTCCTCATCTGAGGAAGACTATAGATATTTCATGTTACTCATAGCTGAATCTAACCCCTTAATAAGTTTTCAACTATGTTTGATTATGTGTTAATAAAACCATGTGGAAGATTACTAATGATTGATTCAATTTCTTTAATATACAAAGTGTATATTATCTATCTCTCCTTGTGTGAATTTTGATAGTTTATGTCTTTCAAGAAATTGGTCCATTTCACCTGAGTTGTCAAATTTGTGGACCTAGAGTATAGTATATGTCATTTTAATGTCCATTAGTGATGACGTCTCTTTTATTTCTAATAATGATAATTCACGTCTTCTCTCTTTTTGACTTGGTTAGCCAGACCAGAGTTTGCTCTGGGGAGTTTTTAAATTATGAATTCAATTTTCTTATCAACTACAGAGCTATTCAGGCTATCTATTTCTTTTTGTGTGCACTGCAGTAGTTGTTTGTTTTGAGGAACTGATCCCTTTCGTCTAAGTTGTCAAATTTATGTGGGTAGAGCTGTTTGCAGTACTTGGTTATTACTCTTTTGATGTCTCTGGGGTCTGAGTGAATATCTTCGTGTTTTATTTCATATATTAGTAATCTGCGTCTTTTCTGTTTTTAATTTGTTAATTTTGCTAGAGTTTATCACTTTTCCTGATCATTTCAAAGAAGCAGCTTTTATTTTTGTTTTTATCTATTATTTTCCAGTTTTCACTTTCATTAGTTACTGCTCTAATTTTTATTATTTCTTTCCTTCTGCTTGTTTCAGGCTTAAACTATTCTTCTTTCTTTAGGTGCCTAAGGTAGAATGTAGGTTATGGATTTTATCTCTTTCTTGTTTTTCAGTGCATGAATTTAATGCTATAAATTTCCCTCTGAACACTGCTTTCACTGTACCCACAAATTTTGATAAGTTGTCTTTTCATTTACTTGAATTTAAAATATTTTTAAAGTTAGAACAGGGATTTTAAAAAATATTAAAATTGCAATACAGCAACAAAAGTTTCTTGTAGAGATACTTTTGAACTCTGAGGATATCCAAGAGTTTGCACTCTCACATTTGAGATACCCTAGAGTAATGAGCAATGACCATTTCTTATGATACACATTGAAATCTGCTTGACTAACAAGTCAAAAATTGGACAACTGTGTTTAGAAGGACACAGCACCATGATTTCTGTACAGTGGCAGGAAAATTTACCCGCTAAAGGAAATCTTTGGTCAAAATGTCACCGAGGTGAAATCAGCACTTGGTGCCAAAGAGTTTCAAGAGGAGTGCACTCCAGGAGAAATCCTGATAGTCACTCTGACAGACGTGAGACTCATTCTGAGGTTCCACAATCACTACTGAGATGATTTGGGTCCTTTCTAGAACAGTAGGAAACCTGAGGACCTGGAGTACTGCTTCTTTCTGATAATGAATAATAGAGAATTAGTTGCCTCCCATTTTGCCAAAGCCATATTTGAAGCTCTACTTTGATAACCACGGAAGTTTTTCCTTTGAGGCTGATCTATTTGCACCTTTTAATTGACTCTGTTTCTCTGCATATATTTTCCATTTTAGGGGTCCTTATTCTGTATTCTTATTCAGTTTAAAAATATTGATTATATGTATACAGAGTAAGCTTCTAAAGATATTTCTTTAACAAAGTAAGTAGAAATGAAGGAGAAATTAGATGAAAGATAAAATAATTTTTTAAATGCCTTGCCAATTTCAGTTTCCCATTTCTAAAATGGGGAAAAGTGACATCTGTCCCCTTACTTTGTTGTGAGGCCTAAGTGTGTTAGCATGTAAAAGCTTAGCTTTCTGGCACCTTATAACTGTTAAGGGATTGTTAGCTCTCTCTCTCTTTCTCTGCTACTAGGTACAGCTGATGTGCAAGGATAATTTAGTTTTGCTTAATTCAGAGTTTCCAAGTCTTCTAATCATCCTCACAATTTTCTCCATCCATCTCCTATATTCCCTCTATACCCTAGAAAGACATTACAGACTAAATTTTGTATCATGAATGGCACATATTTATCTAGCACTTACTGTATGCCTAACCCTGTGCAAAGCGTTCTGAGAGATACATACATGAAATAAACTACTCTCCCCTTTCAGAAACTACAATCTTGTCAGATGGGCAAGATTATCACTAATAAAACAATTAGCGAGCGATATAAGCCAATATTTTATTACGTCTGCAGTGGTTAAATGATAACTGTAAATACCATCAAATGTCCCTTTGACTTTAGGGAAGTTAAGAAATAGTCTGTCCAATAGATTAGTCAAGAGTATCTCATCTGTTGCTTTTATTGGAAGGGAGAGAAGAAGAGTGGAAATGAAAATATCCATGTAATTAATAAACACCAAGATAGCCGAGGTCAATGGCCCTGCAAATTACTTTTTACTGCATAGACACATCAATTCCTCTGATTTGTCTCCTTTGATATTTCTGGAATATGATCTCCATTGGAGTGGAAAGGACTCATTTTTGACTGAATTCCAGAAAGTGATGTCCCTGCCTTGATCTGCGTATGTGTGTGTGTGTGTTCGTGCATGCAGATGTATGTGCACATATAAACATACATATACACACACACAAAGGGGAGGTAAGATCCACTGCTTTGTGCTCAATTCAAATACTTGACTATCTATAGCATTGAAGTGGATAAGGGTGTCATTCACCTAAAACCCCTCAAATCTTTTCCTTCGCCTCCCAAGCCTAATGAACTAACACTTGGTGTTTCCATGAGTCAGGAAGAAGCCTGAGGAAAGTGGCACGTGGGTAGAAACTCAGAATGGAGCTCATTGCACACCAGTGGTAAGCATGCACTGACCTATGTGGGAGCTCCATACTGGTGGTTTTTCTCCCAGGTGGACCATCACAACAGCCTCTTATTACCTGCTTTGATGTTTCTCCAGCTGACGTTATTTGTGTACCACTTTTATGATTTTTTCCATGCTTGTGTACCACTTGTATCATGCTTGTTGAATGTATCGTTTTACTTGTATCATAAAATACTTAATACATTTATTAGAAGCAGCAGTGGTAGTATTACAGGGCATTTTGTGTTATGTCTGCACGTGTAAAACCAGGATCTTGTGGCCTTTCATAGAAGAAACTCATTTAAAAAAAAATTCTCCAAAATGAGTAAAAATATCAAAAAGCACCTAGATTAGATTGCTAGGCACATGTCACACTTTGGGAAGTATGGACATACAGAATAAACAAAGCACACAAAAATCTCAGGGATCTGGCCCCGATTTCTCTCCAGCTTCATCTCTTTCTGAGCCTGCTTCACACACCATGGTTTAGCTTGCTTGAATGATTCATATTTCCTCAACTCACCCTACTTTAGAGGTCTGGCTCACAGCAATTCCTAGGTGCCAGAAAATCTTTCACTCCTTCAATTACCTAGAAAATATCTGCACACCTTTCAGACCCAGGGCATCATCTCTTCCCGGAAGCTTTTACTGACACTCTAAGATGAATTTACTTATTTTTCTATGTCTCCCCCTTTAACACTTAAATGACTTTCTTGTTTTAGTGTTTCTCTTCCTCTACTAGATTACAAATGCTTTCTGGATATCTTGTAGGCACTCAATACTTACAGAAGGAAAAACTGAAGGCAGAGGCAGATGATTGCATAGGATAATCTCTGTGGTACCCCAACAAATTAGTGTTTCTATATTGCTCAAGCTTGAAATTCTGCAAACGGAGATACAATTCCTTGCTTTAAGAATTTGTTTTTGCTGTTAACATTCAATTACCCCTAGGACTGGAATCACTCAGTCATGTTAAAGAGTTACACCCTCTCCTGAGAGGAAATTTCGAGAGGAGCAGATTGGGAGAGAAGGAATGTGAACACCCAGGGGAAGACGGCACCAAAAGCACACAAAAAAATTACAGAAAGAGCTGGTCCATTCAGAGAGTTTACCTATGGATCACCATGTTGATAATTTCAATCAGTGCAGACTAGAGCAATAGAAAGAAGCGTAGGCCATGGGGAAAGTGTTATCCCCGACTCCTACCACAAGTTCAGTCCTGGCTCCAGGGTACAAGTGGTTGTGTGGATGGAGGAAATTCCATGGGAAAAACACAGTATTTGGGTTAGTAGGAAGTAGAATAATATGTATCTTGAGAAGCCTCAGTTTCTGATATTTTTAGAAATAACAGAAACTGTATTCACTAAAAATTGACCTGAAAGTCAAGAGTGTGGTGCCACGGGATGGCAAAGATGTTCATTGTTTTTAGATATGCACAGTTACAAGCCCCTATGTAGGAGAAAAGGAATAAGAAGTAACGGAAAATACTATATTGGAAAATCTAAAAATAATTTCACAGTATCACAGCTGAAGACTGGACCAGCCCGAGGAATTGCAATAATATGACAGCAAATAGCCTGTGCACCTCTTCAACGTGATTTTCTTAGACCTCAGGCAGAAGGAAGTAATTCTGGTCTTTAGCTGAGGTTTGGAAGGTGTAATGCTTCCAATTTAGAACAAACTCTTAGGTCTGTTTGCCACATGTTTTGTTGTTTTTAAACAGTCATTTAATTTTGGGGACATAGTTCTGTGGAGCTCTCTCTCTTTTGTTTCTTTGCTTGCTTCTTTGAGATCATTAATCTTCACAAATAAAATAAGATCCTGGTATGTCACAGAACACGTTTAAAACATATAATATCTGAATTGCTTCTACAGTGAAAGAGAAATAAAAGCAAGAGAGAGCCTAGGCAAAACTACCCCGACATCTAAGGGGATTATGACTATTTTATTTCTTTACGTAAATTTACTTTTCTTTTTTTTCACTAAAGTGTTTCCTTCTATAGTCTTAAGGAAGTTGGGAATCTCTGATGGTGGGCCTGCAAAGGAAGATTTGCTCTTAATTAGGCCGTGTGAGCCTGTTAGATGTTCCTCGCTGTTACGTGGGTTATGTTTCTCCCCTTTTCTCTTTTTCAAGAATTCTGTACAAAGTGAAAAGAACTGTAGAATTTATAACTTTTTATATCCATGTATATTTCAATGATCTGAAACTTGAAATGTACCAGATTGTCGAAATGAATACCTAAATTAACGAAAGGCCATGGAAATGGAAGTTTGGTTACCATCACTGCAAAGGGACCAACTGTCATAATTCTGGCTCAGCTGGGCCTTTAACTTGGGGGGTCCTATTCATTATCTTTGATTTGCCACATAATAAGTGATTCTCTGAGGATACCATATAAGAAAAATATCATCCTGACAAGTTCTGTTATTTCTGCCCCTTCCTTTCTTAGCAATGCAGGTCTCTCATTACTAATAGCAACTAAATTTGAGTGTTCTTTCTGTTCAGTAGCTAGTAGCATCTAATTTTTCCTTTTTAGCAATCACAAACTAAATAATGGAAGAATAGCATATATTTTTAAGTAAAATTACATTACGTTTTTATCTTCTAGGATGAACACACAGTAGATACTCTCTAAGGTGCCCATTTCTGATACTGTGGCTTGTACCATGAATTTAAACACAGAAACCATGCAGTTATTCAGAAAGTTCAATACTGGCTTCAACCGTAAGTTTCAGAAAAGCATATTATACTCTAAAATGTCTAGGCGTTATCTTAGAGTGACACTTTGCTTGGACAATATTTTACTGCATCCAGCTTCTTTTTATTGGCAAATCCCTTGTCATTATTATTACTTCACACCAAGAGCCCATATCGTGCTACAAAACACAGTAAGTAGTAGCGTATGTAAAAACAATTTGTGTTATGGAATTTATATCCTAAAATTCCTTCCCTTTGAGATATGTGAAATCCGAGCTCCTATGGTTGAGGAGCTTGATACTGTGAAAGGTTGTTCGTGCATGTGTGAGTGTGTTGGGGGTGGGGGTGGGGGCGCTGATGGGAAGGCAAGGAAACAGTTTGTAATGGAAGGATTCCCATGATACACGGGCCGATGGAAGTGAAGCATTAAATTCCTGAGCATTTTGAGACACTTTCCCTCTGCATTCAAACTCATAGAGATTACCATAATTCTTCAGAGGAGAAAGGGGTGTTTTTTCAGTTTCCAAGACAGCACGAATAGTGTAAAAGCCCAGTGGAACCTTAGCAAGGAGAGCAGGGAGACAGCATCTAAGCAGAGGCCCTTCATCATACCTTGTGTTTCATTATATGCTACGTGGAGTGAACATGATACTTGTTTTATTAAATTCTAATCATATTTCCCATACAGAGACGTGTGCAGCCAAGCAGACATTTTAAATAGCTGAAGTATAAAAATATAAAAAGATTCAATGTATCAATCTAGTTCAGATATGCGGAGCAATGGCGTAGAGTACGTGCTTCACTATGAACAAAGAGACGGTTCCCAGAGCTGCATCACAAAGTGAAACACTTCCAGGAGCTTTGCATTTCAGCAGCACTGTAAGCAAGCACCTATGATCCCATCTTTTTCTGCTAAATTATAACTTCAAATTCCAAGCACCCGCGAAATTCTCAGGAGTTCGGTTGGAAGAGTTGTGGTCCAAACGCCTCCAGCCGTTCCAGGGACCATGCTCTCTGGCCTGAGAAACCCCAGTCCTGAAAGAATCTGACTCTGCACCTCCACATCTGTGCCCACACAGTCAAGCACAGAGAGGAAGAACCACCCAAAACTGGGGGTATTGGTGCCATTTTGAATCCGTGGTCACCCATCTTAATGGGGTTTTTAACACTTCATAGAAATTCTAATGAGTTTTTTTTGTCAGCTTGCTTTCCAACTCTCTGGAATAGCAATTTAAAACATTTTCCACTCAACTCACATCTGCAATTTACTTTCTTCTTGTTCTCAGCAGATGTCTTCCTTTATAGAAAATGAAAATAGAAACCAGGAAAGCAAACCACCTCAACTTCCTGCCATCATATCTGCAGATCCACCTCAATTTACCCCTTTTCCTTCTCTTCTTCCCTCCTGTCACAAAGTAGAAAGTGTTCCTTCTCCAAGTTACTTCTCCTCTGGCTTTGCTCATCACAGCCACAGTTCTCAGAAGACAAAGCTAGACCCTGCCCAGCAAAGGTCTCCCTTGGATTACCACAGAGGCCTCCTCCATGGCACCAGGTCTTCTCTTGACCCTCTATTGCACCCAAATTGCAACCAGAGTGAGCATGTAAAGCATAACTGGGGTCATGTCACTGCCCACTGTTAAACCTTCTGTTCTGGGCTGAATTGTGTCTCTTTGCAAAATTCCTATGTTGAAGCCCTAGACCCTTCTACCTCAGAATGTGACTGTATTTGGAGTAGACTTTTTAAAGAGGTACTTCAGTTAAAATGTGGTCATTAGGGTGGGCCCAAATCCAATATAACTGGTGGCCTTATAAGAAGAGGAGAATAGCACACAGACTCACATAGAGGGAAGACCACGTGAAGGCACAGGGAGAAGACGGCCATCTACAAGCCAAGGAGAGAGGCCTCAGCAGAAACCAACCCTGCTAACACCTTAATCTTAGACGTTCAGCCTCCAGAAGTGTGAGAAAATAAATTTCTAGGTTGAGCCACCCAGTCTGTAGTATTTAGTTATGGCAGCCCTAGCAAGTGAATACGCCATCCAATGACCCTCCGTTGTCTCTAGGATAAAGTCCATAAGCTCTAATGAAGTTTCTGAGGCCCTGGATGATCTGGCTCATGCTTGCCTCTCCCACCTCATCTTTGGCCACTCTCTGTCCCTCTCTCCACTCTAGCCACACTGGCTTTTGTGTAGTTCATTGAATATGTTATTATCTTTCTTGTTCTGAAATTTTGCATGGACTGTTCCTTCTGCTTGGAATTTTCCTACCTGTTCATGCTATTCATTCACCTAGTCAACATGCTCACCTTTCAAGTCTCAACTTAAATATCACTCCTTAGGGAAGCTGTCCTTGTTCCCTAAGACTAGGTTAGGTCCCTCTGTGGTAATCCTTCATAGAATTTTGCACTTCTATTTTGCAGCCCATGTGACTCCTCAATCAGTTGATTGACATATGTCTTCTCTGCAAGATTGTAACCTCCATGGACTCAGGAACATTTCCATCTTGCTCACTGCCCTATCCACAGCGTGTGTGCTTGTATCTGTCATGTATTTGCTATTCTATATATGTTTGAATGAAGCATCAAAATGAATAGGCTAACAATGGACAGGATCATGACTCTAGAATAAAAACAAACAACTAAAGCACTGCTTTGGACACGGTGTTAGTAAGATTTCTAATCATCAGCAGAATCCAATGAGGTAGATATTTGTTGCTGAAGTTGAAGTAGTGAAGTGATTACCTGTAGAAAAATGTAGTGTTACAGGTTTCATTCAGCTTATCAGAGACAAAGGCTCCTTTTTATTTTCTCAGTCAAATTTATGAAATGTTCAGAATTTGTTAGACTACACATGCACTAGGTCTAATTTATTTTGGGATATAGACGAAATAATTCTATGAAGGACTGATTTTATTTTTTCACCTGAAATTTCTTATCTTTGCAGAAACAGCTAAAATGTGTACAAAATTTGGGCACCATCATAGGCCAGATGGTGATGCATATGTTACTATCACTGGAAATTGGGTTTTCTGCTGCTCTTCATCTCTGGTTTATACCAGAGGGTGGAAACCCTTTAAAAGAAACACTTTGAGTTTCAGAGCCTTTTCTCATGGTGCACTGTGCAAGGGGCTAATCATATGGGAGTCAGTAGTCTGCAAGTGTGGAAGGAACACTGTTAGGGACCACTTTTTGCAGGATGGCCCACGGTTGCTAGAAGAGGTAACTTGTGGTATATATACCTGGTTCAAGAGGAGGGTGGCTATGACAGTAACACCAGGCCAAGAGAAGCCTTTTATGGTGCTTGTGTGATAAGTACAATGGTGCCATCTATTTGTGACTGATATTTTTGATAGGGTTGACTATTCCTGAGTGGGCTGAGGACAAAAAGTGTAATGTAGCCGGCCACCATTCGCACATTTATTTACATGTCAGGGCTTTTGTTCAGATTGTGACTGAAGCCTATTTGTAGAGTCAGGCATAATGAAGTAAACTTCATTGAGATTCACTTCAGGACATATCCAAACAAACAAGATCTTCATTCTGAGCCCATCCGAATGTCCGCAATTTGGTAAATTACTCATTCTATTTGAATGCATTAGTCATCATTTGTGAATGTCATTGAAACTGAATGGACTTCCCTCAAAGCACTATCGAACATTTCCATCATGCTACAAATGCTTGGCTTTTTTAAGACATATTTTTCTGCTTTAAATTTAAAATTTCTGATCCATAAGCCAAATAGGCAACCTGAAAAATAAAGAATCATGTCCAAGTAGTTACTGGGTCTTTATAAAATAAGGGTTTTTTTTGGTTTGAGCAGATTAAGGTCATATCACATACATTAAATGTATAAACCATCATAATCTTCAGATTTAGTCAATACTTAGTAAGCATTTCGGAAATCTTAGTAGATTTTAACATAACTGTCAGTAAGAAATAAAATAGGAAGCATCTTAAGGAAGACAATGCCTCAATATCTTGAAAAACATCTTTTTTAATGTTTTGGTGGGATGAAATCTTTTTATTGAGTGTATTGACTAACAGCAAAAAAAATTTTTAAAGGCCTTGGAAAGAAATACCGCACAGAAAAACTTTTCTGATGTTTTGACATTTAATGTTCTCTTTAAAGTCGAAGGGTTTCAGTAAAACAGCAAAGAGAGAAATCTGACATTTTGCCATTCATCAAGTATTTGCAAGATTTTAAACTTATAGCAATTAAAATTTCCTATACCAACACATTTCACTTGCTGTATGCCATCTGTAAGTCTTTATAATGTATTGCAAATGCAGGATGAAGACAGGAGAGAAAATGAAGAAGAGGCTTACCATTGAACTTCTGAGTGTATTTATGTAATTCTCTAAATTCTGAGTTATCTGGGCCAACGGGATGTCCTGAATTCTCTTTTACATTTCTTAAAGGAGTAATAGAGGCAGTGGTGTCTATAAATCATTATTGCTCAAATGACTAGAATTCTTATTAATTTAGCAAGGAGAAGTTCTCCTCAGGAAATAATCTTTTTAACATTTCTCTCAGCAAATTTCATAAATCAAGAGCTGAGTTTTTAAATGAAGTATTAACATGTTGTCACATGTCTACTAATCCACAGATGGACTCTTGTCTTCATTCTGTATCACAGAAATTTCCCGATGAGCTACATAGGAAACACTAGCTTTCTCCTAAGGGGAAAGCTGGCTATTCTTTTAGAATCTCTGTGCAAAATTTCTTCTTTGATCGAACCATTATATTCCAGCTGTACCTATGCTGTCTACTCTCTCTATGCAGTCCTTGTATTTCAAATCCTAGAGGGCTTTCTTTCAATACAGGAAATGTGTCTTCCCTTTAATAATTCCGACTGGAGGATGATTTGATGCATCATCATATGTATAGTTTGCATTTTTATTTAAGCATGTATTTTTGTGTAGGAAGTATTTATTAGTATACCATTTTTCATCTTGAAATTGAAAGGCTAGATCATTCTTGGAAGGGATACTAAACTTCCTCACACAAACATTCTTTGACTCAAATGCTGCAAAGTTCTGGAGAGGAAAGGAAATGAACAGAATGGTTGCGGGTACCTTGGGTGGAGAGCACTTGCCTTGTCTTCGGGCACCAGCATCTACTCAGCTGCAGTTAACTGCTGCCCTGTAAGAACAGTCCCCGTGTTGTGAAAACATCCAGCTTTACGGGAGTAGTCAGAAACCTGGGCTTTCATTTCAAATCTCCAAAAGTATAAATCGTCCAAAGAACTAAATTCTAAATATTTAATTCTAATTAAAATGCTATGTGAACCAAACAAGTAAGTTTGTGGGTGCCCAGTATGCAATTTCTTCTGTGAAACAGAGGCTATATCATATCTAGAAAGACAATAATATACCATAAGGCTTACCAACTTCATTTACTAACTACATAAAATGTCTATAAAAAGAAATATAAGTTTAAAATGCGTGCCTAGATAACATGTTTGGGAGAAATACCTTGAGTGAGACAGGAACTTGTCCGTCTCCCTACCTCCTTGCCACTGAAGAGTTTTCTGGCTTCAGGGATTGGTTCCATCAGCACCACCCACTTGCTCATCCCGACTCCCACCAGTACAGGTAGAGGGCCTTAACATTTTTTCAATTGTCACTTCCGTGCTCACTATCCAGGAAACTATGCTTTTTGGTTTATGGTTTATGGACATCCAGGAATGTTATGAGAGTCAAAGATGTTACTCAAGGAAATTTCCAGGTCATGGGCAATATTATTTATGCTGAGCACATACTGAGGAAAGTGATGGCAGAGAGGAGAACTCTCTGCCAGACAATAGCAGAAAGTTGGAAAGAATGGCTCTCAGCCTTGTTGGCCGCAATGTGCAGGGGACAAGTGAGAGCTGGACAGTTTACATATGATCACTCAGCTCCTAGGCAGCCCCAAAGCACCAGTGATCATAGACACTGAGTAGTCTACTGATGCAGATTCACCTTCCACGTTGCTGAAGAATTGAGAGTAAGGCCCTTTGCAGAAACATTCCTCATCTCTTCTGTGTCCCTATCTTCCTCCACCCCACCTCTCAACATCTCTGCTCTCACCATATCTCTTTCTGGTGAGAAGAGACTTCATTTCTCTTACACCAGATGTTTCTCCCCCAAATTTGTGCATGCCCTAAGGCTTCTCCATATCCTTAAGAATTTAGAAATAAACTCTAGAAGATTCTTCTTTTTACGACTTTTCACTCTGTCACATTCATCTCT
The DNA here is from genome assembly GCF_037783145.1 of Equus przewalskii. Taxonomy (NCBI): domain Eukaryota; kingdom Metazoa; phylum Chordata; class Mammalia; order Perissodactyla; family Equidae; genus Equus; species Equus przewalskii. Next base: position 61,874,125 of record NC_091839.1, on the reverse strand, counting down.
GAGACAGTGAGCACATTGAGTCGGCTACTTGAATAGAGAGGAGGAAAACCTCTGAACACCAAGATAAAAAAATTTTAAAAATGCTATCCTCCTACACAAATATGTTTACAGCTATTCTAATTTTTATTTGTATTAATTCACAAATTTGGTATAGTAATCTTTTGGCCTATAAAAGAAAATCACATATTCAAAATAAAATTCTATTTGAATGAATGAAATTTCTCTGTATTTCTTCCTTTTAGGCCTTTTAAAAGGGAGGTGAAGTTTGCAGACAGTCTTCAGTCATGGGCCCTTCCTTCTGCTCTTAAGGCACAGGAGAAATACACTTGAAAATACGTAGGAAACAAATTGTTTCCTAACATTAAGCGCCATCTACTATTAAGAGTATTACAAACTATCAAGTGCTCTTAAACCAGTAAGTAATGAAGTCTGTAGTACTATACCCAACTGAACATCTTATAGAGAAGAAACCACATTGTTAAAATTTGGATCTATTAATTTTCTGGCAAATAATTATAAATCTCCCTAAGTGACAAGGGAGAAAGAAAAACATAGGTCTATTTGACTCCGCTGTTTGTCAATTCTTGTAAGTTTCAAAAAAAAGAATTCAATAAAATTCTCACCTCAGTTACCATATCATCAAAGTCATCACACATATTTCTTTCACCTGCCAGAAAAACCCTCTTAGGTGTCATTGCCTGAATGCACAAGGAGTTTTAAAAAAATGAATAAATGAGACGAGGAAAATATCTGCTGATGCCTTTAGGAACACTTTGGCAAGAGGTGGGGAAAATAAAAAAGAACTCTGTTTTAAGTGCTTATATCTCAGTTATTCTCACTTCTTTCAGCCCCCCTGTTAACATTCAACACAGTTATGACTGCTTTAGCTTCCACATTTCTCACCTTAAAATATTACTTGTTTCACATGATAATAAATTATTGTATGTCAGATATCAAGAACTTTCACATGCTATATTGCATTATTATAATTTATTAATTTATTCAAATTAGTGAGCATTTATTATGGTAGATATTGTATGCTAGGTTTTTTGACATAATAAACATGAATAAGCGAGAGCTCGCAATAGAGTTGGGGAAGTGGGATGCATAAATGTGGTTATAATACGCTGTCGAATGTATTGTAATAGATGTAAGCAGGTTGCTCTGACAGATCATAAGAGTTAGAGAAGGCTTCCCAGGAGAGATGACTCTTTTGTTCAGCATTCAAGAGCAGGTGGTCATCAGCCAGATGGAGGTGAGGACCAGCACATGCTAAATTAGAAGAGCTGTGTACCTACAAGTACATCAGTAGAAGGAGAACATAGGGTGCAACATGGAGAATACTGCAAGAAAAGGTTTACAGGGAGGCTAAGTATGAAAGGCCTCATAGTTCATGGTAGGGCTTGTAGCTTTTACTGTAGTGTGGGACCATAGGAGGTTTTTAACCAGCAGCATACTTGTTCAGATTATCATAGTGGAAAACACTCTCTGGCTGCAGCTTGAGAGACCGCATTGGAAATAGGCAAGAGTGCCAATGGGGAGGCCAGCTATGAAGGTTTGTTGAAATCCAGGATGAAGCCCGAACAGGGCAATGGTAACAGAGATGGAGAAGAGGGGGAAGACTCAAGAACTGTTTACAAGGTAGAAATGGTAGACGTGACTCAGTGATTTTTGGATCTGAAGAGTAGGGAAAGGGAGTCTAAGATTCTGTCTTTGACAACTGGATGCATATTGGTGCCAGAAACCAGCATAGAGAATTCAAGAAGAGGATGAAATTCTACATGGGGGATGGTGAGTTTATTTTTAGATACATCTAGTGGAAATACCTGAGATTTATCCGAAATCAGATGTATCTTGAGTAGTTGGGTGAGGGTTTAGTTCAGATGTGGGTGAAAGATAAAGATCTGAGATTTACCACGTCTTAGTTGAAGCTATGAAAGTGGATGAGATAAATCAGGAAAATGTATAGAAGATGGTTTAAAAATTGTAGAACTGGGAAACATTAGCATTTAAGGAGTAGGCAGAGGAAATGGAGACGGCAGGTAAAAGTTAGATATAAATCCAGAAGATTAGAGCCCTAAAAACCAAGAGGTAAAGGGATGTCGTAAGTGAAAGTAGTCATTTGTGTCAAATTCTGCAAAGAGATTGGGCAATAGAACAATTAAAAAGAATTATTGAGATTTAGCATGGTGGTGGTCATTGGCGACCCTTGGGTAGCTCTTTCAATGTATGGTAGAGACAGTAGCCAGACTTTAGGACTTTGAGTATTGATTGAATTGTGAGGGGTCATTGAACATGGTTATGTGGCGTGTGTCTTGCATGCCCAGCCAAGTAGGTGAATGTGGGCTAAAAATACCTATTTGGTCCATCCAGTGAGTCATATGCCCTGGCACAAGGTAATATACATCCTGAGGAATGGGCAACTTTTTCTAATATTTGCAAAGGCATTGATGGGTTAGCTGAGGGCTGAGGGAAGAAGCTGTTTGCCAGTAATATTAACCGTGAAGAAGAAAAGGAGGGTAATAGCTAGAGGGATGTAAGATTTGTTTGATTTTTTAAAGATCACCTAGACTTGGACATACTTTAAGGCTAGAGACTGAGACATGGTGGAAACAGAGAGTTTAGAGACAAGTGAAAACAAAAACATAGTAAACAGAGGCCCTGAGGAGGCAGGAGAGAATGGGATCTAGAGACAGTTAAAAAAACTAGACTTGGATAGGAGGAGAGATTCCTCTTTTATTGATATGGAGAAAAGGAGATAATAATGGGAAAAGATACAGATAAATTCATGGGTGAAGGGAAATAGCAAAAAAAGTAAATAAATGAATAAGGAACTAAAAACAAGCAGAAATAAAACAAATCGTGGCCAAAAGAAACCAATTAGGAGTACTAAAAATTATAGATTTGCTCACTGAAAAAAGTCAATAGGCTGCTCCAGACACAAAGGGAGACTAAATAGATAACCCAGCAGTTTGTCCAGAATGTAGTTAAGGAAAGAAAGAGAGAAATTTTAGAAAGAAAAAAGAAGCTAAGACATGGAAGGTAGCGTGAAGAGGTCTGCAGATGTTTAAAAGAAATCCCAGGAGAAGTTAATACAAGGAATGGCCTGTAAACAATATTAAAAGGGATAATACAAGAAAATTTTCTAGAATTGAGGATACAAGCTCTGAATTAAAGGGTTCACACCAGCTGCCAAACAGTTTGAATAAAAAACAAATTGTGATTGTGATAGACCAGAAATAAAGAAGAAATATTCAAAGCTACAAGAGGGAAGACAGTTTACCTATTGTGCTCACAAATCTTTCCTCTCTACCCTTGCCAGGGTGGCTGGTATAAACTTCCCTGGTCCCTTGAATTTGGACTTGGCCAATGGAATACCATTAGAACTAACAGTGTATAAGTGCCAAGTACAGAGTCCTCTCGAGGAGTTTGAATTCTTTCATTAAGGGCGTGGCCCTGGTAGGCTATTCCTTCAGCCTGGGTCCTTGGATCAAGACAGGAGAAACAGACCTAGACATAACTGAAAGCTTAGAACCCCTTTAGGCCCATGTAAGCCTGGTCAAGATCAGCTGAAGTGCAGTCAATTTATAGGCTTGTGAGTATGAAATAAGTGAATGCTACGTCACTGAGGTTACGCAGGATTTTTTGGTTATGTAATATTACTGAAGCAGAAATCTAACTGATAAACCTACAAAGAAACAATAATTAAACTAAAAATTTATTTCTCATTGAGATTAAAAAATAACAAAAGCTGAAGAAGTAATATCCTAAAAGGCATAAAAGAATAAAATGGTCAACCTAGTATTTCTACCAGCTTGACTATCTTCAAAATTGTTTGTGAAATAAAGACGTTTTCAAACATGTATAAGCTATGAGACTATATAGCTCATGGATTTTCACTGAAAAACTACTAAAGAATGTCCTTCATAATGTATCCAGAGAGAAGGAATAAGGTACATTCTGAAGCTATTCACAATTATAGTAAATTTAAAAACTATTATAAATGTAACTGATATAAAAATAATAATTTTTCTTTTAAAAAATGTGTAATTCCAAACAATGATAAAGAAAATGTGTGTATTTACATGTGCATGTGTAGGAGTGTGGCCAGTATATAAGATTATATATATATGTGTATATCAGATTATATATGTGTGTATATATATACACACATACAGACACACAGTTATATATATTTATACATATATAATTTATTTATGTATATGTAGTTCATATGTAGATAGCTTCTAAAATATCAGAAGATTAAAAAAAGGTGAGGGGGATGACTAAAAGCATATAAAATGGGAAAACGATGGTAGAAATAACCCTAAATGTATCAGCAATTTCAATAAATATAAAAGGACTGTACCTGCTATTAAAGAAAAGTCAGTTGGGATTTCAAAACAAACAAACAAAAACACTCTCACATATTACTGATAAGAGATTCACCTAAGCCAAATGAGTCAGAATTGCTGAAAATAAAGAGATGTAAAACGATATAGCATAAAATTCTAACCAAGTTAAGCATATAGAATAATATTAATATCAGACAAAATAACATTCAGGGAAAAAAGACTAATAGGCATAGCTAGGGATAGTAGATACTTATAAATAAACTTCTAGCAAGATACAGTAATCATTTACTTTTTGCCTGTAGCAATGACTTCAAATTATCTAATGCAAAATGGATAAAATTTCAAGGAGAAATTGACAAACAGTAACTTTAGTAGCAGATTTTCATGTATTTTTTAGAAACCAATAGATTAAACTGACAAAAACTTAGTGAGTCTATAGAAGATTTGAACAATAAAATTAGTAAATGGAATACATATCATTCTATTATTCTATTATATACATTTATTTTTTCAAACTCAGATGGACTTAAAAAATTGACCTTTAAAGGCCATAAACTCAAAAAATTCCAGAGAAAACATACAGATTATTTTCTCTGACCACAATTTAATGGTATCAGAAATTAACATACAAAATGGCTAATTCTCTTCCCCAATACTTCTTAAAAAAAAAAGAAAATTAAATAATTTATAGATTAAAATACCTGGAAATCACTGGAAATTAGAAAGTATTAAGAACTAAAAGAAATTGAAAATATTATATAAAATATCATGGGATGCCCCTGGGGACCAGAAACTCCATCTCTGCCTTAATTCCAGACCTCAGAAAAAGATTTATAACTTTAAGCTATATTATTAAAAATTAATAAAATTGGAAAATAACTTATTTAAGCATTCAAGAACTAGACTCCAATCAAGAACTAGAGCATAGGAAATAATAAATTAAAAGTATAAATTATTGAAATAGAAACAAAAACCAACAATAGTAAAACGAATAGAGATATTTAAAGCAAGAAACTCAGTCTTGGTAAACATGAACAAAACAGACAAAGTTGAAGTAAGATTAACATGAAAAAAAGTAAAAAACATATAACTATAGAGTAGACTTTTTAAAACATCACGATACATTTTTAAAATCAAGACAACTGCACCAATAAATTAGCAAATTAATATAAAATAAACAATTTTCTAGAAAAACATAAACAAAATTGAATGAAGAAAAAATTAAATCATCAGTCAATAATTATTTATTCCAAAATAAACTAGTTTTAAATTGTTTTAGAGATGAATTTTATCAAATTTAAAAGGAACAGACAATTCCTATATCATAAAATTTGCTTCTAAGAAAGGAAAAGAGAAAATGCCATCAAATTCATTGTATGTAGCCTTAACATGTACCCTACACTAGGACAGCATAAGAAAAGTCAGGTCAGCCTCATTATTCAACATTCACGCAGAACTACTTAATAACCCATAGTTCACAATTCAAATATTTGCAGGCAGTCAGGTGGATAAGATAAATGAGTGAAGCATGTTCAGTGGGGATCAAAAAGGTGGTGTAGGGACCATGGCATATAGAAAGACACACATGAACATATTGTTGTAAGCTTGTGAGAACACACCCTTAGTTTTGTTAAGATTGGCTAATTTTTTTTAAAGGTGAATCTGGAAATCTCTATGTATAATCTCCTGATTTTTAGACGTTGACAACACATTCAATTTTTGTTTCCCAACATTTTGTGGGCCAGCTACACATGTCCATGGGCTGCATTTGGTTGGAGAGCCAGAAACAGCTCTGGTTGACTATTTCCCAACGTGGCTATGAGGTGCTACAAGGAGGCTGGAGAGACAGTGGATCCATCCATTCTCCCAGACCTCTCATTGCTCAGTTGATGGCCAGAGCCTCCAGTTGGCTACGGCCCAGTTTCTGACTTGTAGCCAGAGATGCGACCACTGAGTCAGCACGGGGGCTTGGCCTCCTCACTGCCCCGCATGAAGCTGTTTGATTATCTTGTGCGGCCCAATCACTTTTCTTCACATTTTGCCATTTCTGCTCAAATATGTCCATCAATTTTTAAGTCCAATCCCAAATAATTTTGCCAACATCTTACAAGTCTCTTCTTCTGCCTTGTTTTTCAAAGGTCTGATGGGAATGAGGTGGCTCTTTTCCTTTGGGGTAGGTGTGGTCTGTCATGATCCCGTAAAGTTATTTTATGAACTTTAAGGTAAAAACTAACGTCTGCAAATATCTTCCCTCAACTAAGGAGGATCTTTTCAAGAGAACCCAGAGCAAAAACATTGTCTGAAAATTGTCCTTCATCAGGAAAATCTGGCATTATTTAATTCTGTGATGTCATCTCTAGTGAGCAGAACATATGAAACCAATATTCTTTTTTGTATTCAGTGATTGTTGACCCATTATTAGTCTATTGCTACATGACCCAATGTTGTAGATTTGTTTAAAGGATTTTGACGAATTATTATTTCTTTTGCTTTTGTTATTCCTAGTGAGTTGCAACATTGACACATAAGGGTTCTCTCCACATTTGGAGTTGTGCCAGTAACTCAATACCAAGATCACAATCAGAAACAACTCAAATATATTCTGTAATAATATGGGGGGCCTGTCGGAACTGGCCTATAGCTTACCAGGAAACATCAGCCTTTTATACACCAGAAAATCAGGTTACTTTTAAGGCAATCCTCCTGTTGCAAACTTTCTTAATCAGAATATGTCTGTACACAGAAGAGAAAGAGGAAGCCTGGGGCACTTAGCTTAACATTTCTAGCTTTAAACTTGCTTTGGCCTGCTATATTAAGATAATTGACGCCAGGATGCTATGCAAAGGGCTCAGTTCTCTAGTTTGTTTTCCTATTTTCACATTTTGCTTTGCACGTTGTGATACAGTCTGTGTCAGGAAATAGGATGGAAAGTATGGTTCTTATTCTAGGCATATTGTGGGGAATCTAGGGGATTCTTAGAGTGGGTACACGTACTTTTTTTTTTAACCATAAAAAGGAAAGACTTTTAAAAAATTATGATTATCTGGCCAATACTTCTCAGTTTTGATACTGCCTACATTCTGAAGCTGCCTTTATTCTGCCTGCAGAATAAGACCTATGTGAACTATGAACATTCATGTGTAGAAATGAACTTGAGCAAGTATATTTTCTATTTTACTTAGCATTCACAACCAAAACAGGGCTATTTTTAATGACTACAATCAACTGCCTTCATGCCTAAGTCTAAGCTTCCTAAATCAGAAAGTGCCAGAAATTACACTTTGAACCTCCAAATAGTGTGAGTTGAACAGAAGTGTATTTTTAGATACCAAATGTGCTCTCATATCCTTCCAACTCTGCAAAATCAAACAAGCAGGAATTTCATTATCTGGGCGTTCAGCCTTTGTCCCTCACAACTGGCCCTGTCTTCCTGTGAGCCTGTTCCACTGCGCCAGACAGAGCCATAACTGTCTCTCAGGGTTCATTTCCATCGTACCACTCCCCCGCCTCCAGGGCCCTCCCTCGCCCTCTCCCCTCCCAGCAGCAAAATGCTTCAACAGAAGGGAGAGAAGACTCAAAGAATCCCCCTTTACTAAGTAGAACTAAGATGGATTGTGTCCGAGTTTAGAGCCCCGTTGTTGCTTTGGCATGAAATCACTGCCCTTGGTTTCTGCCAAGGCGGGTGTCAGCTGGTGAATTATAACACTGGCAGACAGGACTGAGATAAGCAAAAAATACAATGACAGCTGCTACACAGAACTATTCTTTCTGGCCTAGTGAATACAAAAATACATTGTGTAAATAAAGACAGACAGCTTCATTATGCAATTGTCTACTACTGTGTCACTGCGAAAGAACAAGTATTGATTCTGGAAAATATATCCAGACTCTTCAATCTAATATGGTCTTGCTCTTGGCATGCATGCGGCATTAAGGAAAGTAACCATCTAATCTAACTGCCTAACATTAGAGCTGAACCAATATGTAAATTTAGTATAATGTCTCATTACTTTAGATATTTGAAATTCTGCTTTTTCTAAAAAGCTATTTTGCATTCAAGTCCACGACCATATATATATATATATATTTTTTTAAAAGCAGAATTCTAGGGCTTTGACCGGGTTTTCATAAATTATAACGAAAGCAGTGTATTAGTCTGCTCAGGTTGCCATAACAAGATTCCATAAATCCAATACCAAATACTATAAAACAAAATACTATTAAAATACTGGGTGCCTTAAACTACAGCAGATTATTTTCTCACAGGGATGGGTGCTGGAAGTCCCAGATCAAGGTCTAGCAGGGTCACTCTGTGGTGAGGACTCTCTTCCTGGCTTGCAAGATGTCTGCCTTCTCACCATGTCCTCGGACGGCAGAGAAAACAAGAGCAAGCTCTCAGGTGTCTCTCCTTATCAGGACACTAATCCTATTGGATCAAGGCCCCAGCCTCATGACCCCATTTAGCCTTAATTATTTCCTTAGAGGCCCATCTCCAAATACAACCACAACCATGTGTTTACAGTTTCAGCATATGAATTTGGCGGGACACAAACATTCAATCCATAACGGTGTGTTTGGGCTAACTTGACTTTTGTTATAAATAAACTGCTTAATGGACTTAACCATTTATTTTCCGGTTAGTGATTCCTAATATACTAAATAGCATTTTCAGTAAGATATTATGTAGTGACTATCTTTTCTTATTTATTAACACACTACTAGGAATTAAGCTGGAGAAGCAAGACGTGTATAGCGCAGTCTTCAAAGTATGGTTCACAGACACCTGTGGGTCCCCACTACCTATCTGGCAAGGTCGAATCTGTTTTCAGAATAATACTCAGTTGCTGTTTGTCTTTTTCGTGTGTTGATAGTCACACTGATGGTGCAAAAGTGATGGGGGTAAAATTGCTAGCGGCTTAACCTGAATTGAGGCAGTAACAGTCACCTGCATGGGTAGTAAGTAATAGAGTGACTACTTGTGCAGTGGGTGTCACTGCCTCGATTCAGGTTAAGGTGCCAGCAATTTTACCCTCATGCCTTTCGCACCACCAGTGTGAATGCACATGCTGCGCACTGAAGTGCTGTGATTGATGGTAATCCTGAGAAAAAAAACATTTGCGTGATTGTTTGGGTTGTAAACTGAACTGGCCAGTTTTTTTCATGAAACACTACTTTTACTTGAAAGAACAATTGACAAAACAAATTATAGTTATTCAGACGTGGGTATTTGGCAGATATTTTCTTGAAAACCGGTGAAGTGAGCACAACACTTCAAGGAAAGCGACTGGCAGAATTTGTTTCCAATGATAAAATTCAAGCTTTCAAGGGAAAATTCAAATTTTGGAAAACCTGTATTTATCATTGTGGTTTGAAAGTACTTAAAAGACTTAAACAATGTGATTGTTTTTAATCTTATGTAAAGAAATGTGTCCACGTTTAGAAGCTGCATAATTCAGTGGGCCAATATTTTCTCTATGATCCATGCTTGATGTCACATAATCATTCATGAATAAAGGAATCATTCGGCATGCAGTGTAGACCAATGGATTTCAAACTAATAGAGTACAAAAATTTTCCTGATATGGTTTCAAATTCCATTGGAGCTAAACTTTAAGAGACTGCCTCTGATTGAGCTTTTGGCATAATATCAAGTGACTATCTATAACATCTACAAAAGCTATTGACATACCGCTCCCTTATCCATCTACATGTCCGTATGAGGCTGGCTTTTCTTTGTCTACTTTAACCAAAAAAATATATTTTGACAGATCGAGCAGAAGCTGATCTGAGACTCCAGCTGTCTTCTATTAAGCCAGACATTAGAGAGATTTGGCAAACATGTAAAACAACGTCACTCTTCCTAATAATTTTTTTTTGTTTTGAAAAGAATTGTTACTTTTTGGTAAAAAATGTGTTATCTGTGTTAGCATGTAATGACTTTATTATTATTGATTTAAATGAATTAATGAATATTATTTTATAAAATGTTTAGTTTTATGATAAACCTTGAGAGAGAGAGCCCACATGAACAAAATCTCTTTGGGGTCCTCCATAGTTTTTAACCGTGTAAAGGGCTCTGGGATCAAAACAGCATGAGAATCACTGGTGTAGAGGAAAGATCACAGTTGGCAACTGGAAACCGTTATTTTTTTTTTTAAATATAACTTCTGCTAGCTATTTTGTGAGTTGGAGTGTGTTACATAATTCTGAGCTGTAGTTCCCTCACATAAAATAGAGATAATGAGGCCTACTTCACATGGTTTTTGTAGGGATTTATTTAATGAGATAATGACCATGAAAGCACTTCATAAATGATACAGTGCTAAACAATTTCAGTTGCTGTGTTGATGTTTGTCTCCAGCATGGACTTACAGGACTGGCAAGATACTGAAAGCTCACAGAATTTTCCATTATCTCTTTGTGCTTGTTTTGCCCCTCTTAATCCTACTCATCAACAACAACAAAACAGAGGATGCACATGAGCCTTTTATTCAAGACTCTCTACAACACAGCCCCAATTTCCTTATGCCCAGCTACCTTGCACCACTGCTGTATGTGATGAGGTCTCAGAGAAGCTCTGGACAAGGGAGCTCCACTTTCAGGTCCCATGCTGCCCTTTCTGCTCATGCTCTTCTCTCTGCCTGGGATGGAACACAGCACTCCTGCATCTTCAAGACCTGCTTCAAAATCCTTATGAAGCCATACCTGCCCCTCCCTCCCCTCCTGAATTTGGAAATGATTTTTCTCATTTTTGACTCTGCCTATTAATTTAGCTTCTTTACATGGGCTTCTCCTGCTTCATTTGCCTTTGCAGTTATCAAGCTCAGGCGATTTCTCTTGCACCATGATTCTCATCGAAAGATTTTGTTAAGCTCACCTCTGTTATTCTCTACAGAGAGTATTGCTCACAGGAAGTATTTAATATATTTGCATTGAGTAGAATTGAACTAATAAATATACCAAGGCCTTTTTTTATATGGTGAAAATAATTTGTTTATAAGGGACAAGGCAGCATATGAGGCTCAAATTCTTTTGAAGTCTGAAAACTATTCTCTTAGCGTGCATTGTCGGGGGAATGTCAAAAGATTATTTGTGATTTTCTTATTGAAGCAGACAAATATTACTTCCCTCTCCCATCTCTCTCATAACTTCCTGTCGCTCGTGATACATACGTCACAGCTTTGTAACATGCTTGTGTTTCCATGCGTCAGTTCAGTGAATTGATTCAATAAATTGAACCGAAAAAAAAAACCATTCAAACTGTAGTCCATTTCAGAAACTTTATTTTGCTTTTATTTCCCATTTTTTGCTTTTCGGGAATTTGCTTTTGTAAAGATTATTGAATTACGTTTTCAGATCTTGAAAGATCCCTAGGTTTTAAATCATGTTTAAATACGGCCATATGGATTCCCTGCCCATCTTGGTAAACTGTTAGATTAGTGTCGGGTAGTGCTGACCAATAGGACTTTTTACAATAATGGAAATATTCTCCATTTGTGCTGTCTAGCACAATAACTACCTCAAAAGTGGCTTTTGAGACCATGAAATGTGGCAATTGCAACCAAGGAACTCCATTTTTGTTTCTTTTCAGTTCAATTAATTAAAGTTTAAATCTAAATTAAATTTAAATTTAAAAGCAGTCACTAGTGCCACTGCATTTGAGTGCACAGCTGTAGACTAAGAGTCAAAACCTTTTGCCTGTCTGGGACAACTGGCCCAGGAAATGGCAAATTGAGAGAATCAATCTAAAAGTAACCAGAACTACTCTTTTTTCTTGAGGAAATACAACGAAGGAAATGCCTTTTATTTTTAAATGGTGAGAGACCACTTATGGTAAGAGACAAACAACAGAGAAGTTGGAAGCACAAAAACAGATATATGAAATGACCAATATACACTTAAACTAAAAACCGAGGGAAAGGAAAAGGAAGACAGAACACGCTGGGATTCTGAGTTAGATACACTTCCACCTTACCCTCCTTCCGATTATGTCTCCAGGTGATCACTTCCAATCTTACCCTTTTATATTCCTGTCATTCACTACTCATCATTCTCTAATTGCTTTCTTTCATCAAACTTAAAAAGAATTGGTGTTTCCTAAGATAATTCTAGAATTTCACTATGATCAAATGAATTCACTGTGTTGCCACATAACGTCCACAAAAATATTATCCTGAGGCATGCACAAAAGTCAGTCAAGGGCAGGCATGAGTGTGGGTTTATTTAGAAGCATGAAGAAAGGAAGTATCAGAAAAATAGTATTCTTATTAATTGAGAAAGAGAAAGAGAAATAAGCACTGCTTTAAGTTTAATGGGAAATTTGGATACTTAAGAGAAGTTGCCACTTCTTCCTCAATCCCCTCATTGCTTTATTAAATAATCTATGAAGCTGTAAAATTTAAGATGTTGATAATTGTCAAACATGTTTAGTAAAGGTCATGAGGTTCCATAAGGAAAAGTTAATAGTGTTTGCTCCTTAGTAATCTCTAGACTGTAGGTAATATTGATTCAGCTACATCTGCTAAAGCAGGTGGTAGGCCTAATGATCACTTTAACAAGAAATCAAATCCACAGCATTACTGCAAAAACTGATAATGTTCTTAAAGACCATCCCTAAAGTTGAGAAAGCAGTACACTGGAAATATTGCATACGACCTCAGCTAAGGAAGCCATATAGTTGAAAATAGAATAAACTTAATTTATGCTCTAAGAATACTCCTCAAAATTTTCAACACTCTCAAAACCCTTTAAGCAGTTATAAATTTATAATATTGCCAAAATTTCACTAGTATTAAAAAAAACCAACTCAGTAAAAAGGAACTTTGAAGTCAATTTCATTAGGCATTGTCTGAAAAAGGCAGTGTTTTTTAAACAAATCGTCCCAGAACATTATGAAATCAGTTTAAGAGGTCTCAATAGCAGTGTTTATCTCTTTAAGTGAAATAAGATGGGATAGACTGGAGCTTACTGCATGCAGGAAGGGTATCATTTAGATAAACATACATTTATTTGTACATTGGTTATATTGTATAATGTTTTTCTATTGTGAGTTACTTGGCCAAAGACTGTTCTATTAAACATTCAATTGATTTAGTGCTATTTCAAAACAGGACTGAAACTTCTACAGACTGAAGCACACATTTTTTTTTTCTTGACAATGGACAAAAATTTTTTAACATATTTTTAAATATATTTTCTTGTTGATATTTTTGGGTTAAAAAGATAGTGAAGTTATGAGGGTTTCTTGAATTTAAAATATGAATATAGGGGCTATCTGGGTATTTACCATTTGAGTTTCTGTAGTTAATTGGTGCTGGGTATTCTGCCGCCTCTGTCAGTCTTGAAATACACGCGGTTCAGTTCTGGGAAATTTTCTTGAATTATTTCTTTGGTCATTTCCTTCCCTCTCTTTCTTTTGTTCTCCTTTTCAGGAACTTTTCTTTGGAGGTATCCCTAACGGACTAATTAGCTAATTTCTCGTCTGTTATTTTCTATTGATGTGTCATTGTCTTTTGCTATACCTTCTGGAAGATTTTGTCATCTTTATCATCTAAACCTTCAATTAGGTATTTCATTTCTTCTACCATACTTTTAAAATCTAAGAGCACCTCCTTCCCATTTTTTTTTGGATGCTCCTTTTTAGGGAGCCTATGCCTCCAACCGTGAACTTCACAAAAATTGCTCAGCTTTTTTCTCCCCCATTACGTGGGCCTGGATGGCCAGCGCTGCCTGGAGTTGGATATTTCCCTTTCTCCAAGTCAATTAGGCTCTGATTTTACACCAGCAGATTAGGATCTGGTTAATTAGTTTCTCTTGAGGGCAGGCTGTGTTATGGAGAACAGAGTGCTCCCGCATGTTGCAAAGTGGTTCCTTTTCCCCTCCGTCTCTGGGAAGACTGAGGGGATTTTTCTCCAATATTTACGTGAGTGCCTGCTTGAGCTCCTGGAGCTAAAACTTGCAAACTTGTGGAGGTACCCTCCTACGACTGGGTTCCACTGGAGTTTTTAACCCTCAGAGTTGTCCACACTAAACCTCCAGCAATTAGCAATGACAATTCAGTTTGTCCTACTCCTGCACTGCCGATGGCCACTCCTGAGTCTCTGCTCTGGTAAGCTGTAAATATGTTTCTTTTTTTATAGCATCTTGTTTCATGGTTGGAATGTGTTCTCTTAGCTCTAAAAGATACACAATTTTTAAGTTAGTTCACCGCCATGCCTAAATCTCTGTTTCCTCTGCTTTACTCCTTTGCTGTTTTGGACTGTTTTTCACACTGACTGCTGCTGTGAAATGTCTGGTTATTTTTAACTGTTGGCTCCAACCTAAGGGTATAGTGCTGCTGAAAAGCTGATTGGAACCGCTGTGTATGTGGGTAGGTCCAGTAGCCAGTGGTCTTCATTGTAGAATGAGCCACCTGGGCTTTGTGTTTGTAGAATGACATGTCACTGTCTTAGATTTTTGCTGTTTGCCTTCTCTTTCCGTCCTTGAGTCGAGACCCTTTGAACTTTTATACGAATTTTAGAATGTTATTTCTGTACTTTATGTAAAATTTAGAATTCGTTTTTTTACTTTCCACAAAAGAAAACCCTGCTTGGATTTTAGTTGAATTTTGCAATCCTTAAGCGCAGCACCCACCCACTTCCCATTTATTTAGGTTTTTACTTGTTCTCAGTAATGTTTCCGAGTTTTCTCTGTAGAGATCTTGCACCTCTTTCATTAGACTTATTTCTGGATATTTGATGTTTTATAATTTGCTTTAATACATGGTGTTATTTTGAAAAATCTTTTTCTAATTGCTTGTTGCAAGTATATAGGAATAAAATTTATATATATTGAACTTTTTTCAATAAACTTCATAAATTAACTTTTTAATTCTATTAATTTGTCTATTTATTCTTTTGTAATTTCTCCCTATGCAATCATGTTGTCTGCTAATAAAAGTAGTTTTCACTCTTCCTTTGCCATCCATATACCTTTTATTTCTTCTTCTTGACTCATTGCACTGGCTATGCTAACTATGGAGTGCGACTAGCAGGCCTTCTTATCTCATTCTGCATCAATGTAAACCATTCTGTAATTGAGCAAGAAGTATGATAGTTTTCTTTCCTTTAAAGATACTTATCAGCTTAAGGAAGTTTCCTTATATGCTTTGTTTATGGTACATTTTTAAATAATCATTGGGTGTTGAATTTTATCAATGGCTTTTCTGCATCTAAGATTATCATATGATTTTTTTGTCTTATCCTTTTAATGTGGTGAATAAAATGGATTGATTTTTCAAATGTCAAATTAATTTTGCATTCTTGAAATAAACCCATTTGGGTCATCATATATTATTTCTATATATTGCTAGACTTTGCTAATATTTTGTTTATGATTTTCATGTGTTCATGAAAGTGATTTATCTGTTGATTGGACATTTTCCCTTTCTTATAAAGTCTTCATCAGGTTTTGGTATCAAAATCGCTAAATATTTCCTCCATTTTTGATTGCTAGAAAAGTTGTGTGAGATTGGTTTTATAATTTTCTTAAATGTTTAGTAGAAATAAATAATAATAGCATCTGGATCTGGAAATTTCTTTATTGGAAGGTTATTAATTGTAGATTCAGTTTTTTAAAGTTGATATAGCACTACTCAGATGTTTTTATTCCGTCCAGATTGATGTTGATTGTTTGTGTTTTCCTAGGAATTTGTCCATTTCATCTATTTTTAAAATTTATTGGACTTAAGGTTTTTCTAATATACTCTTATTGACTATTTCATGATTCTAGGATCCATGGTGATTCACCCCTTTGTATTCCTGATATTAATAATTTGTATTTTCTGGCTCTTTTTTTCTTTATTGTAGTCTCATCGGGGGTTTATTAATTTTATTAGTTGTTTCAAAGAACCAACTTCATCTCTTTTTTTTCCTGTTTTGTTAATTCTACTCTTACTATTTCCTTCCATATAGTTTCTTTGGATTTACTTCCTCTTATGCTTATTTTGCCTCTCTTGGTCCTAGGGTTAGTGAAAACCATCTACATCGGGCATTTTTAAAAGGCGTACCTTCTCAAATCAATCAATGGGATGTATGGTATGGATAACTTAATAACCTATTAAAAAGGAAAAAAATTTTAAAGTTATATTTAATTAATACTTCCTGTGAGAAAATTACAGTCTTTTGAAATAGACATTTAAAACATTCTAATATCATGTAATTGGGAAAAATCTATATAGAATTGAAAGATTTTGATTAACAGATTTAGAGAAAAAAGGCACCAAAAGTAGCAATATTTCTAAAATTATAAAGAAGAACTAACTATAGGGGTTCTTTAAATTCATAATAAAGTGATGTACAGAATGGAGAAGACATTATTATCAAAACTTAAATTCAAAAAACTATATGAAAATTTCAAATGAATTACAATGACTGACGTACTTTAAATTTTAAAGTGGAAAATAACATGTTATTAGTATTACCTTCAGAAAAGGTAAGAATTAAGAGACTATTTTCCATAGGTAATTTAAAAAATTTATAAATTATGAATCAGCTTCATAAAAATTCTGAAAGTTGTCATATGAATTTTTAAAATGTGAAGACTCACACTGAGTTAAAAACGTACTACTACCAAATAGAATATTGATTGGATTGCAAAATTAAAATATAATGGGATTAAAACATTACTATAAATTTATGAAAACAGCTTCCATTTGCATCTTCTATTCTTTTTTCCTTACACTTCTGCTTTGATAATCGTTTTGTCAGCCTCTTTTATTGAACATGTGCAAGAGTCTAAATTAGCCTCTTTTAAATACCATTCTTTTAGAGCATCCATAGGAAGTATGTTATGGAAAAAGCTTTCTCATGAATATTGGTGATGAATGAACATTCTCTGCAAAGCAGTGGTAATGGTTGGGTGATCATAGCTTGTAATGATCAGGATATAGCTTTTGCACTGTATTGGTAAAGAATTCTTAAGAAAAAAACAATGGTCATCTGGGCTTGTAATCTAGGACAATATTTATAATTTATTAGTGATGAGGTAGTTAGTATGTACTGCACAGAATCCCAGTCTACTTATATGCAAAGTCTTACTTAATCTTCACAAGTACCTGCAAAAGGAGGTATTATTTGACTCCTTTAACAGAAGAGACAGCTAAGGACTACGGAGCTTTAAGCCTTTGCCCAAGGTCAGTTGAGTAGTACTGACATTTGAATCCAAGAACTCTGATTAGAGTGCTGACTCAATATTTTTAAAAAAAATACAGAATAATGAAAATAAATATTACAATTCTCTATTGTTTAAACAAATGGCATCATGGAATTCATTGTTATCTTTCAGGTGAAAGATATTTATAGCTTTTGATTTCCATTTAGAGCTTTCTGCTGTTTATGATGATCTTGAATTTGGGGTACATTTTTCTGAAGACTTTTGATAGTCAAAGATACCTCTAAGAACAAACAGAAAGAAACTTTTCTTAGTCTGACTATCTTTCTGTTTAGAAAGTTTGCTAACTTTGAACGATGTTCTAGTTATGTTTTTGATCCTCAAAGAAACAATGATCTTACGGGCATCAACAATAGTGATTCCTACTCTTTAAAATAGACTATTTAGGGGCCAGCCCGGTAGCGTAGTGGTTAAGTTTGCTCCCTCCACTTAGGTGGCCTGGGGTTCGCCAGCCCGGATCCTGGGTGTGGACCTAGGCACTGCTTATCAAGCCATGCTGTGGTAGGCATCCCACACACAAAGTAGAAGAAGATGGGCATGGATGATAGCTCAGGGCCAGTCTTCCTCAGCAAAAAACGAGGAGGATTGGTGGCAGATGTTAACTCAGGGCCAATCTTCCTCAAAAAAACAAAAAAACGAAAAAACACCTGCTTGCCTCAACACCTAGATTTTACTGTTGAAACAAATTTAAATATGTTGTAGGAGAAATGTGCATGTGATACAAATGATTAAAACTGCTTCTTTTTAAGTCCAAGAGCACTCTTAACACAAACAAAGCTTTCTTCCTAAGCACCACAGAAGCTTTAAAAATTTAGCCTCCTTTTCTCATAGTCAGTTCCTGTTCAAATATTTACTATTTCTTGGGCTTTCCAGACAAATGGTTTCACTCATGTAACCATGAATGCCACCCCCAACTCCTTTCTCTCAGTTGTAAGCTGTTTTTGTTGTGTTCAGGGAAAGAATTGTCCCTGGTTAGGTGAGGCTGATGGAAGAAAATCATATCCCACTCAGAAGGGTGCTCCCGCAATGCTTTCAGAAGTGCATTTTACAACTAAAAGTAAATTGCTGAAATGATGGTGACAAGTTTAACCATTTTCAGAATATGGTCAAAAAGGAATGGGAAATTTGCTAGAGGAATTTTTTTTTTTTAAATGCCAGGGTTATATAATTTCAAACTGGTTTTCTGACAAAGAAAAGTAATTCCCTTCTGAAGCATAAAACAGAATGTCTATTAACAAGCATCCCATAGGATTCCTTTCTGCAATCTTTCTGTTTTTGTGGCAGTGAGAGTTAAAAATTAACGTTCTTGGCTTCTTTTTCTTTTGTATATAGCAAAATCTGATGCTACGTATGTGTGGTGTTTTTACGATGCCAGTATCTCAGACTATCCATGGAGAGAGTTTATTGTAAAGCTTATTTATCTTCTTTTAACTAAATTGGAGAGAGGAGATGTAATCATCTTGTGCATTTTATTGCTATTCGAGTCTCACATGCTCACTCATTCTGGAATGTAGTTCACATGAGGACTTCATATAATCTCTTCCAAAGTTATTCAATTCGTTTGGCTCTGGAATTCACAATGCCATGGCTATTCTTCTTAAATATCTTTACCTCATTTGATTCCCAATCCATCTCCAATTTTATATCCTTCTCAAGCTCCTCGTAAAATAAACCCAAAACAAAGCAAACAGCCGAAGAAGAACATTACTTGCAAATGTTTTTCGTTGTAATAAATGAGTTGTTTTACTGTCAATTTTAAGGATACTCAAACAAAAGAGTAACAATAAGCTAAGTGATGAAGACGCTGTAATTGCATCTGTTCTTCGCTTATCGAGAAGCAAACAAGATCAGAGTCTACAAGTGTTGTTTCTAATATTTGCTAGTATCTTAAAACCAGTCCCTAGAGTTCCATAATATGTTCGATTATATTTTGTCCAAGTATAAACAGGTCTCGCTAAGTCTGTATTTTAGAATGGAAGAGCTGGAAGGGCTCTTAAAGCTCGTCTAGCTCAAACTGTGTTTTTCAAAATTAGGACAGTGAAGGATAGAGACCCGTGTACTGTGACTCGCTCAAGGCCTCTCAACCATGTGGCACATCCAAAGAATCTACCTAGGGTTCCTGACTCTCGGTCCAGTACTCTCACTAACATCATGCTGCCTTCACTAGAATCTAGCATATATTAATTTGCACCTATTCAGGTCCTAGAATGTATATAAATACACTTTGTGCTTCTCTCTGTTTGTAAAGGTACGTATATTGGTGCAAGAACAAAGCAAGTGGTTCAGTCAGAGAGTGGGAAGGTATGGAATTTAACTAGTATTTTTAAGGTGAAAAAAAAGCAAGGTCGTACATGGCACGTGAAAGGTATTTTAAGCCATCAAGGTCATTCTGAGCCCATGGTCTGTCAACAACAGATTTGAACAAGCTGCAAGGAAAGTGTATCCCAGGGAAATTCTAGTAAGTTGAAAAGCTTGAGTGGGAAATGAACAAAATAAGTGTTTACATAGAAAAGTTGGTCCAATGTCATCTTTGATGAAAATATTTGAATTATGTGCTTTTCTTCTGCAAACTAATAATCAAAATAATTCATAATGTAGTGTTGAACAGTGAATGTAAAATGATAATCAATTATTTATGTGCACTATAAGAATCACTGCTTAGAAAATATAAGGGTATTTATATTTGATTCTTTTTCTTTTCCCAAGAGGCATCTGCTTAAATAATTCATTCAGCCTAGTACTTCTTTTTACCCTTACCTGGAAATATGTCTTATTGTCTGAAATACCATAGTATTTTTTTCTAATTTACATGGATATATTAAATATACATTTGAGCTGTAACTTGCATCTCTCTCCCCATATCTATTATCATAGCAATAACTTCCTTCCAAAGCACTTTTCCTCTGAGAATGTTAAACAGGAAAAGCACTAGGAGTCGTGCTGTATAGACAATACTAACAATCTTGAGCAGCTTGCAATTGATCATTTTTCTCTAAGTGATGTAAAAAAAAAGTGTTTTTAAACAAGTCTAAAAATTAGTAGACCAGTACACAATACAATATTCAATGAATTGTAAAAAGTTCAGGACACTTACAATCACCAAATATTTATCATGTGTACTAAACTTGAAAATACCCAATTTTTGCCTTCCAAGGTTTTTTACTTAAGATACTCAAGGCTATTATATGATCCCTATCCACAGAGAAAGATGATTTCGCAGCTTAGGCATTGTTTGTGCTGCTATTATTTAGCGAGATGGTGGGAAGTTCCTTGCCCAATTCCTGCTTCCTCGGGGTCCCAAGTAGTTATTGTTTCCTCTGGACACGAATATTCTGAAGGTCTGCCCTGCCCTGTTGCCTTGTGTGTGCCTCAGAGGAAGGGAGGGGACACTGTCTTTTGCTCCCTGATTGTACAAGCCATTGAGGTGATGGAACGGGTGGAGGAAAGGTATATGTCAGCGCCTGCTTACCTCCATGAGGAAGCTCCCTCCAACTGCTGGACTTCGCTCTCTCTCCTCATGACTAAACGCATCTCACGTTCTTGCGAAACATTACCCAGTTGTTTAAAAATCTGCACCCAATTGTTTTTCTAAATCTAAACTTGTCCTTTAAATACTTTTTTATAAGAAAATAAACTGATCATGTAAAACTGTTGGTAGGGGGCAACAAGTGGCTCACAACATCTCCTATTTTTCCTAAAAACTCTATTATATTTGATGTATTTATCATTGCTAAAGTATTTAAGAATAAATCAAAAGGCATTGTTTTCTGATGAGGTCCCACCGCATTCACTCCTTTCAAAGCGCAGGCAAAATCTTTCCCTTTATAACGCTTATCTGAAAGACTCAAAGCAGTGTTTGATCTTTGTCTTTCTTTTGATTTGATTTAATAAACTTTACTGAACTCTCACTATGTGCTAGGCACTATGCTAGGTACTAAGAATATGACTATGAAGAAAACCTGGCCTCACAGAGCTTTCTGTTATAGGAGACAAATATTTACTCCACTAATAATATGTGTAGGTGTAGAATAAGAAATTATCAATTCATGGAAATAAAGGCAAGTACATCTAAGGCACAGAGGCAGCCCAGAGAGAGAAGTGAATGGCGATGGAGTCAGGGAAGGCTTCCTGAGGAGGTGTGTCTGAGCAGGTTTTTGACAGGTGAATAATAATTTACCCAACAGAGAAGAGCTGATGGGGTGGGGTAATCCAAGTAGAGAGACAGTGTTATGGGTTGAATAGTGTCCTCAATACCTCAGAAGATGACCTTATTTGGATCTCTACCAAGTATAGGTCTTTACCAAGTTAAAATGAAGTCCTTAGGGTAGGTCCTAATACAACACAACTTGTATCCTTCTAAAAAGCAGGAAATTTGGAGACAGACCAGCACACGGGGAGAACGCCATGTGAACATGAAGGAGAGACTGGGATAATAATCCAGATTCTTCCCCACAGCCCTCAGAGGGAACCAACACCCTGATCTCAGATTTTCTAGTTTCCAGGACTGTGAGACAATAAATTTTTATTACTGAAGCCACCCAGTGGTACTTTGTTGTGGCGGCCCTAGCAAACTAATACAAATAGTGTTTCACACTATTATAAAGGAGCAATATTATAAAGTCTTGGAGATAGGGAATAAAAAATGTGAGTTATTGGAGGAGCTGCCAAATGCTAGGCTCATGAAAGCACGTGGTATTGGGAACCCTGGAGGTGAGGCTCTTTTGGTGGACAGAAGTTTCCAGAGGGCTATGCCCAGGAGTTGGACTGTATCAAGTAGATAATGGGGAATCCATGAGGAATCTTAATGAATAGAGTGATGTTGCCATATTTTTGTTTAGAAAAGACCAATCTGTCGGCGCCGTGAATGCTGTTTTTGAGAAGAAAGAGTAGGAGGGGGGGATACTCTCAGCAGGGGTCTCCTTGGCCCCACTCACCAGAGTCCAGTGATGCTCAGGGGATTTAAAGGTATCTGCAGGGCAAATTGCAGATGGTACCAAAGAGTCTGCCCTGCAGAGACCCGCACATCAAACCAAAGCAGTGGGAAGTTCATTTACATGTGTGTTCTCCACATTAACTAAAATCAAAGAATAAGGAAAATACTGCCTGAGTCTTAGAAAAGATCAGTATTTCTTTCCACCAAATTACAGTCATTATACTCCATGGAAAACACTTACTGGAGAGGGATTTTTCTTGACTTGTGAGGAATAGACTCCATATAATAAGGAGCATTTTGCTAATCGCAGCCTCTCTTACTTGCTAATGGACGCGCCCCCAAAGGGCTAACCACTGTCTTTCATGGGCTCTTTATTAAGTAGCCTGCAGTGCAGATAATCATTTTCACAGAATCTGACATGCAGCCTAGTTGAACTAGCCTGGAGAAAATCGTAGGTTGAAAAGCCCAAGTCTTAGAAGTGAAAATTACAAAGCTGCAATTTCTTCGAGCCAGTTGGTCTACTCAACACCAACTTAGTGTTTGACAATATTATAAAGAAGCATGACTGAAAATAAAAACAACTCTAAAAATACATTTCTGTGTGCTTGGCAAATTATTACTTTCAGCATTGCTGCTTAACTACCTCTTTGTGTTTTTTGTGTTTCGTTCTTTTTTTTTTTGACATAGGCTTAGTACATACGACAGTATATTGACATTTGTGTCACGTGTGGGGTCACTGAACATCTGTGCAGAGCCTTACACACCTATGCTGATAAATTTTCTTGTCCTATAATCATTTCTTATTTACTTATGTAAATTTATTTGTCATTTTAAAATATATTTCTTTAATCATTTCTTACGTATTTCCCAGAAGACAACTCTGCTCCCAGCCACCAATGACTTCTCCAGTTGGCAATAGAAATAAGACCAGATTATCATGTAAACCCTAGAGATGGGGAGAATTTCTGAACAGTTTATAATGAAAAAGTGTATAATACAAAAGTGAAATTCATGTGATAATTACCAGGCTAAACCATCCCTTGTGTTCAGGAAATTATTCCTTGAAAGCCCCTTCAGAAGTGAAATAGAACTGTTAGAAGGACTTCCATGGTGCAGAGTTTTAATAATATCGACAATTTCCAGCATTTACTGAGTCCTTATCATATACCAGGCACTTTGACATACTTTGTACGTTTTACTTTGTTTAATTCTCATAACACTATGTGGGATTATGATTATTATCCTTATTTCATATGTGGAAATAGAGTCTTAGAAAGATTTAATAAATTACCTAATAAGTTGAGTAAATGGTGAAGACGGGAAGAAACAAGCATTAGGCAAAAGATGTCAAATGATCATAGGAAATGGTGTGTGTGTTTGTATGTGTGTGGTATGTTTGGAGTGTGTGTGTGCATGTTTCTATTTGTGGTATGTGAGTGTGGGAATGTGTTGTATGTATGTTCTGCTTTTGTGGTATGAGTGTGCGTGGTATGTGTGTGTTGCACGTTGGGGTCAGGGGCTGAGGGAGGACAGAGGAAGATTCTCTCAGCTTTAAGGGGCCTGTGTTGGTGTGATCCACCCCTATAATGAGAGTAATATAATTCACTTTGTATTTGAGGAATTATGTCAGTATGGACTAGGCTATCTCAAATGAATTATGATTTGAAAAATAAGCTTGTTTGCAATCCTAAAGATGAATGGCACAGGTCTTTTCCCCTTTCTTCATACTCACCATTCCCCAATACATGTCGTCTGCAATTCTATACAAGGCCAGGAACCAAATGACTCAATTCTCAAAAGTCCTAGGGAGGCACGTCCTCATAAACTGAACAAGAATGACCACATTAAAATGAAGCAGACCCAGGACTCTTTATAGACATATAGACTGCACCTAATTATGTACCTGGAGGCCCAGCTTGTGCATATGGATTGTGTAATGTATAAATTTAGCTGGCAGCTTCTACTTGCTTCGATTGATTTATTCAAAGAGAGGAGACGACACCACAGCTTAAGGAAGACATTTTTCCCAACAAGTCTCAGGGTTTTGAAAATGGATGGGCTCCTGATTGCAAAATCTCTCCCCCTAAACAGGCCTATTAGGTTGTTTAACACCTCTAGATTTCTGATGCAGGATTATTTTCCCCTCAACTGCAAATATTCCAGTCACGTGAAAACTTGCACTTCTGTTTTTTCGTCTCCCTTTATCCAGATGGAAACTTTTCTTGACAGGATTCAACTTATATAAACAAATGTAAATATTAAACTTAAAAATAAAAGACAAGAAATATATTTCACTCTCTAGACTCTCCCTGACCTTGGAAAATGTCTGCCAGTTGGCAGCAGCCGCTCCGTGTAATCAAGCTGTCGACCTCAGCCGTGCCTTTCCAGGAACTCAAATGGTAACAGAGCTCTTCAATGCGAAAGAGACTGATCAGTTTAAACATTTTGTTTTCAATTCCCTCACACCTGCTACTGGACCCAGGGAGGAGTTTTGCAAACAGTGAGAGATACAGTGGGAGAGATCTTAGGTCAGGGCTACAAAAACAAGCACTGTTTGTTTGTTTTGCAACAACGAAAAATGGCCACTTCCTCTCTGAAGAGCGGTGATAAGCGCTGTTGGAGGCCTGGGTTGGGCTCTTAATGAAATTAATCTTTCTATCTTAAGTCACAAAACGAGCCTACAGTCCTCATTGTTAACACAAGAGTTCACACCCCGTTTCCTCGATACCACCCCTTTTCACAGACCTCCTTCCCTTCCTTCCAGCCCCAACAAACCGAAGGAGGTTGAGACGCAAAAACAACACACACCCAAACACACGCACACGTATCTCACACCTCACAATGATACCAGACAGTAACATTTCAGCCTGCAAATGCATGATCTAAAATGAGGCAAAGAATTATAAAAGAACTATGTGCGCGTGCGTTTCTTCCTGTCCCCCATGCCGTTAGGGTGAGAATACACTTGAATCTTACCTGATATGAGGAAAAATAATTTCAATCCCAGGGAAATACTCAGTGCAAATGTTTACTTGTGTATTGCGACAAATATTTATTAAGTGTAGGAGATTTGTTTGCTTTTATTGGAAGAGTGGCAGTTCAGCTTTGTAACGTACAAATAAATCAATTAGGACAAATTCGCTAATTCTCAGAAGGAAGATAGCTTTTTTAAGATGTGGATTTGAACACTAGGTTTAATTATTTCTGTGACAAATCATTTGGGATATGCTTATTACATCGACCTTCTTAAAAGACAGTTTCCGAGGTAAGGAAGGCCTTCCGGTGCAGCCTTAACCTTCCTCGGGAAGGAGTCATGCTGGAAACACACATGCACACGTATAACAAAGAAATATTAGACATGCGAAAAGATAAATTCCTATTAAATTTAATTTTTTCACTCTGAATAACTTCTGGGTACTCTATAGGGAAATAAAAGTGACATTGAGCATCTAACCATACATTTAAAGTTGTATTTTTGGGGAAGAGAAAATTTTAAGACACTTTTTTTACAAAATATATGCTCATAGCTGGTCATGTGATATGGAAAATAAAATGAATTGCCTACAGCAGAACCGTCCTAATAGAAACAGATTGTGAGTTACATATGTAATTTAAAATTTTTAGCAGCCACATTTTTAAAAAGTAGGATTAAACCAGTAAAATTAATTTTAACAGCAAATTTTATTTAACCCAAGATATCCAAAATATTGTCATTCGTCATGTAATACATGTAAAAAAATTATGTACAAGATATTCTTAATTTTTGGTTCTCAGTCTTTGAAATCCTATGTGCATTTTACATTTATAGGACATTGAATTTGAACTAGTCACATTTCAAATACTTAATAGCCACATGTGCAGTGCAGATATTGAGAAAACTATGCTTTCTCTATACATGTGAGATAAAATCTGATACTGTCAATGTTATCTCCATGAATAATTGTTGAGAAAAAATGGCTCAAGTTTCTGGGAAAATGGTGACAAGAATGATGTAAAATAGCTTTAAACTGGCCTTGTTCTTCTTTGAAATGCTGTTAGAGTCAATGGCAGAATTGCCTTTTCCAGTATTTGTGTTCTTAGTGACTTATAAGCCAAATATAACAACACACAAAATAGTTTGTCATAAAAGTTCCATTAGGGGCGCTGGCCCCGTGGCCAAGTGGTTAAGTTTGTGCACTCTGCTGCAGGCGGCCCAGTGTTTCCTTGGTTCAAATCCTGGGCACGGACATGGCACTGCTCATCAAACCACGCTGAGGCAGCGTCCCATATGCCACAACTAGAAGGACCCACAACGAAGAATATACAACTATGTACCGGGGGGCTTTGGGGAGAAAAAGGAAAAAATAAAATCTTTAAAAAATAAAAAAAAGTTCCATTAGGAAGCCAGTCTCTTTCTAATCATATGATGGTGGCTATGAGAATTACTGTCTGCTAATAGTGACTCTCTGTATTGGCATCCCAAAGGAAAGCAATATGTTAGTGGTTTGTGGTATTATGTCCTTTTAAATACTAGTGGGTGATGGAATTCTATCCTGAAAATAAAAGGTAGAGGAATTAAAGACTATAGTAATATGTAGAAATGAGTGTATTGTTACAAAAAGGTTGAAAAATCTCAAGTACATTAACTGAACAATAATAAAAATTATTGGATCAATAGTATGTCACCTTTTTAAAAATTGGTAAATTGTTCTTTCCACAGTGTAGATCAGAGTATTTTAAACAATTCAAAGTATAACTAGAAAGCGCTTTTTAAAATTTCCTACCATTAAACAGGAAATAGACATTGTACTGATAATTCAAAGCTGGGTCCAAGAAAGCATTATTAATATAGAAAATGACATTCTAGGCAGATGAAAACAGTTGTCTGAGAGGGAATGACTAGGCCAGATATGAAAAAATTGAGCTCTAGTTTATATTGTTTTCTATGTATTAATTTGCTAGTTCCTCATTAGTCAAAGGTTGACAAAGAAATTAACAACCAATTTTTAGCCACTCCCCCCATACACTGAATAACTTTCTAGATTAGGTGAGGAATATAGTGAAATACAAAATATAGTTTCTACTTTGAAGTATACACTATGTCTTGGGATTCAAGTTATAAACAGATAACAGACACACTTGAGAATATGTAACTAAGTCTTCTAAGATTTTAGCAAAGTTTAGTGAAAGTTCTGGTACTGGAACAGCCTGAGAAAGCTTCATGGATCAGGCAGGACTTGATGAGGATAAGGATGAGGCTTTATCGTAGTGCTGACCTGTACTAGAAGTCGTACAAATACCAAGGAAATTTAAGTAGAAATTCCTTTTCACTCATCACTCCAACATTTTATGTTCTTTTTTAAGTGCGACAAATTATGCACTAGAATTCTGCATCTACGTTTTTATCTGTGAAAAGGAGACAATACTATCCTTCCTTATTTTCCCTACAGTTCTTTACAATGCAGAATGTTAGGACGTCAGCCTAGTTCCAACTCACTTCTCTCATAGGTGAAAGAAACTGTGGCCTGAGGACATGAAGTTATTTGACCAAGATTTCTCAGTTGCTTCTAGATGTTCATAAAGATAAGAAATTGATAACTACTCCCTTGGCTAGAGTGTACAATTGACAGATAAGCATGTTTACAGGACATAAGGTATGGCCTCAGAAATATTTTGGGAAGTGATGGCAAAGACTTTTATGTTGACATTAAAAATGCTATCGAAAGAAATTCGAACTTTCTTGGATGTTCTCATACTATTTTGCGGTTCAGTATTGTTTTTATTTAAAATTTGTATAGATGAGTGGTAAGGAGGGGATACCAAGATTTTTTAGTGTGCAAGACTTCTTAAAATTTTCATATAGCCCTTGTATTTGATACCTGTTTTGGTCTTCATTTTGAAAGCCATTTTTACCAGAATTATTTCAGGTTACTCTACATTATTTATCATTTATATAAAAGTCCGTGTGCTTTGGATAAACACCCAGAAATGGAATAGCTGGATCATACTGTAGTTCTATTCTTAATTTTTTGAGCAATCTCCATACTGTTTTCCACAGTGGCTGCACCAGTTTGCATTCCCACCAGCAGTGTATGAGAGTTTCCTTTTCTCCACATCCTCTCCAACACTTGCTATTTCTTTTCTTGTTAATTACAGCCATTCTGACGGTCATGAGGTGATATCTCATTGTTGTTTTGATTTGCATTTCCCTAATAACTGGTGATGCTGAACATCTTTTCATGTGTCTGTTGGCCATCTGTATATCTTCTTTGGAGAAATGTCTGTTGAGATCCTTTGCCCATTTTTTAATTGGGTTTTTTTGTTGTTGTTGAGTTGTCTGAATTCTTTATATATTTGATGTGAACATGTTGTAGTCAACATAGAAATCAAAATATAATGATGTATGCCTGAAATTTATATAATGTTTAAAACCAGTGTTACCTCAATAAAAAAATAAAGATACATAATGGGAAAAAAGTAAGTCTGTATGCAGCTATCAGGCCTAGCTTCTTTGGGCCTTTCCCAGGTGAATGTGCTCTCTCCCTGAAGAACTCACCTAGACCTTAGAACAGCACTCATTCCTGCACAAGGCATGGATGGGTACAGAACCAGGCATTCGGACGGAAAGGGCCAGGTAATGGGCATGGGTGGGGCTTTTGCCCTTTTTGTGACATCCTAGAAGGAGTAGGACTTCGGGGACCCATGGAAAAAAGTCACACACAAATAAGCAAGGAGGCAGCTCACCCCATCAGAAACATCCACGCCTGCCGTGTTAGAATGTACTTTTATGAATCAGACTCCCCAAGATCAGAGAAACCACGGACTTGATCTAATCCTAGCCAAAGACCATATTACCATAAGGTACATCTAATGGGAAGACTGTTGGAATTTCATTATCCACACATTAGAATGCTACATGACTATCAGTTGAAAGGATGACTTTTATCTGTATTTTCAGTTCATCCAAAAGGCTAGTAGGACATTTGGCCAGTAGAATGAGAAACAGCACTAGACGTTTGCAATCTGTGCCTTTGGAAACCTTCCGTAATATTAATAACGCAAAATAAAATAAAGCTTGAATTTTCGCCATCAGTGTTTTTTAAGCCAATCATACCAATGTGTTTATTTAACTAAAGCAAATCCACTATTCAATGGAATTTTGCATTTTAATAACTTGTGATGATGTAGGTTTTCTCTCTAGTTGTCGAGTCAGTAGCATCTGATACTGAGTCAGGGAGCCCTTTTGGTAATGCTTTCTGCTAATCACAGTGCTACACTGCTCGTGCATGCTAAGTGGATGTGAATTGATGAGGATGATGTAACTTTAATTTATCAGTGCCATAGGGGAGAATGAGGAGCCAGAGCTTTATAATATGGAAAGACATAAAGCATATTTCTACCAGACGTAACTGAGAGTTTTAGCTTGGATTTGACATTTTCTTTGGATGATCCTTGTGAAAGATAATGAGTGCAATTTATTTGCATCTTGCCTTTTTATTTATTTATGATATACAAATATCTTCCACAAAAATCTGAGGGAAGTATGTCCCCATAGTAGAGGCGCGCCTGGCAACATTGTTGGTGATTATAATTGTGTTCTCTACTCTACCTGTGGTCTTGCTTAATTGAATTATGGGATTGCACTGGCAGCGGCAGAATACCGCATGGGTCTGCTACAATAAAGCTTTTCATAATTTGTTTATGTTGTCTGTTTTATCAGAAACACACTAAGGAAATAGGTTTTCTGCCTGCATTATGAACTTGATTTCTCTGTTGATAGTTCATGAATATTAGCCACTGAGTGACAGATTTTGTTGTATGTGTTTGTATTCATTGCTCTCCAGAGTAGTTGTTATATCTTGAATATGCCAGCTGTCTCTTGGGACCACTTCACAAAACAAGAGGCTTTTCTCAAAGGATAGTACTTTTCTCCATAAAGTGGAAGTCAAGTTCTATTTTTTCCCTTCATTATTTGATAAAATTAAACATTGTGAAGGAGAAACATTTCCTTTTCAAATTATTTCTTTCACATAAATGGCACTTGGTTCAAAGATTTTTACGTTTTTCCCCAAACAGAGATGAGTAGCACAAAGAAATCTGACTTGAATTTAATGGATTTACCTGGTAAACACTGCATAGCACATAGAATTGTCTTCAAAAACAATATATAATAGGACCTTTATATCAATAAAAGACTACAGAATTTGCGATTCCAAGAAATTTTTTATGCTTAATATTTACTTCTGAAGATAGGAAATGGATATCTTGCTGAGCAGAAATGTGAAACATAGCTGAATCTGGATGGGGATAATTGTGTCTGGTGCTAAATAATATTAATGTAAACAAGAAATATTCTCATCTTTTCTCCCCTTCAATGAGAAGTAGCTGTGAATCCTAAGTCAGGAGTAGCTAATATTCAAATTTGCATTCATTTTAAGATGGGTGAGAATCATGGTTTGAAGAAAGGATCATGCCTTCTGGTTGAAGTACAGTGGATAAAGAGCTGAGACAGTAAGACTCACATGACACCACTGAGACTGACGAGCTTAGAAGACATCAGCAGGAAGAAGAACATGGACCTGCTCAAGTATGAGAGATGAGTGAGAATGGGATGACTTCCCGACTGTCAGATTTATGTTGGAGCCTTCGGTACTCCTCTGCCTAAATTCATGGCTGACTGACGGAAAGTTCTATATCTAAAGGATGAAAATATCATCTCTAGAGCCTGACTACTTAGTACACCTGGGGACAAAGTCAGGGTATACCAGAAAGCTAACCAATAAGAAATCTGGCCAATGAACGATGAAGGAAAGTGAGCTTTTTAGGAATGCAATTCAATAGAAATTAAGACCTGCTGCACAGGAAAAATCTTGACAAAATTTGCATATTAAAAAATTATCCTGATTTGCAAATCCTTTGTCCCAAAGACCAGTTAAACTGAAATAAGAACGCATGCAGTACAGAAAGCCGTCTTGCTTGGTCCTCAAGAGGGAGGGAAAATATTTGTTTTGTGGTGATATTTACATCCATAAAAGTGGTATCTGCCAATTGATAGGAGCCCATTTACGCACATTCACTGCTCCAACATCCAAGCGATTATTTAGACCTCCCCCAGTTAGAAGATCAGAGTGTGTCTTGAAAATCTTATTTTCTGAATACAAAGCCAGGGCCACTGATGGAGCAACATGACCTAACTCGGAAATGACTGCTTCCTCTTATCCGCCTTCTCAGGGCCACACTGTGTGAATGCGCCTCCCTTCCATCAATATAGGATTCTGTTCTTTTTGAGGAGCTGGGATTAATCCTGTTCATATAGAGTTAACTGTGTCTTTTTTTAAGAGTCCAAGATCACTTTTGTTAAAATACATCTTTTCATTTTGGAGATTACAAAAAGGAGAGTAAAAAGACCGCATATTTCAGTTAGGCTAAAGTGCAAGTGTTTTTTGAGGCACCAGAAATCAAGCACAGCATCATTAAAATATGATAATAGATTTCTCAAGACCTCCTACCCAATCAGTGATATTCCCCCAGAAAAACTTTCTTAGCCAGGGTGAGGGAGTCCACTGGAGCCGCCAGGATCAGGATGCAACAAAGCAAGTCTCTATGATAATCAGCTGGATTATGTCATATTGTGAAACCCAGAGAATTCCCCTCATGCCCTTCGAACAGTTAAGAAAACCCTAATTAATGGAAGAGCACCTAAAAGCAGAAAGGCAATTATCATCCTCACAGTCATAAAAGCTAAAGTTTATTGGGATTTTTTTTTTTTTTACGTCTCAAGCAGTATGCTAGACCCTTTATAAGCAATACTTTGTTTTATTATCCCAACACCTTTCTAAGATAGGTACTAATATCAGTCTACTTTTCATATGAGAAAACTGAGGCTCAGAAAGGTTAAATAACTTGCTTAAAATCAAACCTCTCAAAACCAGAGCCAGGTTTCCAACTCAAGACTGTTTCCTGAGTCTGAATTCTTAACAACTTTTATAAGTTAACTGTTTTAGGAACCATAAAGACAGAGATTTGGCTTCACAAAACTTGACTAGTGCCTAAGTGTCTAAAATACTACGAATAATGAAAATAATAATCACTATCATTAAGTTTGTACTTGCTGTTTCCTAGACATATTGCTTAGTATTTATGTCCACAGGTCTTATCGTCTCCATTTTATGTATGATAAAACTGAGTCTTAGCAAGCCATAGTGACTCCTCCAAAGCCACATAGACAGTGAGTGATAGAATTCAGATTTGAAGCCCACATTTGCCTAATTCCAAAATATCCTCCTACTGAAAAGCTATTTTGCAAACAACCATCTGGAAAGGTATTTGCTTCCTTTGTAACAAACAAATAGTTAATAACTTTCATATAGAAAAATAAAATAGCAAAAAGAAAGTATTGAAGATAAAAAATGTACAGAGTATGTAGAATGCAACAATGGGCAGTCAGCAAAGAAAAATAATTCTAATGGTCAGTAAAGAAATTTTTAAAATTAATATAAGGAGATTGAAAGAAATGCAAACAAAAAACAATGGGATATCATGTCTGAACAAAGTAATTGAGCCAGAGTTCTTATTTTATTTTTTAATAATATCCAGTGACAGAGAATATTCACGAAAACAGGTATTCACATACACTCTACACAGGAGAGTAAATTGATAGAACCTGTTCCTGAGGAAAATTTGGCAATGTTAATCTGAAGCCCTAAAAGTAGATAATGATTTTTGCTCAGTAACACCATTATTAGGAATTTATCTTAGATATAATGAAGATTTGATGAAATAATAATTACAGGATCTTTTATAATGGTGGAAAATCAGAAGCAAAGTAAATGTTTAGCAATAGAGATTGTTTAAATAAGTTAGGGCACATTTATAAAATGGAATGTGGTGCAGATTTTACAAACGATAGTGCAAATGTGTATGGATTGATAGAAAATATAGTCACAATATAATAACAGAAAATAAACATACTTAAACAGTATTTATGTCAATGTCACCTTTTTTGGTTAAAATCAGTTTGTTCTTAGAAAATTCTGAATACATAGACTAAAATATTAACAATGTGTTTCTTTTGAGCAGTGGATTTCTGGATGGTTTTCTTTTGCTGCTTCTCTGAATTTCTAATTTTTCTTGGTTGAGTATATTTACCTGAAAATCAAACTAAAAAAAGAGTTTAGTACACACACATGACACACATGCACACATACACAAGAAAATCTCAAATTTAGTAAGGAATATGAAATTACTACCAGATTTGCCCAGATTGAAAAAAATTCTTCCGGATTTCTAAACAATTTAATGTCTGGTAAATTAGCTCTTAAATACAATCTAAGTAGGAGTTGATATAATTTACCTGAATACTGATGGGGACTAAAATGTTATGTTTCTTTATTAATTTATAAGAAGATGATTGAGATTAAAAGAATGAATATTTCTGATTAAGCAGTCATTTGTTTAATAAAAGGAGAAAACAACATCAAGATGAAATATATCCCATAGATATATGGCAGAGTGGATCAATTCTTAATTATTTTGGTGATTAATACTGCTCATGCTCCCCAATGTATAGACCGTGTGAGCAGTGTTTACCAACAACATTGTTCACCAACAATGGATTAATTTATCTAAACTAGTAATTCTTACATTGCAAATTAAAAATAATTTGATATTTATTTTTAAAATGAATTTTTTTTAGCTTTAGGAAAGCAATAAAATTATTGATATTTAAGTTAATGAAAAGGTCTCTTTGATGTACACTTATTAATTATATGCTCATATGGGTGATCTTGATTATATATTGCAATTGTAAATAGTTCAATAGTCTCAGAATACTTTTTCACTGTAATTCAGATTTCAATCAATATTCTTGTGGCTAACTGAAGAAGAAAATTTTAATGTTCAGAATTATTTTTAATTTACTCATGCACAAAATGACAACTAAACTGAAGATACTATTTTTGGCCTCTGATTCGTCAGCTGTCAAGACTTAGCATCTATTTCTTTATTGTATCTATCATCTATCTATCTGTCCCTACCTATCATCTATCTCTCTGTCATCTATTTATTGTATATATAACATTCATTGAATTTCAGGTATAGAAATAAATGGACATATTCATTACCCTACTAATTGGAAATACAATTATATACAAAATGATTATTTTTGAAATTTTATTTTATAAACTAAAATGTCTGTCAGATTTGAAAAATTACATTTTCTCCCAAAAGAGTCTGTACTTTCTCTCTTTCTAAAAATACTTAACAGAAATTTTAAAAAATATCTTTTGCCATTGATTTATAATGATAAGTGTTAATTCACTTCATCAATTTTGGAAATATATATTTTCCTATCACTCTTCTGCCTTTCCTTATTGTCTAATTTAAGAATTATTTCCACAAAGAAAAAACATTTTTTCTTTCTATCTGTATGAAACGATGGACGTTAACTAAACTTATTGTGGTAATCATTTCACAAAATATGAAAGTCATTATGCTGTGTACCTCAAACTTATACACTGCTGTATGTCAATTATATCAATGAAACTGGAGAAAGAGAGACATTTTGTAAATACAAACAGACTTCTGAGGAAAAATGTCCTGAGGATGTCTTAGCTTGAATAAAAATCATTCTTCTTAAAAGACAAAAAAAGGTGAAATAGAAAAATAGAAGAATGGTATCAGGAAGACGACTTTGTCCTCAACAGTGATGAAAATTCCCGTCATGGAATTCTTAACACAAGGCCAGAGAACCCGTAATTAACCACAGCCTTCTAATCCATCCTATATAATTTTTCATCCTATATATTTAGGTACAAAAGCGATTGGTCTTAAATGGCCTCACATCTATGATGTTATGTTTCATTCAGTACAATATAAAACCGAAACTATTTTTCAACAGTCAACTATCTGCTTGACTTGGGGCCTCGTGAATCTCATAAATGATTTGTTCCTCTTCTGACATTTATTGTTAGAGACGTACCCTCTTTTCACCATTGCTGAAAAGTGCTGTGTCGGCAGGCAGGGTGTGGGGAAGGCAGACTGTACTTTCCTCTCTAGCTGAAAACAGACAGAGGAAAGGAACATGGTCTTCCTGCGGCCCCGAGCTGCCCTCCTGGTAGGATGCTCTCCGCAGCTGCACGGCTGGCCACCTGGGCCGGCGGCCCTGTTCAATAGCTGGATATCCTGTTCTGCTTTTCTGCTGCTGAGCTGTCCAGGATGATCGCCTGGGAAGTGAATTGTGACTTTCCAGGGTTTTAAGCTTGCCAAGATTAGTTAGGAAAACACAGTTTGGGGTTATACAAATTCCAAATCTTCTGGCACTCTTGTTGCCTGAAATTTGAGACAGGGAAAAAGTATTTGTGGGAGTTGAAGCTTAAGTGCCTTCTAAAGTGAAGACTTTTGTTGAAAATATATAAATTACCAGAGAATATATTTTATATGCCAGCCCAGCTACCCTATTGATTTTTTTAAAATGATACATTTAAAAAGTACGAGCTGCCTCTGCGCTGTGTAGATTAACATGTGGAAATAGTTCTCAAAGGCAAGATGGCAAAATAAATGCTGACTGTGAAAGTTGGAAGACATCTTTGAGACATTGTTGAATATTTAATATGCTCAAATTTTAGAGGAATATTCTTACTTTGGAATAGTCTCGATCCTCCAGAACAAAAAAGAAATAAGTGTTTTGAGGGAAAGGTTATTTGTATGCTTCCTCCCTGGCAATCCTGATGCCTTCTCGCAGAGGTTTCTAATGCTGAATAAATGCATGTGACAGTAGGTTCCGGAAGACTC
The DNA here is from genome assembly GCF_037783145.1 of Equus przewalskii. Lineage (NCBI taxonomy): Eukaryota > Metazoa > Chordata > Mammalia > Perissodactyla > Equidae > Equus > Equus przewalskii. The sequence continues at coordinate 61,837,858 of NC_091839.1, read as the reverse complement.
TTAGACCCCACAACATCAAAGTCTGCTTCAGCCTCACTTGAAATCAACAAACTCATGAATCTCTTATGTCAGGAGTTTGACCAAATTCTCTCCTTTGTATTGACTATTGATAGCTCTGTTTGTAGCTGCCTCTTAGGGAACATTCAAAATTAATGTTTCTGTTTGGGTTCAGACTATGTTTTGAAGTCCTGAGCTTCCTCACTAAAATGTCTAAATTTTTTGTCTGCTTTAAAATAAAAAATATTTCTTTTCCTTTTTGTTTGTTTGTTTTGGGGAGTGTCATTAGTGAATGAAACTATTATCTCTACCTTAAAAATGTCTTATACAATGGAGTTGGATCTCTTTGCAAAAATGAGTATATCATTTTGTCACAAAATTAAATCATTGATATCAGATATCAGATCTTAGAATAATCAGAATATTTAGCATTATATAGAGTTTTATAGTTTAAAAATTACTTTGCACAACATTTCAAGAGTGAGAGAAAGTAAATGTATCTCCGAGTAAAGAAAACACATACGTTCTTTTTATCAACTCCGCCTCCACCTCCACCCTCCAGCCACACATTAATGGTTCTGTGCCAAGCAATTTCAAGGAAATACTCCAGGAGGATATTTATGGGAACATTTTCTTCCCTTTCTGGATTACCACTTCACTTTTTGCTGTGCCAAATCAGACTCATAAGGACTGATATTTTGAGAGGTATGTAAAAATCAAAAATATCAAGAAACTAAGAATTCAATAAAAACTGGCATTAATTTGGAAGTCTGCATTTTTACATGTTAGTTATATAACCAGATGTTCCTCTAAACATTACAGTTCACTTTGCCAGTCCTAAACCATAGAAAATGAAAACTAAAATTTCATTGGAGAACAAAGCATTTAAGCTTTCATAGGCTCCAAGAGGAACAGTGATTATTTATTTCCACAAAACTTCATAAACTCAATTCTGGGACTACAGTATTGGCTTTCAATGTTCTTCCAAGTAAACTTAGCATTATAATATGAAAAACTAAAATATCTAAGTATTTTTAAAAGTATTTTCATTTTTACATTATTTTAAGATCTACATTTTAACCTGAAAATTTACTGAGATTATAATACACTGGTATCAAATATTAATTTTCTGATTTACCTATAAGTGTATCTTTTGAAAAGTTAAGTGTGTAAATATAAACTTCTTAGAGACTCTTGCCAAGAATGAATTTTTGTATCCTATCATTCAAACTATGTGTAGGGTTTACTCAAAGCTCCAGTTTGAATTCTGAGGAACTATTTCCTAAATGTGTGTGTGTACACAAACACACACATGCATGTGTATGAATATATAAAAAACTCAGAGCGTGGATCCTCAAAGAGGTCAAGTTAAAAAAAAGTATTCCTCATATGTTGATTTTATGCATAGCTGTGGTTTTCCCTCTTCTGTTTTTAGTAGGGCTGTACCTTCTGTTTTTAGTGAAAACAAAACAAAGAGCAAATTGGAGATTTATTTATGGTGAGGCAGAATTTTAGTTAAAATTCAATATTCAGTTAGATTAAGTGTGTATGTGTGTGTGTAATTTCATTTATCAATATGGTTATGTGTGATATTAAATGGTTTTCAAGGTGAATTTCAATTGTTTAATCTAATAGTCTTAATTTCTAATAGGGAGAATGAGGTTTAGAATAGCAACATTAATAGACGTGATGTTTGCTCAACCTTAATGTTGTGTGAATAATGTAATTCACCATGTCTTGGAAGCCTAATTCTTAACACACCATCAAATAATCCAGACTGAGTGTTCTTTAATTGCTGTGCTTGGTTTTCATTCATCCATTCAGTGAACCTTTATTGTCTGACAAAAGATTAATTCAATTTACTCAATAAATTGATGAAAATAATAGAAAAAAAGTTGGTGGATATTTTTATATTAGGATATAATTTATTGCCTATTTTCAGTTGTTGATAACATGAGGTTAAGAAAAGCAAACTATTTTTGGGTTGAGTATGGAAGGAAGCTACACTTTTTAGGCACAAATATTATATCATTTTAGTAATTTTAAGACTGTGAAATATTTTACATGGTCCACAATCTCCTAGCTACAAACATGCAGATTCTATAATGAGATAGGTAAAAATGTGTGTCTAGTTCTAAAAAAATGTGAAAATATAAGACAGAGAATTTCAGAAAGTGGATTTTTTTGGGTATAGTATATAAAAATATTTATATATATGAATATATATGGCATATTTTATTTATATGCTTTGTATTTTATATCAATCATAAAATGATGAAATATGCACATTCATAACATGGACATGATATAATTTTAAAAGGATTCAAGTCATTGTTTTAGTAGCTTTTAATAGATTTAAAGAATTTAAAGATGATTTAATAGATTTAAAGAATTAATACAGTCCTTCTCAAAATCTTCCAAAAATAAAAGAGCAAACACTTCCAAACTTATTCTATGTAGCCAGCATCACCCTGATACCAAACCTAGGCAAGGAGACTACAAGTAAAGAAAATTACAGGTCAATATCCCCGATGGACATAGATGCGAAAATCCTCAACGAAATGCTAGCAAACCAAATTCAACAGCATGTTTAACATGCATGATTTGCATGTTAAAGATAGTTTAACATTCTAATAACAGAACAAACAATCCTAAGATTCGAATGGAACAAGAAAATACCTCAAACAGCAAAGCAGTCATAAGAAAGAAGAGCAAATCTGGAGGTATCACATTTTCTGATTTCAAACTATATTACAAAGCTATAGTAATCAAATCAGTATGGTACTGGCGTAAAAACTGACACACAGACCAATGGAACAGAATTGAGAGCCCAGAAATAAACCCAGACATATACGATCAATTAATAATTGACAAAGGCATCAAGAATATGGAAGAAACCAGAGGAAAAGCTCCTTGACGTTGATCTTTGCAGCGATTTTTGGATCTGACACCAAGAGCAGAGGCAACAATAGCAAAAATAGACTAGTGGGACTACATCAAAGTAAAAAGTTTCTGCACAGCAAGGAAAATGATCAACAGAGTGAAAAGGCAACCTGTGGAAGGGAGAAAATATTTGCAAGCCATATATCCAATAAGGGGTTAATATCCAAATATATTTATGGAACTTATACAACTCAACAGCAAAAAAACAAACCAATTTAAAATGGGCGAAGGACCTGAATAGACATTTCTCCGAAAAAAATAAACAGTCAACAGGTATATGAAAAGGTGCTCAACATCATTAATCATCAGGGAAATGCAAATCAAAATCACAATGAGATATCACCTTAAACTTGTCAGAATGGCTCTTGTCAAAAAGTCAAAAGATGACAAGTGTTGGTGAGGATGTAGATAAAAGGGAACCCTTATATACCATTGGTGGGAATGTAAATTGATACAGCCATTATGGAAAACAGTATGAAGCTTCCACAAAAATTAAAAATAGAGCTACCATAAGACCTAGCAATCCCACTTGTGGGTATATATCCAAAGGAATTGAAATCAGGATCTCAAAGAGATATCTGCACTCACATGTTCATTGCAGCATTACTCACATAACCAAGAGGTAGAAGCAGCTTAAATGCCCATCAGTAGATGAATGGATAAAGAAAATTGGATATATATTTATAGATGAATATTATTCAGCCATGAGAAAGGGGGAAATCCTGCCATTTCCGACAAACTGGAGGGCATTATGCTAAGTGTAATAAGCCTGACAGAGAAAGACAAATACTGTAAGATCTCACTTATATGTGGAATATAAAAAAGTTGAACTGAGGCCGGCCCAGTGGCATAGTGGTTAGGTTCGTGTGCTCTGCTTCAGCAGCCCAGGGTTCACAGGTTTGGATCCCTGGTGTGGACATACACACCACTCAGCAAGCCATGCTTTGGTGGTGTCCTACATACAAATTAGAGGAAGATTGGCACAGATGTTAGCTCAGGGCCAATCTTCCTCACCAAATAAAATTAAAAAATAAAAAAGTTGAACTTTTATAGTAACAGAGACTAGAATGGTGGTTAACAGGGCCTAAGGGATGGAGAAATAAGGACAAGCTGGCCAGAGAGCATGATCTTCCAGTTATCAGATGAATAAGTGCTGGAGACCTAATGTACAGCATGGTGACTATAGTTAATAATAATGTATCACATACTTGAAATTTGCTGAGAGAGTAGATCTTAGGTATTCTCACCACACAAAATTTTTAATTATGTGAGGTGATGGATATGTTAATCAACTTGATTGTGGTAATCATTTACAGTGTATGCATACATTAAAACATCATGTTGTGCAACTTAAATATGTATTATTTTTATTGTCAATTATACCTCAATAAAGCTGGAAAAAATTTTAAATATGAAATGTATGGGTTTGAGTCTGTTTTTATTGATATGGTTTTTCAGTTTTGTATTTTTAATATTGCTTTAAATCAGGATTTATACTTCAGATTTAATTATATATGTATATGTAACATATACAATATATACATATATAAATATGTTGGAAAAATGTCTGACACATAGTAAGTTTTCAGTAAATGTTAGCTAATATTTTAAAATAATGGGAAAAGATATTAACAAATACATTTTATGAAGGAGGCTCTTTCAATATGAAATAAAACAGTTTAAATGAAAATGAATACATCAAAATCAGGAAATTAACTGAAAATTTTGTCCTTATGTACATTTTGTTGTCATATTGACACAAATAAGGATATTTGAATGTATAAAGTACAGGAAATAGGTTTAAAAGCTCAGCATGGAATATTGGACATGGTTCAAGGATCCCAGATGTGGAAAAATATTTGCCAAATTCAGGAAGAAAATATTTGTCTGGATGATTTATGAATATATCTCTGAAACAGTTGAGAAGAATTTGAGATTGTGTCTACAAATTTCTTGTAGAACATACACAAATAACTGCCTTTATTTACTATTTAGTAAATACCAGTAGTTTCAGTAAACTTAGAAATACTACTTGTTTTCATGCATAATTTATTTTTATTTTACATAGGTTTTTTGTTATGTGTTTGGTAGTTTTAGTTGATTTGAACATCTTGGCAATAAAAATGATCAAACTAAGCTTTGTACATAGACATTGTTTGCGTCTTTGAGTAAGATTCAGTTAAATTCACCAGGCAGAATAATATAAATCTCAATCAATATAAAGAAGTCTTTTCTTTTTTAACCTAGAAAATAATCCACATTGTAAGAAGTGTAGAAATAACTTGATTAACCATTCAACTAGGAATAAACCTCCTTTTAAGCAAGACAATGTGGGCCCAGTCAGAGTTGGGATTATTTTCTTTATGTTTAGTTGCTGCTTACAGAAGAGGAGGGGGCGGGGGAGAAAACAGTGTCACATATGGCTTCAGCTCTTAGTTACTAAGTACTCAAAAATGTTCGCTATGGTATTATAGTTTGTGTGACTTTTTTTTGGTATGCTTTTACCTTCTGCCTTGTTTTCTTAGTAATCACATATCTGCCCCAAAAGGGTACCCTTGGAAGTCACCTTTTTCATTAACAGAAGAATTGTGGTAATGGTATTTGCTAGTAAAAGAGACGACTGAAGACTCACAGGCATTTTTAAGACCATTTCCCAAACAGTGCTTGGCAAAAAAATCTGAGTCGCAAAAGCAACTTTAAAATTGACTATGAATAATAATTTTAAATGTTTCCTTTTGAGGCATTATACAAGCTTGCTTTCTAAAATTATAATTGGTGAAATTTCTCCTCAAGAGCTTACATTTTTGAAGAAATCTGTGGAAACAATGAAACAAGGAAAAATTAACAAAGCAGTTGAACATGGCACAAATTTTACTGAAAATATTTGTAGTCTAGGTCTAATAACCTTTGTATTAATTTGCTAAGGTTGTCATAACAAAATACCACATACTGAGCGGCTTAAACAAAAATTTATTTTCTCACAGTCCTGGAGGCTGAAAGTCCAAGATCAAGGTGTTGGCAGATTTGGGTTCTCCTGAGGCCTCTCTCCTTGGCTTGCAAATGGCCGCCTTATGGTTGTGACCTCATGTGATCTTTACTCTGTGTGTCTCTTTGTGTTTCCGAATTTTCTCTTCTTTTCAGGACACCAGTCAAATTGATTAGGGCCCACGTAATGGCCTCATCTTAAGTTAATCATCTCTTCAGAGGCTTTATCTCCAAATACAGTCAAATTCTGGGGTACCAGGGGTCAGGGCTTCAAAAGATGAGTTTTGGGGTGGCACAATTCAGCCCCTATCAATCCTCTAGTCACAAGTGAGAAGACACAGGTAGTTTTAAAGAAACTTGAAAATTTTTCTCACGATATTTTTACTGATGGAGATTATTTTATTTAAAGTTAGCAATATCATAATGCAACTGCTTAACTAGCCTCAAACATACTGATGAGGCAGTGTTCTAATTGCAATTTGATGATAATAGTAATATTGGCGCTAGCAGCAGCAGACACAGGACTAGAAGCAATAGTCATAAAGGTATTTATTTATCAGGTACCAGGGGCTCTCTTTACAATATTTTTCTCTTTATAACTACACAAAATTGTTATCATCTCCATTTCACATGCAGGAAGGTATGAGTCAGAGAAGTAAAATAGCTTATTCAGTGTCCTTACCTATTGAGGTTTTAGAACAAGGAGGCCTCAATTACTGAAAGCAGTAATAGTCAGATGTGGATTAAATGCAGAGGGCGTGTGGCATTCTTTATAGAATATTGCTTACGACTGTGGCATGAGGAAATCTGTTCATCCATTGAACGGTATTTATTGTGCATCTATTATGTGCCAGGCCCTAAACTAGACACGATTGCAAACAAGGCAGACTTACTATTTGCCCTCATGAATTAGGTCCTCAAGGGGATTTGTAAAGCGCCTCACTGGGGAGACCAGCTCCAACTCCTAGAAGACGTTTTCCACATTTCCTTTTGTGGTGGCTTGCAGATAGGCCGAGGACATTACTTTACAGCTTGTCATTGCTCATGTATTTCAGTCTTAGCCATTTCTTTGGCTTTTGGTGCTTTTTAACCTTTATTGTTTTTGCTTTTGCTTTTTAATAGAACTTGATACACTATCAGTGGGTCAACCTGGTCAAAGTGATTTTAGGTTGATACAAGAAAATACTTTTAAATATAAATGTATATTTTTAGGATTAGAGTTGAAGGAGTGACAATAAGAAACTAACACAAAATAGTCTATAATTCTAACTGTCTTTTTTTATTAATAGTCAAGGTTTTTATAATTGTGAAAAAACAGGGCAAATGATTACATTAGGTGTATATGATTGAAGGAGAATGTAGAGAGAAAAAGTCATCACAAGAGTTTTCATTTGGAATGGAATTTATCACCGAGGATTTATCCTTGTCTCATTTCTTATTTTATTAAATTCATGGGCTTATTGAACATTGTGTCCTATTCCCCTGACGTTCTACTGAATGAAAAATGATAGAGCTCAGCTAATGATTTGATTATGGGATAGAATTGTATCTGATATGTCAAGATAAATGTTAACACTGGTACAGAATTTATGGATTTGTAGACAGCATTTAATTTTGGGAAATAACTCTTTTATCAAAATTATTAATCATTTATTCTTGTCAACAGAACTGTGTGGCAGGTTTCATTAAACTGCAGGAAAAGATGTTGAATGTAAAATCTGTTTCGAGCCTGACTGTCATGCAACACCCAGTGTGTTTTGAAGAGGAACAATTTTTATCTGTCTTTTCACGAAGATTTACACCATCATTAGTTTTGTATAAAGAGAATCCGAATGCCTGGAGAGAAAAGATACTTGCAAGGAAAATGTCCATCTGAGTAACTGTGCCTCCATGAGGCCACTTGGGCCCGTGGTCCACTTACTAATCCATTTTGTATTTGTGGCACGACAAAAAAAGATGCTAATATTCTAAACATTTTTTTTCTACAAAGTTGCTTTAACGCAAAATTAATTTATAAAGCATTTTCCATATCTATTGGTTTGAAAATAAGTTCTGCTTTTCTTTCAAGTAAGACATCTCGCTGGTAAGGATGTGTCCATTCAACATCCAACATGCCAGTTAAAATGTAAAAATATTAATTTATAAAGTGTTTTCAAAAGTGGAATATTTTAAGCATGGCCCTATCCTTTCTCAGGGCAAAATTCTAAATGGAAATGTCGTTTTTCACCTGATTATTTTAGTAGTCGTTACACTTGCTGTATAATTGTAGTGCCATTCATCTTAGCAAATTAACACTTTTTTATGCATAGTAAAACAAACAAATAAACAAACAACAGAAACAAAAAAGGATTATTCCTTAGCAATGTAAATTGGAAAACCTCTGCTATTAGCTTAAAGAAATAACTAGCTATAAGAAGCAGAAACAAACGATTTGATTTCTCAGGATAATTCATCTTGAAATGAAGTGATTACATAAACGTAAGAGTTAAATCATATATGCTAAAATCATGTGAATTAAGTGCTCCCATGAATCATCTGAAAAATAATTTCAGTATACTGAAAACTAAACCCTAGTGGCCCTAAAGAGTTAATGTGCTTTTAAAAAGAAAAAAAAAAAGCTCAGTTTACTCCCAGGGAATAATTTATGCACTGGGAAAATTGGATTGAAAAATGAAAATGTGTAAATGAAAGCCAATCTTCAATGAGTATTAGCATAAAAATCTATAGAATACACACAAGATAGCAATTTGGCTTTTAGTTGGATTCTTTTGAAAAGAGACCATCTCTTGATTAGATCGAAGAAAATGGCTCAGTAGGGAAATTATATGTATATATTTTGAAACAATAATTTATTTTAAATGAACTTCTGTATGATATAAGAAAGTAAAACTAGAGGATTTGGGATTTACATTGACCATATAATGACTTAATTTTTTTTTTCCCGATTGATCACTTTCTAATGTGGTGAGCCTTAAACCTCTTTTCTTAAGAACAAATGTTCGCTGTACTCATTGTAGAGTGAACTCTCCTTTTGCTGTTAGTACCAAATGAGATGGACAGTAATGGAAGAAGATATGAACAGTTTTCCTGCCATAAATAAGCAGTCTATGTAAGAAGTATTAATATTAGTGACAATAGCTAACTATTTTATTTTATTGTTTGCTGAGGAAGATTCACCCTGAGCTAACATCTATTGCCAATCTTCCTCTTTTTTGCTGAGGAAGATTCGCCCTGAGTTAACATCTGTTGCCAATCTTCCTCTTTTTGTACGTGAGCCACTTCCACAGCGTGGCCACTGACAAATGAGTGATTTAGATCTGCGCCTGGGAACCAAACCCAGGCCGCCAAAGTGGAGCATGCCAAATGTAACCACTAAGCCTCCAGGACTGGCCCAATAATAGCTTACGTTTAATAAAAAATGAGGATCAGTGCCTACTCTTAAGTACTGGATAAACAATGGATGTAGAAGAAAACAAGAAAAGTACCATTTACTGAAATGCTAGGAATTGTCCTTGTCCAACATGGATGTTTAATCCAGACTGACATCCATTTCTATGCCTCCCCACAAAGATAAGTCACACACATCTGGTCACTATTTCAGGTTCTTCCCTGAATGTCCTGATCTATTTGGAATCCTTCCTGATTTGTACTTGCTTCTAATCTGCTCTTCATCTCCTATCTATGATTTAACTCCTGCCTATTACTTTTATCATCTGTATTCGTTCTTCCTTCATTCACTCTTGGATCTCTCTCAGGGACTTAGTTTAACTTTCCTACTGACTCTTCGCTGTTCCCAACTTCACATTCAGCCAGTCACAGACTTAGGGTGGCTCTCCTCTTTACTATCTGTAGAATGTGCCTCCTTTTCTCCATCATCGTTACATTTCTTAGTTCAGAATTTCATCTTCTCTCACTTCAAATATTAGTACACCCTGCCCACCAGTTTTCTTGCTGAAGTCCTTATCAACTTCCAATCGATCCACTAAACTTTTCTGGAGTAATCTTTCTAAAATAAAACTTAAATCAGTTCCCTGTTTTAAACCATTCAATGCCTCCCTAAGCCTTTTTAGATATAATGCAGACGACCTTGCATGATATATAAGGTCCTTCATGGTCTGGCTCCTGCCTTACCTGTTTATAAATGTTTCTTAACAATCTTCGGAGGAACGTTGTGCTCTAGCCATACTGAGCTATTTTTCCTTCTTTGAACATGTCATGTTGTTTTATAACATTTTTTTCAGCTTTATTGAGATGTAATTGACAAATAAAATTGTAAGATAAAGTGTACATCATGGTAGTACATTGTAAAAGAATTCTCCCCATCTAGTTAATTAACACATCCATCACCTCACATATTATGTCTTTTTTTGGTGAGAACATTTAAGATCTACTCTCTTAGCAAATTTTGACTATACAGTAGTGTTACCAACTGTAGTCGCCACATTATACATTAGATCCTCAGACCTTATTCATCTTACAGCTGAAAGTTTGTACCCTTTTCGTTTCATAGCTTTGTGCCTTTGCACTTGTTGTCCTCTCTACTTATACCCTTCCTTATATCCTATGACAGATATAAATAAAGTTCTGAATACAAAGGCCAAATGTGCACTGCCACAGGTAGGGAAAATGTCATGGATGGGTGAAACTTGAATAGCTCCCAAAGTATGAATAGCATCAGTGAAGACTGTCAGAAAGCAGTAGGAACCCAGGTCTTGCCTAAGAAGTAGAGTGACCAACTGTTCCACTTGGCGTGGGACTGGAGGGTTTCCCAGGACACAAGATTTTCAGTTCTAAAACCCTATAATCCTGAGCAAACCAGGATGGCGGGTCACCCTCACCGAGACTCAAGGGCAAGATGGAACCAAGTGATCTCCTTCAGTGTCGCCAGTGTTTCCTGAATCTCTACTCAAACCTTTATCACTCACTCTTGCAACTGCTTTGTCTTTGTGTCTGCTTTCCCACGCCAGGCTGTCAGCATCTTCAGAGACTGGGTCTTATTCACTTTTGTATCTTTAGCAACTAGTTTGCCACCAGTCACATGTTTTATCCCCCAGAAATGTTTGATAACTGAGTGAAGAAATTGATGAATAAATGAATGAATGAGAGATATAAAAAGATTGAAAAGGCAGAAACAGGACTCATGTTCCAAAGGTTCTGGACAAAGTGACAAACACGATCAAGGCACTAAGACCCGGGATGCAGATCTCGGAATCAAGTAAGAAAGCCACTTCTCAGATTCTGGAGCACAAGAATAACTTAGGCCAACAGAAGTCTCTTGGCATCTAGAAATAAGGGGTATTAGTTTGATCTCTTGTCCCCACATTGCATGGAAGTCTAAATCTCTCTGCATACATTCATAAATTCTGGAGGTGAGTAGGATTTATGGTCTGATGGTCACATCTGTCTTTGGGTTCTTGGTTCCTCAAGTGTCATGTGTGTTTATACCAGCCAAAGACAGATGTAGAATACAGTCTTGCCTCTGGTTTCCACGAACAAATCACTCACTCAAAGCATTTGCAAAGATGTAGATTGTACTGAAGATTTGGAGTAGGTAGAAGAAATGCTTGTACTATAAAAAATGTAAAAAAACAGCAGCAGCAACAACAAAACTTCAAATTGAATCTGTGCCATCTGTGTTCCTAAAATATCCTTTGGCCATCTACAACAGGAGAATTTCTGCTGACCTTTCCCCTGACAGCCCCTTGTCTCACACTGACTCTGAGGCTGCTGCCCCTCTCCCTTTTCTTCTCTCTTCTTGTTTTTCCTTCTCTCTTCCTCCACAGAAATCAAACCATTTCTCCTTCTGTTTCCCGCTGAACGGTGCAGCCTACGTTCTTTCAAACATCCAAGTTTCCTGGGACCCCTTTGTTACCCCAAGTCGTTTACCAAGGTATATTTCCATAAAAGACAGTTTCCACCCTAAAAAGAAGTGCCAGCCAGTCTTTTCGATGATTACATTTTGATCTCACTATTAAAGGTCAGAAACTGATTAATTACAATGATCCAGTGATGATGAATCTCAGTGTCAGACAAGAGCTAATCATTTTTTGTTACCTAATGACAGACAGGACAGGTCCTGAGTGGAACTGGATTCTAACCTGCTTGAGAGTAGAGACCACTCACGACTTATCCACTAATGTATCATCAGCGCTTTAGCCCAGTGCCTGGCATATAGCAACTATTCACTAAATGTTTTTGAATTTTGCATAAATGAATAAGTTTGCAAGTTGGGTGACACAAACATTTGATCTAATTAAATCATTGAAATAAATGATCAGGTCAGGGAAAAACAATAGGTTAATCCATTTAATGATAACAAATGGCCAGTTTATTAACCACAATCAATTGTTAGCAATCCTGAGACTTAGCAATGCAATTTCACAATTGTTTGAAAAGTAGAAAATAAAATTCCTGAATAATCCTTTTCATTTCACTTGAAAAAAATTTTTATGTTAACTAAACTAATTCTTACTTTAAAAAATTATAGAGGCAGACAACAGACACCTGAAAAGATGTTCAACATCATCAGTTACTAGGGAAATGCAAATCAAAACTACAATGAGGGGCTGGCTCCGTGGCCAAGTGGTCAGGTTTGCGTGCTCAGCTTTGGCGGCCCAGGATTTCACCGGTTTGGATCCTGGGTGTGGACATTGCACTCCTCATCGAGCCATGCTGAGGCAGCGTCCCACGTGCCACAATTAGAAGGACCCACAACTAAAAATATACAACTATGTACCGGAGGGCTTTGGGGAGAAAAAGGTAAAATAAAATCTTAAAAAAAAAACCCCAAAATACCATGAGATATCACCTTACACTAGTCAGAATGCTATAATTACCAAGACAAAAAGTAACAAATGTTGGAGAGGATGTGGAGAAAAAGGAACCCTCATACACTGTTGGTGGGAATGCAAACTGGTGCAGCCACTATGGAAAACAGTATGGAGAGTTCTCAAAAAATTAAAATTAAAAATACTATACAATCCAGCTATCCCACTACCAAGTATTTATCCAAAGAACTTGAAATCAACAATTCAAAGAGATTTAGCACCCCTGTGTTCGAGGCAGCATTATTCACAATAGCCAAGAGGTGGAAGCAACACAAGTGCCCATCGACTGATGAATGGATAAAGAAGATGTGGTATATAGACAATGGATACTACTTAGCCATAGAAAAAGACAAAATCGTCCCATTTGCAACAACATGGATAGACCTTGAGGATATGATGTTAAGCAAAATAAGACAGAGAGAGAAAGACAAACCCTGTATGCTTTCACTCACATCTGGAAGATAAACAAACGCATGGACAAGGAGAATGGATTAGTGGTTCTATCAGGGAATGGGGTTGGGGGTGGGTGAAAGGGGTAAAGGGGCACATATGCATGGTGACAGATAAAAATTAGACTACTGGTGGGTCTGGCCTTCTGGTGTAGTGGTTGTGTTCCCGTGTTCTGCTTCTGAGGCCTGGGGTTCATGGGTTTGCATCCTGGGCGTGGACTTACACCACTTGGTGACAGCCGTGCTGTGGTGGCATCCCACATATAAAAAGAGGAAGATTGGTACCAATGTTAGCTCAGGGACAGTCTTCCTCACAAAAAAAAAAAAAAAAAAAGACTACTGGTGGCAAGCATGATGAAGTCTATATAGAAACTGATAAATAATAATGTACGCCTGAAATTATACAATGTTATAAGCCATGATGATCTCAATAAAATAATTCAAACAAACAAAAAAATTATAGAGGCAGAAATAAAACCACAAATAAGCATTTTTGCCTAAGGGTACTGCAACAGAAGTCATCTCATTCATTTGGGCTCAGAATTAATATTAAGGGGTTAAATAAGTGTACATATTACTTGGAAATTTATAATTAAATTACTGAAGCAGAGCAAACAGGTCCATAACAGAATGCTTTAATATTGCTCACACTCCTGTTCAGAGTTACGTGGACTGGTAAAGGAACAATTCATCAATCCACAGAGTGATGTCAACATTGCCAAAATGTAGGAGTGATTTCTTCCCATACCCAAGTTAAAAGTAGGTTCACTGATAACAATAGTAAATTTAATCATCGATATATATGAAATACATCCAAAAAAACCCAAGAATTTTAACGGCACAGTCACTTACATAAAAAGCATACTTTGGCATGAATGGTTTCAGAGACTTTTGTGATTTTTAAAAATCCTTTTGTAGTTTTGTAGTTTAAATATACCCATACATTAGAAATATTTTACTTTGGGGAGTCCTGGAAACAAGGTTTTGGTATTTTATTCCACTTCACTTATTCTTCTCATGGATTATTTTACACTTTTAATATTCAGAGTCAAAGAAACAAGTCTAATGACTTTTTTTATTCTGTTGTTAACAGAGACAATTATAGATTATTGCAGAATAAGATTCTGGTTTCTAACGTCCTAGAGAACATTGAATGATGCCTAGTGAGAGACTGAGAATGATCAAGAACCTAGATATTGTTTCGGTGCATTAAATCTGCAAGTTAAATCATCACTTAAGCATTTAAAGCTTACCCATGGCTTCCCTCATAAAATGGCCCTCTTAAGTGTTTATTCTTCTCTCCTTCCATTTTTAGAGTTCAAAAATTGGAGGGCACATGCCTTTCTTTGTCCTGGTCTTCATTTTTCAGTAACCCCAAGTGTGACTCAGACATTACAGCTATTTTAGCTAAAACATGAGCCTATTCTGTAACGTGAGTAAATTCAGACTGTTAAGTAGCTCCGATTACAAAAATTTCCACTTTTCTGTTTTTCTCAGGGGTAGCAAGAGTTGCTTGCATTCCAATTTGAAAAAACTAGAAGGGAAGGAGCGCAAATCCATAGTGTTTTTTAAAAGTCTGGTGTGGTGAAAGGAAACAACTTTTCATTTGATTTGTTGAGTGAATTATTTTTATAAATCTTTTGAATGACTGAAATCCGAATATATAACTAATATATTCATTTCAACGTGTCCTTTTTAGGAGCTTAGAATTTTGAAAATTGGAATAATTGCAAATATGGGGCAAAATGAATGATTGAAATTTTTTCTTCTGCAAGGCTCCCCCACCCCCTTTTGCTTCGCTTCCAGTATGGATCCAAAGAGACTCTGTAGATTTTGCTTGGATTATTTACGGCAACACAGTCTGCTGCTGACTTCTTTGGGTGGAAAGGTGTCTGAGCAACATTTTTACACAGTTCTTAAAATTGCTATATCATCCACTTCTTTTTTTCCTCTAATGAACCCTTTAGTTGTCTTCATACCGCATCAGATGTGGCTAAAGTTAAATATTTCAAAGTGGAATAAGATTGTCCTTAAAAAGAAAAATAACAATATTAACCAGAGGAAATAATATGTATATGTTTATTCATTTACTTGTTTTCTTACATAAAATAGGATGACCCAGGGCCCATGTGGTGAGAATAAACAAGTTGTCCCTAGTTATGCTCTGATGGGCCCCTTGGGAGCTGTGTTAAAGCAGAAGGGAGATCGTGTGAAATGGCTTCCAGTGAGTTGAAAGAGTTCAAGCGACTTCCAAAGGTACCTCCTAGGATGTAATTTATATGCACAGAAAATCTACCTCATTTTTCTTAAAATGTACGTTCTATCCCCTAGCACATTTTTAATCATTATTTATTATCATAGATGTTGGAAAAGGAAACACTCATTCATACTACCATTTTCCCAGAAGTATATTTTTTCAAGATAGCCTGACAACTTTGCCTAGTCAAACTTTAAATGATTCCAAGGTTCTTTATCACTGACTCGAAAAAATTTCAAATTAACATCCTAAGTTTTCCCCCTGATATCTGTAATTCATCCTCCAAATTTACGAAAACCAGTCTACCTAAATTAGTCTTCTGTATTGATAGTCTTCAACATTTGTAGGGTGGAAGAATTAAAATTCCTTTGTTTTTCCTTCCATGGAAATTTCCTGAAGTCGTTTATAGTCTTGAGTATTTTTCTTCTTTTAAACGTTAGCTCCATTTTAAGTTCAGAGTATCTGTGCTACACTTAGTGGTAGAAGTTTCCTTATTGTTTGGCTCTCAAGAAGTGTTATTGGATTATGTACTGATCAGTCAGTTATTCAGTCTGTTATATCCTTGCACTGAAAGTACTGGTCAATGGATCCTTCTAATGAAGAAATTTCACCTTAAATATAATAAAATTTTATTTTTCTTATTTTCTTCAAATTGATTAAAAGTTTAAATGTATTCCTTGCCTTTAAATTGATTAAAAGTGTAAATGTGCACATATTAAATAAATATGCTCTCCCTGAATTTATTTAACTGATATCTGTTGAGGGTTAGCTCTGCTACTCTTCTGGGCATTAAAAGATAGTTTGTCTCAATAATTTGAGAAACTTATTTTGTCTATGATAGCATCTCATCATTCTTAAAATTTCAGTTAATTACCCCCATTGTATCATTTCAAATGAATTATATATTATCTATTGTCTTGTGCTTAATAAATGCTTAAATGGCAAATATAAGTTCCTAATAACTTAAATGCTCACTTATAAGTCCACCCATAATGTGTTCTGTTAGTGGTATTTGCAGCGAATATGCAACGGAATAGCAACAACTTTCCACAGGATCATTTGAAGTCAGAAAGTATACAAGTCTTACCAAGGAAAGTTGACTTTCAGACAAACTGCCTCTTCTTTTGCAGTGCAAAAATTGGGAAATCCAGATACATGATCCTTTTGTCCCTTAGCACATTTTCTATTGGTAATGAGACATATTGGGCTTGGAAACAGAATTTGACTTCTTAAAACTTTAAAAATGTCTTTTAAACCTGTGCAATTAATTTTTTTCTTCTCGAGTTGTTCACTAGAACTTGGCAAACTTTGGGAGCAGATGGTTTATCTTCTTACCTGAGGAGACAATTTTCTAAAAGGATGGTTCAGAACAATTGTAGATAAAATACATTTCTTGCTAGGAAGTCCAACACCATCAAAAGTTAAATCATAATGTAAGTTGTTAGTTGTTGTAGGTTGTATGTGTCAGTTACTATATACTCCAGACAGCATGTCCTCCGTGGAAAAGAGTTTTGAAAAGAATAGCTCACCTCTGTGGCTGCCTAATCTGTACTGTAATATCCAATCCATTTCACTGAAGCTAGAACTCCAGTGAGAAATAAGATGAGACAATACTTCAAAAATTGAATTATGTGCTAGCTAGCCAAGTATATGTATAGGTCTGTGTTTGTGTGTGCTTTATGTTAAATAGAGAGAGAGTGTCTCTTTGATACTGGGCTGTAAACTTTCAGAGAGTAAATATAGCTCTTAACAAGGAGAGAAATAGGAGATCAAAGACATAAGACTAAAACAATAAACATTCACATAAGCATCAACGTTAAGACCTTGGGCACCCGATACATTTTTACGAAAGTATATGCCTGCTATTGAATATTAATTTCAGGTTAATTCAAAATGTCTAGTTTTTTTTATAGGCTGTTTTGAATTTCTACAGGTTGTGTGTGTGTGCACTATATATCTTATGGGACAACTTGCTAAATTCTCCTGAGTTTAATTTACATTTCTATGTTTTTTCAATCAACATAAAAATCAGAGTGGAACTGAATTAATCTTAAAATAATTCATATGTTAAAGTTTTACGATTAACATAACAAATAATTCTAATTAAATGAATCTGATAAATACATATCAAAGGCAAAGTGTAAGCTCTTGAAAATTAATAATACATATGTGCTTGCTAGACTTCAGTGTTGATTGGACTTATTTAAAGTTTTTATAATAAAACATACACACACGCGCACACACACACAGAGGCTCTTGTGTGTTTAGAATAACTTTCCAGAAGTCAGATCTATTTTCCAATAAAAATGTCTCAACCCAAATATACTGAACCCAAGTATTAATATCTCTCTATTATATTACCAAATATCTATGAAGAGTATAGAAACAATATTGCATTTATTGTTTTGTGAAATTTAACACACTGGAAAAATGTCAGAGAAGACCTACATTCTTTCCTGCTTTTAATTTTGCGAGACCAATTTTGTGCCCCCAAAGATTCAATTTCATAGTCTCAAATGCCCCAGAAGTGTTTTAGAGAGTCATTCCCTGAACAAGACACATTGTCTGTCCTCACCCAGGTGACAGGTTCATGCTTAAATATTAACTATTCTCAGACAAAGCAGAAACCACAGTATTTTTCAGACAGCTGTAAAATACTTGATTTTCTCACCAGGAATCCAGTGTGATGTTTAAGACTTGTTATAGTCAAGCCATGTCATTGCACAGTTAGTTATAGTCCTTCCTGTTGGAACTAAATCTCATTTTTTTCCTTGTACCATCAGTAGAAACAAAGTTTCTGACACATACTAAACTCTTAATATATTTATGGAGTGAACGAATGAATAAATAGCCTGTTACTGTGTTTTGCTTATGACCTTCTATTGGCCAATATTTAACTACCAACATTAATAACTCTGAAATTGAAGTTTCCCATTCTGTTCTCATTGCCTTGAGCTCTGTTGTAATGTACTAAATATAATATGGCAGTGTAGTAATGCTGAAAATTTCATGTGTGAAATAAAGATGCTCAATTTATTTCCTGCTTCCAAACCCGTACACTTTCCTATCTGTGCTGTCCTGGTCTCCCTCTATCCTTTCTCTGGTCCGAGTCCAGTCTTGCTTCCTGTGCACTGCGTTTCACCTTCCCGGCTCGTAAGGGAACTTGCTCCCCAGTGATCCTGCTTTTTCTTCTGTGATGGCACTTTCTTCCTCATTTATCCAAGGATATTTTCATTATCAAGTGTCTCCTAACTTAAAACAGCAAATACGGAGTGGGTCATACTTGCTCACTGTCCTTCCTTCGTTGCTGCTCATACCTCAGCTGACTCAGATCCAGACCCCTTCCTTATCATCCCAGTTAAGCGACTCATACAGTTTCACTACTGGCCATTTTACTGAACGTTTTCCAGTTTTTCATCTAATTTGACTTCTCAGTAGCATTGACAGGATGACTGATGACTTTATCTTCCTTGTTGGAAACTTTTAGAAAAACCATTCCGTCTAGATTCTTCTCCTAATTTGCTTGGTATTGCTTCTCAGGTTTGAGTAGTCTTATTTTTGCCAAGCACTCCTTACGTGCTGTTCCTCCCCTCTCCAAGAGTGCATGGTGGGTCTTCTCGTGAATACAATTGTGGGTCTTTATTTCTTCTCATCCTGCAAACTCTTTCTGTGAATTCATCCATACTGACATCTTCCATTACCTCTAAAAGGAATGATGACTTAAAAAAAAAGAAATCTGAATTTCAAGGCCAGAATTCCTTCCCAGGGCACTTGGGACAAACTGGAGTCCTATCGTTCCAGAAGTCCCTCTTGGTTGACCCCATCCGCTTCAAGGAGGCAGTTACTATAGTTCTTCTGATTCTGACTGGCCTGGTTTAACTCTTTATGTTTTGGGCATTTTTTTCTTACTCAATTATTTGTCATTTAAAATAAAAATAAAACTTTCTATTTAAATTGTTAAGCCTATCAATATTATGATTTTAATTCGACTGTATGAATAGCAGTAAAATTTAAGATTTAATTGCATAAGTATGAGCATAGATTATAATAATATAATGTTACATTTATATCATGTTATTGTTTTCAAGGGATATTCTCATATTTTAGTCAATAAATCCTCGCAACCATCACATTACTTTATTATTATTATTTATTTTATTGTAGGAAACTTAGGCTTCTAGAAGTTTGGAGGCTTGCCAAAGATCACACTAGTAAGTGACAGAACAAAGACTTGAAATACTTAGGAAAAATTACCAACGTTTCTTTGCGTAAATATTACATAGTCTTAAATTGTCACCAATCACAAATTAATCAAATCCTGCTCTGTGCCTGAGAGTAGTTTTCCTCAAAGATGCTACAAAAAAGGAAATATTGTTTAAGGTTCTTGGTTTTTGCTAACTTGTCCATTCTTTGATAGAAGTAATAATTTAGTTCTAAGGCATTGGACAAAGTGGAAGATTAAAGAGGTCAATCAAAAACCATCTGTCACCTACAACTTGAGTTTGATATTCTAAATAATCAGCAGTTAGTGACATATGTATGCTTTCTTTTGCATGAGATTCAAAATAAATACAAGCTAGACAATAAGTATCTAAAATTGGAAAACAGATCTTACTCTTTTTGCTTAAAGGATTAAAAAGCAGCTTCTCCAAGATTCAGAGAAATCGCCTGTCCCTTCTGCATTTTGCTCAGTACTCTCATGTGGCGATGGCCTTTTGACATTTGCCTTAAGGGCCTTTGCTGATCTTGCCACTCCTTCCACGTGTTTAAACAAAGCATGTGGTTTCGCCAGTGTCCTGCCACCAACTGGGAAACATAATCTCTGAGTGAGGCAGGAGCCAAGACCCCAGAAGTTCTTGAGAGTTATGCTGCGACGAGACTCCCGGCTAGCGATGAGGGGGCAGGAACATTCCTTCCTGGCGCCTGCTGAACAAATTTCAAGAATGGTAACAGGCTCGTTTTAGGGTTTTATAACTATCAGTCTGGGATCAGCAGCCTGTTCTGAGAGGCTGTGGATGCCAAATTCCAGCTGTCACAACTTGCTTCTGTGAGAACCTCGTGCTCAGTTCGTCAGAGCCTTGGAAGATGAACTCCGTTAAGACCATGTGCCACAACTCTTTTTATAGACAGACCAAACCCAAGCCACAAATCTCCCTCTTGAAAACCCTGGCCCTTCCTTCCTGGTTTGGGATATGGGGTCAACGCAAGGTTATCTGTACGTTGGGTGTGAGCACCCAAACAAAATATTTAGCCAACTGTATAACTAGTTTGTGGTTTCAGGTTTTTATTTCAAAATCTTTGCAGCCCATTAATCATTACCATGAAAGAGTCTTCATCAAGAGTTCATGCTCAGTTCACTTATTGGGCTACAGAATCAGTGTTTGTATTTTCATAGCACAAAGAGAAAAGTGATAATTGACCAAACTGAATCAGAGACATGCCTGGAATTTGAGATCTCCAGGCAAAGACTTTTCTTTGTACAAGATTTTCATTTATCTGTACGTGATTGTACAGTAGCTACTTGGGTGATGTCAGTTTTCTTAGGGAGGGAAAGGTAAGGTTTCCGCTCCGTGTGAGCTTTCCCAGGCCCAGAACTATGACTAAAGAACTGCTCATCAACAGGAAGAATGGCTGATCTTCAAAAAGTTAAGAGTGTTTAGCTAGTTATGTACAGTGAACCTTATATATAGTAAAGTGTTTATTGAACCTGAGTGGTCTCTGATTACCCTCCTTAAACAGAATTTCCTTGATTATTTTCAAGAGCAATTAAGTAATTGTTACCAATAATTGAATTCTTAGTAGGTAACCCAGGTGTTATTCTTAGACTCTTACTTGCATTAATGCATTTAATCCTCACAATACTATTAGGAGGTGGCTATTTTCATCATGCCCGTTTTATTGATGAGAAATAATAGGCCCAGAAAAGTTAAATCACTTGCCCAAAATATCACAGCTAAGAGGTGGAAGAAACAGGATTCAAACTTCATGTTATGACTTAAAATGATAGAAAGCAATGGATGGAAGGCCATGTTCATTGTTATGGGACTTATTCAGTCTTTCGGTTTCCCTTTCAAAACTTGTAGGAGCCATTTACAAACTAGGTGTGCCCATGAAATGATAGTATGGTTGGATTCCCAGTAACATTGCTCTTTCCATTATGATGATTTAGCTTTGTTATGAGTGGTCATTGTCACTAAGTCAACTGCTGTGTTGATAACCCTGGTCAGTGTTTTGGATGGTGCACTAGGTTAGGAGTCAGAAGGCCTGGGTTTTAGATTCATCACTGCCATGGACAGACTCTAAGTCCTTAACAAGTCACCTAATCATTTTGAGCCTGTTTCCTCTCTCTGTCTTATGGGGGTAATAAGGCTTGTCATTCATTCTCTGGTCAATGAACAGAACTGCTTTACACATCAGAGACAAGAAATATGTTAAAGTGCTGTATCCATAAAAATTTCATGTGGACGTAAGCTGTTATTAATTATTGGTAAAATAAACACCCATTCATCTTAAAGCCATCTGAGTGACAAACAGAAACTAGTAGCTATTTACTTATAAAGCTGGGAATTTTGTCAGATGTTACAGTCCTTGATTTTGATAAAGTACTACTTACCTAGTTAGTCTTTAGTGCTTTTGGTGTTGTATCTGCAAACTAATCATCAAACACAATGTCATCCAGATTTAATCCTATATTTTCTTCTGGAATTTTTGCAGTTTTTCATTTTGCATTTAGGTCTATGATCCTGATTGAGTTAATTTTTGTGAAAGATGTAAAATCTATGTCTAGATTTTTTTTTGCATGTGGATGTCCAATGGTTTTAGCATCGCTTGTTAATAAGGCTATTCTTTTCCCTTAATATTCTTTGCTCCTTTGTCACAGATCTGTTGACTGTATTTGTCTGGGCCTATTTCTGGGCCCTCAATCCTGTTTTATTAATCTATGAGTTTATTCTTTAATCAGTAAATCAATCAATCAGTACTACACTGTCTTGACTATTGTAGCTTCAGGGTAAGTCTTGAAATCGGTGGTATGACCCCTCCACCTTTCTTCTTCTCCAGTATTGTGTTGGCTATTGTAGGTCTTTCACCTTTCGATATAAATTTTAGAATCAGGTTGTCAGTATCTGCAAAATATCTTTCTGGGATTTTGGCTGGGATTATATTGAATCTGTACGTCAAGTTTCAAAGAATTAATATTTAACAATATCAAGTATTTCAATCCACAGACACAGACTATTCCTTTATTCATTCAGATCTTCTTTCATTTCTTTCATCAGAGTTTTACAGTTTTCTGCATACAGATCTAGTACATATTTTGTTAGTTATCTATTTTGTTTATAAAATAATTTGTTGACAATATTATACATGTCATTGTAGTTTAAATGTCAAATTCCAGTTTTTCATTGGTCGTACATAGAAAAGCAATTGACTTTTATATCTTTACCTTGTGTCCTGCAACCTTGCTATAATTGATTATTAGTTCTGAGAGTTTATGTTTTTTTATCCCTTTTTTCAGATTTTCTACATAGAAAATTATATCACAGTATATAATTCTTTTTATACATTGTTGGATTTGATTTGCTAATATTTTATTGAGGAGTCTTGCATCTGAACCACATCAAGTATTTGTCTCTTCTAAAATGGATGCATATGTAGAATAAAAATATTAGAGATGCAATTCAAACTTTTCTTGAGGACTCAGTGACATCAAAGCGAAAGCAACAAGTGTGTGTAGTAATAATACAGCAGTACTTCTGTTGCCTAATGAGATGGGAGAAGCCTTTGAATCTATAACCATATCACTGTTCTTTTGAGTTCTTCCGACTGGCATTCTTGTGGCCAGTGCTCCGACAATGGCATCTGTAATTTCTCACTGCTATAAATAAGACTCCTTTAGGTGCTCCTCCAGCCCCAGTCAAATTACTTGTGTCTTCATAGATACAGAGGACAGATTGGTGGATGTTCATGAGAGATATTAGTTGTAGTTTTTCTTTCTTTAATGCTTTTATTATAGCATTTAAATGTATCAAAGAAATATTTCCTAATATAAATCAGAATGCTAAATCCAATGGATAAAACTAATTTATGGATGTAGTTAATAGCATATTACAAGCAGTTTTTCTCAGTTGCTGATCCGTATTAATGTTACATCTGTTTGGCATCCCCAACTCACTAGAACATAGCCCAGAACCTGATGCTAAATAAAGAAGGTCTTTGATGACCTGCAGTTTATATAAGTTAATGAAATAAATAGGAGAGCACCATCAGAGCTTGTTTATTCCTATCTGATATAAAATGTTAACAATCTCGGTAATATGGCCTTCAAATTCACAAACTAGAAAACACAATTTTTTTTCATATTTACAAAAGTTTTTCTTTTATTTGATTATTTTTTTGAGGTCACATTGGTTTATAACATTATATAAATTTCAAGTTTACATCATTATATTTTGACTTCTGTATAGACTGCATTGTGTTGACCATCAAAAATCTAGTTTCCATCCATCACCATACATATGTGCCCCTTTACCCCTTTCGCCCTCCGCCATCCGCTTCCCCTCTGGTAACCACCAATCTGTCCTCTGTATCTATGAAGACACAAGTAATTTGACTGGGGCTGGAGGAGCACCTAAAGGAGTCTTATTTATAGCAGTGAGAAATTACAGATGCCATTGTCGGAGCACTGGCCACAAGAATGCCAGTCGGAAGAACTCAAAAGAACAGTGATATGGTTATAGATTCAAAGGCTTCTCCCATCTCATTAGGCAACAGAAGTACTGCTGTATTATTACTACACACACTTGTTGCTTTCGCTTTGATGTCACTGAGTCCTCAAGAAAAGTTTGAATTGCATCTCTAATATTTTTATTCTACATATGCATCCATTTTAGAAGAGACAAATACTTGATGTGGTTCAGAAAAATTGCTATAAAAATAGTCAAAATAAAAGAGAAATTGTTACAAAATAGAAGTTTTTGTTATCTTTAAAATATCAATGCAGAGCACCACATTCCCCAACACTAGGGGAACAAGTAAATTTTAGCACATTGTAGTACAGAATCTGATTTGCAAAAGCGGTTTTGGACAGAGCATTTGTTCTGAACTTTTTCTTCCTAGATAAGCAAATTTAAATCAAGGATATAGGAATGGGCAGTGAAAGACAGGTGAACACCTTTCAGCCTCCACTCACACAGGACCAAGTCATCTGAATCAAGTTTCCTGAGGCCATATTTGACACTTGGCGCCTTCACATCCTCACCTTTATTTTCTGCTCAATCAATAGTGATCTGGATTTCACCTTCTACCACTTCAGTGAATTCACTTTCACTGTTGAATCCAAAGGGCATTTTCCTACCATTCTGTTTCTTGAATTTTGTAATATTTAACACTGTTTACCAACTTCCTTCTTTAATCTGTTTCGCCCTTGGTTTCTTGCTCATTAGACTGTCCTGGTTTTCATCCTTTACTTCTCACCAAATCCTCTTGGTCATCCCCACAGTCTCTTCTTCCTCACTCATTCATAGCTATATACATCACTCTTTCCTAGAATTTAGTCCTTGTCCCTCTGGTCTTCTCACTCTGTGCTCTACTCATGAGTTATTTTATCCAAACACATGATTTTGATGATCTCCTGTGTGTAACTTGGGCCTTGCTTTGGCCTCCTGATTTTCATATCCAACAATCTTTGGTACAGTGCCACCTGGAGGCTTCATAGATACCTTAAACCCAACCTGGCCCAAACTAATCTCGTTATCTTCCCCCTAACTTCCTTTTCTGACTATATTCCCTGCTGTATTTTCTAGTTTCTAATAGTTTTCTATTGCTGTTATAACAACTTACCACAAACTTTGTGGCTTAATGCAACACGCATTTATTGTCTTACAATTCTGGAAGCCAGAGGTTTGAGGTGGGTCTCAGTGGGGTAAAATCAAGGTGTTAGCAGGGCTGTGTTCCTCCTCAGTGCTCTAGGGAAGAATCTATTTCTTTGCCTTTTACGACTTCTAAAGGCCACTTGAGTTCCTTGGCTCTTGGCCCTTTATTCCAGCATGTAGCTTCTTCAATTATCTCTTTGATGCTTGCCTCCTTTTCTATCATCCTCTTTCACTGTAAAGGACTCCTATGATTACATTGGGCCTACCAGTATAATCTAGAATAATTTCCTTGTTTTAAGGCCAGCAACCTTAATTCCATGGACAATCTTCATTTCCCGTTGCCATGTTACATATCTTTTCATAGGTTCTGGGAATCAGGACAAAGACTTATTTGTAGGAGGCCATTATTCTGCCTCCCACACCTACTTTTGTGAACAGCAAACCCACAAGCCAAAATCCTGAGGGTTATCCTAACCTTCTACTCTTCTTCAACTGTGAACACAGTATGTTACCAAGACTTATCAATGCTACATTCTGATTTTTCTCTTTTTTTTTAAAGGTATGCTTTTTTTGGTGAGGAAGATTGGCCCTGAGCTAACATCTGTTGCCAATCTTCCTCTTTTTTATTTTTCTTTCCCCAAAGCCCCAGTAAGTAGTTGTATATCCTACTCGTAAGTCATTCCAGTTCTTCTATGTGGGATGCTGCCACAGCATGGCTTGATGAGCAGTGTGTAGGTCCGCACCCAGGATCAGAACCAGTGAACTCTGGGCTGCCGAAACAGAGCACATGAACTTAGCCAGTAGGCCACTGGGCTGGCCACTGAATTGTCTTAAATCATCCTCTTTCTCCACACAATCTCTGATCCCTTCTCAAATACAAAAGTTCATCTTTTCATCATTTCTAGCTCAGGTAACAGTAGCACTCACCTAATTGTTCTCCTTGTGGTTAGTTTTGCATCATCCTTGCTCCCATTATCCTAACCCCCCTGCATATTTCAACATCTTCCCTCTACTCTACATACATATATAGATATGGATATATAGAAAGAGATGTATTTTAAGGTTCAAAGTTGACTACTTCATTTTCATTGCAAGACTGTCCCAATGGCTCTTCACAGCATTTGGTTGTGGCAGGCTAAATGTCTGAGACTCCCACTCAGGGCCTTCAGGTCTGGCTCCTGCACACCTATTCACCCTCACCCCCAACACGCTCACTACCATGTGCCCTATGTTCTAGCCACAGCATATTCTACTCAGTTTCTGACTAAGTAATGCTGCTTCTTGCTTTATTTGCTTTTGCACTTGCTATATCTTTGATATCAACTGCTTGCCTTCCTCCATCATGTTCCTTCTAGCTATCCATACTCATCCTTTAAGACTCTGCACAAACAAATCTCTCCTTAGAAAGACTGTCCTGCCCTGTCTGGGTGGAGAGTTAGCTCTCATCTGTGCTCGCTGCATTTTTATCAGAATACCCAATCTGTTGTGTTTTAAGTCTGGTTTACTTGCCTGTCTCCTTCATGACCTTCTTGAAAATGGGAACTTTGACTTCCATTTGATACCATCAGAGCTACAGAGTGATTGGTAGAAAGCAGATGTGCAGAAACTGCTTAATGAATGAATGAGTCTTGAGGATATTAATCTAGTTTAGGAGTTAAAGGAATATTTCATCTTGAGCTTGCTGAGAATAGTACTAGAGTTAATTTAGTCTTCTGGGCTTTCCCCAGATAGAAGTGGAAGTTTTAATCCTTGACATCCTAAGAAATGGACCAGACTTTAGATGCTTTCTAGAAGAGGATGTCAGGAAAACATTTCCTCTGGCTCTAGTTTAGAGCCATAGACCATGAAACAGGCTTATGAAAAGCAGCAAGGATGCATGCACCAGGTAAATTTTATAGGAGTTGAAATGATGTTTCTCTCCTGTTTCAGTTCTTAATTGGCTGCTCATGGTCACTGGGGTGTTTATAGAGCCTCAAGGCTGGCTCCATTCTGCTGCCATCTGTCTTGGTTATAAGTACACTACAAGTTCCATATGGCTCCTTAATTCCAGTGAGCCTCCAGCATTCTCATGTTCCACAGGGCCAGTTGAGACAAATGACTTACGTTATTTGTTTTGGGTTTGGAATAACTAGGAAAGGAAATTAACAGTACCCCAAATCTCTCAAAATGCTTTTCCTTTAATAGAAGAAGCTACTATGGGCAGCTGGCATCTATGTCATATCTTCTCACATGTTTACCTACCCTGTAAATAGAGAAGACATTTTTCCTCTTAATGGAGAGAAAGTTAAATTTTTATTTGTAGTCAATAAAACTAACATAATATCTACCAGATTCATGCTCAACTTACTTACATTTATTTTTTTATTTGATGATGATGGTGGTACTATTTTATTGTAGCTGGGTGCCTCATGATCGGAAATTACATATACATTTATTCAATCAAACATTTTTATTCATTGCAAAGATTTCTCAATCACCTGAGTTGTTCTTTCATAAGGACCCTTTGAATCTTCATTTCCCTTGCTATTTTTTTTCTATTTCATAACTGGCTTGCAGTCCTAATCCTTGATCTATGCAACCATCTACCTTACCTAAACAGTGCTAGAGGACTTATGAAACCATGCAACTTGGCCTCAGTACACATTCACTGTCTCTCAGGTCTGATGGGACCTCCATCAATTATCACTTCCTTCCTTGTCCTTCAAAAGCTTCTATCCTATTGCCTTCAACAAAAATTCTGAAGCCTTACCACTCTCTTTATGATCTTAACTCTTTCCCTCCTCTCCCACACACCCACTCAACTTCCCACTTCTTATAGCCACAGACTCCTCAATGGGGCCACCTCATCCTTATTGTAATCTAGGAGGATTAGTTATTCCATGGAAGGCTAATTCATCCAACTGTGCTCTCCAATACACTCCTTCTTCTCAGGGGGCCTTGCTTTATCAGTTGCCTGCTTTGTCTTGAATTATGATGTGCTCATTATTTACTGGACTCTTTTCTTCACAATAAAACATTCAGGTCAACATACCCTCCCTATGTAAAACATGAAACAAAGACCCTGCTACTGATACTATCTTTAGAGTATACCAATCCTTACACTCCTTTGTCATCAAAAGTTCTTAAAACGATTCTCTGTACTTGCTGTCTTCATTTCCTCCCTCTTTCTATCCCCCTACCTCCACCTCCATTAACCATATTAAAGGATGCACTCTGGTCTTTCATGGAACTTCATGCTTTCCTTCTACCTCTGTTGTCTATGTGGGCTCCTTTTTCTCTGATTGTTCCTTAAACTATCAGTATTTCTAAGATCTTGCAAACTGACCAAAGTTAATTAGGCAATTCATGATCCTAAGTTCCATTTGTTGGTAGGTAATGGTAGTCATTCTAAGAGTTTGAGATGGTAAGAGTTAGCTACTTCTCCAGACTTGTCCTAGATTATAATGAAAGCAAGACACAGATCAAATTCTATGCACAGACTACAGACATTCATTCAACAAATGTTCACTAAAAAAGCAGGCAGTAAGTGGTTCCCTATGATAGTGATTTGGTCTTTAATTTTTATACTGAAATCCATCTGGTTCTTTCTTTAGTTTCATTAGATACCATGATGTGAGTTATTTTATGTGTGTATGCATGGTATGAGTAAATGGGTGTGTGTGAGTCCTTGTATGTTTATGTTGGCATGTCATGAAACAGGTGGAAAAATTCAGTGACACAATTTCAAACACATTTCCACATTCTTCTGTGCTAACTGCGGAGAGAGGGAGAGAGATGAGAGATGGAGAAATACTTTGTTTTCTTCAGTTCTGTTTATTTGAAAGTACACTGGCATTCAGAACTATTTTGAAACAAGTTGCAAGAACATCTGATGATATTCATTTGGAAAAATTCTTGGGGATCTATGGGTTAATTACAATAGCTTTTTATTTCCTTTTATTAACTTCCTCTTTTAGAACAGATTCATAATATTTTGTTTGAGCAAAACTGGATCTTATTTAACCATATTCCACAGTGATTTGAAACAGTTGAATGGGGCATCATTGACTTCTAAATCAGAAATATTTATAACATGTATAACATTCTGGAATAATTAACTGATATGATTATAAAATCACTTGTGATATGTCAACTTCCCAAATCGAATGGTTTTCATTTTTTATTTATTTTAGTACTTATACACATCATATCATTTTTCATAGGTGTAGCTGTAGCATAGATAAAATTTCTTTTCTAATATTATTCTAATATTTATTTATCCATGTTGCTACACAGTCTTTATATCACTATTTCTAGTTGTAACAAAATATGTCACATGGTAGATAAATATCCTTTTCCTTACTTACTCATATCCCTATTTATTGGCACTTGCGTTTCCCATTATTTGCTATTATGAATATGTTGTATTAACATTTCCATAGATTACATTTTCTTTCCTGTTGGATTATTACTTAAAATAAATTCCCAGAAGTGATATTACTGGGTTGAAAAATATGACCGTGTTTATGATTCTTGCTGCATACTTTACATTATTTCCCAGAAGGTTCAAAAAACAGTAACAATCATTTGGTTATACAATAAATTCCAGGAAACATATTGTGCTAGATATACAGACATGAACAAGAGCATCCTTGTCTTGGAGGAACTAACTTTATATTCTCTCCTTGGGTCATCCACCTATTGCCATAAGTGAGAAAACCATTTATCAAACTTTAGTGGGCTTAGGAATTATATGGGGTGGTGTTCAATGAAAATGCAGATTTTAAGGCTGCTCTCCCAGAGATTCTGAATAGATGCCCTCAAAGGGCATCGAGGTTGTCAGCATTTTTAACGGTCAGCCCCAGATGATTCTGATATGGGTGGTTCACAGACCACAATTTGAGAAATACTGATCTATGTGCCAATGATATTCAAACCTGTATCACTTAACCAGACCCACCCCAAATGCTTCAGCCCCACTGACTTTAGAGACAAACTCAACATGTCTCACACTGAACTTATCACCCCCTCGCTCCCCTTTAAACAATGCCCCTTTGTCTGCTTCTAGGATAGTAAATATCTTCTCCCTTCTTGCTATGTTTATCTTTTAATGCTGACCTTTTTTTTTGAGGTATACTTGCCATATAACATCATACTAATTTCAGTTGTACAGCATAATGATTGAATATTGATATACATTGTGAAATGATCACAATAAGTCTAGTTAACATCTGTCCCATACACAGTTATGAATTTTTTTTCTTGTGATGAGGACATTTAAGATCTACTCTCCTAACAACTTTCAAGCATCCAACAGAATATTATGAACAATAGTCACCACGCTATATATTGCATCTACATGACATATATTTTGCAACTGGAAGTTTGTACCTTCAGAGTCCCTTCATCTATTTAGCCCGCTCCTCACCTCTTGCCTCTGACAGCCACCAATCTGTTCTCTGTATCTGTGAGCTTGGATTCGTTTTGTTTTGTTTTGTTTTAGATTCCACACATAAGTGAGTTTACACAGTATTTGTCTTTCTCTGTCTGATTTATTTCACTCAGCATAATGCTCTTGAGGTTCATCCATGTTCTCCCATATGACAAGATTTCATCTTTTTATGGCTGAATAATATTCCATTGTGTGTGTGTGTGTGTGTGTATGTATTACATTTTTTACCCATTCATCCATTGATAGACAGTTTATTTCCATATCTTGGATATTATAAATTATTCTACAATGAACATGGGGCTGCAAATATATTTTTGAACCTGTATTTTCTTCAGATAAATAGCCAAAAGTGGAATTGCTGAATCAGATGGTAGTTCTACTTTTAATTTTTTGAGGAACTTCCGTACTGTTTTCCATAGTGGCTGCACCAATTTACATTCTCACCAACAGCGCACCAGGGTTCCCTTCTCTCCACATCCTCGCCAACACTTGTTGTCTCTTGTCTTTTTGATAATAGCCATTCTAGTAGGTGGGAGGTAATATCTCATTGTGGTTTTACTTGCATTTCCTTGATGATTAGTGATGTTGAGCATCTTTTCATGTACCTATTGGCCATCTATATGTTTTCTTTGGAAAAATGTCTATTCAGATCCTCTGCCCATTTTTTTAATTGGATTGTTTGGGATTTTTTGCTGTTGAGTTGTTTGATTCTTTATGTATTTTAGATGTTAATGCCTTATCAGATATATGATTTGAAAATAGTTTCTCCCAGTTATTAGGTTGCCTTTTTATTTTGTTAATGGTTTCCTTTGCTATGCAGAAGCTTTTTAGTTTGATGTAGTCCCACTTATTTATTTCTGCTTTTGTTGTTTTTGCTTGTGGTGTTAGAGCCAAAAAATCATCGAGATCAATGTCAAGGAGCTTACTGCCTATGTTTTCTTCTAGGAATTTTATGGTTTCAGGTCTTATATTCGTCTTTAATCCATGTTGAGTTAATTTTTGTATATGGTGTAAGAGAGTGGTTCAGTTTCATTCTTTTGCGTGTGGCTGTCCAGTTTACCCAACATCATTTATTGAAGAGACTGTCCTTTCCCTATTGTATATTCTTGGCTCTTTTGTCGTAAATTAATTGACCATATATGTGTAGGTTTATTTCTGGGCTCTCTATTCTGTTCCACTGATCTGTGTGTCTGTTTTTATACCAATACCATGCTCTTTAGATTACTACAGCTTTGTAATATAGTTTGAAATTAGGGAGCTTGATGCCCCCAGCTTTTTTCTTCTTTCTCAAGATTTCTTTGGCTATTCAGGGTCTTTTTTGACTCCATAAAAACTTGAGGATTGTTTCTTCTGTTTCTGTGAAAAAGCCCATTAGAATTTTCCTAGGGATTGCATTGAATTTGTAGACGACTTTAGGTAATATGGACATTTTATCAATATTAATTCTTTCAGTCCGTGAGCACACAATATCTTTCCATTTGTTTGTCTCTTCCTCAATTTATTTCATCAATGTCTTGTAGTTTTCAGTGTACAGGACTTTCCCCTCTGTGGTTAAATTCATTCCTAGGTATTTTATTTTTTTTGAAGCAATGGTAAATGGGATTGGTTTCTTAATTTCTCTTTCTGATAGTTCATTAATGCCCACTTCTTTGTGGGCAGGACTTACAAATAATATTTTCTATGTGGACAAGTTATGTTCCTAAAGTTTTCCCTGAAAGGCAAACCCCCAAAATATTTACTTTTGTGTTCATGACTCTTCAGGGACATATTAAATTTTTACTCTGGAAATTCTACATAAATAGTGATCCTGTAATAAAGTCTTTGGGAAAATATATTTGTATATACAATATATATATATGATACATTGTAAATACATGTGTACATGTGTATACACACATATGTAACAAAGACAGTTCTTATAAGAATAAAAATATCTAGTCTGAAGATATTGGAATAAGCAACTATACTTCTTTACATATTTATTTAAAAGTTAGAGATGGAAAGGACAAATTGAAGTTTGTTAGAAAGACTCTGTCTCTCAATCTTCTGTACACCCCTGCACATCATTCTGCCTTGCCACATTCACCTTGACCACTGCAATGAGATTACCCTTGTCACTATCAAAAAATGTTCTTATTTCTTACATTATTTGACCTGTATGTGGAATGGAAAACTTAATCCACCTGACCCAGATATGACAGAGTTTTCTCATTTGATCAAAAATTACATCTCGTCATTGCCTCTTTAATGAAATCTTTCATGAAACTCTCTTTTCTCTTGATTTCTAGACTATTACTATCTTCTGGTTTTCCATCTCCTTCTATGTCTACTTTTTCTCAGCTATAAAGGCATCTCTTTCTCTACCCATGTCATAATCATTGCTGTTTTTCACAGCTCCGTCTTCAGTCTCCATTTCACTGTGGCCTCCTGGGTTGATCTTATGTGCTTCCATGGTACCAAATATTGTTTATATATGTCACTGTCCTACGTCTCCTATGAACCTCTCCTGATTTATGTATGTTTGTCTGTATTTATTAAAAGTATAAATTGTACTTCCCAAAAGAACCTGC
This sequence comes from Equus przewalskii, assembly GCF_037783145.1. Classification (NCBI taxonomy): domain Eukaryota; kingdom Metazoa; phylum Chordata; class Mammalia; order Perissodactyla; family Equidae; genus Equus; species Equus przewalskii. The sequence continues at coordinate 61,804,527 of NC_091839.1, read as the reverse complement.
AAAAATGGTCTAATCACTTTCCTACCACCTGGACCTGTCTTATGTTCTGTATTCTTTCTGTCAAGGAACGTCATTGTCAGGCCAAAATAAAACAAAACAACAGCAACAACATATGTTAGCGGTGTCCTTTTCCTCACCCTTCGCACACAGGCCGGCAAATGAGCAGTGCAAAGGATAGACTCATGAAAAGAGTAATGGTCAATGGATGCACCTTGAAGTTTGCTGGTCAGTAGAGCCCATGAAAGTGAGCTAGCTACCAAGTAGAAAGGAAGAAGGCTTGCTTGTTTTTATTTCAGGCCTCTCGCTTTTTATGCCATTGGATCAGTGTAGGAACTCCTTCAACACTCAGGGGTATCTCCGTTCCCACACAATGCTTCCCTATGCCATTTCTGTTGGCCTTATCAGGCCTGCAGCAGCCTGGCTATAGCCTTTCAAACACATCTCACTGTCCATGGCCCGATCCCAGCCTGCTTTTGCGGTAGTCAATGACATCTCATTCATCTCCTGTTGCCATCTACCCATCTGACAGTTTCCTGAGCAAACTGTGCTCTGGGTCTCATCCTTGCCTTTGCAACAGGTGTTGCAAAAAACCCTCCTCAAAAAAACCCCCAAAACCTAGATTACTTTCTCTATCTAAACTAAATTATCCCACATCTTTTCTTCTTTGCCTGACTAATGTCAAAGTTTGTCAATCCTCACCGTCTTCTAGGTAGCCTTTGCTCTCCTCCAGACTCTTCCCTAGTCCTGATCGGATGCTATTTCTGTGTGCCCTCTTTGCCATACTTTTATTATATTACAATCTCATTTCCCTTCAGGCTGAATACACCATGAATGTTTTGAGGGCAAGAATAGTGTCTTTTTGGTCTGAATCCTCAATGCTAAACATAGTAATCTCTGAGGAAGTTATCCTAATATAGAATATTTTATGCCATATGTTAATATGGCTATGAAATGTAGGCTAAAAGGAGTTTAATTTCTTGCCCCCTTCAGGACATATCCTTTTAAGTCCTAATTCCCAAGCTAAGGACTGAAGTGATTCTATTTCCGTATTTTTCAGTAAAATTTACGTTGATGGCAACCAGCTTGAAGACTCCTGTGACAGTCACCACTTGGTGGTCATGTTAGGGCCCAACAATCGTTTTCATGTTGAACATTATTATAATAAAAGTGGTCAAGCTACTCAGAAAACACTCTTCACTTATTTTAGAGTTTGGAAAACAAGGTGAAATCTCCAGTGTCATTTTCAGAAGACTTTTGCATTTTGGTTGCACAAATAGATAGCAGAATTCACATTTGGAACTCTGATCTTTTAGGAGGCTCATGGGCAGAGAAATGGTATCTGGGTCTCTATGAGCTGATTGAAGCTCTCGGTGGATATCAAATGGCAGGTAACTGCAATTTCTGCATTGGACATGCACACCATGCTTCCATAGCTACTTAAAAAATTTATAAACAGAAATGTGAAAAAAAGCTAAAGAGGAACTCATGACACTGAGGTTTTGGAAAAATGTTCTGCTGGTGAAGCATGAACGGCCTGGCCTACTTGGAGATTTTACTACTTGCTGCTGCCATTCCTCTGGTTATGCAGGTTTCACTCATGATTTTTCAGAAATTGCTCTATCACTGTTAGATTTCCTTTGGTCTCACAATATTCAAAATCCGCAGTAAAGATACCGTCTTTATTCTGAGAACCATGACCAACTTAAACTTACTAATAGCCATAGAACTTACTTTTCACATTGACTTTTTTTAACTTTATGGTTTACTGTAATAATTATGATCACATTCTTGCCTTCTTTCCAGGTAAAACAATGAACATTCCAGAGGTATTTGATAAATTATTTACAATACCCTCCAAAGGCAAGAAAGCAGCAGGAATAGGGGGCTCTGTTTTTCACAAAAGCAAACAAGTCATGGTGATGCTTTATGACTTCCTCATGGCACATGCCCTACAGACCAGTAACAACCAAGGAAGCAGCCTGGCAGCCACATAACTACTTGCAGATTCCTGAACATACCAAACCCAATGGCAGGCATGGTAATAAATCACTGAGAGTTATGAACATTTCTCCTTCAAATATTCCCCAAAGGAATTTTTCTCAAACGCGGAATTTTTTGAGAAAAAGAAATAGATATGAAGAATAAAGTCTTCTTAGACAATAGTTTTATTTCTATGCATTTTTCAAATTGTCTCTTTGTTTATTCATTCATTTCAATAGATAATACATGCACGTGGTAAAACAAATGGTAAAGTACAAGGTGTATACAACAAAAATACGTCTTCGTCCCATCCCTGTGTATCTCCCATTTCTTTCCACAGAGTCAACAAGTTACCAGTTTCTTGACTGACAATGTTAAGACGTGTGTTTCTACATTTATACATGCATTTTTCTTTGTTTAAGGAACTAAAGACTTTCCAGTCTCAACTCAAAATTTTCAGCAGCTACAAGAAGGCAGATATGAAAATAAATCTATTTGCTTTTCAAAGAAAACCACAAATACAGAGCCATTATCAGTCCTAACCAGGTATCTCACTTTAGAAGAGAAACACATTTGTTTCAGTCAAAGCTAACTGTACTTGTGAGGAACACATAAATATTTAAAGAAACAGCAAAAGCTGCAAAGTAAAAATAATGACACTGGCTGAACTCTCACAGTACATCTTGTGTATAATGTTAGATGCCTCCTTTAGCGTCTTTCTGGAAAGGTTCTTATAGAGGCCTATTTATGAAGTAAATTGTAATGCTTAGTTTTGGAAATACTGAGTATCTTCAACTGCATATTAAAAAGGAAATTGTAAGAGTATGACGACATTGTTATCAAAATGTAATAAGATGAAATAGAAAGATCATTCATTTTTTATTTCAGGAAGTCCTCTGCTCATGTGTGAGTTTCTTTTGTTTTCATAGCTAATGTGAATCCACAAAGCAAATAGAGAATTTGGAGAAATCAAGAAAGAGGATGTCGTGTTTGTTTTTACCAACTTTTAGTTCTGAATGTTTAGGATGAAGAATTTACTCAGTGCATAACTTGCTTGGAAATACAATTGCATTTTGGAAAATATACAGCTTAAAAAACTCTTAGGAAAGAACACTGAGTTAATTGAAAATTTCTTCTACATTTAATCACAAGGATAAATGGATCTTAGTAAAATTTTAGTTCTGTGGTCATGATGTTGGTCATCATGGTTAACTAAATGTTCAATCAGGTTATTTTGGGTAGGTTTTCTCTTGGTTAATGTTGTATAATAAATTAAAGCAAAATTACTCTCGTTAATTTTGTTTTTGGTATGATTTGTGTGAACCTATTTTCCTGAAAATTTAATTGCCCAATTATAATTTAAATTAAAATTTAGTAAGTAATATTTTTCCCATTGTTTATAATACTTTCTTTCCTATACATCAAATGCGTAACATATGATAGATTTTTTTGTGAATATTCTTTTGCGATCTATTGATATGTACGTGTGATAAAGTTACAAAATTTTAATTATTTTGTCTTATCCTGAGTTGTAATGTGTTCAAAGAGATATCGTAGGTTCATTTCTTGACAATCCCTTTAAAATCCATTAATATAATATGTATGTGTGATGGTGCTATGGTATTTAATTATCTTGTAGTGGAGTTATATCTCATTGTTGCTTTATTTTTCAATATTTTGAAACCATTATTCAGTAGTCTTTCATATTTATAGTTCTAATGAATCTTAAATTTTTTCAAGAAAAATCAATTGATTTTTTTGTACTGTATTAACTATATATATTAAATTTGGAAAAATGAGTAATTCATATAATTTAATTATCAAGGAAAATGTTGGAAAATCATTAAGACAGTTTTTAAAAAGTTATTTTTTATCATGTTACCTTCCATAATTATTTTATTTTAATGAATCTTTTCATTTTAAAATAATTGTAGATTCACATGCCTTTGTAAGAAGCAGTAGAGATCTGTGTCGCCTTGAGCCAGTTTCGCCAATGGTAATATCTTGCAAAAATATATTGCAATATCACAACTAGGATATTGACATTGATGAAGTCAAGATACAGAACATTCCCATCACCATGCAGATTTCTCGTGTTGCCCATTTGTAGCCACATTACTTCCCTTCCAAACCCACAACCTCCTTTGCCCCTGACCATCACATCACTGATCTGTTCTCCATTTCTGCAATTGTTTCAGAAATGTTATATAAGTGGAATGTAACCTGCTGGAAAGACTTTCCTCTATTGAGCTGCTTTTACACGTTTTTCAAAAATTAGTTAGGAATATTTGTTTGGTCTATGTGAGTCTCTATTCTGCTCCATTTAGTGATGTGTCTCTCTCACCCAATATCACACTGTTCTGATTACTGTAGCTATATAATATAAGTACCACAATCAGGTAAACGGATTCCTCCTACTTTATTCTTCTTTTTGAAAATTGTTTTAGCTATTCTGGTTCCTTTGCTTTCCATATACATTTTAGAATAATTTTATCTATATCTTTTAAAAAATCTTTTAAGATTCTGATAGGGATTGTGTTAAATCTGTATGTCAATTTGTGGAAAAGTGATATCTCTGCGATGGTGAGTCTTCCATTTATTTAGTTCTTTTTGATTTTTTTACTCAATATTTTGTAATTTTCACCATGCAAAGCCTGAACATATTTTGTTAGATTTAGACCTTAGTATTACATTGTTTGATCCATTGTAAGTAGTATTGTATCTTTAATTTTTGTTTCCACATGATTGTTATTCGAATATTGAAGTATGATTGATTTTTGCATAATGATCTTCTATCCTCTGACCTTACTGAATTCACTTCTTAGTTCTAGGAGTTTTTATATAGATCCCTTGGCTTGTTCCAGGTAGACAATTATTATGGACTGAAATTTTGTGTATCCCCCAAATTTATATGTTGAAATCTAATCACCAGCGTGATGGTATTTGGAGGTGGTGCTTTGGGGAGGTAATCAGGTCATGAGAGCAGAGCCTTCATGAATGGAATTAGTGTCTTTATGAGAAGAGACCAAAGAGTTGGCTCATTCTCTGTCTGCCATGTGAGGATGCAATGAGAAGTAGGAAGCCTGCAACCTACCCAGCCATGCTGGCACCTGATCTCAGACTTCTGGCTTCCAGAACTGTGAGAATAAATTTCTGTTTATAAGCCACCCTCTCTATGGTACTTTGTTTTAGCAGCTCTAACAGATTAAGAAACAATCATATTATCTGAAAATATGTACATTTTATTTCTTCCTATGTGATCTGTACACTTTTTATTTCCTTTTCTTTATTGCACCAGCTAGAACTTCTGGCACTGTGTTGAATAAGAGTGGTAAGAATGGACACATCTTTGCTTCATTCTCAATTTTAAGGGAAAACAATCAGTCTTTCACCAATAAGCATAATATTAACTATAGGTATTTCATACATGCTCTTTTTTCAAGTTGAGGAAGTTTCCTTCTGTTCTTAACTTACTGAGAGTTTTTATCATGAATGCGTTTTGAATTTTGTTAATTTTTTTTACATAAGTTGATATGATCATGTGATTTTTCTTCTTTAGTCTGTTAATATGGCAGAGTACATTGAATGATTTTGGAATATTGAAGCAGCTTTGCATCTCTGGAATAAAAATCACTTAGCTACAATGTATAATTCCTTTTACATATTGCTAAATTCTATTTTGTAATATTTTTAAGGATTTTTAGTCTATATTCATGAGAGATATTGATCTATAGTTTTCTTTGTTTTTGCTATCTTTGTCTGGTTTTGATATCAGGGAAATACCAGCTTCATAAAATGAATTGGAAGTGTTTTCTCCTCTTTTATTTACTGGAAGAGATTGTGTAGAATTGGTGTTAATTCTCCTTTAAATGTTTGGTAGCATTCTCTGTTGAAAGCATCTGGCCTAGAGGCTTCTTTGGGGTTTTTTCCCACTGCAAATTAAAATTTTGGGTGAGTTGTGGTAGTTTGTGTTTTCAAGGACTCTTCTATTTCATCTAAGTTGTCAAATGTGTGTGTGTGGAATTAATCATAATATTTCCTTGTTATCATTTTGATGTCTACAGAGTCTGTAGTGATAACCTCCTATTTCACTCCTGATATTGGTAACTTGTGTCTTCTCCTTTTTTTCCTTTGTTGCTCTTGTGAGAAATTGTCAGTTTTATTGATCTATCCAAAGAACAAGCTCTTTGTTTTGTTGAGTCTCTCTATTATGTTTATGTTTTCAATTTCATTGATTTCTGCTCTTATATTTGCTTTCTTATTCTCGTTTGGGCTTATTTTGCTAGTCTTTTTCTAGATTCTTGAGGTGGGCCTTAGATTATTGAATTGAGACTTTTCTTCTTTTCTAATGTAGTCACTTAATGCTATACATTTGCCTCTCAGTACTGCTTTAGCTACCTTTTTGACTCATGGAATATTTAGAAGCACGTTGTTTAGTTTCCAAGTGTTTGGAGATTTTCTTGTGTTCTTGTTACTGATTTCTAATTTAATTCCATTATGTTCAGAGAACATACTCTGTATGGTTTTCAGTTCTTTGAAATTTGTTGTTTCATGACTCAGGATGTAACTGATATTGGTATGTGTTCCATTCTTGGAAATAATGTGTATTCTGCTCTTATTGGATACAGTATTTCAGAAATGTTGATTACATTATGCTAGTGATGGTGTTGTTGGGTTCTTGTATATATATCCTTATTGAATTTTCTATCAATTGTTGAGAGATGAGAGTTGAAATCTTCAAATATAATTGTGAATTTGTCTGTTTCACCTTTTATTTCTATCAGTTTTGCTTCATATGTTTTGTAGCTCTGGTTTTCCAGTGCATACATTTTAGAATTGGTATGTCTTGTTGGTGTATTGACCTCTCTTTTCATTATATAACCTCTTCCCTGACTCATTTTCTGTGCTCTGAGGTCTGCTTTATCCAATATTAATATAGCCACCCTTGTTTTTCTTTTAATGTTTACATGATAGATCTTTTCCTATTCTTTTTACTTCAACCTGCCTATATTGTTAAAATTTGAATTTCTTTTAGAAGGTACATAGTTAGGTCATGTTTTTTGATCTATTCAATCAATACTCTGTGTTGTTTGTGTATTTAGATCATTTCCATTTAATATAATTATCTATTTGCTGGGGCTTAAATTTGCCTTTTTATTCTTTTTTTATGTTTGTTCCCTTTGTTTTCTTGTTCCTCTGTTTTATTTTGTCTGCTTTCCTGTACATTATTTGAACACATTTTAGAATTTTATTTTGATTTATCTATCTTCTTTTCTTAGTAAATTATTTCATGTAACTTTATTTAAGTGGTTGTTCTGTATATAACATTATATATAAATAACAGCTCAGTCTACTGGTGTTGTCATTTTAACAGTTTCAGTGAGGTGTACAAACTGTCCTGGTCTTGTGTCCCTTTACCCTCCCCATTTATAACATAATTGTCTTAAATACTTCCTCTACATATATTTAGAACTACATCACATGGTGCCATAATTTTGCTTCTATCATTAAATATAATTTAGAAAACTTGTGAAGAGAAAGAAACTCTTCTTTATTGACCCATAATTTTACTTACTATGTGCTTTCTTCCTTCCTGATGTTCCAAGGCCTCTCTCTCTCTCTTTCTAAATCATTTCCTTTCTGTTTAGAGAACTTACCTTAGTCATTCTTTCAGTTTAGATTTGTTGGAAACAAATTCTTAGTTTTCCCTTATCTGAGAATGTCTTGATTTCCCCTTCATTCCTGGAAAATATATTCAATGGTTATAAAATTCTAACTTGAAAATTTTTTCTTTTAGCACTTGGAAAATCATGTGCCACTTCCTTCTAGCCTCTATGGTTTCTAATGAGAAATCTGCTGTTATTTAAATCGTTTTTCTCTGATAGGTAAGATGTTGTTTTTCCTTTCTGTCTTCAAGATTTTTAATTTGTCTTTACTTTTCATAAGTTTGACTATGATGTGTTGTAGCATGGATTTCTTTTGGTTTATTCTATTTGAGATTTCCTCAGTTTCTTGGATTTGTAGGTTGTGTCTTTTACCAAATTTGGGCTCTCTTCCACTTCTTTGTCCAGTTTCCACTGGCATGAATGTTAGAAGTTTTTTGGTAGTCCCACAGTTCTCTGAGGTTCTGTTTATATATATTTTTCAATCTATTTTCTCTCTGTTGTTCTGATTGGGTCATTTCTCTTGTTTTATCTTCCAGTTCACTGATTTTCTCCTCTCTTCCCTCCATTCTCTTTTGAGAGCATCGACTGAGTTTAAAAACTTTTTTGGTTATTATATCTTTCAGCTCTAAAGTTTCCATTGCTTTTTCTTTATATCTTCTATTTCTTTGTTGAGACTTTCCATTTTTTTCATTTATTTAAAGTATATTTATAATTGCTATGAAAACATTTTTCGATGGCTGCTTTAAAATAATTGTAAGATAATTCTAACACCACTGTCATCTTGGTGTGATTGTCTTTGTTCAGTTTAAAATCTTTGTGGTTCTTGGTATGATGTGTGATTTTTCTGTTGAAGCTTGAAAACTAATGGTATTGTGGTAATAGGCTCTGGATCTTATATAAACCTTCTATTGCAGCTGTTTTTTTCTGACATGACTCCATCAGGGGAAGAAGGAGTTCTCTGCTTTGTTATTACCAGGTGGAGGCAGAAGTTCAGGTTCTTCCAATAGGAGTAGAAGTTCAGGTTCCCCACTCAGCCTTTGCTCATATTAAGGGGAAGGGGCTTATCCTTACTGTGGGGTGGAAGTGAGATTTCTGGCTCCCCACCAGGCCTCCACTGAAACTTCCCTGGCTGAAAGGGATAGGAATGGCTCACTACTGCTCCCCATGTAGCCACCAGCCACATCATGGAGGCAGGTATGTACTCCTTACTGCTGGATGGTGATGAGAGTCCTAATTCTCTTCTGGGTTTCCTCTTACCCTGCCTCAGCAGAGAGAGGGAGGGATGGCTTGTTACTACTGAGTGGGAGTGAAAGTCCAGGCTCCCTCATGGTCCCCACTAATACTGTTCAATGGAGGACAGATGACTTTGTTAATGCCAAATGTGATGAAATTTCTGGCTCTCTACTTGACCTCCTCTGACACCATCTTGGTAGTGGAGAGGGGTGGATTGGCTTACCTCATTGCAGCCTGGGAAGGATGGAAGTCTAGGCTTATCATTCAGCCTTTGCAAACATGGGCGGGGATGGGACTGCGTTTTGGGGGTTTTTTTCTATGATGTTAGGTTGGAGTAGAGTGGTTATTGTCTAAAAGTTTTCTTTCTTCTTATGTTTCCTCTTTCCTTGTCCTTTGGCTGAGAGAATAGTTTTTGTTGGTATCTATCTACCTATCTATCTATCTATCTATCTATCTATCTATCTATCTATCTATCTTGCCTGTACATGTTGGTGTTTCTGAGTTGTCAGCTTCTTCAGCTCCAAGTCTGGTATATATAAGGCAAAAAGAAAGCACAGGGAACTCACCACATCCCCAGTCCTAGACAGTCTGTATTTTCCTCTCCACTTTTGAATTTCTTATGTTTGTTTTGTATATGATGTCCTGGGTTTTTAGCTGTACTTAGCAGGAAAAACAGTAAAGTATATCTACTTCATCTTCCCAGAAGCAGAAGTCTGAAAGTCTTTAAGACTTTTAAAACTCATAAAGTATAACATTTTAATATAATTTTTTTAGTCTTTATGAGAAAACTAAATGCACATTTTATTAGTGTATACATCCAATATTAAGATAAGAAACATGTCACAGAATTACCTAATCACCAATGAAATAATCATAGATCTTATTCAGAAATGTCCCGTTTACTTCAATTTGGAAATGACCTAATGAAAAATTGACATCAAGCCCACCACAGAAAGTGTCCAAAGGCTGGAAAATCTGTTGATTAAAGAATCTCATGGGGGTATCATTCATCTTTCCCCATTTCTCTGTTTTCTTAAAATTACACTAACATTCCTAACTTGATCCAATATGATTTCATTTGGGAAGACTACAACTGCAAGGATAAAAACCCCAGAGTTTTAAATTTGTTAACGTGTTTCACATTATCTTTCTTTACAATTTCTTTTCTGTTCCCTGACTTGGCTGGCATGAGAGCAAAGACTTGCTCAGCGCTTCTTAGATCAAACCTAGAACAGGAGGTTGGTAAGAAAGCAGCATCCTGTTTAAGAAATAAGGGATGAGTACTGCATCTGGAGGTCCTTCTCCTTTTTAGCACAGGGACATGGGCTTGTGCCCTTGTGGGGATGTGTACATTAGGGCAGGTGGAGCCAGTGGAAAGCAAATTTTCCCCGACTGTCAAGGCTGCCTTGGGATGTTTATGTCCAGAAGAAGATCCTCCTCTGTGCTCAAAAGCCCAGACTCATCCATGAGCCTGTGGGGAGGGCCACACCTAACCTTGCTCAGATGGTTTGACTTCGTCAGCAGTGGAACATTAATATTCCTTGCCCACTTTTCCACCTATTTCCATTCACTTAATTAAGAAAACATTTTTATTTTAGCAATAAACTAGCTCATTCTTAACCAGAGGAAAGAAGACATTTCAATAATTACTTTTGAAAAAAAATTAGTAGTTTAAGATAAATGTTACCTTGGTAAGTTTAAATGGATCAGAGAATTAAATAGTTTGAGAGTTTTATATATATATATACACACACACACAAATATATATATATGTTTCAGCCTGTCACATCACATGTACTCAATAATATCCCAGAAGCAACCTTCCAAATATTTTTTAGAGGCATCCTCCTAGAAATTGTTAACCATTGCCTGTGCTAATTTTCCTTCTTGCTCAAAGCTTGAAATGTTTATTTAAATTGCAGCCGCTTTAGTATGCACGGCAGATTTTCAAAACACTGAGCTCTTACAGTTTTTTACCATACGCTCGGTTTGCTTTTGGGAATCATCGGTATTTAAATTGTCCCCATTAAGAAATCAGTTCCTATGGAGGTAAACATAGGGAAATCATTTCTGTTCATTTATCTCATATCTGTGTTGCTCAGCTAAGAACTACAATAGAAAACAGAGAACAGAACACAGTATTTATGTATTTTATGCAAGTCATTACTTGAAGCTATGTTGACATCTAACTAGTACATCTTAGTTTCCAGCCATGAGATCACCAGATATTACTTTTGAGTGAAGTTTATTTTCAGAAGTATCACAAGAGAGGGAGCGCATGTAATCTGGATTCCGTTTCAGATATTTTAAGGTAATTACCTATATGTTTCAGAAAAGCCACATGTGAGAGATATGTCTATTAAGATAGAAATATATAAATAAAGATTAATAACTTTTTTAAAACTATGCATATAAAGAGAGAGAAGGAGGAAGAAAAGACTAGTTGTGAACAACCTTTTATCTGTTCTCCAAACTGTATTTTTGAGGAAGGAACATTATCCCAGATTAATGGGTCATGGAATGTTTGAATTCAATGAGTCTCTTTTAAGAGTGTTGCTCTGAGCATCAGGACTCAGCATAAGCACAGACATCTCCCTCTAGCTGTCTTCATTAGACTATATTTCATGCACTGTTTCCACCTCTCAGCGATGACTGTGGTCAGGCATTAGAATCTCTGTTATGTGAGTACTGATATTGCTGGACTATCGCCTGATTAGAGAAATTGGTATCAGTTTGTTTCCCTGGGCATTCTGGAAAACAGAGCACACGATCAATGGTGGAGATTGTTATTACAGTATATAACTAAGCTGGATTGTTACCGTTGTTATTTTTTCCCCTTTATACAAGTTAGAAGATGTTAACATTCAATTTACAAGACATTTCTTCACTCCTGGAAAGAAAAATGGAAATGTGCTCTCCTTGTACATAAGGATGACAGGCTCTGTTGCCCACCAAGGATTCCAATTCACATCTAGCTCCAGTGTCTTGTTGGGAACAGGCAGGCAGAGATGAAAAGCCTGAATTAACCAAAAAAAGCCAGCCCAGTTATGTGGCACATTGCAGCAGGTCTCTGTGTAGTTGCCTTAAAATAATTTCTCAGTTTGTAGAATTGAGTAAAATATTAATTGAATGTCAGGCAATTGGCAACTTTTCCAAGATAATAAAAATAGCATAGGAATGTAATCATATTGTGTAGAACTTTATATTTTCAAAAGTGCTTTCTTATGCATAGTCTCATTCACTCCCTACAATATTTTACTATGTAGACTGGGGACATGTTATTTTCCTCATTTTTCAAAGGAAACTAATGTTGCCAGAGTTGATTGACTCAGAGAAGAAAATGCAGAACCGGTCTGGTAACAAGGCCTGACGCTTGCCTGGTCTCATGCTCTAATCAGCAGATTAATTCCCATCGATTCCACAATAAAATTGTTTAAGGCTGAGTTCCCTAGAAGCAGTCTAAGACAGAAGTTTTCTTGCAAATGACTTACTGAGGGAGTGCTCTCTGGAGAAATGTCTAGGGTTGCGAAGAAAGCAGGATAGAGCAGGGAAATAAGCCAAAGAAAGATGGGGGCTCAGGAGAAGTCTAGTCTCAGCCTGATCTTGCAGGCAGGTTTTTTTTGGGGGGGGGGGGTGGATGGGGCGGATTGGCCCTGAGCCAGCATCTGTTGCCAATTTTCCTCTATTTTATGTTGGAAGCCACCACAGGATGGCCTGACCAGCGGTGCTATGTCCATACCTGGGATACGAACCTGCCAACCCCTGGCCTCTGAAGTGGAGTGCACATACTTAACCACTATGCCACCAGGCTGGCCCTGCCACAGGCAGTTGTTGAGTGTGAATTGCACCTGAGGTTTTCCCATCCAAAGGTGTGAGAGTTAGTGTTATTGCTTTCTCCCTTCCATCAGTCGTTAGCTCTGGACACCCCTCAGGGTGGGGTGGAGAGAGCCTGTCAGGCATAGGCCAATGAACTGGCTCCCAAAGTAAACTGAGGACACCAGTCTGAAGAAAGGTGCACAGGAGAGCGACAGCTGCGGGTGGGGCGCCAGACTGCTAAAGGTACCCAAAGGAACCTGCTACAGATCACTAGTTATAATTCTTCTCTGAGAATTGTTTCATTTTTCATTTTATTGTGAATAATTTGAAGCAGATACCAAGGTAGCTAGAGTAATATGAACTCTTAAGGACACGTACCCTCATCAGTTAGAATCAACATGGGGCTGATCTTGTTTCATCTGACAGTTAAATTTTGAAATACAGTGCCTGTTATTCTCTGTATTCAGGAACGCCAACATACACGGCGTAGGTTAAACAATTATTTTGATTGAAATAGTCTCATTAAGGAACAATTTAGTGTCCTGGAGAGGGACGAGGATTTGTGACATATGTGTTTCAGTCTTGGTTCTGCAAAGTTTAGAGACTGGACAGATGTTCCCTATGATTCTTTGTGGCTTAAACACTTGATAATTTCCTAACCAAAGGTAGCTTAGAATAAATAGCTTTTACCCTCGAATGCATTCAGAAATTTTGCACCAGTCCTCTAGTGATTGTTGAACCCAAGACATACTCCCAAGTGCAGCTTGTACAAGAGTGGCCTTCTTCAGATCACCGCAGGACAGATGGGCATGCCCACTGGAGCCCTAGGGCAGGGGGTCTTGGTGGCCTCCTGTTGCTCTTGGATGAAGTCCACATTCTTAGGTAGTATGCACACAATCTCGCCCAAACAACCTTTCCTGCTTCACCTTGCTCAGGTCTCCCACATCTATGTTGTATTCTCGGCACACTGAAGGCTACTCCTAAGTTGCCACACCCTTTGGTGTGACTTTGGGCCTTTCAACTTCCTGTCCCTCTGCCTAAATTCAGAGTCTCCACATATCTGTGTAGAAAAGTTAGTCATGGTACCAAACACAACTCAAATGTCATCTACTCTCAGAAAGACTTTTCAGCTTCCTTTTTGTCCTCTTTCTGTACTTTCTTTCTCCTTCATCCCCTCTTCTTTCCACTCCACCCCTAGGCAAAGAGAGATTTCTTTGTCTCCAGTTAACAACCTACATTCCTAGAAATATCTAGGACAGTACCTTGGTGACCTGTTTACATTTGCACTAATTGGGAACCTAGAAAATGCTGCCCCCAAAATTATTGTTGAGCGAACAAATGAGTGTAGCTCCGTACTTTGATTTCATGACATTTGTTACATATCATTACTATGGCTCATGCCACATTTTTTGGTGATTATTTGCTTCCATTGCCTACCTTACCTGTTGTGATGGTTGATTTTGTGTGTCAACTTGACTGGGCTAAGAGATGTCCAGATAGCTGGTAAACATTATTTCTGGGTGTGTCTGTGAGGATGTTTACAGAAGAGATTAGCATTTGAATCAGTAGACTGAGTAAAGATTACCCTCACCAATGTGGGTGGGCACCATCCAATCTGTTGAGGGCCCAACTGAACCAAAACGTGAAAGAAAGGCAAATTCTCTCTCTCTCTTCTTGAGTTGGGATATTCATCTTCTCCTGTCCTGGGACATCAGAGCTCCTGGTTCTTAGGCCTTTGAACTCAGGCTGAAATTATACCACCAGCTTTCCTGGTTCTTCAGCTTACAGATGGCATATTGACAAAGAAACTAATATGTCAGCTTCCATAATCACATGAGCCAATTCCCATAATAAATCTCCTCTTATGTATTGTTATACATGCTATTGGCTCTGTTTCTCTGGAGAACCCTGACTAATATACCTATTGTCTTAATTTGGGTTTTCTCAGGAACAGACCCTGAGATAAGGATTCTAGAAGTAGCTTATTTGTGGCATGATATCTGTAAACATGAATGAGGGAGTGGAGAAACCAACACTGTGGGCAAGAGGAACTTAAACCTGACGGAGAGCTCTGGAATCTGTACAACATGGACTTCAGTGTTGTCCTACCTGCAGGTGATCAATTTAGGGCTGTTTCTGGGAGGCATTAATTTCCAGCCCTTCAGCCCGCTGCACCTGGGCAGAGCAGGATTTGATGGCTAGAAAAAGCCCTCAGATAAAGTGACTTAGGCACAAGCTGTTGGCAGTCAGTCTGGCATACATGAAAATGGTAGTGCCAAGGGGAATGGGTGTGGCTCGGATAGCATCTATTTTACTTATGGATTGTGGGAGTTGCTGGATTTTAATCAAGATTTATTCTTTTTTTACCCTATCCCCTCAAGATAATGATAGTGTAGAGCAACAAATAATTGCTATAAAATGAACGAATAAATTGATAAATGAATGGTATGAGGAATGGCTCTATGAAGTTACATAGATGCTAAGTCCAACAAACCTTCTGGGTTCACCAAGGATACCTCAGACCAGTGCAACAACCCCATCCTGGAATGTGATACACTCTCCCAGACTGACAGATTTTAAGACCCTCAATCTGAGTCCTTTCCAACACATATGTACTACTGAAATGCCACCCCTGCTATACGTGGTAATTCTACTCTGCAACTGTGGTCTGTTGGCTGAAACCATAAAACATAATCATAAAAGACCTTGATATTGGTAACCTAACACATTCCAAATTTTTTCCAAGCCCATTTTCCATTAAGTTGTCGATGTGTGGTTATTTCAAGTGGAATGCAATCCATGTGGCTCATTTACATTTACCTCTCTAAATATTGCTTTATAAAAATAAGTTAATGTCCTGAGGAACATTTTCAAAGATATTTTAATTTGCATATATTTCTTTTTGCTTCGAAGATAACTTGACCCAGAAAAATGAAGTTGATTTTTGTGGATTTTGAGTATCAAAAGGTTTTAGGATCAAGTTGAGTGTGCGCTTAACACAACCCAGATTCTGCCATCAATGCTGTATAAATCAATGGGAGGTTTTGATCACAATTGTCATATTTGGAAAATGAGTGTGATTATAATGATTTGGGGTTAAAAAATTTTGACTAGGAAAAAAAATGCATTACAGCCTATCTTCCAGAGTAAGCAAAAGATATGTGACTTTGGATTCTCTGAGATATTTGATATAAAATAATTTATTAGCATACACTGAGGATATTAAGAAAAACAATAAAACTGTCCATGGACCTTAAAAAAATCAAGTGTCAGGGGATGGGCTGGTGGTGTAGTGGTTAAGTTTGCACGTTCCTGTTTCAGCAGCCTGGGGTATGCAGGTTCAGATCCTGGGCACTAACCTACACACCGCTCATCAAGCCATGCTGTGGCAGTGTCCCACATACAAAATAGAGGAAGACTAGACAGATGTTAGCTCAGGGCCAATCTTCCTTACCAGAAAAAGAAAAAAGCAGGTAGCAAAAATATCAGTATGAGTTTATAAGAGAATCTCCAATTTTATTTTGTTTGTCTTATGTTGAATTTTATGACCATATATATATTCATGAACATATATAGCACATGTATGTGCATGCACACACATACATACACACAAAGGAGGAACTTGTATTTCATTTCACTTATGAATATAATATTGTTGCTACAGCCTAAGATATGTTGATATCAAGTATCATGAAGTTGATATGCTTAGTAAGATCATAGGTAACCTCTTTTATTTTCTAGAAATCTGTGAGAATTTAAGATTTTATGTTAAAGTTCTTTTCCCAATGGTTTCTTACAAAAAATTTCAAATTTATGCAAAAGTTAAAATAAATTTACAGTGAATACCCATATACTCATCACCTACTTCCTATTATTAATATTTTACTATACCTGGCTTGTCATGTAACTACACAGCTCTCTATCTTTTCCATCAATCCTCAATGTTTTGATTCATTTAAAAGTAAGCTGCAAATCTGAGTACTTCTTAAATACTTCAGCACAATATGAGTCCATGATAGATTACCTTTGAACCAAAACATGTTTTGAAAGATTATGGTAATGGTTTTAATACTGTTGCATTTTATAGGCTTTTATAGTTTTCAAAATATTTTATCTCAAAACAACTTAATGAAGCTCATGAGAAAGATTTTTACATTCCCATTTTAAGAAAAATTAAAAAAACAACTGAAGAGAATGTAGCATTTGTCCTAGTTTATAAAACTAAAATGTAATAGAGTCTGTAGATCACAAAGGTAGATCTTGTGTTTTCCAGTCCAATTCATTGCCAAATATACTATAAGCCTGAGGTATTTACTTTAAAGGTATGTGGGCAGTTTTGTTAAAATATATAGACATTTTTAGATAATATTATGATTTTTGTTGCAACCATCAAACATAATTTAGAAAAGTTGAAAAGAAGAAACAAGTCTATATAGTATTTACCTACATTTTTCGCTCTTTCTCCAGATGTCTGAAGATTATTTCCTTTGTTTTTCAAGGACTTCCATTAGCCATTCTTTTAGGGCAGGTCTGCTGGTGACAAATTCCTTGGCTTTTCTTCATCTGAGAATTTCTCGATTTCCATTTCATTCCTGAAGGATACTTTTGATGGATACAGAATTCCAAGTTGACAATTCTTTCAGCACTTGAAATGTAGTGCCACTCCCTCTGGCCTCTCTGGTTTCTGATGAGAAATCTGCTGTTATTCTAATTATTTTTCTACTTCTAGGCTGCTTTCAAGAATTTTTTCTTCATCTTTAGTTTTCAGAAGTTTGATTATGATGTTATTTGGAATGGCTTGCCTAGAGTTTACCCCATTCAGGATTTGCCATGCTTCTTGAATTTTCAGGTTTATGTATTTTACCAAATTTGGGGAATTTTCAGTCATTATTTCTTCTAATATTTTTTTCAACCCCATCCCCTTTTTCCTCTCCTCCTGGGCTCTAATGACATGAATATTAGGTCTTTTGTTGCAGCCCTGTGAGTCCCTGAAGCTCTGTTTACTTTTTTCAGTCTATTTTTCTGTTTATTTTTCAGATTGGATAATTTCTGTTTTTCTGCTATCAAGTTCCTGATTGTTTCTTCTGTCTCCTCCCTTCTACTTTTAAGCTCATTCATTTCATTTTTTTTTTTAATTTCAGGGTTTTCTTTTTTTATTTCTAAAATTTCCACTTGATTCTTTTTTTTATCTTCATTTTCTTTTGCTGAGACTTTGTATTTTTTCATTTGTTTCAAGTGTTTCCATAATTGCTCATGGAAGCATTTTTAAATCTTTGTCAGTTAATTCCAATGTCTGTATCATCTTGATTTTTGTATCTGTTGATTATCTTTTCTCATTCAAGCTGATATTTTCCTGGTCTGTGGTATGATGAGTGATTTTTTTTATTGTATCATGGACGTTTTGGCTATTATGTTATGAGACTGGATCTTATTAAATCAATGACACTACACTGGAGGGGAAGAGCATGCTGTCTTGTTACTTCCAAGTAGGGGTGGTAATTGAGTTCCTCCTCTCGGTCCCTTTGGTACCCCAGTGGCTGGCTTTGGTGAGAGTTCAGGCATTCTACTAGGTTTCCAATGATACCACCTTGATTGCAAGGGGGAGAAATGCCTACTGATTACACCTCTCATAGCCTCTACTAACATTGTGATCAAGGGGGGAGCTCTTTACTACTGAATGGTAATGAAAGTCCTTTTTTCTGCTTGGCCTCCTCTGCTACTATCTTGATAAGGAGAAGTGGTGCCTTGTTACTTCTTGATGGAAGCAGAAGCTCAGGTTCCTTTCATGGTCTCGCTGAGACTGCCAGTGGGGACTCTTCATTATTCTCTGATAGAAATCAAAATCCCATCTTCTTACTTGGTCTTCTCTGATATCATACCTCTGACATCACCCTGGTGGGAGGGAAGTGTGCCTTGTTACAGTCAGGGTAAGGGTGGGAGTCTACTCTCCCCATTTGGCCTTTGCTGACATGGAAATATAACCCCTTTTGTGTGTGTGTGGCATTTTGCTGGAGTAGAGCAGTCACTGTCTAAGCATTTTGAATCTTACTAGGCTGTCCTTTTCCTCATCCTATGGCTACAGAGAGCAGGCTTTCCTGAGGCTTTTTTGTCTAAGCCATTGGTTGGCATTTGCATGTTGCTTGCTTGCTCAGTGTGCAACTGCTATAGAGGGCTAAAAGAAAGCCCAGCAGATGCATCACTGGGTATTTTCTTGGGTCTTGAAGGTCCTAGCCAGTCAGCCTTCAGAGTGCTCTGATATTTGTCTTATTTGTAATGTCCATGGTGTTTAGTTGTACTTTGCAGGAGACCTAAGAAGAAGTGTATCTGCCACACACAACTGGAGCTCAGGGTTGTTTTTTTTTTACAGAAAACTAGAAAGAAGAAAAGTAAAAATGTTGGGGCCACCCCCTTGCCATAGGGGTTGAGTTCGGCATGCTCCACTTTGGTGGCCCAGATTCGCTGGTTTGGATCCCCGTGGCAGACCCACACCACTTGTCAGCCATGCTGTGGCAGTGATTCACATAGAAAGTGGAGGAACATTGGCATAGATGTTAGCTCAGGGCTAATCTGCCTCAAGCAAAAAAAGAGGAAGATTGGCAACAAATGTTAGCCCAAGGCTAATCTTCCTCAGTTCAAAAAACAAAAGTAAAAATGTCTTTTGAGATAATATAGATAATCTTTATTAGTATTAATCAAATCTATGACAGTTCTACATAATAAATGTTTAGAAAAAATAGAATAGAAAGACATAAATAATAATTAGAAAGCTACTCTACTTGATGTCTAGTCTCTTTTAACAGAAGCAACCATTATGAACAGATTTTTGATATGTGTACATTTCAAGGAAAAAAAAATCCATACAACAGAATATATAGATATAGAACCAAATATAAATATTATTTTCTAATATTTTTAAAAAGGAAGGATAACATTATTTTCTAAGAGCTATATCTTTTTTGTACTCAATGTACCTTAGGAATTATGATATGAATGCACTAATATCTTTAGTAGCTATGTGGAGTCCATTATAGGGCTGCACATTTATTTATTTTTTATTCCATCCTCTGTAACCACTTAGCCTTTTTTTGGGTCATATATAATGTTAACTGTTCAAATAACATAGTTCTGTTATCATATCTATAGTATAATTTGGTAGCAGTGGATTTTATTGGTCAAAGGGCAGATGTACTTTTAATTTTGAAAGATATTTCCTAAAAAGTTGTCCCAGTTTACACTTCACTAACAGTAAATGAAAGTGCCTCTCCCACAACCCTACCAACTGTCAATATTACTAAACATAAACTATGTAGTTTTAAATGATTTCGTATGTGTCTAATGGCTGAAAATCATATATTACTCTTAATTTGATTTGTATTTAATTATGAGTAAGATTGCGTCTTTTTCCCTGTTTTCCCACTTGTAGCTCTTCATCTATAAACTACTTAATGGACTATTTTTAAATTGAACTCTTTATCTTATGTATTTTCAGGAATTCTTTTTCACTAGAAGAGATTGTTCTTTTGATTTTACTGATGAGATTTTTGCTGAATAAAATGGATACAGATACTTCCTTCAGGTTTAGGAACATATAACCCTTTAAAAACAAATTCAGAGTTTATGAGAACTGTATCTTAAACTTGAACGTTTGAAATCATTGCTCCTTTAAACTTTTCTTGGTCTGTAGAGAGACGATATACATAAGGGCTACTTGAGAGCATTCAGTAGAATTGACATAAGCATGATTCCTTTGTCATGTCACATGATAAGAAATGATTACAGCTTACAATATGGTTATGTAATCTCGAGAGCAATATTACATAGAAATTTTATAAAAATATTCTATTCTTAAAATGCAATATTCTTACTCTGTGAAATTGAAATTGTGACATAAAATTTATGCAAAATAGTAGTCTTACCTATCAGAGTTGCAAAGTCAATTTTGGGTGATGGATATTTGAGGGATATAAACTGTCCTACATTCTGAGTTTAGAGTTTATAAAAACATGGAACACAGCATCTACTGTTAACAAGGATATAGGCATCGTGAACTCATGTTGTTGCTGCAAATATAAAATAGTACAATTGCTCTGGAAGTTTGTCTGGCAGTTTCAGATAAAGTTTACCCTACCCCACCTACCCTATCATCCAACAATTTCACTCTTAAGTATATACTTAAGTGAAATGAATACATAGTGCACACACATACACACAA
Source organism: Equus przewalskii (assembly GCF_037783145.1). Taxonomy (NCBI): domain Eukaryota; kingdom Metazoa; phylum Chordata; class Mammalia; order Perissodactyla; family Equidae; genus Equus; species Equus przewalskii. Next base: position 61,783,620 of record NC_091839.1, on the reverse strand, counting down.
TGTGTACAAAAATGTTTATAGAAGTTTTATTCATAATAGCCCCAAACAGGAAACAACTTAAATGTGTATCAGTAGAAGAATGGATAGACAAATTATGAAATATTCATATAATGGAATATTACACACCCGTAAAGAAAGAACATATTACTGATACACATAATGACACATATGAACATAAAAAATACTATGATAAGTAAAGAAGCCTGAAACAAGAGTATATACCATATGATTCCATTCATATGAAGTTCAGGATCAGGGAAAATTCATCAATGGTGATAGAAGTCCAAAGAGTTGTTGCCAAGGGATTAACTTGAAAGAGGCATGAAATATTCCCTCTGGTGATGGAAATGTATGTTTTGATCTGGTTGATGGTAATAAGCAGTGTATTCTGGTAAATGTTTTAACAACTGGCTGTCCGGGGGAAAAGAGAGTCCTGCTTTGCTGTACTCACAAATTTCTGAAATGTAAATATTCTCATGATTGTCGATTTCAAGTTACCAACGTGATATTACTAAAGCAAAGCCAGGAAGAGATGTGCAAAGCAGCTCTTGTGCGCCAGTATGACCTGGCCTTGGTACATTATTGGTTGCAAGGGTGCATTTATTTTTCAAAATTCATCAAGTTGTACACTGAAGATTTGTGTATTTTACTGTATTTAAATTACGCCTAAAAATTACTATTAAAACATTATAAAAAGAAAAAATGCAAAGTTCCTTTAACCCCTTTCATAACCTGAAATCTAACATTGAAAGGGTCGTTTACTAACAGTGACATTTATTGTTTCACTAAGATGTATTTATGAAGCATCTAAGTTTGCTACCTTAAGTGCGTTATAAAGATGAACATGGTGGCCCTTATCCCCTAGTGAGCTTAAGGTGCAATTGGAGAGATGAAACAAATACATTGAATAATTGCAACACAGGGTAGGAAATGTAATTACAAAGTACATGCATGCATACATACATACATACATATAAGCCAAGTACCTGGTGTTGTAAGCCACATCTAATAAAACAAGAAAAGAGAAGAGAACTCTTCACAGTATTTTCCCTCCACTTTCTTGCTTTAATTGAAGCATTGTTCCCAAGTTTACTTGTGTGAAAGTAGTTCATTTTTCTCGCTCTCTGAGGCTACCTGACTGATGTTCTTGTCCCTCGATGCACTCATGATTTTTATTTATCATTCTCTATTTCTTCTTAAAGTACCGGCCCTTAAGTCACGTACTGCGTTCACTGAGGACTTTCCACCTGCTTACAATGGCCTTTTACACCCCACATCCTGAGATCACAGGAAGTTATTTCAGCCTCCACGAGGACGGCAGTCCACCTCAGGACTCAAGCCCCGTGACCTTCGTCTCTGTTCCACCCCAGCCATCCTCTTTTAAGTGTATACTGAAGCATTATTAGCTGAAGCATCTATAACTTCAAACTCTAACGGACAGCTTCCTGATCTCAAACTTCCATTTTTCCAACTTTTCCCACCTCTCACTTCTCACACCTATGAAAAATATCTTGGGTTTCAAAAATGTTCCCAGCCCTTGCCCTCACCCCTTACACTTTCTCTGGGGTTAATAGTTCTATTTCAGGCTTCCCTCCCCTCCTCCTCCTTCCTGTCTGGCTTCCAAGGTTGATCAATTTTAATTATCTCATTATTTGGCACTGGAATATACTAAGGTTCAATAAACATTAGTTGAATGAATAAATGAAGGTCCTCAATGCTCATTGCTAGAAATAAGCAGACAGTGCCTCTGCTAACACAATGGTCTTAGGACGATGCCACCACGAATTTCATTGTGAGTTAAAATTATATTTTATTTAACACATCGTGTTAAGGTGCATAAATATACCTTCTCCGGAAAATTACAAAATGCCTATATGCTGCTCATCTCAGTTATGACAATTAATTCAACTTTATATAATATTCTTTAAAACTGGTGGCCCTGTCTGTGTTCTAAATATTTGCAGGTTACAGTTAGAAATGCTTTTAAAATTCTTAACTGAACTCTGTGCCGTGTGATACCACGTGTTATTTGACTTTAAGTTACCTAGGCTGGATCAGGCTGCACGAATCCTCTGTTAGCCATTCAGGAAAGGTGGAGATTTAAATATTAATGAACGACAGCATCGCCACTTCCTGGAGCGGCACCTTTTTGACAATTTGGTACTCCCTCTCTTGTTTTTTCTTAAGACCCAGTGCTGTACATCCTACATTAATAATTTTACTTCCAACATATGAATTGCCTATTCTGCCCCGAGAGTGTTACATAGATTTAAAGTGCGTTTCTGAAGTTAGTCTCAGGAATTTGGATATAATTCTTAGAGCTATTTCACATTCTATAAGTGTTTCAATATTGCTGATTTTCAAACTAAGTTACTGTATTGTTTAAAAGATACAGAGTATCTCCAACCCCAGACTTATATGAATAGACATCTAGAGACATATAAAATGTATTTATTTGTTAAGGAAAATTAACATTTGCTTATCTAAGAAATATTAAAAAATAAGACCTATTTTATTTGGAATATTTTCTGCCTTCTCAGACCATCAAGTTATAATTTCACTGTGTAAAAATCTGAGGGGCTGGCCCCATGGCCGAGTGGTAAATTTCGTGCGCTCTGCTTTGGTGGCCCAGGGTTTCGCTGGTTTGGACCCCAGGCGTGGACATGGCACCGCTCGTCAGGCCATGCTGAGGTGACATCCCACATGCTACAACCAGAAGGACCCACAACTAGAAATACGCAACCATGTACCAGGGGAGATTGGGGGAGAAAAAGCTGGAGGAAAAAAAAAAAGAAGAAGAAGATTGGCAACAGTTATTAGCTCAGGTGCCAACCTTTAAAAAAAAAGTCCAAAATTTTTTGCTAGTATAAGCATGCTGGAGTATAACAACAGGGAATAAGACTATTTTACCTCAACAGCTGATGAAATTTTATTTGGTATTTAGTAACTGGTCTTTTTTACTGTGAAAGTGATGCAGTTGGCATAAGCTGAGGGATTTCATAAGAAATAGCCAGCAAGGGGGCTGGCCCCGTGGCCGAGTGGTTAAGTTCGCGCGCTCCGCTGCAGGCGGCCCAGTGTTTCGTTAGTTCGAATCCTGGGCGCGGACATGGCACTGCTCATCAAACCACGCTGAGGCAGCGTCCCACATGCCACAACTAGAAGGACACACAACGAAGAATACACAACTATGTACCGGAGGGCTTTGGGGAGAAAAAGGAAAAAATAAAAAAAATCTAAAAAAAAAAAAAAAAAAAAAAAAAGAAATAGCCAGCAAAACTCCATGTTGTGCTTTCACAGGGGGTGTCTGGGGGATCCATTACAGACATTTTTAGAAAATGTGTCTGTTTTTGCTTTATGTAATTTGTGACTCATATAAGTGATTATATAGGACTCTTTACATTGACCAATAAAATGTCTAGAGGCTAATTTTAATGTATGTTATCTGGCCATGTTGAAGAACACATGGTCAATCATTTTAATTTCTCTGTATTTATGTTTCGAATGAGGAGAAGGCATAAACAAATAAGATACTAAATCAACTACTTAAGAACTTTCATGTTCATGGGATTTTCTGAGTATAAATTTAAACTGAGATTTATTTTTATATTAGAAATGAGAGTACTTAGTGATATTTTAGGATTAGTCAAGAAATTTCTCCTTGTTCAAACTTTCATTTAATAGAGAATGAAATATATATTTTCTACATTGAGTCAGCATTCGTTCTACCAGTTTTGGAGCAATTCAGAGTTTATTTTATAGTTTATATGCTTTATATTTGAAAATAAATACAAAATATATACATGTGGTTGAATGGGATCAGATCAAAGGATTGGATTAATTTGGTGTGCCTTGACAACTGGCTTAACTGCTTTGGTACCAGGAATTGGTTCTGTTTCTAGTGGCCCTGTCTACTGAGTTGTTGGCACAATGAAATGTGTTCACACCCCATAATACCAGGGAATACTGATATGAATAGGTTTAGCAAAATATTAAAATGATGCATTTCGTTAATAGCCAAGGAATTTATTTATGAGCACTCTCTCTTGAACCAGGTGTGTCTCTATAAAAATGTTTTCATTTTGTTTGTGGTATGTGGTTAGATATTTATGGAAAGAAATAACTTTCTATCATCAATTGGACTTTCAAATATAATGACTTTCAGTTTAAAACAGATTAACTACAAAGTTTACCTTATTTATTCAAGGAAAATTTGTTTTGCTATCCCCAAGTTATCATAGTACAATTTTACTCTCTCTTTTAAAATCTCACTCTGTAACTCATGGGTTAAATGCCAAAAATTTTTTTGTTTTGTTTTGCTTTGTTTTGAATTTTAGTTTATGTGAATTGCTTAAGTCTGCAAAATTCAGAAGGAAATCTCTTCAGTACATATTTTGTTAAAAGATTTCCAGTATTTCCTGCATCTGTTGGGTGGAAATGGTACCCAATACAGCTTTTACAACTATTTCAATAAAAACAGAGGTGGACAGAATATAAGTTGAAAACAATGGAGGAAAAAAATCGCTGGTTATTTTTAAAGTTAAAAAAATATGTTTTAAGCCTGGTTCCTGAAGAGGTTAAACTATTAGTTATTTCTTATCCTAACTGAATTGTTTCAATCCCTTAGTCCTTAAGTTGAAAGTAACTTCAAGGAAGTTAAGGTTTAATTTATTATTACATGTGTGTTTACATGGAAAATTCTTAGTTTCTAGCAGTTTCAACTTCCGGGTATTATTAATTTTTCTATTAGTCTATAAGCCATGGTTAATTATGGAAAAATTCCATTTTATTATATTATGTTACAACTCTGCTGTCATTCCAGAGAGCAGTATTTAAAACGCTACTTGGAATTGGGAATTAATCTGGTAGGTTCATATATATTTTTAAAATCCTTTAAAAACCATAACATTAATAGAAAGAACAATTGTAATAGAGTGTCTGACTTCATTTTTGGTGTTTGGTCACTGACACCTTTCAGGACCCATCTTCCCCTTCTTTTGTACCATCTGGGCAAGCTGATAAGTTCACACATGCTCCCTGTTTTGCACAGGCAGGAAGTTTAAACCTAGCAACCCTGCAGCCCAGGCTCTGGAACTTTTTCTTAGTCCCAAGCCCCAGCCACTTATAGGCTCAGCCTACACTCTCTGTCTCAGCCCAGCCCAAACCTGGTTATATCTGCCCACTTCTCCCCAGGAATCCCTCCTTAGATTGTCTCTTTGAAGGGATACGATACAGTTTTATCTGGCTACCCATCAGTGTTCTTCTAGGGCCCCGCCTTGCCACACAGTATTTGCAGACAGCATCTTAATCACATCCCACTTTCTGTAGGGACACAGATATGGTACTGCATTAATGACCTAAGCTTCTCAGCTGCATACGCTTCCTCCTTCCCTGTAATGACCTCAGCCCTGCCTGTATATTCACTTCTCATTGTGACATCAGCTCCATGGCTGGATTCATCCCTGATGTTGACCTCAACCCAAAAGTTGAAACAGTTGGACTCACTCCTGGTAGAATCATCCACAACCTTAAGTCCCATTATAAAACATATGATATGTATTTTTTTATCCCCCATATCCCCTTCTACACCCCATCTCTTCTTTCCTCATTCAACCCCAACCACTGTGAGCTACTCTCCCTTTTCCCTCTTCCTTTTTGCCTTCTGTGACCCCTGCTTTCTTAGCCCCATTCCCTGATATGACTTTATCAACCGTGAAGCCATTACAAAATAATTTTTATGTAAGCCTCACTAAACCTGCAGCCCATATTTTAAAGCATACTAATTGTTGGGTATGTCATAAGGCACCCTTTCAATTGCCTGGCCGAACCACAGCCTCCCTAGCTGATCTTAAAAAATTTTACAAGACAGTTCAGTCCACCCCCTATCAATCTGTTTAGCTGGCCACATCTTTACACCCAAACCTTAATTGCTCTGCTGAACTTCCTTTTGAAATACTAACTCTAACTCTTCAGTATGGTCCTTATAACATTCTGATCAAAATACTGACTGACAATGTATTAATTCTTGGTTGTCCAAGCAAAATCCTTAGCTTAAGATTTTTTAGCCCCCAAGGATTATTTGTTTTATTGACCTAAATACCTCTCAATTTTATCCTTGTTTGCTCTCCTACCTCAGACTTTCCCTCTTTACTTAATTTGCATCCTCTGTGTTTGGAGCTAAATATAACCTTACTATGTGCTGAACATATTCATATCAATATGTCCTGTCATAGTTGTGAACACGCTTAATTGTGCCAACAACTCCCTACACAGGCTTACCAGCAGCAGAATCCGTTCCCGGTGCTGAAGCAGTTAATTCAGTGGTCAAAATACACAGGTTTGATTTAATCCTCTGATTGCATCCCGTTCCACCACATGTATGGACACATATTTTGTTTTGTCACATTTTGTCAGTTCCTTTGTTTTTGCATTCTGGCAACTACAAATCTTGTCCTTTTCTGCTTTTTACGCAGTATCTACAAACACTAGTTGTCGCCTCTCCTGCTTCAGTTTGTGGCTTTGCTGCCTTCTCCTGTCCTGTACTGATGACTGTCTGCTTCCCTTGGCTTTTAGCTTCACCTGTCTGTTCATACTTCTGTGGATATTTGCTCCCCTGTCTGCAGCTTTTCCCGTAACGTGTTACCCTTTCTCCTCTACGCCTGTCACTTACATGGGGCATTCTTGACTTACTGCTTTCTAGTGCTAGTCCTTTTTCTTCTCCAAAATGTCATGTTCTCTCAACAACCATTGAAATTTGTCACCTGCCTCTTTAACCTCTCTCTCAAGTTTTGGCTGTGTCAGGAGTTAGAAAGTATGGCTGTCTCTAGTGGTATCACAGTGTGCAGGGGGCATCCGTTGTTTGTGCCTGCCTGCATGCATTCACTCTTCTTGTCAAAAGCCCCTGTTTTTCTGAGAAAACACCTCCTCCTATGCTTAGTCCATGCAGTTTGAGAGAAGTTGATCACACTTCTGCATCTTGGAGGATTTATGAGAAGCTCCTTGGGGCTAATAATATTTAAAGATAGGACTTTTGTGGGAGTATAGGAAAATAAATAGCTTCTTTTCTGTAGGGCTTACTGTAAGATTAGATATGAACTTGGAGATTCCATGCAATCGCCCCTTGGAAGAGATTGCTCCTTTTGTCTCTTCATCGCATGGTGAGGCAGGAGCTCTGACTTGGAGCCATAATTGTAAATCATTATCAGGTGTGCTGCAGTGCAAGCCAAGGGTGTAAGTGAGCTCACTGGGGGAGACTCTATAGAGTGAGAAAACCTGCCAAAGGGAACTTTGGGGGAAAGTTCAATATTTCATGGTTAGATGGAGGAAGATAAATCCATAGAAGAAAAGAGAATGGCCAAAATAAGGAGGAAAATTGGGAGCTGTAGCTGAAATAAAGTAGAAGGTATGTTTTGAGAGCTAGGATATGATCAGCAGCATTAGAATCTGCTGAGAGGTCTAGTAAATTGGAACTGAAGACTGGGTGGTCTGTGGTGATCTTGGCAAAAGATAGCGCAGTAAAGTGAGGACGGAATGGGAAATGAGGAAATGGAGAAGGCACGTACACCTATTCTTTCATACAGCTTGAATCTGAAGGGAGAAAAGAGGTAGGCGAGCAGCTGGAGACCAAGAAAGGATGAAAGAGAGGTATTTTTTGAAGATGAAAAAGATTAATATGTGTTAATATAGTGAGAGAAAATATGGGGGATATGAGAGAGAGAAGGAATTGAGGAAGAGAGGGATGGAGGGAAGAAAAAAAGGAAGACAGAGTTACTTGGTAGAATGAAGTCTCTGACGATGTTGGAGGGAGTAGATGTCAGACCACAGATGACAGGAAGATCCCCTATCTTCTCTACCCTGTGTCACCCATCCCCACCCCGCTCCCAGGGCTGAGATTTATGACAAGTAAAATTACTTTATAGTTAGTTAAAGTCATCTCACACCCCACATGGACTAAATAATTCCTAACCTTTTCTTTGAAACCCTGTTTTCCCTCTTATATTGCTTATCTTGGTAATGGTGCCACCATATACATCACATCCACATTCCCAAGTCAGTAATCTCACATTGACATTTTGACCTGCCTTACCCACTAACTCATTAATCAACAACGTTTTGTGGTTCAAGTCCTTATTATTATTTACTGAAGGTAATCATTAGGAAGCATCAAGGGCTGGCCCAGTGGTCTAGTGGTTAAGTTTGGTGTACCACTTTGGTGGCCGAGGTTTGGTCCTGGGCATGGACCTACACTGCTCTGTTAGCAGCCAAGCTGTGCTGGTGGCCCACATACTGAAAACAGAGAGGAAGATTGGCATGGATGATAGTTGGGTGAATCTTCCTCAGCAAAAAGAAAAAGAACAAGAAGAAGAAGAAGAAGCATCAAGAGCCTCCTAAGTATCTCCACTCTTTCTTTATTTCCCTCCACAGGCATTCATTTCTTTATATTGCTGTCAGAAGAAAATGTAAAAAGAAAAAAAAGGACATTACCCAGCTGAAAAATCTTTCAAATTCTATCACTACCTTAAGGATGAAATCTAGCATACCTAGCCTGATTAGTAGATGTCTTATTTTGATTGGTTTCACCTCTCCAGTATGTCCCTGATATAGGACTTCTTTTCCCAAATCGTACCTTCCTCTGAGATTTTGCACAGGATCTGCCTAGTTTTTCCTTTCCTACCTTCCTCACATATCTTTTTTAAAACGATTTTATTGAGGTCTGATTGACATATTAAAAACCCGTACATATTTAATGATTACAACTAGATGAGTTTGGGGATAAGTATGCATCCATGAAACCATCACCACCGTTCAGGCAATACACTTACCTGTCACTTCCAAAAGTTTCCTCCCATCCCCTTTATTATTAGGGTTCTTTGGTGGTAAGAACACTTAATATAAGATCTACCTTTTTAGAAAATTTTAGTACAGTGAATACAATATTGTTAGCTAAAGGCACTATGCCATATAGTAGGTCTCCAGAACTTATTTAACTTGCATAACTGAAACTTTGTATCTTTTAACCATCACCTCCCCCTTGCCCCTTGTACCAGCCCCTGGCAACCACCATTCTATTCTCTGCTTCTATGAGTTTGACTATTTTAGATTCCACATACAAGTGAAATCCTATTTTGTTTTTCTCTGTCTGGCTTATTTTACTAAGCATAACATCCTCTGGGTCCATCTATGTTGTCACAAATGGCATGGTTTCCTTGTTTTTAAGGCTGAGTAATATTCCATTGTATGTATATGCCACATTTTCTTTATCCATTCATCTGTTGCCAGACACTTCCGTTGTTTTCACATCTTGGCTATGGACAATAATTCTGCAGTGAACATGGGGATGCAGTTCTCTCTTTGAGATCCTAATTTCAATTCCTTTGTATATATACCCAGAATTTGGATTGCTGGATCATAAGGTAGGTAATTCTATACTTTTTGAGGAATATCTATACTGTGTCCCATAGTGGCTGCATCAATTTACATTCCCACCAACAGTGCACAAGGCTTCCCTTTTCCCCAGATCCTCATCAACACTTTTTTCTCTTGTCTTTTTGATAAGAGCTGTTTTAATAGATGTGAAGTGTTATATCATTGTTGTTTTGATTTACATTTCCTTGGTGATTAGTGATGTTGAACCCCTTTTCATGTATCTGTTGTTGGCCATTTGTTTATCTTCTTTGGAAAAATGTCTATTCAGGCCCTTTGTCCATTTTTAAATTTGATTATTTGTTGTATGATCCTTTTATGCTGTTGAAGTTTGCTAGCATTTTGTTCAGGACTTTTGCATCCAGGTTCTTCAGGGATATTGGCCTGTAATTTTTCTTTTCCTGTAGTGTCCTTGTCTGGCTTTACTATCAGGGTGATTCTGGCCTCATAAAATGCGTTTGGAAGTGGTTCCTCCTACTCAAGTTTTTGGAAGAGTTTGAGAAGGCTTGGTATTAATTCTTCTTTAAATATTTGATAGAATTCACCAGTGAAGCCTTCTGGTCCTGGACTTTTCTTTGCTGGGAGGTTTTCAGTTACTCATTCAATCTCCTTGCTCTGTGGTAAGGAGTTTATTGGTCTGCTCCAAATATGCTCTTTCTTCATCATTTAGTCTTGGTAGCTGGTGTGTTTCTAGCAATTTATCACTTTCTTCTAGGTTGTCCAATTTGTTGGAATATAATTGCTCATAATAGTCTCTTATGATCCTTTTCATTTCTGTGGTATCAGTTGTAATGTTTCCTCTTTCATTTCTAATTTTATTTATTTGAGCTCTCTTTTTTCTTGTTGAGTCCAGCTAAAGGTGTGTCAATATTGCTTAGCTTGTCAAAAAACCAGCTCTTTGTTTCACTAATCTTTTCCATTGTCTTTTTAGTCTTTATTTCATTTATTCCCACTTTGATATTTGTTATTTCTTTTATTTAAACTCTTGGCTGGATTTGTTCTTCTTTTTCTAGTTCCTTGAAGTATAATCTTAGGCTGTTCATCTGAGAATGTGTATTCTGCTGCCGCTGGATGCGATGTTCTGTATATGCCTGTTGGGTCCAACTAGTGTAAAGCGTACTTTAAGTCCAAAGTTTCTTATTGATTTTCTGTCTGGATGATCTATCCATTGTTGAAAGTGGGGTACAGAAGTCTCCTATTATTGTATGCTTCCTGTTTCTCCCTTTAGATCTGTTAATATTTGTTTTGTATACGTAGATGCTTCAACATTGGGTGCATAAATATTTATAATTGTTATATTCTCTTGATGAATTTTCCCCTTATCATTATGTAATACCTTCTTTGTCTCTTGTTACGATTTTTGGCTTAAAGTTTATTTTGTGTGATATAAGCTTAGCTTCCTGTGCTTTTCTTTGGTTTCCATTTGCATGCAATATCTTTTTCCATCCCTTCACTTTCAGCATATGTGTGTCTTTAAAGCCGAAGTGAGTCCCTTGTAAGCAGTTGGGTTTGATACTTTTTATTCATTCAACCCCTCTATGTAAAGTAGGTAGTCAAACCACTTCCACGGAAAGACTAGGGGATGGCATTTTTGTCTGTTCCCTCTGTGCTGAGCTCTGGGGCAATAGCCACAGGGAGTGCTTGCAAACCTATTAAGAACTACTTTGTTTCCTATAGTCCTGTGGGACTCATGGATGCAAATCCTGTTGGCTTTGGAGCTAGGTGTTTTGTGAGGGCCTGTCTCCTATACAGGAGGCTTAAAAGTTGGGGTGCTAGATGTGAGGTCAAACTTTTTCCTCCTCCGAGAGAAGCTGGAAATTGGGGTTCTCACCCAATTGAATGGCGCTATGCCCGGAGTAGGGTTTGTGGCAAACAGGACATAAGAGTGTGTCTCAGCCTTTCCTACCCATTTTGATGTGGGTATTTTCTCACTTGCCCAATAGGTAGGAGTCATTCTGCTAGTTTCTGTATTTTTCTCAAAGGGTATTGCTCCATGTGTAGCCATTCATTTGGCCTGTTCTTGAAAGGAGGGAAGTTCAGGAGCCTCCTATGTTGCTGTCATGGCCCCTCCTCTCTGATTATCATTATTTCTTTAAATAAGCTTACTGCTCTTTTCTCTTTTTTCTGCTCCTTCTGCAAATCCCATGATGCATATATTGATTGATGGAGTCCCATATATCCTGGAGGCTTTCTTCACTCTTTTTTATGCCCTTTTTCTGTTTGTTCCTCCAACTGGATAATTTCAAATGATCTGTTTTGAGTTCATTGATTCTTTCTTCTGCTTGATTGAGTCTGATGTTGTGGAGTGCTATTGAATTTTTCAGTTCCAATAGGATATTCTTCAACTCTAGAATTTCTGTTCGGTTCTTTTTTTATGATTTCCATCTCTTCTTTGAACTTCTCATTTTATGTATTGTTTTCCTGATTTCTTTTAGTTGTTTGTATTCTTTTGTAGCTCACTGATTGTCTTTAAGGTAATTATTTTGAATTTTTTGTCAGACAATTCATAGATTTCCATTTCTCTGGGGTCAACCACTGGAGGTTTACTTCGTTTTTTTGACAGTGTCATCTTTCCTTGATTCTTTGTGTTCATTGAAGCCTTGCATTACTGTCTTCTAATTTAAGAAGCAGTTACCTCCTCCAGTCTCTACTGACTGGCTTGGAAGAGAAAGACCTTCACCAGTCAGCCTAATTATATTCTCATGATTTCTCAGAACTCTTCTATGGTTGTGCCTGCTCCACTCCTCTTGTTCTCTTCTGGGGGGAAGTCTTAGGATTGTGTGCCTTCTCTCAATCCCTCAAAACCAGATTGGGTGCTAAGAGCCTCCCATTTATTTTCCTTAAGGCAATGCGCCTAAATTTTTAAGCTTGTTCTCCTTCTCTCAATCCAGCAGAGTTGAAAAAGCTATTAGGACCTGCATCTGCTACTGAGATCCATATATCTCTGCAGGAGCTTGCACGCGCCATTTTTGGTGGCACATAGGATGTTGGCCACAGGGAGCATGCATGGTGCTGGGGGCACGTGTTGGCTGATAGGGTAGGTTTGCAGTAGAGTCATCCTGTGGAGTTCATGGGTGGGCCTCTTTGTGGAGTCCATGAGCCAGTTATCAGGATCTATGGCTGGCTGTTGAGATCCACATGGCGGTTGCTGTGAACCCTTGCCCCTTTTCCCTGCTACTAGCTGCTGCTAGCTGTCCCCTGACAATTCAGTCCTGCTGATCCCCTCAGTATTCTGGATGTCGTGGGGTAGAAGTAGGCCTCCTGAGAAGTATCGAATAAGACTGGGGAAGCTGGATGCTCACTTTGCTCTCACTTGCCTCTTGTGGGAGAAATCACAGGCTGAGGTGGCCTCTCTCAGCACCAAGTTGTGCCACCTGGGGGAGGAAAGATGCAGATAAAGTGAAACTGGCCTTCTTACCCTCTTCAATGCATTCACTCTCGGATATTTTGCTCCATCAGAGTGTTGGAACCTCTCAGCTAGATTCCAAGGCTCTCACAGAGATGTTCTCATCTGTTGATGGTTACTAAAATTGATGTTTCTGTGGAGAAATAAGGGTTAGAACTCCTATTCTGCCATCTTGCTGGCATCACTCCTTCCTCGTATTTCTAAGCCCTCCTTATCAGGCTACCACTTCCTCTGGCAATCTTTTGGGTGAAATTTGGGATCTGTGGGAACACCCATGGCAACCTATGATTTCTACTATTATAATTTTTTAATACTGTATCATGATATTTTGGTTTGCTTCCCTGCATGCTGGATGATATTTTAAACTCTTCGAAGTCAGAAATTGTGGCTTGTATATCTATGTTCTTAGCCTATATCATAATAACTGACACATAGCATTCACTATATTTATTCACGTTTGGATAAATGGATTAATTAATGTTGCAGGATGGCTGTATATAAAATTTTAAAACATGTTTCTGGACATCCTCATCCTCCCCTTTATATTTTCTCTTACTTCTCTTTTTCCAAAGTTGTAGGATCTTCATGATGTCTCTAAGGTCTTTCATAGTCAGCATCAAAGACACTATCTGTCCAGCATCCCTCTCTTCTCCTGAGAATGCTTCTCACTCTGCTTCTCTTCAGCATCTTGTGTGGTTCATGTTGGAACTATCATGGCTTCATACAATGTTGATTATTGGAAATAGTTGATTGAGTCTAGAGCAATCGAAGACCTATGTGATTCAATCAGGATTCTTTACTGGGACTATTTGAACCAAAACTGAGGAGCTGAAGGAAATAGTTTTTCATTGGTGGTGTTTTTAGGAAAGGTGAAACTCCACGTTTTATAGGAGAATTTGGTATACAGTCAGAGACTGCACACACAGACTCACACAAAGAAAGAGAGGGAGAAAAAGGGAGAGAAGCTGGCATAAACAGAAAGATAGAGACAAGATTTTGAGAACAATTTCATGTGGTTTTGAAGGCCTTGGTATTATTGTTTGTAACACCCAGCTTTACTGTATGTCTATTCTTAGTGCAGGCATGCCCCTCTCTTACTAAAATATTTTAGGTGGTTTTCTGTCACTTGCAACTGAAGGATTTTTGAATAACAATATCCATTGAGAGCTCTTAGTTAAGGAATATGAAGCAGTAAACCTTTTGTATCCTTCAGACTTTGTGGGATTATTTTGAGGTAACAAATAAACCTAAGTTTCACTGGCTTATAACAACAAAGGTTTATTTCTCTCTCCTGTTATAAATGAGTTGAGCATCACTGTGGGTCTTATTCATTATGTGATCCAGACCAAAGAAATAATCCTTATTTGGGATATGTCATTCTCATGGCAGAAGGAAGGAACACTTGCAGAACTATAACTCTAAGCCTTCTGCTGTACATGGCACGCAATACTTTCTCTCTTATTCTATTGGTTAAACCAAGTCACAAGGGCCAAATCTTTGCCAACATGATACAAAGTATCTTCCTCCCACAAGGAAGTCCTGTATATCATATAGCAATGGACATGATGGATGACTCTTATAAGAAGGATGACGAATAATTGATAACAAGAATACAATCTACCAAGCCTAGTTTTTTCCCCGAAAGGATTCCATGGTCGAAAGTTACGTTTTTCCCTCATCAAGCCAATTTATCCCATTAAAATTTCACTCCTTCTCTTACCTGCTCTCACATACATATTAGGAAAAAAGGAATGGACTTCCTAAAGGCTTCCCAGAATGACTTCCTTGTTAAAATAGGGGTTGATTAAAAAAAAAGAATTTGGAATTGTTCAAATAATAGGAGGAAAATAAGTGAAGTATCTCAGGCAGTGTGAGAAAGACATTTTGAGTTATATCTGCTGATTTTATCCCCCTTCTAAGTAGTCAGTATCTTCCCTACTTTATCTTAAGCTCCATGAGAGAAGATACAAGAGCAGGGAAGCATGGGATGGTGGTTACACATACCTTACTTTGGAGCTAGACTGCCTGGGTTGAAATCCTGGCTCTACTATTTCCTGGCTATGTAACATTGGATAAGATTCTTCTTCTCTGTATCTGAATTTCAGCCAAATAATACCTTTTTTATAGGGGTTATAATGATTAAGCAAGTCTAGAAAAGGCAAAGAATTTAAAATAGTATCAAACATCGATATAAATCTTTGTTATTATTATACAAATGTAAACTCTTAGCATAATTCTTATATATAGCAGGCACTGAAAATATTTATGTTTTGAATGGAAGAAAGACTATATGAATGAATGAATGGTTATATCTTTGTATATATTTTTATGCATGTGAATATGCATCAACATTGTATGTATATGTATGTTTATACATATATACAAGTAATTGTTTTATCTTTATATGGTAACACATTAAGGCAAATATGTTTAAAATAGAGAGGTAGTGAAAGTCTTACATTTTTAAAGCTACACAATCATTAATTTTGCAAGATGTCAGAATTTGAAAGGAAATTATCAGTGAAAAGCCATGGAGATGTTTCTATGTAACGGGAGGACATAAGGAAAGGGGGATGGCATTTATTCTTCTGCCCTGTCACTTTGACTTTGTGTCAGCTCCTTAAAAGGTGGCACTGTAGTATGTGATTGGTTTCATAAGAGCCTTAAAAATGAAAGAAAAGTGATTCTTGCATATTAAAACAAAGGTACAGCAGATTCAACAGACTGAAAGAGAATGAGGAACACGAACTGTCACATTTTGTTGTGGATACCAGTGTCTCTCTGTTCTCCTGAAACTGACAACCGAGATGAGCAATGGGCATTAGACCATTGCTTTGTGTACTAATGGTTCTCTGTATTCACTACATTTCTAGGGTTAGGGAACGTCAGCAATGATAGCCAACTAGAAACTTCTGACAAATAGAGTCACAAAATGCTGAAGCTAGGAGGAAACTCAGCTCCTCTGACTCCAGGTCCAGTGTCCTTTCCCTGTTCTATGATTGCTCAGTCTGTTAGGCAAAGGAAAGAAAACATTTACAAAATGTGCCAAATTACATTCAGTCATTTCAATATATATAAATTATTCATTCAAATGCAGAGAATTTTTCTTTTTTATTTAAAACAGGGTAGTTGGAAATCTGAAGTTGAAATTGCAAAACTGTCTTCCTAAACCAACAGCACTAATCGTGATAGTGATTGGAGTTTTATTTAATAGACATTCATAAACAGTTTATGATTCATGGCTACCTGAAAAATTATTTAAAATTATTTTAGTCTCATTTACCCACGATAAAATGTCTCTATTTAAAGTATGCAGTTTGGTGAATTGAGGCAAACAGATGCAGCCATGTAACCATCCTCAACAAGACAGAATATTTCTTTTACCCTAGAAAGTTTCCCCATGGCCCTGTTCCCCACCCTAGAGTCAACCACAATACTCACATGTTATTTTTGCTTGTTCTTGAACTTCACGGAATTTCAATCATGCAGTATATATTCTTTCATTCTTGGATTTTTTTCATTTAGCATAAGGTTTATGAGATTTTTTCCAAGTCATTGCATCATCAGTGGTTCATTCTTTTAACTGCTAAGTGGGATTCTATTGTGTGTATTACAGTTCATTTCTTCATTTTCTCACTGGTGGTCATTTGATTTTTTTTACATTTATTAGTTATTATGAATAAAGTTTCTGTGAATGTTCTACTATTAGGATTTTTATGGGTGTATGTTTTCCATTTCTCTCAGGAGTGGAATTGATAGGTCAAAGGGTAGGTATCTTTTAATCTTTATAATACGTTGCCAATTTTTTTTCAAAGTACTGATACCATTTTACATTCACAGAAACACTGCGTGCAAATTCTGGTGGCTTCATATTCTCTCTATATCAGTATTGCCAATCTTTTAAATTTTAACCATTATAATGAGTGTGAAATAATATCTCATTATGCTTTTAATTAGCATTTTTCTGGTTACTGATGATCTTGAGTGTCTTTACAAATGCTGACGTTGTTTTCACTTTTATATGTAGGTCTATAATCCATCTAAAATTAACTTTTATGTAAGATGTGAGATAGAGGTCAATGTTTTTTGTTTGCGTGGTTGGTTGGTTTTGTTATTAAATGTGTGGATATCCGGTTGTTGCCGCACGGTTGTTTGTTGACAAGTCTATCCTTTCTTCATTCAAGTATGCTGTTATATAGGTCAGAAAATGTAATTGTCATGCATGTGTGGTCTGAAAACACTCTTCTGTTCCATTGATCTATCTGTCTATTTGTATACAAATCCTACATTATCTTGATTACTGTGGTTTTATAGTGAGTTTTAAAATCAAGTAATATAGTTCTCTAAATTTTTAAACTTTTTCAAGATTGTTTTGACTGTTTTAGGTCCTTTTCCCCCCATAATTTTAAGAATCACCTTGTCGGTTTCTACAAAAAAGATCCTACTGAGATTTTTGAATGAGATGACATTGAATCTATGGATAAATTTGTATTGAATTAACATCTTAATTATGATTCTTCTAATCGCGAACGTGGTGCATGTCTCCATTCATTTAGGTCTTCTTTAACGTCTCTCTATAATGTTGGAGGTGTTTAGTGTAGAAGTCTTGGACCTTGTTGCTAAATGTATTGCTGAATATATTATCTTTTCTAATGTGACTGTAAATGGCAATGTTTCTTACTTTCATCCTCAGCTGTTTGTTGCTGGTATGTAGAAATTAAATTGGTTTCATATATTGACTTTCTATTCTTAGATCCAGCTGAAATAACTTTTGGTTTCCAGTAGGTTCTGTATGACTTTGTCACATGTAAATAGCAGTGTGGCCACCACTGCAGTCAAGTAGGTCATTAACCATGTGTGCAGTTGACTACGCCATCACCACAAATATCTACCTCGTGCACCTCCTTTTTTTTCATAGTTATCTCCTGTCTCCCAGACAGTCCTAATCCTTGGTACCACTAATCTGTTCTCTCTGTCTATAGTCTTCTAATCTGGGAAATATTATATAAGTGACATCATATAATATGTAACTTTGAGATTTTTTTTGACTCAGCATAGTGCCTTTAAGATCTATCCAAGTTGTTGTATATAGAAATAGTTCCTTACATTTTATTGTTGAGTATTATTCCATGGCATAGAGATGACATCTTGTTTAACCATTTACCTATTATTGAGTCACATTTTGATTGTTTCCAGTGTTTTCTGTTGCAAATAAAGCTGCTGTGAACATTCATGTACAGGTTTTTGTTTGAATAGAAATTTTCATCCTTCTGGGAAAAGTGTCCTGCCGTGTGATGATTCCTGAGTCATATGATAAGTGTATGTTTAGTTTTTGTAAGAAACTGCCAAACTATTTTTCAGAGTGGCTTACTCATCTTACATTCCCATCAGGAATGTATGAGAAATCCAGTTTTATTTTGTCTTTGCCAGCATTTTGTATAGTCACTATTTTGCTATTTTAGTTGTCTCATAGATGTTTTGTGATATCTCATCATGGTCTTAATTTGCATTTTCCTAGCAGCTAGTGCTGTTTCAGATCATTTCATGTTGTTTTTCTTTCCATCCATATATCCCCTTTGGTGAAATGTCTCTTCATGTACTTTGCCTATTTTCCAGTTAGATTGTTTGCTTTTTACAGTTGAATTTTGAGAGTCCTCTATAAATTCTAGATGCAAGTCTTTTGTCATATATGTCATTTGCAAATATTTTTTCCTAGTCTTTTTAGCTTCTTAACAGTCTTTTGGGGTATGAAAGTTTTTAATGTTAATGAAGTCCAATTTATCAGGTTGTTTTTCTTTTATGGATCTTGCTTTTGGTCACATGTAAAAACTCTTCACCAAGCTGTAGTTCTTAAAGTTTTTCTCTTTTGTTTTAAAGTTTTACAGTTTTACACTTGTATATGATCCATTTCAAGTTAAGCTTATAGAAAATGTGAGGTTTAGATGGAGAGTCGTTTGGGAGGGGGCTTATCGTACATGATGCAAAGACTATTCTTCCTTCATTGAATTGCTTTTGTACTTTACTCAAAAATCTATTGCTTGTACTTGTGTATTTTTATTTCTGTATTCTCTATTCTGTTCCATTGATGTATATGTTTATCCCTCTGCCCACACCACAGTTTTGGTTGGTATAGTTATATAAAAAGTCTTAAAATTAGGTAGAGAGATTCCTTCCACTTCATTATTCTTTTCCTTAGAAACAACTTTATTCTGGTTCCTTTACCTTTCTGTAAAATTTTGGAATAGTCTTGTCTATATCTATAAAATACCATGCTGGAATTTTGACAGGAATTGCCTTGAATGTACATCAATTTAAAGAGATTTGACATTTTTATAATGTTGAGTGTTACAATCCATGACCATGATATGTATCTCCATACCACTTAGATCTTTGATTTTTTTAAATCAACATTTTATAGTTTTCAGCTCACAAGTCCTATACATGTTTTGTTGATTTATACCTAAGTGTTTATTATTTATTTAGTTTGCTTAGTATTTTTTATTTAGAAATACTTAAGTATTTCATTTTTTGAATGATTGCAAATGGTATTATATTTTAAATTTCGGTTTCCATTTGTTCACTGATCATTTATAAAAATAAAATTGATTTTCTTTATATTGATCTTGTATCCTGTGACCTTGATGAAATCAGGTATCAGTTCTAGTAGTGTTTTTGTAGAGCCCTTGGGGTTTTCTATATAGAAAATCATGTCATCTGTAAACAGGGACAGTTAATTTCTCCTTTTATTATCTTTGTGCTTTTTATTTCCTTTTATTTTTGCCTTCTTGCCTGGGTGGGAATTTCTAGTGCCATGTTGAATAAGAGTAGACATCCTTGCCTTGTTCCGGATCTTAAGAGAAAAACATTCAGTTTTTCGCTACTACTGCATATGAAGTTAGACGTAGGTTTTTGTAGCTGAGGAAGTTTCTCTATAATTTCTAATTTTCTGAGAGTTTCTATCATGAATAGGTGTTGAATTTTATCAAATGCTCTTTTGCATTGGTTCATATAATCATGTTTTTTTTTCTTTAGCCTGTTAATAATAAAGTAGATTACATTGATTCATTTTTCAAATATTGAACCATCTCTGCATGCCTGGAATAAACACCACTCGACCATGATGTAGAATTCTTTTTATATACTGCTCGATTTTATTTGCTATTATTTGGTTAAGGATTTTTCTGTCTCAAATTATGAGGGATATTGATTTGTAGTGTTCTTTATTTGGTACTGACTTTGTTTCTTTTTGGTATTAGGGTAACACTAGCTTCATAAAATGAATTGAGAAGTGTCCCTTTCCCCATTTTTTGTAAAAGATTGTGTAGATGGGTGTTAATTCTTCTTTAAACATTTGATAGAATTCTCCAGTGAAATCATTACAGGCCTTGAGATTACTGTTGGAAAGTTTAAAAATTCTGACTTGCATTTCCCTCATATCTTGGGAGCGAATCATACCGGGACTACCAAACACCATGTGGTTTTTAAAGAGCTTCATAATTCGGGGAGCTATACTTTCCTTCCAGAAAGGGCATGATAATGAAAAAAGAACCTTGACTCTAGTATCACTTTCCTTTTTCTCCTTCATATGTATCATTTTGTTGTTCTTCTATAGCAATAGTTCCCAAACCTTTTTTTCGTAAGGTGGAAATTTGGAAGCCCAGTGTAGAAATCAGATAAAAAACAGTGGTCGGGGTTGAAGGCTCTTCTTGTGTTTGTTCTTGAAGTGTCTCTTTCTAATGAACTGAACAGAACTCTCTGGGACACGCTTATCAGTAACCCTGGTCTAGGGACATATAGTACCCGAGGGAGTCAGCAGGCATGCACTCTGGAATCATCTCTGCCACAAAATTTTTGTGTGACCTCAGTTAAGTCTCTTTACTTCTCTAGGTTTCATTATCCACTCTCTAGAATAAAGCACTACATTGGTCAGACATTCATGTCTAGGATATGTGAAACACATGAAATTATATTCAGTATTTTGCTTACCTATGAATATGTGTATTTTTTTTGGTAAAATATCCAACATTTTTATCAAATTCCCAATAAGTTCTGTGACCTAAAAGCGTTCAGGAAACGTGGAACTAGAAAATGCTCTCTGTTCCCTTCTAGTTCTAAAGATCTGTGATTCTGAGTCATTGCATTATAAATATGATACAGCCACGGAATGTAATGGTTTGCATTTTCTAAAATTTTATAATTTTTTTATTCATATTCTTGTTTGATTCTGTTAACAGTCTGATAACTATTAGGGCAATTATTTTTCATATCTATTCTATAGGAAAGAAAGAGTATAAATGATTGTCCAAGGCAGAGAAACATCTATAAAGAAGCTGACAAATGAACAGATCTTCTGGCTTTAGATCCAGAGGTCTTTGTTCCTAGCTCATGCTGCTGCCCCCATATACTCTGTATAAGAAAAATTTAGAGTCATTCTGTGGGTAACTTTATACTAAAGCAATCTATGGTAGTTCAATTTATTTAGTGTCATATAAGGTCAACTTAAATTCTAGGCTATTATTCCACCTAAGAAGGTAGAAGATATTCCATTAAATTTGCCTCCAAGTTAAAGTTGAAACCACTCTACTGTCTAGAGTGTGGGTAAAATCAGATGGAAGGAGAAAAATCTAAAAGCTGGATTGAAAACTTTTGGATTATTATACAGAATATGACTTTTTAACATTTGACTTAGTATTTGCTTTTATTTTTTCATTTCACACTCAGGAAATAATGTTGTTTTATTAAAATCACTTTTATGCTACAAATACAAATCTTACACTTCCTAAATTTCTCGCTATTTGGCTCCTAAAACCTCAGAGAACATTACCTCTTAGAATAATGACAGAGGCTTATTGTAAAGCTTAATATTAATAGCAATCTTGAAAGTAAACTGAAGGTCCAAGGCAGGTGGTGGGGAAACTATTTCACTGCTTTGATCTCAGTGTTCCTGAAAAGAGTTAAATTTACTGTTAAAAGTTCTCAAGAAGAAAAGCTACATAGTCTGAAACTCTAACAGCCTGCACCAGAGTCCTGAAAGTTGTTTATGGAAAGGATTTTGCTGACAAGAATATTTTTTCCTCTCTCCTTAAAATTTTAACTGAGAACTCCATCCCGCTGAGTGGACTTCAATGAGAACTCAAAAATACGAATTCAAGTTTATAAAAGAAACTATTCAGAAGAGGTGCTCTGTGAAGTGATTGTGTCAAAGGAGGAAAGTTACCGAAAATACTGAAAGGTTTTTAATGGGTTCTTCTCCTTCTTCTTCAGAAAACCTCCACAGTTCCTAATTAAAAGTTAACAGAGAGCATGAAATAACTGCCTTCACAATGACAGCCTGGAAAAATCAATTGCATATTCAGGACCACCTATCTCGGTATTGCACATAAAATTTCTGAAATAAAATACACCTTTTAATATTCAGTACATATTCCTGATAAAGCTCTTTGTATTACTCCTGCTTTAAAATAAATAATTAAAGCAGAGTCTGCCTTGGTTTGGTTTCAGATTTTTCAAGAGGATTGTGAGCTAAGGTAACTACCTTTTAAAGATAAGTTTCAAAGTAATCAAATTTGAATATACACATTTGTCCTGTAAAAGGAACGGTCATCGTTCACAGAGAGTCATTTCCTTTGAGCTTAATTGCTGAAAAATAAAATGTTGAGGGAGTTGCTTTTAAGCTAAAAAAAAAAAAAAACCCAGAAAACCCCATGCGTCAGTTGACATCTGATAAGTAAGAAACTTGTCTGCCCTTTGAGCATTGGAATCTGAACTTCAGTGAGCAGAGGTTACAGG
The DNA here is from genome assembly GCF_037783145.1 of Equus przewalskii. NCBI lineage: Eukaryota > Metazoa > Chordata > Mammalia > Perissodactyla > Equidae > Equus > Equus przewalskii. The sequence goes on along the minus strand of NC_091839.1, from coordinate 61,761,005 downwards.
GAGTCCAGATCTTTTAAAATTCTCCCGGCCTCATTCAGTATTCAGAAATCTGTCACAGTGGAACTATTGTTGTTGGTACTGCTCAAAATCTTCCCTAAATGTGCTTGCCAATATTTGTGGGAAAAGTTAGTAATCGTCCTATTTCAGAAGAGACAGGAAGACAGTTCCTTCCAACTGATAGAAAGGAAAACTACCCAAAGCTTTGATTTATTTTTGTTGTGGTAGAAACACATAACGTAAAATCTACAGTCTTAACCAGCTTTAAGTGTACAGTTGGTACTGCTGAGTGTGATTCCCATTGTTGTAAAACAGAGCTCTAGAGCTTTTTCATCTTGCAAATTTGAAACGGTATACCAATTAAACCACACCTCCCTTCTTCCTCTTCCCACAACACCTGGTAACCTCCATTCTACTTTCTCTTTTTATGAATTTGATTACTTTAGATACCTCATGTAAGTGGAAGCATACAGTATTTATCTTTTGGTGACTGGCTTATTTCATTAGCATATGTCTTTAAGGTTCATCCATACTGTAGCATGTGACAGGATTTCCTTCCTTTTCAAGGCTGAATAATATTCCATTTCATGTATATATCAAATTCCACTTGTTCATTCATCCGTCAATGGGCAACTTCCACCTCTTGACTGTTGTGAATAGTGGTTCTCCAAAGATTTCATCTTATTTTACTTTTCTAATTTAATCTAATTTTTAGGCTTATGTCAAAACAAATATGGGAGAGCATATTTAGTTAATTGGCTAGGAGTTTTTGTTTTGCTGTAGAACTAACCAAAATACTAAATACAAATAAATGAATTTTAGATTTAGTGGCCCAAATAGATGAATCAGATTCAGGTTCTCCCAGAGCAGAATCAAAGAGAGAAATCTACTCTAGGAGAGATTGTGGGAATTGGGAGTGGGGAGGAAATTGGGATCAGTTGAGATGGGAGGTGAGAAGCAGGGTTGATTTGCAGGCCTCAATAATCTAGTAACCCAGGCAGGCACAGGAGACAAGTCCTTTGGTGCAGGAAAGTTAGGGATTTAGAAAATGGGCCTTCACTGGAAGTGGAGGCCTTTGAAAGCTACACCATCAATGAAAGGGTAGACAAAAAGAAGCTCACATAGCTGTTTAAGATGATAATAAGGAAGGCCTTTGCTCTAGTTAGACAAGGAAGTGTCCTCTGGGAATTACTAACTTTTTACTACTTCTTACATGACTTTGGTATTTGAATTAATACAACTAAACTTAGAAAATAACAGTCTCGGCCACAGCAAGTACCCGCCAAGATCCAGAGGAACGGGAATTCTCATATACTGCTAGTGAGAATGTAAAACAGTACAATTGCTGTGGAAAATTGTTTGGCAGTTCCGTAAAAAGGTAAACAAACGCCTACCATATGACCCAGGCATTGCACTCCTAGCTATTGTATTTGTGATAGCCCCAACTGGAAACAATCCAAATAACCACCACCAAGTGAATGTATAAACAAACTGTGGTGCATCCGTACCATGGAATACTACTCAGAGATAAAAAGAAAGAAACTATTGATACACACGATAACCCGGATGAATATCAAATTTTGAAATCAAAATATTAAAATTATTATGCTGAATGAAAGAAGCTATGCAAAAAATTGTACACACTACAGGATTCCATTTATTTACAATTCTGGAAAATGCAAACTAATATTTAGTGATAGGAAGTAGATCACGGATTGCCTGGGACAGGGCTAGAAGGAGGGATGGGATACAAAGTGGCACAATGAAACTTTGAGTTGGTGAAAATGTTTATCTTGATTGTGGAAAAGTGTTCACAGATTTATATATATATCAAACTAGATAAAATTTTGTACTGTAGCATTGGGCATTTGAAATAGGTTACATTCATTAAAAAACCATTGCTAATGCAAGAATTGCTACAAAATCTACTGAATACTTGTTGCATAAAACTTAAGGTTATTTTAAACTTCATGGGGAAGAGCAAATATCAAGAATAGACAAGTTGCTTTGAAAAAAGAGAATAAAGTATGCATTGAGAGGTATTACTCCTACAAAATATCAACATTTATTGTTAACTTCTCCTAATTAAGACACGTATTATAAAAATATTACAGAGCACAACAAACAAAGCAGTGTAGCAGAGTCCTGAGACAGACCCGTACAAATATGGAAAAGCTGCATCTCAGAGGTGGAATTACAGACTAGAGGAGGAAGATGACCTGTTTAATAAATATATACAAAAATAACTTTCAGATGGATGAGAGACCAAACCACAAATCTTGCCAGCATTTACAAACAAATATAAAGATATACAACAATGACCTCAAGGAAGGAAGATTTTCTAAAGGTGTTAAAAGCATAAGTCAGACAGCAACTAGAAGTACATTACATTTTAAATCTTCTGTTTAACAAAGGATACTATATTATACACATTGGGAAGAGGTATTGGGGATAAATATCTCATATATAGATGTGTATATCTCGTAAAGAATTAGGACCCATAAGAGATGAAGAACATCTACAAATGAATAAGAAAAAGACAACGAACTGAATGAAAAGCAAATAAAGATGTGACCATTTACAAAAAAAAGAAACCTAAATGACCCGTAAACATGCAAAAAGTTTAATTTTATTGGCAATCATAGAAAGCAAATTAAAACAAAAATTATATATATTAGACTGACCGAAGTTTTAAAAAATATGGCAAAACTGAATGTCAGCAAAGAATTCCCATCTATCATGGTGAGGGTATAAATTGGTATAATCACTTTGGAGAGCAATTTGACAATTTCCAGTAACTTTTAAGACTTGTATACCTTAAAACCCAGAAATTCCATTTCTTGACTTATCCACTATAGCAACTTACAAACATATGCCTAATAAAACATATACATATTTTCCTTTCAGCAATATTTGTAATAGCAAAACCAGAAAAATCCTAAATACCTACCTACAGAATAAATAAATTATAGCATTTTCATTGTCATTGAAAAAAAATGAACTAGAAAATTTATCAACAAGCATAAAACTAAAAAAATAGGCCCATTAAAGACGGCAATTCAAGATATCATATAAACGTTATGACACCAACGCTGCACTTTCAGGTTTAATAGATTTGCGGTAAAAATACAAGATAAACATGTTCATGGAAACGATAAATACAAAATTCTCTATGATGGTTACATCTAGAGAAGGGAGACTGGGAAATTTCTTTGAAGAGGGATATATAGAGGCTGTCAACTGTATCTACATTGTTTGACTTCTTAAGACTAAACTTAAAATATTTCGGTCCAACACAACATAAGGTTATTTTGATCAGAGTTATGTACAAACTCTTGAAATTATTCATAAGCCAACAGCAGTGAGGGAATGGGTTAGAAGGTATCTGACTGTGTGACAATGTTATTTTAAAATATTCAGTTTTGGCATCACCTGCTCCTGTATCCGTATGGCTTGTTGCTTGACGTTGTAAAAAGAAAAATCAGCAGTTCAGGAAGCTTGGGTAGTTCTGGTTCGAGGATATCCAGACATGCTCAGCCTTTTTCCTACACTGGCTTTCTTTTGTACATGCTGATCAATTACTGCAAGCATTCATGTATTCCTGGGTTACTCTGGGCAATGAATTTTACAGGTTAAAGACTCCATGGGAAGTTTCTGACAAGTTTTAAGACTTCCTTGTTTTTCTAATCCATTGTCCAATCATTTGGGTGGTAAAGTTACAGAGCATTTAACCAGGACTCAGAAAACTATCTTTAGCTAATTTTTTGACCTTGTGAAAATTTCATAAGCTCTCTGTACTTACCATTTTTTTTGTAAAATACACTTTGAACTAGCTTGCTAATAACCATCTTTCCAGTTCTAAAGATTTCAAATTTCCTTTCTAAAATTAATTTACATTGTTAGCCTAAAGGAAATCATTATAATTTTATCTACTACATTGACACAGTCTCATTGTGACAAAACTTTAGGATGTCTAGCTTGAGGTCTCAGATATTATTTGCTGACATTAATTCTCTGAAGACATAATTATAATTGGTTTATCAGCTAAAAGCATGATCAGAGGACTTTTATCAGAGTACAATGAAAATGTACACATATATTCTTTCAAGCTAAAGATTCATGTACCAAAGATTTAAGCGTGAACCAATTGATTTGCAAACTGTTCAGGGAACTTAGATCCTTCTAGGATATGAATTAAGCTTTGGTCACAGCAGTGTCTTCCTTCTCCAAACTGTGTTTCATTGACACCCCATAATTAATTGGCTTTTAAATAAATGTTCTCTTTGTATTTCCCTACCTGGCAAGAAATTAAGCAAAATTTTCACTTGAAATAACTTTTAGAAAAATTTTAAAATGTCTCTGTCATTTGAGTTATTGTTTCCTCAAAAATATAAATAGTTCAAGAACATTTTGGGTACTAAGAGTTGATTGTTCTTTAGCTTGGTATAAATAGGAAAGCTCACTTATGATATTTCTTTAATGAGGTATGTATGACATTAACTTGTAATGAGATGCTTTCAAAGATAGAGCTACAAATACCCTAACAGTCTGCTACAGATTAAAGCTAATACTTTCCCAATGGTTGGAAACTCTGTTAAACGCTCCAATTGTCATCACCACCACCCCACAAAAGTAATTCTGTGATATACATAAAAATATAAGTTTTTTAAACTTAAAAATGGTATTGCATGTTTAAACCTCATCAACTGTGTAATGAACTGTATAAAAATGTATCTACATGAACCCTTCCCACAATTTCCGTAAAGTTTAGTCTTTTTCTTAGCAGTGTGGTAAAATAAATTCTAGGGAAAATCTATTCCTAAATAACTCTTTCTGGCTACTAATTAGGGTTTTAAATGAAATAATTCACAATATATGAATCAAAAAGAACTATGTATTGAGTTTTAAACAGTGTATACAATGATGCTCTTGTATGATCTCTTATCCGATACTTAAGCAGGGAAATTAGTCTGCTGTGTTACTCTAGGCAATTTGGCAGAATTTCTATATATGGTACAAATGGACAATATTTTAATTTTCATTGATTTGAAAGAAAATTAGTAATATCACAAGATTGAATTATGTATAAACAGTAATTTGTTGAAAAATAATTATTTCAAATGTTTAGTGGCATCAATATTTCATCATATACTATAAAATATGCAGGTTGTAGAAGACAACTACGTAGGTCTTTCAAAAAAGTCTGATTCTCCCAGGTGTATTTGTTAATATTTTACCTGTCAGTCTTGACTTTCCAACTGGATTGAAAGCTTCATATATCTTCTGAGGTTCTGAGAAAATAGAAGAAACTAATTAAATATATGATGTTTGTTGTAGTTTCAAAATACTCAGATCTATTATTTTGGAAAAATTTATTTTTCACAGTTAGTATAAACAAGCCTAAGGGTCTTTTGATGATGGCCAAATATAGATCTTTACTGTTTAGCTTGTGACTGGAATGTGAACCTTAATTCCAAAAATTATAAATTTAATAAGATTTTTATTAATTGAGTTCATCGACAAAAGAAGCTGTGGACTATTCTCAGGTTATTTAACTATGGATTAAAGGCTCAGGAGAGCTGGGAAATGACGTATTAGTGTAACCTTCTCTTTGCTATTTCCCCAGTGAGTAACCAAGTAGTCCTTGAGTTGTCCCAAATCTGTTTATGGCAACTATACTTATTATTGTAATTATATAATTTAGTTAATGTCACAACAAACCAATTAATATCACATAAAACCAATAAGAAATGAGTGACAACTGAACAAAGTTATAATTTCTATGGAAACTTAGTTGAAAACTTTGAAAATATTGATAATAATAAGGTGAGTTCTAAAGAAATATATGTTAAATTAGCTTTGATGAGATAATTGTAAAATATAGAAGAAAATATCATAAAAATCTTAAACAAATCTACATCCAGGGAGATTCACAAGTGTCTTATTTGCTTGCTCGTCCTTAACAGTCTGGAAGTCACAGACGGTGCTTTATGGGTGTGGTTTACACACAAAGACTATAGGAAGTCCAGTCATTGGATCCACACCCAAAGATTTGCCCATGCATTAAAAGAACATGAATGAGTGCACATTTTTTACATGTTATGGTATGTATATATCATTTGTATTTTTCTCATCTTAATAGACTTTAAAAACATTAATCTACTACCAACTGCTCCTAATCATTTGAGAATAGAGGGCATCTATTTTAAATGCCAGGCAAATTATGGATATTGGGAATGGAGTGGTGAATGAAGTCCTTGCAACTTTGAAAATCACTTTGTGTAGGAGAGAGGGTGAGACAGGCATGGGAAGACAGACAATAAATATAAAAGCTAATAATCAAATGATAATTACAAGTTAACCTAAGGTCCTAAGTGCTATGAAGAGACTATAAACATACAGACTAGTAGAGAGTGATAGACAATTACTTTGATTATGGTGGTCAGGGAAAGCATCTTTGAAGAGCAGGAATTTGAACAGAAACTTGAAAATAGTCATGAAAATACCTGGGGCAAGAGAACACCAGACAGAAAAAGGTTAGACAGATTTAAGGAACATCTAGAAGGCCACTGTGGCTGGACAGTTGTGAATAATGGGGAGAGTGGAGAAGTTAAATTCAGGGAGATGTGTAGGAGTCAGTTCACATAAGGCTTTTTAGATAATGACAAGTCTCTTGATAAGGGTTTTGACTTTAGTTTAAACGCAATGGGAAGCCACTGGAGAGTTTTAAGCCAGTATATAATATAATCAGATTTATACTCTCATTTCTACTTTAAAGTGATCACTCTGGCTGCTTTATGGAGAGGCAAGGCTAAAAGCCAATATAGAAGTACTGCTGAATCTCAAGGGTTAGCATGGTAGCAATGGAGATGGCAATCTGTGATTTGATTTAGTATTTTTTCTAGAAAGCGGCCAACAGATTTTGCTGATGATATAAGTGAAGTGGAAGAGAGAGGAATCAAAAATAACTTGTGAATTTTGGGCTTAGCATCATTAGCAGAGATTAGGATGACGAGGGGAGGGATAGATTTGATCTCTGGGGCAAGTGGTAATCAAGTGATCAGTTCTGAACAATAATTTCAAGGTTAAGTTGCCAATTTGATATTTAGGTAGAGACATCAAGTAGGCAGTTGGACATACAACTCAAGATCTCAGTAGAGGGGCTATAGCTGGAGAAATAAATTTAAAAATAATCAGGATATATGTATATTTGAAAGCATAGGTCTGGATGAGCCCATCTAAGGGATGGTCAAGTCCAGAAAAGAGAAGAAAAAAGAACTGAGACACAAGGCAAACTTTCCTTAAGAGTTAGGACCAGGGAGAAGGAGCCAAAAAGCAGCAGACAAGGAGGTATAGAAAATTAGATAACTTTGTTGTAAATGAAAGTTTAAAAAAATGCTGTTTTGAGAAAGAGAATGGACTCAATAGTATACATGGTTGGGAAAGATAAAGACTGTTGTGACTTTGATAACATATTTAGAGCCCTTCTCAGAGCTCTTCTTTTGAGTAATAAGAAAACGCCTAGGGTGTCTTAAAAGTAGACAGGAAGACGTGGACCCCACAAGTGTAAATGACTTGTTTAAGGAATTTTGCTATGAATAGAAGAGAGAAATGGATGGGAGCTCTAGAGGGATATTAGGTCACCAGAAGAGTAGAAGAGAGCTAATACTAGCTGAGGCATGTTGCTATGCCAGAGAGGGTAAGGCAGGTGTGAGGGAGGAACTGAGGATACGGAAGAGACGTAGAACACCACAGAAGTAAAATCCTTGGACACGCAACAGACATTGGGTCCACGCGTAACTGTAGAGATTGACCTAAGACAAACGCGAGGCACTTATTTTATTGTGAAGGAAGGAAATGCAGAGTAAATGAGTGCAGATGCAGAGGGAAGATTTGTGTTGGTAACTTGAGTCCACTCCCGTTTGATTACTTTGTGGTTAAGAGCATCGCTCTGGGGCTGACAGCCAAGGTTCAGCTCTTAGCCTGGCCTCTGACCACTTGCTAATCTTGGACAAGTTCCTATGTGGCTTCATTTCTTCATCTGTAAAGTGTAGAACTACCTTATAAGGTTGTTGTGAGGATGTAATGATTCATTAAATTAGTTAATATATCTGCTACACTTAGAGTAGTGTCATAATTCTTTGTTTGAGCTGAGCTAGCAGCTAAGAATGAGGAGACAAATAAAAGGGGATTCTGGAAAGTTTTGTTTTTCTTAACGTGTTGTTTGTCCTGACAATCTACTAGGTATTATTTTAAATGCTTTAAATGTATGAATATATTAAATACCCACAACATCTCTATTAGACATATAGATAAGAAATTTGCCCAAGCTCACACAGCCGGTAGTGCCAGAGCTAGTATTCATGCTAAGGCAGTCTGCCTTCAGAGCCCGAAATCTTTGCCTTTTTTAAGGAGGATTTTTTTTCCCTTACATTTGTGTTGAGGTACAAAATATATAAAGTATCAACAAAGAAGATATACAAATAAACACATGAAAATATGTTCAGCATCATTATTCATCAGGGAAATGCACATTAATAGTATAATGTCACACCTATCGGATGCATAAAATGAAAAACAGTGATAACATCAAATGCTGGTGAGGATGTAGAGAAACTAGATCACTCATGTATTGCTCTTGGGAATTTAAAATGGTACAGATACTCTGGGAAATAGTCTGGCAGTTCCTTTCAAAACTATAAATGGACTTATCTTAAACCTCAGAAATTGCACTCTTGGGCATTTAGCCCAGAGAAGTGAAGACTTATTTTCATGCAGAAACCTGCTCATGAATGTTTGTAGCAGCTTTATTCATAATAGCCCCAAACTGGAAACAGCTCAAATGGCTTTCAGCAGGTGAATGGTTAAACGAACTGTGGTATAGCCACACCATGGATTCAGCACTGAGCAATAAAAAGGAACAAACTGTTGGGACACACAGCAACTTGGGTGAACCTCAAGGAATTATGCTGAGTAAGAAAGCCAATCTCAAAAGATATATACTCCATGATTCCATCATGTTACATTCGTGAAATATCATCATTAGAGGAATGAGAACAGATTAGTAGCTGCCAGGGATTAGGGACAAGAGAGAAGATTGAGAGGTCTGTGCTATCGATGGCTAGCACAAGGTAATCTTGTGTTGATAGAATAGTTGACTATCTCGATTATGATGGTAGTTATACAAGGCTACACATTAATAAAATTGCATTAAGCTATGTACATAAAAGAGTACATAATAACCTTTGACATCTGAATAAGCTCTAGCAATTGTACTAATCTCAATGTCTTGGTTTTGATATTCTATTATAGTTGTGTGAGATGTGAACTTTGAGGGACGCTGGGGAAAGGATGGACATGATTCGCCTCTACATTTTTTTACAACCTCCTGTGAATCTATACCTGTTTCAAAATAAAAAGTTTTTAAAAAAATACGTAAAGTGAAATACAAAAACGTGTCATTCCCAAGTGCACAGCTCAATGAATTTTCCCACATGCACACGTCCATGTAACCACCATCCAGAAAAAGAAATAGAACCATTCCAGCACTCTGCAAGGTTTCCATGTGTCTTTCCGAGTTACTACCCACTTACTCAGACTTCTATCACCACTCTGACTTCTATTACCATCGATAAGTTTTTGCTGATTTGGAGCTTTGTGCAAATGGAATGAATCCAATGGCAAATAGTCTCATGCCTCTGGCTCCCATCTGTGTTGGTACATGCATCAGCCATTGCTCTTTTCCATTGCTGTGTGTAAATACACCACATATTTTTTTGCTTTGCTGTTGATGGCTATTTGGGTTGCTTTCTAGTCTCTGGTCATCTTGAATTAAACTGCTATGATTGTTCTTGCATGTGTATTTTGGTATATACATTTTTTTTCTTGGGAATGTGCCTGGAAGTAGAATTGCTTTAGTGGATAGAGCCAAACAATTTTGAATCAACTACACTTCCACGTGCTAAGTGTGAGAGATCCAATTGTTGTACCTCTTTGCTAGCCCATGGAACCTGTGATCCTAACCTCCAGGCTATATATAGGAGTGAGGAAAAGACGTGAAATAAATAGTAAATACAGCAGAGAGTAGCAAAAGGACTCTACCTGGAAAGTATGGTAGGATTACTGAGATGAGTAAATATCCATTTGAAATTTCATGATCCTAACTTTCAAGGAAAAGGAGTGGTCTTCACTGTGTGGTTTTCTCCATCAGAATTCATCTGCTTGGGTGCTGATATAGGTTGTTGGATTTAATCACGGTATTTTGGAAAAAACAAGTGGAGCAGACTGGAGTCCTTTGAAGCACTTAATGCCTTGTAGCTGGGAAGTTTGTAGATGGTGGCAACAAGGAGAGACAATGCATGCTTCTAAAAGTGGTGATGACCATATTTTGAGGTACTATATGTTTCTTGGGTTTTTTTTTTAATCAGCAGGGTGTTTTGTTTTGTTTGCAGAGGAAGATTTGCCCTAAGCTAACATCTGTTGCCAATCTTCCTCCTTCTTTCTTCTTTTTTGCCCCCCAAAATCCCTTAGTTGTGTATAATTGTAAGTTCTTCTGGTTCTGTGTGAGCTGCTGCCACAGCATGGCTTCTGACAGACCACTGGTGTGGGTTCCACGCTGGGAACCAAACCTGGGCTGCTGAAGCAGTGTGCCCAAATTTTAACCACTTGGTCATTACGGCTGGCTTTCTTGTTTTTTTTTTTCTAAGAACCTCAATTTATCCTTTGCATCTTTTTTTATTTTTTGGTGAGGAAGATTGGCCCTGAACTAACATCTGTTGACAACCTTCCTCTTTTTGCTTGAGGAAGATTGTCCTTGAGCTAACATCCATGCCAATCTTCCTCTATTTTGTGTGTGGGTTGCTGCCATAGCATGACTTGATGAGCGGTGTGTTGGTCTGTGCCCACGATCTGAACTCCTGAATCCGGGGCTGCCAAAGCAGAGCTCATGAACTTAACCACTACACCACCGGGCCAGCCCCCTCCTTTGCATCTTTTAAACCTTTTTATATACACCTTTTAGAGAGTGTGCAAATTCTTAGTATCTATAAGAAACTACTTTTGACAATCACGGCAGACAAAATTGCAGCAATGTGTTGTTGTTTACACATCAGTATCTCCCATTTTGCTTTTATGTTGCTTGCGCTTTTTACCAGCAGAGCCCATTGTTTGATATTCTCTATAGAACTTCATGCACTTTAAAGTTTACACATTCTATAGTCCATCCATTATCTTCTCTTTCAAAGCTTTTAGAAACATAAAAGGAGACAATGTTATTATCACAAATTTCTGATTCCAGTTCCCCATATATTTGTTAAATCTGTTCTACAATCCTGCCATTTAGAAGGTTTCATTGAGACTTCCCTTCAGAGATGCCACTGCCTTTTCATATCCTACCTACTAACAAGGCTTAGCTGAGGAATGTGCAGGAAAACAAGATAGTATTAATTATTTTTAATATAATGATTATTGATAAAGGTTTCTCAAAGTAGTTCTGGGTTTTACAGAAAATCAGTTAACTTTTTATTATCTTTTTGCAAATAATTCTGTTAAGAAGTTATCAGTGCATGCAGGTGTATGTTTATAACTGTGCACTGTAAAAGGTTTTATGATCCTGTGGACTGGGCCCTCTCTTTTAATAAAATCATTTTCACTTCATTATGTAAAATTCTTGACCAAGAACTTTGGCTAGAGTGACTTGACCTTATTTATTATGCTCCTCCTCAGTTACAGCCATAACAGCAATTTTAAAATTCCTACTACACAGTTGAATTTTTCCAAAAATATTTTTGAAATAAAAATGCTATTTTAAAAAATTCTAGAAAATACTCTTTTGTATTTCATGACAACTTAAAACATAGAATGATTCCTAACGCTAGATCTATCCACAGTATTGGGAGGCATTATGATTTTTAGTGGTTTTGGTGACTACTTCTGATAGAACACCCTATGTTTCTTCAGTTCATGACGTATGATGTTAAAGGTAGTTGGAATGACCTTGCAGATGAAAAATACCAGCTCAACAGTAAATTAGCTTCTCTTTACATAATTTATAAAAACATGTTCATGTTACTACAATATCATTTAACATTTTTATTGAGTTATTCTTATAAAGGAAAAATATAGTAGGCTTCAAGTTTCCAGATATAGGGAGAACCAAGTTTCAACTTCCTCCTAATTTCAAACCCAAAATGTTCTTATTTTGTTGGGAGAACTTGTCTAAGGGTACAGAAATTATTGTTATCTAATGCCATAGCCCCTTTCTATAAATATACCAATTTGATAGTTTTATGAATTTATTTTGAGGAGAGAAGATCTTCGAAGGCAAGATTAAGACTGAATCTATTCTCAGCATTTCCAAGGTCTACAATGCAATTGGTTGTAAAAAGTGGAAACCAATTCTGATTTGCATAAGCCAAAGGTAAGTATTATTAAAAGGGCATGTGGGGCCACAGAATGAATGGGAGGCTGGGAAGTAGGCTTGCCTCCAGCAGAGCTGCTTAGAGCCGGAAAGCTAGAAGCCAGTGGCTATCTTTTAGCAGAAACAGTAAGGCTAGGTCTTGTGAGGCTCTAAGGACATCGTCTCTACTGCAGCGTTGAAAGTATTCTTCTTGTTCTTCATTGTCTGAGACATTCACACAGGAGACAGACCTGGTTGGGGGCATCTGATTAGCTGTTGCAAGGAAATATGCGTATATTGCCCTTCTGGTGTTTGTTGTGGGAGGCAGACCATTGCCTTTCAACAAAATGGCGCACAGTAGGGAACTCCTGCCAAATAGGAAGGAAGGATGGAAGCCCATCAACTAAAGGAAAATATCAAATTCACAAATGACCTTTTCTTAAAAGGTTATTAAAAAATTAAATATATACATACATATATACACACACATTTATGTGTGTGTGTGTATAATATATATTTGTCTATATATAAATTAAGTATATATATATATATATACACACACACATGCATTTCATGTAAAAATACATGTACAGTTTACACATACATTTCAGAAGAAATAAAAGTCTTCCGAAGAAAGAGATTCTAAAGTTCTTTTTTCTACGATTTTTCTCGCTCCTTTTCCCCTTCCTGAGCCATATACTATTTTAATCCAGAGAGAAAGTATTCTGACTGCTGGTTTCCTTGACCTCTGTGCAATGAATCAGTGTGTAAACTATGTGAATAAAACACATATAGCATTTTTCAATGATATCATCATCTCATAGAAAACAATGTACAATTGTCCCATTATTTCTCTTCTCAACAGAAAGAGGAGAAATTGGAGTTGCTTATTTTCATATGGACTGGACAAGCAATGCTGTCACAGGTGCTGCATGATGGGTGCCACATATGTGACCCTGCTGCCCCGAGCAAGCTCCGTGGCATGCTTCCCTCAACCCTCTCTTCACCAGGGGTCTGTGCCTCTGGGGACGCTGTGGCTGGGCTAACCTTTCCCAGCTGCGCCCTGAGCTCTCGCTCTCCTCTCAGCACCTTGCCAGGAAGAGGCTGAGGGCTTCCGGCAGCTCCGGCCACGGGGGTCCTGGCTAATTAGATTTCTACTCTCGATGGACTTTCAAATGATGTAGTTTAAAGTTCCAATAATAAGTGGCAGTTTCTCATGCGAATGCTGCATCTCAGAAGGGGAACCAGGATCCTTAGTCTAAAAGTTTTAAAATGTGACTTTGTGATCAGAGATGAGGCAACGTAGAAAACTACATAATTTTGGATAGTAACTAGGAGATAGTTAAAAACATAGATAAACAAGTAATCACAAAGTTTGATCATAAAGTTTGAAGACAATCTCGCTCCAGACGCGTAAAGTCTTTGAAGAAAACTAATGCTTCCATTTTCTTTTCCTTATATTTAATTAAAATATATAGAGAACAATAGATAGCTCTGTTTACAATTTAGGATTATATCTAAAGCTCTATTATTTACAAAGTAAAGAGTAATCTAAATGGATTGTATTTGATGACAATATTAAACAGTTAAGAAAATTATTCTCCATTAAGTTTGTCTCTGTATACAAAAGTAGGGCCACTCTTAAATGCAATTTCTCCATGACACTGACCCAGTTTTTAATGATAAAAACCTAAGTAACCGGGGCTGGCCCCGTGGCCGAGTGGTTAAGTTCGCGCGCTCCGCTGCAGGCGGCCCAGTGTTTCGTTGGTTCGAATCCTGGGCGCGGACATGGCACCGCTCATCAGACCACGCTGAGGCAGCGTCCCATATGCCACAACTAGAAGAACCCACAACGAAGAATACACAACTATGTACCTGGGGGCTTTGGGGAGAAAAAGGAAAAAATAAAATCTTTAATAAAAAATAAAAAAAATAAAAAAAAAAAAAAACCTAAGTAACCTATGGAATTTTAGTTATTTTCCTTTTGGACTTTCTTGATATTTATGTTTTCTATTAAAATATAAGAGGATAGATTTCAGCTCACTTTTCATGGAGAAAGGGTTACCCTTCTAAAAATTTTTTGGCATATTTAAGTTGCAATACTCAAGTTGCAAAGTTTTCTGGTGTTTAGAGATGGTGCACCAAAGAAAGCTTATTTGGGAAGCAAAGTTGGCTGAAATCCTTTACAGATGCAGTCAGGGCAACTGGAAAACAAAAGTAGAAAATGCATACATCCAATGTCATCTAGGTAATCTTAGTTGTGATCGAAGCCTGTCTTTCTTTCCTTTTAGAAACACTGAGTCTTTGCAGAAGTGGGTTAAGAGAGGGGACACCTGCTTTTCATTTGAGAGTTGACAGGCCATCAAACATTACTGAATCTTGCTTAATTCTTAGCATTCTTTTCCCTGTTCCGATTTTATTTTCATTCTATGCTCTTCACTGTAAATTAATTTTTCAGCCCAAACGTCCAAACTAGTTTTTACTTTAAAAACCAGCTTGTCTCTTACCTTCCTGCCTTCATCTTTTCTTCTGTTAAGTTATTCTATTGTCATTTCTTTATTCCTGGGCTTCAGTGAGTCACTCACTGTCCCCACAACCCTGCTGAGCCACCTCCCCAAGCATGAAGTTACTTTATAGCAGCTGCTCTTAACCACCAAGAAGAAAAATAAAATTGAAAACAAACCTCGTTATTTGTAAGTGGAAGTGTGAGAAGAAAAGTACTCCTTTGTTTGCATAGTCACAGGTTCTCTTGGCTTTTTTTCCAGTTTAGTGGTAGAAGGTGAGTGCATCCAACACAGGAGCATATTTTATATCCCTTAAACTGGGGGAGAATGACAGGAAATAGTTCTAACCAGGGATAGAATGACCGACTTTTGCCCATTGTGGTAGTACACAGAGAGAGTACTCACATTGCTGAGAAATGATCCGTTTCCCAGAGGTTTTTGCAAATGAAATACACTTTATCCTGCTAATGCCTTCCCCTCTTGCTTTTAAGTTGCTAAAACTTCATGAAAACGAGGCAAGAGACGGGGAGGGGCCACTTTCTCTAGATATATCAAAGAAGAGCTATTTTTTTCTGTTTAATTTTTTAAAAATTTCCAAACGTTTTTTTCTCCCTCTTTTTCCCCCTCCTCCTTCACATCATTGGGTCACAGAGAGGTGAAGTTACTTCAAACATTTCCTGAAAATTGACAAATAAACAAATTCACAGGAGTAAAGTTAGCCATAGTAGTGGACATTTGTTTAGGCTGATGAAAGAAACGAGATTTGATTCAAGGACTCTTTGCTCTTCCAATCTGAGCTTGCCTCCAGCAACACCAAAACAACTTTCTTCTTTATAACTAATGTTTTTAGCTCATTGATATGGGGCAGGGGCCACTTCACAGCTTTGGGGAACTGTATGAAGGTTTCTGGGTGCAGAGGACTGGCTGTGATCCCCAGGTCAGCTTCTGCAGCCTCTGCCACTTTAGCAGTCACCCTCAGGGCGGAGGTGATGGACACTGGAGCCATTCTAGTACAAGGGGGGCTGCTCTTTACCAAAAATTCTTGGAAAAAGAATTTCAGAAAAATTTCAACTTGGGTGCAATGAAGACAATGGGTTGGAGGAGCCCACCTAGAAACAGGGAAAAATGTGTTAGGCATCCTGAATTTAAAATTGATGGTGTACTTGGCAGAATAATGATGCCTTTAAGATCTCAGGTACCAATCCCTGGAACCTGGGAAGATGCTCAGTTAGACGGCAAAAGTGAATTAAGGTAGCAGATGGAAGTAAGGTTGCTAATCATTCGCTGGCCTTAAAATAAGTGATCCTGGATTATCCAGGTGGTCCCAATGTAATCACAAGGATTTAAAAGTGAACGAGGGAGAGGCCAGCCCCCTGGCCTGGCGGTTAAGTTTGGCATGTCCTACCTCAGAGGCCCGGGGTTCCAGGCACAGTCCTACCCCACTCGTCAGCCATGCTGTGTCAGTGACCCACATACAAAATAGAGGAAGACTGGCACAGATGTTACCTCAGGCTAATCTTCCTCAAGCAAAAAAAAAAAAAAAGACAAAGATTGGAACGAATGGTAACAGATGTTAGCACAGGGTGAATCTTCCTCAGCAAAAAAAAGTTAATGAGGGAAACAGAAGAGGAGGTCAAAGAGATGCAGTGTGAGAAGAACTCAACTCACTTTTGCTGGCTCTGAGATGGAGGAAGGAGGCTGTGAGCTAAGAAGTGTGGTCGCCTCTGGAAGACAGAAAATGCAAGGAAACAGATTCACCCCCAGAGCCTGCAGGAGGAGCACAGCCCTGCCAACACCTTGGTTATAGCCCACGAAGACCCGTGTCAGGCTTCTGCCCTACAGAACTGTAGGATAATAAATGTGTGTTCTTTTAAACCAATGAGCTTGTGGCTGTTACAGCAGCAATAGAAAACTAATAGAGGTCAAATTGATTTGTTGAGTAGGTTGTGGGAAAGGCGAGGTACGTCTCCCTCACTTCATATGGCGTGCTCTCTGAGTCCTCTCTCAGGATGTGCTGGCTGCATCCCTCACTTAGTGCAACATTTTCCATATGGCCTATGGGCACGGATTAACTGAGACTGAATTTATTAAGCAATTTTCACATGTTCTGTAAAGTACTTCTTCATTAAAATTCCTTCTTTTCTCATGGTCTTTTGAGACTTTAGAAATGGGCATTATGATTCCTCTCTTGATGCCAAGGTTTATCTATTAAAACGTATTATAATCATATTAAGATTGCATATCAAAATACAGAAGAAACAGTTTTTAGATCACAAACTATGAAACTTGAAAACTCAGTTAAATATAGTCTGAATCAGCTAATAAAATGAACTATTCAGTAAACAATGCAAAAGTCCGATTTATAAAATTAAATGGATTTATGTTAATAAAGTTTCTTTTGTACCTAAAGTAATTACTTTATGCAGTGGTAGCATTGCAATTCAGTTAATTAGGGCTAACCTTCCTTGAAAATAAAATGCAAATTTAAACTCACATTTTCAGTGTACCGTATGTATCTTTCTTATTAGAATTTATTAGAGGTTAAATTCAGGTATTCAAATATATTTGTTTATTGATTTAATTGTCACGTGAAAATTGAGGAGCTGGATAAATAGTGGTCACTTCTACCTGCCCTATGATAGTGTTACTTCAGTGAAAAGTCTATAAGGCATTTCCATTTCCTCTAAGTAAGAGAATTATGTGACACAAAATATGAACAAAAAAGTGGATTAACAATGACATTTGTGAATATTTTACCTTAGTGATTTAAGGATAAATTTTGAGCAATTAAATCAGAACTTTAATTCTTTCATATTGTTTCAACTTGCATGTAGATGAGCCAGGCAACAATTCCCCTGGAGACTTTCTGAGCCATTCTAACTTTCATCTCCACTCCGCACCAGCTCCACTCCACAGTGCCTGGGGAAAATTAAAGGACTCCTCCGTCACCTAGAAATGGTCTACCCTGAAATTCATAAATTTATCTTTCTACTCTATGACTACATTCTTCCACTCTTCAGTCTCACTCAAACTTCTCCAATATACCCAGTTTTCAAGCTAAAAGAGACCCATGTTCCCTAATACATTTTCCCCCAGCATATCAGCCTTCCTTACTGCTTAATCATCTGTCTCTTCTTTCCTCCCCCCACACCTCCCATTTGACACCAGTAACTCTAGCCTTGCCTTCTTTATCTCCTAAGGATAGAGAGCTAAAAAATCAATCGATTACACATACCAGTTCTGCAAATCCTGATCTATAATCCTGGTAGCAACCTTTCAATTATTCTTGGTTCATTATTGATGATAGGCTTGCCTATGCTGCCATAACAAATAAATCCCCAAATCTCAGCAGCTTAAGACAATAAAGCTTATTTTCTGCTGATTTACTCTGATAACACTTGACAGCCCTTTACAACTTATAGCTTTTCCATTTGGAACCCATGACCTTTAAGGTTTTCACAGGCAGCAGGTACCCACTCTAAACTGCCTTAGACTGGACATGACACATCACTTCTGCTCATATGAGCCCTTAGATGAATGAAGGCTCAGGAAATGTGGAGGACAAGATGGATATTTGTGAACACTAACGATGTCTGACACACTTGGTTAGCTCAATTCTATTTTCCTCGATGTCTTTTTCAAATTTTTACCACTTTTCTTAAGGCTTTACATCAACTTTTGTTTTCTCCCCCCTCACCTCCCTCAGTTCCCCTGCCATTCTCTGTAGATTGTCCTTTTCTTCTTCCATGAGAATGTTGAATGCTTTAGATTGGATCTCCTTTCATTTTCCAATTCCATTCATTCCTCGTCACTTTTCTGCTACTCGCACACCAATTTATCTACCTTCTCCTTTCTTCACCAAGACCATGCTGCCTCAATTGCTTCCTTAATTCTCTATCTTTAGATTACCTCTTTTATCCTAGGATCTTTTCTTCAACCCGTAAGTGTGGATTAAAAAAAAATGATACAGGGGCCGGCCAGGTGGCGTAGTGGTTAAGTTGGCACACTCTGTTTCGGCAGCCGGGGGTTTGCTGGTTCAGATCCCAGGAGCAGACCTAGCACCGCTCATCAGACCATGTTGTGGCAGCATCCCACATAAAATAGAGGAAGATTGGCACAGATAGTAGCTCAGTGGCAATCTTCCTCAAGAAAGTGGAAGATTGGCAACAGATGTTAGCTCAGGGCCGGTCTTCCTCACACACAAAAAAATTTTTAAAAAATCCTAAATACTTCTTTAATTCCCTATTTACTTCTTCTTCTCTGAACATCTCAAAATTCTGGTTTCCTCCCTCTCATACACTTATGATACCACTGCAAGATAGCTTTTGCTCTCACTAGATTTTTGAAATTTCACTTTATGAGGTCCAAATTACAAATGACATTTCCAATATTTATCTTACTATACTTTCCAACTGCATTTGACTCTGCTCAACAGTATCTAATTCTGAAAACTTTCTTTCACTTGTATTTAAAAACAGCACACTCTTTTGAGCCTTTTCCTATCTCTGCTTTTTTCCCCTTAATGGATTGTTTCCACCAGCCTTTCCAAAGTTAATATTGCTGGAGGCTTCCTCTTCAGCAGCTGTTCTTTTCACTTTGCACTCTTTATGACAGAAATTGTCTAATTTCATGTATTCAAAGATTAATTATATGAAAATGGCTCTAAAATCTATGTGTCTAGTAGGGCCATTTACATGAGTTTAAGGCCTTATGTCCAATTGCCTTTTTTACTGCTCCAATTAGATGTTCTAAAGGTACCTCCAAATAAAAAATTTAAAAAGTGAACTCATTTTCTCAGCACCATCTTTCAACTGACCCTTTTCCTTGAAGTCTGTTTCAGTTGGTGACAACATATTCTACTCTGACACCAAAGCCAAAACCTTGGCAACAGCTTCTTCTGTAGCACCAACAGAAGCTTTGACCTCCTCTCTTGTCTACCCAGTGATCAAGCAAAGATGAAGGCCCATCACTGTAAGTCAATCTGTAACCATTCCTAGTCCCATTGCTATAGTTCAGATACTTCTTAACTCTTAATTTTACTATAGCAATAGTTTCCTAAATGACCTTCTTCCTTCTAGGCTTGTCTTTTCAAGTCTATCTTGCATACCCACAAAATGGTGACTGTCTTCCTTCTGTCTTCCAATCCTCATGAGAGACTATCCCTTGTAGCCCACTCTATCTGGAAACATTAGAGAAGGCGTTCTGGGGAATGTAGTTCAGGCTAGCCAAGTTAACACATCAAAAGACTATGGCAGCCTTCTAGGACTTTGATAAAGGAAATAAATTGACATATATTTGAAATCAGTAATTAAATGATCTCTTTGCGTTCTCATTTTTGGAGCATATAATGCCAGCTAGGTCAAGAAAGAGCAGCCTTTTCTCTTACCTTCTGTCTTAGCCTGGGTCATGCAGGAAGGAAAGCCTGAAATAAAGGTTTATAATCCCAGCTTCAGGAGCAGGAATGAGGGGAAAGGCGAGAGAGGCAGGGAAGGGAGACACCCTCCAAGGCTTTGTCATCAAGCTGATCACTAGCTGGCATCAAGTGCAATGGATTGCTGAATTTCTTGGGAACGCCTTCTGAGAGGACATACAAATGACCAATTCTCAGGGCAGTCTTACCAGGTAGGGGAAGGAAAAGAATTTATCTGACAGCCCCTGTCTCATATTGGTTCACCTCAGGGGCCTTATTCTTGTCTACTTCCATGTTTGCTGCTGTGCGGTGGGCCTGCCCGGTGCTGCTGTGTCTTGTGTTTCAGCATCAACAGGAAAGCCTCCAGGTAGGAGACAGAAATTTGAGCAGTAGCATGAAGGTGATCAGAGTCCATGTGGACAGGTCACCATGGCAAGGGCTGGGGCGGAACATTGTCTCAAGACCATAGAGGCAGAAAACACCGAGGGCATCTGAAATGTCAGGAAGTATTATTTACCATCTATGTGCTCCCAGAGAGTTGTCTTGCTGCTGTAACACTCCAAACACAAGGATTTAATAACCTGACTTGTAATCATAGTGGAAATAATATGCAAGACTTGGAAGTGACTGAGCAGAGCTTCCCAGCTGTGAGGAGGAGCTCGTAAGTATATGCAGCTGGTCCCCTGAGACCGTTCCTGCTGAGATTCATTATGCTCACTCCACTTCCCTGGTTATGAACCTGGGCAGAACCTGGGCTCCACGTCTTTTTCCAAAGAAGGGCCCCAGCTAAACCTAAGGAGAACTTTTTCAGAGCACAGAAGACTGTCTCTTCAGAGCTTATATATTAATTAATTGCAGAGTTGCGTAAAATAATAGCTAAAGAATCAACTTCATTTTAACCTTTACTCCTCACGTTATCTTCCTTCAACGCTTGCCAGAGCCTTTAACGATGACATAGTTTCCCCACAAGAAGATAGTGTACTCTTGGAAAGCATGCTGCTTCCAAATAGGCATTATTCCATCCATAACTCTAGGAGAAAATAATTAGCATAGCCTGATTTTAGCCTGGGAAAAAAGCAGAGGACATGTAGAAGTTAAGTTCATTTTACCCTAATACTATGTATTTTTTTAAATCCTGTGGTTTCTGGGTAAATGCAAGCTTAAAGGAAATTGGGACTGAGAAGGAAAAATCAAGAAACTCCTAATTCAGAAATTGAATAAATTATTCCTACCTTAGTTTGCTAGGGCTGCCCTAACAAAGTAGCACAGACTGGGGGCTTAAACATCAGGCATTTATTTTCTCACAGTTCTGGAGGCTGGAAGTCCAATATTAAGGTGTCAACAGGATTGGTTTCTTCTGAGGCCTCTTTCCTTAGCTTACAGATGGCTGTCTCCTCCTTGTGTCTTTATATAGTCTTTCCTCTGCGCATGTCTGTGTCTTCATTGCCTCTTGTTGTAAGGCCACCAGTCATGTTGAATTAAGGCCCATCCTGACAATGTCATTTAAGTTAATCACCTCTCTAAAGGCTTTCTTCCTAAGCACGGTCACATTCTGAGGTGCTGGGGGTTAGGCCTGCAAGATATGAATTTGGAGGGGGACATGCTGCAGCCCATAACAATCCCTAACTAATAAAATGACTGAATTTTGCCATAATTATAGCTTTGATTTTGCTTTCTGATTAAAATCTTATTTTCCCCCTCATCCCCACTCAAACTACTGGGCTATTTTATTCTAGGCCTAATTCTTAATTGTTTCAGACCATCAAGGACATACTTTATCCGCTTTCCTGTGCCCTTGCTCCATGCCCACATGGCTAATTGCTAAATGTAGCTAAAATTACTCTTGTTAAGTGGGAAGTTTTTCTGTATCTACGTGTGTACCAACACTGATCAAAATAGATATAGGCACACGGATGTGTAGAGAATTTAGTGTAAACCTTTCCCATGGAACTCATTGTATTCATTGTTTTGTTATTTTTCTGTACTCCTCTCTTGTCCTAGTTCATGGGTTCCTGGAGGGCAAGGACATGTCTGGTTCATCTTGAAGTTAGAAGCAAATGCAATGCTTATAATATACATAGTGGTCTCTTTATAAATGTTAAATGAAGAATGATCAGTTAAAAATTGTATCTTAGTTTTTCTGCATTTCAACTGGTTATGTGTTGATTTCCCTTTAGTTGGTGTAAATTTCCTCCAGACTTTTTCATGAGCATAAAGGAATTGAATAGTAATTCAATTTTATTTATGTCTTTGGTAAAGAATGTTCTCAAAATCCAGATGGGAGAAAAGAATGGGATAAAAGCAAGAAGTTTGAGCCTTTTGAGTTTTCTGTCCTTTAATGTTCAAAGAAACTGATGCTTTAAATCTATTTCCTCACTTTCAGTGCTTGTAAGTGAACGTCAGTGTTTTCGGGGAGGAAGCATCTTGTTCTATTTAGAACTTCTTTTCCTGTGCAGGAAGCTGGTTTTTGCTTTTTTTCCCCTACCTCCGAGAGAATTGGGTGGTATACCAACAGACTTGTGCTTTGTCTTTTACTATTTGCTAACTCTTCTCACCAGCTATCTGCATTTTTAGTTCAGGATGAGCTGGGAAACCACACTGTGATGTTGAAAATGCTTGTCGGTTTCAAGTTTCAAGAATAAGTGTGGTCAGTTTCCATAAACTGTCTTCCTCATTTGATCAAACATACCCAGTGGAGGTGACAGAGGGGCGTAGTGATCTGTACAATTCTCTTTGTGACACTTAGCCTCATTTTCATCTTCCTTCAAGTATGAGATATATGTATTCTTGCACAAAAAGAGAAGAAATTATTTTTACACTTGTATATGACAAATCATATTAATGCCAAAAAAATTTTAGAGCACAGTGTTAGCTAAATAGACTCCATCCTGTGAGGTTATCTGTAAATATTCCCTGCTCTAGAAAGGACTGATAAGTCATAAATATTAGACTTAATTTATCAGAGATTGTTATAGAAAAAAATAGCAATATGAGAATAAGTGTTATTAAACAAATGTCTAAATGTACCAGATATTTTTAGAGACATTCCACAGAGAAGGAATAAAAATCAATTATCAATTAAAGCCAAAATGCTATATGAACCCCAAACGTACACCAATAGGTTAAAATAACAATTTCACTCAGACAATTTTCTTACTATAACCCAGAAATGTTAAAAGTTCAATCTTTATCTTCCATGAATAAGATTACATAAATTTATTGGTGTATTTTAGATGATAGCCATCAACATCCTGTTCTCAATGAAGTACAGAAAAATAAATGCAAGATATTCATTTTCAAATATAGGCAAGGTGTATTTATCTTTATGTTGATGATGTTGGCCCTGAAAATTCATGGTTCTAAGACTTTACGAAAGCTATCCAAAATATAATTAGTCTAAACAGGCTTGGGAATAAAAGAAATAAAGCTGGTTAAATAACAAGAAACTTTTGATCAAAAAATGAGAAACTGTGTATGTATGTCATTTATATAGAAAATATTAGTTTTACTGCTTGTGCAACTAACTTATATTTACAAACTTATTTCATAAATACTTCTTTTAATAATGTGACCAACCTATTAACTAGGTATTATAATTCTCTATTTACATAGGAAAAAATTGAGGCTCAAAGAGGGTAAGTCTATAGCCCAATATCATACCACTAGAAGTTGTATGAATCTTCTGAATTTACTATATCCTAGCTCACTCTCATAAGCAGCAACTAAAATATTTGTTTTTAATGTTTAAAGTTGGAAATCACCCTCAGAATGTGATAACACAAAATGTCTCATAAATATTTCAATTATCTCTGACTACTGGCAATCTTTAACTTTACTCACTCCCCCATTCACTTTGCCCATTTATCACTTCAAAAAAATCATAGAGCTGAAAGAGACCCAAATCTCTCCTTTTGTTTATGAGAAAACAGAGACTCAGAGATATAAACAATCATATTTGTCCTAGATCGTCCAATCAATTATTGGAAAATTTCAAATAGAATTTAGCTTTTCCAATCCCCATTTCTATGGTCTTTTCATTACATTTCTAGTTAAGCACATAACCATTCAAAAGTATTTGTTGAAAATATGTTCACTGAGGTGATAAAAAATTTTGTCATTTTCTCTGACTTCTAGGTGCCTTAGAATTCAGCTGGAGAGATATAAAGATATGAAGTAAGTAATAAAGTGATTGTCATTGACTGTAAGTTCACTGATACACGTCAGAGTAAGAAATAATGCAGGATGTGGCGGTAAAGGAGCCCTAAGTGAGGGAGGCTGGGCCTTAACTAAACCTTTCATGATGGATAGAATTCTCATGGGGAGTGGAAAAGGATATTATTTTGGGGGAGGATAACAGAGTGTATGCCAGGAACTTTTTGTAGATGCACCATCAAATTGTGAACAATTTGTTAAATTTATTGTTGCTGAAAAATATAGGCTTTGATGATGACTGTTGGATGGGATGTTGAGCTGAGCAGAGGTGACGAGTAGCTGAACAGTGTATGAAGGATGTTAGAGGTGTGGCTCAATGTCAAGTTAACAAAAAGGAACGGCTGCTTTTTTCTCAATTTGTGAAAACTTTGCTTTCTGAAATAGAAGACACAATGATCAGGGAGGTAAATGGTTCCATTCAAACGGTGGCAGTGCAGAAGACAACTGAGTAAGAAGAAATAGCTAGATTTTTCTAAAGATGCACTGAGCCAAGAGTGATTATGTAGTCGTTATTGCTGACTTGTTTGGTGGTTCCTACTAAAATACTAATTTTTAAAAGTAGCTTGCAAAAACAAAAAGTTGCTGGTCTAACAGGCATGTCCACGATGACTATCAAGTCAGCAAGGAGATTAGCCTGGCTGGAGTGGATGGCCTAAATTGATGTGGAAAAGGAAACTGACCACTGCTCAGATGCAGGAGAAACTGATGAGCATTTTCACTAGACTTCGTTGGGATTTTTATTGTTGGTTTTGGTAAGGTTTAAGTTAAAATCAAATTCAGTCTCATTCCTTTTCCTAAGTTTCCTTTAAAGAAAAAAAAAGCAGGGGGTGTGGTGGGGGAGGATGTCAAGCAAAGCAAAAATAAATTAATATCTAACACTGGAAGAGATAAAATAGAGCTCCTTCCTGGCGTGCTGTAGAACCCAAAACTTGTTACCTTATCCATCAGATATTTTAAGGAACATTATCTCCTTTGACATGAATTGATGTACCTTAAATATGTGTATAATGAACAGGCTTTTTCTTGTTCTTGACATGGTCTGAAGACCAAAAGTACCTGTGAACCTTCAAAGAGCAAAATTTAAGTAATGAAATACAAAAACTAATCATAATATAGAGGACCTTAGGACTTGAGTGTTATTACATTCACAGAAGCCCAGTAAACCAATGGGTGAAGAGAAGCCAAATGCAAATCAAAAGCGGAGAATAGATGAAGATGAATTTGTTGCAGCATCCAGTGCTTTACAAAGAAAATGCATGCATTTAAAATAATCCAATAATATTACAAATTCTTACATAAACTATATCCCCAAATAGATTCAGAAATAAAGAGAAAAGATACTAACAAGGTGAAAGTGGACAGTTAACATGATTGTAGCTAATTTGCCTACCTATCCAAATAAAATAGCAATTACGAATCCTCAAGCAACAATACAGTTTTGTAATCCTATGACTTTTCAGTCTATTTTTTAGAAGTATGAGCAACAGATAAATATATCTTGACAGGATTAAGTAACAAAATTTCTAACAACATTTAGCACACACTGTAATTATTAGTTCCTTCAGCTGAGTGCCCTTTGCTGAAAATGCTCTTAGAAAAATACTTAGGTGGTGATAGGCTCAAAGTCGAATTCTTTTCAATAAACAAGGGAAATATTTGCATTTTAAAATAGAATGAAGAACTCATATTACAAGAATGTTATTTAAAAGAGTTTGTCATGATTTGGGGGTAAAAAAATTGATGGAAATTTTACAGTTTGGCTACAGCCTGGCAAAAATAAATAACAGAAATTTATGAAGACAAAATAAAGATTTAAAACTAAAGTAATAGAAAACGTGTGGCAAGGAGAAATACAAAGACAGAAAACCAACAAAGAATGCTATACTTTTATTTCTAAACATTTCAAGACTGATTAGAAAATAAATATATGGAAGTATTGAAGATTTTAAAGCAACGGTCATAAATAGAAAATTAGCAAAGAAAATTGTTGTTGGTGGTGACGGTGGTGGGATGTGTGTGTGAGAGAGACAGAGGGAGGAGAGAGAGAGAGAGAGAGAGAAAGAGAGAGAAACTCAATACCAAAAGGAAACCAACCAATAAGGTTTTGTGGCCAGATTTAAAACAACTGTAAACTGATCTTTCAAGGTCAATAGGAAGTACCATGGGGTTTTAAATGAAAACCCGTATTCTGTAGGGTCACATACTTTCTTTCAAGTATAACGTGGCATGGCTGTGGATTAGCCGGGCTGTGGAGACTCAGCATTGCACAGCTCATTGTGACAGATTCATCAAACCATGGATCAAATGGCCCCTCTAGTTTCTAAGTCCAACTTTTATATTGCATGTAATATAAAATGTAGGTGCACTTTGGGGATACTAGAAGATTCAGAGACAACTTTCAAACTGCGCTAGGAAAACACATCGCACGGTGGTTTTATAAGTCTTATACACTCACTTAATATAAAGTGAGGGTAAAAAGGAATTTGAGAAGAGGAGAATGAAAAAACGCAAATCTTTGGAGTCAATAAAGTGATTATGGTGCAAAAGAACAATATAAGGTGGGAATGAAAGGGGGTGGGGGTACATGAGAGACAGACTTCCAAGATTCTGAAGGCCAAATTATGGGATACCGTTAAATAGTATAAAATACCACAATGAAACAGAGTGGGCTGGTAGATGCAAGTGGATCCTCCCTGAAACTATTTTACTGAAATTAGAACCCAGGGTAAGTTTTTATCAAAGACAACGTGCTTTCCTGAACTGGTGTCGTGCATACGCTTCTTAGGATTCACTGATCTCCTCCTCTTACCTGGCTCATTGTGAAAGGGGAAGAGGGAGAAAATGAAGAAAAATGGGCCAGGAGTTTAATTACTCATCCCCACCCCCCATTTTTTCGCATGTAGCATTATGCGTGGATAAAGATGACCGACTAACCAAGAGACTGGAGAAACATCTGTGACAAAGGGAAAAAAAGGAAAGAAAGAAAAGGAAATGTTTTCTGGTGTCTCAGTTATAGGTGAGCAGATTGCTTCAAAATATAATTAAATTTTATGATAGAAGAGAAAATTTGAAGCTTGACTCCTTGAAACACTTTTCAAATGATTATTTTTGACTCTGCCTGAACCTGCATAGGCTAAGTACTCCAAGCGTTTGCCTCAGGCCACCTGCCATCCTTCCTGCCTATAAATAGATAGATAGATACAGCAGTCTACCGATATCCTTACTTCTACTGTGTTAATGGTTATAAACAAGAAAAAATACTCCAAAGCCAGTATTTTCACAACAAGTTATAGAAAACCAGGCAACTCTCAATCTAGACGAGTAACTACTATACTTTCCATTCTCAACTTCTCTTCCAATTCAATGGACTATCAGGTTGTCTGTGATAAAACGGTGTTGCTAGGTAACAAGGGTGGTCAGTACTGCTCTTGGGCGTGAGGAGCTTCTGCTGTGGAAAAGCATTTACAAAACCTGTGTTTGTCTATAAATAGCTAGTACCTATCACTGTCTTCCTGCTGAGAATCACAAATGATAGCAAAGCCTATTAATAATATTTAACAAGTGAATATTGGAGTTTGATGAAAATTATTCTGAGAAGGAGTCACGGGCTTCACAGACTACAAAGAGGTCCGTTTCACAAAAATGGTTAATAATTCCTGGACTAGCGACTAGTGACAATAAAGGATTATATAAAATCAGAATTTAATTTAGAAGATCAGAGCATGTAGCTATCTATATTAGATGCCATCACAGAATAAAATTTGGAGGTCTGACGAATTTAAAAATATTAATGTGATGGGAATTCTCCATCTGTCTGCCTCGGGGAATATATGCAAGGCCAACTCAGAGTTAGAATTCTAGGTGATAACTGCCTGTGTTTTAACATTTTCTGCTACTGTTGTCCTACCACTGTGCACTGGGTTCCTTCCTGCCTTTTCAGACATGACTGTTATCATATGCTATCTTCAAATAGTTATCCATGTTACTGTTTCATCAGATCAAACACTCAGATCTCATTACTTCTCAACTTGCTACTCCTGCCACTTTTTACACTTGCCCATACTAATGGTCTTTCTTTTTTGGATATGTTCATGTTAACGTTATGGGGATTTTTAGAAAAGTGATTAACAAAAATTAAATTTAATATCTTCTATTCAATTAATTGAGGTACGTTTTATTTTACTTTTTTTTATGAGCCTCATTTCTTACTAGTTTAGCTAATTATAATCCTTAATTCATGACACACTATCCTTATTGGCTGTTTTATCTGAGGCTATTAATTTTTCCACTTCTGTCTTTCCTTCTAGCCCCTTACTACTCACAGGAATCCAATCTAATGTGTTTAATATATGACTTTATTATGGATGTATTCTTGAAAAAAATATATATATATATATATATATATAGTATGTATGATTGTTTCCAGTATATTTTGTTTTAAAAAAATGATATTGTGTTATATTCTTGTTTTTCTTGTCACTTTTTCCTTCCCAACATCATGTTTTTAGGACCCACTCATAGTGAGATATAACACACACACACACACACACACACAATACATATGAACATCAACTTCAGTGTTCTTGAGTGCTGGATAATATACACCATATGGGCCTTCCATCTCCCAGAAACGACTCCACTTAGCATCCATATCCACATCCTCTCATGGACCTGTGGGGGAGGTCCCCACAGACACACTAAGAACGGGATTTCTGGGTCAGAGGGAATAAGCTGTGGTGCTGTTTCTCAGAAAGGCTGCATTTGTTGACACTCCCACTAATAATTTATGAAGGTTTCTATTTCCCCGTATATTTTTTAAAACTTAGTATTATTGAAAATTGAAAAAATTTTGTAAGTTTTTGTGGAGAAAAGTAGGAACTCAAATGCATTCTTCTGATTCCAGAATCAGCTGATCATGTCATTCATAAAAGAAAGCCATTTAGGATCTCCTTTTGTGATTTGTCTATATGTTTCCTTAAACCATTATTCTGTGGTGTTTCCCACAGTATCTTGTTAATTAATGAGAATCTTTTGTTAATTTTAGGTACTCTTCACTTCTCAGATTTAGAGCATCACTAATAACCTCTTCCAGTGGTTTCCCCTTTCACAAATTTGTGGTATTCTTCATTGAATAGAAATCATTTATTTTAAATGGTTAAATAATACTTTTTATTACTATGCTTTTTATCAGTATGGCATAGTAAGCATTAAAAAGTGCTGAGTCCTCTTCTTTGTTCTTCTTTCTCAGAAGTTCTATGAGGAAGAAAAATTTATTGGCCACATTTTTTCCTTCAGTATACAATTTGCTGCATTTGAGCTACATGAGAAACAATATATAAAAAACTTTTATTACCTGCTTTATTGAATATCAGTGCAGAATTGGGCTCTGCGTTGCAACCAATGGCACTTGGTCTTTGGTATGTTTGAGAAGTAGAAAGTGGCAGCAGTATTTTAATGTTTCATCCAGAGATTAAGCCCTGTGTCTTGAAGCTCAGCCAGCAACATATTCCGCAACAGGCTTTGTGTGTCCATCCCTGCTCAAGAACTTAATGTGAGACAGAGAGTTCATTAACTCGCAGCCAAAATCTTTTTTCTTTTTAATTACATCAATTGATCTTTTTTTTAAATGAGGGCATGGAGATATAGAAGCATCTATTTTTTTCCCCCTAGGAAAGATTTGCCTTGAGTTAAAGTCTGTTGCCAATCTTCCTCTTTTTTTTTTTCCTTTCCCAAAGCCCCAACACACAGCTGTACATTCTAGTTGTAGGTGCTACTAGTTCTTCTATGTGAGCCACTGCCACAGCATGGCTACTGACAGATGAATGGTGTGGTTCCACACCTGGGAACCGAACCCAGGCCACCAAAGTGGAGCACTCTGACCTTTGACCACTAGGCCATCAGGGCTGGCTCCAAAATCTTTTTTAATGTTCTAATTCCTCTCTCGGTCAATCCTACTCCTCGTTTTACCCCTAGTAGCAAAAAATATATGAGAGTTTGAAAAATGTGAAGACTGTCATACATTATATGTTTTCCAGTATAAAAAGGGATGGTTTTTTGAGGGTTTTTTGTGAGGGCAGTTTGGCCCTGAGCTAACGTCTGTTGCCAATCTGCCTCCATTTTATGTGGGATGCCACCACAGTGTGGTTTGGTGAGTGGTGCTAGCTCCGTGCCCAGATCTGAACCCACAAACCCTGCTCTGGTGATGTGGAGCATGCAAACTTAACCACTACGCCACCAGGCCACCCCAAAAAGTGGGGTTTTGTAGATAATAATAATAATAGTAATAATAATAGAGATTTATTTTGTATAATGCTGTATAAGTTTATATAGTAAGACTTTATTCTTTCCTTGCTTTTAATGACAAAACTCTGGCTTGAGTAGAAGAATTGTTGTTATCCCAAATTATAAAGGTAGGATCCGAGGCTTAGTGTGGCACTCTTCTCTTCCTAGATCAGACAGCTGAGTGAAAGGCGGAATCAGAATTAGATTTCAAGTCTTCCTTCCTTTAGCATGCTGTACCATGTCCCCCAAGCCACGTTCTGATACCATTTCATTACTTGTATTGGCAGAAAAGCCTTGTTTACTCTAGCATATCACATGAGAAACAGCTACGAGCCACAGTGGAATATATCCAAATCTACTATAGGTTGCATTATACCAGAACTTCGAGAGGTCACCATGCATAATGTTTTTCTGCCTGATTTATAAAAGAATATACTACGGCTCTCCAACAAACTGGATCATGGTAAGAAGATCATTAATAATCCTCTATTGGCATGATTGTTCTAATATTACCAACTACTCATTCTCCTTCTTAAATCCCTTTTTACTATGACTCCGCTTGTCTCGTTATAAGTTCCCTGGGTTTGAACACTCGTGCCAGACCCACTTGGCGTTTATAAAAGCTTTCCCTTGCAGACAAAAGTTGGGAAACACATGTTGTGAGACAAATGCAAGAGGTACTATGGCATTTGTGAGCCTCAGAGTATTAGGAACGTATAATCACTGATGACAAACAGACTAAGAAAAACCAAAAATATGCACAACACACCTCTGGTTTTCCAAAACTGTGTGGGAAGATTGGAAATCCTTGATTTGCTGCCCCTGTTACTAAGAATCTTCTCACTAAAATGAAAATAACAAAAGAATTTAAGTACACCTAAATATTTACAATATTCATGGATAAAACCCAATGATAAAATAAAATCTATTTTTTTGTGTTTTTCATTGCATATATATATGTTTTAATAAATATTTAGAATTCTCTCCACATTTTTGAGAAAGGGAAAAGCTTATGTTATATAAAATAGGCTCATGAAACAAAGTTTAAAGGAGTAGATCTTGTCATCTACTCTTTATTATTATTATTATTTTTTAATAATAGTCTATAAATTAAGGGAGCCAGCCCTGGAGGTCTAGTGGTTGAGATTCATGCTGTCACCACCACGGCCTGGGCCTGGGTTCATTTCCCTGTCAGGGAAACATACCACCCATCTGTTGGTTGTCATACTGTGGCAGTTCATGTTGCTGTGATGCTGAAAGCTATGCCACCAGTATTTCAAACACTAGCAGGGTCACTCATGGCGGAGGGTTCAATGGAACTTCCAGACTAAGACAGACTAGGAAGAAGGACCTGGTCACCCACTTTCAAAAACATTCCCTGTGAAAACCCTATGAACAGCAGCAGATCGTTGGCTGATAGAGCCCTGGAAGGGGAGAGGAAGGCACAAAAAGACCAGACAGGGTTACGCTCTGCTGTACACAGGGGCGCTAGGAATCACAATCACCTTGAGGGCACTAACAACAAAAATAAATTAAGGGGGGCTGGCCTGGTGGCACAGCGGTTAAGTTCGCACGTTCCTCCTTGGTGGCCCGGGGGTTGCCGATTCAGATCCCGGGTGCAGACATGGCATTGCTTGGCAAGCCATGCTGTGGTAGGCGTCCAACATATAAAGTAGAGGAAGATGGGCACGGATGTTAGCTCAAGGCCAATCTTCCTCAGCA
Organism: Equus przewalskii; assembly: GCF_037783145.1. NCBI lineage: Eukaryota > Metazoa > Chordata > Mammalia > Perissodactyla > Equidae > Equus > Equus przewalskii. Next base: position 61,728,481 of record NC_091839.1, on the reverse strand, counting down.
AAAAGAGGAGGATTGGCAGCAGATGTTAGCTCAGGGCTGATCGTCCGCGAACAAAAAACAAAATACAAAATAAATAAACTAAGGGACTCAGCAATCTAGGTGAATGAGGGTGAAGGACAGCATGTGAACTGCTGAGAGAATCTAGTCATTGGTTTTTATCTGTTTCAAATGAGCTGCATTAAACATTACTGGTATCTTGTGAAGATCAGATCTTCAAGTTTTCTGCAGATCATTCAAGCTTGAAACTGTCATTGTCTCTAAATGACTCCTTTCTCCATGTTTACCTTCCAGTGACAAGTCCTAGCTCCCGTACTTCGGTAATAGTCTGTCTCTCTATTACTACTGTCATGGCCTCAGTAACTCTTTCCCAGGAGTAAATATGTGCCCTACTAAAATAACAAATAATGTAGCCTTTGTCCTTCCCTAATCAAGATTTGCAAGCCTATAAACAGCCCAAGAATGGATTTTGTATAGCCTAGCTGTATTCGCCATGCCACTCTGCCTGCGTTTTATGCTGTGCCTCAGTTACGTATAGATGGATTTGAATTGCTCAGCAGCCTGCAGACAACATGAGAGCAGGGTACATTTCATCAGCCTTTCCAACCACTGCATTTGTTCAACACTGAGTGCTTTGTCTGTGTCCCAAGCAAGATTAGTCCATATACACCTCCACCAAGATTCATTTGCTTCCACTTTTATTTAAATATTTGATGTCAGAGCATAGTCCAAGGTATAATCGAAAAATGAGGGATTTACAGGCATTCCTTTCTTTGCACAGTTCTGATACGAACTAATTTGAGCTGCCACAATTTAAGAAGTAACATCAGTCTACCAATAACACTGTTCAACTTTCAATGATCTCTGTATGAACTGAGACTAATTGTATCAGGGACAAACTTCGAGCCTAGCTCAGTCCACAAATGATTACGTAAATAACGGATGACATCATGATCCGGACCAATCACGTCACTTCTTTCAAAGTCCGTCAATGATTGGTCACTGCACATCTGTTATTTGGTTCACCCACAGACAGGAGAGGGTATACCTGAGTTGCCTCCTTGTCTCCCAGTGATAACCCGTGTGACATTTTACAAAAATGGATAATCAAAAGAGGAAATGGGCCAACAAGGATCGAAGTGCAGCGAACAAAGGAAGAATGATAATGCAGGAGGTGAAATATGAATCGGGCATAAATGGAGGTATAGAAGAAATAGCTGACCACGAGAATGTTGATATGGCCCCGGTTAGAGATAATCTAGATGGGTAGCCAGAAGAACTTAGCAAGGGGGATCTTGACTTCAATTAAGAAAGTGGTTGTGACAAAAAAGGATGAAGACGTCCCAGAGAAGTGATGCTGGCAAAACACTTCATATTAAAGGAGCTCCTGAAGATACTTTGCATTATTGAAAGCACAAAAGATAAAATGACGCAAGCATATCCAAACTTAGAAAGAAGTCTGACAATTCTTCAAGACTTAGAAAAAATGGTAGTTCCAGATCCTGTTATGGGACAAGAAGGCGGCAAGCGCTGTTCAAACAACTGCTTAATAAGTGTTTTTACAGAAACATGGGACACCACTTCTCAATATTTCTAATGATTTAAATCACAGTGTAAGTAAATAATTTTGATGTTTTATTTTTTTATTTTTATTTTTTTTTAAAGATTTTTTTTTTTCCTTTTTCTCCCCAAAGCCCCCCGGTACATAGTTGTATATTCTTCGATGTGGGTCCTTCTAGTTGTGGCATGTGGGATGCTGCCTCAGCGTGGTTTGATGAGCAGTGTCATGTCCGCGCCCAGGATTCGAACCAACGAAACACTGGGCCGCCTGCAGCGGAGCGCGCGAACTTAACCGCTCGGCCACGGGGCCAGCCCCTTGATGTTTTATTTTTTAATACATTTAAAACTAACGTTAAGAGAGTTTTTAATGTTTTCACAAAATTTTTATGTCAAGGAACAATTATATTTTTCTCCTTTGATTGTTATTAAGATCACCTTGCACAATTTGAGTTTATATGGTTATTTTCACAGTCCCATACTGTACAAAGTGAGGACTGCTTTTATATATATATATATATATATACACACACACACACACAGATACAAGTGAATGTGTGTGCAAGTATGTGTGGTTGTGGTATGTGTGTGTATTTGGTGATACCACTCTTAGGAGATAAAAGTTACAAATCTTTTCAGCTGAAATTTAGATACAAAGTTTGAGTAGTCATTCTTGAAATGACTAAGCCCACATATATTTTACAGCCAAATTATAGATTACTAAAAAAAAAGAAATGTCATAAAAGCAATACATTTTAGCTAAAAGATTATACTGTACAAACATAGTTGGAGCTACTCAGAGCTTATCTTTTTATTCAAATATTTTTCAATAGACTTTTAAAGTTGTTGTTCAGCCAAGTACTGAGCTTGTATCTCTCTGGAAAGTTTCCCTCAGCCTCTCTGGCAAGTACACACAATGTGGCCGTATAGCAGTGAACACTTTCTGATCCTTCGTGCCAAAAAGAACATTAAGTGGTTTCAACAAACAATGTAATTCAGCACTCTTATTGAAATACTCCATGTGCAATCAGTGCCGCCTAGAAATAGAATCCTTAGCACATTTCACCTACTGTAATTTTGTGATTCAATTGTCCTGGTTTCTTACAGATATGGACAAACCACACTCAATAATCAATTGCATATTACAATTCATTGTGCAATAAAACATAAATTTTTCCTTGAAACCAAGGCTTTGCAGAGCAGAATGTCGCCAACCTTTATTTTCAAGGTTAAGGCTGCCAAAAGTTATTCATCTGTATATGCATATGCTACTTGAAAAAAAACAAAACAAACCAAAATCCTCTTGTGGTACTTGAAATCTTGTCCACATACACAGTGAATACTCTTTAATCAATATATTTGGAGAATGGAAGATTCAAATTATTCAAATACTCTTAATAACATAGTTACTCTACATGAATCTTCAAAGGTTAGCAAGTTTCACAGAAATGAAAACCAATAACATTGTGTTCAGTGTAATTCCTAATGAATTAGAAGATATTTTAAGTTATCCTTCTTGAAGCATGGCAACTGTAGACGTTAGGAAGTACAATGCTGGTTAATGGGGATTTCTGGCTGAAGGGAAAACATGGCTAGGTTTCAGAATGTACTGTTTATACAAAATGTTCTTTAATTTGCAGCAACTGCTCTTTCAAAAGATTTATGTGGTTTAGGAGATTTTGCCCAACTGTCATGAGAAAAGGCAAAAATTCAGCTGGATCAGACTCATGCTTAGACCACATGGAGCCCAGTGTGCTCTGCAGAGATCTCCCCTCTAATATCACCCTGAACAAGTAAAATATGCCCCACCATGCTGACACCTACGTTACTCCAAACTCACTCTTAACCTATCATCTCCTACGTTATTGCCCAAACATGGGTGGATTTCAGATTGTAACAACACCTGACAGCAAGAAGATCCATATGTAAGTCTTTACTCTGTAAAATTAATTTTCATAATTTCTACTTATCTCTTAAGACTTCAAGGGCTAGGTCCTGGTTCTCATATTCCAGACTAGCTACAGGTACTGTCTGTTTTCTCCAAACCCTTCATGGCCTTATAGCAGCAATCAAATCCTATATAACACGTAGCTTAAAAACAGGCAATTTACTGAATTTATGGTTTGTATATTGAAACTTTTCCCCCTTTATACTTCTCATGAATAGCTCTTTAAGGCCCAGGAAATGTGAATTTGTTGTGAGGCGGTCAAGAGGTTATATTAAGATAACTGGAGTCAGCAATCCTGGGTCCATTGATTCATGGTTGCATGATATTTACAGTCACGTAAACTCTACGCTCCTCCGTTTCTTCATCTGTAGCATGGGTATAATAGTAATTTATACTGCATAGTGTTGTTAAGAAGATTAAATTAGGTGACACGTATCTTTATACTTAGTGGCATATGATAAACACTAAAATACTGTCAGCTATTATTAGAACAATTACATAATTTATCACCAAATCTGAAAGTTTTATCTGGGACAGATGCCAAACCAGATAGTATGTGGGGCTTAAAATAGAATTGCCCCAGGAAAAGAAGGATGGATGGTGACCCTAGTTATTATTATATTGTTGTTTTAATTATTTTTACTTGTGGCAACTGCAATGAACATTTCTACCCACCTATTTTTACATCTTTTTGTCAGTGGATCCCAGCCTTTCCAGGATGGCAAATCTGAAAACCAGAAGATGCATTAGTAAGTGAAGTGGGATGGTGTGATACAACCACAGTCTCCATGGACATGTAATTGCTTGCTGGAAAGGGTCAGCCCAGTAATACAATGGACATGAGGGCGTAGCTCAATTCAGCATGGCCAGCACAAAAGTGGGCAACCCATTTTCTAGACCTGAGTCCTTTATTAGCAATTTTCCTGTCCTTTCCAAAGCCCTCGTCATTACCATTACTTTTGTTTATGTAAATTTAGGGCTATGAAAGTTCAGCTGTAACTCATATTATTATGTGAATTCCAACTGATAGTTATGTGCTTTTCATGTAAACTCAATGGTTCTTCTGAAGGTAATTCTTCAGAGTGAAATAATTCTTATCCAGGAACCTCATTGTGCTCTTCAGATTAAACATTTTCTTAGTTTTTATAGCTACAAACTCTAGAAACATGATGGCATTTTTCTTCCAAGAGCTAGAAAGATGTAATAAGAAACCAAAGCACGTTTAGGCGATGATGGTGCTAGCAGCTGGATTATGTCAAAATTCCTGCATTTATTACTTCAGATTTACCAACAATTATGGACATTTGTTAAACCAGCTTTCAGAGTTTGAACATATTTTACTTCTGTAATCAAGTACACTCCAAATAGATGGATTAAGAAAATAAGACTATTCACTTGTGAATGACAGTTAGGGGCAATTGAGGGACAAGTGAGTGTGCAAGGTATGAAGGCTGCTAAAACCTCCTTGTCTACTACGTTTTGGAGCAGAAGAAGCAGCACTATTACATTTTTCTGACTAGAAGGAATCATCTTCATTACTGTAGGAGGTGTAGTGCCAGATGAGGACAAAGGACACATGACGTCAGCTCTTGTTTTCACATTGTCTTCTGGAGTTCAGTGTCCTCTCATTAACACAAGAGATTTGGAGTAGATCGTCTTCAAGAGGTGTGCTTTATCTGTAATTCTGTGCTTCTGGGCCTTCTCGCCAATTTAGGAGAATGCTAGTCATATTTCTAAAATAGTAAATCTTGCAATTGCATGATGCATCAGAGAAAATTAAAAGAAGAGAGAGAAACTCTGTTATAAGAGTCAAAACCAAGCCCCTCTGTAATCGTACAGTATCCCCTTGGTGGTGTACTTATGCTTAGGAATGTTTGCGATGGGAGCTCTAAGCATCTTTACTTAAGATCAAGGTCAATGGTGGCCACAGTGCATCAGTTTTTCTGAGTTACTCTTAGTACTAAGCAGTCAACTCCACAGGTTGTTTTGTGTGCCTGAGAATCCTTCACATCTCAGAGCCTTGGCGTTCCTTAGAGCCACTTGATACTTTTGCCTCAGTTCCTCAAGTTCAGTCATTATACAATTAGTTATGCTGGAAGATGCGCTTGGCATATAGACAGTACGTCACTCACTGCAATATGACCAGTTTAGCTTTAATGGAAGAGTTGATAACAGTTGGTTTCAACAAGGATGCAATAAGATTGGTTCAACTGGGTCTTATGTTGGAAGACTGAGCAGAAAGCGAACTTCTCTTTACTTTGCGGTTTTTAATGTGTCCTTTTCTTTAAACCTCTGATCTCTGAGACTAAGCATTTGTTTTATTGTTGCATAATATCTTGCTTTCTTTGCTTTTTCATGTAAATGCTATCATCCTGACCTTTTTTTCAGAATCATTAGTTGTGTGTTACTTATCCTGAACATATTTTTGAGTTGTATTTAAATCGCGTGATAAAAGAATTTCTTAGCCCTCTATCTCTAAGCTTTTGCCAAATGTCCTCCTCAGATCCTCAGATTACTGAAGAATTCAAATACGCAATCAGAGATCTGTTCTTTAGAAAGTAGGCCTCAAATATGTGAGTCACAAGAGGAGAAAGTAGAATCACGAACTCATCCCCAGACACCTATCAAAGGTGAAGAAAAACAGGACTAACTTGTATTAACATCCTGGCCAAAAAGATTCCAGAGGAGGTTACTCAGTGTCTGCCAAGACCGTAGAGCTTCATCGCATGTTCCACGAGGAACACTTAAAATTCGATCTGAAGGAAATTTTAATATGATTGTAGCTACAGAACAAATATTTTATACCTCCAAGAATAATATATTTTTTTTGGTAAGTTGACATATCCTGGCCTGCTTTCCTGCATGAAGAAGCTCAAGTTTCAGTACATTAAATTTATGATGCCACTTGGGCCTGCCAAGGAAACTTAAGAAACAGACACATGATGTTCTAAGCTGAAATCTTGTTTTTAAAACCAATCCCAGTTTGTGTAAAACTCAGCTATGTCCTTTGGTTTAAAAAAAAGAAAGATGATTACTCAGGATTGACCCGCTTTTCCAGATCAGGGAGCTGAGGTCCCATTTATAGTTGGCTGAGAATATATAATTTTATCCATTGCAAGTTGGATTTCAAGTTTTCCCAATTGGAGGTTTCATTAAGCTTCCTGTCCCATGAGTTGAATTCCATGTCTATTTCTTACTTTCTTGCCAACTACAGCAACCTTGAAATATTTGCCTATTATAAAATTATGCTTTGCGTAACAATTCCCAAAGAAAACCAAATTTAAACTTAGTCAGTCATCTTTTTTCATCTCTGTTTTTATCAAGAATATCCTCACCTTGGTAGAAATAGTGAATTTCATTTGGGTCATAGTACCAATACAAGACCCCAAGACTGGGAAATTTTTGCTGGTATATCTGAAGCAAATGCTGCCAGACTTCTGGGATCCCGAGTCATATACTGTGGAATGTCTTTTGTTTCTCATTGTGCAGCCTCAGAAGCCCTGGGGGGTATATAATTTTTATGTACTGAAAAGCCTTAAGAGCTAGAAAGTATTGCAAAAGTGAAAGTTACGAGGCCTGGAGGAAAGAATAGAAAAGGACTAAATAAAACATTTTTCTTTTGCTAGGTATCTAGAGGGATTAAGACAGAAATATCGACACCACAGGAAAAGATATATGCATCAATGCATGACACTTCAGATTAAGAGAACTCCTGGGTTATTTGAGCTCTTGGGTATTTTCTCGAGAGTCTGACTGAATTGGAGGTCTCATCTGAAAAAAGGAAAATCAAACCCTACTCTTACAACAAATAATTTTATTGTTGTTTGTTGCTAAGTAAGGGTCTAGCACAGTGTCTGACACAATAGTAAGTGCCTTTAAAAAAAATCTATAGAATGAATGAATAAGTATACCCATTAGGGAAACACAGTATAATTAGAAACAGTCAAAACTAATATTGTTAAGATTTCTTTTATTCAATATTTTTTTTTCAGGTAATGTCAGCTTTACCCATTCATTGTAAAGTTCACTCAACATTTCTCATAATGCTTTACCATTCAATGATGACCTTTGCCTGAAATGTTATTTTTTTTAGGGTTTGGAAAATACTAATTTTTACGAATTTTGTAATTTCTTTTACATTTATTAGCTATAATTTTTTTGCGTGGTGAAACTTTTTCCATTGGTCGGTTATTTTTTCCTGTTCCTTCAACAGTACCACACTGTTAATTACTGTGATTTTGTAATATGTCTTTGTATCTGGTAGTAACGTCCTCTTCTTTCTCTTCTTTACGGAAATGATCATATCTGTTCATGGATGTTATTTTTCTATATCCATTTTGAATTAGTTTGACAAGTTTTCCCTGAGATCCAGCTGGATATTTATCTGGAATTGCATTGAATATATAGATTAACTTGTGGGGAAATTATTGACATTACATTAAAATGCTAAGTTATCCTGTCTATTAACATAATATATCATTTATTTGTTTATCAGGTCTTCTTTAGTGATGTTCCAACAGAATTTTACATTTTGGCTGTAAAGGCCATGTGCATTTTCAGTGAGGCTGATTTCTAGATGATTAATAATACTTGTTACTCTGTAGATGGTATTGAATTTTCTACTATATTTTATTTACTGGTTAAAGATGATGTAAAGTTGTGATTCTTAGTCTATCTGAAAATAAATTATTTGGATAACTTTTTAAAAATAGGGATGCTCAGATCCCATCCCTGATGAATTCAATCGGAATAGAGTCTCCATTAAAGTGCTTATGTGTTTGTGATTGTTATAGCTCTTTGATATGTTATACCTTTTTTTTTTTTTTTTTTTGGCTGAGGAGGATTGGCCCTGAGTGAACATCTGTTGCCAATCTTCCTCTTTTTTCTTGAGGAAGATTTTCCCTGAGCTAGCATCTGTACCAATCTACCTGCATTTTGTATGTGGGTTGCTGCCACAGCATGGCCGCTAATGAGTGGTGTAGATCTGTACTTGGGGACCAAACCTGGGCCAATGAAGTGGAGCGTTCCAAACTTAACCACTAGGCCACGGGGCCAGCCCCAATATGTTGTGCCTTTTGACAGTGTATAATATTCTTATTGTCCCTTATGTTGATTTTTGCTTTAAATTTTATTTTGTCTTATGTTAATATTGTTACATTCATGTTTTTAATCTCCATATTTCTGATATATATTTTCATACTGCCCTGTTTCCCATTGTTTTATTTTTCTTTCAAATGATATACTGTGGAATATTCTTTTTAAACAAATCTGAGAGCCTCTATCTTTTGACTGTTTTTACTCATTTTTATTTAATTTATTCTTTCTCATTTATTAATGCTAATTATGCTTAGATCTGCCATCTATATTTTGTGTTTTGGTGTGTGTGTGTGTGCGTGAATACATGTGAGCCTTTGATCACCCTGAGTTCTGTTGCCAGCCCGCAATTAGCAGATGAAGTTTACAACTAAAACCCTTCTCACACTATCCTGATGACAGTGCCTGGGCTGGCACAACTCAGGGTAACGTGGGAAAGAGAACAGAACACAGCTAGAATGCTCTCCAAGTTCGTCCACTTTCATTGCCCATTTCCTTCCTATCTGGGGACTTGTTTCCTTTCTTACCGTTCTCAAATAGCTTTTAAGTATTTCCTATGAATACTTGGGACCAATGATTCTCTGCTGCATATTACAATCATCTAGGGAATATTAAAGAAATACCAATGTTGTAGTGTCACCTTAAGGGACTCTGGTTTAATTCGTATAGGATGAGATCTGGAAATCAGTATTTTTTAAAGTCCCACCACCCCTGGGGATTCTAAACCCCAGCCAGGGTGGAGATGCACTGCGTTACAAAAATCACTTTCCATGGTTGATAATGTTTCCCGAACACAAGGAACAAAAGCCTGTTCCTGAGTGTGTGCTCTTCTTGGAGAGGTTTGCAAGCTGCTACAAGTGGAGAGCTGTCTGTGGGGCTATGAGTGATCTGAGTTCCAGACCTAGCTTGCAAGCCCCAGACAGTACTTGTGAGTACAACAGAGAGAGCACTACCCTGCTCAGACCATTCTGCTAGGAACTTCTGGATTGTCCTCAACCAGGGCAATCTGGGAGAAGGGGTTTGGAATAAGGCAAAGGAGAACTTTCCACCTAAACTCATACTCCATCTTGTCTTTCCCTGGCCCTCTCCCACTCTAGGCTTCTGTTTTCTCCCAACTCAGGTACTTAACCACCTTCTTCCAAGGGTCTCTCATAGGATATTTTTAGGTGTCCAGTGAAGCTTGAAGTTGTTAATGTCCCCTACGTGCTCTCTAGTGTTGAATGCTTGGTGTGAGGCCAGCATTTTCCCTTATTTCTTTCTTCTGTTCCACACTGCCTTTATTCCTCTGCTATTGTAGGTTTACATATCTAAATGTCTTGTAGGCTAAACTGTAATCTTGAGGGTCAGAGCCTTTATCTCTGATAACTATTGTTTACTTTGTGCCCAGGGTGGTATTTGGCTTGGTGCATAAAATTATCTTTTTTTTTTATTCCTGTTATTTTCAAATAATGAGGCTTTCCGTCATACACAGCTTTGATTTTATGTTTCAATAAAAATATTCAAAGAAATATTGAGAAATGACACATTAATTCAAAGGATGTATGCAATGTTTTTAGTTATTTAATGGGAAGTGTGGCTGTAATTTCAGTTTTGTTGTGGCTTCTAAGTAGTTAAAATGAGCTTGTAGGTATCAACCTATTCTTAGCACTCCATGTTTATCGCTGTTGACACAATGTGTTTATTCTGGAAAATCATATTTTGTAAAAGACATAGACCTCGAAGATATTTTAGTTTCCTGGCTTATTACTACATACTGTTTTTATAAGACCTAAAATTCTGGCAGAAAGTAGAGTCTTATAGAGAAAGTAAAATCGTTGAGGGTGTTTTATTACACCTTAGGATACAGAAAGGGAAAAACAAGGCCAAGCCTTGGAGGAAATAAACCAAGTGCAGGACATACCAAGAGACTCAGAAAACAAGATCTGATGCCTTCAATTAGTCACAGAGGATGAAGAGGGAAGGTCAGAGTGCACGGTAAACAAACCGTCTTGCAATTGGCTTTGAGCATGCCTGGAGTCAATTACATGCCTGAAAACAGGGAAGTTGTCCTTGTGTAACAATCAGCCTGAGAGGAGTCTATCTTTGCTAGGAGATGCTTGTCAGATTATTTGCTAAAATATCAGAAAATAGCTATAAATATAAAATAATTTTAATTTTTAACAGTATGAGATATTAACCTCAATTTTCCCTTAGCGTATGAGACGAGCTTCACATATCTATAATAGCCTATGCATCATTATATTATATTAGTTTGAAACATTAAATATCTTTTTAAATTCAAAGGAGACAAGTGTAAAGTGCATGAATTCATCTTCTGTGATGTTTTTATTCGTTAAATTTCTGATAGTCAAAGGAACACTGGAATTTAGAGTTCGTTCATGTTCTAAAATTGAAATAATTCAAGCGTTATACATACTAAGACATTCAGAAATAAAACAATGTTGTGCATCTAACTGGCTAGGGAACTGAGCTAAAGAATTTTAAAATCAATTTAAAAGGGAATTCAGAGATATAAATCACCATGGCCAATGTCCTGCTTCCAATTAACGAATGAAAAACCCTGTAGAAAATCTGCAGACTCCTATTATAGAGAATGCCCTGAAACAGCAATTCTTCCATAATTTTTTATGAAACAATAAAGCATTGTCTTCTTATTCACTGAAAATTTGAATATTTTAAACAAAGTAGAATACCACCCATCTCTTGAACAGCTATTACAGCTGTTTTCCCTGGAATAAGGAGTCTATTGTGTTATGAACCAGATACGTCTGGAGCTATCTACAAGGCTGAAAAGAACCAGATAGTCAGTGAACGGTTCCTCTATAATCCCAGCAAGTCAGTTTATTGTTGAGTCCCTAGTCCTTCAATTCCTTGAACTGAAAAACTGGGCTTTTTTTTCTCAGATGATAGATGTGTCTGCCTCCAGACCCAGAATTTGCCTAAAGCTCTTAAGTTGTAAGATAAGCGCACATACTTTGTCAGTGAGGAAAAGCATGTTTGAAAGTTCAGACCATGGGTTCTCTGATGGTAGCAACTGCCTTAGTTTCTGTTTTAGATTAGTCTTCTGAAAAATGATGAGATAGAGTTGGCATAAATTATATGATAGCTTTCTTCTATCTCTGAAATTCTATAGCACTACCAGAGGATCTCATTCCACAGAAACAGTCACTGGAATTATTCATCTTGATCAAAAATTGGCCAGAGATATATTGCTCTCCACCTGAGATGGCTTGTGCATAGACTCAGCACTAAAATTGGGCCTCAAGTAGAGTGTATATACTTGTCAATTTTCTGTCAAAATCAAGAGTAAAATCCAAAGTTGTGTGAAAAAATGAAGTGATCCCAAACCCTAAGGTGTCTATATTTACTTGTAGTCACTATGCTTAGTGAGAAAACGAAGTAAGTTTTGTTATCGACATTAAGCTAAATCCACAACCTGATCAACACCACCCCTGCTGTGCTTTGTTAAGATTATAACTATTTATGCATTATTGACAAATAATTCCACGGATTATAATCATTGATCAGTTTCTCCACTTCTTTGAATGTCGTTGCTCCAGGTGTTTTCAGGATTCATAGCAGGAGTGGCCCAGATTAAAACGCTGCCAGCACAGTGGTGTACTCTCTGTGAATCAGCTCTTCACAGTTGGGCCATAGTGTATGCTTGCTACACTTATGCCCAATAATTGGACACATGAAATTTAATACAACCAAAACTTTCATCTAGATTTGAATGAAAGTTGAACTAACGTTTTGGTATAAAGATCTCAAAAATAGTCTATTTGCATTCCTGGTCTGGCTTACCACATTTTCCAGTTTTGAGTAGGATCAAACTAAAATAATCTCCATAAATAGCATGCTAACCCAAAAGAAAGCAATTATCCAGTGCCATATATCTCACAATTTACAATTTTGCTGGCAAAGTTTTGCGAGTCCCATTGATATATGAGGACCTTGGGCTATGTATCTGGGTAGGGCTGTCATTCATCAATCATTGCAAAAAATAAAGGGAGAATTAAAACACTGGAAATATTCATTAAATAAATGGTAGAAGCTATGAAGTGTTTCTAATCTTTAAAATAATTCCTCTCTTCAGGGAGTGTATTTTCAAATCCGTTTGTTAGTTAAACATCACTTTTCTCATCACATCCATTCAAGCACAGTTCCATTCTTTTTCTAGAAAATTTATTTCATTGTGTATTGATTGCCTTTGTATACCATTAAATGCTCTTTTGGCATAAATTTCTTAGTGTTGTCTAAGTTATACCTCAATTTTTTTTGGAGTCTTCTCTTATAAGAACACAATATTTGATGTGAGGAATTTTTTTGCCTTATTAAGGATCAATAACCAAACAGAGAACATCAAAAATATCTTCAAACTTTTAAGATAGAGTTTGATATATATATTTAGATTTATACATTTAAAAAATAAACTAAACAAACATATGTCATAAAAAAATTAAACCTAAAATTAAACTATAAATATATGTCAACAAAAAGAAGTTAATAGAATAATTGACTGCTGTGAATTATATCTAAGAACTATATGTCTACATGCTATATCTGTCTCTTAATGATAGATAACTATACTATATATGTATGTAGTTATGTCTAATTACTTAATTATTTTGTATCACGTATTTTAGATTTTTTATATTTTTATGAAATAACCTTTAAAATTAATTACGAGCAATGATTCCCCTACCTTCCTGCTCTAGACGTGTTCCTCAGAAGTGAGCACTTTGATCTCTTTAGCTCTTTCTTTTGGAAACTAATATCCTTCTAGTGCTGGTCCCCCATCCATCATTTTAGTCATTGACTATCTTTGCCATGACAGATGAAATTCATCTCCTTTTGGTCAGACCTCTAGCTCCCCTCTTCCCATATTGGGAATGTATGTTTTTTTCTCATGATTTAATTCCTTTTCTAAAGTGTCCCTTTGTATCTATAGGTAATGCGTTAACTTTTACTTCATGTTCCCTCAGGTACAGATGGTCTTTTTGATGCTCCACGTTGTAAAGAATGGATACAACCTCCCCCATTCTACCCCTGGAAAGCTCTTTCTATAGCTGTGTGTAAATATTGTTCATTTAAGATCCAGGAATGACTGTGATTCCTTTTCACTTCTGCTGCTGCTTTTCTTTTCGCTGAAGTTTCTGATTGTTCCTTTCTCTGTGCTATTTGTAATGACTGTCCCCTCTGTTTCTTTTATTAACCTCTCTATCTAATCACATGTTTTATTTTTTTCAGAAACCTTCCCCAAGAGCTCTGTGTTCGGCTTTGATCTGGATCAATACTCTGTACATGACACTTCTTCCCTGTCTCCTGGATTCTATATCTCTTCCTTTGCTTTCCTTTTCTTTCTCCTTTGTGAATTCTGTTTTGCTGCAAAACATTCAGATTGTTTGGGTTGGGGCCGGAGATTCTGCGTTTCCAGATGACACTGATGCTATTGGCCGGGGGAACACACTTTGAGTAGCATTGCCCTAGACTAGCGCTGTCTGATACAAATATGATGCAAGCCAAATCTGTCACTTAAAAATTTCTGGTAGCCGTGTTAAAAAAAGGAAAATAAACAGGTGAATTAATTTTAATAATACATTTCATGTAATCTGAAGCATCCAGACAAATAGCATTTCAACAAGCAATCAATATTTAAAAATTATTCAAAAGGTATTTTTATTCTTTTGCATACTAAATATTTGAACTCTGGTACATATTTTACACTTTGTTAATTTACACTTTCACTAGTTTACATTTGACTAGCCACATTTCAAAAGCTCAATAGTTACATGTGGTAAGGCACCACCGTAGTGGACAGTACAGCCTGAGGGGACCTCTTGCATATGTGCACCAGGTCGTGTGTACAAAAATGTTCACAGTGACAATGTTCAAAATAGCAATGGAAAAACCTAAATCCTATTGACAGAATAAGTGAATAAATTTGGATAGGTAAATTATATTCCTATGCAGGATTGAAACTACAGCTTCACACAATAATGGGGACGAATGTTAGAAATATAATTTGAGTTAAAAAAGATAGTTGCATAAAACTACACTTTCTATAATACCATTTTATAAAGATCAAAGACATATAAAAGCAAAATATATTCCTTTGGAATATATAAATAAATGAAAAAATTTAAAAGAAACTACAGTAAGAATGATGAAAAAAAAAGAAGCCTGTGACTGTGGTTTCCTGGCTGGGCTCGGGGAGGGTGCGAAGCCTGTGGAGGCTGAGGACTGGGATGGGGGGAGCAAAGAGGTAGCTATGAGTTATTGGGATACACTAGTTCTTGGGTTGGGTAGTGTAGCCAGCGGTGTTGTAGTTTATATAATTATCCTTCGAACCTTTTAGCCTACTATCTTTGCTGAGGGTCCCCCAGGAAAAGAGAGCCAGGGCTGGCAGGCAGGTAGTTTATCTTGGGAAGTGATTCCAAGGAACACGACTAGGGGTTTTGGGAGAGGAAAACCTAGAAGTAGACAAAGCCAATAAAGTTATCGAGGACAACTGAGGCTCCAATCCACCGGGACCTTCTGTGGAACCAAAAGGATATACCTCAGAATCGCAGAGAGATGCATTCATCACTGGCTCATGTCTCCCTTGGTCAAGCGTCGGCCCATGGGACATTCACTCTGCACTTCTCAGGTGGACAGGAAAGAATGCAAGGGCAGTTCCCCCATGCCTCCCAGGTAGAGGCTTTAGGGAAGCCTCAGTCCCCAGGTGAGAGATTGCCACTCAGCTGAGGCAACACCGTTGTGGTAGGAGTGGCTGGAGGAAAAAGCAAAGGCCTAGAGGATGTGTGGCAGGAGACCAGAGTTTCCAATCTACTTACCTGCGCATTACATATCTTCTTGTGTGTGTCAGGCCTTCCCTGACCCGGCCTTGGCTACTCCTCTAAGCTCATTTTCTAGCACTCTCCCTGTTCTTTATAGCAACCCGTCAACATTATTTACCAGTGTTCCTGGAACTCATGAACTGGAACTCATCTCAGGGGCTTCAGGTTTCCTCTGCCTGGGCTTTCTCCCCATGGCTCACCGCTCACTCCCTGAAGGTCTCTGTTCCATCCATCAGTCTATCTGAAAAGTCTTTCTTGACCATCTTACCTTCACTTAATCACCCCCACACACCTGGTGGTGTGGCCCTGTCTACACTCTGGTGCTGCTTTTGTCCCCATGGCATTTATCACTCCTTGGCATTCCATTATGTAACTGCTTTTGCTGTCTGTCTCTCCCACTAGAGTGACAGCTGTATGAGGGGCAGGGCTGCTCCCTATTCGGTTCACTCCTGTACCCCAGGGGCCTAGCATAGCCTAACACCTAACAGGTGCTCCATGAACATTTATGGAATGCCCTCTTATTTTTCACTTCATTTTCTAATTAAAAAAATGATACCCCTAGCTAGTTCTCTTTTATAATTTCAAATTCATGTAGACTGAGTGAATTCACTCATTTAATTTTATAAAATTTTCAATTTTCTATCTAAATTTGACTGAATTAATCAAACTCTAGCAAAATCTTGCTTGTATTCTTTCTCAAGAGCTCAAAGCCAGAACCGCTGCTTGGAATATATGACCTCTTTGTAAATAGCTGTGCCTTTCATAGAAACTAAGCTGACATTTAAGTTTTAATGAAACCTGAAATTGGACAAATTCACATGGCTTCAGTCCTAGCTGAGTGCTTTGCATGGGCAGTGCGAGCATTGTATAAAGCGGTCATTCATTAGCGCCTCCAGACAACCCTTAGCTTCCCTGGAAGAAGGGTATTTGGGTATGCAGAGTTTCAGCTGAGGGGTTATGGGATTACTGAGGTGGCATAGTCTATGTCTTTGTGAATCAAAACTGTGCCCAGGAGAAATGTGCCTCCTAGGTTAAATAAATTTAGTATAATACTCACGTTTGTACCTATTACTTAATTGATCCCTAAGTTATTACTAAAATATTTTAGTTTCCATTAAGCAGTTTGCATACTATTTGAAATTGTTTTTTCCCTGACAAATAGTACATTTAAAACCAATTTAAAATGCTTTCCACATAGAAAATGCTTTATATTAGCATCTATTTAGAATGTAATCCACGTGATCTTGCTCACAGGGCACTTGGAATCACAGAGCCGGTCAGTGGGGAAGAGCAACGTAAATAACAATGATGATTTTTACACCAGGAAGTTAGCTCGGAAATTGGAGGCCTAGTGAAGTTTTACTGTTGGCACCTAGGATTCCTATCCAGGTCCCCTTTGGGCTGGCTTAATGTCCTTCAGTCACATCTTCGACCTGGGCTGCAAATCGTAAGTCTCTAAGGAGAAAGGAGATTTACATTCAGGGGTGGCGAAACTCTGCCTCGAACAATGGTAGCGATTACACCTCATTTATGAATGGGGCCCTACATATTAGGACCTAATAAGCATGTGTTGATTGAGTTAATTAAATGCCCAATAGCCATGATCAATTAGTTACTCTAAGAAAAGCAAAAGCACAAATTTAGTTTTTGTAGTTCAAAAAGTTTATTTGAAAATATCTTTTAAAAAAAAGTACTGATGGTAGTGCAAGGGCCTTTTGCACACAGTCTTAGACCCACACCATCACTAATAAACCATCACCTCCAACTAATAATGGAAAAGAAAATTAAACACCAAGATTTTTTGCACTACAAAACTAATTTTTCCTTTGAGGCACCATGTATGAGTGTGTGCGCATGTGAATTTGTGTATATATATGTGATGCAAAAATCTCTTAGTAAATTTAGCACAATGATACCAAAGCATAACGTTTTGTGTTTGTTTTTGATATATAATTGAAGATTTAATCAATCAATACATGAACAGTACTCCAAAGAGTGCCTAAAAGTGACATTTGCTTTCTCAAGAGGACTTGCCAATAATTAGTATGTCTGTATCTACCTGGATAAGAGAGGAAAAAAATACTGTAGTCTTTCTGAGGTTTAATGCAACATTTCATCAAAGATTATAAGGTAGAACCTAGTGCTAATAAAATTTCAGATTTTAAACATTTTTAGCTTGTGTTGCAGTATAAAGTTGCGTTCTGTAGATACACAATCTTCATTTCCTTTGCCACTTCATGCCAAGTATTTTGGCTGCCCCATCCTCAAATGTCAACGTGGAAGGATATGTCTGTCAGCAATTCATTTTCCCATTAATTTAAGCTACCAAACTATACATTTGTTGCAAAGTGCAGATGACTTCAGAGGTTGTGTTGACTATATAGAAAGTGTGCTGGATGATTTCTAAATGTATAGCAAAATAGGATGCTTTCTTCTAGGTGAAGACTTTATATCCTTTTCAATAAAAGCCAGGAAAATATTTGGATTATCATTCAAATGCTCTCTATCAGTCTTTTAGGAAATAATATGCTTTCCAATAAAAAAAGAAGTTCAAGAAATATTTACCAAAAAACCCAAAATGTTGTTATGGTACCTTCAACCTCTGAGGGGCTGCCTTCCCACTACGTCACTCAAGATCAAGTCAACATATATTGACAATAATAGTTTTGAAAGCCGCATTTCCACAGTGATGGCAATGATTTGAAAATTACTTTACTGTTTCATTTACCAAATGTGTAAAAGATATTGCAAAGCAATAAGAAGGCAAATCCCTGTTTGAATAGGTATCAAAAAAGATGCCAAGGCAATTGTATAGGAAACCAAGGTAACAACCAGTGCCGCGTCTATTAATCACATTTGAGCAGCTTTCAGAATATTTACTACTATGTCTTAAAACTCTTTGCAAAATTGAACTTTTAAAAATTGTATTTTATTGCCTTTAGAGACTTGTTCTATAGACTTAGGCAAATGTGCAATGTTGGGCATTATAATAAATAGTATGAATAGTATGAAATATTATGTAAGTATTTACAGCTACCTTTTAATGAAATCCTTGAGATGGTTAATTTTGAAAATGTGTCCAAGACAACTCTGCCTCAACATCTACATGTTCCACGTGACTGAGAAGAGGGGGACGTGGCCCTGTGTTCTTTAAAATACATTGAAAGTTACCCAAACTGGACACTTCAGAAGCCTGTTCAGAAGTGAGTTTATGGTTTAGAGGAGAGACCTCAGGACTAGGGGCCATCAGACTGACTTCTGTTCTCACTTGCTGTGATATCTTGAACAAGTCTTTAAACATCTCCAAACTTCAGATTCCTTATTTATGAACTGAAGATTTGGGGCAAAATTATATCTAGCACCCTATTATCGAGAACATTCTATGGTTCTACCCTGAAAAGGGACAAGGCCTTGCTTAGTTATTTTTCTTTTGTTAAATACAAATTCTTGGTCCCTAATCACATCCCAGATTCTTAAAATGATTTTTACATACTGTTAATTATTATATTCTTATCATTTTTAATGACTTTACATAATTTTACATGTAAAAACACTAGTGAACATTAGTTCTTTTTGTTTGAGGGGGGGTGTGTGTGAGGGTGTGTGTGGGTGTGTATTTGTGCCTGAAATATAGCTTGCATAATTGTAATCAATGTATACCTCCTAGATTTTATGTTCTTCTTTTTACTTTTAACATTACTTCATAAACCTATTTCCAGGTATGAGGATGAAACTAGATTGCATACATGGAAATTGTTCAAAAACTCAACATGTATTTCAGAATTTAGGTATTTTTCTCCATTTTAATGTGAGCCCTCAAACTCAGGAATTCTCTGTTGTTCCTCTTATCATCTCTAGAATCTAGCAGGGGACTAACAAGCTGACACTCAGTAAAAATAATAACTAAATATCGCTAACATTTATTCAGCTCTCAGATCAGATGTTGAATTAATTTCTTTGTATATATCATTCATGTAGTAATCATAAGCAACTTTTCAGAAAAAATGCTATTATCTCCTAATTTTTAAAGGGAGAAAAGTGAGGATTAGAGAAGTAAAGTAACTTTCCCAGTTTACCTAGTTTGTAAGAGGTAGCACTGGTTTTGTAATCCATACAGCGAAGTCTTAACAACCTCACTATACTTCAGTTCATTTTTTTTATATCTGTATGTTAAATGACCTTTCATCCTATTGGCAGTCCATAACTTTTTTAGCCATTTCCCTCATGGGTGGACATTTAGACTGTCTTTAGGCTGTCAGCATTATATGTAATGCTGCTCTAAACTCTGACAATATCAGAGTTTGTATATGTATGTGTGGGTTACTTTCACACTCAAAGAACTCAGAACAATAAATAAGTAAAATGTGATATATACATTAATGGAATATTATTCAGCCTTAAAAGGAAAGAAATTCTGATATATGCTACAACATGGATGAACCTTGAGGACAGTGAAGGAAACTAGTCACCAAAGGACAAATACTATATAATTCCAATTATATAGGCACCCAGAGTAGTCACATTCACAGAGACAGAAGGTGGAATGGTGGTTGCCAGAGGCTGGAGGGAGAAGGGATTGGGGAGTTAGTATTTAATGGGTACAGGATTTCAGTTTGGGAAGAGGAAAAAGTTCTAGAGATGATGGTGATGGTTGCACAATGTGAATGTAAGAAATGCCACTGACCTATACACTTAAAAATGGTTCAGATGGTAAATTTTATGTTACATGTATTTTACCACAATAAAAGGGAACTGAAAATAAAACTAATGAAGCAAATGATATTAAAAAATTATTGACTGCTATTTATTTCTAGATCTTATCTTTTGTTGTTTTTTGTTTAAAGGCACTGTCACTGCAAAAGGTTTTCAAAAATTCAAAAATACCTGTGTTTCCAGGTCAAATGTATTGATATATTCAATTACAGACCTGAGTTAGTACAACTCATATTGTTATAACCTGGCCAGTTTAGCTCTGAAACATGGAACCTGAGTGACATGATCAATGGTGCTTTGGGTGTGTGGTATAGGGGTAAAGCAGGGCAGAGCTGAATTTGGGAGCCTTGATCTGTCTGTAGGGCTGGTCTCACAGTTGGTGGTCAGTATACCATGCAGTTTCTAAAGGGACATAACGAATTAAGGTTTGTTTTAGACCAAGGTCAATATGCAAAGAGAGCCAAACTAGTGGGTAGGACATGACCATAGTTGGAAACTAACGAAAGTCAGATAGATCACCTCATCGTGTTCTAGTCAAAGAAGTATCCAGCAATTGGCAGCAAGGATAAGGAGTCAGTCTCTGGGGGAGGAGCAGAAACTTGTGAACTCTCAAGTCCTCAAATCCATGGGGAAATTAAAATGTACTGACTCCTCTTGGGTCCTGGATTGCCCCAAACAATTATGAGATACCTAGTGCAAGGCTCTATGATACCAAGGGCAGATATCCAGTAAGATGGACCCCAAGAGAGGAAGAGTAATTCTAAATTTATTGAACTAGTGTATAGCTACCTACTAACTATTAAGCCTGGGCCAGGGCTTTCTCAAGAACTTGATCCACAATTTGAAGATATTTTGTGAAGCCATAGGTTGAGAAAAGGATCTTCAAATTAAGCGAATTATCTTCCTTCTGGACTTTTGAAATTTATTGAGATAGTTCACCTTTAGTAAATATGCTGCAGAAAAGACAACATCGTATGGGTGAAACAGCTTGGCTATAACGCAACATACACAGCTTTTCTGAGAATAACTAGATGAGTTATTAATCATGAGTTATTAACTATTGGATGAGTTAAGCTGAGTTATAAGTAGATAGAAAATTATCAGCTTGTGTCTTACTGCACTAAGTGCATTCAGTTGAAATGAAAATATTAAATATAAACCAGAGGAGATAAAAGTTAGGTTCAATAACATTTAAATTGGGTTCAAAGAGAAACTGAATAACTAGATTTTAAGAAATAATTTGAATGTAATACATAAAAACAATTTTTAAATTACTGTCTTTAAATAACAAGCATAGGAATAAATTACATTATTTCTCAGGTAAAATGAAAACTTTGGGTATATATGTTAATGACTTCACAGTGCTAATTCCCTTTAATCAAAACGTTATGAAGAGCATGATATGTATCTGCCATTATGCTAAATGTTGAGAATCTGAAGGTAAAGCAAAACACCTTATTTTCCCTTAATGAGCTTATATGCTTAGGGAGAAGAGGGGACTGCTATGGGAGCACCTAAGAAGACACTGAACCCAGCCTGGTGTCACTGGCGATGAAACTTTTCCTGTGGGAAGAGACCCTTGAGAATGGAGCCTTTGCTTGGTAGAAAAGGCCCAGGAAAGTCAGCCTAGACATGGGAGCAGCGTGAAAAAAACACAGGGGCTTTAAAAACACATTCCTCCTTCAGTGAAATACAAGCATTTATGAAATAAAAGATTTAAATAAGGGAGTAGTGGAAAATGGGCCAGAAACTGTGGGTGGGAGAGAGAGTAAGGAATGTCTTGTGTACTCTAAGGAAATTGGACTTTATTTTTTTGAAATAAGAAAAAGTACTAGAAAAATTATAATAATACCATGAAATACTTCTGTCCCCTTTGTTGATGGGATGAAAACAGCAGAGATGTTGAGATAAATCTCTTGTCCTCTAACTAGCTGGGCGCTTGTTGGAAAATTCCTTTCTCCACAAACATCAGTTTTCTCTCTCTCCCTTTTTTTAAACTGTTTGACTAGATTATCTTTAAGAATGCTCCTTATCGAAAGAAATTATGAATTCAGTCCTGTCAAGGCTTTACATAATATAAAAATTTCATACATTTAGGACTTTAAAAACTTGCTTGAGGCAGACTTGGAAAAAATTTTATCTTTCTGATGTCACTGGCTGTAAAAATAATCAGAAACAAATGGCAGTAAAGAAACAAATTCTTTCTTTTCATAAAAAAATAGTTTAGTGCCTTCATAAAATGGTTGAAATTGAAAACAGTGTCACAGAGAGAGGCAGTACCCAACAGGGATCAGCAATTGGAGCATTCACAACAGACTCCCTTCTTGTACCCAAATTTGCAGTTACCCAAATTACGTTTATTAGTTAATGCTGCATCAATGACTTTTCAGGGAATGTATTCCTACTACGCTCTGATGAGACTGATTTTTAAATCAGAAAGCTGAACTTCTTATTACTTCACTCATCTGCTATACATATTTCTAATGACTAGAATAATCAATCAGCTATGGTATTTCTATCCCTCGGATGTCATCGTATTCTCCCTACTTACGTAACAAAAAACGTTGTCACCAAGAAATGATATTACAGATCCCTACTCATCCTTCAGAATTTTAAATGGCTCTTAAATTCCACTTCTTTAGGGTATCTTCCCTGATATCTAGTTAGTTACATCCTCTGGTTGCATGCTTCATAGGATCTTGTATTTTTCTCCTATAGAACTTAGAACAAAGGAAACAGTAATAATTTGTGTAATTCTATTTTAATGACTACTCTCTCCTCAATGAGCAAAGCCTTTGGCTGCCTTGCTCACTTCCATGGCCCTAATGCTATGTCGTTCAGACAACTGAGTGGAGACTTGGTTATCTGAAAAAAGTATGTCCAATTTTTGCACTCTATTCAACTAATATTCCAACTCCATATCGTATCTAAAGCATCTGATGACCACCTAATAAAAATATTTTATTATTGTTTCAATCAATTAAATGCATTCTACAACAGGCACAATTCTGGGATCAGGTAAGGACTTTGTTTTCATGAAGCTTACATTTTTGGAGAATGGACAGAGGAAACAAAAGAGAAAATATCAGATAGTAGTATGCTGTACAGAGATTGAAAATAAGGTAATGCACCAGATGTAATGCCTGGCTGCTCAGTGAAGGCCTCTCTCAGAAGGTAACATATATGGTAAGATCTGAGTGACAAGAAATAATCATCCATGCGAAGATCAGGGGAAAGTCTTCCAGGTAAAAGAAAAGATCAAATGCCTTGAAGCAAGATCGCACTTGTCATACTTAAAGAACAACAATGACATAAAAAGCCTGTGATGTTGGAAGAAAATTGACAAATTGACATCCTAGAGGGCTGTGCTGGCCTGAGCATAATCATGGCTTTACTTTTAATTGAGGTGGAAATACACGAAGGGTTTTCGATAGGGAGGAAACAAGCTCTGATTCGTGTTTTAAATCAGATTCCTCTTCTCTTTGGAGAATAGGTTACAGAGGATCAAGAGGGGAAAGAGAAAGAAGTTTGGAAAGTATTGTAGGAGTCTAGGAAGGAGAAGATGATGTTACAATTAACTAGTGATAGTAGAAAAAAGAAGTGAAATATACATTCAGGATGTGACTTTTAATTGGAGGATATAGTGC
Organism: Equus przewalskii; assembly: GCF_037783145.1. NCBI lineage: Eukaryota > Metazoa > Chordata > Mammalia > Perissodactyla > Equidae > Equus > Equus przewalskii. The sequence continues at coordinate 61,704,686 of NC_091839.1, read as the reverse complement.
TGGGTTGGATGTAGTGTGTTGGAGACACCAAGAACAATCGTGAGAAACACATGGGATTTTAGTGTGAGCAAGAGACTGTATCTGGTATCATTCATTGAGATGGAGGAGACAGAAAGAGGTGCAGTTTTGGCGATAAGAATCAAGAATTGACCATGTTGAGTTTGACAAGTATGTGTAGATGTCAAGGAAAACTCTGCATACATAGGTCAAGGCTTCTCAGGAGAAGCAGAGCTTGGAGATGTAGATTTGGGAGTCCTCAGCATATGGAGGAGATTTAAGGTTGTGGGACTGAATTAGGTTGTTTTAGTGACTATTGATAGAGAAGAGGGGGAGCCCAAGACTTAGTCTTTAGCTATTCTAAAAATTAGAGGCTCACTAGGGAAAGAAGAGCCATCAAAGAAGGCTGAAGAATAGCTAAAAGGTTAAAACAAAAACCAAAGAACAGGAGAATGTGGTATAACAGAAGGGAAGAAAGTTTCAAGAAGAAAACGTGACCTTGAACCATTGGTAATGTTGTATAGTATCCTGTCAAAGTTCCCTTGTTCCTTAGCTCCCATGATTCACTTCTCTCTGGCTGTCCTGTGGACTCCCTGGCCATTTCTTAATCCTCTTTTTTATTAATGTCTCTACTTCTCCCTGCATTTTGAATGTTGGTTCAGTCTAGGATTCTGCCTTCAGAGATTTTTCTTCGAACTTCTTACATTTTCTCTGAGAGATTGCATCGACTTCCATGACTTAATATGCTTCTTGTTGTGGATGATCCTTAGATCTCAGTCCAGCCAGAGTCAGAAGAGGTTAAACGATACATGAGTGGTGATTGGCAGGCTTGAATTGTAGTCCTGTCTCTACCCGTTACAAGGTGTGAGTTACAGGGAAAGTCACATAAGCCTTCTGACATCAGTGCTTTTTGCACATTTCCTATGTGTAAAAAGAGATGAGATCAATGACTGCCTTTGTCCCTTCTAGTCCATGCTAGACCTTTAGAAGGACAAAAGAAGAGGAAAAACTTGTGCCAATGTAATAATGTAATTTTTTTCTCTCTCCATCTATTCTCCCTTAGGTATCTATTTCAGCGTATGCCTATTTTTTTTCTGCTTAGTTGGCATATTTTCTCATAAAAACACTTTTTTGAAAGAAAAACCCTCTATTTTAGTAAACCTTAATTTGATATACAACCCAGGTATACTTGATGAATTTAATTAAACAAGATTTGCTGGTGAAATTTGCTACTAAGCCATTTTGTACTTGGACAGGAACTATTGAGAGAATAAATTTCACCGGAAATGAAAAAGACTCTTGATGATTGACTAAAATGGAATTATATCCAACAAAAATGATTCACAATTAAAAAAACTTGCCATCATCTAAAGAGAAAAGGACCATGATAAACTAGAGGGCAAAAATACATTTTGGATGAAGACAGAGACCTTTATATAAAAAAGAAAAAGAAAATCTGATACAAATTTTTCTGTTTATAATGATATGGAGCAAATTTTCTAGTCAGGAAAGTTGTATTTGTTTATTTTTACCAAGGGCATGGCCTAATGTTGTTATCCCAGGAGAAAATCCTCCTTTCAAAAAATATACAGTCTAAGCCCTGTATGTTAAGGATTCTGTTACAACCACTGAAGAGACTTTCATATTTCAAAAAGAAAACTACGAACATGCATCTTATCACTATAAGTCAAAAGTATAGTGCAAGACTAACATTCAGGAGTGGACATAGGATGACAATGTCTGATTATTTCCACTTCTGAGCCAAGTTTCTCAAACTGACTGGTTCCTAATGCCCACCAAGCAATTATAAACCTGTCACTTGCCCCTTACACAAATCTCTTTCATTGTTCCCGTAATAATTAGGCTGGTGCTGCTATAATTTGAAACAGTGGCTTCAGGGGGACTTATTTTTCACCCTAGTTATAGGAGTTCTTTGAGACACTTGGACCACGCTCTCCTTTGATTTTTCTAAGGCCCAACGCTGAATCGTGAAAGCAAGAGCGTAATTATTCCATGTATGGCAAACCAGAGACACTTTATAACCCCGTTCCCTGAGGGCTGATGTAAATGCGTTAATCATTCTGCCAGAAACTGAATTTATATTCTAGTTTGCATAAGCGCATCATGACAAGCAAGGTATTTTATGTTTTAAGACATCATATTTAAAGTTTTTAAACAGGTTTTCTTTCCTTCTTTGGAAGAAGAATTTAAAACATTTGAAATAATGTAATCTAGATTCCTAAAGTTTACAATAATTTGTTTGGGCAAATTAAACAAAAAGTATTATAACTGCTTTTGTAGATTTTAGTTATTTTTCTAAAATATAAACAAGAAAGATGAATTGGAGTCATTCCCTCAATGAAAACTTTTGAGTTAAATAAATACAATTGTATTGTTGTAAAGTTACCAAGATAATTATAATGTCTGTTAATTATTGATTTATATATTTATTATATATAAATCAGCAGTTTCTCAAACACAGTTAACAAGTACAATGACAAAACTCTCAAGAGAGGAGCTTACAGTTTGTGACTAAGTACAAATTTCAAAGGTCTATGTAAGTTTCATTAAAAGTTTGTCCCTATGACAAGTAAGAATATGCACAATCTCCATACATCCATGTATACACTAGATTAGATTTTAAAAGTGCCATGTGGGTAAGTTTCTCCTTGTGAAATGCTAAGAATAATTTTTTTTTAAAGATTTTATTTTTTCCTTTTTCTCGCCAAAGGCCCCCGGTACATAGTTGTATATTCTTCGTTGTGGGTCCTTCTAGTGGTGGCATGTGGAACGCTGCCTCAGCGTGGTTTGATGAGCAGTGCCATGTCTGTGCCCAGGATTCGAACCAACGAAACACTGGGCCGCCTGCAGCAGAGTGCACAAACTTAACCACTCAGCCATGGGGCCAGCCCCCCCTAAGAATAATTTTTATTTTATTTTTATTTTTTTAATTTATTTTTTTTTAAGATTTTATTTTTTTCCTTTTTTTCCCCAAGCCCCCCGGTGCATAGTTGTATTATATTCTTTGTTGTGGGTCCTTCTAGTTGTGGCATGTGGGACGCTGCCTCAGCGTGGCTCGACGAGCAGTGCCATGTCCTCACCCAGGATCCAAACCAACGAAACACTGGGCCGCCTGCAGTGGAGTGTGCGAACTTAACCACTCGGCCATGGGGCCAGCCCCCCTAAGAATAATTTTTAAAAGGTTAAGTAAATAAATGCTCAGAAGCACAGATAATTCATACATACAATTACTATCTCCCTGTCATGTATGTGTCACCATTTATGAATTAAGAGACCTGGCTTACACCTGATCACATTTGCTCATTTATTCCCTGGGATAAATGAGCAATCACATTTAAACTTTCTGAGTTGATCCCTGGGGAAATGTACGTTAGTGTTTATACATATGAAGATGGATGGCTAGGTGGAGCGGAGGGAGGTCGCACACTGGGCTCTGAGTGTTATCAGCCTGGACCTCTCCTCTTGCAGTCAAGGCAGGGTGGGTGGGAGGAGGCAGAAAACTCCTGGGGGTGCTGCTGTGGTCCTTACTGCATGGAGTTGTTATGTATGGGAAGGTTGGTCAGCCTGGGATGATGAAGCTCACGTGGCCCATGTGTCTGGGTTGGGTCCACAGTACTCAGTGTATTCAAGTAGTGATGCAGGAGCAGTACCTGCAGGTGGAGTCATCTATGTACCTGAGCCTTCAGTGTAGCGTGAATGGATGATGCAGCCAGGTCATCGGTGAGTCCAGTAAAGTCAGCCAGGATGTCAGTCAGACCTCTGGCAAGAGTGTGAGCTCCAGAAGGATCTAGGTCTTCCTCTTTACTATACCTGGCCCCTCTGTGGACTTCCCAAATCATGGCCTGGCCACTGTTGATGTGGGTCCCAGCAAAAGTCCATGCCACCCCCCTTTCCCCGCCTACTCTCAGTGTCTCCCTCCTACACAGGTCTGCATAGAACTTTGCCTGAAACCTTGGGGCCCTTAACTCCTGCAGCTCTAGGCTCTGTGATCTGAAGGCCAGCGAGAGGTGGCCTAGATAGCTAATGACTTTTCAATGTGGGCACCAAAGTTAAGTTACTATCATGCCACTAATTGGTTAGGCAATTTTGAAATATGTCACATAACATCTTTAAGAGTCAGTTAACTTATCTTTAAAATGAAGAAATTAATACTATTTCATAGATTATTAGATATGACACCATAAACAATGTCTTGCTCTGTGCCTGGCACTGAATAAGCAATGAAACAATAAGAGTTGTTGTCTTTTTCTTTTATCCTTCAGTATAAACATTATTTTCCCAACATTCAGCTGAGTGGTTTTTACGTAGTCACTGGATGGTTGCACATTCATACCGAGACTGAAAACATTCCGAGACAAAACCACTCTGAGATGAACCTGGGGAGTAATGAAAACCACTTTCTTGGAAGCCCATCTTTGCATCTCCACCTCCTGCTCAGTCTTCCTTTCATCGTTCTCTGCACTGCCCTCTGCGCTCCTGCCACTCTGAGCTCTGATGTTCCCCACACAGCTCTTCCACACCACTCTGCTTGCTTTCGGCTCTTCCCTACCTTGAAATTCCTTCCCTTAGAGTCAAATCAAATGTCTGCTCTGTGTAATCATCACTGACACTTCAGGGAGAGTTGAGGTCTCTCATTTGTGCTCCCAGAATTCTTTGCACACACTCCTCTAAGTCGTCCTCATATGAATGTTATTTGATTCTTCCTCTGTGAATTTAAGAAGACGTCAGTCTAATGGCCACTTTTTAGGTTTTCATTCTCAGGAATATAAACATCTTCCTTTGAAAATAAGGACAAGTTAACATTAATATCCCAGAGTTTCAAGTCATAATTTAAAACACATACTTTGCTGAATATAGTCTCATCTCACTTTTGATCAACAAAAAGTATTTTCTGGGTTGATGCCAATTTTCTTGATTATTGTAGATTATTATAGATGTAGAGGTAACTACTGTACCTCCAGTCTTATGGATCCTTTAGTTCAACTAGATTTTCTCTTTGTCTGAGTTTGGGCAGTATGACCTGAAAGTCTTGGGTTAACGATGACAACAAACAATGATAAAATCTTTTGACCATTTGAAGATGTAATTTGGTTAATGAAAGCATTCTTTAATTCTCAGTTGGTTCTTTTCAAGGCCTCCTAGTATGTAAATAGCTGATTCATCCCTTAAATGCCACCTATAAATTCTTTGAAGATCTGGTGTTGGACTTGGCTTAAAGTTGAATATCTATAAGGTAAATATTAGGTAACGTAGTAGACTCTTTTAGCATTGTTTGAGACCAGTTGAACAAAATAATGATCATTTTTGAGGGCAATATTCCTATATCTTTATAATTTTTTATTTGTTATGATTTCCTTATCAGTACTTATTATTATTTTTTTTTTTGAGGACGATTAGCCCTGAGCTAACATCTGTCACCAATCCTCCTCATTTTGCTGAGGAAGACTGGCCCTGAGCTAACATCCGTGCCCATCTTCCTCTACTTTATACGTGGGACGCCTACCACAGCATGGCTTGCCAAGCGGTGCCATGTCCGCACCCGGGATCTGAACCAGCGAACCCTGGGCCTCCAAAGCAGAACGTGCACACTTAACCACTGAGCCACCAGGCCAGCCCTGCGGTACTTAATCTTATAGCATTTTCAATGACTTGTTTTCATTAAATGTCCCCAACGCTTTCAACATTTCACACATACACAAAAACTCTTTCAAAGCCATATGTCATAGGCTTTTAGAATACACTATTAATTGTATGATTATAATAGCAAGAAAACCTGGCATAGTCTGTTTAGGGAACAAACACAACTGACTCTTGGTAAGTACAATTGTGGGAGAAAACAGGTGAAGGTAAATGAAAGATGAGCTTGCAGATCTGTTACAAGCACTCAGTGTCCTGCAGGCATTGCTCAGCTCTGTTTTGTTCCGGTTCTTTTTAGTGAGTGTTTTGATGCCAGTTTATGCGTTTTGTCAATTGTAGCTGCTATGAAGTGCATCCAAGAATAAGAGGGGCTAACCAAGAAATATGTGTATTATGATATTTCAAGTTTAAGAATCATGGATTTGTAAAACAGATCAAATCTTTCTGGAAAAGAGAGAGAGATGGCCTTTGTGGCCGTCTCTAAATCCCTTCAGTCAATGGTCTTTTTTTTTTTTGGAAATTATCCATCCTCAGTGTGCAGACTGTGAGAGAGATGTGTCCTGTGAACCTTGTCCACAGCCCTTCACGAAGAGTACTCAGGAAATGAGTTAGGGGAAGGCCGTCTGTGGCCTAACTTGTTTTCCGTTTAACAGTCTCTTGATGGCATCAGTATGTTCATAGGTCCCAAATACCTTGTGATGTAATCTGGGGTATATTAACAGAGTTTGTTTAAGAATTCTTATACATGGTGATCACTCTTTGCTAAGAACTACCAATACTTACTGGGTAAATCATTTCTTTTCTATTTAACCATGTAAGATCTAATAATGGCTTTTGTGTCATTGACACACTGATGTGTCCTCTTCCCTGACTTTTTCTAGCCGTGCTTCTGTTTGGATATAGCCACTGAGAGAGTACGTAATAGAGGTTATATTTCAAGGTAAATTTTTCCACATTTTGACAGCTGGCAAATAAGAATATGGCTTAAAATTGTTGATGCATCGTAATTTAATTGGCTTCTTTTTTCTTTCTTAGCAATACGTAAATGAGAGGGTGCCTTACCTTGATGATGGCTTGGCTTCAGTAAAATATGGTAATAGCTAACACACTTTGAGAGTTTTTGTGTCATCTGTAATGGCCATCCTTACTTCTCAAAGGAGAAGTAAAGCATTGAGAAATGTTAATTTGGTGTTAACGAGTCTGATATCAAAGAGTTTACAATTTATCTTGGAAAGGAAACTTTATGTGCAGATAGCAATGACCTAATAATTAAATAACACAACATCAATGATAGAAAATGCATTACTACATCTCTACTTGCCTAGTTATTCTTTGCCACACTATTTCTCCTTAGAAAACTAAAAAAGACATCCAAAGAATAAATGACTATCTGAAACATTACTGAATTCCTTTAACGTAAAGAAAAGCTTTTTAGAACAGCAACGGAATCTATATTTTACAGAAGCTGAAATTTGTGAACTTGATTTTTTGAGTTCTCAGAATTACTCGTGATTTAATCTAAAACAGCACCAGTGGTACTATACCAGCTAGACAGAATATATGGTATAGCTTTCATCTATTATGACTTCACACTGCTTTTTCTATGCTGCCTCTAAATTGGGAGGAAAAAAGTAATTTCTATTTAATATTAGTTAATCAAAATGATATTATTTGGACAAATTCGTTTGGCTGCTTTTTGTCTATTCGAGAAACAAAAAAATTCAAGTTCACATTCCTTTCATCTAAAAGCAACTAACTGCATTGTAAACTCCTTCATTAGATGAGCTTACAATCTGTCCTCAGTACGCAAACAGCTTGTGTGTTCAACTTAATCACTGATTTTTAAAATTTTTCTTTTTATACTCCGTTTTTTTTCTTTCACCTTTTGACCCCTTTCCCCCATTTCTCCCACCCCTCAACCCCTGCTTCTGGCAACCACCAGTCTTCCCTGTATCTATGAGCTTGGGGTTTTGTTTTAAGATTCCACATATAAGTGCTATCTTATGATATTTGTCCTCTGTCTGACTTATTTTACTTAGCATAATGTCCTTGAGTCCATCCGTGTTGTCACAGCAAGATTTCCATTACTTTTTAGGGGAAAATAATATTTTATCACAATTTCTTTATTTGTTCATTCATTAGTGGACATTCAAGTTGTTTCCATATATTGGCTATTGTATATAATGCTGCAATGAACATAGGGGTACATAGATCTTTTAGGGTTAGTGTTTTCATTTTCTTCAGATAAATTCCCAGAAGTGGAATTGCTGGATCATAATGCACTTCTATTTTTAACTTTTTGAGGAAGCTCCTCTTTGTTTTCTGTAGTGGCTGTGCCAATTTACATTCCCAGCAATAGTGTACCAGGGTTCCTTTTTTTCCATATCCTTGCCAACACTCATTATTTCTTATCTTTTTGATAATAGCCGTTCTAACAGGTGTGAGGTGATATTTCGTTGTGGTTTTGATTTGCGTTTCCCTGATAATTAGTGATATAGAGCATCTTTTCATGTATCTGTTGGCCATCTCTATGTCTGCTTTGGAAAAATGTCTATACAGGTCTTATGCTTATCTTTAAATTGGACTGTTTTTTTGCTATTGAGTTGTACTAGTTCTTTGTATATTTTGGAGATTAGTCCCTTATCAGATATATGACTTGCAAATAGTTTCTCCCATTCAGTAGGCTGCCTTTTTATTTTGTTGATGGTTTCTTTGCTGTGCAGAAGCTTTTTAATTTGATGTAGTCCCACTTGTGTATTTTTGCTTTTGGTTTTGGTGTCAGATTCAAAAAATCATTACTGTGACCGATGTCAAGGAGCTTATCGCATATGTTTTCTTCTAGGAGTTTTATGGTTTCCGGTCTTATGTTAAGTTCTTTAATCCATTTTGCATGTGGCTGTTCAGTTTTCCCAGCACATTTTATTGAAGAAACTTTCCTTTCCTCAGAGTATATTCTTGGTTCCTTCATTGTAAGTTAATTCACCATATATGTGTGGGTTTATTTCTGGGCTGTCTATTCTGTTCCATTAAATCATGTGTCCATTTTTATGCCAGTCCCTTGCTGTTTTGATCACTAGAGCTTTGTAATATAGGGAGAGTGATGCTTCTAACATTGTTCTCCTTTTTCAAGATTGCTTTGGCTATTTGGGGTCTTTTGATTTCATAAATCAAAAGTTTTACTTTTTATAGTGACAGTTTTACATTTTACTTTCCAGTTTGGATGCCTTTTATTTCTTTTTCTTGCCTAATTGTTCTGGCAAGGACTTTTTATATTATCTTGTATAAAAGTGGTGAGAGTGGACTCCTTGTCTTGTTCCTGATCTCAGAGTATGATCTTAGCTGTGGGCTTGTCATATGTGGCCTTTACTATGTTTAGGAATGTTTCTTGTGTATCTACTTGATAGAGAGTTTTTATCATAAATGGATGTTGAATTTTGTCAAATGCTTTTTCTGCATCTAATGAGGTAATCATACAACTTTTATCCTTCATTTTGTTACTGTGGTGTATCACATTGACTGATTTGCGGATGTTGAACCATCCCTGCATCCCTGGAATAAATCCCACTTGATTGTGGTGTATGGTCCTTTTAATGTATTTTTGAACTCTGTTTGCTAATATCTTGTTGAGGATTTTTGCATCTATGTTTATCAGAGAGATTTGCCTATAATTTTCTTTTCTTGTGGCATCCTTGTCTGGTTTTGGTATCAGGGTAATGCTGACCTCATAAAATGAGTTTGGAAAAGCTCCTTCCTCTTCTATTTTTTGGAAGAGTTTGAGAAGGATTGGTATTAATTCTTCTTTGAATGTTTGGTAGAATTCACCAGTGAGACCATTTAGTCTTGAACTTTTGTTTGTTGGGAGGTTTTTGATTTACTGATTCAATTTCATTACTAGTACTTGGTTTCTTCATGTTTTCTGTTTCATCATGATTCAGTCTCCATAGGTTGTATGTTTCTAGGAATTTATCCATTTTTCCTATCCAAATGCCAATTTGTTGGCACATGATTGTTCGTAGTAGTCTCAGGACCCTTTATATTTCTGTTTTATCAGTTGTAACATCTCCTCTTTCATTTCTGATTTTATTTGTGTCCTCTCTCTTTTTTTCTTGGTGAGTCTAGCTAAGATTTGTCAATTTTGTTTCTTTTCAGAGAACCAGCTCTTAGTTTCCTTGATCTTGTCTGTTTTCTTTTGTCTTTATTTCATTTACTTCTGCTCTAATCTTTGTTATTTCCTTCATTCTACTCACTTTGAGCTTCACTTGTTCTTCTTTTTCTAGTTCCTTGAGATGTAAAGATAGGTTGTGTCTTTGAGACTTTTCTTGTTCTTGAGGTAGGCACTTATTGCTATGAAATTCCTTCTTAGAACTGCTTTGGCTGCATCTCATAAAGTTTTCTTTGTTATATTTCCATTTTTGTTTGTGTCAGGCATTTTTTGATTTCTCTTTTGATTTCTCCTTTGACCCATTGGTTGTTCAATAGTATGTTTTTTTACCCTCCACACATTTATGAATTTTCAGTTTTCTTTGCACAGTTAATTTCTAGTTTTATATGTTTGTGGTCAGAACAGATGCTTCATATAATTTTCATTTCCTTAAATTGTTAAGACTTGTTTTGTGGCATAACATATTTATTCTGAACAATGTTCCATGTGCAGTTGAGAAGAATGTGTTTTCTGTTGCTTTTGGATAAAATGTTCTGTATATATCTATTAAGTCTATCTGGTCTAATGTGTTGTTTTAGGCCAATGTTTCCTTATTGATTTTCTGTCTGGATGATCTATTCATTGATGTAAGTAGGGTATTAAAGGACCCTACTATTATCATATTGCTGTCTATTTCTCTCTTTAGATCTGCTAATATTTGCTTTATATATTTAGGTGCTCCTATGTTGGGTACATAAATATTTACAAATGTTATATCCTCTTGTTGAGTTGATCCCTTTATCATTATGTAATGCCCATTTTTGTCTCTTATTACAGTCTTTGTTTTAAAGTATATTTGGTCTAATATAATTACAGCTACTATAGCTTTCTTTTAGTTTCCATTTGCATGGAATATCTTTTTCCATCCCTTGACTTTCAGTCTATGTGTATCTTTACTTCTAATGTGAGTCTCTTGTAGGCACCATATGGATGGGTCTTGTTTTTTATCCATTCAGCTACTCCACATCTCTTGTTTGGAGAATTTGGCCCACTTACTTTTGTTTTTAATGCTGTATTTTTTTTTTTGTTTTTGAAGATTGGCCCTGAGCTAACATCTGTTGCTGATCTTTTTTCTTCTTCTTCTTCCCAAAGCCCCCCAGTGCATAGTTGTATATTCCAGTTCTAGGTCCTTCTAGTTCTGCTATGTGGGGTACTGCCTCAGCATGGCTTGATGATCACTGCTAGGTCTGCACCCAGGATCTGAACTAGTGAAACCCTGGGCCACTGAAGCAGAGCGCACGAACCTAACCACTCGACCACAGGGCCAGCCCTGGATCATTTACTTTTAAAGTAATTATTGATAGTTATGTACTTACTGCCATTTTGTTCATTGTTTTCTGGCTGTTTTTTCTGATTCCTTTCTGTTCCTTTCTTTTCCTCTTGCTTTCTTCCTTTGTGGTTTGATGACTTTCTTTAGCGGTATGCTTATTTTCCTTTCTCTTTCTCTTTTGTGTATTTAGTATAGGTTTTTGCTTTGTGGTTATCATGAGGCTTTTAGCTATGTTTTGTGCAAGAAATAAGGAGCTTTATTTGGGACTAACAAGCCAGTAATTGTACTTACACTGGGTGAAAACAAGTGTTTGGGTTAAACACATTTATTTGTATAATTTCTATAAAACTGTATGGTTTTTAAACATTGGATTTAGATGTGCAAGAATATTAGTCCAGGTCATTTTGTTAGATGAACAAGTCCAAATTAGAATGGATAACGGCAACTGTCTTGATCTGACACAAGAGGAGGAGAGATGGTTGGAGTGGAGCAGACATTGGAAGGGGAGTCTGGATTCCAGTCACTATGTCATTGGCACAGGTCACGTGATGCCTCTGAGCCTCTGGTTCCTCACCTGTAAAGTAGGAATCCCATCTTCCCTCCTAACACACAACTAAATGAGGTCATGAAGGTGGAAATCTCATAAAAGCTGAAAGATACAATGAAAAAAATATATGATTTATTATATTTTGCATATTATATTTAACCCATAGGAAAATTGGCTTTTAAAATGGAAAGAACATTAGGTGTTTTTCAGATATGGTTAGCTGTCAAAGCTTTGTTTCAAACAAAATCTTATATGGGGCTCCAATATTCATCATAGATAATATGAAAGAGATAACATCCAATTGGTGTAAGGGAGGAAAGCCCAGGGTCCTACTTCCTGAGGCTTTCTGTTATCCTGTCAGACAGCTCATAAGCCAACTTAACTCATTCCTAAGACTCCACAAAGGGCAATTTAACTGCAGAAATCCAGGCCAGTGCTCACATTTTGCAGATAAGGAGTCTGAGGAGCAGAAACACTGAACAATAAATCTGTAGGGACTAGGGGAAATAGAAAGTCTGTGGTTTCACTGTTAGAAGTTCCTACCTTTAGGCACTTTGCTCATGCAGCGCCTTTTCATAAAGAGCTCTACAGACATGTCACTGTATTTGCTGGTTCACTGAAAGGTTACTGTCAGCATATGAACAGATGAGGAGAGTAACATGCTTGGTCAAAATACAGCATGCACACCATCAGCAGTGCACCTAAGGCCAGCTACGTTGGGTAGATTATTCATTCCCTACACAACTTTCAGACATTTGCCATGTGCCAATACTAAACATATTTTGTTCAATGATTTTCCTTTTTTGCTGAGGCAGATTTGCCCTGAGCTAACATCTATTCCAGTCTTCCTCTATTTTGTATATAGGATGCCTCCGCAGCATGCTGATGAGTGGTGTAGATCCACACCCAAGATCTGAACTTGTGAACCCGGGCTGCTGAAGCAGGGTGCACAGAACTTTAACCACTGGGCCACGGGGCTGGGCTCTGTTTTTATTTTAAACCAAATTTATTTGTATAAAATGTCAAGATGATGAAATTGCTAATTGTTTCTTCTGGAAATTTTTTGGGTAGTAGAGACAAAGCCCATAATTTCTATCTATTTTCACAGATAGTATTGTGTAATACTAGATATTAAGGCAGTCTCAATCATCATCTCTCTTTCTCTCCCTCAAACATGCACACACTGTCTCTCTTTCTCTCTTATACAGACATAGACACCCAAGGCAAAGAAAGAACTTTGCTCAAATGTGTAGAGTAAAGAATTTTCTCATATTATTCCATGCTCTTGCACATGAGTCCTAGACAGTTAACAAGTGGAAAGGGTTATCACAAACTAGAAAGGGTTTTCACACATCCACACAAGACATTTGTATGGTTTTATTTTTCATGTTAGTATATTTCAGTGTGAAAAGTGACTTGTATCCTAATAAATTAAATTAAAAGTATTCAAATATTTAGAATAATAAGAGCCAAATTAGGAACAAGTATTTTAAAATTATCTGTGCAACTGCTCAGCTTTCCTGACAGAATACAGTTGGTTCATTTTAGAATGTGGGAAAAGTTTATTTGAGTAAAACAAGAGGGGCCCTAAGGGAATGAAACTTAAATATGCCGGAAATAATACTTTAGGAAAAAAGGGAACATTTTTGACCCAGTGGGAAAAACTAGAATTAAATTTATGTTGCAAAAATATAAACAAAGGATCGAATCCAGTGTGGTTAACTAGGATGTAACTGTAGAAAAAGGAATTAGGAGAGGAACTTGAAAGCACAAACAATGTGGTAAAGGGAAGAATTTTGAATGCATATCATAAAAATAAGCAAACCTAAATGGAAAAGAATAATTAAGAAACAAATGAAAATAAACAGCATTAAAGTCAATTAAAATTTTGCCAATGATTGAAAATGAGTTTGACAATGTATGAGAGTCAGCAGTTCTATCTTTGGCAAACTTTCATGAAGAATTGGTTTATTCGTTGTAAGTGCAGCATTTTACTAATGAAAAACTCCATTTTGAATATTTTCTTTTGTTAATAATTGAATTAATGATAACTTTCTCCCTAATATTTGACCTAATTAAAGATCTCCTGTTCAGAAACCTGCTTCCAACTTCTTAGGCAGTCCCACCAAATAGATAAAATTAAGTAATAATATTTTTTGCATTTTCAAGTAACTTTATCTTGAAATTTGTCAAGTTGACTAATTCTTTCCTCTCTCTTTTTCTCTTTACTTTCTCCAGCATTCACTTTCTCTTTGTTTACAATGCTGAATCTCTCCTGGAATATTTGTCCCATCTTGTTTTCCTTTCTCTGTTCCGCCAAATCAAAATAGGGAAGCAGACCTAACTTGGCACACTTGATCGTGTAACACATTCAAGGATAATTGATTGATTTCTTTCGTACAGTAAAATGTCCCAGATGTCATTTCTGATTTAGACACATTTAAGACTCATCTTGAGCTAATAAAGAATTAATTTCTCATCCTAATAAACTAAGTTAATTGTGCACTAACTTGGGACCAGTTAAAATGTATTATATCATAGTTTTCTTTGGAAATGTTTCTCTAAATAAGTTTTTTGAGTTTACAATAGATTAGGAGAAATGCCTTTACTAAATCATTCTCAATTAACCAATATTTATTGAAACCCTACCTCTCAATTATAGCATTGTGAATGATACAAAGAAGAATCAGATACTTTATCAAGGGAGACAAATACGTGTTCTCACAACTCTATTGCAAAATAGACAATGATACATTTTATAAAATAGCCCTAGTTAAAGAGCTGTGAAAGGATCTTTGCTCCCTGTGCATGAATTTTTCTCACACCATGCTATCCTCATTGGTTGAGCCTTGTGTCCCCTGTATTGCTGATAGCTTCTCTTCACAAGGGTCCTTAGACAATGAAAAATTGACTGGCTTGGCAGTCTTCCAGTTTCTTTCTCCCAGGGGCATTAGTGGTCAAGGGGAAAATTAAAAATTCTACTTTGCCCCTTTTTCAGCCAGTGACCTCTGTTCTCTGGTAACAGAGCAATGCATAACCCTGAACTTCTATTTGGCTTTATTCCTTTATGTTATTCATGGGAAGCAATGTCCTACTTTTTCATAGTAAAACAAAAGCTCCTATCTCAAATGCTTTCTAACCACTGTACTTCTGGTATGCGAAGTTTCTTACGATTAACTGAATATAAAGTAGATGTGATTTGGAATCTCATCCATCACATATTGACTTTTTATTTTGTTTTGTTTTATGTAACAATGAGAACACCACATAGAGGAAGGATTCTAGCAGTGGAAATATTCTGGGATCATCTTTAATGGCCAGGACCAGGGTGAGGTGAGCGAGGAGATTGTCTTGGACATAAAATTCAGGGAAGTGCTGAAAAACTCAGTGATAAAGATAAATAATATATAGTGCAATATTTATAAAAATTAACTGAGAAAATACATAATGAACAAAATATCATGATTAAAATAAAGATAGATCAATAGATTATTGATTTTTCCTTTTGCTTCAAGCTATAGCTCAGCATAGCACTGGCATCATCTCTGAACCTTCAATGTCAGTGACCAATGTTGAATTGATCATTCATGAAAGATTCATTTGTTCAGTTAAAGACTTGTTCAGTTACTAAGTGGATAGATCTGAAGTGATATAGTTATTGAGAAAGTTAGTCAGTTTGACCCCAAATTTCTTTTGCCTTGAACTGATAAAATTGACAGATCATTCTAAAGACGTAGAATTTACCTTGCTTGCTCTTTTATGTCTTTCTCAACTTTACAGTTCTCCTTTTTACTTTTTTCCTCTGTGGTTTTATTTCTCATACAAATTATGTCTGACTTTTTGGGGAACTATTTTCATTATACATTGTAACAGATTTTTGATTACTTTCCTGGTAGAACTTTGCTGACTTATTTCCTCTCCAGAACTTTGTAAATTTGCTAAGAAGATATGAGAAGTGATAAATCAAAATTTTAAAGCCTTGATTATAAACCTAAATTTGAATTTCCTCTAGAAATGATTTACTAGCATTTCTGAAATTTAGTATTCTTTACTACAACATACAATGAATAACATTAATTTCTTTTTTTCCAAAATGAATGACTATAATTTAATAGTGAGAAAGAAATACTCCTAGTAGGGTATAATTACTGGCATTTATAATGCTAAGCACCCCAGTTCCATCCACTCCTCTTAACATTCTGAATAAACTCAAATCACCTAGCCCTGAAACTAGCTTCAAGTATCATAACACTTCAGATGGAGAGTAAGAACCTTACAAAAATAGAATCCTCATTCCTCCCTCCCATCTGCTGTGCTATTGTTGTCACACAGTTTACTTTTGCATATGCCATAAAACCAAAATACATCGCTACTATTTTTGCTTTAGATAAATAATTTTTAAAGTAATTAAAAATAATAAAAATGTCTATTATAATTACCTTTGTTTTAGCTGTTTCCAGACATCTTCATTCCTTTGTGTATACTTAGAGTTCTGTCTGGTGTTTATTTTGCTTTCTGCCTACAGAACTTAGTTTAAAATTTCTTGTAGAGTATTTCTGCTGGTAATAATTCTGTGATTTTATTTGTCTGGAAAATGCTTTATTTTCCCTCCATTCTGACAGGTATTTTCTATAGAATTCTGGGTTCAATTCTGTTTTGTTGTTTTCTTTCAGTACTTTAAGGATGTCACTCCATTGACTTCTGGTTTGCATAGTTTCTGACAAAAGATCTGCTGTGATTGCTATCCTTGTTCTTCTGTGAATTATGTATCACTGCAGTAGAGACCCACCCCAAAGGAGATTTCTCTAGGATTAACTCTTGACTCTTAGCGTGCTTGGATAGATTTGAATCCATTCAAAGATAAATAAATAAACAAACACATGGCATCAAATGTGGGACATGTGTAAATTTTTTGTCAAAAAGAAAAGAAATGAGATAAGATGTGCAAAAGATAAATGAGGAAAGAAGATATTTTAATAACATACCCCAATACAGAGAAAAATAATTGGGATAACAACTTCTTTGAACTTTAAAGGAAATTAAAGGAAATGCAGACAAAAAAAGAGATGGAAATGAAGTACACCACTGTTCTTAAATGCAGTAGGTCTTTCAAAGGTAATGTGAGTATAGCAGCCCCAGTACCTCAAATGGCTTCCAAATGCTTTCACCCTGTGCTACTTCAATTTAGGGAATTATGGAGGAATTTACCAACGCTTCCACTATACAAATTCTCTTAACATGCCAGTGCTCTCTCAGGAAGTAGAATTATATACTGATTCCTGTCACCTTTCATACAAATTCCACTATACCTGGCAGAAATTTTTTAACATATATATTTGGCACTATTCCCTAATTTTAAAACTAATAAAATGTCTACCCCAGTTTTCATTTTTCCTTGATCCTTTCAATCAGATTCTGGAAGAGGAATTTGTGAGCCTCTTTGCTGCTATGTTTTCTAGAAATGTGTATAACTGAGAAAAACAAAAATACCCAGAAAACTTTCTATTAAAAGCAAACTAACACCACCACTAGGAAAAAAGAAAGACTTTGATATCCTTTGTAAAGTTTAGAATCTATGATCATTAATCAAGATCAATTAATGTATCTGTTTGGCAGTTTGGGCTTTAATTTTTTAATTTGCATGTTTATTGAGATAGCACCTTAAATGTAAAAATTAGAAATTCTATGTTAATGAAAAGAAAAAAATAAAGTTGTCAGCAATCTCATCATTCAGGGCTAACCATTGTTGACTCATTAGTGTAGTGCCTTCAGAGTTTTTAAGAAACATGTTTGGAGGTGGGGCTGGTGGTGTAGTGGTTAAGTTCACGTGCTCTGTTTCAGCATCCCAGGTTTCTCAGGTTCGGATCCCGGGCAAGGACCAACATACCACTTGTCAACCATGCTGTGGTGGTGTCCCACATGCAAAATAGAGGAAGATTGGTACAGATGTTAGCTCAAGGCCAATCTCCCTCAAGCAAAAGGAGGAAGATTGGCACAGAAGTTAGCTCAGGGCCAATCTTCCTCACAAAAAATTAGTTTGTCACCCCCTTCCTCCCCAAATTAACAATACATTATGAATATTTTCCTAGATGCACTAAGTTTCTTAAGGATACCTCCACGTTATTTCACATTCACCATTGTGATGTTAGACATTTTCCAATTATTTGTTGCAGTTATATCTTGTTTTCATGATTCTGCTTTAAGCTATTTAAAATGAGATCTATTAAAATTTTCTCAATCCCCACATCAACTCTATAATGTTTTGTCGAAGTTATTTGTCAAATAAAGATCTGCTGGTTTGGATTGGAAGATAAGCAGTGATTTTTAAGATTCTTATTTAAAATAGGTCTTATTCACATGGACTTATCACATCTATATGAGGAATAAAACTTATCTTCTAGGATACCTGAATGTCCACAATTATAATCAACTCAGTTGTTTAAGAGTATTCCATCACCAGGAGCTCATATTAAATAAATAAAAAAAATTAATAAAATAAATAAAACAGAAGTTTCAGGTCAACACATGTACCCCTGTCTTAAGAACTGTATCTCCATATGACCTTTTGTAAAAGTGATACTAATCTGTAATCTCACAACAATTTATGAAATCAGTTGTCTTCCATAGCCTCACCAGTACTAGAGGTGAGAAAATCTATATCTGTTGTATAAGAGTAAACAGGGAATCTTATTGTTTTGTGTGTTTCTGATCACAAGTAAAAATGTGTATTTTATAATTATGAAGCACCCACTCAATTCTTGTGCTTTTTTTTAATTGAGGTATTTATTTACTTATTGACTGTTTTTTTTTTTAATAGATGAAGGGTAAAACTTTACATTTAAAAACACAAAAGTGTTTCCAGATTTCTGATTTCTTGTTTTGGTGTCATCCTAAGGAAGCCATTCTACACCCTACAATTGTAAAATTCATCAACTGAAATTTCTTTGCATTTTAATGTTCAATATATTTTATATCTTTAGTGCATAATAAATCCATGAGGAATTTACTCTGTGGAATGAATTTATAATGTGTAATGTCGGGATATGACTTTACTGTATTGCAGACTGGCTAATCTCAAGTGGATAGATTTTTTTTTACTGAATATTCCATTCTTTCCTCAATTATTTCAAATATAATTTTCACTACATACTAAATTCAGGCTCAGTATTCTGCCCTTGTTGTATAGCTACTCCTGCAATAATACCACACTTCTTTAATAAATATAGTTTTGTAATACACTTCTAATTGAAAACTATTTTTTATAAATGCAGATTCACATACAGTTATAAGAAATAATACAGAAAGATCTCATGTACGCTTTACTCAGTTTTCTCCAATGATAAGATCTTGCAAAACTATAGTCCATTATAACAGCTAGGATATGGAAATGTTTACAATCCATAAATCTTTTGAAGATTTCCTCAATTTTACTTGTCTTCCTTAGTGTATCTCTCTGGGTGTATTTAGTTCTATACAATGTTGTCACATGTAGCCATCACCATAGTCAAGATACAGAACAGGTCCATTACCACAAAGATCCTTCATGTTTCCCTTTTATGTCCATTCCTACCTCCCGCCTCCTTACCTCGCTCATATTCCTAACCTCTGTCAATCACTATTCTGTTCTCCATTCCCAAAATTCTGGTGAGGATACAGAGAAACTGGATCGTTCATTCATTGCTGGTGGGAATGTAAAATGGTAGAGTCACTCTCTAAAACATGCAGTTACCATATGATCTAGCAATTGCACACTTGGGCATTTTTCCCAGGTAAATGGAACTTATATTCACACAAAAACCTATACACACATGTTCATAAAAGCTTTATTCATGAAACTACTCAGTAATAAGAAAGAGTTATTGACACACTCAACAACCTGGATGAATCTTCAGGGAAATATGCTGAGTAAAAAAGCCAATCCTAAAATATTACATACTACGTGATTCCATTTATGTGATAATTTGAAATTATAAAATTTTAGAAGTAATGAGCTTTAATAACTTAGCGCATGACCCTTATCATATTTTTTCTAGAATTTTTCTGCCTAATCTCACATTTTTTTATTCCTACTTAAGTTACAAAATCTTTTTATCATATTTCCTAATTATTGAATTGTGATAGAGTTGAGTTACTACATTAAAATCGGGAATTTGACCCTGTGATACTAAATTTTGTCATGTAAGTCTTAATGAGTATGTCCAATCCACATGTTCTTTTACGTCGCTCAGTAGAATTCACAGATGGTGAATGGTGGTCTTGAATGATTCTTGTGAAATAGATTCTGAGTCACTTCATACAAATTTCCTTTTATTATTTCACTTGTTACTTCATATATATATGAAGGCTACTTACACTATTGAGTATCAAATATGCTAGATTTTTTTTTTCTGCTCATAATTGTTGAGTGCTAAGGTTTGCATATGGGTTGCATATACATTTTTGGAAGATTAGGTTTTTCTGGCTCTATTATTAAATAGTCCTTGAAATGTCATTTGCATGATGGATACTTTTCCTTTATACTTGAAATTATAAAATCCTTTGATTAAATGCTTTTTAATTCACATCTACAGATGCCAAATTGTCATAAAAGACTTTGATTGTTATTTGGGTTGAACTCCTCTTTGATCTCTTTCAGAGACATTGAAAAACACATCAAAGCTCTTTGGGAGTTTGGAGCACAGCTTTCGATGCAGGCACATCTAACTGGGTATCCCACTTCTGCCAGTGATCAAATATGCGACCTTGGTCAGAGACTTAACTTTCACTGTGTCTTAGCATCCTCGTCTATGAAGATGAAAGCATGCATCTTACAGTGTTGTCATACAGATTAAATATACATAAAATATTTGGCATACTGCCTGATACAGAGTTAGAGATCAACAAAGAGAACTGTGTGTTTGTGTGTGTGTATATACACTGGTGTATACATATATTGATAACATATCTATCATATAGGAAGACTCATTGTGATGAGCTGGAGTCTTGTTTTAGTGGAAGTCACGCAACGGATATACTGTATATCCAAAGGATAAAATATAGTAATGCTGCTTTTGTTTCAGGGAAGTTTTACTGTACACACAGGGCCATTGTAAAGTGCCATGGAGATGGTGCACAACCCAGCTCTTGGAGCACCATTCGCACAGACTACAATGAGATGTGCCCTTTTTATTTGTACAGTGCATAGTCAGCAGGGCCAGGATTAAAGTGGTGTGAGCAATGCAATTAAATATTAAATAAAATTTATTTAATATTGAATACATTAAAATATTAATATTTCAGTGCCATTTTTTAAAATGTCAAGTACACACATTTTTCCTTTTGCCTCAGACTCTGGGATGACTGCATGGCAATGTTACTGATCCCCTCTTTATTTCCCTTTTTTTGTATTTTGTTCATGATGAGTTTTTGCATTAATTTTTTATTTTTAGAAATATTTTTAAAATATTGCAGTAAAATATTATTTATCTTGATTACTGAGTTTTTTGGTGACCCCAAGATTTTGTGCCCAAGGAAAGTGCCCCTCTGGCCTCACCCTAGTCCCAACTATGACATCAGAAAAACTTTACAAGTAGATCTATATACACAACTATCATATGATGATAGTGTTGATAATCCTAAATGTGCTCCTCCTCCAGCCATTCCCCTCTCAATAAATGACACCACCAGGCACTCAGCTACTCCGGGCCAGAAACCTCAGAGGTATCTTTAAGTGATCTTTCTTTCTCTACACCTCACGTGTAACCCACATATAATGTTGATATGTGTAATTCACGTGTAAACTAATCCAGCTGGTTTTCTCTTCAAGATATATTCTACATCCACATCTTATCACTTCTCCAATGCCGCCTTAATCCAACTCTAGACTAACCGGTCTCCTTTCGCTCTTAACCCTCACCCTCCTAGTCACGATGAACCAAAGAAATTTTTATAAAATGTAACTCAGATCATGGCATTCCTTTCAAGATCTGGAGAGATATGATTTGTGGTTTGCTATGTGATTAGGGTTCACTGTTTATAAATTGGCTCTTAGAGTCTAGATTCCAAACAAACATAAAAATGTTTATATTTCAAATATCATAGCCCTCCAGTG
Organism: Equus przewalskii; assembly: GCF_037783145.1. Lineage (NCBI taxonomy): Eukaryota > Metazoa > Chordata > Mammalia > Perissodactyla > Equidae > Equus > Equus przewalskii. The sequence goes on along the minus strand of NC_091839.1, from coordinate 61,682,923 downwards.
ACTTCCCATTCCAATAGAACAAAATTGAACTTCCTTCCACACCCTCGATCGTTAGAGAACTGTACTCTATCCCACTTCTCCATCATCATCTCTGACCACTCTCAGCCCCCCACTCTGACCCAGCCACACTGGCCTACTTCTGTTCCTCTATCCTGAATTATTCTCCATCAGATCACTGATCACTTTTTGGCATTTTATTATTAGTTACCTCGTTATGTATTTGTTGCCTGATTTCCACAATTGAAAAAATTTGGAAGATACCTTATTTAAACTGTGTAAACTATGAAGATTACTAGAATGTAATCTTCACGAAGTAGTAATTGGTGCTTCCTCTATTCTTGGGCCTAAAACTCTGCCAGACACGTAGTAGAAGCTCAATAAATATTTGCTAAACACATGAATAAATATTAACAACGATAATTGGTTCAATAGAAATTAAGCAGCAGACTATGATCAGCCAAACATTTTCCCCAACATAATACAAAATAAAGCCTTAAAACCCTAATCCAGAGGTGCCTAACATTAATTGAAATAGACTTTAAGTTATTTATGTCTACCAGTTACAGCTAATCATGATTGAAAGCTTCCAGTAAATTATATAAATGCTGCGCTGCTTTTCTGCTAATAGCAGCAGGTTTTTCTCTTCAATGATCAATGGAGAAAATGGATATTTCTAAATTTTCACTGCTATTATCATTTCAATCAATTGAAATGCTTGGAAAAGATGTAGTATGATGATAAATTGTCAAGAAGGTTTTATAAATTTGACAAGCAACTTTTTATAGTTAACTTGCAAATTCACCTACCATCTCTGTAAGTCTCATTTTTACAAATAAGGAGTTAGAAATATGAAATGCGCTTTCTCATGTTTGTTCTTCTTAGAGTATTCAGACTTACAACTCATCCACCCAGAATATATGAACACAATCATAGGAAAAAATAATCGTTGCAGAAAAAGTTCTTAAATACAACTATACCATTGTAACACTAAGTTTAAGCAAGTAATGGAGTATTTGAACTTAAATAATTGAAAAAATTAGAATATATCCTTATTTAAACCATGTAAACTATGAGGATTGGGATACAGACATTTGAAATAATTAACACTAGATAAGTATTATGGAGTGTGTGTGTGTGTGTGTGTGTGTGTGTGTGTGTGTGAGACCCAGACTCTAAGAGGCAATTTGTTAAAAACGAACCCTAGGGGCCAGCCCTGTGGCCGCGTGGTTAAGTTTGTGCGCTCCACTTCAGCGGCCCAGGGTTTCGCCGGTTCAGATCCTAGGCAAGGATACGACGCTGCTAGTCAGGCCACGTTGAGGCAGTGTCCCTTATAGCACAACCAGCGGCACTCACAACTAGAATCTACAACTATGTGCTGAGGGGCTTTGGAGACAAGAAGAAGAAGAAGAAAAAAAGGCAACAGGTGTTAGCTCAGGTGCCAATCTTTTTTTTTTTTTTTTAAAGATCAGCACCTGAGCTAACAACTGTGGCCAATCTTTTTTCTTTTTTCTGCTTTATCTACCAAACAACCCCCTCCACCAAACAACCCCCTCCACCCCGTACATAGTTGTATATCTTTTTTTTTTTAAGATTTTATTTTTTTCTTTTTCTCCCCAAAGCCCCCCAGTACATAGTTGTATATTCTCCGTTGTGGGTCCTTCTAGTTGTGGCATGTGGGACGCTGCCTCAGCGTGGTTTGATGAGCAGTGCCATGTCCGCGCCCAGGACTGGAACCAACGAAACACTGGGCCGCCTGCAGCGGAGCGCGCGAACTTAACCACTCGGCCACGGGGCCAGCCCCCATAGTTGTATATCTTAGTTGCAGGTCCTTCTAGTTGTAGCATATGGGACACCGCCTCAACGTAGCCTGACGAGCGGTGCCATGTCGGCGCCCAGGATCCGAACCCTGGGCCACTGCAGCAGAGCGCACGAACTTAACCACTTGGCCACGGGGCCGGCCTCCCAATCTTTAAAAAAGAAAAAAAAATGAACCGTATAGTAGATCAAATCATGGCAGGCAGAAGTATTATTACAGCAATAAAAACCATATAAAGCAACTTGTTCCCAAAAGTTTCACTATTACTTCACTTGTATTTCCATTAATGGATATGGATATAGATACAGAGGATGATTCTTGAGATATTGCTATAGACAATAATTCCTGAAGTTTTATTATACTGTTAAAGAAATCCTAAGTCTATAAACTAGTTTTATTGACTTATAATTAAGTGCCCCATCTTCTGGACCATATGTAAATATAAGAATTAATGTAATTGTAATTTTTATGAAATACCTGGTGCCATCTCAGTTTATATCGATTGATAAGATATAAAATAATACAGCCATCACTTTAGACTCTGTACCCAGATGCAGCCATTGGGCTTAGAGATAAGAGGTTGATTAAAAATGTGATTAAGGTGTCAGTTAAATAATTGATCTCTCACTCCCATATAGATTTGTCGCTACATGAAATGTCAAACTGCCAGTTTTTTCCCCCTCACTTGAATTAATTCAACCCTTAGCATCATCCTTGAGTTCTCTTTCTCATCCCTCCGCCACTCGCCAAAGCCTACTGGTACCGTCTCTGAAATGTCCCCCTAAACCATCATGTTCCCCTTCCCACCACTGCTACTCCAGTCCAGGGGCTCATTGTTACATCCATGGACTCTGACACAATAATGAAATTTTAAACCATATTTGAGTGCTCTAACTCCTTGAAAATATACTTACACAACATAAGATGTCTCCACTTTAAAATTTATTTTTCTAAAAACATTTTTAAACAATTACATTGTGCTTTTTCTGTTTTCAACAGAATATTCCTATTTATGTAGTTTTTGTATGTTTATTAATGCTTTTATATTTTATCAAATTATTAGTCACAGTTCTTTAACAATAACAAACATCTTTGTATTTTAAATCATATGAATTTTGAATTTTGATGTTGAGATGCAGTGGTAAGTTTCAAAAGTTTTAGCTAAGTGAAAAAAATCAGATACACATTCCAATATATTCTCTTGGGTTTCAACATGAATGCCACTATTTTTTTATTACAAGGATGGCAAAGCATATAGAGACAGACTGCCCTCCTAGTGGTAACGGAAAAGTGGTGAATTGATGGGGATTTCAGACTCTGCCTGAAACTTCATTCCTACAAAGGACTCAGGAAGACATTTATTCCTGATAGGCGGTGGTGTTCAATGGCTGCTTCCAAATTTCCCTCCCTTTTTTCCTTTTCTTCCTCCTGTATTTTTCCCCTGGGAATTACACACTGTCAAGAAGGCTTCTCTTTGCCATTTCTCCCCCTGGCCTCACATTCCAAGTCATCACGGGAAGAAGAAAGAAAAACTTCTACCACCAAAATTGCTCCCTCGAAATTGTAGGTAACATGTATTCTACTTTGGCTGTAAGCCAATCACAGTATTCAATATATGAAGTTTTTTTAAATGCAAAAAATGGTGTTTTACCTTTAAAATATACATCTTATTTAGTAATGAAAAAAGAGTATATGCCAATGGATTGTTAATCCAAACTAGAATTAAATCTAATAGATAATCTTACAGGTTTTAAATTTCTCAGAACAGTAAAAATTTGAATAATTTTTGGTTAAGCCATTAAAAGGTAACTCAGTGTCAGTTACCACATTTGGTCTAGGCTAGACCATGAGGAAACTAGTAAAAGCAGATGACCCTCAGGGAGGCAAAACGAATGAACAACAAGAAACCCCTCTAATTCTCAGTTGAGTATAATACTCGATTTTACCTTGCATTCTATCTCCCAGTTCATAGCCATTGTAAATATCAAAACTCAGTTCCAAAAACTCCCAAAGTCTGTAGACATGAACCTGAAAAAATGGCGTAGTGTTGAATAATTTTATACAAGGAAACATTTCTGAAATTCACCGGGGGCACAACATCAGGCGTTTGCAGTGCTGCGGCAGACTTTTATGTTACTATTGAAAAATGCAGAGGACAGTGAGAAGAATTCCAATTTTTCTCTCTATAGATTAACAACCAGAGTTTATCATTAGATTTCCCAGAGTCACATCAGTTCAAGGACTCCCTAAGAATACGAAGTCCATGGAGTGTGGGGGGAATGTTTCGGCTATTCAGCACCATCTTCATGGAAGAGTAACAGTAACATAACCCATGGCTCCCTGTCAAAGATCCATATGTTTAATCTCTACGGATCCAAGGAAAAAAAAATCTTAATACATTTCTTAAGGAATTGGCTTCATCTTTGCTCAGGTTTTCTGTGAAATCATTGGAATTCTCACAGTGGATTTTTACACTTTTCTTAGAATTGGATGTTTTGACACAATGTCTATAGACTACCTAGGGTTTTGCTCATTTTATAAGCATTTCACAATACCTAGAAAGCAAGATATATTATTTTAAAGAAATACATTTCACAAAAATGAAGAGCACCTCTCAAGGTATGTATTTAGCATCTTACGTAATTAGCATCAATTGCATTAATGGTTTCACGTTTACTTTTTTTGTTTTATATATAGTCACCACTTTAGTTCAGAAATATTGCTACCAGTACTATGGTGTATTCTTTTGCTTACTTTTGGAATAATACTTTAATTTAAAAATCATGCACATGTATATATGTACATAATTGAAAAAATTCTGAAAGATCTAGTGTTGTGGTCTTTTTAGGGGTTATTTCTGAATGGTTAGGATTGAGTAGTTTATTTTTGGGCTTTTTAATTTATGCATATCTAAATTGTTTGAAATTTTAACAAAGGGCATGCATTATACTTATAAATGAATTAAAACCATTTCTTATCCAAAGCAAATTCTAAAAAGAGTCATAAAGTCTACCCATAGCATTCATTTAACATGTCAGGCCTCTTTGGAAGTTATCCTTGGAAGTTTATGAAATCATAATCAGTTTATATTTAAAGACAATGTTTTAAAAATATAATCTTGTAGGAAATTTGAAAATGATAGAGCTATCATGCTTTCTAGTAGAAATGTTATGTGTCACAAACATAACTTAAATTTTCTGGTAGTCATCTTAAATAGTACAAATAAACAGGTGAACTTAATTTTTAAAATGTATTCTGTTTAACCCAATATATCCAAATTAGTGTCATTTTAATGTGTAATTAATATAAAATTTTTAATGAAAGATTTTACACTCTTTTCTCTGTACTAAGCCTTCAAAATGTAGTACATATTTCATACTTGAGAGATGTCCTAATACAGATAATCCAGATATCAAATGCTTAACAGCCACGTATGGCCAGTGGCTACCCTGCTGGACAACAGAGAACTAAGAGACAGAGAATTAAGTTTTTATGACACTTACTTGCAGACTCCCAGCAGAAACTCTCAGGTAGAGTGTCGTTTACCTGAAGATTTAAGAGTATGTTTTTTTAAGTTTCACAGGCGGGATTTTCAAAATTATAACTTACTTTTTAAAATTAAGAAAAAAAATCTAGGGGCTAGCCCAGTGGCACAGTGGTTAAGTGGGCACATTCCACTTCAGTGGCCCGGGGTTTGCCAGTTCAGATCCCGCATGCGGACATGGCATTGCTTGGCAAGCCATGCTGTGGTAAGCGTCCCACATATAAAGTAGAGGAAGATGGGCACAGATGTTAGCTTGGGGCCAGCCTTCCTCAGCGAAAGAAAAAGAGGAGAATTGGCAGCAGATGTTAGCTCAGGGCTAATCTTCCTCAAAAAAAAATCGAGCCATGGCTATAGTGTTTTAATTGGCAATCAAATTTGACATAAAATAAAATTCTTATTTAGAAAGACATTATTAAGGAAAAGTTGCTTCCAAAAAATACTGGACTAGATAATTTGAGAGACTTTCCTATGACAATATGACTATAAACTAGACAAATTATGAGAAATATTCTTTTTAATGCACTGCTGAAAATTATGAAGGACAGTCTTCAAGGCAAGCAGAGAGTAAACATGAAATTACAGCCATACTGGGGATAGGGGGTATGCCAGCTCAGTGCCAGAGACCCAACTAACCTTGGCACTACCTCAGATTAGGAAGTGTAATCCTGAGATTTATCCTTAAGCCAAGACTCTCAAAGTACATCAGTGTGGTCCTGGTTCAGGAATATCCCTTGGCTCCCAACAAAAGCAAACTCAATTTCTCTTTGGAAAAAACATCCTCCATTTAGGTTCTCAGGGCACCCATAAGGCAAGTGCAACCAAACATGAGCTCACAATGAAAAAATAAAAGGCCAACTAAACAACATGATTTCATTACAGCTTCAAGGACAAATAATTAATTTGAGCCCCAGGCACTTCAGATATTGGAATTATGAGATATATTATATACATAGGAAAGAGTTTTAAGAAGATGCATTCTTAAAAAAATCACCAAGAAATGAGAAAATATCAAAACAAGGGGCAGAAGAAAAAGGACCGAATCGAATTTTTTAAATGAAAATTATGTAATTATTGTAATTCAAAATCTAATGGAAATTTCAAACAGCAGAGAGCAATGCACTGGAAGATGTATCTGAAGAAATTATCATATGTGTCACATAGAGAAACAAGGAGGAACATATTGTGACACAGGTCATTAGTTCTTCATACTATGTTAATAGTATCTGGCACATAGTAGAAACTGATTAAATATTTATTTAATCACTTACAAAATAAAACTAAGAGTTTTATTATTATTATTAAATTATTATTAAAGTGTGTTCTCAGCCATCTGGATTTTTTCCCGATGATATCCAACAACTGCATCCTTGGAAACATTTGATTAATGAAATATTTCCTTAACATTAGAACATTTTCTATTGTATAAACACCACCCCAGGATTTCTATACTAAAACAAAACAAAATATTTTTATATAAACATTTGCAAAAATACCCGGAATTAAGCAAGAACTATTTTCATGCCCAACGAAGTAAAGAAAATGCGCATATGGCCATTCACTGTCATAAGGGAGGCTTCAGCTCTTATTATTGCAAATACAACCAGAAGGGGGAAAAGAAACTTTTTCTTTTGAATTCAGACCTCTGCCTTTAAAGTAAATGACAGAGTCGGAATCTTAATCTGCTGGTAAATTTTATTGTAGTTCATATTTAAACAAAATTGGACAATTTCTCAACATTGGCAATTTAGTACTAGAGGAAAGAAAAACATGAAATGTAAAAGCTCCAGTCACAATCTTTTGTGTTGCATTGTTACTTATGAAAACGATTGACAATACAAAGGCCCAGCCTGGCATCCTGCGCTTGCCTGTGTTTTTGTGTTTTTTATCGTTGCTATTCAAATAGCGCATATTTGCAAGACGATACGATCATTCCTCAGTTCAGTACTTGCAGTAATATATAATCAACTACACAGTTTTTAGATCCCTAATGTTCAGTTGGTTTACCAAAGGCCTTGGTGGAGCTAGAATTAAACCCATTTGGGAGAGGCAAGAAAGAGAGAAATGACACGCAAAGAACTCCTGAAAAAAATCCAGCTCTGGAGTTCAGCTTTTGCTTTGAAGCGAAGGTCATCCAAAGTTAGCGACACTGAAATCCTGTGGTAGTGACCTGAGAGCCCCATGCTCTGGCCTTGTGGTGAGTGTGAGCACGTTATGACACTGCACATCCTGAAGCGTGAAAAGCCCCAGCAATGGAAACCAGGACATTTGCATGTCGAATGCAGATTCCATTGTCTAAGTGAAGGCCACTCTTGCTTTCCTTCAACCCTTGTACCAATCAGTCCTGCCAACTGTTGGCATGCTCTCCATTATGTTAGTGTTGGCTGGGGACGGGCTGTTGCAAAGAGATTTTCTTTCAGCTTACACTCTGGGGAACCGTGGGAGTGCACCAGCTTGACAGTTAAACAACCCTGCCTTCTCTTTCCAAGAAACAAAAGAATGATCTGTGAGCTGTTGAGATATACGTGACAGTGAATCAGGGTATGTAGCCTGGACCGCAACTCATAAAGTTCAGTTCTCAAGTGAGGGAGAGGGCCAAGCAAATCAGGACAGGAGAAGAGAACAAAGTCAAGGGCTTAGTATTTGAGTGTGCTATGCCACAGTTATTCCTTTGTGGACCAACGGGTCCTCATTGATTGTTTCAAATAGACCTCCTCCCTAGACTCATCATGTTGTATTCAAGTCCACTTCTCCGACCTGTTGGGAGTGGGAGGATTGTACTTTAAAAAGCTAGAAAGCAACAGGTTTGGGCAATAGTATGTTATGATTTCTATTGCCTACCATATTAGCTCAAGTCCACAGCTCTGCTCCACAGCATCAAAAAAAAATAGGGCCTCTGGTTAACTTAACTGGTTGTAACACAGATTCAGATATATTAGGAAATCTCGTTCTTCAAAATCTAACAACTAAATGCAGAAAGGTGCTCCTGTAGCCCCCGTGAGAATCTTCCTCTATTCCAAGGAGATGGAATTCATGTGATTTTTTTCTCCGAGGTGTGAGTTTGATCTGGTCTGCCAGGAGGAACGTAAGTAAGTCTCAGTAGGTCTAAGCATAACTAGTGCTAATGATGAGTTTGGTGGCATCACGTCAGCCCTGAAGTCATTACAATGTTTCATTGGTTCACCCTTGATGCCTTGTCTCCTGTTCCCACAACCCAAGAAAGCACAGCACCTAAAGCAGAGTTTCACAGCTTACCCAGGAAATAACTATTCTCAACTGAAAAGATTTTGTTAAAAGGAAAAGAAAAAATAAAAACTTGTTTTTAAGGTTTTGTATATAACATTTTCACTTTCTCTGATTACAAAATTGAAAGTCAATAAAGAACTTAGAAATGCATTAAAATTGTCACATGCAAAATAATTTAAAAGCATGAAAATCAAGGAGTGAGGGTAGGCATATTGACTTAAAGGATGTTCAGGACGGCTTCTAGGGTTCTGGTAATGTTGTGTTTCTTTATTTGTGTCCCGTTTATCCAGGTTGTCTCACTTTATATTTAATATTAATTGAGTTGCACACATTTTTGCACTATTCTGTACATATAGTATACTTTAATGAAATTATTTAAAAAAGACTCAAACTCCTTAAATACGCTTTTCTCCTCCCAAAAATCACTCATCAGGATTTCCATTATGACCATCATGGTATAGGCTCAATGTCTTCTTCCTTGTACTTCTGGAATACATACTAAAAAATAGGAAACAAAAACAGGCAAATAAAAATAATACCACAAACTCTCTTTTTAGCCAAACTATGAGATTGGCAGCTTGAGAACTGTCAAAAATTACATCTAAGAAAACTCAAGCAAAAATATATTGGAAGTTGAGGTGTTCACACTGAAGTACAAGTTATATCCCCTTTTTTCAAGAACCTTCATAAGATCTAGACTCAGCAGGGCTGATTTCTGGCTGAGAAGGTGCAGGATGAAATGAAAGAGTAGTGGAAGGTCCTCAGGGCACCCAGGGGGAGCAAAATTTAAAAAGTACCTTGGCGCTTCCTAAATAGAAGGGGCTTCCCCGGTGATGCAGGACCAATGTTTCCTGTTGACACCAGCTAGTTTGAAATCTGGGGTTAATCATCAGAAGCCGTATTGGCCTGGTGTGGTTCAAAGAAGCAATCAAGGCAAGATTACACTCAGTTTCACTAGACTGGAAACTCCCTAGTTCAGGAACATCCACCTCATGGAATTATGATTAATAAAAATATCACTGGCTACAGCAGTAATACAATGATATGAAAAGAAACATAGTGGAAAAGAAGAGCAATGCTTGTATCAGCTAAAAAACACTTTCCGGAAGATACTGATGCCGCAAATCAGAGGAAAATTGTTACCAAATATTCTACCATAAATTACAAAATAATTTAACACAGCAATCATGTCTCTAATGTAAGAGCAGGAAGTGCAAATATAAGAAGTCAGAGAAAAGCTGATAAGACATAGAGTATAGAATGTAAGCTGGCAGAATTAAGGACCATGGAAGAAGGAATCAAACTGCCACAGAAATAAAGATAAAATTGAAAAAAAAAATAGGAGAATGGACAATACAGAAAAGAAAGACGCATAGAACATAGAAATAAGAAAAGAAACCAAAATAAAATGAAAATAAGGAAAGAATTAAAAAGAATTGGTATAAAAATGGTAGCTATCGAAGACAAGCAAAAGAGATACAACACACTTTTCTTTAAAGTTCCCAAAGAAGAAAAGTGAAAGAAATAAAAATTTTAAAGTACACTTCAAAAAAATCTTGAATCTATTTATAAGAATGCACCCTGTACCATATATTGCAAATTTTAGCCCCAAAAATCAATACTGAGGCACAAACTTGTAAATATATTGGACATTAAAAGTAGAGAACAAATCCGTTGGACAGGCAGGCAAAAAGATCAAGCATTTATGTGATGAGAAAAATGGGGCTGTCCGTGGATTTTGTCACAGTGACATTCACTGAAGGAAAACAGTGAAGCAACACCCACAAGATGCTCCCAGGAAGGAGGGGTGAGATTTCTATCCAGTCAAAGGCTCATTGTGGTATGAAGACTGCAGACAGACAGTTTTGAATATGCACATCTGAGGAAACATTATTCCTATGAACCCTATGGAAGACACTTCTAGAGAATGAACTTCAGCCAACCAAAGGGTTACTGGAAATGCTATTGCAGAAAAATTGGTCTCAGATTTGATTTCTGACACAGAAAAACCTAACATATTTCTCTATACTGGAGACTCACTTAAAAAGAGAGAGAGAGATTCAGGAATGTTAAAAACATTTTTAAAAAAGATGAGTAAATGGGGGCCAGCCCCATGGCCTAGCGGTTAAGTTCTACACACTCTGCTTCCACAGCCCAAGTTCAGTTCCTGGGTGCGGACCTACACCACTCATCGGCAGCCATGCTGTGGCAGCAACCCAGATACAAAAAAAAGAATAATAGGGGGAGATTGGCATAGATGTTAGCTCAGGGTGAATCTTCCTCAGCAGAAAAAAAAAAAGAAAGAAAAGAAAAAAGATGAGTAAATGTATACCAACAAATACAAGTATACAAACAGAGAGAAAAATATAGGAGTTGCAATCTTAATATCAAGCCAAGGTCACTTCATAATGATAAGGGGAACAACCCACATTGAAGATATACAGTTATGTATATTTGTGTACCAAATATAAAATTTGTGCACCATTAGACAGACGTTACAGGAGATGCAAGGAGAAATAGAAACAGTCTAGCAGAAGAAAACGTTAATTCACTGCTCTCAGTCCATCAGTTTGAGTAGACGCTCATAAAGACATCATAGACATTTAAAATATTTAATGAAGTAACCATCTATCTACTATCTTTATCTCTCTCTCTGCCCGTTTACCTGCCTGTCTATCTATACATCTCACCAACTCTTTACTGAGAAAAGAGAAAACTCTCTACAGTGAAAATGGAAGACATAGATCACCTTTAAAACATTCACAAAAACCACCTACATGTTAGGCCATAAAAATAATCGATCAATTCAAATTTCAAAAAAATATACAAATATATGCAAATCCAAATAAACAATATACATACAATTTGTATAAGGCCCTGGGTGAACTACAGCCTCACTCTTCCCCAGTACCCTCTGCCCGCCTCTCTAATCTCCCCAGCCTGCCCCACACCCCCATCTCTGTCCCTGAGTGCAGAAAGCATGTTCTGCCTCAGGGCTTATGTCTTATTCTTTTCTTTTCCTGGAATGTCCTACCCCAGATAACCATGTGACTTGTTTCAACTTTTCATTATGATTTTTACAAATGTCATTTCAGTGAAGCCTTTCTTGGCCTTTCTATGGCAAATTTCAAAATTTCAAATCATGCCTTGACACTTTCTACTCTCCTCTTTGTTACCTTTCCTTTAACATTTCCTTTTATCTACTATACTTATACTTAGGTGCTAACACACTTATATGATACTCTTGATTATTGTCTGTCTCCACCACCATGACAGAAAGTTCAAGAAGTCAGGGATTGCTGTCTGCTCTGCCCACTTTTGTATCCCTGGTTCCTAGAACAGTGTCTGGAATCTAGTCTGTGCTTGATGAGCGTGAAATGGATTTTTGAAAGTAATGATTGATTAAAGATTACATTTAAAGTATCAAGAAAAAAGACAAAAACCTAGGAATAAACCAAATAAGAAATGACAAGATCTATAGTAGAAAGACACAGATGGGGCTGACCCAGTGGCATAGTGGTAAAGTTTGCATCTTTCACTTTGGGGGCCCAGGGTTTGCACGTTTGGATCCCGGGCATAGACCTACACAGTACTCATCAAGCCATGCTGTGGCAGCATCCCACGTACAAAGTAGAGGAAGATGGGCACAGATGTTAGCTCAGGGCCAATCTTCCTCAAAAAAAAAAAAAATCTAAAGCATCATATATTTAGTGAGTGAGGTTCTGTACAGATTTTATTTGCCATTTAATTCTCCTTATGAATTGTTAAATCTTTTGAATTTTTCTTCGTGATTTTTGTACTTTATTTAAGAAGTTTCCTTCCAAATTTATTATCTTTCTTCTAACATTTTGAGGTTTCCTTTTTTATATAGGGCAATTCATTCCATCTGGAATATATTTTAGCATTAAGTACAAAAAGAAGATATATAATTTTCTTCTCCAAAAGTCTTGCCAATTTCCTTGACACTATCAGTTCACTTGACAGTATCAGTTCACATGTTGATGTATGTGCTTCCTTTGTATATGTACATTTCATTTTCATCCATTTATGTGTAATAAGCACACAGATAGCTGTATCTATCATGTATACATATTTATATGAGATTCTGTCTCTCTCACTGTCTCTTTCTCCACAGGATTCAGAGGAGGGTTTTGTTTTCCTTTTTCTTTTGGACACATTTGCTTCTTTGAGTCCACCATCACACTTTTTTTATGTACTGTAAAGTTTTATAATATTTTTAATATTTGTTTATTTTTGGTTAGTCTACCTTTTATAAACTTTTGACTAATCTATTTATTATTCAATTTAAAATATAAAATCATTTTATTAACAAAAAACAATACACTGGTATTTTTTTTGCTATGGAAGATTTGCCTTGAGCTAATATCCATGCCAATCTTCCTCTATTTTGTCACTGTGTGGGCCACCAGCACAGCATGGCCACTAACAGAGTGGTGTAGGTCTGTGCCTGGGAACCGAACCCAGGCCACCAAAGTGGAGCATGCTGAACTTAACCACTAGACAACTGGGGCTGGCTCTATCCATTGGTATTTTGATGTGGGATTTTCATAAACCTGAGGATGAGGTTGAGTAGTTGATGCCTTTCTGATGTCAATCTTACAACCTAGAAGCAGAGCACGTCTCTTTGTTCATTTGAATCTTCTTTACCACTCTCAGAAAGCTATCTGTACTTTTAGTATAGGTCCTATATATGTCTTATTAAGTTGATTCTTAGGTGTTTTATATTTTTGCTGCTAATGTGAACTTGTGGTGTCTTTGTTTTAAATATATCTTTTAATTATAATTTTGGCACCAGGGTTTAAAAATATTTTATCTTATATCAAAATTATCAACTATGGTTTAACAATTCCTTTTTTCTACTTTACAACTGTTATTTTTCAAATTTTTGATTCCTATTTTATTTTAATGACCAAAACTTTCTGAAAAAATACTTAAATGATTAATATGACTTTTCTGACATCGTCCCAGAGGTTACTGGAAATTTTGATGTTTCTGTGTAGCTTGAGAGATATTTTATATCAATGATAGTATTATAATCCCGTTCCTAACTTGATCATTTTCTTAAGATTAGAATTAGAGTTTAACTTTTATCTGCTAGCTTTTCTATCATCTATTGATATGGCATGTGGTTTTCTTAATTGACTGATTGATATTATAGTTTATGATATTAAATCATCTTGGCATTCTTGTATAAACATACTTGAAGATGATGCTTTTTTAAAACCATTAATTTTAATTAAATATTTATCCAATTAAATATATATTTAATTCAATATTTAATCAATCAATATTTATTAATACTTATTTGAGATTTCACATATATGGCCTTAAGTGAAACGATTCTATATTGTTATTATTGTATGACATCCTGGTGTAAAAGTTTTTCTAGTTTCATGTTATAGAGAATCTTTTCATTCTAAATATAATAGACAGTGGTTTATACATTTAAAGATTGAGAACAGAACTATCACAGAAAATGGTCTATCATCTCATCTCTAAGTGAAGACCATTTGATATTAGCTGTCCTTTTCTTAAACATCTTATTTTAGTATATCATTGCTAGTTGAAAATGCTATGATTATTAGTTTTATGTTTATCCAATATTTAGTAACAATGAAACCTGCAAGAATTCCTTTAGAGTTCTACTCAGGTCCTTACAGATCCATGGGACTTCAGGGAAATCACTTTATCACTTAATGAATACACGTAACAAATGTCTTTCCCTGATAAAGAATGCTTAACTATGAAAAGAATGCAAAAAAAAATATTTCAAGACTAGATTTTGGCACTCAGGCCAAGTGATAAATAGAAATAAGGTTGAGGGTTTATTGCATGTCTTTCTGAATTAAAAAAAAATATGTGTGTAAATATGAAGAAGAAGTAAAAACTTCAGCTCCTCACCTTCCCTTTTTTACTGTCTATTTGAAAGTTGTGTTTAGTCATTTATTTACACACATCTGATCAATGTTTGGTGAGAAATGGCTATGGTGGTGGAAGGTCTGATAAATTATCTAAAATAGAGCAAACAGTAGTTGTTTGCCGAAATGTGCATTTACAGTGATTGTTCTGCGAAAGCTGCCAGATGGAGCATTTTGCTTAGTAAGTTTGAAGAAAGTGACTTTTGTGTATGTATCAACAAGCAAAAAAAGGGGGACTTCTAAAATAATGAAGGACAGAAAGGTAGAATCTTTATTTGACTATTTCAGGTGTTGAAAAAGTGATCTCTCTGGGGCCAGCCTGGTGGTGTAGTGGATAAGTCGCACACTCCACTTTGGTGGCCTGTGGTTCACGCGTTCAGATGCCGGTCATGGACCTACACACTGCTCATCAAGCCATGCTGTGGTGGTGTCCCATATACAAAGTAGAGGAAGATTGGCATGGATGTTAGCTCAGGGACCATCTTCCTCAAGCAAAAAGAGGAAGAATGGCAACAGATAGGAACAACAAAAAGAAAACAAAAGAAAAAAACAAGAGAGCTCTCTAGTAGACTATCTTTATGCTTTAAATAAGATTTCAGTTTTTCACACCAAGTGGAACACTGAAAAAAAAGAGATATCTTTGCCCCTTCCCCCCCCGCCCCATTAAGTATTTCAACTTATAAGATGTGGACAGTTTTAGGATAGAATAAACAATTTTTTTTCACCTCTGAAATCACTTGGCTTTTCAGCTGAAATAACTTATACATGTGCCAGTGAATGAGTTTTCTCTTCCTTTATAATAAATGCCTCAAAATGTACTGACTTAAAACAATGACAACTTCAGTTGCTCGTGATTTTCTGATCAGCAATTTGGGTGGAGTTCAGCTGAGCGGTTCTTGTCTTGGTCTCATTTGGGTTCACTTCTGTAGCCACAGTCCTCTGGTGGCTCAACTGGGACAGAGTGGTGTAAGGTGGCCTCACATGTTCACATCGCGCGGTTGAGGATATGTGTCAGCCAGGCTATGGTAACTCCGAGAGTGAGCCTGAACTTCTTTATATGGTGACTTCAGCATTCCAAAAGGCAAAGAGAGGAAACTGCAAGGTCTGTTAGGGCCTGGAAGTTGACAAGGCAATTTCTGCCACATTCTATTTGTCAAAGCAAGCCACAAGGTCAATCCAGACTTAAAACCAGGGGACAGTAGACTCTACCTTTTGGTAAAAACAACAGCCAAATTACACGGAAGAGAGCATGAGTACAGGGGTAGGAAAGATTATCATGGATCTATGCCAACAATTTACCATAGTTAATATTATGGGACTACTAATAAGAGAAAGTTCCAAAAGTATGTGAAGTTTTAACTATAAAATAAATTATGTGAATGAGGTAACAAGTATATTTATTATGTCATTTAACCAATCAAGTAAACTTCAAAATAAATAAATTTGGTGAATCATTTTTCCCTGAATTTAGAATGTTAACTAAACCCTTTTCAAACACTTGCCATTTGTGTGTGTGTGTGTGTGTATGGTGTGTGTGTGTGTGTGTGTGTGTGTGTGTGTGTATGTGTGTGGTTTGTGATTTGTGATTTGGTTTAAAACCTGCCATGAAGTGAAACAACATAAACCTGAAGTTTGGAGTTGGTTTTAAAATCCACTTGAATTTTGAGGTGGAGGGTGGGAGGGGAAGCAGTCTGCCTCCATGGGGTTACCATCAGCAAGTGCTTTATTTCTTTACCTGATAGCAATAAGTAAATTGGCTGAATAGTCTTTACAGGCAATTGCTTTTCTTGCTGATACTATTTCACTTCAGTGTAGAATTCTGTAAAACTAAAGTGCACTTCTCTTTAACAATTAGATTATGCATTGATCCAACGCCACTTGAGTTAAAAACAACTCCTTAAAATAAGTTAAGATGTTAGGTGTTAGTACCTAAATGCTTAGTTCATCCTGGCCAATAAAAATTATTTAAAGATATGTAAATAGTGGCAGAATTGTCTTTTAGAATAATCGAGAACAGGAAGTAAGCCTGTTCCATGTTAAGCTAGTCTTTATACATCTTTGTTTTTCTTGCATAGACAATATATAGTCTATCTATTTTACCTAATCCCATTGCTTTATGGATGAAGAAACTGATACTCAGTAAAGGTAAAAGAACTTACTCAAGACCGCTTAGTTGGTAAGAGAAGGGGGGCTGAAAACCCAGATCCTCTAACTACCAGAGCCCTGCTTTTTCGTTCATTTGTTTTGCTCAATTATTCACAACCTGCGTTGAATGAATTAATACTTACCTGACAGCCCAACTCTTCCCTCTTCAACTAGGCATTTGGCCAATTCCAAAATGGCCCTTCCATTTTTGTTTGGTGAATATAGACCGGACACTTGGGTATCAATGACAGCTTAAAGAACTCTCTTCCTTGATAACATTTTAACAATATTATAAAAATTAATTTGGGCCTGGCTTGGTGGCACAGTGATTAAGTTTGTGCACTCCACTTCAGCAGCCTGGGGTTCACGGTTCGGATCCCAGATGTGGACCTCCACACTGCTCATTAAGCCAGGCTGTGGTGTCATCCCACATACAAAACAGAGGTTAGCTCAGGGACAATCTTCCTCAAGCAAAAAGAGGAAGATTGGCTACAGATGTTAGCTCAGCATCAATCTTCCTTAACAACAACAAAAATATTTATTTACTCTCAAAATATAAGCACAGTGAGCCCCCGATATTAAACATTGTTTCATTACAGTGAAATGTTTAATTCAAGTAAATTAATTCTACGGTATATTAGACATTGGTTTGTTAAAATAAAATGTTTCATTCAATTCAAATAGCTAGTTTCAATATCTTCATTACTGGTCATTTATATTTTAGACTTGGAAAAGATGAGGTTTTAAAATATTATTTGGGACTCTATGGAAAATAATTTTCACATAAGTCATGTTAAGTAAACAACTCATTTACAAGTTTGCCCTGATTGTAGTTTGCATAATCAAATGTTTGATTTAATAGTCATTATAGAAAAGTATTTTCCATAGAGCATATATGTATAATGGTGAACTATATCAAATTGCCATTTTGTAGCAATATGGGCAATTTTACAGGGTTTAACCTAATGTACATGTTGATTGTATATTATTCTCCATGATTTGAATGAGCTGTATATATATGTGCATTTCTAGTTCAAATTTTCTTCAATCTGTATAAATCATTAATTCAACAAATACAAACTGAAATAAATTAAAGAGAGCTTTTAAAATTGTAAATTGCTACACATTTGTCTTTTTTTTTTTTTTTGAGGAAGAAAGATTGGCCCTGAGCTAACATCTGTGCCCATCTTCCTTTATTTTCTGTGTGGGACGCCGGCCACAGAATGGCCTGATGAGCAGTGCATAGGTCTGCACCTGGGATCCAAACCTGCAAACCCCAGGCTGCAAAGTGGAGTGAGCAAATCTAACCGCTACACCGCTGGACAGGTCCCTATACGTTTGTGTTTTTGACAGAACATTTAATTTTCAAGTGATAAGAAAACTCATTCTAAAAACAATACATAACACTCACTGAGCTTCCCTGGATAACACAGCAAAAAGAATTTGAGCAAGAGTAAAGAAATAAATGAAAGAAGACTGGGACAAATAAGTTGTGGGTAGAAAAAAAAAGTGGAAAAGTGTATTTTTACCAAAAGGCTCAGAAGTATTATTGGGCATATTTATGCCGGAATATTGCATAGAGTATCTGAGATTAAATTAGAATTAGGAAACAACGTAATATCACCTTTCCTTTGTTCAGAAAAACATACCAATTGAAAGACAACTGTGAATCAGTTCTTTTCTAAATGATAGTTAAACCAAAGCTACTTCTAAAGTTGACAAAGAATCTTTAAAGACGGAACACCTCTATTTGAATTTAATATTTCATCTCAACATTGGGAATGCTATTTTCCACGCAAAGAATACTCATTTGTTTAGTGCAGTAATAAAATATCACGAAGATTCAGGCTGTGACAATATTTTGAGAAGATTTTAGAGCCCCTCAGTTCGGTTTGGAAAGTCTACATGTTTATCCACAAGTTCTGTGGCTCCATTTTCCATTTTATTTCTGTTTCTTTAGTGTTCTTATAGTTGTATTTGGTAGTAACTTGTGGCGGAGTTAACCCCAACTTTTTGTTTTTAGAAATGATAAAGGTTTGATTTGTAGAAGCACCGTTGTCCCTTGTCTGGTCCCTGTTACCAAACAGATTGTTCTTTCTTTTTCTAAGGCGTTGAGACTTTTTCCGACTTTTCCAGTCATTATTCCAGTGAGGCCTCACAGTTCAATAGGGTTATACAACCCAATGGGTTAGATGGGGGTCTTCTTAGATAGAAACTCCTAGAGAAATGAGAGGATATGAGCAGCACGACCAAGTAGAGAGACCTTCTATGAACTCCCAAACTGTGTTAGATGGGGCTCCCAGCTGTCACTGTGTAACTTGATGAGTCAGAGGTCAAAGGTCTTAACTTTCTTGACCTGGCACTGCTCATGTTGCAAAGACTCTTCCCTGAACTTCCAGGAGCTTATGTTTTTATTCTGTGAATCTTAGCTACTCTTACTACCTTTATATTATTATTATTACTATTATCGTCATCATTATTAACCAGGTAGTCTTTTAGCTACTTGGGATATGACAGTAAACAAAAAAACATAGCTTCTGCCCTCATGGAAGAGAAAGAGAAATCAGTAATCCATAATTTGGCATAAATGTGGTCAAATTTACCCACTTTCAGTCATTTCTTAGCTACCCATATCTGAGTTGCTGTGTTTAATTTGATCATAAAGGGATATTTTTGCATAGGTCTCAGCTGAGCCTTTGGTGTTGAGACTCTAGTCACATAAATCGAGCCTCCCCACTCTTCCTCCTAGATGACATTTGTTGAAGGTCATGTGCTAAGCAACAGTCAATATGTTTATGTGAGCTTTGTAAAATCTTCACCATAGTCCTATGAAGCAAATGTTGTTGTACTTACAGGTGAGGAAATTGAGGCACAGAGTGGTTCAGTGACTTGCCCAAGGCCACAAAGCCGGCATTCTGACCACAGGTTATCTACACAATGTACACATAAGAGAGAAGAAAGTGATCAGTTTCTCACCATCATAATAGGTGGTACAGTTAAGTTGATTCAGAGCACACAATGAAACAGGATTATAATATTCGATTGTTTATAAGAGCCAAAATTTGGGAATAACCTAAATCTCCAAAAATGTGGATGGTAGCTTAAAATATAGTCTAAAGGTATAATGAAATACTACATAACCATTAGGAGTAATTGAGTGGACATATGTTTAATAACGTGGAAAGAAAGCATAAGGCCTATTGTAGAGAGAAGAAAAAACAGATTATAGAATATCAAGTAGAATGTTATATTTGTATAAAATTGTGTATATGTGTGTAGATACAGAGAGAAATACCTGAAAATATGTTCACTAAGAATGCTTACTTGGGGATGTTGATATTTCATCTAAGCTTCATATTTTTATTTATACCTTTGTATGATATGTGAGCTTATTTTGTCTGTAATCATACATCAGTTTTATAAAACTAAAGCTATATAACAAATAACACAGAAAGGTATAATGGAGAATGGACTCAGAGTATGGATATCTAGGCCCTGGTCCTTGCTTTGCATCTATCTGTTTGTACGACCTAGAGTAAGTCTCTTGGATTCTCTCTATCTCAGTTTTATCAAGTATAAGCTTTAAAAAAGCTTGGTTGTCTTAACTTCGAGAGACTATGATTCATTCATTCGGAAGGCACTTAGTTACCTATGTGACGCTAGAACTGAGCTAGAGAACTGAGAAAAGAACCAACGACTTATCTCAAAAACAACTTCTCTTCCTCCTCCTCCTTTTTCTTCTTTTTCTTTCCTTTAAATTGCAATGTTGACAGTGAATCTTGGTTATATAGATAAACAGAATTTTACTGCTGTGGCCAAAAGTCAGGATTGTCAAAAGACAGGATAGTGGCCATTGTGGTCAGACCCCCACGTTTCGTGTCCTCCTGGTGGAGCACAGGGTTTGAGAGTAAGTTAGAGGATGGGACTAGGAAGACTGCTCAATCAGACTTGGCGTATCCACACACGCAACACCAGCTCTGGCCAGAAGTCTTTATGGTTGTTTGGATAATAAAGTGGATGCGTGAGAAGAGGCTGTCGTGAGTAAGCGCAAGGAAGGTCTCAGTACCCAGAGACATGTCAGAAAAAGCTATTAGAGAATTATAATCAAGTGTGCTTTCCTTGAATATTCTATAGGACTTAGGAGTGTTACCAAATTGTGTCATCAAATCTTAGAAAAAAAAAAAAAAGTCTCAGGCTTGGCTTGGTGTCATTCATTCATTCATTTAGTCATCAAACACTTATTGAACACCTACTGGTTGTCAAGACACTGTGCTTGGATGCAAACATGAATAAGTTGTAGACCTCAGAGAGTTTTGTACAATGAGGAAGACCTATATGTGTGCAGATATTGCAGTACAATGTGATATGTGCAAAGATGGCGGACAAAGAATGCTACAGAAGCCCAGAAGAGAGAGGGCCTCCACGTCTCAAAGCCCTAGCAGGAGCAGAAAATAAGACAAAGTTCTTTGTCTTATTAAAGATTAAACAATCATCTTCCAAAATACTAGAAAGATTTACCAATTCCTCTAGGATAGGAGCTTTTCCATGCATTTCTGTTTACTAGAAAGGGTCTTGTAACCTATAACTAGATTCCATTTGGTTGCAAAAGATCTAACTCATTACCTATTTTCTCCAAATCCCAGAGAATTCTTTAAACCCCAGGTAAAGACTCATAGTTGAAGGTTAAAAAAAATCCCCGAATATACATGCATCCTGGGACTTGCAGGAAAAATTCCGTTTGGCCACTCTGGTTTAGAGGCACGCTTTCCACCTGTATTCATTTTCTAGGATGACAGTAGTAAATTGTCACACACTTGGTGGCTTAAAACAATGGAAATCTATTTGTTCAGAGTTCTGGGGGCCAGATGTTCCAAATCAAGGTGTCAGCAGGGCCCTGCTCCCTCCGCAAGCGTGAGGGGAGATTCCATTCCTTTTCTCTTCCAGTTTCTGGTGGTGCCAGGCATTCCTGGGCTTGTAGTCACTTCTCTCCAACCGCCGTGTCCGTGGTCACACCGCCTGCTCCTCCTCTGTGTGTGTCTCTCCTCTCTTAGTCTTTTGTAGGGACATTTGTCATTGGATTTAGGGCATACCTAGAATATCCAGGGTAATCTCCTCATCTTAAAATCCTTAATTTAATTATATCTGTGAATACTCTTTTCTAAATAATTAGTAACATTTTAAGTTCCAGGAATTAGGAGTTTATATCCTAAAATCAACTTACTACACCACCTGGGATGATCCCCCTTTCAAGCCTGAAATTATCCTTTGGTTGGTTCTTAAGAGGTCATGAAGGATTTTGTGTGGAATTTCAGGATCTCACAGTGAAAAGGAAAGATCCTCTGGGGAAAAGTCAATATGGACCTTTCGCTTCGGTATCCCCTGAGAGAAATTGTAGACAGTGGGGAACCAAGAGAGATTTTGAAAAAATGGAGACGTCAGAAGCTCAGCAAGAACATTAGAGAGACAGATACATTCCTGAGGATGCTCCTGGGAGCTCATGAGTGGTTCTGATAACTGGAACACAACCTGTTTCTGATAGAGCTGGGATATCCAATGGGTTTATTTTTCACTGTAGGCAGCAAATCGTATATTTATTAGACCCTCTAATTTCTAAGTGAGTGGTTTGGCAAACATACTAAAGCTCAGGTCGTACCTTTTCAAACACTAGGTTCTATAACAGTGGTAAGGTAAATTGAGACACGTTTTTCTAGAGACCAAAGAGTTCTTGTGATACCTTTAAGCACATCCTCTTGGACTCTAAAATAACTGTATATGCAACCCTTATTCACTGTTTACAACGCACGTCTTTGTTATTTACTGACAAATTCCACCAAGTGTATGACAACCCAATAATAATTATAATTTTTAAAATGTAGTGACTGAAAAATCTTATAGATTGTTTCTCATTTCATTCTCTGAAAACTAATTATGATTTAGCAGCATCTCATAATATTAGGTCATTGACTCTCCTTGGTCACCTATAGACTTTAAATTAGCTCAGGCATTTCCAGAAGCAAGAAGATCAAATCACATCAAGGAGTTATTTTAATATGACATTAACAATTAAAGTCACAGCAGAATGTAGTTTGACTACTGTTAAAGTCACCCAGTGGGTAGTGGCAATACTCTGTATAGTCCCTAAGTTTTTTAGGCCACTTTCTTCGTGGAATAGCAATCCACATTTGCTAAGATAAAATTATGATGCTTCCTTTAACTATTCTAAAATAGATAATGCTTTGATCTGCTGGAAATCTAGTTATATTTAATCTATTACTTTGTTTTGTAATTTATAGACTACCTATCTCCAAACAGATTCTGAAATGATTTATAGTATTAAAACAAGTTTAAGAAACAGAATCATTATTTATTTTAACAAAAATATTTTAAAAATCTAGGAACTTAGACATATAGGAGACCTGGGATAACACTGCTATTGTAAAGGAGCTATACATTTAGTGTTGAGCTTCTTGGCAAAAGGACACCTGGTGTGTGGTCACTACTGCTTTTGGTCAGCTTTTCTTCTAAGATCCTGTCCTTTGGCCACAAATGACCTAGTTTTAACTCGTCACAGAATCCCATCTCTCTAATAACAGTGATTGAGTCAATAAATGGGCATGTGACCCAGGTAAGACAAATCAGAATTCGTCCTTGGAATTGTTACATTGACACTGGGAAATGACAGCCTCCCCCCAACAACATTGAGTTGTTAAATTGAGGCTTCCAGAAGCATAGTCCACAGACAACTGGGGAAATTTGTTTCCTTTAGGATGGTGTTATATGAGTACGCAAAGATAGTCCAAGATTTAAAAGAAAGAGAGAAAGCTATAGAGATAGAAAGAAACAGAGGAAGAGAGTGAGAGGGTACTAAATGAGAAGTACCACATTTCACTCCCTTGGAGACAGATTCTCACAGCTAGTCTGTGGACTCTGTGAGCCGCCTCAGTGTCCTGAGCTTACTGGAACCAAAAGTTCTCTTTTGTGCTAAAGTTAGCCTGATATTTATCACTTGCAAACATAAAAAGCCCCAACTGATATCATTATATGGTTCTCATTTCTAATAGAGAATTTGTCCCATTTCTCTGAGGGGCACCCCCCCTACCCCAGGCGTTGAATCCTGGGAGATACTGAGATATTTTTGCAAGGGAATTTGCATTGGTGGAGGGGAACTTTGAGGAAACCCTGCACAAGTTGTCCCGTTGCTGTTTTGCACCTACAAAAATTTGATTCTTGGTTTAAATAAGGAGATATTTGGTTAAAAATATCTTTCTATATTTCTTAGAAAACTATAGTTGGACTTGTTCAGTGTTTCCTCGAAGTGCTTTTTTTTTTTTTTTTTTAGTAGGGATCACCAAAGTGAAGATGCCTCAGCTAAGACTTAAAAAAACAAACAGTCAAAAAGCTGTGTTGCTGCCTAAAGAGGCGTTTGAAAACAGTCATCAAGTTTAGAAAATTGTAAACCAGCCCTCTTGAATATTAGATACTCAAGTGAGATTTTGTTCACTTTGGGGCCCCTAGATGTGTGAGAAGCATTGCTGATATCCGTCACAAAGATTTCACAGTCACATCTCATCCTATTTTACTAAGGAGGTGGTTCAAAGGGGTGCCTTCAGAGAGGTCCATGTATGTTTTTTTGTTGAAAGTTATGTTTGAATTCACTCAAGCTCTCCCAGATATTTAGTTAATGTTCTGGTGTTTCCTGCCATAAACTATGGACAGTTTGGGGCCTAAAATACCTGAGTGTGACCCCTGAGGAATGTCAGACTCTCAATAGAGCTGCACCATGATAAGCATACTAGGAAAATAGCCCCCCAAAAAACCTCCATAGGATATGTATTACATCACTCAACACTGTAATAAGCCATCTGAAGATATCACAGAAACCTGAAGACCTACAGTAGAAAAAATTATTTAGGGAAAATGATTTCCAGATGAATTACTTTAGAAAATATTGTCATTTGAAATTCTCTTGGATCTTTGGAATATAAGATTATCTTAGGTAATTATGTTGACTATATATGTGAATTTTGACTATAGAATAATGAGGAATATTTTAGAATGATGACTAATGGATTAGATCTTATTCACTTCCAAAGATGTATTTAGTGAAGTGTACCAGTGTTGAGTGGTGCTCTTATGCGTAATCTCCGTCATTTAGGTTTATAAAATTTGAGTGGATTATTGGCAAGTAAAGATATTGTTAATTCAGGAAGTTCCAAATTATCACAAGAAGCACATTTCTACCAAGTGCACACATGAAAATAAAAAAAAAATATCCTGGCCTTTGCGTTGTTATTGAAACATATCTGGCATATTGGCAGCTGACACATTAGTATCAAAAGTGTGACTAAATCGATTACTAGCATTCTGCTCCCCTACGATCATGGATTATCCTCATG
This sequence comes from Equus przewalskii, assembly GCF_037783145.1. Classification (NCBI taxonomy): domain Eukaryota; kingdom Metazoa; phylum Chordata; class Mammalia; order Perissodactyla; family Equidae; genus Equus; species Equus przewalskii. The sequence goes on along the minus strand of NC_091839.1, from coordinate 61,657,840 downwards.
GGATGTTAAAAGAATATGAGACACTGCTCTGGTCATTCTCTAAAACGCTTGGTTATGAGAAAAATTGCAGCTTATCTACCATGAATTCTTCTTACACAAAAATAAAATTACTTCCTGAGTGATTAAACACCATATGTTGACAGAGTTAGTTCTTCTTTTTAAAATATGCCATGTCAAGGCCATCAGACACAAATTATTCATTGATAAAATTATCTTACTTTTCAAAAATTGACAATATCATGTAACTTAGATCTTTTATAGATCTAGATAGCATTACATCTCACCAGGACACTGAAAAGGCTTCTTTGTGGTTTATATTTGACCAGACAAATCAAGGGTTTTTTTTTTTTCTCCATTAGAAAATAGTCACGTTAATGAGATTATAATTATAATCTCAAACTAAATGGGCACGACGTCGACATTTAATCATGGCATCTATTTAGTTTGGGTGCTTAACAAAATTCTATATAAAAAACACAGTTCTTTTACTAAGCTATGTAGGCAATCACTGAACAATTATATATATGTAGAATTTTTCATTTAGGTAAAATATTTTGGTTATTTATTTTCCAATTTATACTTGATGTAGATTTGATTGCATGTTATTTTTTTATGGCCATGTTGACATACCTTGATATAAAATTGTTTGGAATCAGTTGCTATAAAGTTGCTAAGAACTGGTTTTTACCTAACACAGCTTCTATCCAAGGTATAAATTAGCTATCAGCTTTCAGTTGCCTGATCAAAAAGACAACAGTTTCTAAAAGCTTCCCTTGAAATTTTCTGAAAAAATACGATGGAATTTGTGTTGTAAAGCAAAAGGCCTGAAAAAAGTACATTCTAGAACAATTTCTTACTTCAGTGTACCATTATTATAACGTTGCATTCCGTTGCCTTGGCTGATAAAGTTCTCAAGGTAACTTTAAAATCTAACCTGTTCTCAGTAAAATATTTTTTACCTTGTACTTTCTGGCAAAAAATTAAGTTCTTGACTAAAAGACATAAATTTCTGGCTTCTCTCCCTCACTCTCTCCATCTCCCATTCTCTCTCTCTGCCTGCAAGTCTGGAATTCTTGATATATATAAAATAGAATAATAAAAAAGAACCTAGGAATGAGTTAATCATAAAATCTGGTATTGAGAGCTGAAAACAAGGCAAGGAAACTAAAAAATTTTACAAATTACATACAATAACATAGTGAGAATAATGGGATGTGAGTAGAGGAATAAGGGAGGAAATCCATTAGGCAACCCCAAAACAAGAAAATGAAGAAAAATAATAGTGTCAGCCTCTTGCAGATCAATTAAAGAGTGGGAATTGAGCCAATGCTAGAAAGAGAAGAATAGTACTATAATCTTCTCTTGAAAGTCATGGCAATAGGCCATTTATCCTGTTGGCTTTACCTTGGGCTGGTGCCCAGGCAGGACAATTAATAAAATGTTCTTGTTATGACACTGTCAACTTCATCTTGCTGCTGTTAACAAAGTGTCACTGATAACTACGTGCACAGATCAAATCCGTATTCTAAGTTTAAACGAAGTGAAAACAATCGATAAAGCAATGCCGTTGTAAAGAAACAAATCAGCAAAGAAGAGACTGTTCTCCGCTCTTTCTTGGGACCAACAAGTTGAGCGGAAGCACAAATCAATTTTCATGATATTTTCATGATAAGGACCGTGTTCATAATGAAATATCAACATGATATCTGGGTATCTGAATGGATCAGTAAGATAGATTATTTATAGGACTCCAAACAACTGGATATTTCGAAGTCCACATACACTGGTCCTCACCAGCACCCATGTAAAATAATATAAGGAAATGCGTTTCCTTTTTCAATAATAACAAAATACATACAGTATTCAGTCCTATCCCAATAATATGTCTAAATCAGAACCAGTATTTGATATTCTCTCCACTTCTCTAAGTATTTTGAAGAGCAAGTGACCACAAATACATTAGACTTTTCAATTACAAAGGAATTCTCCAATGCTATAGCTTTTCTATGGTTTTATCCCAACTTATTCTTATTCACCAAAATAATTTTTACTAATAGTAACATTATTATTATAAACAATATATTTTATAATAAAATTCAAATAATTAAATTATTTAATATATTATTTGATGCAACAAATTTTATGTTTCTTTTATTCTCTCTTTTTTTAAGAGTATTATAGTTGCTTATTTCTGAAAATTGTCATACAATGCTATAATGCTGGCCACAATTGGGTCAATTTAATGTCGTTGAAAATCAGGCTCCTATCCAAGAACAATAAGTCACTTTCATTATTTTAGTCACACTGCATAAACACTGGAGCAATGCTGACAATTCAAGCACTGTCTTTCAGAGCTTTTTCAGTCACCAAAAATAAATAAATACACTGAATGGTGTCTAAACAACGTGACTGTACGTTTCTGATGAAGCTCCATTATTTCCACGATCCTAAATCTTAGAGTTTTCATACAGCATGATGGTCTATGACGGTAAAAACTAAAGGTTTGGTGAGGGTATTGAATTTCAGTGAAAACTTAATTTCATTTTTGCATTGTTTTGATTAGAGAATTAAGACTTAAAAATGTTAACTTGGCAAATAATATCCTTTGTTGCTTTTTCTTCTAATGTAGAACTGAGATAGAGCCCCCTGTAATCTATGTCATTTTTATAATGGAAGAAGAGTTGTTATGTTTGATTATCAAACTTACCACTTATATGAATACTAAGGATACAATATCCTAATATGAAGATGAGGAGACAAAATTCTGCAGATTTTAGTTCTGTTACTATAACACATTAGACTGCTTCTGGAAATTGGTTATGTCAAAAGAGTAAGAAACATGCACACATAGGCATATAGAGAACATTAGAGAGGCATTAAGAGCCACTGAAGTGCAGCCCCTTTATTATTTATTTATTTTTTGCAAAGGAAGATTCACCCTGAGCTAACATCTGTGCCAATCCTTTCTCTATTTTGTATGTGGGTCACTGCCATAGCATGGCGTGATGAATGGTGTAGGTCCATGCCTGGGATCTGAACCCGCGAACCTGGGCCGCCAGAGCAGAGCACATTGAACATAACCACTATGCCACTGAGCTGGGCTCATGGCCCCTTTATTTAATGTTTTGATGAGCTGTATATCCATTCAGATAGCTTCAACAGTAGAGTCCACCCAAGCAGTATACCTCATTTATATATACCCACATGGCAGGATCATTTCAAAGTTAATACATTTTAAATTAAGGGTTATTTAAAAATCTATAGTTCATATGAAGTGCTTGAAGGTAAGCTGCAAATTTTCTAAAACTAACCAATCTTACCCTAGTCATTTTAAATTCACTTTTATGAAAAAGTCTAATGAGACTTTGCACAGAAGCAACACTCTCAAAAATATACAATGATGTCGAATCTCCAGAATAATCCAGGATTTTTTGGCTCAACTACATGATTTTGCAGGTTATTTCGTGCAGTTTCTATTTTAACCAGAAGTTTTAAATTATTGTTGTAATTGTTTGAAATAATGAAAACACCTTCTGGTGATTTAAATAGGTAAATTCCTAAATACTGTTTAACAGTACTTCTTTTAGCAATTGTTTGACAAAACAAAGAACATTTCTTCTATGTACGAAGTTATGTTTTACTCCACAGATTGTTGTTGCTTTCCAAGTCATTAGCTACAAATGTTCAGTTTATCCTCATAAATATTCCCACTGAAATTAGGTGGAGTTCTGATTGATAGAATGCTGAAGAGTGTGGCTCACTGTAACGCAGGCAGTTGAAAATTATATGAAATAATTGCAATTGGAATGGGACACACCCATAATGCTCACCAGAAAACAATATAATTAAAACCACACTGATATATCATACGACCTTGACCTAAATGGAGTCAGTCTTGGACTATTCAGCCAGTTCTGTTTATCTTTGCCTTTTAATATTTTTGCTCATCCCCTTTCAGTACTATGAAGAAAAGCAAATGGCTTATTTCAGTTGGAAAACATCCAAACATCTGTATGTGGGTTTCCACTCTCCTAACCATCAAGCTAGAATGTAGGTCACTTTCTTACGTATGTGGAACTGTATATGGACTCTACGAAGTGAGGCAAAACCTCGTTTAATGTAGAGAGCGTGGGCATATGACAATAAATAAAGGTCGCTTCCAAACTTTGTATATTCAAGTTCAAACTTTTCTATATTCCCATAATTTCTAACTTTTAATGATTATTTTTAATTTTAAATATTTGTTTGATACCTGATAATAATAAAGATAATTCAACTGCTCTTATTAAATCTTTTCCTACCTTCTCGTTCATCCCAGTCTGTCGTACACCGCAAGAGGTCCTTATGCACATGCATGTGGCCCCCCCAGCCTACATGTCCAAGCTCTGTCCACACGCCTGTAAACAGCTGCCCTGTGGCCACCCTTGGGCCAAGTGGTGCATACCCTCCAGAAAATGATCTGCCCTTCGACGGTGGAGCCAGGAAGAGGCCCGCAAGGCCTCTGGGACTGGAACTGTGGCACTTATGCCAGAGGCCCCGGTTCCTGGAGCATGATTTAGAAATGGTGACAGGAGGTTATAGCCTCTGGACGAGCAGGTGTCCTTGGTCCATCAGATGCCTCACATCACATGAAGGGCAAGTGGAGGAGGATCAGAGCAGGCTGCTCTAGGACATGGAGGCCCAGGGTGGGGACCTCGTTTCTGGGATCAGGGAGATTTAGGAAATGAGAGTTCCAGACAAAGGCAGTGACTTGTGTCAGCCCTTTGGAGCTCAAGTACAGGCCGCTCTGGCAAGAGGCAGGGTGAGCCAGAGGCTGTGCGCTCTGCATGGAGTTAGAGTGAGCAGGATTGGACGCTTGTAGTTTATAAGTTGGACTCCTTGTACTTTTTATATTCTTTGTGTTTATTCCTTTGGGCATTTGTTCTCCTTAGTATTTAGCAACATATTTTGTATTTCTCAGTTTAACTTAGCTGTGCTATAAAGCGCTGGATTATCTATACTTGGGTCAGAGCATTTGCAGGGGGCAGTAACTCCAGGTGCAAGCAAGGCATGAGGGAAATAATCAAAGGAAGAGGAAATTTAGGAGGAAAAAACATAACTGAAGAGAGCAAGGCTCAGATCACCTGAACTCTGAAACAGCTAACCTTGGAAGTCTTGAGTTTTATTTTATTAAAAGAGATCATTTTACTTCTCTCACTTAATTTTTAAGTTATTTTTTCATATCACTAAATTAATCCAGCTAAATTAGTGATATAGCATATAATTCCCTTGCTCAAAAGCTACAAATAACCCCCTTTTGCCCACTATCTAATATTGAAAGTTTCATTCACTCATTTAATATTTATTGATCATCAATAAATATTGATGAATGAAAACTGTACTAGGCATGGGGCATATAAAGACAAACAGAACAGCCTTGGTCTTGACCTCACACAGAATGTAGTAGAGGTGGTAATCAGTAATCAAGCCATAAAGGAAAAGAATGGAGTATTGGGGAGAATGGAGAAGGGAAGAGGAGGACTATTCAGATTAAGCAGTCACAGGAGATTACATTTAAGCAAGTACCTAAGAAACAGAAGGAGTCAGCCATTCATAAAGGAGGAAAAGAAGTGTTCTAGGAAAGGAGATAGCATGTGCAAAGGCCCTGAGGTGACAATATACGCCTTTTGCAGAATTGAAAGAAGGGTGGTTACCCAAGTATAGCAAGGAGGAGAAAAAATGGCATTGGAACATTAAACAGGAACCAGATCAGGCAGGGCCTTTCAGCAACAATTGGAAACTAGATTTTTTTTTTCTCACAACAAAAGATTGCCATTGAAGAAGTTTACACAAGGCACTGGCATAACAGATTTTATATTCTACAAAACTCACTTCGGCTGTTTTGTGAAGAGTGAATTGGAATGGATCAAGAATTCATCCTAAGATACTATCAGAGCCTGGAGTAGTCTAATGACAAACCACAGGGTTTAGTTTTTGTTCACAGTAGAAATAAAGAGTTGGGCAAATTTGAGACATATTCTGGTGGCAGAATCTGACCAATTGTGACATTTCTCCAGCAAGCCACAGTTTCATAGATGCAAACCTGGAAAAAGTGAATGGTTGGGATTTTGCTGGAAAGATGACAGAGGCAATGAGGATATTTACTGGTCTATGGTTATAAAATGGACTATGGAATCTGAATTGGAAAATAAGGGAATAGTAAGAGTTGAGGAGACTGATGGATGGAAGGAAAATGATAGAGTCAATAGATTTGAAATGTGAAATTCATGGAATAAGAGTTATAGTGTTGACATGAAACTATTAGTTTTCCTTAGTTAGAAACCAAGAAACTAACCCTGACTCCCTTAAACGTTAAAGAAAGAAACTATAAACCCTGGAAAATGCAGAGCAGAAACTCATGGAAATTCTAGGAGAGGTCCATAAGATGACTCAGTGAAACCACCATTCATTTCTGTTTATCTTTGCTCATTTATCTTTCCCAAATTTCCAAGAGAAAGACTTCTTTTTTTTTCTGTTTTCAAGTGTATTTATATCTGTCTGCTCAATATCATTCATCTACTTTCAGGGGACAGAGCTGATCCACTAACTTCCTAACTAGGGAAGTAACTGCTACCTGGGAAGCCATGGCAGCTTGAGCAAGAGGGCTGGGGGCACAGGAGGTTGTAGTTGGAGAGTGGAATGTTAGAAACTGTGATTTCAGAAATGGTGCAATTTCTGGTGATAACAAGGAGCGGTAAAGGGTAGTGGCTGAAAAACTTTCCACAGGAAAAGTCCTAGTCAAGGGATCAAGGTCATTCATTACTTATTGAGCAAAGAAAGAAACAAAGAATGTTTCTGGGCTGGGGTGTGGGAAGAACTGAGGCAGCAATAATCAAAACGCAGATTGTCTATCCGAACAGCTAATTGGAGGGCTTGGGAAGGACAGACAGGGACCTATGGGGGTTAAAAATGCTAAATAAGGAGCAGTGCACTATACGGAGAAACGGGAACAAAGAAGAGGTCATGAGGACACACCACAGGTCTCAGCCCTGCACTGGCTCCAGTAACCTCTTATTCCCTTTATCCCTCCAGGTCTCTGCACTACCCCTTAGAGTTCTCCTATAGCCTCCCATACCTTTGTTATTAGTCCTTTAGTAAATCAACTCTTCTCAAATTATCCCAGTTTGAGTGTACCATTGATTTCCTGTTAGGATCGTAAATGATACGTGAGCTAAACTAAAACTTCTTGTCTCATTTTTCTCTTTCATATGTTATGGTTAATGATAGAGATCAAATTCTGAGTAATTACTAACAACCAATTCCTATATATATATATATATATATATTACATAATAATAGGTATTATATTATTTAATATTTTAACAAGTCTGTGAGGTATGTTGAGCTAGCTTCATATTACAGGCAAGAAAACTAAGGCTCAGAGACATTAAATTGTTAGCAAGTTGCAGAGCCTGTCTGGCTCAGGTACTTGTACCCTCAAATACAAAAGCCGTACTGGCTCCCACAAGGGGGACACCAAGATGAGTAAGTCTTATCTCTGTCTTAGGGAAAGTAGCATCTACTTGGTAAAACAATCAATTAATTAATTAAGATGGGGTATGAGTGTGTAGACACACAAGTACTTGCATAAGACTTATGATTAAGGCAATGAGTGATAAATTTCTTGGGTAGACATAAATGCTGCAGGATTTTCAAAAAGTTTAAGCTCACTATAGCCCAAGGAAGACAAAAGAAAAAAGTAATATACACTTTCAGTAGGGGGCGTTATTGTCTTTATCTACAGACAATGTGGTTTGTATTCTTTGTGCATGGAAATTACTAAACTTTTGGAATGTTTAGTTATAAAGAATGTGTGCGTGTATCCTTCAAACAAGAAACGGGTTGGTTGGTATGGAAGAAATCTACTTGAAAACTTTCCTGAAGTCCATCAAAATAGGTCATCACTTTGAGAAGTTGCTGGATGAAAGCAACGCTTATTTGCAGAGTTGTCTATGGTGGGAAGTTTAAGTCATTCTCTGTGAACAGCCAGCCACACAGGAAAACGGCAAATTCAAAGCATGAAGATCAAAGTTGTTATGATTACATTCTCTTTCCATTTCACCTTACTGTGCTGTGCATGCTTATTATTTTATGCTCTTTACCCAGCCCATTACCTAGTCCCTCTAGTTCTGAGGTCAAGGGAATGGCATTTCCCCTTTAGAACATTACTACCTCACACCCTATAATTGGCTAGTGGAATTAGAGAGATTGTGGTTATGGGAACAGAAAATTCCCCCTTTGACAAAAATGCAGGATTGTCATGGCGCTATTTACTTTTACCCATTCAAGCATTATTCAGGCTTACATATTTTTAAAAAAAATTCTTTCACTTTCAAACATTTGAGATGTTTGCTATTAAACTAGGCTGGCTAAAAACCATTAGACAGAGATATTTACAACCTGGAGGACCCGCAAAAACTATCAATCCAGACACCTTTGTTTTAAAAAAACCCTTAGACATCGTTTACAGTTCACAGGGCAGTTGTTTTCACATAGAGGACGTTATCTGCCAAAGTCACATCGGAGATAACACGGAATATCTGACAGAACAGAAAATTAGAGAGGAAACACTCTTTGAGGTTTGAATTTTTGTTTTATTTTTAAAAATGCAAATTTTTTTGTGAAATAGCTCATTTATGATTTGGCATTTCTGTTGACAATAATTTATACAAAGTGAGAACAGCAGTTGGCTTATTTATTTCAGGAAAAGTTTTGAATCTTTTCTGAGGACAATAAAACTTGAAAACTAAGTTGAAAGTCTTACTGCCCCTTAAGCGAATCTCTTATGAGCAGGAGCCCGGGCACGTAAGCTTTTCCTCGGTAATCTTGTTAATAATAACCCTTAACCACTGGCGACAAGGGGGCTTTTCCATTCAGAACCATCAAAGACGGTTGAAATTAAGGAAACTGAAAATGAAGGAGGTGGGTTGGGTGGAGGGCAGCCACTAATATAATCTAATCCACATTAAACCAGACACTGATGAAAAAATTGCTTTAGTGTACATATAAATTGGATAGTTCATATAGGCTTTTTTTTCTATTGTACATTGGATTTTTAAAGAGTTAGTTTATGTTACTTTTACTTCTCCTAGTTACTGTGACTCTGCAGAATTAAAATAAAAAGTCTAAGGGTTTATGGTGTGGGTTTGCATGCCTGCGTGTGCTACATAGGTGTGAGAGAAAAAGAAGAAGGTTGCAAGACGGCAGGTGGAGCCGGTATTCTTGTAGGATATTTAGCACCCTTCTCAACACTTCCCAAACACCACTGACTATGTGAAGACTAGCTCTTATGGGGGAGTCTTCTCGGACTGAGATGATTCCAAGTACGGCCTTCCTTTCATTCTGAGACCTTTTTAGTTTGGCCTTTTTCTAGGACAATAGCATCTGTGAAAGCTATGAACAGAAGAGAGGAACCATCCATCAATCAGGCCAGCTGAGTTTTATTGGCATGTATTCCATGCACTGTGGACAATGTGGAGGAAACGAGGGGTACTTGAGGCCAAAAGAACGAGAACTGAGACAAGAAGGACACCAGAGCACAGAGGGCAACGTGGGACGGGCTAGAACACAAAAGGGTTTATAATCAAGCCAGGAGGGCTCTAAGAATTCACTCTTTGGGGAGCCTGGAGACTGGATTCAAGTTTTACCTCATTTTTTCTAACATGCAGGGCTCCTTTGGGCAAGTCTAATCCATATGGACCTCAGTTTATGCATCTATATAATGAGAATATCTTCTAGAGCAGGGATAGAAAATACTTAGCATGCATGCTGAGTCTTCCCTGCTCCTCCAGCCATGTGGCCAACAGTCTTGGAGGACTGCATATTTTCCTGCTGAACCCAGAGCGTCCTCAGAATCCTTCTCAGCGCAATGTGGAAGAAGTAACTATCAATTGATTGGAGCCGGTGTGCAAGGTGAAGCCAATTCACCATTCAGGGCCTGAATGAGCTTTGACATCTGAATTTATGAATCCAAAGTGTGCTGTCCGTGCTCTGTCACACATACGGCAGAAAAATAAACAGAAGGAGCAGAAGAAAAGGTCTTAAATTACAGCCTTAATGGGTAACAAACCGATTTGGGTTAAACCTATCCTAAACCAACTGTTTTCTCAAATTTTCATTATGTATCACAATCACCTGGGAATATTTTTAAACTAGCAATGCCTGGGCCTTAGCCTCAGAGATTCTGATTCAGTCATTCTGGGATGAGACCGGAGGATCGCTACTTTTTTTTTAAGCACCTCGAATGAATCTAACGGGCTGACAGAGTGGATAACCTTGGAGCTGGAGGAAACGAAACAGTAGCGCTGAATATGGCTCCTCTCAGATAAGCATAATGAGCAACAGAGAGAGAGATGCCAGTGCAGTTTGCTGCATTATGTCTCCAAGTAGGAGGCGGGGATTTTGTTGGACTTTGAAGATGAAGCAGGATCTGAATAAATGTTGAGGAGGGGGAGAGAAGATTTCAGGTTGGGGAAGCAGAGCGGATAAAAAGCACAGAAGTGAAAAGCATTATCATGAGCAGAGAAGATGCAGAGGCTGTTTCGTGTTGGGGTCTAGAAGAAATTAGATTGCCTAGTGTATGGAGCTGTTGATATTGGCCAGCTTTTACTTTCAAGTGTTTCTTATACTGTTCTAGACACCGGCAGTAGGAGTGTTACAAAAGCCTTCACTCTAAGTTTTAGTGGCTGAATAAATAACCAATTTACTGCTTTTAAAAACAAAACGAGCTTTCAACCTGACCAATAGAGAAGGCCTTCATCTAGTAGGAGATGCTGGTAACAGGGAGCTCTCTGCCTGTTCTTCTTGTTTCGATCCCAGAAAGAACTGTAAGTTGTTTCTGAAAAATGTTTTCCTATAAAAACAGTGTAAGAATTCCAGAACCAGGAAAATAATTTAACTTAGGATTCAGGTTAGAGAAAATCCGTACTATAAGGATTACTGTTTCTCTTTATAACAATGTTGAACTCACTGGGGCAGAAATGAAATGGTTTTATACATCATCACGTCATCAGAAAGTGCCCAACATAGAGCTTTATGGAATTTGGGAATTCAGTACGTGTCTGAAATTAGCAAAACACAACCAGTTTATACTCCGTCTTTTTTATTTCCTAGTTATCGCCCTTTTGTTTTCTTGCACTGAACTCGTGTAACCACCTTCTCCTAATTAGGGCCTTTTTTGTTTCTCTGTTTTCCCAGTAAACACATCCATCCAGCGAGCTTCTCAGTTCAGGATGCATTTTTAAAGTTACGTGTAAGATAATGGGAGCTTTTAAATAACTTGAAAACAAAATTCTTTCAACATGAGGTAAAGGTTAATAGTTATAACTAGACCATGCAAAAAAGAGCTTTATGTGTGATTTCTTTGCTATTTAACGTTAAGTTTTGTAGGCAACTAAAAATAACCCAGGCGCACCTGTGTTGTTAAACGATCCTTTATACTAGAGACTTTAGGCTATCCTGTGTTTCCACCTAAGTGTTGATAGCAAGGCAGTTGCTTAAATTTATCTGTTACCATTGAGTGATTTCAAGTCAGCACCATTTTTCCATGATTAGCAAAATAATAATAATAACTCATGAAATGTAAACTCATCCTTTGGCTCTGTCAGTGATAAATCATTTTCATCTTGGCCTTTCTGCTTCCACTAACGGTAAATGAGAGCCTGCATTAGGTAAAATAATAATAATAATACATCAACAAAGAATGAACTCTATGCACAATCATAGAGGAGTTATTTCCCAAGGATTTGTTTTTCTCCCTTTTATAGATGAGCTGTCAATCAGATATTTTTCTACCACCTGCAAAAATTCATAAAGATCTTGATGTCAATGAGTGTCTTCAACCTTGTACTTCCTAGAGACACGTGCTTATAAACCATAAACAGAGAAGACGTCAAAAGTTTTGAGTCTGGATCAGGATCAGGACAGGCCCAGAGAGCTGGGATCAGGTTTGAGTTCCTCTTAAAGGAGCCACATTCCAAAGAAAGGGGTTTGGTTGGAGTTTCATTGTGAATGGAGCCCACTCAGATCAGGGATTCTGCAGTATTACAGTAAGCTGAAATTTTCCACTCTCATCCAAATTTCCCTTAGATTTTATTTTTAATTCATCTATAAGCTTACTACCTCATATATTTTTATTTTGATATAGATTCCCTTCTAGTGTTTTAATCAATGAGTTCTTTTTTTTGCCATATGCAATATATATAATTGCATATCTTGTATACACACAATCACACATACATATCTATTTTCTTGTGTATTTAAGAAAATTTTTTAGCACCATCTCAATATTGCAAAGAGTCTTAGAATGTTCAGTTCAACTATCCATCTGATACTAGAATCCTCTTCTACTACATTCCTGCAGGCATCATCTAAGTCAGCCTTGAGTATCCACAGTGATGAATAATTCACCGCCATTAGAAATCTTTGGACAACTCTAACTACGTTTGAAATTTCCTCCTTACACTGTACTGTACTTTCTGCTTATGGTTCTTTCTCTAGTCTTTGACAACACAAAAATTGAATCTAATGTGTCTTCCACGTGCTAGTGCACATGCCAGGCCTAATTCTTGCAGTAATTTCTCATATGACATAGTTTCCAGATCTATCCCTCATCAAGAAACTTTACTCAGGAGTATTACACGGAGGGGTATTATATTCCTATTATAGAAAGATGTTTCTATTAGTAGATGCAAGGATTAGAGTATGTAAGTATGCAAGTAAAGCCAAGTATTAGCTTGGTGTTTTTCGTTTGTTTGTTTTTGGTCTTATTTCATTCCTGTTGGCCTGTATTAAAGTTTATCACTGAATGAAATCACAGCGTTACTAGCCAATTGAACAAGACACTACTAGTTGCTCACGACTACTAGTTACACTTGCCACAACTATGCTTTATCCTTACCAGGTGAATTCCTAACGTGTTCAGATGCGTTTAGGGAAGTTGTCTCTATCCCAAGCTCATGGTTAAATCTTGAATCCATGTCAATTATGATAATTAGCTTTCCTCGCCAGAATTGATTAAGGAGTGGGCCCAGGTCTAGCCTATGAGATGTGTGGGAAAGTCTGTTATGAGGGGTAGGGAGGGAGGCTTCTGAAAAAATTCTTCCTGCAAGTAAAAAGAGAAGACATAAGTGAGTAGCTTCTCTTCTGCTGGGCATTATCTTACCTGCCTGTGATGCCTGGGAATAGGCAGCCTTCTTGCAAGCATGAGGTGAATTAGCCAGAGGACAGGCAGGCACACCGAAGATGACAAAGTTGTTCTTTCTTGCTTGTTTTTAAATTTATTGAAATATAATTTAAATACAGCAAAAATACAGGTGCAAAAACCTATCAATTTTGACAAATGTGTATAGTCATGTAACAATACCACAGTCAATATGTAGAAAAGTTTCATCACCTCAAAGATTTTTGTCATGCCTCTTTGTAGTCAATCACCTCCCTCCACTGTTGGCCCTTGGTAACCACTAATATTTTTTCTGTCATTGTTTTGCCTTTTCCAGAGTATCATATAAATAGAATCATGCAGTTATAGCCTTGACTCTAGCTTTTTCACTTAGCATAATGGATTTGAGATTCATCTATGTTATTACATAAAACAGTAGCTTGTTCCTTTTCTATTGCTGAGTAGTATTCCACGTTATGAATATGTGGCAGGAACATTAATTCAACCACAGAATTAACCAGATTGAAAGCCATCCTACTGTAGGACATACTCATTGATGAGACGATTTTTCCCTTTTAAGCTATTTTGGTATTTGTTGTCCAACTCATTGTAGCTGATATATGAGATTGATCCATCCTACTATTAAAGACATCAAACACTGAGTTCAAATGTAAGATGGCATATTTATTCCTTCTGAGCATTTTACCTAAAGTGAGTTCATTCAAAACAAGTTTGCTTAAAATAGTCTGTAGCTCCATTCACTTATATTCTCTCCTTGGCTTGGGCACACCACAGTGGCTGTCAAGATATATTTTTGCCCTAATTTTGTTATTCTGTAGTGTCGATATTGTTACAAATTGAGTGAGCCCACCTTCTATCAGCTAATCCAAGATAACCATATAACAAAAGTTATATATATTGAAATCCATTCATATTGCCTTTTATTATATTTTTCCTTTCTTCTTTAGGCAATTTATCCACCATTCCCAATAGGAGTAAGCATATTATTCCCATTGTTTCTAGATTGTCTCCAAATCCTTTTGCTGTTCCAAGTGTTTATTCTTAATAATGTAGAGAATTGATCTAAATTAATTCTTCTCCATACTGGTGTTCAATTATTTCAGCAAAATTTATTAATGATGGCACCACTCTGGGAAAGAGTCATATTAATCCAGAAACATAATAAATAGCTTTCATTCAGCCCCTATTAAGTTGTTTACACTCTGATAAATATTTATATCCTCTCATTTGTTCTTCATAATTATCATCTTAACTTTACAGATGAGAGAACTAAACTTAAATCTTGTATCACCCACAGTAACACGTCCTAAATTAAATTTTCTACACCCAAATTTGTAAAATGTCATAAAAAATAATGTGCAGCAATATGTTCCTTTTTTGAAGTGTGGGTTTCTTTAGCTGTAAGGTGGGGGTAGGATGTGTGCAATTTTATTTCAATAATTTCTCAATACTTTTTAAAAATAAACACGCCAATCTTCTATACCAAAACCTAATGGCTGCATTCAATATAAATGTATCCATATGGTTTCTGTAAATGTTTTACATTTTGAAAATTGATCCAGCTAAAATAAGTAGCAGCAACAACATAACCTATTGTCAATACATTTGGGGGCCCCTTAGAATCTAGCAACATTCTTCAATAAGCCTGTATCCCTTATCAGTCACCTGAAATATAGTTATATATCTCAATAGATACAATAGTTATATCCATGTGTCCTGTCGTTTGTTTGTCCTTATCTCAAAAAGGATTAATTGAGACATCAAATCATATACTAAAAGCACATTGACAAGACTGAAAGAGAGAGTCTTCCATGGGTACTTTATAAAACTTCATTTACAACATGATAAAATTACCATAAGGTGATTTTCTAAATGGTCCATGAGTGTTTGAGCAATGGCATCAGCGCCCTTTCCTAGCAAGTCATAAAGCAAGTTGCCCTGGAGTTTTGCTGGTATCCCTGCCCAATAGCCATTTTTCCTCTAATTTGCTTTGATAGTCAGCAAGTATATTTAGTCATGTCTCCATTAATCATCTCCAGGGGAACCAGCCAACAAAGGTTATGATGTTCTGTTTTAGGATGTCAGTCCTGGTGTTTGCTTGAATGCAAAAATCTAGACAATTAGACATGGCAATTCCAAAGCTGATGCTTGGGGGCCTTCCTTCAATTTAGGAAAGAACCCTGGGAAGCTACAAGAAAGGCCACAAAGTAGGGGAATGTCCCTATTTGAGTTATGCTGAGACTAATGTGTAAATGTGTGTAATGCATATGCAAGGAGGACTCGTACTTCCTGAAACAATTGCTTCTGCCCCAGGCATCAGTGTCTTTGCAGCAATAATGATGGATGCCTCTGCTGCAGCTTTCTGGGGCCGAGCTGCAGTAAATGAAGAGAATCCATCAGTAGTAAAGGCTATCAGCCTATTGTCTTATAACAGATTGTTTGATTTCCCTCAATCAACTTAAACAGGCATGGCACTCAGGGAAGAATTTTGCAGAATGTATAGAACACTGGTTAAGGAGGATTGGGAAATGCATGCTTTGGGAATCTCACTCTATTGCAAATCCTAGCTCTGTCACTTACATCCATGTATTCTTGGCCAATTCCTTAGTTTCTCTGTGCCAAACCTTCCTTACCTTATGGAATAAAAAAAGAAAACCCAGCTCATAGGGTTGTTGAGAATACTGGATAAAGTATTTCAGGTAAAGTGCAAAGAACGGCATCTAGCATATTGTAAGCTCTCAATGGTAGCTATCATTCATTGTTTTTGTTGAAAATGTGAATTACAATTCTATTTTCGGATGCCATTTGAAGCTTTTCTATACTTTTTAGGTACCAGCATTCATCAAGTCATTTGGATCCACAAATACCAAAGCATCTGAATATCAAAAACCTAAGTTAGTATCTTTGTGAACTAACTAGAATTTGCCAAGGAAAAGACTTAATCGTAAAATGTGTTCAGATACTTAAAAGATACACAAATGCTATTACTCTACTCTGTACATCATTCAGCATGAATATACAGTTTCTACATTTTTGTTCCAGTTTTTAAAAAAAATATTTTTTCTCATGTAGAAGGTGCTAATTAGGAAACAAAGGAAACGTAAAATGATACTGGTGCTGAGACTGATCCTTTGTGAGTATGACAAATAGAAATCACCAGAGAAAGATTCTCTCTGCCACATGATTTTCCATTCCTTTCTGTTTCTAGTGTTTCTTACATCTCTTTGCCCTTGAACCAAGAAAGCATAACCAGCTATTCATATATAATTGCAATGACAGGATAGGTATTGTTGTGAGCTGTGAGTACTTCACATGTATTATCTCATGAGGCTCTTGTAACCCTATGGGATCTTATTATTATTATCCCTATTCTATAGATGGAAAAACCAAGGCACAGAGAATGTGAGGGACTTGTTCCAGATCATATAGCTGTAAGCAAAAGGGCTGAGACTGAAACCGTACAGAGCATGCTCCTCCCCACTGTGCCTCAGTGCCTCCAAGGCCAGCGATACAGAGTGCGGCCATAGTGTCATATCTCCACCAATCCTCCAAGGCCAGCCATACAGAGTGCGGCCATAGTGTCATATCTCCACCAAGTCCATGTGGCTTGACTAGTCATCTAACAATAATCTTCCTGGTTATTTTATACTGAATTCTATTTTTCTCTGTCTTAATATCTTTCTCAATATGTTATTTTCCTATCCCCGGAAGAAAAAACGACAACTGTCATAAACACAAAGCATGAGGGCTTCTTGTATCTGATTTCCTTCTTGCCCATGGGTGTAGCAAGCAAAGCTTCCATGGTCAGATGATGTGCTGAAAGAAACACTAGGTCCCTACTATCTAGATTTGTGAAGTTGGACTAAAAAGTAATTGAATCAGCTTTTTAACATACCTCTAAATGAGTTCTGATTCATTCAGCTGTGTCACAGCTTGCTGGGGATGTGATTTCCGTTTTGATGTCCTCTCTATTCCTTTGGAACTTCCTTTTATATCTGAAGCACATTTCTTTGGTTTTCTTTTAAATTCTCGTTGGTGGTGAATAGTCAGGCATTGAAGGGAGGGGAGTAACTTTTGGATGAAGCTAAAATTCATTTAAGCAAAAGTATGGGAGAAAGACTATTTCAGTGTTGCAGCAGAAAGAGCGAGAGAAAGAGAGAGAGTGAGAGAGGAAGAAAGAAAGGGAAAGAAGAAAAGAAACGAGAAGAAAGAGAAAGAGCCTTTTTGTGTGGTTATGATGGATCCAGAAGGCAATTCTGGAAAGGAGTCTTCAAGAATATTTTGAGGGGTATTGAGTTGTGTGCGCTGGAATATATGTGTAACCTCCACAGATGGCAGCTATAAAGGCGACATTCACTTTGTTAAAGCTTTGAGGAAAAACTGCCTTTAAATTTTATTATTTTACCTGTTTTTTCTATAGGCACTGAGTCAAAGATCCCAAATTTTTGGATCTCCACAGAGGATAACAGGACGCTGAAGAAGAGGACCATGTTGGAATGTGGAATTCCACTCAAACCTGTGCTTGGGTCCCTCTTTATTGATTTCTTAAGCAGCCAAATGCCCCATTTCTTACTATTCCTCCTACGAACCACTGCTCTGGAATTTGGGGTTTTAATCCAACGACGACTGTAGAAAGAGAGTAATTTTAAAAATAATGGAGTCTTACTATTATTATTCAAACTTTATGTCCAGGAACCAAAACATCTTGGTGTAAGATAAACGCAGGTTTCTTCCCTAAACCTGCATTGTCTATCATGGAATTCCTAGGTTCAGATAGAGAAAGAACCCACTTTTCTTTCAAATGTAGTTCTCACCTGTGTCAGCTGGGTCACCTGCTAAAGTCTATTCTTCACCATGCTCCCCTTCTCCTTGCCAAATAGCTTTGAAATTCTCAGGAAAGAACTCTTTGCATTGTGTTGTTCGTGGCAGGTCAGCATTGCTAATTCCCCCTGCGTGTTCTCAAAGTATGGCTTGTCTCCAAGGCCAGAAATCCAAAAGAATGTGATTTCTGTCATTTCCTACATGATCCAATTTAAGGCATTTGGAGGACTTACATTTTATTTTATTTTTTTTTATTTATTTTTTTTTTTAAGATTTTATTTTTTTTCCTTTTTCTCCCCAAAGCCCCCAGGTACATAGTTGCATATTCTTAGTTGTGGGTCCTTCTGGTTGTGGCATGTGGGACGCTGCCTCAGCGTGGTTTGATGAGCAGTGCCATGTCTGCGCCCAGGATTCGAACCAACGAAACACTGGGCCGCCTGCAGCGGAGCGCGCGAACTTAACCACTCGGCCACGGGGCCAGCCCCGAGGACTTACATTTTATATCATTAAGAAGCTGTTTTAATTTTTTTTTATTGAAATAGTCGCTCAAAATTATTTGCATGGTCAGTAATAGATAAATTATGTAGTCAATTAATGGTATTATAAACATGTGCTTATATAACCTCTAACCCAAAGATCTATCATAGATAAAGAAGGCAGAATTTAAATCCTGTGAGAACAAATTACACGCCTCCAGTTTCCCTTAGGAAACAGCTGTACTGAATCAGGTGGGTTGATGAAGGCCAACGATGCTTGGCCTTGAGAGTTGGCCTTAATTAGCATCCATGGTTCTCACTAAAATTTATGAGGATAAACTTTCCTAGGACATAATGGTCCCCGTCTTTTCATTATCTCAGGTCATGCTCATTGGCATCCACATAGCACTTGAATATGTTCAGGGCCTGCGTGTAGAACCTTGATAGCATCTTCCTCCCTAGACTTTTCAGGGTTGTATATTTTCTCAGATATATTGAACAACAAATTTACATGAAATTTATGGATTATTAAATAAGTTTTCTTGCTAACTAGAGGTCATGTGAGGAATCGATTTGAGTAAACTCCATCATTAGAAAGTTCTTAGGTGTGTTTTCATAGACGTATATAGCAGATGACAGTTGCTAAAGTCTAAGTAGTTTTATTTAGCAGAAATACTAAATAGGGTAAGGCTTTTCAGATAATCCTCAGTATCTGAAATTTGATATGCACCTAAGCTCTGTGTGGCTTATGTGGAAAGAATATCTTTGCAGACAGCTTCAGGATATGCACAGGGGATACACGACCCAGAATAGCTGTATACTTTCCACTAACTGTCCCTACATAGAAATTACCAAATGGCGCTCAAGAGATTGACTAGATCCCTTGATAATCCATAGATGGAAGTGAGAGCCAGTTTTATAGGAACAAGCTGAAGTTATTCAGATTATCCAAAAACGTTAGGGATAACATTGAATTGGTCAGATATTTCATAATTTAGTCAGTTAATTTAGTCATTATTAAATTAATTTTTCTAAGGGAGTTAGAGATTTTCTAATATGAGAGGAACTAACAAACAGAATAACTCAAACCATCCCAAATGGGTCAACATTTAATTAGTCAACTGCATGTTATTTAATAGTCTGGTTTCACTTACGTATTTGGGGCCACTTTGACTCCTATTGAACGTGAGTAAATGAATGAATGAATGAGTATTTAACAAAATCAATACTTAATTATTAGCCTTTACCAATAGTTTTCCAACAAGCGCCTTGAAAGACTCTTTCCCTGTCTCAGAGAAAAGGCCCAAATTGTCTTCCTCTGAGAAATAAAGCTTCATCTGTGGATGTTTGATTGGGAGTTCAATATTTTGCCATTTAAAAATAATATCAATCATAAGAATATATCTTATTCTGACTAGTTCTGAACACAGCTGTTACTTTTGGTAACATTTTAATACATAAAAACCATAGAAAAAGTTGAAAATGTAAATATATGAAAAATACTCATGATTATCAAGGCATAGTTGCTCTTAATACTTTAGTATATAGTCTCTAAGACATTTTGCTGTGCACATATGATTGATTATATAAGTATATATGCATTTTAGTATATAAATTATAAATCGATAAAAACAATAGGTAATTAAATATATAATACAAAATATGGCATACTAAAGCTTTTTCAAACGAAAACAATTATAATTCTACAAGACTAAAAGTCTTGCCAGTTTCCATTTTACCTTCTGGTCTGTCTTCATATTTCTACTTAATTGTAATCATAAAATTCATACTTCAGTAACTACTTTGATAAGAAAATTATAATGGCATTTCTATTGCTTTAAGGCAATTCTTATAACACACATTCATCTTAAATTCATCCAAGAAGTGAAAAACCATGACATTTACATCAGAGGTGTGTTAGCCTTCTTGGGTGACAACTCAGTAGACTTGTAAAAAAAAAAAGCAATAACATAAAAAATTCCAAACATCTTATTTCCATATGGGAAGCAGCTGTTCTTTTTCATGCTAGTGAAGAGAGACTTGTGTGCTCTCTGCTCTATCTGGCTCCCTGGGACCCTGATCACTGAAATCTAACTCCTACTCAGATGTATCTTTGAGAGTTGCTGGTGATACAGATATTTATTGGAATTTATTCTCTGATAAACACTGTGCTATGCATTTTACAGTCATTACCTCATTTTCTTCTCCGCTCACCATTTTAAAGATGCAGAAACTCAGGCTTAGAAAGGTCACGTATCTTGCCCAGGGTCACACAGATAATAAAGTAACAGAGCCAGGATTTTCATCTGCTTGTTGCCAGAGCCCTTGACCACCAGCACAATGTTATCCTGCATGCCTCTGAGCAGCTACATTCCACTGTTGATTCGGAGATTACTAATGGGATGGCTTTTGCTGGAACCCACCACATCCTATCAGTTGTATTCACGTCTTGGGGTAAATACTTCTGGCTTTCAGAAGATAGCCTAGCCTTGGAAAATCTATCATTCCATTCTTGGGAAAGTCCCTGACACATCGCTCCTTTTCTGGCAAAGTTCTCATTTCTTGGCTCAGTACCTTGAATTAAATCCCTATGCAGAGTCAATCAATTACCCATTTCCACTTCACATCTCCCCCCCAGACCTGTAAGCTGTAGGCCTCCCCCCAAAATCAACCTGCATATAGTTCTCTCATCATCAGTTTCTTAGCCATTTAAGACATTTGAGGGATCCCCTGAAATTTCCAAAGCAATATGGTTCCTCAAAAGCCTTCCATATAGTTTTCCAGTTGCTCAGGTCCAAATTTTTGGAGTCAAGTGTGAATCTTCTTTTTCTCTTTTATCTGCATCCAAACCATCAGCAAACACTGTAGGTTCCACTTTCAAAATATTTTCAGGATATAATATTTCAGGGTACAACCACTTCTGACTTCTTTTCATTGCCATGACCCTGGTCCAACCCCTAGCATCCCTCTCCTTCTACCCTTGCCTCCATATTCTATTATCCACACAGAGGCTGGAGGGACCCTATCGAAGCTTCTGTCCAATTGGGTCACCCTTCTGCTCTCAGCTCTCCAATGGCTTCCCATCTCAGAGCAAAAGGCAGATGTCCATGATACCTTCCATGCTCTGATCCCTGCTCCCTTGCTGCCCTGGCAGCACCCCTCCCTCCTGTTGGTCTAGCCCAACTGGCCGCCAGCACTTTCTCAAATAAGCTAAACACCCTTATCCTTCAGGGGCTTTGCGCTAGTTTTTCTCTCTGCCTGAGGCATTTTCTGACCAATAGACATGTGGCTTGATTCTCCATCTTATTTCACACCTTTGCTTATAAGTCACCTTTTCAGAGAGGCTGTTCCTGATCCTCCTATATAAAATACCAGCTCCCAACCTCAATGTGCCCTGTTCTGCCTTTTCTTGTTTTATTTTCCATCGCAGCAATTATCAAAACTTGACCTATCACATATTTATTTCTTTAATTGTATATTATATCCCTACTAGCATATAATCTCCATGAAGGCAGGGAGTCTGCTGTGTAGATGGCTATACTGTCACCTAGAATGGTGCCCGCTGCACAGCAGATATTTGTCGAATATGTGAATGGAATTCTCCTCTCTTTTGAGGTATTATCATTTTAGGATGATACTGGTTACTTGGAATTAGGGTGTTCAATAATGCAAGTCACATTAAAAAGAATGCTTAAGGGGCTGGCCCCCTGGCTCAGTGGTTAAGTCCGCGTGCTCCGCTGCAGGCGGCCTAGTGTTTTGCTGGTTCAAGTCTTGGGCGAGGACATGGCACTGCTCATCAAACCACGCTGAGGTGGCATCCCACATGCCACAACCAGAAGGACCCACAACGAAGAACATACAACTATGTACCGGAGGGCTTTGGGGAGAAAAAGGAAAAAAGTAAAATCTTTAAAAAGAAAAAATACTTAAAATTTATCTAGTGTATTTTAATAATCCATGTTATATATTGACACTTGAGGCCAGAACTGAATTTATTATAAAGTCATAAAAGTTAAATAATCAAATAGGTGTCTAAACAAAGGTAGATGAATTAACTTTTTGATGATGTGTACGTATAAATAACACTTGTTTTTGTCCGGTCCAGTATCTCACCAGCAGCGTCCATACCATGGTCCTGTGCCATTTTATGACAGAGAAGGTTCAGAAGTGAAATAATGTTGTTTTGACTTCCTTTTTCCTCTTAGTTGTCCCTATTTCTGAGATGTCTTCCCCATTCTACCCACAGCTGTCTCTTAGAAGGCTACAATAGTTTTGTTTTTTACCAGTGGCTTTGTTTTACTTTTTTTGCTGAGCTAACATCTGTTGCCAATCTTCCTCTCTTTTATTTTTTCCCCTTCCTAAAGCCCTGGTACACGGTTGTATATTTTAGTTGTAAGTCCTTCTAGTTCTACATGAGCTGCCACCACAGCATGGCTACTGGCAGACGAGTGCCGTGGTTCCATGCCTGGGAATGGAACCTGGGCCACCAAAGCAGGGAGCATGGAATTTTAACCACTAGGCCATCAGGGCTGGCCCTACAATAGTTTTTAAAGCTGTGATCACAGGGCTAAATTCATTTTCCCCAAATTGGGTCAAAATCTATCTGCTGTGTCTTGTAACATTTTCTATTTTCTCCTAAGAAACATTTAACAAAAACCACCAAGTAGAACAATAAGAGGAAAATAAATTTTCAACCCAAAAGTTTATGGCTATTTTCACAAATTGAAAACTTATTAGAATTAAACATTCACCAGCCCAGTTGGCCTCTAATGCTGATCTGAATACTATCCAATTTCATTTAGAAGATGAACCTAAGATCAAATGGGTCTTTAAAAAAAAATCCACATAAAAGATAACTTAAGCCAAATACTGATTAAGATACAAAGAAAGGAGGAGACGTGGGCTCATTTAAGGAAAAGAAAATACTCTTTTTTTCTTCTTGGTGGTTTATTATGACCAGAGCTGAACCCATCTATTTACAGTTTTCAGGGAAAGAAAATATTTTTTCTGACCACAGCTGAAGAGAGACCCTGACCGAGCCTTCCTGCTCCCCATCTCCCATGTCATCAGTGTTTGCTGGGAGAGAGTCTAAGGTGGTTTTCCAGCTAAGTGGTTACAGCTGTTTCCACAGCATCAGTCAGATGCAGTTTCTGCTCGTGTTGACTTTGGCTGGCGTCTTCCCCTGGAGCCCAGCAGCGTAAGAGCCTGTGCTCTGAGGCCTGGGGCTTTGGACAAACATTCCAGTTTCTGAGTTCTTAACATTAACATTTGATAAATTCTTCTCTTAATTTCTCCTGGAGAAAAGTCAAAGACACTGGAGAGCCCCCTTTGCCCTGTGACAACCATGGTATTTCCCCCCCGCAGGACCTTTTCCTTCTTTCTATGAAGCTGAAAACCTGAAAAAATAATAATGTGCACAAACTATGCCAATCTATAAAAATATGTATTCTTTTAAATATGTTTCAACGCACTTTGACAGTTTTCTGAAATACCAGATTCCTTTGAAGAGTTTAAAAATAAAAGTGAAAAATAAGCTTTAAAGCAAACCCTGACACGTGTGTGTCAAAAGGTGCTGTGAGAAAACGTGAAATGTACTTACAGAGTTAATTAAGGGGGTCAGCTGCCGTAATTGCACAGAGGTAGAACAGCACTTCTTAATGTTATTTTGATAACCTTTCAAAAATAGTAAGTGTAATGCTTGCTTTTGGTTAAAATGGTTTTTATGTGGATCCTCACATTAATCATAAGAGGCAAAATTAAGGATTGATTCTTAAACATCTGAAGGACTGAGCACAAAAGCTTATAATAAAATGGGCTCAGGAAATGGTCCATGTTTGTTAACTGGCCAGCATCAAGTGGGTCCAAACACGTAATGAATGAAACCTGCCTGCATTTGGGATAGCAGCACAGGAATATGGCTTTGGTTTCTAACGAAGGATTCCAGTTTTAAATAAGAGAGAACATTCTCACGAAGGTTATGAAAACGGTAACTTGGATAACAAAAGGGACCTTAGAATCTCATGCCTAGCAAGTTCTGAAAGTATGCTTTTGAAAATTATTTAACAAATATGCCAGCATAGACGAAGAGGTATGAAAGTGGTATTAAATGACATTTCAAAGTTCCATCAAGTCCACTACTATGATATTTATGTCAGGGTACACTAAGACATAAAATGGCTACATGAATTTATTTTACATATGCACACACACACAGACTGGCGAATTTTATATGTCACTATAGTATTGTGTATGTCCTTGTATATGTTTTATTTAGAAAATAAACTCAGAGCATAGCCCTTGCTTCTTACAATGATTCATTAAAGTACATAACAAATAACCTTTTATGGTTATTTGGAATCCATGACTATGTTAACTATGTTATTTGCAACATTATTATAAGGGTAAACAAATGAAATACACATTGTCCATATGGTTGTGGATGTTTATATCCCCACCTATTTCAGGACAATTTAAAAGCATGTAAGATTATAAAGTCTTAACTTTGACGGCACACGGTGATGCATGAGACTATGGTCTCTGGAGTCCGTTTGCCTGGGTTTGAGTCTCATCCCAGTCCCTTGTTAGCTGGCTGTTTGTCCCTATGCCAATTATTTATCCTCAATGTCTCATTTTCTCGTTTGTAAAGTGAGAATAATAAAGGCACTAAATCCAGACACACATAAGCATTAAATATATATTTAATTTGAGGTGCTTACCTGGCACCAGGCATAAAATTCACTCAATAAAAAATGACTATTTTTGTTGTTGTTTTTCTGTTCTAAAGCAACTTACCTCATAATGAAAAAAATATCCTCTATAACATTGTGCCTGTGGTCATCAAGTATACACTTGAATATATATATGACTTGATGCTTTGTTGAAGAGCCCAGGGCTTTGTTGAATAGCTTTGAAGGCTATAAGCTTCATTTTTCCTTTTAGGCAAAATCTGCCTTCCTAAATTTTCTCGGTGTCCAGATCAACTCCCTTCATTTCTACACCTTCCCCATTAAAGATTATAAATACTTAAATCCTTCTTTAATCTCACTTCTAATCCTATCCATAATAACTCCCATCCAGGCCAAACATGCTCCATGCACTCAACTATTTCTTCTGTTATATGATTTTATTAGTTTCTCACTATCTTAGTGAGAAGTTTGAAAACTCTTAGTTTTTCAGTCTCTGAGACTAGCAGATATATTATCTTTCCTGAATTGGACATGTACTTATATTGATACTGTGGAAACATTTGGCTTTATTGTTTGTGGTCAAATAAAACCCCTTGGTCTCTTTCATATAAATTTTTGTAAATCAGAGCCTCCTATAATTCTTTCTTTCTTTCTGTCTTTTTTTTTTTTTTGGTGAGGAAGATTCACCCTGAGCTAACATCTGTGCCAGTCTTCTTCTATTTTGTATGTAGGATGCTGCCACAGCATGGCTTGATGAGTGGTGTGTATGTCCATGCCCAGGATCCGAACCCACGAACCCTGGGCTACCAAAGCGGAGCATGCAAACTTGACCATTATGCCACTAGGCCAGTCCCTATAATTCTTTCTTTTTTGTATTGGTTTGGTTTTTAGTGCATGTACTGACTCTAGGATTTCTGTTTTTAACAGTGACAGAGTAGCTTGTAACAAATCAACCTACTGGCCAAGAAAACCTATAAAACTAGGTAAAACAAGAACACAAACATCCCAGGTAGTTGCAGACATTAGCAATCAAACAGGACAGCCATGACTTGAGGGGTCACCATCACTAAGAGAAGGAAAATATATTGAGGCGCATGGGGGCATTCACCACTTCTGTCTCTCTAGGAAAGTACCAATCTGGAGCTTTTAGCAGTTGTGTAAACAAAAATTGCATTTAAGAGGCACCAAACAGGCAGATCCCAGAGACAAGGGAACTACAGAGAAATGAGCCTCCTAATTGGTTATGTCTTTTCCCCTTCAAGCCATTTGCCAAAACCAAAGCTTCAAAGGATTGAAAAGAGAAGGCATCAAGAGAAAAGCAGAGTTTTTGGCTTCTCTGAGTCCATACAAGGAGATGAGAAAGAGCGGGGCGATTCTTTACAGCCTGGAAAAAGTAAAAGTCTACCTTCTCCTCTTGGCCTTTTCTGGTGTGGTTGATGGTGAGGCCACAGTTTTTTCTGTGCTGTTTGGCTAGAGTAGAGAGGTCACTGTCTGAAATTTCTCTGTCTTGCTAGGTTGCCTCTTTTCTGGTCCTTTAGAAAAGAGAGTGGGCTTTTTTTCGGTCTACTTTCCCTGACGTTTTTGGTTTGCCAGATTTTTCAGCACCATTTCTGAGACACATGACGCAAGGTTAGTAGCCAATCAGCCTTCCTCTCTCCATCTTTCAGGGTCTAATTCATTATTTTACGCCCAGAGATTTTAGTTGTACTTAGTGGGAGGAATAGGGAAAAGTGTACCTCATTTTCCTGGAAGCAGGAGTTCTCTCTTTGGGTTTTTTTTTTTTATGTAAGATGCCTTTATGTAGCCTTCATTCTTTTTTTTTTTATAAAGATTTTTATTTTTTTCCTTTTTCTCCCCAAAGCCCCCCGGTACATAGTTGTGTATTCTTCGTTGTGGGTTCTTCTAGTTGTGGCATGTGGGACGCTGCCTCAGCGTGGTCTGATGAGCAGTGCCATGTCCGCGCCCAGGATTCGAACTAACGAAACACTGGGCCGCCTGCAGCGGAGCGCGCGAACTTAACCACTCGGCCACGGGGCCAGCCCCATGTAGCCTTCATTCTTAAGGGATGTTTTGGTGGAATGGCAAAATATTCTGGATTGCCAGTTTTTTCCCTTTGGCACTTTACTCTTCTACTGTCCTCTGGATTCAGCATTTTTAGTAAGAATTTAGCCATCATTTGAATTTTTCCACTACATGCAATATGTCATTTTTCTCTGGATGCGTTTTAAAATTTAATCTTTACCATTGATTTCTTTTGGAGTTTTATGGTGACATGCTCAGGGGTGTATTTGTTTTTATTTATCCTGTTTGGGATTATCTGAGCTTCTAGACTCTCTAGATTTATGAGCTTGCAATTTTGGAAACTGTTGGCCATTTTTCTCTGAATTATCTTTACCTCACTCTCCTTCTCTCTTTCACAGATTCCAATCAGACATATGCAAAACCATTTATAATTGTCCCACTCATCTCTGAAACCTTGTAATTTTACAATCACTTTTTCTCCTTCAGATGGATAATTTCTATCGTCCGTCTTCAAGAGAATTAATTTTTTATTCTATAGTCTCTCTTCTGCTATGAAGCCCACCCAATTAATTTTTTATTGTATTTTTAGTTCTAAAATTTTTATTTTAAAATTTCTGTTGATATTTTGAAGTGTCCTGTATTTTCATTCACTATAAATCTATTTGCCTTTATGTCCTTGGGTATAATTATAATAGCTGTTTTAAAATCATGTTTGCTCATTTCAATGTGTCATCTCAAGATCGGTCTTTGATACTTATCTTTTTCATGAGAATTTGTCACATTTTCCTGGTTCTTCATTTGTTGAGAAATTGTGAATGCTATGTTGTGAATCTTCTGGATTTTGTTTTATTACTCTGAAGACTGCTGCTTTTTTTTTTTTTTAAGCAGGAATTAACTTGATTAGACTCAAACTTCTACCTCAGTCTCCCGGTGGAAGTTCAAATCTCGATTCAGTCCTTTTATTGTCTTGTCTGGGTAGTTTGTATCTTTCCTGCGTGTGTGTTTCAGAGTAAGCCAAATATTTGACAGATTTTTACACAGAATTTGAATCTTCGCCTTTCTCTGTTTTTATTCCCAAAATTCCTTCCTTCCTTTCCATTGGCTGTAGTTGCCCTCAATTCTGTCCTCTGACTTTTCAGGTCAGAGAAATGAGGTGTCTCTTTGGAGTTTTAACTGTTCCTTATAGAGCTAACTTTGTTCTGCCCTAAAAGTCATAAAAATGGGTAATTCACCCATGCCATGACTTCTTTCAAGTATTCACTCCAGAATCTAATTTTTCTCATTGTCCACTGCTTTTATAGTTTTTGGATTTACTACTGTGTTCGTAATTGTTATCTACAGGATGATTGGGTCCAATAGAAGTTTACTCCATCAATGCAGAGGCAAAACTTCATAAAGTAAATTAGAGTGTGTGTCTATTAGTGGTGATTGTATTCTTTTTTTTTTTTTTTTTTTTTTGGTGAGGAAGATTGTCCCTGAGCTAACATCTGTGCCAATCTTCCTCTATTTTGTATGTGGGATGTTGCCACAGCATGGCTTGGTGAGCAGTGTGTAGGCCCATGGACAGGATCTGAACCTGAGGACCCCGGGCCACCAAAGTGACGCACATGAACTTAACCACTATGCCACTGGGCTGGCCCCTGGTGATTGTATTCTTAACAAAATCTCCTCATGATATGTAATAAGTAAAAGAAATGTTTTAGTTATTCACTCTTAATCTCAATGTGCTGATTTTTGCATTTCTTCTTTTGTTCCTAAGGGTCCAAAGGGTCCCAAAGATAACATTTTGAAAAGTACTATCTAAAATCATCTTTGACTTATTTCTAAATTATCTCTAAATAAACTTTCTATGTAAAAATACTTAATTAAAATAAGAAGATAAGCTACAAACTGGAAGAAAATATTTACAAACAAAAGTAACAGTATAAAAATAGTTAATGAAATCATCCAAATCAACAAGAAAATAAACCAAATAACTCAACAGAAAAAAGGGGTATTAAGAGGCAATTCAGAGGTGTGGAAACACAAAGGACGATAAATATATGGGTAAAGATTCTTAAATTGTCTGGTAAGGTAAGCAAAGTAATGAAGATTAAAATGTTACCATTTCCCATGTATCAAATTGAGCAAAATATAAAAGACCTCACAATATTGAAGGTTGGCAAGAATAGGGAGCAACAAGAACTTTCATGCTTTACTAGTGGGAAAAAGTTGGCATGACTACATTGGAGAAATCTGATAAAAATTAATAAAGAGAAGATGAGCCTCAGCTATGAACAAGAATCCCACTTCTAGATATATACCCCAAAGAAATCCATGACCGTAAAGAAACCTTTACAAGGGTTTTCTTGCAGGATGGTTTTTAAAAACAAAACTTTAGAAAGAATACACATATTTATTAATATGGTGTTATGGACTGAATTGTGTCTCCCCAAAATTATTTGTCAAAGGCCTAACTCCCAGTACCTAGAATGTGCCTGTATTTGGAGATAAAGTCTCTTTAAAGAAATAATTAAGTGAAAATGAGGTCATTCGGGTTGGCCCTAATCCAATATCCTGGTCGTTATATGAAGAAATTTGGACACAGACAGATACAGAGGGAAGATCATGTGAAGACACAGGGAGAAGATGGCAATCTACAAGCCAAGGAAAGAGGACTCAGAAGAAGTCAGTCATGCTGACACCTTGATCTCGGACTTCTAGCCTCCAGAACTACGAGAAAATAATTGTCTGTTCTTTAAGCCACCCAGTTGTGGCACTTTGTTACAATAGTCATAGCAAACTAATGCTTAGGATAAATAAATAATACATTGCAGTATATTCATTTAACTTATTACTCTATAACAATCATAATGAATAATTAATGCTAGGTGAATCGACATGCATAAATAATTTTGAGGGAAATAAGTTGCAAAATGACACATATATAGAATGATTAAAAAATTATTAAACCGACAAAACTCAACTTTGTGATTTATGTACACGTACCCATGTAGTTAAAGAATAAAGACACTGATGGAAAGATTAAACAGCAACTTCAGAGTTCTTATTTCTGGAGAGGGGAGAAATGAATTTGAGGTGGTAAATACAGAGATCTTCAAGTGTATTTGTGAGAGAGAAGGAGGAAGCGAGCTGAGGCAAATATGCAAAATATTAACATGTCCTTAGTCTATATGGTGAGCATGTGGATTTTGTTTTTGTTTTGTTTTGTTTTTGTAAAATTCTCTAAACTTATGTTTAAAATATATAATGGAATAAAAAGGAGAGGTGGAGCATCATTATCATATGTTGACTCATTATATTGGATTCGATTGTTAATTACTCCCAAGTCCTTCTGGAGCAATTTTCATTCAAAAATTATTTCTTGAGAATTTCTTTTACAAGAGGACTTACATGACTAGAAGTGAATGAGGTTTCTGCACTGCTCATCATGACACAAAGTCAAAATGCTCGTAAGCCCGCATCAAATAACTGCAACCATTTCTAAGATGGTAGAATTAGAGATGACTGAAAATGCTAAGTAATGAATAATAAATTTAAGTGGCAGAAAATTCAGACCAAAAATTCTGCTTTCTTAGGCCTGGCCCCATGGCATAGTGGCATGCTCTGCTTTGGCAGACTGGGTTCGTGGGCTTGGATCCCTGGCATAGACCTACACTGCTCGACAGCCATGCTGTGGCAGTGACCCACATACAAAATCAAGGAAGACTGGCAAAAATGTTAGCTCAGGGCAAATCTTCCCACAACAACAACAACAACAACAACAACAAATCTGCTTTCTTCATCTCCATTTTCTGAGCAAAATTGGTTTGCATATGATTGGAATTGTATTAATCTTTTCTTCTCTTGCTGCTTAAGTAATTTCTACTACCTTTTAACTGCTTTAAATATTCACTTTTGAAAAGGAAGAAAAAAATCATTGTTAATCTAATTATATTTCTGTCAGCCTACCAAACAACTTGGTCAGAAAACTCAATGAGTGATGTGGAAGGAGAAAGAGAAATTGAGACAAGTATTGGAAACACACGCTATCTTCTAGATTAGCGATTATAAGATAATCAATGTGACAAATTGAGAGTCAGAGAAAAAGTGCACTAAAATTAAAAAGAAAAACAGAAACGTCTCCAAGTCTTTCTCAGCGTTGGAGAGGTCTACTTAAAAGGTATTTTCTGATCGGGTCAGACTAGAGCAGCTAACATAAAAAAACTCAGAGGATAATAATTTTTGTCCTGCACAGCTGTAGAGGCACAGGATTATTTTTATTCCCTAGGCAAAGTCAGTCTATTAGAAGCTTTCAAACCCAATTTTTAGGATGACTCACACATTGGAGTTGGAAGTAACCCTGAAAGATAATTTAATTTAACCACTTCACTCTAGTGATGAGGAAACGGAGGCATCCTTGAGTTAAGGGTCCTGATCAAAGTAATGAAGGGAATCGAGGGCAGAGCCAGAAGTAAAACTCACTTATATTCTATATTTCATCCTTTTAAAAAAACAAAGGGCTACTCTGTTTAATAGATGCCACCCTTAAAATGCTCAGTTCTTCTTTACTTTACCAATGCTTCTGAGAATTCTCAGTGAGGATTTCTATTAAACTTACCTCTGGGTTCTAATCGCAACTAAGTCTAATACTAGCCAGCTGACTGTGTGTATGGGCTCACTAACGTTTTTCAGTACAGGTGCCTTTGAAGGTGCTCAGATTCCAGGCCTGCTGCCAAATTGCCTGGGCAAGCAGAGGCGCTGAAAGCCAGGCTGTTGATGTTGAAGACCTGTCCAAATTTGTGGCCCCTCATTCTTAAGAATCACTAGAACATCTGAATCTGAAGGATTCCGATGAGCGTAGTGAAGAGCAAACTTCTTTTCCAAGCTGATGACTATTTCCGTCTTCTTGTTCTTATTCCTTTCTCTCTCCACACTTAAATAGTATCAAGAACTGCCAGTTTACTGCTTTGATAATAAAAAGGAGTCACACAAATAGGTTTCTAAATCAGTCTAGAAACATTTTCTGAATGCCTACCCTATTCCAGACTGAGTGCTGAATAGATCTGAAGGTCTCATGAGTACAGGAGAATCTAGACAGCCCAGGTCTTCCTCTAGGCTATTTTGACTCAGAATCCTGGTGATCCTTGTCTGATCCAGATCAGTACCTTCTTTCATCCCCAAGAATCTGTCATACTTGAAGACAGTGATCCAGTGCACTTAGAGGTGTTGCAAATTTTTGGAAATAAGCCTGGATCGTATTGACAAAGGGAGACCCCTGTCCAGTCTTTATGCGGAGTCTTTCTTGGGATCTAATCCAGAGTCCTGACACACTCAAGCCCCACCTACTGCCACAATCAGCATCACTGTAAAAACTCCTGCTGACCTTTAAGGATATCTCCTGCGCTCCCAGCTGAGATCAAAGTAAAAGAGGTTGGCTCACAGGAGAGAGAAGTCAATGGCGGGTGAGGGGTTGGAAGGAAAAACAGCTACCATTTCTGGAAGAAAAGCATAGGGAGTAGGGGGATAATTTTTTGTCATATTTATCTTTTTTGTCAGAAATAATGAAAGATTTTTTTCACTTTTTTGAAAGCATCAGTTTAGCAACTGTTATAAAATTTGATCTATATGTATTTAAAAATCATCAGATTAGCACAAACAGTGGTACCTTTTATACCCCTATTTTAAACAAGAGGGAACACGAGAGATACTGTGCTGAAGAAAGAGAGGATTGCCATCTACGTTGAATGAAATCAGGGAAACGGGAGTTCAGAGCCGATTATTATCATCTGTGTATTCGTTCAGCAAAAATTTAGGACCCACAGGTGAAACTATTTTAAAAATAGAATTTGATGAAACATAAACTGTCTTTTTTATTTAAATTTTTGCATCTAAAATATTACTTACAAGAGCTATTAAGCTGCTTAATGCATATTCTGTTTAATAAATATTAAATAGAAGGAATACATATGTTAGGAAACCATTTTGTTTCCATATGGACCCGTGGCTTAATTAAAGGAACATCAAAATAGTTCTGAGAAACACGCTACCAAGTGCTCTGATCTCAAGTGGGTATAGTAATTAACTTTAAAAGATTAAATACAGTATAAGAACAAGATAGGATTCTGAAAAGGGTAAAAATATCCCAGAAGCATTATGAATTTAGAATTTGAATCAAGAGTGATTCTTCAAAAATTAGAAAAAGACATACAATATTTTGGTTCTTTCATGAAAAATTGAGCAATGTTTATTATTCATAAAAGTTTTTTTTTTAATTTTTTCAAAGTCTGTAGAATGGGAACTGGCTTTATAATGGATTTAATGGCGGAACAGATAACACTCAGTTCAAGGCCTTGAGCCTTTCAGAATTGGATGTCAATTTGCTCTCTCTAATTCTTTTTGTATTGACGGCAGGTCAGAATGGAAGTTTGTTGCCTGAGGCTCTGGAGAGTTGGAATGGAGTGGGCAAAGGACAATCTCCTTGCTAAAGGACATGCAACTTAAAATTAAAATGTTCCTTAGAATGACTAAGCGTAGGCATTCACCTTTGACAACGATCTGTCTTAATCAGGTAACAAGACACGTTCTGTCCGGATAAATCAGACACTTAAAGAAATCAAGGATTGAGGAGCAGGAAGCATGACAAAGAAGGAGCGCAAGCAGCACAAGATTTAGTAGGGTGGGAGGAAGTGAATACTTGCTCTGCCACCTACTAGTTGCGTGACTAAGGACAGGTCACTGTCCCTGTCTAAGCCTGTTTCTCACCTGTAACATGATGATGACAATGGTACTAATATTGGAATAGTTGTGAGAATCAGAGGAGGAAAGAAGTAAAACACTTAGCATAGTGCTAGAAGAAAGGACAGCCTCCTTATAAGATTTTAGGAGTCCAAAGTCAGGGTGGAGGCCACAGAGAACAGAATTACTCTGCTTTAGCAAAGAGGAGGAATTTAGCTTTCTACTCCTAAAAAGAAGAGGCAAAGAAGTGTCAAATGAGAAAAAAGGAAGAGAGAGAGAGAGAGAAAGTCTGCCCAATGCAAAAATAAACACATTGGAAATAGATAAATGCAATATTAAAGTGTTGTGAGGAAAATATAATGTGCCAGAGAGAGATGATGGGCAGGGGCTCCATCATGGATAGCCAAGAAAGTTCTGAAAGACCCTAATGGCAAGATGAAGCTAATAATTCACAGATATGGGAGAGTATTTCAAGCTAAGGGAGCAGAGTGCGTATAAAAGGAGCTCAGCACATTGAAGCAGAAAGAAGTCAGTAATCCTGGAATCTGGAGAATGAAACTGATAACAGATGAGGTCTGAGATGGGGCCAGAGTCAGATCAAGTAGAGATTTTAGGATCTAGTCAGACACAGTAAGGTTTGAGATTTTATTTTCTAAAACTAAGAGGAAATCATTGGAATCTTCCCTAGAGGTTGATATAATCTATATTTTAAAATGAACATTCTGGCAGCTCTGCGGCATATGGTCTTAAAAGCAAGAGTAGAACAAGAAGACAATTTAAATGGCTTCAGGAGTCCATGCAACATCTCATGGTTGTTTGGTTTAAAGATGAAGAAATGATTAGAAATTGTCAGTCAGATTCAAAATAGATGTTAAAGTTGGAGCTGACATGATATGAAGATGAGGAAAAGTGAGAAACCAACCAGGACTCCTAAGTTTTTGGCCTGAGAAACAGGATTGAATAAAGGTGATATTAACTGAAAGGGGGGGTATTTGAAAATAAGCAGGGTGGGGAAGAATGGATTGATGTAGGCAGCGTGGTAAAGAATTATGTTTTTAGATAGAATTCCAGTTTAATATATATTAAATTTGAGATGCTCATTTGTCACCCAATGGATCATGTTGACGGAGAAAGAGGACTGAGACTGGAGTTCAAGGGAGAAGTTCAATCTGGAAATATATATTTGGGAGTTGTCAATATATATTGAATTCAGTGCCATGGGAATTTGTCAGATTTGTCAGGAAGAGAACATAGATAGGAAATAGGGCCTAAGTGTGAGCTTGGAGTGCAGGCGTGTTTAGGGTTCTGGAAAAGGGAAATGAGTTAGCAGATTAGACTGAGAAGTTAACATGTGGTATCCTGAAAATCAAGTGAAGAAGCCAAGTTTTAAGCCAAGTTTCAAGAAAGAGGGAGTATTTGTCCGTCAAAGGATCTAAAAAGGGCAGTTACAATAAAGACAGAAAACTGAATATTGGATTTGCTAGTATGGAATTGTTGATGACAGTAACATGAGTGGGTTCAGTGGTACAGTGACTATGATGGCCTGAGTGCAGTGGGTTACGGGCAGATCTGTAATGAAAATGTGTAAACAGGGACTTTAACAGCCTTTGCTTGTTTCAAAAAAAATAAATGCAGTTACTCCAAACATAAAACGAATAAAAAAGAGTGGGTGGTGACAGAGAAAGAGCCCCCTCTATTTTTTATCACATTTGCAGTCACCTTAAGACATCCTCATACAGTACTCTGTCTCTGGGGACTATACCTTGAGACCACCTATCTAATAAGATACCTTCCAAATCCTTGTGATTAATCTTCTTCAGAACTGATGCCATGGCTTCCTCAATAGAGCATGTTCTCTGAATGCTACTGAAGCTTAATGGTGACAGAGCAGATAACGCTCATCTTTGAATTTTTCAATAT
This sequence comes from Equus przewalskii, assembly GCF_037783145.1. Lineage (NCBI taxonomy): Eukaryota > Metazoa > Chordata > Mammalia > Perissodactyla > Equidae > Equus > Equus przewalskii. The sequence goes on along the minus strand of NC_091839.1, from coordinate 61,621,979 downwards.
TTTAATTGAATCAGAGTAAGAAATAGTCATGTGGCTCTTTTCACATGACAAATAAGGCTTAGAATAGCAATAAAATTACTAAAATCATTCTAAGGACCAACTCAAGAAATTTTTTCCCTAAATGGATATAAATATTCAATATGGATTTTTGACCAAAATTTCTCAGGCCCATCTATGACAAAGTCGGATGTTTTGGCCAGTCATGCAAAGTAAAAAGACTCAAAACACTCTGTTATTAATTATTTTCAGTATCAGAACCCATTCCGGACATAGCTGTTAGCTAATGGTTCCATGTGAACAGTTCCCAGATGTGCTGCCTGCACCATGGCCAAAACAATGTGATATCCATTTCATCAAATAGCAGAAAAACATTCTTTTATACATGAGATTAACTCATGCAATTGAATTGTACATCTTCCATAAATTTCTCCTGAATGTTTCCTCCATAACTAGTTTTAAATGACTAGAATCTATTCCTCATGGTGTCACCCTTCATTCAACTGAAACACAGTGTTAAGAGTGTGTTTACTTGATATAGGATTCAGGGGGCACAAGACAATTCAGGGTCTGCAATGGCAGGCACCCTGAACTTTCAGAACCCAACAGTGTTCTTCCATAGTTTTAGACAGTGGTTGGTGGCACTATGCAAAATGTTCCCAAACAAGGCTAATGATCACAAGTGATAAAAGCCTAATCATTGAGGTAATTGTGGAACTTCTTTATTTTTTTATTTAATTTTATAGGCAATATTTGTTCAATATAAAGATGTCTTCTTTTATAAAGACAGATAAGGATAGAGAATAAAATTGTATCTTTTGTTATCATCCTAACTGTTGAAAATATTTTTATCTGTCTTTGTGTCAAGAGAGAGACAGAGAGCAAACCATAATAGACACATAAAGAAGAAATAGGGGAAGTTTGGGCCAATGGGGAATACATTCCCTTTAGGCAGCGTTGTCCTTTGATTGGGAAAGCTCCTTCATTGGCTATTTGTCTGTGAAAGATGGGGACTTCTGACTTCAGTCTAGATGAGTATCATTTACTAAACATAATTACAGTCGTGCATAGTTTAACAATGGGGATAGGTTCTGAGAAATGCATCATTAGGCAATTGTCATTGTGCGAACATCACAGAGTGTACTGACACAAACCTTGATGGTGATGGTACAGCCTACTACATACCTAGGCTATATGGTACTAATTTTATGGAACCACCATTGTATGCATGATCCATCGCTGACAGAAACATCATTATGTGGTTCGTGACTCTAGTTGAATGGCTATACATAAAGAAGAAACAGAACTTTGGGGATTGTTTCTGTCAATTAGAGAAGCTGAACGGGCTAGAAAGAGGAAATACACAGGTATAACTGACTTTGGAACTAGGGAGCCTATCGTTAGAACTGTATTTCAATATACTTGGTTTCCTTTTGCAATCCTATGTATTTTTTACTATGCATTTAAAAAACCTTATTCTGATAAAAGGTTCACAAACTTCACCAGATTGTTAAAGACACATTTAAAAACTACTTTTTAGACACCCTGCTTTAAGGAGAGATGATCCTAAGTAACAGCACTATAGAATGGAGCCCACAGAAGAACATAACAGGAAAGAAATTCACTATGCAAGAGTGAGGACAGTGAATTTCTAGGAAGCATGGAGCTGTTATATTTGATTTTATTTCTTTCCTGAGCTGTAATTATCCTCCATCACTTCCAAATCTTTGATTAAAAACCAATTACATATAAAAGGTTGATGGTAATGCTCTTTCGAGGAGAGAAGGAATGGCTGGTGGAACTAAAAATGACTGGAAGCAAATGAGAAGAAGGAGAATCCAGCAGAGGTGTGGGGGGAGGGGACGGTGAAGAGTGATTTGGGTACAATAATGTGGTAAACGTCTTTATCCAAACTGTGCTAGAGGAAGGGCACCCTTGGGGAAGGGTTCAGGGACAAAAAACTAGATCCTGCTGTTGTGGGGAAATATGGTCTCATGAGAAGTATAACTCCAGAAGGATGGACAACTTGTGGAAGTTAACCAGGAAGGAGATTGTTTATCTATTCATCAACCAATCTTTCTGTTATGTGTGTATATAAAAGAGACCATATGACATCTTGTAAACTGCTTTTCTTTTTAAAGCATATATTAGGAGACTTCTCATTTTTAATAAATGTATTTCTATACCGTCATCAGTCTTAATGACTATTACCTCAATGTACGAATATAATTTTCTTTATCCTGTAACTTATTTTGATGCATTTAGGCTGTTTCCTTTCTTTCTTTTACTGTTTATAAATGATAAATTCCCGGTGCCTCAAGTATTTATTAAATGAATACATTGCATACTACAAAAAGTTCTTTAATTTTTATACATTTGTTCAATTATTTCTTTCTGATAAGTCATTAGGGGTGGACTGCTTAGTCAACCAGTATGCACACTTCTTAATTGCTGCAATTACAACAAATAAAAACCCATTTATCAGTGTGTTCTAAGTTTCAATGTACAGATGACAATTAAGTTGAGTAGGTTGCTTAATTAGGAGATAATAAAACATTCAGAACATCTAGGGTAACTCTATAAACATGCCTGTAAGAGCTTCTCCTAAAATTCTATCTGTGCTATGTGTTTAAAGGAAAATAGCGGTTGCTGTTCTTACTGTACAGTCATGAATACGGGCCTAAAGAAGATTTATTTTTATTTATGGTTTTGGATATGAAATTAGACCCGATGACTAAGTGAACACAGGTTAAAAGGCAAACTGATCTGCATAAAAAGGTTAACAGATCTTGTCTCAAGGTGGGCAAGCTGTTCTAGACTTACTGACCAACATCATCCTAACAGTTCCTTTCATGAACTTTTGAGTTTCCTCCCCTCTTTCTTGGAGTCTGTGTTTTGCTTGGGTATGACCATTGTAACATTTTCAGGAACAATGGATGTCATGTATATCTTCTGAGTACTTGTATGAATGACAATGTTTTCATGTGGCCGTTATGCTTGATTGTAGTTTAGCTAGGTATATCATTGAAGGTTTGAAATAACTTTCCCTTTGAACTTTAAGATATTGCTTTATTGTCTTCTGTCACTAAGGCGTTGCTAATGAGAAGTCCAGTGATCTGTTTTTCTCCAACTAGAAAGTTTAAGAATCTTCTTCTTATATTTAGTGGAGTCTCGTGAGAATGCATCTTGGTGGGGGATCTGTCTTCCTTCATTCTATCTATACTTAGTAGCATGAATCTGAAGACTGTGTCTTTCTTCGTTTCTGCTAACTATTCACCTACTCCATTTTGATTTTAATGTTTTATTTCTCTTCAATTATCTCTTTTTTCCCCTTAATTTCCTATCTGTTGAATAAACTCCTCTTATATTGATGCTTGATGTCTCTTTTTAACCATTTTCCCTCCTATTTAGCTATTTGTCTGAATTGTCTTCTCAGTTTTATTTTCCAACTCTGAAAGTTTTATGTCAACCATCACCGTTTTAATTCTAAGAACTCCTGACCTCATGGATTTTTACAGAGCTTCGAGTTTTGTTGTGTTAATGCAATACCATCTCGCATATTTCTGTGAATACTAATTAGACATTTAAATTTTTTTTCTGAATTCTCTCTCCAAGAGACATCCACTGAACGTCACTCAGAGCTGCATGCATAGCCTCGGCAGAGCAGGTCAGCAAGTTGCCCTTCTTCCCAAGAGACTGAATGAGGAGAGGTTTTTATCTGGAGCACTATCATCCACAACGTAAACCCACTCACCCTAAAAGTAGGTTACCAATTGTATCTGCCAAAAATGACACGTATGTTATATCTGAGCCTGCACCATATCCCATTGATTCTGATCCAAGGCTGATAGTCTTTCCTTTCTACTCTTGGCTGAGTGACCCAGCAGATATGATCATGGCCAGTTAGTTTTATATCATAATTTTTTTAATATTTCACATAAGGTACTAGCTCTTTATAGTTACCATAGTCTTTGGTATGCAGTATAAGTCATATAAAATTATATCATTTTTGAGAGTATGAGTCATTTACAATAATACATTTATTCACGTTTATAGAAATTTTCATGTGTGCAAATAGTTTATATAAAACATTTTAGTTGAGTAAGCTTTCCTGTGCCAAGAATGCTGAGTTTTCCTTGAAATGTCAGTGCTTTGAAGTCTAAGGAAAATATTCTACAGCTCCATGGCAGCTGTTTTCAGGGAGAGTTATAGTTAGTAGCTTATGGTTGCCGCAGTCTCCCAGTTAATATCATAGCAATGAGGCTTAAGTCCTGTCAGAAACATAAAAGTCACTGTATTTATATGGATTCAGAGGGTATTTCTGCTCTGCAGTTGAAGCCAAGTCAGAGTTTTCATCCAGTGAAACTAAGATCTCCTACCCTTTCAAAAGTACCTATCTAATAGGGGAGGGGCATATCTTTTGACCTATCCGTAGGGGCATTTAACATAAGTGTGTCAGGCAAGAGAGGAGCCAGGAGGATGTCTGTCATCTGGAACCCCTGGCAAGTTCTACAATGCCAAGGCCTTCCTGAATAGCCAAAGGACTTTAGGAAATCTGAAAAAACTGATTTCTAGTTTAAGCAACACAAAAAAAGATTTTAAAAAATACACGTTCTCTTGGCAACAGTTGATTTTTCAGGACAGGCAATTACAGAAAAAGTTGACTCCATACTTCAGCCACACTGCTGTTTCTCCATGAGGACATCTGAGTTTCCTTGAAGAGTCATCAAATGTCTGCTTCCTGAGAGACAGAAGTGTCATAGTAATGCCTCCGGGATATCGTCCCACTAGGGACTTGTCAAACATATGCGGAGGCCGTCGGTTCTTGCCATCAGGTGTCAAAGCAGAAAGGCCAGCCACAGTGGTTAAGAATGTCATAGTATTCTGACTTCTCTTGAGGTGACTAAAGTTTTAGCCTCACTTTTTTTAGCTCTTAGTTTCTTGGGAAGACTTTCTGTTGTAAGAGCAGAGAATATATTTTATTAAACATAGGCTAGTACACTGGGTGATAGACTTACACTGAATGCCTCTGTGGATTTTATTGTAAGAAATACAAAAGTAAGAGCAAGAATACAGACATCCTTGGAAGAAGAGTGGACAAGAGAAAACAGAGAATATAACATGGAAAACATTTCTTAAATGATTCAGTAGCTTAAAAAGGTCACAAAAACATTCAATGAATGTATGGTTGTTCAGGCAGGAAATTAAAGGCTTGAAAGCGTTAATCTGTGATTGGACGATGTCAGTGTGCCAATACTGACCACCCTGCAGCTAGAAATGTGCTCTAATTGGCAACTGTGGATGTGCTGTAATGTGTGTGCAGATGGCAGATGTGCTTAGCTTAACATCATCAAAAGGGCAATGTTTTTGCTGATCCGCTGAGTCTGTTCCAGCAAGCATACAGGCACACCCATGGATAAAGTCACAGTAGCCTTGGGTAGTGAAGTAATTTCAAAATTTAGGGAGAATTTAGATGATGTCAATTTCAGAAACCTCCAATTAGAGGTAACAAGTTCCTCCGTCTGTGTTTTCTGTAATGCCATGCATTGTGTTGTGGCTCAGTAAAGTTTGATGATACTTTGCCAAGAATGACTCACTGCCTAGGTTCAGGGGAATTTTAATCTGAATGCAGCTTCCAACACAGTACACTGTCACTCAAGAGATCAAATTCCATGTGGTTGATAAAATAATAACACATTACTCTACTTTGAGACAAAAGTAATAACATTTTACTGAGTGGCAAAGTCTTGTAAATATTAAAAGCTTAATAATAATAAGTAATAACATTTAGAAAGACTGTTATAATTGAATTCACCAAAGATACTTAGGGTAGAAGAGCTAAATTCTGCATTTATATGTGTACTTAACTCTCTGCTTGAGGTCATCAAAAAAGTGTACTTAGTATCAAGCCAGTTAGAATATAGTTTATATTGGGCAGGCTTAGATCACTCTTAGAGTGTATTATATGTTTATTATCTTATCATTGAAAGACTCCCTAATCCCATTTCTATGCTATCTGATGTGGATTAAGGCTGCCCCAGGTAGAGAAGCCCAAGTTGACCTGGCCTACATGCCAAACTATATGACCCGGTGGATTTTTATGGTATGAATTAGGGCTGCCCCAGGGAGAGAAGCCCAGGGCATCCTCACCTACATGCCAATCTATATGGCCAGATTTGTATCTAAAGTTATATGACCGCACAATAACCAGACCCCATCTGCACTGAAATCATTTAATGACTTTTTACATCATCTTTTCTTCTTCCAGTAAAAATAAGTCACGTACCCATGCCTTATAAAATTAGCCCTAACCCTCAACTCAGGGCAGCAGCAGCAGCTCTGACTGCCCATGGGTCCTGTCCCCATGCCTGCAGCTCTTCACTGCCCATGGGTCCTGTCCCCATGCTATTCTGTACTATTCTCTAAATAAAAGAGCACCACTGCCAGACCTTGAGAGTCCAAGAAATCTTTCTTTCGACTCCTTGGCTCACCAACCCCGCATCACTATCCACAGGGACATTCTCTGGTACAATTCTGAGCAAAATTCTGATGGTAGAAATGACTGTTGTTCACTTATTTATTTTTTTTAAGATGGAGTTTATGCCTTACATAGAAAAACAGGAAGCAAACTCAAATGTAAGGAATGATTAAAAAAAAAAAACAGTTCAGAGAACAACCTCTGGTATTTCCCTCGCTCAAAAATGTCCATTGGCAAGTACTTTTTGGATTACAAATCCAAGTGAAAAAGTGCTGATCAGCAAGACGTAACCTGTGAGCCACACTCTGGGCCTTGGTCACCCCTGGCGCAGCCCCAGGACCTCTGTGAATCACCAGAGGCCCTTGCTACCCTTCCCCGAGAACCTGAACTCCTGCGACAGAAACACAGGAGCTGACTCAATTCACTTGCAGCCCACTTTTCTCACCCTCCATTCTGCTCCCTCCACTTTTTTTTTCTTTTTGGCTCATTCCGTACTGAGCGATCTTTTTTTTTCTGTTTTTTTTATTAACACTCTTTAAATCCTATTTGGATAGTCAAATGCAAATACTAGGCTGCTAAAAACGCCTATTTTCTAAAGTGAGTAAAAATTATGGGCAGAGAAATAAACAATATACGTTAACCTTTTCAATGGGAGCTTTGAAAGACAGCTTGCTATTTTAAAGAGCAGAGTTTATCTCAGGAAGCACCTGAATGGCTAAAGGAAAAAGATGAAACCAGCTCTGTGTCCTTTCTAACTTTCCCCGTCCCCTGACAGATAGACTCGCCCCGTTACCCCTACCTGAGCTTGCTGGGCCTGCCATACACAGGACCATGGCCTGAATGACTTAAACAACAGAGATTTATTTCCTCATAATTCTGGAGGCTAGAAGTCTGAGATCAAGGTGTTGGCAGGTTTGGTTTCTTCTGAGGCCTCTCTTCTTGCCTTACAGATGGCCGGCCACCTTCTCACACTGTCTTCACAGGATTGTCCCTCTCTCTGTGTCGTCTGTGTTGGAATCTCCTCTTCTTGTAAGGACATCAGTCATATTGGATTAGGACCCACCCGAGGGACCCCATTTGAATTCAATTATCTCTTTAAAGGCCCTCTCTCTAAATATAGTGATAAATAAGTGGCAAGCAGTAGGATACATAAGAGTATAAGAAGAAGCCGTTTGGTGCAGAACTAATTCGGCCTGACATTGTTTTTCCAAAAGGGCCTGACGTGGCCATTGAACGTGCATTGTATCTCAGCTTTAAGTATGTATTACATCCCAAAGACAAGAACAATGCCCTTAAAGATAAAGATGTAACTTCCCCCACAGCTGCATTTCCTTAAGGATAAGCATCTCTCCCTAGGCTGGGGATTGATTGCTGACCTGCTGTGTTCACAGAGTTGCGGAAATGCTGTGCCAGCAAAGCCACCTCCTGACTGTTGTAAAAGGGACATTCCAATCATAGGTGATCCATGCTCTTTGATGGTGTATGACCACTCTGGACACCCCACTTCTTTTAAGTGCTCCATTCCTTTGTGAAAGCACTCTCCTGGGCTATAGAATCCTCAGATCTGGCTCATAATAAACTCACCCCAATTTTGATTTATAGATTGGTTATGGGTTATTTGCATCGACAATAGTCACATTCTGAGGTACTGGGAGTTAGGACTTCAACATCTGAATTTTGGCAGGGTGGGATAATAATTCAACCAACAACACTGTCCAACAATATTCTGCTATTTTATATTTGGTGATAATGTCCTCATTGTTATGTCATAGTAAATTATTGTTGCTGCGATACTGTTTAAAACAAAGCTCAGATTTTTATGATAAAATATCTTTTGGTGGTACTAGACATTTGTTTAAGAAATATTACAAATGTTGCCTCTGTGTTCCTACATTATTATTTAATTCTGGTTCTTAATCAATATCCCTTTCATAATGTAACAAAAGTAAAGTCTAAACTTTAAGTCTTAAGATGTTATTTCTTGTAATTAAGCATCTAATGTTCTCACATGAGCTGCCTTCTTTATTCTGCAGACTACCTTCTTAGGTTTTTCATACTTGTTTTTTTGGTACGAAATATTTGTCTGTAGCAGAAAATGAAATAGAATTTCATAAGAAAGCATAAAAGAGAGAGAAAGGAAATAGTTTCCAACCAAAGTGGGAGCAAGATGAAGAGAGATGAAGAATGTAGGCAGAAATGACAAAGAAAGCACTGCCAGCTGGGGTGTCCAATTCATCTGAGGCTTGTTGGAAGGTGGCAGAATGGCAGCTTCAGGGCCACGTGCCCACAGCGCTGTGTGACACACTTGGCATTGCTAAATTTTAGCAGATTGATGATTATGACCCTTCAGCATAATGACAGTGAGGTTAATTTTTAAAAATCAGTGACAGTTTAAATATTTATTTCATCTTACATGTGGCCATTTAAAAAAACTATAGTCTTGTATTGTCTCATTCAATCCGTGGTGCAGATACTCACAAATAAAAAACAGGCCCCATCTGAGCACTAAGCGTGTTTTTCTCTCTTTTCTGAGCATAAATTAAAGACACAGAAGTGTCTTTGACAGTGGATGTTGTCCAGGGCTTAGCCAAAAAAACACAAGTCCCTATTTCACTAATTAAAGTTGTCACTAGGTGAATACAACATGGAGAATATAACATTTCTAGGGGACTGTTTATTAGCCCTGAATTGAACATTTTTTTAAATGGGGTTCTAATATTGTCAGTGTCTAAAAGTGCATGTGGTCTTTACCGATATTGTGGCTATTTGGTTTTTTAACACTATTTTGCTTGCTAAGAATGTTAGGGTTAAAAAGATAAAACAAATCAAAACAAAACCCTCAAGCACAGAGATTAGCTCATGAAAGAACTCTACCAGAACACATACCTCTGTCCATCACCCTATTATTGAAATCAAAGAATAAACTGGAAAGAAATATTCCGTGAAACTGTAAAGATCAACATAAAGAGCAGAAGAATAAGACCAAAACTAATCATTCAATCACTATTAGCAAAGAAAACCCAAGCATTGGAGTTTGTATCATGTTTGTGGATTTCTAAAAACAGAGTAAACTTTATTCATATGTACATGGATGGGTATTTTGTCTTACCACTAGTATTTGCAATGAAACACACTTCTAAAAAATCTACTCAAATATTTTTATAAATTTATTCTTAAAGTTAACTGTTTTTTTTCTGTAAGCTAAGGTGACCCTGGTGAGGTTCATGAGTAGTCACAAAGTGTAGGAAGGTGTACATTGGTTAGTGTTCTGAGAGTGTATATGTGTGTGTGTGCATGTGATTGTATGTGAGACATTTAATTTAACCCATAAAATAATATAGGGTACTTTGAAATTAATTGTGCAGGTGTTTTGATTGTGAAGAGCTCAAGTAGAGCGTTCATTTAGAATTTTGTCTACATATTATCCTACCAAGGGAAGTCACTGTCTTGAGCTTTCAGATGGATATCGATTGATTGCTATTTTGCTGAGGACTTGCTAACTCCATAGTGCCACCGATGGGTTTTTCATGGTACCTTTACTGTACCGGCGCTTAAATTTGAGATCGGAAACTAGGGTGGTTTTCTGATTTCCTTCTTTTCCACTGTAATTAGATGTTCAGTAAATTAAATTTAAATCCCCAGGGCCCTATGCAAGACTGAACAAAGCAAAACAAAACATACAAAATAGAGGAAGTTGGGCACAGATGTTAACTCAGGGCCAATCTCCCTCAGCAAAAAGGAGAAAAAATGAGAGGGAAATGCTAAGAAGCATGAGGCAATAGAACAGTCTCCAAGTTAAAATTTGGGAACTGGTCTGTAGCATTATCTGATATCCTAACAAAGGTAGTTATAAACTTGTTTTCAATGCCACGTAAGAGTCATTATTAAGGCTTTTAGTAACAAAATTAAGCAGAGGATGTTTATTTGGAGTGTGTCTGTGTTCTGAGCTCACTCCCTGTATCTATTCTTCCTCTCATTGTGCTTTCTCCTCTGCATTCAACTACCCTATGTCTACTTTGGCACTTGAAAGTTCCAGTTTGGTGGGTATAATTTAAATGTGACCTCCACTCTCTCTAGAATTCTCTAGAAGACCAATCCAGAATTACCTCCCTATGAAACTTTGTTGGATTTCACACTTCAGGGTAGATTCCTTTCCTTCCTTGTCCCAGTCCCCCACTTCTTTACTGGTTTTCCCTTGGAACCTTTCTTAATTCTACTTTCACATTATTCTTCATCTCAGGGTCTAATTTTGGGAACCTCAACCTACAACACTAGGCTATATAAATAGGCTCCATGCAATACGTGAATAGCATCCAAATAAAGCAACGTCTCATTCTTACCTAGGTTTGAGACCTTAGTACTTTTAAGATCAGAGTATAAAGGGTGGGCATTGATCATTTGACTGATTATTTTTCTTTCAAGATTTCCATTGGATCAGAAATGTCCTTTATGTCCTTTCAAGTTTTCCCCTTTATTTATCAAAAGGGGGCAATGTTTTAGGTTGGGAATGATTAAATTGTAATTAAATTGTAGCAGATAATGTGTCAGGAAATTATCTATATTCTCCTAACTGTGTTGTTAGTTGTGGCCAGGCAACTTATATCGGAGAAAAGTCATATGGATAAAAATAAAAGGAAATTAATATAAAAACAAATGAGCATAACAGAATTTTCAGATACTGTGGATCTTGAAAACTGTTGGAAAGGCTGTATAAGAAATGGTTTATTACTGGACTTTTGCATCTGGTAATGGCAGCCCAGGCAATTCAGACGAAATCTCTTAGTGAAAGCAAATAGAAAAACTGGATAAAATGTTCTTTTGAGATCTGTTTGAGATTAGCAAAGAGCTAATAGGAGAATGAGGATTTAGGGGCCAATATCTATAAGAGAAATCAAACCCAGAGGGCTGAACCCAACGCTGGGGGATGCTTTCTCTCTAGGGACATCTGCCCATTCTGGATTAGGTCAGAGCTTTAACAACCTTCTGGAGTTAAGGCAACAGAAACAGGATTCCAGAATCACCAAGAAGTGAGGATCCTAGTGACTTCCCCAGGTTTGGGGTTGAGATTCTAAGGAATAAACTAGAATTAAGGATGAATCAAAGTAAATAGACACTCAGAGGGAAAGAAATTCAGGTAATAAATTCAATCCCTGAAATTCAGTTAAAGACTGCTAATGTTTCTACCTGTCTGCACAAGGCTAACATTTGTCTTTCCTGAAGAAAGGCTTTATGATATGCCTCAAATAAAATAGACAGATTTTTATGTACAATTTTTGGTAATTATTTAGAAATTATCTGACACGGACGGAGATAAATGAAAGGAGATAAGACAATATGATTGCAAACCTACAGAGAAGAAAGACAATAGAAACAGACTCATAGGGTATGTAGATAACGAAGTTACCAGATACAAATGTTAAAATAACCATGCTTGATAAATTCAAGAAATGAGAAGCCAAAACAAGGAACTCTAAAAGGAAACTGGAAATTATATGAAAGAACCAATAGTATTCTAGAACTGCAAAAAGAATAACAACAATAATTAGGAATTAAATGGATGTTTGATAGCTGATTAGACATAGTAAAGGAAGGAATTAATTAATGGGGAGACTCAAAAGAAAATACCCAGAATGAAAGAGAGAGAGACAAGTGAGGAAACGATAGACAATAAAAAGAATAGACAGAAAATCTTACATATGTGTATTGAAAGTCCAAAAAGGAGAGGAGAGAGAGAGGACTGGGGAGAAGCAATATTCAAGAAGAACCCTGTATCTTGTGAGAATGTCCTTCCAAAATGAAGCTGTAGTAGAGGCATTTTTAAGAAAACAAGCAAAAATTTCTGAAAAATTTAGCACTGGCACACTTTCATTAAAAAATATACTTAAAAGTAGTCTTCAGGCCAAAAAATAAATAAATAATGTCAGAAGGAAATGTGGAAATATAGGAAATAATAAGGAGCAAGGAAAAAGGTAAGTATATGGGTAGACAAAAATTTGACTGTATAAGTATAAAACAATATTAACTACAATGTTTTTAGAGCGATAACATTTAGAGTAAGCTCAGAGACAGAACTTAGCATGTAGGATGTTTATTAAAGACTGCCCTTGAGGTTAATACCTGTGGGAAGGGAAGGGAAGAAATAAAGACTGGAAAGAGGGAGAAGTTAAGCAAGGATCCAGCCTCAACTACAGTCTTGAAAGATCCCATGGGGAGCTTTGGATCTAGAATAGTTCAAGTGGAACCAGCATAGCCAGGATTTCGTACTCTCACATTGATCAGGCATTTGATGTAGACAGCCTCAGGAAGGAATAGAATCTTGGTTGAGGGAGTTCTTTTCAGTTGAGTCAGTTCTTGAAGTAGTTGACATCTGAAGGCTATTTGCCAGCAGCACTCCTGGAGGTTGTGTCAAATATACATTGAAAAAGAATCTGGACAGCACATCACAGCATCTACCACAGTTCACGCATTATGTCACTCTGATCCACTTCTTCACACATGTTCTGGAGCAGCTCCACCAGATTCTGGTGGATGACTCTTCCTGGGGTTAAACATAAAAGAAGAAGGATAGTGTGGAAAAAGTAATTCTCACTGTGACAGCATCTCAGGGCCAAGACTAATATTCATTCAATGTAACAGTAGTGTATGTCATGGTGGTCTGACTACCTATTTACAACTTGATTGTCCAATATAGTCGTGTTTATTCTCAATTCCAGCTGTACCATTTCCACCTTATAATGGATCATTGCTAGATCTGTTTATTGCTAGATCTTATGACTTAGCGGGTCTGACAGATGTCAGTTCATAGTGAGAAGTTGTGATCACACGGTGTCTTGGTGTCCCAGGTCAGATACTCCACATATCTACAATGGGCAAGCAGTATACCAGAAGTTGTTTTCCAAAAGGCATAACATTCTCTTAGGCAGATGGCATGGCTTTGCTCTGAAACCTAGGGGTCTGTGTGTTGTGAAATTCACATAAACTCCATACAGCATCTCCTTCCACCACTGAGACCTCTAATATGATAGAATATGCTAGGTCTTATGGCCCAAGTGGCAGGGTTTCTTGCACCTCAGCCAGGATCTGTTTGGGATCTTGTTCTGCTCTGGGATACACACAAAGCTAAAAGCATGATGTGTCACCAAATGTATGGCTCAGAGCTATATTTCAAGGTGGGAAATATGCTGCCACCAGAACTCAAAGAGGCCTACTAAGCAATTGATTCCTTCTTCATACTGAATGAAATCATTATCCTTTACTTGGGATGGCATGTCCTGATGTATCTAATTACTGGTCCTTGAAAATTTTTATGGATGTGGTAGGATTACAAGTCTTGATAGGCTTTATTTTCCATCCTTAGTCAAGAACTGTGTAAGGTCTTGGATTTTATTCTACTTACAAGTTAAGTAATTAGCCTATGACAGTTCTTATGGATGCTAGTAGAAGACATGATAATACTTTTATTATTCGTGTGACTTACAGTTTATTACTCATAGCAATAGCAGTAACCAGACTATCAGCATTTTTGCACTGGCTCTCTAAACTCCAATTCCCACAGAGCAACATAAATACGGCCACATGACAGTCACCTGCACAAGCAGTGAGTTGTATTACAGGAAAGGAAGACTGAATTGAGGGGGACCACATATTTTATAATGCATAGCAAAGATGCCTGCCCTTTCTATTTCTATCTACTATTTCTATTTTCCAATGTTATCGGCTATAAAATATTCTTGAAAAGACAGTCGGGAAAATGGGCAGTCGGTGCCTCGGTGATAAGACATGCAGAAATGTAAGAGACCAGAAGATAAGAGTCTTTCAAAGTGTTTCTTACCAAGGTCTCCCACGTGCTAGCCCTTTCTGGCTCATCTGGTCCAATTATCGTGATATTATCAATATAATGGATTGGTGTAATTTTCTACAGAATGTTCATTCACTCCAGATCTTTTTAGACTATTTTTTGACTAATAAGAGATTATTAACATACTCTAGGGCAAAACTGTTAATTATTTTTCCATGTGAGTATGAAATATTTCTGATCCTCTTTTCTGATAGGGATGAAAGAAAGCACATTAGAAAAATGAATGGCTCCAAATCATGTCCCTGAGGCCACGTTCCAGCAAAAATAACACGTCTGTAATGGAGGCTACAAGGATAGTTCCTACTTAAATAGTTTTCCTTCTTGAGGAGCTTTGGAGGAGAAATCTTCCTTCAGAGATGCCTCAGATTGGTTAGGTCTTTACTCTCCTGCATCATTTGTTGTATGAGGGCTGCCCGAGAAAGGGGTGTGACCTGGCATGAGGCGGCTCCATGCAGTTGAGGCAATCCTAGAAGAGGCTGACATCCTAAGGCTGCCATCCAGCAGTACTCACAGCGGTTGGGAGAAAAAGTCCTTCAGTGGAGGGAGATCTGGATGGCACACCACAGTGTCTGCCGTGATATAGACTTTTAGATTTGTGGCTCCTCCAAATTCCAGTCCAATCTATTAGTATACCATATTCTCACTTAGTTTCTCTTTTCTCTTCAAAGTCTTTCCATTAATGGCAATTCTGTTCCTCTGACCACCTGCGTTGTGACCAGATACTTGAGCCCCAGGTATGAATGAAAGCTGCTGCTGTTTATTCATCTAACGGATACTTTCCTCTCTAGAATTTAGTTCATCGCTGCTCTCATAGCCTCGTAAAAAAATGATTTTAATTTTAACTGTTATTCTCATTGTGTCATGGGAGTAAATGTCTTTCACGTTACTTATTTCCTAATCAAACATGGAAATCTACCTGAGCAATTTTATTTTATATTTAAATTAAAAAATTCATTTTAAAAGTTATTTTTAGCAATATAATACACGAAGCTGCTAGAAGGCAAAAGAATTGTCACATAAACATAGGTTTACAAAATTGTATCCATTTAACGATCTGCATCACTTTAACAAAGTGAAAATTTATATAATTCCAAAACATTCAAAGCAGTCTTTAACAGGTTACATTAGAGTGAAGACTGTTCATTAATTCTCAGTTAATGTTTTATATGATTATGCAAAGACCACAGGTAATCATATAAAAAGTAGACTGCCAGTTACATTGTGGCCACTGTGTTAGTTTACATTTCCTTTATTTTGTAGTACTCAACTTACTTTTAAACTTATAGTAGAAAATCTGTTTAAAAGATTTAGTGCCTTTCTTTTCTTCTGTACTGAATCTATCAGAATATATGGGAACTGTATAGTAATGAGAGAAGTAAATTTATAAAAGTTTTCTATACAATTTACAAAGATGTATGTGGAAGAGACAAGGTGTAAACCTTTTTTCTAGGCCATGTTTGGTCTCTGAGTGGATGATGATATGTTATTTTTCTCTATTATTGTTAATCTCCGCCTCTGTCATGCAAATTTTCTGAGATGAAAATCACTCTAATATGTTACCCATTAGGTAATCACTATTCTCTTCATCCACAGAAATTGTAAGTAAAATACCCTACCATCACTTGGTTGACAGATGAAAATGAGGGCTGAAGTGGTTTTTTCCTGTTGGTATCATCCACATTCTGGATGAGAACTGGAGGCCACCAAATAGTAAGGCCTTATTTGGTTAATAGCTCTGGTTTTCCACTGCCTGAAAATCCGTAAGTTACTGCTGCTTCCGCCAGAATTCCAAAGTGGGCTATTGAGGGTCCAGCTCAGGATGAGCACTTCTAACCAAGCACCATATCTGATGAGGTTTCTAGAGGTAGCAGTTACATATGAAGATTCATCACTGCATTCTCTGTAGTTCTCCCTTTATACTGTGGAGCTCCCTCATTTTGACAAAGTTGACATTAACGAAGATGCTATTGAAAGATTAATTGATTCAATAAATGGATGAATAATGAGTGGAAGAATGAATGAAAATTGAGTTTCAGGAACAGAAGTTGAAACTCAAGTCAGCCTGGCACTTAAACTAGTTGCTTGCCTTCAGGCAAGTCAAATAACCTGCACATGCTTCAGTTCTCTGTGTCTAAAATAGGAATGATAAGAATAGTACCTACTTTTTAAGTAGGAAGGGCATATTATTTATCATTTATGATGGGACACTTCTGAATGTGAAGGGGAGCCAAAATAAAATTACTTACAATTTTAAAAATATTTGTGTATTTCCCAAAAGAAATGATTCCATTATATTGTGGGCCCCTGTAAAATAGTACTATTCAAAAATTGTTTTCAAAAGTAAAAGTATTTCTAGGAAAATAAATATTGCATATATTCATTGCATTATATCAACATTAAAAATATTTTTATATTTATTCAAACGCTGTATATGCATTAAGCAAAACCATTATTCTTGACATATATTCACACATTTTATCTGATACTGTGTCGCTTAAATTTTGAAAAATACACTTTTATTTACTATGGTTATTTTTTAAGTTTTAAATAAAATTGGCGATATCTTCAATCCATTCTTTTCTAGTCTATAAAATTCTTAATTATAAAACTTTCTCTCCATCAATGTTGAGGTGCGTGATAAGCTTCCTACTAAGTCTGTCAAATGTAGGATACTCTCAAATCTACATTTTTTTGTATTAAAATTTGTATTTATTTTAGACCAAATATTTTGTCAGATACTGACTTTTTGCATTCATTAAGAGTACCTCTCTGATGAATGTGTTGACTAACCTAATTATGGTAATCATTTTGCAATATATGCATATATAAAATCACAATGTTGTGATTAAACAAACTTACATGTTATAAGTCAATTACATCTCGATAAAGCTGGGGAAAAAAAGAGAATACTTTTCTTCAACAAATATTTTTATGAGACTAAATATCCATCAGATAATTTGTTTCTATTAACAAAATTTTTTATTTTTACCAAACTTAAGCACTGCATTTTTTAGTTCTTTTCAATTTTTTTTCCTATTTTTATATAGTATAGTCTCTTCCAATTAAAAGTAGGAGTTCCATCAAATGATTGTCATAAATTAAGATATTTTAAACAATTATAGAATTTCAAATAAATCTTGTAAACTATTTGAGCTCCTATTGTTTAATTTGTTCAGTCTCTCCTTTGCTTTTGTAAAGACATATTTTAATGTATCTTTGGAGGCTTTGCTAAAAGCTTCAAAGCTGAAGATTTTTGGTACCTCATTTACGGAATACTTTGATTAAGGATTCCCAATTGAGTCTAAAAAATAATGCAATCCAGATCACTTATTAAAATCTTCAATATTTCTGTTGAGCACTTAGATTGACTTATTAAAACAGTACTTGGAAGGCTCAAACATTTCTAAAGTCCAGATGATGATGGGCAACCAAGACGGAAATCACATTCTACCATGTTGAAATTTTTGTTGTTGTCGACTCACTACATTTAATCCTGAAATTGTACAGTTCAGTTATTTTATATTTTAAAACATTTATATATTTGGGAGAGTAGTCTCCACTTCTCCCACCTGTCCATTATAACATTGTGGTCATTCATTTCACTTATCTATAAGCTGTAATCATCCAATACAAGGTTTTATTTTACCTTCATTTACTCTTTCTCTAATATTCTTCCTTTCTTATATAGAACTCAGTTTCTGACCTATATCGTTTTTCTCCTCTCCGAAAAATTTCTTTTAACATTTTTTACAAGACAAGTTCACTGGCAACAAATTCTGTCAATGTTAGTTTGACTGAGAAAGTCTTTATTTCTCCTTTACCTTTGAAGAATAATTTTACTGGATACAGGATACTAGGTTGGTGGGTTTTTTATTTCAATACTTTAAATATTTCTTTCCACTCACTTTTTTTTTTTAAAGCAGAGCTTAAACTTTCCTTGTGAAGGTGACCCCCTCTCCCTTTCCAGGAATGAGAAAAGAACTCTTTTTTTTTTTTTGCTGGGGAAGAGTCACCCTGAGCTAACATGTGTCGCCAATCTTCCTTTCTCTCTTTTTTTTTTCCTTCCCCAAACCCCAGTACATAGTTGTATATCCTAGTTCTAAGGCCTTCTAGTTCTTCTCTGTGAGCTGCCACCACGGTATGGCTACTGACAGACGAGTGGTGTGGTTCTGCCCCCAGGAACTGAACCTGGGCCACCAAAGTGTGCACTGAACTTTAACCACTAGGCTGTCAGGGCTGGCTCTCCACTCACTTCTTGCTTGCATGGTTTCTGAAGGCAAGCTTCTTTATAGGTAAGGTTCTCTTTTTCTCTATCCTCTTTCAGGATTTTCTGTTTGTCTTTGATTTTCTGAAGATATGACTGGTTGTAGATTTTTTGCTATTTGTCTTGCTTGGTTCTCTCTGAGATCTGAATCTGTGGTTTGATATCTATTGTTAACTTTGAAAAAGTCTCAGCCATTATTACTTCAAATATTTCTTCTGTTCCTTTCTTTTCCTTCTCCTTTTTGGTATTCCTTTTTGTATTTGTTTCATAGTTTTTGGATATTCTGTTTCTTTTTTTTTCATTCTTTTTTTTCCTCTGCTTTTCAGTTTGAAAAGTTTCTATTGACATGTCTTCAAGCTCATTAATTCTTTCGGCAGCTGTGTTCAGTCTACAGATAAGCCCATTAAAGGCATTCTTCATTTGTGTTTCAAAGCCCTTGATTTCCAGCATTTCCTTTTGAGTTTTTCCTAGAGTTTTTATTTCTCTGTTTACATTACCCATCTGTTCTTGCATGTTGTTCACTTTTTTTCCTTAGAGCCCTTAGCAAATTAATCATAGTTATTTTAAATTCCTGGTTTGATAATTCCAAAATCTGTGCCATATCTGATTCTGATGCTTGCTCTCAATAATGTGGGTTTTTTTTTGTTTTTTGTGTTTCTTTGCTTTTTAGGGTGCCTTATGATTTTTTGTTGAAAGCTGAACATGAGGATTTGGGTGAAGGAAATGAGTTAAATAGGATTAAGTGTGAGTGCTTGTGTTTATCTGGCTAGGAGTTGAGTTGTTTACTGTTCACTATAGCTGTAGATATAAGAGGCTAAAATTTCCACTCGTGTATTTATTTTTGACTCTCATATTGTCTTTGGGTTTGTCTAGAGACTCTAATTCTGGCTGTTAAAAAATCTGAAGTAAGTTAAACAATACTTACTTAAATGAGGGAATATAACATTTATCCCTTTTATAACTGAAAAGAAATGAGTCCCATAGTTTACTACACATTAGCCTCTGCTTTTATGGTGCAGGCTTTTAAGAATTTACTGAAAAAGTTGAAAAGAGACATTTTAAAAAGAACTCCATAGATCTTTTATGATTGTTATTTTATGTGTCCCCCTTTTTTCTATGTGTTGACATGTGTTGTTCTCTCTCTCTCACTCTTTCTCAAAAATAAAGATGTAAATAAGACTGGGCAATGAGTTTTGCCCTTTCTATACTGGTTGCCAGAATTCCTTAGTAAATTAATCATTACCAAAATTTATGCTATGGAAAGTACCAGGTGGAGAATTCTCAATAGCACCAACATAAATGATTTTATTCTAATGAGGTCACCAATTACAGCCTTTCTAAATAGTTCATGTTCTGGTTGAGAAAACTAAACAGTGCTCTTTATGAATATTTGTTAATGGACACTACGAGAAAATGAAACCCTATTTATTCTTAGCACAGCAAAAAAGAGTTCCTTTTCTTCTCTCACTTATTAGACTATCAATTAACGTCTCTTTACACTCCAGGTCTCCAGCAGGGAAAACACCTGATAATTTCAAGCAAACCTCGAGAGCAATGAGATGATCCCTTCCCGCTGAGGGCTTTCTGGGTGCCCTGCTGTGTTTAATGTAGATCCCGTACCCTGCCGAGAGGATGCCCTTTTTGTTCCCGTATTAACTTTTAGAACACTGGTCTGTGGGGTCTCTAGTACTCTGAACAAAATGGAATTCTTACCTATAAATTCAGATCTTCTGAAATTCATGAAAGTATCCAGTTTAAAAAAAAATTCCTTTTCATTGTCATCTTGGAATTAGTGACAAAATTAGTCCAAACTTTTATAAAATGCATTTCTAACTATTAGTCTGCTAACCTGACTTATTTTGAACTTCAGTGATGGAGAACTTCCTCATCAAGTGGCATATTCTAAATGGAGAGATATCATAATGGTGGATCCAGAGTGTTTCATTCTAACTTTCATTCATTATCCTTCTTTTGTTTTGTTTATTTTTCTCCTAGTATCGTATATGGCAGCCTTTTAGAAAATGACACTTGTCATATCTAACACCCATTAGCACAATGAATCTCTTTTACAAAGCATGCATCCCCAGTTTCCTCATTGGTACCTCATACCACATCCCATCCTGTTCTCTCTTGAGGTGTGGCATGCAGAATAGTGGACCGAGGAATCTGTGAGGTCAGTGGATGAATTCTAGATTACATACCCTACACTCTGCCCCCTCTTTGTATGCAAAATCTACTCAAAGGCTGATCACTCTCTTGCTTTAATAATACTCAGTGGCTGAGAGTTAGGAAAATTACAACAGGAAATGAGACTATCTTTGATGGCTTACCTCTCTTAATCTGCCTTATTTGGGGTCCTTATTACTCACAGTATGGTCTTTCTCATGTGCATCTGGATGCTTCCAGTCCATCAAAACTTCATTTTTGTGCCCTATCCCAGCAGGAACTTGATCTTCTTTGTAGAAATTGCATTAGTGTTGAGTTAATTAGAAAAATTTAATCTCAGGCATAGCTGGCAGTGTTTTTCTATCAGCAACAACCACAGAGTGGTGCACAAATCCAGTGCTTTATAAATTGTTTAAAGTAAATGTCTTAACCCACCTGAAATGCACATGTACCCAGAAAGCATTTAAAGGACGGCTAAAGATGCCATATTCCCTGTATAGAAAGACACAGATCTGAGCTGCCTCTCTTTAGAGCTCGTATATAGAAAGGACAGACCTTTTCTAAACCAGTGCTACTCAAAGTGTGGTCTCTGAACAGACATACGGAAGCATCTAGGAATTTAGTAGAAATGAAGACTCGAGGCCCCCACCAGACCTACTGAATCAGAACAGCAGAGGATAGGGCCCGGTATTCCTTCCAGGAAATTTTTATGCAGGATAAAATGTGAGAAGCAAGCTTCTCAACCATGGCTCACTCTCATTCTCTGTCGTTTCCGTGGGGCTCTGGCTTCCTGTTGACGTGGCATCAAGCTCGGAAACCTGAAAGAACGGTGTGTGCTCTCCAGCATTGTGTGTCTGCAGTGTTAAAGATTTTGAATTACCTAATTTGTTAGCCTGACCTACAGCCTTCTCCTAAACAACCTCTCCTGGATTACTGCTCTTGAACACGCTTTTGTTTGAACCATTACTTAGCCAGGAATGTCAATGGTATCCATCTTCATATGTTAGCATTATATTCATCTTTCAAAATAAAACCTAAAACCCACCTTGTCATTTTCCTGACAAACCTAGATACCACACCTGGGAAAAAACTCTTCTTTTTCAAAACCCTCATATCACATCATGCATAATTCTCTTGTACTCATTGCCACATCCTGCCATGAGTAATAATTAAATGTTCCTAGAAAACAAGACTGAAACAAAAATTTATGCGCTAATTAATTGTGATTAGTGTAATCACAAAGAAGCAGAAGTGAGGGAAAAAGAAAGGAAACTACAATGGAAAAAACTGAAATTAATTTCAAGGGGATGAATGCCTGCTATGGGTACTGCTTAGTATCAAGTACAACTAATTGATTATTCTTGAGGGATCATCCTCATGGAGCCCATATGAACACCTGCATCTCAGGATGCTCTGTCCAGAACGAAGAAGCTACAGAAATGCAAGATTACCAGGGGCTTAAAAACATCGCTTAAGGAATTGCATTGAAATTAATAAATTCTTTCTACACCAGAAATTTACAGTTTGGAAGTCTCCCTGTTGTCATTTACTCTCTTTATTCTTACATCTGCCAACTAGATGTCTATGTCCAGTGCTGTTTTGGAGACCATGTATTAACTTCTATAAAAACCCATAAAACAGAGTCTACAGTCTTTCATCTATTTGACAGATAAGGAATATGACCTCCAGCGAGGGCACTAAGTACCTGATACTTTTTTGTGTGCGCATATTTTGGGGAACATTAGAATGTTTTGTATTCCAAATTTATTTGAAAGTATCTGTAGTAAAAATGATTGCATTTATTTTCCCCCAGCACCTGAAATAAAATATGCTTTGCAAGATAAATTTTTATCTTGCTGCTGGCAATCACACAAAAAGCTATAGGGAAATGCAAAGAGAATCTGTACTTGATGCTATGGGGAGAGGAAGCTGGCGGCATGGCTGGAAGGATGATTTCTTCGTAGCACAGGCATGGTTTCTCAAGCAAAAATATTTGGGGCCGAAGACAATGCCATTTTCTTAAGCTGCCTGCAACAACGCATTCATATGCAAGGTAATATTCCAGATATACCACCTTTATTAATATTTTTCAAATGGCTATTAAACAGACGAAAATATCTTTCAATACTTTTTAACGGATCAATATAAATTTAACTGTTAAATAAGCTTATCATCATGTGAATGTTATAAGAACATATATCCTAAGGTAGTGTTTTTTTTTTTGAGGAAGATTAACCATGAGCTAACATATGCTGCCAATCCGCCTCTTTTTGCTGAGGAAGACTGGCCCTGAGCTAACATCTGTGCCCGTCTTCCGCTACTTTATACGTGGGATGCCTACCACAGCATGGCTTGACAAGCAGTGCATAGGTCCGCATCTGAAATCTGAACTGGTGAACCCTGGACCACTGAAGCAGAATGTGCGAACTTAACTGCTGCACCACCGGGCTGGTCCCTATCCTAAAGGTAGTTTTAATCTATGCAGAGTAAATTTTTGCAATAAAAAAATCACAACACAAGTGTTTACAGAAGTTGAAACAATCATGAAAAAATTTACTCAATTTAACAACTGCTCAATTCAACAACTGAGTGCACACATTAAATACTCCATCTTTTTTAAAGAAAAATATATGACACATCCATATTCTGGGTCCTTATTATGCAATATATAATATAGATATTAACGTCATAGAAAACTGTAGAAATACACTAAATATATGAAGTAAATAAGAAGAGGATATGAAGGTGGAGTTTCTGTATGTTGGATGCTCCCCTGTCACCAGGATTACATTTGTGCGCCGGACACTAAAGTAATAGAACTTGGTGGCCTGGGAGGGAAGCTGTACAGAGTTAGCATTTGCCCTTTGGAGGGGACCAGGGCCTCTTTTCTTCTGCCTGGATAAATCTAGCCATAGATTTCTTTCTTAGTATAGCTGATTGAGCTGGTTTGGGTGAGAACCAGAGGAAGGATGAATGTTACGGTGGGAGGATTTTGTGGGAGAGGAGAGAAAAAGAAATCTCTAAAAGTAGAAGATGAGCGATTCTTAAAAATATATTCTGTTATTGAAATGTTTGTATAGAATCTTCCTGTTCTTTGCCTTCTCAAAGAAAACACAGCGTCTGAAAAGAACATGAGGTTAGAATTTAAAATATGCATCCACGTGCGCAATCCCTATAAGGATGTTGGTGTTACTGAGCTATACATCACAAGAATCGTTTGTGAACTGAATAATAAGTGGGGTTTCCAAAGGCAAGTTTTGAAGAGATTTATTGAAAAAGCAAGGGATCTAGCTTTAAGAACATGGGTAAACAGTTTAAAACTTAGCCTACACATCATTCGTAATCTAAGAAATTCAAAACTTTGGAAGGATATTTGTCTGAGGGAGTTTAAACCTTAAAACTAAAATCTTAATTATTAATTGAATTTGCATTTTGTTAATAAGATGCTGTAGAGATAACCATTTCAGTCCTTCTGTAGACAACATTCATTAGTTTAGAAATTTCTCTAAAATTACTCACAGATGTTTCATACATGAAACAGTTACAACTCAATAAGCATTAATGTAATTATTTGGATCTGTATATTAGATGTCAGAAAAATAGTTATTTTGAATTATTTCATCTGAGACAAAATGAAGTTGTGAGTTTCTCTTATCAGATACAATCAAGTGGAAAATCTTAACTTCACCTCATAGACTTCTTTTCACCTATTCCTTAATCAAATGTAACATGAATTTATTTTCCATTTTGTCACTAAACCTAAGTCACACTACCAGTTGATGTACTAAGTGGGAACAGTTATCATAATTATTATGAATAATATACTTTTAAAAAATCAAAAACTATAAATACATCAAAGCATTCACTGGAGATGCACCAAAGCCAGCATTGTAGGAACTGACTGATGCCCCACTTTTTGTGAAATCATACTGGTCACCCCAACACTCGGACACCGCAGTCATCACCAAACTGTCCACTCAATGAAGATAGCTGGCATGTATATGGAGACTTTTTATGTCTAAGAAAAGTCTTATAGTGGATCCTAGAATCACCCCAACTCCTGTTTGCTTCCCCTTTTGTTCAAGTCTGAAAAGGATTGCACATACTTTCCCACAGCACATCCTGAAACATACACCTAAGCAGTGAGAACTTACGCTGAGATGTCCCATCGCCTTCCTCCAAGCAGATAGCTTTATATCAGAAATCACATGGAATGCATAGGGTGTCTTTGCAATAACACATCCCCACAAACTTCCAGCTACGGGGAACACTAGCAGACCTCTTTTCTTCATCTAAATCTTTAGACGCTTCCTCCAATACTTCTCCCTTCCCTGGACTTTTTGTTATGAGTCTGTTTCAGAGGCGTGTCTTTCCTCTCTGCCCCTCTATCCCTTTGTCCACAGAAAAATGTATATACTGAGGGACTAAATTTAAACTTTTAAGTTCAAATTTAATCAGTGCAGAGCTCGATTTTTGTTCAAACATTTATCCTGTATGGCACAATATTTAATACCTCAGACCCAAGATTTATGAAGCATTTGAAAAGGATAACACCTATCAGGGGGTGTTGAGAGAATTAAAGGAAACCCAACATGTGTAAAGCACTTAGCAGAGTGGCTGACAAATGGTAAGTATGTCATATATGATACCTTTTTCACAACTGCTATTACAAATATTACTAGGCAGTTCAAGTCAAATAATTAGGAAAACTTTGGTTTACGATACTTTTGTATAGTTTGAACTGGCATCCTTAAGAGAGAACACTTTTCATTTCCATTTGGAGATTAACCTTGGTTTGGGTTTGCTCAAAATGAGTGACATATTATACTTCTCCAAGTAGTGAAAACACTTGTAAAAACAAAACTGTAATAGGTTAATTTGAACCAGTTTTCTAATTCCCAGGAGTATTTTTATTATGTTTTTATTTCTCATAATCATATGGTCATCGAAAGAACAATTTAAGTGTTAACCAAATTAATGGTACTCATAAAAATTGTTAATTTGATGATGCGCTGATTTTATAATTAATGGTTTTTAATAAAATACTCTCTAATGGATAGTAACCTTTAGCCCATAATTTTATAAAAATAATGATTTCAAATCTTGTGGTACCCTCTAACTCAACAAAATAGTTTTGTGCAATTCATGTTTCATGTATGTTTGGATGTGCAACAAAGAAAGTGTTGCTTTATTGCCATAACCAATCATATTAATAAATGTCAAGGAAAAAATGAAACTACTTGTCTCATATTTTTGTTCCATTTCCTATGTGAAGAAGAATGGTCTTCATATTAAAAAGTGGAAAATAGCATTAATAAGAAGGAGTGGAAGTCTTTAAAGATAACATATTAAGTAGAACAGACTGTTGGACTAAAATGTCATCTCAGACTAGGACAAATGGTGTTGTGGCAAATTACTGAGGTCTCAGGAGATAGCTGTTAACAATTTTTAAGGAAACTATAGAACAAGAAAATCACTGTAAATCTTGAAGATGAAGCAAATATAATAGGAATTTTTCACCTGAAATTAAAATAAATGCTATTTTTTTCTGCAACACTGTATTCAGAGGATGGTTGTTGAGTTCTTGAAAGAGAAAATTGCATAGATTCACTAAGAGAAATCATTGCTTACTAGCCTTTTTTTGTCTTTTTGTGAAATAAGATAAAAGTTAGTCACTCAGGGAAATTCTATCATGTTATTTCATGTTATTTCTAAACTTTAGCATGGAATTTAAAAGCTGTAACTTTATGAATAATTAGCTGTAGCTTTATGAATAACATAAAAGATTATATTCTTAGTAGTAATGCAGATTGGAATAGTTATATAGTTTTGAATAGAAATAATAATAAAAATCATAGTTAATGACAATCAATTTAGCAAATGGAGGATCTGTCTACAAAGATGTTTCATTCAGTAGTTTATTTAAATTTTGTAATCAAAGTAATATGCAAATATTTAAAATCTCATAGTACAGAATAGTTTATACTTAAAAGTGATCATCCCTACTCTGTCTTTCTTCACCCCAATCTCACTCCCCAGAAGCAATCATTTGTGATTTCTGTGCTCAGATAAACTTAATCTCCATTTTCTCTAAATAGTATGTTCATATTGCTATTTCTCCATTTATTAACAGTAGGCATTATTCATTCCTTGTTATACCATGACTTTAAAGATTTAGCTTACTTAAAAATCTGCTTTGGGCCCATTCAGTGGTGTAGTGGTTAAGTTCATGCACTCCACTTCTGCAGCCCAGGATTCACAGGTTCAGATCCTGGGTGCAGACCTATACACCACTCATCAAACCATGCTGTGGTGGCGTCCCACATATAAAATAGAGGAAGGTTGCCACAGATGTTAGCTCAGGGACAATCTTCCTCACCAAAAGAAAAAATCTGTTTCATTCTCACCTCTTCTCAATAAAGTTGCAGCATTACTTTTCTTTTTTTTGCTTTTAAAGAATATACTTTAAACCAGGAATTGGCAAACTTTGGCCTGTAGGCCAAATACACTTGCCACCTTTCTTTGTAAACAAAGTTTTATTGTAACACAGCCATATCTGTCTGTTCGTGGTTATCTGTGGTTGCTTTTGTACTACAATAGCAGACTTGAGTAGTTGCACAGAGAGTATATGACTTACAAGTCTACAATATTTACTGTGCCCTCTAAAAAAATATTTTTCCAGTGCCTGGTTTAAAATTCTGGTTTGTTTGTTTGTTTTTTAAGCATAAACAGTATATACTGAACCTCTTTATTGCTAGATAAGAATATCAATGCCCAAAGTCATTCCTTCACTTCTTGTCCTTCTTACACCCACCAACTTGTATGAGTCATACTTTGACTTTTACATCGTCAAGGATGATGATATTTAAATTCTATTCTGCCATTGTGACAAAACTTCCATGCTTTACCTGTGAGTTGAACCTAAAATTTGAAAATCAGTAAAGTTTTCACATTATTCTGATTATGTGCCTAGTGCCCAATGCACACCTCAGTAGTTTACCTGCATTAGATTTCTACTCTGCCACTCAAGAAAGCATACTCAAATGGATTCTCCTTTATGGCACTCCAACAGCTGGTCAAATATGACATTTACTTCTAAATTTGGTCTGTGATTGTGGTAGGAAGAATTCTAAGATGGTCCCCAAGGTCCCCACTCCAGCAGTACAGACCTTGCATAATCCCCACAATGTGAATATGATGGATTTCAGTCCTTTGATTAGGTTGTGTAATATGGCACAGTTGACTTTAAGAAACAGAGATTATCTGCATTAGCCTGACTTCATCACATGAGCTCTTTAAATCTGGGTATTAATTTCAGATGCAGAGGAAGCAGAGCAAGAAGTCAGAGAGATGCAATCCTGCTAACTTGGGAAAAAGTAAACAGCTAGTTGTGAAATGCCTTGAAGGGGAGTATCTTCTAGGAACTGAGAGCAATCCCCTGCTGACAGCTAGCAAGAAAACAGGAACCTCAGTCCTACGGGCATAAGGAAACAAATCCAGCCAAATCCTGAAGGAGCTTGGAAGGGAATTCTTCCCCATGGTCTTCAGATAAGAAATTAGTCCTGCTGACACCCAACACCTTAATTTCAGCCCCGTGAATCCCCAAGCAGAAAGCCAGTCATGCTGTACTAGATTCTGACCCACTGACTGTGAGATAATAAATGGTGAGCAAATAAGTTGTTATGGTTTTAAGCCGCCAAATGTGGTAATTTGTTACACAGCAATAGAAAATGAATATAACATCCATCAATGGAATTTTGAGAGTCAAAAAATCCCTGAAGATAGTTAGGGTTTTTTTATCTTTTTGACTTGGTTTTGAAAGATATCCACAAACACTTTGATAGTTAGTCTGTAAAATGAGGAGATTATTTCCTCTCCACTTGAGTATGGGCTGATGTTAGTGACCTGCTTTTAATGAATGGATATCTATAGTATAAGAGACATTGTGTGACTTCCTAGACTAGGGTGAAAAAGCGATGGATGCCAAAAGCTTGAAGCAAACTTGATGTCTTTCAGTGGTATAATGGAGAAACAAATTGTTCTGCATTTATGCTGTGACATATTATTTAGTGATCAAAAGAAACAAGATATTCATACAACAATATGGATGAAACTTAAATGCATACTTTTAAGTGAAAGAAATCAGTCTTATAAGACTGAATACGGTGTGATTGCATTTATATGATATTCTGGAAAAAGGAAAACTATAGGGATGATGCCTGGGTTTAGAAAGGTTGACAAGGACCAAGTAAAGGACACAAGACTTTATAAAGCTGAGAAACTATTCTATATGATACTGTTTGACACTGTCCATTTGTCAAACCCCATGGAACTTCACAGCATAAAGAGTAAACCTTAATATATGCAAATTTCAAAAATCAAGCAGGAGAGGAGGGGATCCCAGGATGGAATACAGACAGTGACAAAAGAATCCAATTGTATTACCAATGTATGATGTAACCTCACGGAAGAGGGTGGAGAAAAGGAGGTGTTTACCTAAATAACTTTGGAAATGACTGAAAAATGAAAGACGAAAGACAGAAGAACTGTATGTAAGTATTCCATTCTAGTTGGTCAAATTGTCTCTCGTGGGAGTACAGGTTAACAATTCTGAAACCACTGTGCCTGTATACTGGAATTAAACAATAAACAAAAAGATGGCAGATGGTGGGAGTGGGAAAGTTATAGATAAGCAAGAGGAGAAGGCTAGAATAAACTATGATATACTTGATTAGAATAAGAGATATTACTTTAGACTCAAGTTTAGCTTAATATCAATACTGATGGGTATATGAAGACATAATTAGAGATAGGTATATGTACATGGGCTAGTATGTATTCATATATTTCCTCTCTCTATCTGCTGAGGGATCCTAAAAGCAATGAATATAGCCATTGTCCGGATCTTAATTTCCAACCCCATTCTCCGGTAAAAGTAAGCAAGGCCCCTTTGAGAAATGGCTGATTCTAGGGCTGGGGCAGGAAGTATACAAGATGAGCCTAGAGTATCTTGTAGTGTCAGAAGGGACGTGAAGCCAACTGAAAGAACTCCTGATGGTCAAAGCTAAAGTAATTTGAACAACAAAATAAACAGTGGCGTATTGAATTAGAACCTAAAGTATAAAATAAATATCCATAAGTACAGAGTGATATGGTTGAAAATTAGATGGGAGAGAAGAGACAAGTCTTCCATACAGAAGAATTCCAAGTAGTTTATATAACTACTGATTCCTCAAAGAGGTATAGCATAAGTCCTCGGCCGGCAAGTGTGGGCTGTACTTGGTGACTTCATTCCAAATAATATAGGACAGAAAGAAGAGAAATAAAATACCTTCACAGGACAGCAACGTGGCCCACACTAGCTTAGCCAGGCGAATGTGTCTAACCTCGTCAGGGATAAGTCAAGTTCCCTGGCTGTGTTGTATTGAGAATGGCACTTCACCTCAAAGATCTTCCTCCCCAAACAAACATAACCCAGTCTTACCATAAGGAAAACATCAGCTAAACTCCAATTGAAGGACATTCTACAAAGTACCTGGCCAGGAATCCTCAAAAGGCATCAGTGAAAAATGAATGAAATCTGAATGAAGTGTGGAGTTTGGTTAATAATAATGTATCAAAATTGGTTGATGAGTTATGACAAATGTATCAAATTAATGCAAGATGTTAACAATAGGAGAAACTGGTTGCAAGGTATGTGGGGCCTCTCTACTACCTTTCTGAGTTTTTTGTAAATCTAAATTCTGAAATAAAACACTTATTAGAAAAAAACTTATTGGAAAAATAGATGAGTTTCTGCCTGACTCTCTTTCTCAGGACATGTAAAACCCTAAGTTAACATGGAAGTCTAGCTATCTCAAAGCCACTATACTGGAAAAATCATATGGGGAGACTATATAGAGATAGAGATGTCCCAGGAGACCTAACCATTTCAGCCGAGATGTTCGTCTTTCCAGTCTTTCAGACATGTGAGTGAGTGAGCTTTCAAACGAGTACAGTCCCAGCCTTTGAGCTACCCCAGTAGTAAGTAGAACAGAGATGAGCTGGGTCCTGCCCAGACTGCAGATTTGTGAGTGAAATAAATATTTCAGTTGTTCAAAGCCACTAAGTTTTGAGGTGGTTTGTCATGCAGCACTAGACACATGGAGCACTCATATTTTCTAAGATTTTACAATGCTACATCTAAAAAAGCTTTTTTCAATTGATATTAATTTTGTTCAATATTTGTCAAGCTCTTTTAGTTTGAACACATCTCCCTTAGTTCTGGAAATATTCTTATTTTTTTTATATATATAATTTCTCTCCAATCTTCCTCCATACTCCCTTCTCAGAGCTCTAGTGTTGAGAAACACTGAGTGTCTTAAAAGGATACTGTATAATTATCTTTTCTCTCATATTTCCTGTGATTATGTTATTAACATACATTTGAGGAATTCCCTTGATTTTATCTTCTTCTAACTTCATCTTCCTTATCTTTGGCTGAAGTATTCTAAGTTTTGATAATAATTTCATTTTCTGTGATCCTTACTTTGACAAGTCATGCTATTCTTTTATTTCATGAGTAATATATATACATATATATGTATATGTATACACATATGCATAAATCTTTAAGGATAAACATTTCTTGCATTACTTCTGTTTCCTTTCATATTTTAAAATGGTGCAGTAAATTGGATGATACTGCTGTGTTCAAAAATGAGTTTTACTACCAGGCAACTTTTGCCAAATGGTAAACAGAACTGGGTGTCAGTCATTGTGCCTGGACTGCCCTAAATGCCAGAAGACACTAGTTGCTCCATTTCTCTATAGGCAGTTAAATTTATTTTGAAAATAATTATCCCTTGATTGTTTTGTTGTATGCATTTGCTCGGGTAATTGATTCCTGGCTTCTGGGTGAGGGACAGAGGAGGCTGACTGCATATGTAGGAACTCAATTATTCTTTCTCTTTCAGACTTCTCTCTCCAGCCCTCTGAGCTTACTTGCCTTGTGGTCAGGGACAGCTTAGTCCCTTCCATGGCTTCAGCCTCTCTGGATTTCGTCAGTCCATGTGTTTTCCCTCTTCCCGAGGTGTTTCAGAAACCTTGCTATGTTGACGTCCCATTTTCTATTATGTTTCTGATTGTAGGATTATATCATTTTCATTCATTTAACATCATTTTAATGAATATCAAGGAATGGGAAATAGTTCACTCTTAAATTAGAAATTGAAAACTTTACTAATGACCTAGGAAAAGACATTAATGAGATACAATTCAAATGTTCATAGTGCATTAGTTCATTGAAAGGGAGAGATGAAGAATAAAAAACAAATTCTAAAGGCTAAAATGGCTGCTAGGTATTATTACTATCATTATTATTATTATTGTTATTATTATTATTGAAACTGTTATTAGTATCATCACTCTAATTATGGACCTGCTGTGCTCACCTTGTGACCACTGACCTATTGACCACCGACCTGCTGTGCCAGCTAAGCATCTCATGACAGTAGTAAAAGAGACATTCCTGTCATATGTGATGCATGCTCTTTGTTCCAAGACCATATATAACCGCTCTGTACACCCCACTTCTTCGGTGCCCTTCTTTCACTGGGAAGGAAGGCCCGCTCTATAGTCCTCAAACTTGGCTCATAATAAATTCACGCAATTTTGATTTAGAGATTGATTACAGATTATTTGCACTGACACTGATAAAATATAATCAAAGTCTTGTTGTGAGCTATGAGCCCTACATAAGCTGGTCTCTGCCTAAATCTTTATTTCCTCCCATATTTACCCTCTTCTTATTCCCCATCCTCCAGACATGTTACCTTTTGCTCTAAAGATACATAATCTACCTTCTCAGAATTGTTGTGTAGGTCAGATTAGATCAATATAAATACATATTTTCTAAAGTGTTAAACGTGTCAGTTACTACTAGTTACATTGTGTGTGTGTGTGTGTGTGTGTGTTGGCAGATTTGTTTTTAGCAAGTCTGCCACCATATTTGAATTGGATTGTCCCTGTCTGCATTTTCCTGAAAGCATATATTCATTGCTCTTGTGGCTTATCAAGGAGACAACAAAGCTTCAATAAATTAACCGAGTAATGTGACAGCCTACAGCTGTCTCCCGGATTACACTCTTCATCAGTCTATCTGAGAATCTTCTGAAGAATACTATCAAGATATCAACAGAATAACAACTTTTCTATAAAAAGAGAGAACTTATCATTTGTTAGGTCAATAATCTGAAGAACTGGAAAGATAAGGAGGTTAAAGTGGCACAATTGAGCAGATTTAAGAGAACATGCCAATCTAGATGTGTCCTTACTGACAGCCTATTCAGGGAGATATAGAAGAGACTGAAGGAATATAGGTGAGTTCAAAGTTTTTGCATTTAGTTTCTTCATCACTCCAACCTTCCTCCCTTTTGGGAATTTGCTAGTTAAACTTTTCTTTTTTTTAAATGGTGGTAACATTATATTGGTTTATAACATTATATAAATTTCAGGTGTACATCATTATATTTCTATTTCTGTGTAGATTACAGCATATTCACACCTCAGAGACTAATTACAATCCATCACCATTCACATGTGCCTAATCTCTCCCCACTTCCTCTCTGGTAACCACCAATCCAATCTCTGTCTCTATGTATTGTTGGTTGTTGTTTTTATCTTCTATTTATAGGTCAGATCATACAGTATTTGACTTTCTCCCTCTTACTTATTTCACTTAGCATAACACCCTCAAGGGTGTTGCCCATCCATGTTGTCACAAATGGCCAGATTTCATCCTTTTTTATGGCTGAATAGTATTCCTTTGAGTATATATACCACATCTTCTGTATCCATTCATCCCTTGATGGGCACCTAGGTTGCCTCCAAGTCTTGGCTATTGTGAAGAATGCCATAATGAACATAAGGGTGCATATATCTTTACACATTTGTGTTTTCATGTTCTTTGAATAAATACCCAGCAGTGGAATAGCTGGATTATATGGTAATTCTATTCTTAAATTTTTTAGGAAACTCCATACTGTTTTCCATAGTGTCTGCAACAGCTTGCACTCCCAGAAGCACAATAGGAGAATTCCCTTTTCTCCACATCCTCTCCACTATTTCCTGTCGTGTTAATTATAGCCATTATAGTTTTTTGTTGTTGTTGAGATGTATGTGTTCTTTGGATGTGCACACTATATCAGATATACGGAGTACAAATATCTTCTCCCAATTGTTAGGTTGTCCTTTCATTTTGTTGATGGTTGCCTTTGCTATGCGGAGCTTTTTAGTTCAGTGTAGTCCCATTTGTTTATTTTTTTTTATTGTTTCCCTTCCCTGGTCAGATACGGTACTTGAAAATATGCTGCTAAGATCAATGTCAAAGAGCAAACTGCCTATGTTTTCTTCTAGAAGTTTCATAGTTTCAGGTCTTACATTCAAGTCTTTAATCCATTTTGAGTTAATTTTTGTGTAAGGCATAAGACAATGGTCTACTTTCATTCTTTTGCATGTGGCTGTCCGGTTTTCCCAACACCATTTATTCAAGAGACTTTCCTTTCTCCATTGTATGTTCTTGGCTCCCTTGTTGAAAATTAGCTGTCCATAGATGTGCGGGCTTATTTCTGGGCTCTCAATTCTGTTCCGTTGATCTGTGTGTGTGTGTGTTTTAGTGCCAGTACCATGCTGTTTTGGTTACTATAGCTTTGTAGTATATTTTGAAATCAGGGAGTGTGGTACCTCCACCTTTGCTCTTTTTTGTAAGATTACTTTGGATATTTTGGGGTCTTTTGTTGTTCTATATAAATTTTATTCTTTGTTCTATTTCTGTGAAAAATGTCATTGGAACTTTGGCAGGGATTACATTGACTCAATAGATTGCTTTAGGAGCTATGGACATTTTAACTATGTAACTTCTTCCAATCCAAGAGCACAGAATATCTTTCCATTTCTTTGTGTCTTCTTCTATTCTTTCAACAATGTTTTATAGTTTTCAGCATACAGGTCTTTCATCTCTTTGGTTAAGTTTATTCCTAGGTATTTTATTCTTTTTGTTGCCACTATAAAAGTAATTGTATTCTTAAATTCTCTTTCTTCTACTTCGTTGTTAGTGTATAGAAACACAACCACAACCGATTTTTGTATGTTGATTTTGTGTCTTGCAACTTCACCATATTCATTTATTATTTCTAAAAGTTTTTTGGTGGATTCTTTAGAGTTTTCTACGTATAAAATCATGTCATCTGCAAATAGTGACAGTTTCACTTCTTCCTTTCCAATGTGGATCCCTTTTATTTCTTTTTCTTGCCTGATTGCTCTGGCTAAGAATTCCAATAGTATGTTAAATAAGAGTGGTGACAGTGAGCAACCTTGTCTGGTTCCTGTTCTTAGAGGGCCAGCTTTCTCTTTTTCTCCATTGAGAATGATATTAACTGCGGGTTTATCATATATGGCTTGTAGTATGTTGAGGTACTTTCCTCCTATACCCATTTCATTTAGAGTTTTTATCATAAATGGATGCTGTATCTTGTCAATTGCTTTGTCTGCATCTATTGAGATAATCATGTGATTTTTATTCTTCATTTTGTTGATGTGGTGTATCACATTGATTGATTTGTGGGTGTTGAACAATCCATGCATCCCTGGAATAAATCCCACTTGATCATGGGGTATGATCTTTGTAATATCTTGTTTTATTCAATTTGCTAGTATTTTGTTGAAGATTTTTGCATCAATGTTCATCAGTGATATTGGCCTGTAATTCTCTTTTTTTGTGTTCTCCTTGACTGGTTTTGGTATCAGGGTAACGTTGGCTTTGTAGAAGGAGTTAGGAAGCCCCCCTTTCTCTTCAATTTTTGGAAGAGTTTGAGCAGGATAAGTATTAAGTCTTCCTTGAATGTTTGGTAGCATTCACCAGGGAAGCTGCCTGGTCCTGGACTTTTATTTTTGGGGAGGTTTTTGACTACTATTTTGATCTCCTTACTGGTGATTGGTCTATTTCTTCTTCATTCAGTTTTGGAAGGTTGTATGATTCTAAGAATTTATCCATTCTATATTATCCAATTTGTTAGTGTATAGCTTTTCATAGTATTCTCTTACAGTCTTTTGTATTTCTGAGGTGTCCATTGTAATTTCTCCTGTTTAATTTCTGATTTTGTTTATATGAGCCTTCTCTCTTTTTTCCTGGTGAGTCTAGCTAAAGGTTTGTCAATTTTGTTTATCTTTTAAAAGAACTATCTCTTAGTTTCATTGATTTTTATAGTCTCTGTTTCATTTATTTCTGCTCTGATTTTATCATTTCCTCCCTTCTACTGATTTGCGGCTTTGTTTTCTCTTTTTCCAGTTCCTTTAGGTGCATTGTTAGATTGTTTATTCAAGATTGTTCTTTTTAGTTGAGGTAGGCCTGTATTGCTATAAACTTCCCTCTTAGAACCACTTTTGCTCTATCCTATAAATTTTGGCATGTTTTATTTTCGTTTTCATTTGTCTCTAGGTATTTTTTTATTTCTCCTTTGATTTGTTCATTGACCCAAGCTTTGTTCAGTAGCATTTTGTTTAATGTCCACTATTTTTGGTTTTTCTGGTTTTCTTCTGTAGTTGATTTCTAGTTTCATACTGTTTGGACAGAGAAGATGCTTGGTATTATTTCAATCTTCTTAAATGTGTTGAGACTTGTTTTGTGGCCTAATATGTGATTTATCCTGGAGAATGTTTCATCTGCATTTGAAAATAATGCGCATTCTGCGTTTTTTGGAGGGAATGTTATATACATATCTACTAAGTCCAACTGGTCTAATGTGTCTTTTAAGGCCAATGTTTCCTTATTGATCTTCTGTTTGGATGATCTATACATTGGTGTAAGTAGAGTGTTACAGTCCCCTATTATTATTGTGTCACTGTCTATTGCTCCTTTATGTGTGTTAATAATTGCTTTATATATTTAGGTGCTTCTATGTTGAGTGCATAGATATTTACAAGTGTTATAGCCTCTTATCTGATTGTTCCCTTTATCATTATGTAGTGCCCTTCTTTGTCTCTTGTTGCAGTTTTTGTTTTAAATTTTATTTGTCTGATATAAGTATTGCTACCCCAGCTTTCTTTTCATTGCCATTTGCATGAAGTAATTTTTTTCATCCCTTCACTTTCAGTTCGTCAGTGCCTTTAGGTCTAAAATGTGTCTTTTATATGCAGCATACATATGGGTCTTGTTTTTTTATACAGTTAGCCACCCTATGCCTTTTGATTGAAGGATTTAGTCCATTGACACTTCAAGTAGTTATTGATAAGAATGTAGTTATTGCCATTTTGTTACTTTTTTTCTGGATGTTTTAGTATTTCTCCATTCCTTTTTTCTTCTCTTGCTCTCTTCCCTTGTGGTTTGATGGCTTTCTTTAGTATTATGTTTGGGTTCCTTTCTCTTAATTTTTTGACTATTGTAGGTTTCTGGTTTTTGATTACCATGAGGTTCATATATAATAACCTATGTATATAGCAATCTATATTAAATTGATGGTCTCTTTAGTTTGACCTCTTGCTAAAAGCTCTACCATTTTACTCCTTTACTCCAAGATTTTATGTTTTTGATATCATATCTAACCTCATTTTGTGTGTATGTATCTGTTACCCTCTTATCATAGAAATAGATAATGTTAGTACTTTTGTCTTTTGACCTTCATTTTAGCTTCATAGGTAGTTGATCTGCTACCTTTATTGTGTATTTGCCTTTACCAGTTATTTCACTGCCTTCTTTTTGATAGTTTTCTTATTCTTATTTGTGGTCTTCCCTTTTCCCCATAAATAAGTCCCTTTAGCATTTCTCATAAAGCTGATTTCTTGGTGATAAACTCCTTTAGTTTTTGCTTGCCTGGGAAACTCTTTCTCTCTCCTTCCATTCTGAATAATAACCTTGTCAGGTAAAGTATTCTTGGCTATAGGTTATTTCCTTTTGGCACTTTAAATATATCATGCCTCTCCCTCCTAGCCTGTAAGGTGTCTGCTGAGAAGTCAGCTGACAGCCTTATGGAGTTTCCTTTGTATGTAACTTGTTGCCTTTCTCTTGTGGCTTTTAGGATTCTCTATCTTTAGTGGTTGACATTTTAATTATAAAGTGTCTGAGTGTGGGCCTCTTTGGGTGTGTCTTGTTTGGTGCTTTCTATGCTTCCTGTACCCAGATGTCAGTTTCGTTCCTTAGGTTAGGAAAATTTTCAGCTATTATTTCTTCAAATAGATTCTTTGCCCCTTTGTCTCTCTCTTTTCCTTCTGGGACACCTATAACACAGATGTTAGTGTGCTTGATGTTGTCCCAGAGTTCTCTTAGACTGTTCTCATTCGTTTTCATTCTTTTTTCTTTTATCTGCTCAGATTGGGTGATTTCTTATAATCTTTCGTAGAGCTGGCTGATCGATTCTTCTGTATCATCTACTCTGCTGTTTAGTCCCTCTAGTGAATTATTCATTTCCACTATTGTGTTCTTCATTTCTAATTTTTTCTTTTTTATATTTTCCAATTCCTTGTTGAGTTCACACTGACTTCATTCATTCTTCTCCCAAGATTAATGAGCATCCTTATGACTCTGTTTGAACTCTTTGTCAGAAAGATTGTTTATTTCTATTTTGTTTAGTTTTTTTTCTGGAGTTTTGTCCTGTTCCCTTATTTGGAATGTATTCCTTTGTCTCTTTATTTTGCCTCTTTCTCTGTGCCAATATCTATGTATTAGGTGGGTGAGCTACATCTCCCAATCTTGGAGAGGTGGCCTTATGTAAGAGATGCCTTATGAGGCCCAGCTGTGTGCTTCCCTCTTGTCACCAGTTCCAAATGTTCCAGGAGTATCCCCTTGTGTGGGCCACTTGTGTCCTTCTGTTGTGGCAGGGTTCTTCTCGCTGCAGGTGGCTGGGGAGGCTAGGCTGTCCCCCTGGCTAGCTGGTTGTAATGCTCAGCTGTATGTGACTGCTATGGACCCTTCAGTCACTTTATCAGGTGTGGGGAGCCCCAGCACAGTTGGCTGCAAGGTCTAATAGCACATTTCTTTTGCAATTTTCCTGTTAAGTGAGTAGGCCCCCAGCATGGCTGGTTGCTAGGCTCAGGGGCATATAATTGGTGTAGGCCTCCAGCCTGCAACTCCGTTGTCAGCTCTCTCAGGGTTGCAGCTGATTGGGGCTGGCACTGGGCACAGGAGCACCCAATTGTTTCAGGTGTTGGAAGGTGGGCCTGATCCCCTATGTGGCTGTTTGAGAAGCACACATCTGCTACAGCTGACAAGCCCCACTGTCCTCAGGGACACACAACCTGTCAACACAGTCCCAATCCATAAGCGGATCCTGACTCACTGAAATGAACTCAGTCGCACCACTGCAGAGGCCCCACACACTCCACCAACTTAAGTCCACCCCTCACACATGCCCTGCCCCTCAGAGGCACACACATCTGCCCAGCTTCAGAGGATCTAGGCACCCAGCTTATTCAGGCCCACAAGTTACCCAAGGGCTTGCTGCTGTGTAGTACCAGTCCCCAGGGAAGCCTGCCTACCATGGCTGAGCAGGATTAAATTGGTGTGCTAGTTGATGGGGCAGACTCTTGTGCAAATAGACCAGAGGAAGAACCCCAATGGCATCTGCCAGCATCTGTGTCACCACTCCTGAACTAGGTTACAATAATGGCTGCCACCAATGTCTCAGTCCTTGGGGAGGTCTCACCTATCACTGAGATGCACCCAGAGCTTATCAAATGAGTCTCTTTTCACCAAGGGGCTGTAGCACCTTTCTCTCTGGTGATTTTAGGTTGCTTTCTGAAACGGGTGAATTTGTGTGTGCGCCCTTTAAGAGTAGGCTTTTTTCCCCCTTATGTCTGATAGCTTTTCTTGGAGTATTCCTCATTGTAGTTAACAGCCAGCAAAGCCAGATATTATGACAGTTGTCTCACTTGTGCAGAGTCCAAAAGCTCTTTATTGTGGTAACGCTCCCCGGCTCAGATCCCCCTCTCCTCCAGGGATAGCTTCATACCTCAAGATTGCTCCTGGCCAGCTGTGAAGAGTCGTGGCTAGAAGGTGGCTTTTTTCTCTCGAGAATGAAATATCTGCAGTCGGCACTGTCCCTTGTTGTGGGGGTTCTTTTTACCCTGTTTTTAGTTCTCTCTTCATGGTGATTGTTCCAAGAGTAGTTGTAAATTCATTGTGTGCATGGCAGGAGGTGAGTTCAGAGTCTGCCTACACTGCCATCTTGACACCCTTCTATCCAGTTAAGCTTTTCTATCCTTTTACTTGATTCATGCCAAATCCCAAGAAAAGAGCATCCCTTTTGATATCATGAGGCTGTTGTATGGTTTATTCATCCTTGAGGATATGGGTGAAAGTGACTTAGGGATTCACAAGACCATGCTTCATCCAGTTTATACATACACACAGTGGCTGAAGTTTCATTCCAACACTTTTTAGTTAAATCCAGGGAGTGGAATCATTTGTTGGGACTGTGATTGTGGCTTCAGGCCATGTGCTGGCATTGCAAACTAAATTTCCCCATTTTTGTCTGACTAGGTTGACACAAAGAATTGTTTTTACTGATCAGAATCAGTGACTATGATGAGTATTTTACCATTACCTGCTTATAAATGGTATATTCTCTACTTAACAACTAGGCCAATGATGATAATTACTGTTTCAGTCCAGGTCCAGAAAGGAAAGTAGGAATCATTTGAAACAGAGAGAATTTAATGTAGCAAATTGAAGATAGAAGAACTAATAAGTCAGAGTATGATGAGGCAACAATAACAAGAAGCCTCTATCTTCACTTCTATAGGCTGAAAGGAAGAGAGAGGAAGAGATTTTACTGACTTCCAGGAGCTGCAGTTACCCAGTGGAAGTTGGAATACTGATAATGTTTTTTTCTGATAGGAGCTGGAGCCACAGAGAAAATATAGCTGTTAGAAATGCTGCCTGAGGCAGGAAGGTAGAGGAAGAAATACCCTAGCTTCTCCTTTTCTACCATCCTCACACTTCCTGCCAGTACCTTCTTTGGGCAAACACAAGAAAAGCCAGCTAAATAAGGAGGCTTTGTAGGATCCAGTCCCCTGTGCCACAGAGCTTGGCAGAGGAAGGCAGGGAGTGCATCTGAGAGCAAGCTCAGGAGTGGCACGAATAATTTTTTATATGGATCCAACAATCAAATGTACTTATCCAAAATTTAATTATATATCCATACTGAAGTGGGCAGGTTCTTATAAAAAATAGCTATAATTTTTAAGAACTTTGTATGTTAAATGAGAACTATAAACTGAAATCTTAGTAGGAAAATTTAACATTTAAATATATCACGAGGAGAATTATCCAAAGCAAGCAAAACTGTTGTATTTATGAACTCATTCATCTTTATATGGAGTCCTTAGGATAATATATTTATCTCTACTATTGTTAAGTCAGGTGTTAAAAACCTGATATTTGTAGAGCTCCTGCCACAGTAGCAGTCTTTGTTTTTGCCTCTTGGTAGCCTTGGTGTTCTTCCATGGAAGCCATGTTGAAATGTACACTCTTTGCCACAGAGGGCACTTGGAGAGAGCAGCATAAGTCAATCCCAACTTTATAGAAAACTTTATGGCATATCTTCACAACACATGTCTTCTGCACATCCAACAACAAAACTAACTTTTTGGAGTCTGCTAAACTGAAATCGTTATGATCACTAGAAAGAAATTAAAAAGAAAACTCCTTTTAGATATTCCCTTTATATCGCTGTTTAACCTCAAAGTTTTTTGATGAAAATTTATGGGTGTTTTGCCTCCATGATGACAAATAACCAGATGTTTGGGAATATCCAGAGGTTCCTCTGAGTATTTTTTAACTTTCATCACTGTGTTAACAGTGACACTAACACAGCTAACATATGGAAAGGACAGTTTGAATGACAATATGTAGCTAAGAACAAATACATCTTTTTTTCCTTTTTGTAATTTTCTAAATTTCAGCGTCTGTGGGTTATACTATAGTTATGCAGATGATTAAAAAAATGTAGATGAATAGAAGAATAAATATCATTACTATTGTAATTAACCTTGAAAGAACAATACCACAAAGCCCTCCTTGACCCCCAAGCCTTGGCTTTCCATTTCTTTTGCCCTGGCCTGCTGGTGGGATCTCTTTTCATTCTCTTTTCACTTGATCAAAGCATTATAGCTTTATGAATACGATTTATTGAGGGCCTAAGTCTGTGTTAAGCATAATCTTTAAAATAATCTATGATGTAAGTAGTCTTTGCATATCCATGCATTCATTCAATCATTTATCCAATGTTTATTGAGTGCCTACTCTGTGCTAAGTACTGAGAATCCTGATATTATTACAAATTTCCATATTTTAAAAATTATTCCCATTTTAAAGAAGGGAAAACCAAACTTTAAAAAGTTTAAGAAAGTCGCCCAAGATCACAAAACCTAGTACATGTAGCCCTAGGATTCCAGCACAGGAACTCTGACTTCACTGTCAATGGTCTTAACTCATATATGGTTCTGAGTTTCCTGCCTGTATGCTCTGTTTTCCATTTCTCAAGAAAGGCTTTAATAAACTTATGCACACTGCGGTGCACCTGTCTGATAAGCATCAATATGCAGTGGACTGTGAGGATTGTTTTTTTTTTTGCCCAGCAAGCTTTCTTATTCATTTTCCCTAGTTATAGACCCTGGCCTTGGGTCACATGGATTGAACATGAGACCAATGCCCAACCCTCTTGGTCAGCCATGGTAAACCATTATCCAGATAACAGTTATTGGCCCATGGAGAATGTATATGACTCAAATCAAGTCAATTAGATTACCTCTCTTGGATTAATTTATGGATAATAAAAAAAAAATCACTCTTC
This sequence comes from Equus przewalskii, assembly GCF_037783145.1. Taxonomy (NCBI): domain Eukaryota; kingdom Metazoa; phylum Chordata; class Mammalia; order Perissodactyla; family Equidae; genus Equus; species Equus przewalskii. Next base: position 61,579,392 of record NC_091839.1, on the reverse strand, counting down.
CCTTTCTTGAATATGGATAGGGTGAGGTTGCGGGACATTGGGAAGACCTGTCTGCACAACAGAATGGGGCCAAACTGCAAAGACAATGAAAGACAAATGGATAGAGAAAAGACAGGGAGGGAAAGGAGAGGAGAAAGAGCAAAAGAGAAAATCTCCCTGAGACTAGTTTTAGCGCTTCCTTCTTTTTCTTTTCTTTTTTTCTCTTTTGTTCCATGAATTTCTAAAGAGTCTACAAGACAAAAAATTTCCTTTTCTTTCGTTGTGGGAATTTTAGTTGCATCTCTCATAATGCAAGGAATCATGACTAATTCTCCCTTCCAATATTATTTATATTTGTATAAAACATAAAACCTTAAACAAATGCATCTCCAATGTGTGAAATCTTAGCATTGTTAAGCCAATACTAAAGGTATATCTTTGTGTGGGAGGACTTGCCATGTACCACGTATCGTATGCTTACTGACTTCTTCCAAGAGATTTCCTGTTGTTCGGGTCTCCCTTACTTCATAGAATCCAATTCTCTGGACCAGAAACCTCACGATGGGGGTCCTGGGTTGTTTTATTTGGCTAATATAATCTGTTGAACTGGAATGCCTTTAGGTGAGATGGGAACACTTTAGCTATTCGGTTCCTACCATTACTTTTTTTTTTTTACACCTTGCCTGCATGACTTCCTCTGGGCTTTAAAGACATATATATTTATAATTCTTGTATTAGAAATTTCCATGTCATCACTTGCATCAAAAAAGTGACTAATTTCTTATTTATCAATTTATAATCTGATAACTCCTATTTACATGTCTGGCTTCTATGGAGGGAAGGAAACTTAAATTTCATCATAAAAATCAGCAAACCTAACTACCCAGGAGAAATTACATGTAAAATCCTGTCAATTAGTGCTTTTTTGGAGGGGAGGTGTGGAAGGTTAGCCCTGAGCTAACATCTGTTGCCAATCTTCCTATTTTTGCTTGAGTAAGATTGTCATTGAGCTAATATCTCTACCAGTCTTCCTCCACTTTTTATGTGGGACACTGCCACAGCATGGCCTGATGAGCAGTGTGTGGGTCCGTGCCTGGGATCCGAACCTGTGAACCCCAGGCCACCAAAGTGGAGTGCGTAAACTTAACCACCATGGCACCAGGCTGGCCCCTACTAGTGCTCATTTTTATAATTGTTAGGCATTCAATTGATAAGGTTAAGCAACATGCTACTGATGCTATGGATTGTAATCCTAAGGTCAAATCATTTTTCTCTGTAGATAAAATTTACTTGACAACCACTATACAAAATGGTTTTAAAACTAATTGGATATTGGACAGATAAATCTTAAAACTCAATAGTGTATTGGCTATGGAGACAGGTGAGATAGGAGTTGGATCTTAGTTCAGCAAAGTGATGTTTAGCTGCTTCAAGGAAGTAGAATGGAAATCAGTACTTGAGTTCATCCAGTCTGCATTCAGATGAATGCAACAAAGATGCCAAGGAAAACGGCATTTTTGGATACCAGCAAGACTGTAATTGAAATGATAAATCATGAATTCTCAACTGGATTATGAGTGATGTGGAGTAAAACAAGGCTTAATTGATTGAGAAAAGTCAAATCATATGAATAAAAAGATAGATGGATGAATGAATGGATGGATGCAGTAATTAATCATCTAGAACAAATGCGCACATTTGTCAATTGACGTTATATGTGTCATAAAAAAATCCTCAGATTTTTGTAGCACAAGTTTGAGAGAAAACTGAGAATATTCTATCCTCTTAACTGTCAAGAATTCCTTTCTTTGGATGTTCTAAATATTCCATAAAACTTCTTGGTCAACAATATTGTCATCACTTCCTGTAGAAGAGCCCTTGAACACTTTATGGAGTTTTAATAATGAGATTTAATTTCAGATCATCTGCTTCAAGTCAGCTTTAAATGGGAATACTTCCTAGATATGCTGCATGTAGTGCAACAAGAATGATATGTACCCATCCTACGTGGACAGAAAATTGAAGTTGATGGAATCTAAGTAGTTTGATTTTTTTTAATGGGAGCGTCTACCCTATTTATATGTACCTAACATCTCTTAAGCTTATAATTTGCTATGTTCTATGGTAGTTATGGGGAATAGAAATCTTACTAGACTGTGTCTGCTCTTTGGAAGCAAAAGTTCTAGTAGGCAAGTCAGACATGTAAACAGTGTAATGACATCAGTGTAAGGGGAGTGCACTGGGATCACAAAAATGGAAAAATCTGACAACCTATTGAATTAGAGAAGGTTCATAGTGTAAGCAATATTTGTGCTGGGTCTTGATGGATAGGTCAACAAGAGAGACTGTGAAACATGTGAATGTTGACCAGAAAATATTAACTTCTCTACCTCTCCCCCTTTGGGTGGAGCATATTTCTCCACCGCATTGATTTTGGGCTTGACTGTGTGTATTTCTTTAGCCAGAGGAAGTTAGGGGTCACAATGCAAGTAGAGTCCTTAAATGTGCTAGCGTGATCTAGTGTGGCCACTTGTACTCATTAATCTACCAGAAGGAGAACATACTCTGGAGAGCTGCTGGTCCAAGGAGAATGAGGAAACATATGGAGCTGATGTCATTCCAACCTACAGCCTGGATCCAAGCTCAGCAGATGATCCCAGCTGAGCCCAGCCTGAAACAGAGCTACCCCACACAATGCGTAAGAGGAAAACTAAAACGAGTGTTGCTGTAAGCCACCGCACTGGGTTTTGAGGTAGTTTTTTATGCCTTATTATTATTATTGCCACACACTAAATAATACAGTGAGAAAGGCCTGCTTGGTAGGGGAATACCACATGATAGATCATGGCTATTACTTTGCTATGATTAGGCATTGGGTGACTGTAAGGGACAAATAGGAGCTGAAACATACTTGAGGCCCAAAAATGAAACTAAAGAGTTGGACCAAATCCTGTAGGTGATAGGATGTCATCAAAGTATTTTTCACAGTGGGAATGACATAATCATACTCCACAAAGTGAATCCTGCAACTTTATCTGGGAGGACATCTACCAGCAAACTCACTCATTCAACAGATATTGATGAGCACAACTATGAACCAGACATTTAGGATATATTAGTGAACAAAAATAAGATCTCTGCTCTTACCTTTTAGTGGAGGGAAATAAATGATAAATAATAAACATAATAAAGAAGGTATATGATATATTAGAAAGTGATAAGTGCTATGGAAAAATTAAGAAAAAGTAGAGCATGGGAGGGAGGGCTGTAATTTTAAAAAGGTTAGATGGGATAGGTCTCATTGAGAAGGTGACGTCATCTTGGAATTTGCAGTAATCAAGGATTCCTCAAGATTGGCTATCATGTAGCTATAAACATCTAGCCAAAAGTTCCATGTAAATGACTCTATAATTGAGGGCATAAATTGCTCCTTAGAAAAGCTTATGATTCACACAACTTGTAAAGTATTAGATAGAAAGAAGTTGTAGAACATCATGACTCCCATAATAACAGCAAAGACATCTTCGTCAGCATGTGCATTATTCTATTCTGTGATGAAGTGGTTCATGAACAGGCAGTAACTGCTGCTGCTGGGCCACCTGGCATCTTGTGATGAAACATATTTTCAGCACCATGATCTGAGTCTTCACTGGCTAGAAACGCTGGTTTATGCTCATTGAGGCATACAGAAGAACTTTGGCAATCAACCCCAACTTGGCATTCTGGAAGGTAACTTTATGCTGGAGACTTCAAACAGTGTGCCAGGCTCTTCTCCAGGAAACAGTTGAATCAACTCAGTTATGGTTAGAAGCTACCTTTTATGTTAAGGAAGATAGCCTGTGGTTATTTGAACGGTGCAAAGATGGCTCAAAGTGTTTTCGTTGCTTAATGGTGGACACAAGGTGGATCACAAGTATCCTAGTGCGTTGTTTTAAGTGGAACTATGCTCATAGCAGCTGTACAAAATAGATACTGTGGTGCAAGGTGCTACACAATTTTATTCATTTCTTAGTTTGCTCTATGAAGTAGCATAGATTTGTGGAAATCTTTCTGCAAGACAATTCTTGGTAGTCAAACTTGACACTTGCCTTTCCCCCACCCTTTGCATGCTGCTTGATCAAGTCCGTCTCACTATTGCTGTTTCTCTTTGTCTTCTCGGACATCAGCCTAGTACACAACTGTTTTCATCTCAGAAAGCTGTGAGCTCTCCTCACAATGTACATTCTTGTACATCTACCACCCGTGCTCCGCATTGCAGCCTGAATGATCTTTGAAAAATGCAAATCAGACTGTCAACTGACCTAGTTAAATGTCTTCATTAGCTTCTCACTGTTGTTTTATTCTTCTCTTTTTCCTGTCTTTTATGTTTAATAAGAATTTATTTTTACTTTCCAGATTTAGATGTTTCACATTCTCTTTCCAGCTTTTAAAATTATTCTTAAATTTTGAGAATTCACATGTAATAAAGTCTGTCTTTCAGATATGAGTTAAAAAGTCAGTTCTTCAAGGAAAGTCTTCTGTTGACACTGGTCCTCATGGCACACTGTTTTATTATTTCATAGAACTTACTATGGGTCATGCATAAAATTGATCATGTAATTATTTTATTTCATGTCTGTCTCATTTCCTCCACCTCTACCCTACAGCCAAGAAAGGCCATAAACACTGAGGGCAAGGATTCTATCAAGTTCCTACCAAATCCTTGCTGCCAATCGAGACACCATTTAATAGACATTTCTTGAATGAGTGGATGGATAAGTGAATGAACGAATCAAATGATCAATCAATCAAGATATCATTTATATGCCATACTGTAGTTTACCACTGAAAGTGAGCATAAAACAGATAAGAAAATCCTAGCAGAGATGATTCATTATGTAAATCAAAAGTTGTATAGAGATAATATCTTCCATATACTGGAAAGGTTACGATGTACAATTCAAACTGCAAGTAATTCTCTTCATGAAAGAAAGGAAGAGATAAAGACAGAGACATAAATAAGAGAAGAGAAGAGAAGAGAAGAGAATAGGAAAGCAAAAAAAAGAAAAGAAAAGAAAAGAAAAGAAAAGAAAAAGAATCCAGGGAAGTCTATGGAACCCATCTCAACAACATTGCAGAACAGACATTGAGCTGAGAAAAAGACTTTTAAAGTAGTAGGACATAACAAAACATTTTGATATAATAACTAATGTTTTTGTGTTAAGTTATACCCCTTCCATTTTTTTATCTCATGACCTTGTCTCCATAAAAGCCAATCTACGCAATTGAGGCATTTGAAGTATATCACCTCTGGGCATGGCGACCTTGACAAACAGGATGTTGGTGACAACTGGAAGAGGATTTAAGTTCAGGTACATGCCTGAGAAACAGATCCTGTAATCTCTCTCTCATTCCTGAAGTGAGTTTGAGGGGAGGAGAAGTGAAAGAAACTCCAGATAAATGTTAGTGGCTCTGAAAATAGAAACTGTGTTCTCGTCCCAACTGGATTTTGGAAATAACATTCTCAAGAAAGTGTCTACTGCCGTGGTAGGGTTAGAGAGAAGAGATAGGTCATGGAGGCATGTCTTTGGCAGAAAAGGATGGAGGAAGCCCCACCAAGTCTTCATGACCCTGGAGTCCCATGAGAAAGCAAACATGGAAGGGCTTTGTGTCCAGGCTGGGCAAGATGCAGGCGCAGATGCCCACTCTACACCCATGAGAACACAGGTGTTGTCAGAAGTTAGCATTAAGACCACACCCAAGGGCCAGATAGGATAAGTTATAGCTCAGTAGACACTCCCTGTGGTAGAGAATGGCAGCCACAAAGCCAATGCCTCCCAGGTGTCATGATGGTATGTAAATGCCTGGAATGTTCCCCTAGGGTTAAGACACAGGGAGAGGGAAGTCTGGAATTGAGTGAATTTAAGCCTGAAATGAGTGATGATAGTCCAGGTGGATAAATCTACCTAGAATTGAAAAAATTAAGTTTTCTACCACCAAATATAATAATAGCTCAAAGTAAAGATTCAATTAAGTTAAAAAAAAAAAAAAGGAGAAGATAGTTATATTTTCACACACCTGAGTTTGTGGCATAGGAAAATTCCTGCTTGTTCCATTAGGAAATATGTAGATATAATCAGCTCTTTAGAGATCTTGTATCCCAGCTGTCTACCCAAGTAGCTGGCATTTGTTCCACTAAAAGAAAAAAAAGAGAAGAAAACATGAATTTTACTTATGGTATGGATCCTTCATAGAAGGAAACCTTGTTCCCTGGTAAAAATATTTTCCTGCAAAAAATACTTAGATTCCCTTAATATTTTTCTTCAAGAATTATGGAAAGGAGGCAAACTTTCATTTACCAAAGATAAATGCCTGCATTTGTAAGGCCACAAGACATATTTCAAGGACAGCCCCGCAAATATTTTAGACACACAAAATCCAGCCCGGTTGTATGCATGGCATTCTCCCTGGTCACTATCATGTGGGAGTCTGAGTATTGGGAAATTTTCCCACTTCCTTCATTTGGGAGATCATTCCGTTTACTAGCAGGGCAGTCTCTAGTTTGCTTGTGCCTCTGTCTTCCTCCTCTGACTCCCTCCTCTGCCTCGCTCCAGGCCCCCCTTGGGGATGGGATATTGCACATGACCTAAGGCCTGAAAGCTGGACAGCACCAACCTCCCCTCTATACTCTTATGGCTCCCCAAGCTTCCCAACTTCAACCCAACAGCAGCATTCCTATGCTACGACTCGAGGAGTTGCTCTCTGCCTCTATTGTTGCACTTTCCCGTTATTTTAAAGGATAGAGGATCATTCTTCACAAATGATTCTATAGATCATGTGATTTCCCAGGGCCATTCTCAGCCAGCACTTCTGCACAGCTGCAGTTCCCAGTCTCTCAAAGACATCATAAAGAGCAACTCAACACGTTGCATGTTTTGGGTTTAATGGGGAGTTCCAATTTCCAATGAAAGTTCTAATTACTTCCTTGCAATTCTGAGCTCTGTACTCAAGCATTATATGTATGCAAACTCTCCACCCTCTTTTTTTAATGGTGTTGTAGAAGAGACTAAGGTTAGCTTTCTAAATTTGCCCTAAATTTGACTGATACTGAATGAGGATCCTAAAAGTCTCATTTCTCTCGTAAATCAATAAAGAGTCAACATTACCACTCAGGACTGTAAAAATTAGTCTTTAGGACAGTGGCATCTTTTTTAGAGTATTTGGGCATTTATGAAAAATAATACATGTTGGTTCCATTGATATTTCTACAGGCATTTTGGTAAAATCTACATTTTCAAGAGTTCATTTAAGACTCTGGTTTGGGATTGTTTTAGAGATAATAAAGAGTGGCTCTAGATTTGCCATCCCAATCAACTAGAGGAATTCATGCAATAGGCACTCATACAACAAAACGCTGCGTAGGATTTCAACTGCTTTGATGACTCATGAGTCTCTTTTCCTCAAAAATCTGTAGAAATTGTGTTGTTGTAAATAATATTTTGAGAGGAAGACTGAGGCTGTTTTATATCCTTCTTTTTAAAACTATGAATTTATTGTCTCCCTCTCAAGCTCTCTCTCTCTCTACAAAGAAATAAATTTGTGTGTGTGTATGTACATGCATATACAAAAATACATATATATAATTTTCTTGAGACGGCAAAATAAGATTTTCTTCTATTTTCCTGGGAAAAGATTCTTCTGAAATATGCTTGTCCCCAGTATTCTTATGCTATATTTTCTTGACTTTTGGTGCTGAATTTGGATTTAATCCCTTTTAGATCTCCAGTTGGCTTCAAAATAGTGTGGATAAATTCTATGTGAGCTAACTTCCTCCACTTGCCTAGGCACGGTCTTATTTCTTCCTTTCAAACTTGGGGGGAAGACTTGACATCAGTATTATCTACTGAACTGTTCGAATGCCTGAGGAAGGAAGGAAAAATGCCAAGGCCATCAGCTTCTGCCATTTGGGAAGGTAGTCTCTGCATGTTTTCTTTCCGTATTTGTTGCAAACTCTTTTCAATGGCCAGTTTTGCTGAAGACGGAGCACGTCCGTTCTCAATGGTGAAGGTGCCCCTCAGGTGTCCTTCATTGTCTGGGGTAAGCCAGTCACTCTGAAGAAAAGTCAGGGAGAGAAGAAATCCTTTCATTTGATGTGGGTACTACAGCTGCTGGTAAAATCAGTTGCAAGATATTTTTTCTTGACTTCTGTCTTTCCTTCTTTCTTTCTGTCTTTCTATCTTTCTCTCTCTCTCACTCTCTCTCTCTCTCTCCTCTCTTTCCTCTTCTCTCCTCTCTTTTCCCTCTCTCACTCTCTCTTTCTTTTTCTTTTTTCTCTCAGCTACTCATGCCTAACTTTTTCAGGTCAGGGGCTTCCTTCAACTGTGGAAATAAACCCAGCCCCTGAGAGAAAGCCAAGTTCAAGATAAAAGAAATGGTGAGATATAAATGCACACTTCCTTCCAGCTCCCTGGCTGTAGCTGTGGAGTTCTGACAAGCAATAGTGAAAGGGCTCTAAATGGAGCATTTCCCAGCTTTCCCATGTTGGACGCATCCTCTGACACTCACATTAAGCTATATTAATGGAAACTCTCTATTTTTTTCTTTTAATTACCCCTTCAAAGAAAAAGATTATGCATCAACTCTGGGGGGTCTTTTTCCAGTTTACACAAATTGTACTGAATCTGGAGAATTATCTCCTAAGTTTGTTGTCTGAAGCTACACTGTTCCCTGGTCTCAATAATGAGGATATTTTCTTCAAAAGTTTTTAGATTTTTGAGAATATATCGTTGAGTTTTAGGGAGACCATTTGCAAACTTGCACTTTTCCCAACTTCCCTGAATGTGCATTAAAGGTTTCTAAATTGTATGCTCAACTCGTATTTTTCTAATAATAATTGCTTCTAGAAGATGCTTGAAATGGGACAGTTCTGAGTTTTAAATCCCATTTAAGCAACGTGTATCAAGTGGCCTTGAGCAAGTTCTCAACTTAATGAACCTAAGTTTTCTCAGATATAAAGTGGAGATAATTTAGAAAAGTTGTTTTGAAGATTAGATATGACATATATACAGCATCTAGGGTAGTATCTGATATTAAAAAGGCACATGAACAAATAAATACATTATTCGAAGTTACTCATTTACATTAGTTATAATTTTTAAGTTCCATTTTAAACCACTGAGTATTTGTATATCACAGTTTTTTTAAACTAGAATATTCTGTTTATAAATGTTTGTTGATACGTGTTCTCAATAACCATGTTGGGTAGTGCTAGATACGTAAAGTGGGACCTGCTTCTCTCAAGTATTCTAAGCATACCAAACTTCCTTCTTCTTAAAAGAAGGCTTCTGTGAAAATTCATCAAAATGTCATTCTCAACTATTTCTCAGGCTCTTCCTTTCCTTCTATATTCTTCATGAACCTGCGGGCAATACTCAATGAAAATTCTTTGCTAATCCCCATAACTTTTCTCTCACTTTTACATTGTAAATAATCATTTTGTGTATTCAGGAATTCAAATAGCCAAGAATAATTATAGGGTATACTGCAGAAATAAATCACTTTTTTAAGAAAAGGAATTGAAAGAGAATCATCACTTAAATCCTGTAACTTGAGATTTATAAACCATAAAATTTCTACTCGATGTGCATTCTACATATCACTAAGGCATACGAAAATAAAGTAATATTTTAGAAACCTTTTTTAACACAAGGTTTAAATTTCTTTTGATTATTATTTTAATGCAAATAGGAAAGCCTAATTCTCATTCTAGATGCTACCATTAGATAATTCTGCATGTTTATGCTTTCCAGGAAGCTGTTGAGCAGTTTCATTCCAACTCTAACCAAGAAAAGGCTAAATCACGAACTTGAGGCAGTTACTCGGATAATATATATTCTTTTCTTAAACAAAGGCTTTGTTTTATGGGTCCATGTTCCCTTTGACCAAGGTCCATCAAGAGAAATAGTTACATTTTTCATAAAGTAGCCAAGCTACATAAAACCATCCATACACCTCCTGCCGTCTCGTGTGCGTAGAAGAGTTATTTTGCCATTTCCTCGGGAGGATTTATAATTTGGTTTTACAGTGAAACAGCCTGAGAAATGGCACTCTCCCAGGAGCTGACTGAGCTGGCCGCTGCCTGGGAGAGGAAGTCACAGTCGAAGTCTGGAAGGAACTGAAAGGAGACAAGCCGTGTGCAGATCTTGTATCAACCGATGAATGTCAATCAAAGTAAGATGACCTTATTTAGCACTTTTTGCTTTTGACCAAAGCTTCACAGGCCTTATTTCAAACCCACAGCATAAGGTGAGGTAGAGGCCTTCTGTGATCTTTGGAGTTCCTAACTTGCTTTCACAAGTCAGAGAAATGAAGGGTGAAGGAGAACAAGGGGAGATGTGGAGCTTCAGCAGTCTGCTGACCTAGCTGTTTGGTTACATCGTTTCTACTTCTTTTTCTGTCCTGATAAGCAAATCCCTATAATTTATCATAGAATGTGATGTCACAGGTGGCTTTCATGTCTATTTGTCATGAACAAATCTCGTGAAATGTCTATGAGATTTTTATCTCAAGGCCCAGAGGTGGAATAGAGTAATGGTCAAGAGAAAAGATTAAATTAAATCTGACAGTCTGAGTTCAAATTCTAGCTCTACCTCTTACTAGCTGTGTGACCATTGACAAGTTACTCAGTTCCTCTGTTGCTGTATTTTCTTGCCTAAATATGAGAGGTAAAGTAGAGTACTTAATATATAAAATTGTTGAAAGTCTTAAATTAGCTAATATATTTTAAGTACTTAGTTTCATAGGTAATACTCAATAAATGTCATCTATTATCATTATTATTAATTAAAATAATCCAAAACTGACTTAATGTAATTATATTTGAGTGTCCATCTTCAAAACAGAATCTAGGTTTCTAAACTCATAGTATATGACCTGTGAGAAGATACAAGCATCTTGGAATGCTCAAGGTCAAGCCATGAGCCTGAGGATACCTGAATACCAGCCTTTTTTTAAGTTGAAATTCCTAAATAAGTGGCCCTTATCACTTCTTTTTTCCATGTTCACAGAAAAAAAGTATATTGTGCTTTTGGCCAATTAATGGAAAATCCCACACTTCTCCTGTGGTGGGGGCCCTGGAAAATGCAAATTAAGTTACTTGACCAAAATAGGGCTGCCAAATAAAATATAGGACATCAGTTTAATTTAAATTTCAGATAAACAGTGAATAATTTCTTAGACTAGATATATCTGTGAAATATTTCAAATATGCTAAAAATAATCTTCTATTTTATTTGCTAAATCTGGCAAACCTAACCCAAAAAGACCCCAAGACTGATTTTCCATCTTGTCCATCATGAGTATAAAACACAAGAAGAAAATCCGATATGCTTAGGAGTCACTTAAAAGAGTAAATTATAGAATTGGTATTTTAAAATGATAATCAAGATATAAAAATAATTATACAGTCATGCGTCGCTTAACAACAGGAATACGTTTTGAGAAATGGATTGTTAGGTGATTTCATTGTTGTGTGAGCATCATAGAATATACTTACACAGCCTACTACACAGCTAGGCTATATGGTACTAATCTTATGAGACTACCATCATATATGAAGTCCATCATTGACCAAAATGTTGTTATACAGCTCATGACTCTACTTTATATTTCAAAATTATGTGTTGTAAGTTATAATTGCTGATTGGTTATTAGAAAACTCACCAAATAAACGTAAAAGTATTAATTTATTCATTCCTACATATAATACAGAATCTGTCACACAAACACAAAATCTGGACCAAAAAATCTCAATACTTTCCATTTTCCAATGGTAATAAATATTTACCTTTAAAAATTATTTTTGTCCACTTTTTTGTCCTTTAAAAGACACAACATGTTTAAGGGCACCTAGCATATGGGGGAAAAGAATCACTTCTAAGAGATCAAATGGTGGTATAAATCAATGCTCTTCCCTATTAGCCAGTTCAAGAGAGACATCATCAAAGGGTCTAACATGGTGTTTACTTCAAAGGTGGTATTCAAATTTGTTATTTAGAATACTATGCCTAGTGTATCTATCAAGAAATAAGCACCGTTATCTAATTTTTGTAGTTTTTAATACCTTCTAGATCTACTACCACCTCCTCCATACGGATCGTCCTAACTTGCTTTTTCATAACAGTCCTCATAATTTCCTTTCCCACCATGATCTTCCCTTCCTTGGAAACCCCCTACTGCACCCCAACTTCCACCATTTCTTTCCTTCCACTCTCTCTCCACACCCTCTACTCACTTCCCCAACCTCCTCCACCACCCCAGTCACCCCCTCCGCCCCCTCCACTCCCACCACCTTATCTACCATCACTACCTCCACCAGCACGCCAACCATTACTTTCACTACCTACTTGTTTGTTTTTGCATTTCAGACAGTGGTAATTCAACTGCATTTGTTCTTCTTTCCCTGTCAGGCACCCTCCCCATTAGCATCTTATTAATGGCAAGCGTTGTATTCTCCTGGCTTGTTCTACTTCTTCTAATGATCTTGGATGGATCTTCATGAGCAGCAAATAGATGTGCCAAGGCCATAACTGTCATGTGTGGAAAGAAAGAATGCTGAGGCTAATAAATTCTTGCTGTGTCATCATCTTTTTCAATTGAAGCAAATCTACATATTTTCCACAGAGGTGTTTAATTTAAACATACGAATGCATTACGTTTAAAATGATAACCTCATTCAATGGCACATTTCCATTAGGATATAGCCAACTGCTATTTCCTATATCACATCATTATGTTTATCATATTCTCATTTGGAGAGTTATTATATTGAAAAATCCCATCCTTAGCACAGAAATAAGTTTCTGGATTAAAGTGCTAAATGCATGGAATAAAACCTCCCAGTCCACCGCTACAAAATTAGCGCTAAGTTTTATGTATATATTTTAAACTAATATAGTTTCTCTTCTATATGAGGATTTCTTTAAAGCTGGACAGAAACATGGCTAATTTACCACTGCAATGGCCATGTAAAGACACTGTGACCACGCTGGTCAAAATATTTTGTCAAAAATTATTTAAAAAATAAAATGTTGATAATGAATCTTTAATCTAACTCTTGCTTTAATATTAGTTTCTTAACCATCTTGTTTTTCTTGAACCATCAGTAGTTAACCAAAGAAGAAGGAAAAATGGGATAATAAACAAAGATTAGTTTTTTAAAAAAATCTGTCAAATGCTGCCTAAGGGAAACCAGTTTGTATCTTATCCCACTTAATTCAAACAGAAGAGACATCTCAGGGGAATGCTAATTGCAATGCTAGCTTACATTCACTACACGTGTACTTATTAAGCAACTAGTATATTTTAGGCTCTTGGAGTGTGAAATACAGAATACGGAAATGAGCAAGACATGGTTCCTGATCATGAGGAACTTCTAATCCAGCTAGCTGGCTATAAAACCCTACACTTACAGTGATAATGAAAGTTTAGGGTTACAAAACAGTTACAATCAAGGTATCATAAGTGATGGGAGAATTTCCACTTGGAAAGATCAAAGCAGACTTTTCGGAAAAGGTATTATTTGAATTGACTGGAATTTTAGTTGGTGAAGATGAACAAAATGGAAGCATGGTGTATTGAAACATTTGGTTTGGAATCTGATAGCCCTAAATTCAAACCTCAGGCCCCCTGTTGTATAGGCTGAGGCAGGTTACATAGGTTCCTCATTTATGAAATGAAATTGGTTGAGAAAGTTTCTCAGTCTTCTACTATCTAGCATATAACTCATAGGTTAAATTAGATGGACAGAAGGATCTATATAGTTATAGATAAAGAGGTCAGTAGTGTAATGTGCTACATGAAACCTGGGTAGGGTGAAATGTGAAAGGCAAAGGTGAATGTTATTGTGAACAGTAACAAGTTCACAATAATAAGTCAACTGAACTTCTCTAGGGAGCAGAGAGAAGGGAAAGGGACAAGGAAGTCAGGACCCTCAAACCTTGTCTCCCATGTACATTTCCCCATCGTATCCTAATACTAGGGTTAACCAGCCCTGGTAACCAGGACATTTATCAAGTTCTGCCTCTTAGAGTCAACACTACTCAACAATAGGTCGTGGGTAATTTATCTTTGGGGAGTTCCAAACCTTCTGTGCCTGTGTTTCTTTCCTTTTCCCCTCTGTGCGTGAGTGGTGAGCACTCTTCTCGTTTTTCAGGCATATAATTATAGTAATATTTGCTTCTCATTTTATGCAGTTAACAGAGATCTTCTTTGACAATATAAATTGCCTTTGCAATCTTATTTCACTTCTCAGATTAAAAAGAACCATCACCTCCACTTTTTCAGAATATAAACTTTCAAAGATTATTCCATGTTAGGTAATAGTACAGTCATGAGCCACATAATGACATTTCAGTCAAAAATGGACTGCCTATATGATGCTGGTCCCATAAGATTAATACCATATAGCTAGGTCTGTAGTAGGCTATTCCATCTAGGTTTGTGTAAGTACACGCTATGATGTTCACACAACGATGGGAACACCTAACAATGCATTTCTCAGAGTGGATCCCCATTGTTAAGCGACACATGGCTATATCCCTATTTTATGGATGAATAACTTTAGAAGGAAACTGCAATAATAAAATTATTGTGCATTTATTCCGTGCCAGGAACTAGCTAAGCACTACATGCATTTAATCTTATTTAGTCCTCATAAAGATAACAATGATAAATGAAAACAGAATAGCAAGTGTGGCAAAATTGCGTTGTTGAATTTAGGCAATGGGAATATATAGGTTCATAATATTATCATTAATTTTATGTGTATTTGAAATTTTTCATTTGAAATTTTGAAAACCACTCATGAAGGGTATATTTTCCCCAAACTGCGAAGTCACATAGCTTGACCACAGATGTTCGATAAAGAGCTAGAATTGGAACCCAGTTTTTGTTCAAAGACTGCTTTTAATCACTACACCACACCGCCTATGTGCCACAGACAGTTTGGTGCCATAACTAAGTGGCGTCATTTATAGTTTCACAGCAGTCCTACGTGGAGCGTGTGAATGTCCCCACCTTGTAGATGCCGTGCAAGGAGGTCAACTTGCTGAGGGTTGTCCAGTGAAACGGTGGCCGTCTAGTCTAGTTTTGATATCAACCTTCTGGTTCTAAGACCAGTTCTCTTTCTCATTGAGGAAACCACAGCCCTTGGAAAGTATACTCCGACCTGGCTCCAAGCCCTTACCTCTCGGCTGGAGCTCTTTGCCCAACAAATAATGTCCTTCTGTTAGTCTCACAAAAACCATTGATTTCACAACATCGCTTTGAAAAAACACAAACTGAATGGCAAAATTCCTACACACACTCAACTTCTGACATGAGTTCATATACTCAGAGGATGAATTTTTATGATGTGCCAAACTATGAGGAATTATGATAACTACTTTAAAAGTTCCCTGCAGCATAAAACAGCTGGTAAATCACAGATAAGCCTAAGAGACACCGATCCTCATGATTTTGTGAGTGTGTGCTATTTGAATTTGGGTAAAAGGAGAGCAAAATTGGTCAAATCAGACATACTTTATCTTATTCTACGTGACTCCAGACGGTGTAATTAAATCCAGCAATAGGAAGACGTGAAGAGAGATGCTTTGCCTGCTTATGAGGAACCATTTCCTGACAATTCAGACTGCCAAGAAATAAAATGTACTCCTCGAAGATGCAGTAAAACCCCAACTCAGGCACCAATGGCAGCAATATCGTAGATGAGAATTACACACAAATAGGCAAAAGGGCTTGATGTAAACGCTCTGATTCCAAAGTTTGGGGATTCTTCAAAATTAAACCCACGCAGAATGAGGTGATATGGAAAGAGAAACAGGTTATCGGTGAGGAAGATAGGACATGATGGAAGAGGTGGCCTGACTTTAAAATTCTTCTCCTTGAGGAACTTTTTGCCAATTTCAAAGCTCTTCTCCTAAGAATTCGATAGCAATTCCGTGATATTAAAACACATCACATATACTCTTTGGGAACCGAATAAAATTGTAATAACAAGTATGTCGTAAAGAGCTCAGTAGTGTACTTGAATGTTAGTGGGTATGGAAAGGAAAAGATTGTAATCAGATCCTGGTAGCAAATGTGGATCAATCTGATTCTAGCCACTACTACTAATTATCAAAGTGTGTTTATGTTGTGGCGAAAAGCAAACACATGCAAATTTAATATTTCTGATTTTAGAATTACCCGTCTGACAGTTTCTCTATGCTGATTAATGTTAAGGATGATTATGCTTATGGAAACATGTACAGATGTTGAACTTGATGAATTTTTATTAATTGTTGGCACAGCTTTTCTAATTAATTTCACAGAAAAAGTTTTTCCTGATTTATTTTGAAAGAATAATTATTAACAATTGGGATCTGGGAACATCTTTTTTTGAGGGGTCATTGCTTTTATTCTCCTTTAAGTAAATGTTAGTTTTAAAATTTAGTGGGAAAGAGTGAAAAGGAGATTCAATAACTTTTAGTGATGAAAAGAAGAAAAGAATATTCAGTTTGTTGCTGGTATATTTATTTATAAAGACAAGGAATCATTATGCTTTTGCATTTTGTACAATGAAAATATCCAAGTCCAGGTGTAAAATTGGGGAAATATAAAACAAGGTAAATTTGATTGACGGTGACATCACGGATATATTTTGACTCTTTTCACAACTACTAATAAAAAGTCACTTTGCCAGCACAGGAAGGGAGAGTGCTGGATAAGTGACATTAAGAACCTTGAATTGCATACATTTGGTACTCTGTCAATCTTTCTAACTACTGATGAATTAAAATGTCATAATTTCTTTGTGAATGTTCAAATCACACAAAAACACGTATTAATTATGGACCATGGAACATATTGGATGGGTTTGATTAAGCCTAACGTAATTGTTTTGTCCTCTAATACCACAAGTTAGTGTAAATGAAAAGGATATTGGTAATAATGATTCAAGACCTATGTTAGGCATTAATTTATTCATTCACTCAATTAATGCATTTCACGTATATTAAATTATTAGATAGCTCTAGAAATGATTCTGACATCCACCCAGGTCTGGAAATCTCCGGCCTATATAAAATAACACTACTTATACTAGCCATTCTTATTTGATATCAGAACAGAAAGATAAAACAGCAGTAGAGGTGTCCCTGATATCTTCCTGTTCTCTCCCATTTCTTCTGCTATATAACACATCTGATCCTCATTGGCACTTGCCCTGTCTTTCACAGGAGCCTCCTAACTGGTTTCCTTTTCTCCATTCTCTCTATTTTGGCTCCTAAATTACCCAGGTTACTAAAGCCTCAGTCCTTACTCTAAATTGACTCTACAGATGATCTCATGCACTTCAGTGATTTCAGTCACCACCTTCACGAAGATAACTCACACATTTTATGTGCAGCTTAAATCTCTTCCCTGAGCTTCATACAGATCGATTTCACAGTTTAAGGCACATCTCTCAAACAAGATACAAAGCTACCCCAAACCCAGCTTGTTTCAAACTATGTGTATTATCTCCCTGGCTCAACTAATGCCCTGCCAAGCTGGTCGTCTTTATGGTATCAAAATTCACCATGACTCCAGATTTACCCCCTTGCTTACTTTTCTCGTCACCCCATAAGCTGGGCCCATGGGTCTTTCCACGTTTTTCGTTAGTTGAACTCTTTTAAAAAATATCTCCTTTTCACACAAGTCTGCCAACTTCCCCTTCCCAAAACGCTCTGTGTCTGTGTGCCCAGCCACCCTTCTGGATGCTAGTCCCTTGATGTGGACAGTCTTTCTCTCCTAGTCAACATTCTTACTGGTCTTCACGGCCATTGCCATGAAACTCTCTAATCACATCGCGGTAAATGACATTCCCTTCTCTGTATCTGATATGCATCATTTACAACATTCTGTCTTTGATTACAGTTAATTGTAAATATGACTTACAGAGTTAAGGCTAGCATCTAGATTTCATTTCTTTTTGAAAACCTGACAGATCCTGTAGCAGTTCCAGGAACATATAAAACTCTAAATAAAGAGTTATGAAAAAATGAATCATTTTTACTCTCTCCAGCTTTATCTTGCTCTTAAAGGCAATTTGCTTTCCCAATTGTTCAGTGGTTTTCTGGGTATTTGTTTTTTAATGTAAAAAACAATGCGTGTGTATCTTATAGAAAGTGGAAATATTGAAAAATATAAAGAAGAAGATAAAAGTTACCTATTATCACATCACCCTTGGGTAAACACCTTCAAAATTTTGTACATTTCCTTCTGAGTTCTTTTCCTGTGCCTATATGTAGATATTTTGTATAGTTGCATATGGCATAGATGTTTTTATGAAACACTTTTTAGTTTTATGGTGTACCCTATAGATTTCCACAATTTTTGAGGCAGCCAATCTAACACAACCTTATTAATCAGAAGTATAGATATTATCAACAATGTTTCTGATGGTTTGAAAATATTTATTAGTAAAAACTGAAATACTCTGGAATTTTATACAGTAAATACGTATAAGGGCCTCAAGAAGAAAAGAACTAAGGCGGCTCTGTTTATAGTCGTATGATTCTACATGTATATAATTTAAGTTTAGAACCTAAAGTGTTTGGGAAATTTGTACTCATGTTTCCAAGAATACAAAATAAGAGAAAGTGATAGTTATGAAATGTGTTCTCTTTCATTTATTAAGTTAAAAAAATTGCTAAACACTTGGCACTGTATTAGATACACAGTGAATAAGACATGCCAGGTGACTGTGAACTTACCTTCTAATTGGGGAAACAGACAATATATAGTGAAACAAATAATTGAAATCAATACAGCTTGTAGGAAGCGTCAAGAAGGAAACACAAAGGATGCTGTCTAAAGGACAACTAGAGGGATCTATTTTAGAAAGGATAATCAGAGACAGGATCAGCTACAAGAAGAACAGAGGACCCGCTCCTGACAGCAGAATAGAAAGTACACAGTGCTGTGGATAGACACGGGGTGCTGTCCTATAGGAAAGGACAGAGGTGTTGCTAAGGTTGGCAACAAATGGAAGAGCAGTATGAGGGGAGTTTGGAGACATGCACAAGACTTGGATTGTAATGGCTCGCATAGTTGGTCTTAGGTTTTCTGCAAGAGTATAATATATTAGATCTATAATACATTTAAATATAAAAGCTATGTAGACTATACAATTCCTCCTATCTTCATGTGTTTATTTATATATGTGCACATATAAAGACAGCAGTTAATATCTAGTCATCTAATTACAAATGAGTACATTTTCTAACTCAGGCATTTATATAGCTCATTATAAAAATATTTTTTTAATTTGGGTAAAACTGAATGCATTTAATGCAATGGTGCATAGACAAAAATGTTCATTGGGTCTGAATTGCTGTTATTACAAAGACAAGGATGTGAAATTAAAATATATTGCAGGAAATTTATACCCAATATCAATTACTGCCAATGTATATTTTATCTTCTTTAAATAAGAATAATTGAAATAAGAATCCATAGAAGTGGAAAACAAGTCTGAATATCACTTCAATAAATTACTTTGTTAATTGTTTATACCATTAACATCTCACATTAAATCACATAGATGATCTTAAAACATATGAATTATTCACAATTTCTCATCTGTAGGCCATTTCTTACCACTCAGACACTGTTTGGCTGCCTTTTGCCCCCATACAGCTGAATTATGAATGTGCCTGAAGCTTAGTAAACCTGGGCGAAATGTACTTTACACTAGCCTGATGGTAGACACCCTGAGTTCACATAATATATTGTACACCACCTCCCTCCATCTTAATACTGCTTTCAGCCTGCATTTCCACTTCTTTTCTTTTCATCAGTTTCCCATTTGTCCAGCATGTCTAGATTCATGACTTGAGATTCTGGTTTCTGACCTTCTGGTGGTCAGGTACAGGAGTGGCCCAGAGGCAGGAGAGACCAGGAATTTTTTAATTTTATTTTTTGAGTTTTTTTCCCCCAAAGTCATGTGGCTTATTGGGAGGTGAGGCCAAGTGGGCTATGGTGGGAAGGGGTAGTGATGGGATACGTGTCACTTTTTTCAGGGATGGCAGCCGTGATGATGCGAGAGGCCTCCGTGATGTCTGGGCTGAGGAGGCTCTTGTCTGCAGTCTCTGACCCGGGAGCTTGGAGGACAGGCCACATGGGCCAGACAGTGAGCAGTAATGTCAGCCAAGCCTACCTCCAGCTCTGCAGGTGGCTGTAGCAGCACCATTTCCATCTTCTCAATGACCAGTTTCTGGAGCTTGAGGATTTTAGATGTCTAAATTCCCTAAAAGTCAAGACCAGTAAAAATATGTGAGCAAAAATCATAAATATATGGATTACTATGGAAAATTCAGAAAAGAATATTTATAGTTAGTTTTTTAACTTTTCTAATTTATTGGTGCCTGGGAGATGGAGAAGTCTACTTCTAACTAGATATTTTTTCAAGAAGAGAGCAGTTGAGGTGGAACTCAAAAGATTCACATTTCTGAGTGAGCGAGAGCAAGAAAGAGAAAGACATTGTGGTTCTAGAATCTCAAAAGCCTACAGATATATGTAAATAGAGTAAAACTTAGATAAATATCTAAGCAGAGAGAGTAAAAGTTAGCTGCTAAAATTCTTTGGATTCTGGAAATGAAAGACCACTTTCTAAGCAATTCAACATATCTGTAATTCCTAGGGAAGGCTTGGGAATGCATCAAAAAATAGTGCCAGGGGCCCAGCCCCATGGCCTAGTGGTTAAGTTCAGCACACTCTACTTCAGCAGCCCAGGGTCAGTTCCCAGCTACAGACTTATACCACTCCTTGGTGGCCATGCTGTGGAGGCAACCTACATACAGAATAGAGGAAGATTGGCACAGCTGCTAGCTCAGGATGAATCTTTCTCAAGCAAAAAGAGGAAGATTGGCAACAGATATTAGCTCAGGGCCAGTCTTCCTCAGCAAAAACCAAAAAACAAAAACCCAACTATTTGATACCTCAAAAGTGAAGCAACAGAAACCCAAGAAAAATACCTGCCTTCCAGAAATAATTCTTCATCTATAGGAAATTCTTTACCTATAAGAATATGATAGGTTCGATGGTGTAAGGCTGCATTGTCTAGGAGGTGGGGTAAACTCTCCAGAGGAAGTGGCCTTAGAGGCGCACTTTTAAAGAAGAAAGGGCATGTCTCACCTCTGTGAAAGAGATGCTGGTAGGTGTGTGCTTTGAAAG
The DNA here is from genome assembly GCF_037783145.1 of Equus przewalskii. Classification (NCBI taxonomy): domain Eukaryota; kingdom Metazoa; phylum Chordata; class Mammalia; order Perissodactyla; family Equidae; genus Equus; species Equus przewalskii. The sequence continues at coordinate 61,558,179 of NC_091839.1, read as the reverse complement.
ATGGAGCCATCGTCCATCCATGAATCTCACGAATAAAGAAAAGAGGATTTGCCTCAAGTCTCCGGGTAGTTGAATCTATGAAGTGAAGAATTTCAAGAGGTTACTGTAATTTTTCAAAATTTGCATTTTTCCCTTTACTCTCCCATTCCAAAATATCGCTCCCTTCTCAATGACCATCTTTGATATAATGTACAAACAGCCAGAGGTCTTTGGCAGCACTGGAACTGGAAAAGTCAACCTACTTGAGATAAAATGGATTCAGAACATCCCTAAGACCAAGAGGTCTAAGAACTGAGGCCTCTGTCCCTTGGCCGCAGAGCCTGGAGACTAAGTGCAGGGTCAAGCTCTTGAATGAGAAGCTCTTGGGCAAGTCATTTAGTCCCTCTATTAACTGATTTCCTCATCTCAAAACAAGAAGAATAATCCCTACAAAATAAGGTTGATGAGCGCATCAAATATATGTGTAAATGCCCCATAATGCTGTTGATTATATAAGACCTAACAAAATTAATATGCTATTAAAATTATAGTTAATATGCCAAAGCAATTCTTGATTTTCAAATGGCTGCCAAGCTCTACCTTGTTCAAAAATATGTAATCTCTATGAATCGCTCATTTACATTTTGGGGCAAGCAATGCAAGATACTTGAACCTTTATGTTCAAGCTCTTGATTACACGTGACAGAGCGTTCTTCATTACCAACATATGCTGGCTGAAAGGCACACTGCGTACTTTATATCTCTTCTCTTCCGGATTGTATTTGTATGTAGAAAAATCAAATTCTTCTTCAGTGGTTTATAACAGCGTGTTTGTTTACTGCTTTCTTTCGTTAATACTCGAATAACAAGCAGGTTTTGTGCCCCCCTGGAGCATGGTTTAACACATTCTCTGCAGTTTAGAAGTGCTTAAGCACCCTTCCCTCCCACCACCAACCCTAAACGGAGCTGCCATTTTTCAGAGTCAGCCAGAAGCGTAAGGAGCCTGCAACAAACAGGATTTAAAGATTTAGAATCAATGAGTATACTCAGCATTGCTGCACTGCATACCCCAAAGGAGGGGCGCAGTGACACATGAGCAGGAACTAATGGTTGACATCTTATGGAGCATGACAGCGGTTTTCCAACAGTTGGCCACCTGGGTCTGGAGGCTGTTCTTTGGGGGGCATAGCACATCAACCCCAGAAATGATAATTACTGCATATTCCAGGCTGAATTGACTGCAGCCAGCTTTATTGGTGTACCATTTGTTTTACATTTCCTCTGAGAGTTTATAAAATAGATAACTATTATAGATACTGTATACACAGAAAAACACACTCAAAGAGAAGAGAATTATAGCCATTTTCAGATTCTATTTCCATCCTTGTCGATATATTTATGCAACACTAATAGTTTTCCAATTTCAAGGCCAGAACAAATTTTTGATATTGAATTTAAATTTCATGCATTTTTTTCTGTTGTAATGGAGGTTCTCCTGTTGGCACATGTGAGAGTACGCACATGGCTTCCGTATTAAGAATGGAAGCATGAGGAATCGTCAAAGCACATTTTTTCAAAATTGCACACAGTTTTAACAATTCACAAAATTGCTATTACCAGATTTATGGCTTAACTTCACCAAGGTAAATAAGCACTTTAATTCCATTTTAACTGGGAGAACGTTTGCTGAACTAGTCTGACACCTCTGTGCACATTATCTGCTTCATCTCCCTGAGGCTTCTAGGCTACAGATAAAATTCTCTTTCTAACATTTACATAGCAGCTACATAAAATGATGCTAGTAGTGTTTGCCTGTCACTAAGTAATAATTTTAGAGAAAGTGAAAATCAAGATAATTATAAAACACACTCGAATTATTTCTTTAGGGGAGGGGAAGTAAAGGTTACTACATACTCTGTTATTTTAACTGCTATTTTTCTAACATTTCCTTTCTGCTCCCAACCACTCAACAATTAGTTTCAACCTCTCATTGTCACAGAAAAAAAAAAAAAACCCAAACTAGTGTCTCCCTATGTTGAGAATTTTGTTTTCTTCTTCTGCTAAATTTGAAAGATCCAATCCTTGGGGGTAACTAATAATTATATGTGAGCTGATGATTCTAATCCTCACCTGATTTCTACTTTTATGGGGAAACCTAGGACAATCACAAGTTTTAAGTTCCTCTTTTATGAAATGATTTATGCAACTCTCTTGGCTTAGTTTTATATCTTGAACTCTAATAGATTTTTGAAAGATATAATATAGGTAGTTAGATATATATATACATAATATATAGTTCCATATATAGCATCGAATTTAACATACATGAATTATTCAAACAATTTTAACTAATATTGTTACTAGCATTTTTTAAAATACTTTTTCATTTTGCAAACACTTACAAAAATTTCAGAAAAGATACAAAATTACCCATCGTTTCCAATGACTAAGCACTATTATCATTGTTATGTTTCTCCAGGCTGAGAATAAAACTCAGATCTCAATACGTCTCTAAACTGTATTTATTCTGCTCTACCCTCATCCACATTTCCTAGAATTTTAGCCCAATTTTAATTCCAAAAGCCTCCCCAACTTATCTTTAGGACTATCTAGAAGGTCTCACAAATATTCTCAAACTCAGAACTTGGGTAAGCAGGAGAGAACGAGTAGAATCAACGGGATGCTGTGATGACTTCTTTAGAGAACCCCTCCCTCCCATCTTGACACTGTTGCCATTGAGCCTGCTCCAAGGCTGCTAATAGCTGAAGCAGAGTACAGCATCATTGTCCCGCTGACAATACCATCTCTTCGTGCTGTCAGTTTCTGGCACCAACTTTGCTGAATCTCTTCAAGCTGACTTTCATTCTTAATCTCCCAGAGATTTTAGTAGAATGGTTGGGATTCTAGATTATTCTTCCAAACTCAAGCATTAATCCATAAAGACGGGGCCAGAAGATAATAGTGTTGGTGATGATACGGGTGAGCATGGTAGTCATCATCATCTTTATTTACTCAGAAGTATCCCCCTCACTCCAACTTGGCCCATTGTCCTTGAACCTCTTTTTTCCCAGTGTAGGCAATTTGTTGCCAGGCAGTCTTTCAAAAGAGACGAGGCCTCTCAAGTAAGCACAACTTTAGGCTCATGCTATGAGCCTAATGGTGTCCCCTCCATTCTGTTGTATTCCATTCACTGTGCTTGGAGCCTGGGATACCAAAGTAAATAAGTCAGTTAGAGCTCTACCTATATGGAACTTAGTCTATTGGAGGGAGACAGATGGTAGACAAATGTTTGCAATATTAACAAGTATTATAAAAAGCAAAGTATAAACTCCTGTGTGAGGCTTTAAAAAGGTGATCTAATGTCAGGCAAGGACTGCATGACAGCACAATTGTGTGCATGTGTGTATGTGTGTGTGTGTGTGTGTGTATTGGCCTACATCTCTATTTTGCCCCAGCTCTGCCCACTCCATTGTGTCATATGGAATAGCTTCACACATTTAAATTGCCTGCTTGGCCTCTAAAGGCAGCTCTGTTGGGACCCCAGCTCTGTTGGGACCCCAGGGCTTGTGAGTCGAAGAAGACATCCCAGATATAAGACTTGAAGAATGAAATGAATTAGTCAAAAAATATGGATGTGGGCTATTGGAAAAGAGCATCATGGTAAATAAGACCTATATGGACAACAAATAAATATATTACTAACAATAGTTGCAATAGTAACTATCATTTTTGTCATGTCTCAGGGACTATTCTAAGCACTTTATGTTTATGTCATTTAGTCTTTATATCAACAACATAAAGAAAATACTATTATTGTACATTTTTTAGATGAAAAAACTGAGATTTAGAGAGGAAGCAATGTGCCAAGTTTACACAGTCAGTCAACAGTCAACTTAAGATATGAATCCATTTTTGTCAACTCTAGGACACGAACTTTTAACCACTGTGTGAGCATTTTCCAAACTATGGGTTCTGATCCATTAAAGGGTTTTGAAATCAGTTTAATGAATCAGTTGCCCAGAATTATTATTTTTGGTAAATACAATAGAAAAGAAGGATAAAAACTATTAGAGTATATCATAGCTAGAAGGGATAGGTGTTGTTTGGTAAAATTTTTGTTTCTGTAAAATATATCAATTGGTTATAATGTAAAAATCTAATATTATTTTTTAAGGTCAAGAACATGTGAGAAAGATAGCATTATTCTATATTGACTCTTCAGCTCTGAAGTAGGAAAATAAAACACAGCCCAATATCATTGTTGCATCGCAAGCAAGGAGCAGACCATTAGGAGGATTATTACAGAGGTGGGTGGGGATTAGATGATAGAAGATTTTGTAGGATGTGCTACAGATTCAAGGTTAATTTAAAGGCAATGGGAAACTACTGAAGGATTTAATTAAGAGACTGATATGATATTGTCTTTCAAAGATCATTTTGGAATGAAGTGAGACAGGACAAACTCAGAAGACTATTGTGATTATCTAAGGAAGCAAAGATGGAGGCTTGGATAAAGGTATGGCAGTGAGTACTGAGAAAACTGAAGGAGGTTAGTGGTATTGGGGGGAAGAATTGACAAAAGAAGTGTATGATTTTTTCTTTGCCTTTTTTGCATACTGTTAATTAGAGTATAGATCCAATTGTAAACTGCCTTTTTATCTTGTGTTTCATCATGAACATTATTTGATATAGTTATAAAGTATTACTTAAAATTATTTTTAAATATGTAATATTCATAAACATCAATTACAATTTTTATAACACAAGTAATGCATACTAGTTTTAAGGAATGAAATCTGCACAAAAAAGTTTATGTAGGAAAAGAAAAAGAAAGCAACCCTAAAGAAAAATGTTTGCATAAATGATATTTTTTATCAACTATATATATATATATATATATATATATATATGTTGGTATGAAGGCTATAAAGTTGCACTGTATTATGCAAAAAAGACATAAGCCTAACGTTCATGGTTGCAAATATCGTTGAATGGATATACCATAATTCATGTAATCAGAAATCAAAATTACAATTCTGTCTGGTTGTAACCTACATTACATTAACCTTAATTTTCTTCATAAAAAGGACTTTCTAAAACAAAAAAGCAATAAAGCAAGAGACAAAGAGAGAGAGAAGAAGACAAAGAGAAAGGAAGGGAGAGAAGGTGGAAAGAAGTCGTTGTGTAAATGAGTCTATTATTTTGAGGCAAAAAAGAGAGACAGTACAGGAGCCTGATGAAAGAACTTTCTTTTTGGAGGTGACTAAAGCTCATGTTTGCTTATACGGAATCAAAGAGCTTCTCAGAATCATAAGCAATTTCTATTTCCTTTAAAAAGTTGGTTACAGGGGCTGGCCAGGTTGCTCAGTGGTTAAGTGTGCACCTTCTGCTTTGGTGGCCCGGGATTGCCGGTTCAGATCCCGGTTGCAGACATAGCACGGCTTGGCAAGCCATGCTGTGGTAGGCGTCCCATGTATAAAGTAGAGGAAGATGGGCACAGATGTTAGCTCAGGTCCAGCCTTCCTCAGCAAAAAGAAGATTGGCAGCAGTTAGCTCAGGGCTAATCTTCCTCAAGAAAATAAAAAAATAAATATAAACTTGGTTACTATATTTTATCCCAAAATAATTAAAACGAAAAATAAAGCCTATGCAGTCTCTAAATAAGGATAATATTACCTATATCACAGACTTCTTATGAAGTTTGGGTGAGTTTAGGCTTGTGAAACAGTTGGTACTTGATAAGCATTATGCAAGTGTTTGGAAAAGGGAAGGAAGGAAGATGGGGAGAGAGGGTGGCCATTCACTGATAGTTCTAGTTCAAGAAAGACTTTCAGGAAAAAAAAGCATGCCGTTTTAATTTGCTTATTTAAAAGGTATATTAACACTTGGAAAGGTCCGATGGGTGTCAGTTTGCTTGCTCGATTATGAAACTGTTCTTATTAAAGAAACCAATAGAAGGATGTTGGCACTGCTTCATCCTTCTTAAAGGATTAACCAGCACCTGTTATCACTATAGGCAACATTGTTTTTACCACCCGTTAATATGTTGATAACTGATCCTGAAGCTTTGCACCCGAGGAATCCAGTCTACGTACCTAGAGTGGCCCGTAAGTACCTGGAGGTTTTCACTAATTAAAATAATTTGAGTTTCAAAAACATTATATGCATTCAATGATCATGTTTAGCACATTTACTTAAACTATATATGTCATTCACCTTTATTCCTCTAAATTAATATAAAAACAAATAGATGATTTTTCTCTTGTTTTTATTTATAGCATGAGGTAAGAAATCCTACTAAAATTAAGACAAGGTAGAGAACTTACCTATCAAAAATAAATGTTTGTATATGAGCCTGAGTGGAAGTAACTGGTTTTCAAGCAGGGCTTACTGCTTCAATATTGAGGGAAGAAAGTAAATGAATAAGTACATCTATATGTATGAATACATGTGCATATTTACATATACATACACACATATATGCACATATACATATGCATATGAATTTATGTTAGTATTAGTCACTCATATTTTTGTATTAGTCTGGACACATATATAAAATATGCAAGGAAAATCATAGACGAAATAAAAATGTGGAGAATCATGTAAATAATCTATGCTTGCATCCAAACAATGTGTTTTATCTTGAAATGTCAGCAAACACTTTAGAAGTCACATTCAGATATACTCTATCTTGTTTTCAAAGTTATATTCAAAATAATACTAAAGTCATCATTGATTGAGTGGTAGCCATTACCGGGCATTTTACTAGAAATTTTCATTATATTACCTCATTATTTCTGAAGACAATTCAGTGATGTAGATATGCTCATCTCCCTTTTAAAGTTAAGGTAAAGAAACCGAGAAATAGCGATTTGGTAAATTCAACCAAGCTACAATGCTTCTCATCTTAATTTTAAAATAACCTATGATTTAGCACCAAATAGATATGCATTTCTCAGGCAGAGTTATTTGAAAATCCAAAATTTACTATCACTCCATAGCAATTTTCTCCTGTTGATGATGATGAAATATCTCTTATTATGCCATCTTTTGCGCTATGTAATTGTACTACATATAACATTTTATTGCAGGCAGCTCTATTCTCTATTTTTCTGTTCCAAATAATGTATCATACTTTCACCTTTGGGTATCAAATAAACTGCCACATATAATGATGTTTCCATGTGTATATGTCTTGCCACATCAAATAGACTTTAACTTCTCTGTGGGCAGAGACTGGTAGGTATATAAGGAACTCTGTAGCATTCTAGGTCAATGCAGAGTGCATGGGTGTTCATTGAATACCCATTGTCTCATAAGTTTATTTTTAAGAATGTTACCAGAGTTATGTAATAGTTTACCAACTTCCCAGTCCCTCAATATGAAAAGCTTAGTAACTTTGAAATACGTTTATTTCATTAAAGTAAATCTCTCTGCCCTTCAATGTTTAGAACCTTTTTCTGCTTGCAGGTGAAGCAAGACTAATGGTAATATTTTTAACAGCCATTGCCTTACCAGATAGACTTCAAGAAGATCAGAGAATTACTGATCTAGATAGATTTTTTTCCCTACCCCCTTAACACACTTCTCTAGCCAAGTACCAAGTTACACAGATAGGGTCACGAATAAAGAAACTCTATATAAAATATGCATCAAAAATATTGCACTTCTTGGCATTACTAAAAAAGAACAAAAACTATCACTTTGCAGTTGGAAAAATTCAACACGTAACAAAGAGCAATTTATCACTGACGGTTTTAAAAAGTCATATAATGTAGGATTAGCTAAACAAAGATAATACTTTCAATGACTATTAAAACTTTGTTCACATGTACTCTCATATATAATATAGTACTTACTTAAACATATTCTTTTGGCTGAGAGACCATAAAACCATAAAGCATATTTTTCTCAATTCAAGAAAAGTGCGAAGTCAACAAGTAATGTTATTAGAGATAAATGTCGACTTCAAATAAATAAGAAGTACAAGATGAAGAAAGTTACTGTGCGCGTGAATAGCTTTCATTTCTGTGTGGCCCTGAAATCTCAGAGATTTTCTGACGAAGAGGCCCTTTAAGACACTGCTGCCTTTTCTAGAATGTTAAATGCTTGGACATGACCCAAAATAGTCCACATACCTGTAAACTGAGAACAAGATTCATCACACGCTAGGAATGCAAGAAAATGAAGCGCAGGGAAGGAAAACACATATGGCATTTCACATGGCTGATCATGAGGCTAAACTGCTCTTTGTATTCAAACTTAAGACAAAAATCCAGAGCTTATGAAATCAAAAGGCCTAAAACAATAATAAAAGCCACCAGGGGCTTCTCAAGCTTCTCCCAATTCTGATATATTGAATTAGTTCAAATGGAGAATATGAATACTTAATTGGTTAATCCTTGCATCAAACTTCATTTCTGTGCAGCTCAAATTCTAAATACAGAAGTAAAAAGGAAAGAAAAAGGAAAAAGTTAAATTTTAATTTATCAGAAATGGACATACAATTAAGAACTCACTGAAATGACAAGCATGGCTTTATGGATTATTCATGCAAAAATAAAGCAATTATGCACAAACACATGTATACAAATGCACGTATAGTCTCTTTCTCTCTATTTAGCTGCATGATGAATCTTAGGACTATTTGAACTGTAGGTTTCAGGCAAAAGGATTCAAGTGCAAAGCATTGTTGGCTCAACCTTGGGACACCTATTTCAGTTGCTCATACATCTTTTTCCATATTGTTTGTTTTGGGGGTATGTTATAGAAGACTGAGTTTGGTAGAAATACGAACTTCAGATAGAGATTTACTATTATAAACCACTTCAGTATATCAATTTCCAGAATGCAATATAAGCTTACTCTGATGTCTGTCTTCCTGTAAAAGGCCATTTACAAAATTTGACTGGACCTGAGAATAATTCACAATATCTTCCTGGATGTAATTAAATGTATAAAAGAGAAAAAGCACCACTTGAAGAACTGGATTCCTTATTTCACTTTTTAAAGGAATGTGCTAGAAATATTTTGTTCTATTGAATAATAAGAAATTACTTATAGGAGCTGACCTGGTGCTAAAGCTCTGCTTTGGAAGACTGGGGTTCATGGGTTTGGATCTAGGCCGTGGACCTACACGCTGCTCATCAAGCCATGCTGTGGTGGTGACCCACATACAAAATAAAGGAAGATTGGCACAGATGTTAGCTCAGAGAAGTCTTTCTCAAGCAAAAAAGAGGGAGATTGGCAATAGACATTAGCTCATGTCCATTCTTCCTCATCAAAAAAAAAAAAGAAATTACTTATGTGTCTTTCTTACTCCTTCCTTTATTTATGAGTCTAAATAGAAAGTACATAAAATCCTGGGCTGGCCCAGTGGGGTAGTGGTTAAGTTCACGCACTCTGCTTTTGCAATCTGGGGTTCACAGGTTCGGATCCCAGGCACAGACCTACACACTGCTCATCAAGCCATGCTGTGGTGGGCAGCATCCCACATGCAAAACAGAGGAAGATTGGCACAGATGTTAGCTCAGCGTCAATCTTCCTCAAGCAAAAAGAGGAAGATTGGCAACAGATGTTAGCTCAGGGCCAATCTTTCTCACCAAAAAGAAAAAAAAGAAAGTACATAAAATCTCAAAAGATTGATTCAAGTCTTAGCCTGTTGTGAATTACAATTTTTTTATAGCAATATAACAATTTTGCATTTTTATTATTATTCAATATGAATTACTAATTATGTACTTTCTCTGGGGAGCAACAAAGAAGGAAATATTTATTCTGCCAAACAAGACCCAAAAAATCAAGTAGAATAAACCCCCACAATTCTTTTCCTTAAACATCCACTTATGGTGTCTTTTGAATTCTATCTCATAATTTCCTCTCAAATTAACTTCCCCTCTGCATTTCATGCATTTGTCTGTTCATAGAACACTTTTTTGAGTGTCCTCCGTGTTTGAAGTGCGATGTTATTTTCTGGGAGCACAAAGATTAAAACAAGTTGTAGACCTCACCCCCAAAGACCTTCCAGCAACTGTGGGGACATTCAAGAATTGATCATAACGTAATTAGGAAAGTGTTCACGGTAGTGGCTGACAGCTACAAAATTCCTGAAGGGACCTGACCTGATCCAAAAAAGCTGGAGAAGTCTTCAAAGAAAAGGTACTATTCGAACTGAGTGTTTAATGACAAGTGTTAGTTAAAAAGGTTGACAAGGAAGTAAAGATGTTCCAGGTTAGGGAAACAGTATCTGAAATGACCCAAAGGTACAAGAGAACATAATTCCCTCAGGAAGCTGCAAGAATTTCTACAAGCTGGATAAGAATTATCTCCTGAGGTTGTAGCAAGAGGTTAAAAGGCAAATGTATAGGGGCTGGACCCGTGGCCAAGTGGTTAAGTTCGCGGGCTCTGCTGCAGGCGGCCCAGTGTTTCATTGATTCGAATCCTGGGCGCGGACATGGCACTGCTCATCAAACCAGGCTGAGGCAGTGTCCCACATGCCACAACTAGAAGGACCCACAACGAAGAATATACAACTATGTACCAGGGGGCTTTGGGGAGAAAAAGGAAAAAAATAAAGTCTTTAAAATGGAAATGTATAAACAAGACAGATCATTTGTAAATATAGCTAAAAAGTTTGAGCTTTCGCCTGAATGCAAAAGTAAGCCACTGAATGATTTTAAGCAGATGTTAATAAGGTTTACACTTTAGAAAGATTACTCTGACAGCTGTGTGGTAGATAATCTGATTGATTGGAGTCGGAGAAATCAATGAGAAAGCTATTCTAGTATGCTAGGTAAGAAATAAGGCAGGCCTGAGCTAATGAAATCTAGTTGGAACGGGGAGCAGAAGATATATTTGAAACACATTTAGAAAATAGAGAAGACAAGACTTGGTGATAAATTGGATGACATAAGGAAAAAAGAAGAGTTTAGGATTACCCTAAGTTTATATTTGAGGAACTGAATGGATGTGGTACTGTAAGACAATAAACACAGGGTTTGGAAGTGAAATATTGTGGTTTTGGGTTGAAATATGGTGAGTAGAATGTTTGACATGTCATTGGTTTGATATAACTAGGTTAAAATGTTGATTAGGCAGCTGGAAATATGGGTCTGGAACTGAAAACACAAACCTAGGCTGGAAAGAGAACATAGATAATAGATAAAAAAAATTCTGTGGGTAAGATCTCTGGGAGCAAGTTCAGAATAGAATGAGCAAAAGTCCACTATCAAATTACATTCCCATATATTAAATTTATTTTTACAACATTTCTTGAGAGAAAGGCAGAGACAGAATAGTGAACCCAAGCATTATTCAGATTGACTTTCCTGTTGAGGATACCACACTGCATTGAAATAGTCACCGAATCGACCTAAGAGGGAACAGTTTTCATTTCCACGCCTGTTAAGGCTGCACCGAAGCTCTCTGTCCCAGGTGTTCAATAGAAGGCTTAGTTTTCGTCCTTTTATATGTGATTTGGATTATCCACCTGACGTTTTTGTCCTGTTTGTAGAAACAGAAAAGAAGCAGAGTGGTTAAATAACTTGCTGAAGCTTAACTAATATATTCAGATGAAAACCAGACCCAAAAGTGACATGTGATTGACATTGCTCTCCAGTGACCCTGTGTTACAGTTATTACATTTATCATTCTTGTGAGAAAATGAAATGAGTGAGTCAGAACAAATGCTAAGTGAATAGCAGGATGTATATGTTGAAGGCCCTTGAGACTATGGCTTGGTTACCTTTGGCTAAAATAGATAAATAGTGTCAAAGTCACTGCTATCGGCTCACCAACTCATTCCCTTTTCCTCCTAGGAACAAGCTAATCTCTGTTTCCCGGCCTCTCCTGCAGTTGGACGGGCTATATTCTTGCGTCTTGGCTAATGTGATGTGGGTGAAAGTGATGTAAGTCATTTCAACCAGTGCTAGTTTCCTGTTGCTGCATAAGAAATCGCCACAACCTTAGGAGTTTTCAACAATACAAACTAAATATCTCACTTTGGGTCAGGGCACGGCAGGACTGTATTCTCTGCTCGTTGTCTCATGGGGAGGGGCAGTTCTCATCTGCGGCTGGAGGAGCTCTTCCCAGTTCATTGGTTGTCGGCAGACTTCATTTCCCTGCAGCTGCAGACTGAAATCTCCATTTTTTTCCTAGCTTTCTGTCTGCTGGGGACTGCTCTCAGGTCCTTGTCATGTGGCCCCCTCCATCTTCAAAGCTCACGATGGAAAATTTCTCGTGCATCTAATCCCTCTCATTTTAAGTCTCTGGTTATCACTGTCTCTGTCCGACCTCCAGACCCAGGTCTCATATGATTAGATCCAGCCCACCCGAATCATCTTTTTTAAGAATCAACTGTGCCATATAGCATAACCTAATTATAGGAGTGAAATTGCTCATATTCACAGGATGTAGACACCAGTGGGCAGGGAATCTTCTGGACCATCTTAGAATTCTGCCTACCACACTGACTAACTCGTGAAATATCCCACAGAACCTTCACTCATTTTGTCTTTCGTGTCTGCCACCAGATGCAGAGATCCAATGAGTGACTCTGAGGTCTGGAAAGATAGCGGGGCCACCAGATGGAAGAAGCGTAGGTCCTGGAATGAGCATCTCCACCATCTCTACACCCACCCCCCAATCTTGTTTCATTGCCCTGGGAGCAAGAGGTAAACCTTTACTGTGTTCCATTTTAAGAGTTCTTTGTTACAGTTGGTAACCTATCTTGTTTAATACAGAAATTGGTATCAAATAATAATAAACAAGAAAATATTATGGTATATTAAGAGCTTACTATTTTCCATCTTTTTATGTAGTCCTTCCTTTCCCTAATAATTCAAGTTGCATCTCTCCCTTTCTATGTTTGGCGGCCTTGAGCAAAAAGCTATGTTTTGAGCCACTAAGTAGATTTTGTAAATCTTACTACAGGCAGACATCAGTTTGAAAGCAAATGTGCTTTTGATGTGCAATATGTAGGATTAATTGAGAAAGAAATAATTCCCTTGGAATTATAAAACCTGGCCCCTGCATATCAAGAGCAAAGTTGTGGGGTTCAGGACACAGACTATGCACCATGCAACGTAGATTAACGAAAAACACATACTAACATGCGGTAGTTTTACTTGCCTAAGAGGAGAAAAGTATGATTACAGGAGGAAGGAGGAGGGTGGAGGGGGTGTGCTGACATATCTATCGCTTACGTCTATGAGAAGCAGAGGGACTCACGTTCCTGGGGAAACTGCAAACCACATAGAGAAGCCCCTTGTGCAGCAGGAGGTTGAAAAGGTGGAAAAACTGCAGCTGATAGACGTGCTTAGGGGCTTTCATCAAAACTCAGGGTTGCAGAAGTACCCGGGAGTTATGAAGTATTCTCCCAAGTATTAAGTGGGCTGCCAAATTTGTCAGGACTGAGAGCCAGGTCGAGGACCCCATAGCACATGGGAACTTGTCCACCAGAGGCCAAGTTTGGGCCAGTGAGAATAGGGGACAATGCAAGCAAGATAGGTGACACCTCTGTGGAAGCTGGTGAAAATGGAAGATGACACTCATTGCAGACAACCTTCCCCTGATGTTAGAAAGACATGTGGCCCCCTCCATATTACAATTAGATTACCTTCAAGGAGAAGGGGGGAAAATGAAGAGAGAGGAGGAGAACAAATTAATTGAGTTTGAATCCTTAATGGAAGTGCCTGGGTTTGTGAACTGGCATTATTAGGCTTTCTACCACCAGCTTAAATAGAGGCCCCAACTGAAGTTATTTGGAGAAATATGCAAAATTATACCTATGAATATAAGACATAAATCTTCCCTAAATCACTTGATAGAATGCTTTTGCATTTAAATGTCAATAACTGCTGTTATTTAAAAGGTAAGAAAAGGAAAAAAAAGCAAAACACAAGACTTTCCAAACAAAACATTAAGTAGTTCCCTCCTTAATCTCATGAAGGAGGCCTCCTGAGGCATTACATCTTAATGACTTTCTTCTCTTTCCCCAGCTCTTAAAAGTTCCCTCGGATTTCATCTTCTGCCATCTTTGTTTCACATTCCAAATACCAGGTCCACGTCATGCAGAGCTGACTGCCAAACCTCTTGCTTCAGGCCAAATCTTCCTTTGAAGTTCCACACCCACATTTTCAAATCCTCACAGGATAGCCTTGTTGACCAGTTCGTTACCTTGTAGGGAGCTCCAAACCAACATCCGTCCCTTGTGCCACCTACAACCCTTCTTGCTTTTTTACCTCTCTCACTGAAATTAAAGATCTAGACGTTGTCTGAGATTTCTTTTCCGTCTATGTAAATGAGTCATTCAACATACACTTATACTTACTAGTATGAATTCAACGTCCTTAATCTCTCATTTCTGCCTCTTCATCTAACCCCTCGTTGTCTTTGTCTAATATCAGACTTCAGTTATTTCTGTGCAGTATTATGGCAATCTCCTGGGAAAGGTCTCTCTACAGCAGGCTTGATTACCCTGCTCCCCACCCTATGTACACGCCTTCACTCCGGTTGCTTCTCCATATTCCTTTCAGAGTGGTGTTCCTAAAATGCAATCTCACCGTATGACTTTTCTACTCCAAATTGTTCAGAGGACCTCCTTCGGGATAAGCTCCATGATACACAGGCCCTTCGTGGTCAGCCTCTTGCCTAAATTGGAAACTTCATCCTCCTCTTCGCAATATAGCGACCTACAAAGACTTCCCTGGATGTGCTGGGGCTTTCAGCTCTCTGTATTTTTTCCAGGCAGTTCAGTGCTTATGTTCTTTTCCCTTATAATTTTTGTCCAATAAATTAACTCCTATTTATCTTTGAAGATACACTTCAAGCATTACATCCTCCTGATTTTTTTCTGAAAATCATCATCTAGATGGAAGATCGCAAAATCATCTTCCCTCTCACTCAGTCCCCACTCAGAAGAACATTTGGTAATTATCTATTACTTCCCCTTATAATAATTATAAGTGATGTAATTCATTTAATTTATTTTTCCTTTTAGGTAAGAATTATAGAATTGGTAGTATACCTCTCTTACAACATTCTATAATCTTCCAAACTAAACCCACTTTTCGTTTCTTTTAATTTAACTTTCTCTTATCATCCTCATTTTACTTCGGTTCTTTTCCCATCATTGCTACTTCTTTTCTAGCTTTTCACCTACGCATATTAAATCCAGCTTCCATATTTGAAAAGTGATAGTATTGTGTATATATGTAAGTTTTTGTGCCTCCTTTCCATATATAGGATACCACTTTATAGATCATTATTTCTTAACATTTTCATGCAATTTTTTTATTCTATCCGTGTTGCTGTATGGAAATCTAGATCTTATTTTGAAACAGTATTCCATATCTTACCTTGTAACTGAGTCCTGCATGGCACTCTACTACATGCATGGCCCACATTTGAACTGCTCTACCCTCCCAGCAATGATCAATTAGGTTGCCTTCAGCTCTTCTGTTCCAGACAATGATACCAGGAATGGCCTCTTCCCTGTTTGCCAGAGTGAGATTTACTCGGGGATATATTGAGTGGAACTGGTCAATCTTGAGGGATATGCATACCTTATATCATGGAGTATTTCCTGACTCCTCTCCAGAACACCTGCTCCAAATTACATTCCCACTAGCAGTATATGTGTCTCTGCATATCCGTGTTAAAATTCTTTGTAAGTTTTAAGCATTGCAAATATTTTCTCCCATTTCTACATTCTTCTTTTAGTTTTGTTTTGGTACGTCTCATGGAGCAGAAATCTTCAATTTTGATAAAATCACACGTTTCAGTTTTTCCCCTTGGTGTTTGTGCTTTTTGGAGTCTTGTTTAAAATATTCCTCCTAACCTCAAATCACACAAATTTTCTTTTCTTTTTGGTGACTCCTGTTACCCAAATGTTGGCAATCTGCTTCTATCCACCATTTTCACTCATTGATTTTTCTCCCGTTTCTTCCGTGTCATCCCAACTGTGCTCCCTTCCTGTGCTTTCTGGGAAAGTCCCCTACCCAACTGCCACCTCCCTAATTCAGCCACCTACTGTATATATTTTGTCATTCAATCCATGCATCGTTCCCTTTTTATGTCCTAATTTCAGATTTTTCTCCCCAATACCTGTACATTTTCATTAAAATTTCTCTTTGGTTTCACATTTTAATGTTTTTTTCTTATCTGCTGAATATCTTTATAATGTGCAGTTTAAATATTTGTTCTTTCTGTTGAGTTAGTTCTCCTTTCTCAAGTAATGATTTCCATTAGTGATTTTTCTTGCGTAGTATTTGAGCTCCTCTGTAACTGGAACTTGTACTTTATTGGCTCTGGTATTGCTTTGACTAGTATTCATTACTGGAGAGGAGTTATAAAACCTAGCTGTAACTTGAGCTCCTCTTGGTTTATGAGTGGAAGTTCTTGTGTGACATTCTAGACTCCTACCCCTTCTAGCCCTCTCCTACTTCTAGGAAACTTCTAGTAACTTTGCTCCTACCATTGCTTTTATCCTGGATCCTTACCTTCTGATATGATTAGCTCATGCAGTGGGGAATGAGGGTGGATGAACAGGAAAGTTCAGAAGCAACCCCAGGCTGTGTACTCTCACTGACAAAGAACCTCCATCACAGCCAGACTCCAGTTCTCCTCTTTGTTACTCTACCTTGTGTGGCTGACAGTGGAGCTGGTGCTGCTATATTCCTGCCCCACGGAAATGAAGGCTTAGGGACAGGGAGGGACACAAATAGGAAATCTAACCCAGCCTGTGCCTCATTTGAGGCTCCTGGCCTTCCCTAATTTGCAAAATTCCCCATTTCCCACTATTCTTGTTTCATCAAGATTCAACCATCTTTGGTCTCTCCAAAGATTTTTCAGTTTTTCATTAGTGGTTGAGTAGAGTTTCTCATGGCTATTGCCTTGCATATTCCAGAAAGCACCATTCATATGGCATTGTATACTCCAGTGAGGCACCATTCACTGAGAATACAATGTGAATAGTGTCCACCAGAATTTTGCCATGACTCCAAATCCCTCAACCTCCCTAATTGTTCTATGGCTGGTTCTACAGAGGAATACAGGAGCCTGCGGTAGTTTACATGTTGTCTAGAAGCAGAAGAAACCATCAGTTTTTTGTATATGATACCCCTTAACTACTGACAGTTCCTTTAGAATGAAGACTATTCCAACCATCCCTCTATTCCAAGCATGAGATTCAATGCCTGGTTCATAGGAGAAACATAATTACAAAGGTTAAATCAATTTCTTAAATGAAAAAGGAAGGAAAGGAAAGGCAATTTGCTTGAGAGACATCAGAGAGAGAAACAGAGATAAAGACAGAAACAGAGCCAAAGACAGAGATCGACAGAGATGAAGAATAAAGAAGGAAATATAGACAGAGAGTAATTGAAAATTTTGGGGTGAATAACGCTGTTGATAAATTACACTCTTGGCTTTACTACCATTCAAAGAACTTCATAAAAAGTCATTTTTCTCAAATATAATCACAGGGCATGTGTTTATTATCAACTGTCAGCCAGAACAAGCAGCATCTCATATCCTTGTCTATCTAATTACAAAGAACCAATAAAATCCACAACTTGTCTCATTACTGACTTATCAAAGAATTTAAAAATAAGACTCAGATTGTCAAAAGCTATTGGCTTCAGGATGAATATCCTCACAGATTTTTCCTCAGAATACAATTTAATTAATTCAGGGATGTGCACATCAGTGAAAAAGCTTACTAAAAATTAAATTTTTACTTCTTTATTGTATATATTACAAAAATCAAAAAGTTCATTTGTCTGGGGTAAATACTCTTCAGGCTATAAATATGGCCTCCCAACCATCATCATCCATGCTGTGAATCCATAGCTATACAGAAACTGTGATTCAGAGAATTATTGAGAGAGCCAACTTCTTGTCCCAGAAAATCAATACAGTTGGTGTTTAGTATGCACATTTATTTTGAGGAAGATTAGCCCAGAGCTAACATCTGCCCCCAATCCTCCACTTTTTGCTGAGGAAGATTGGCCCTGAGCTAACATCTGTGTCCATCTTCCTCTACTTTATATGTGGGAGGCCTGCCATAATATGGCTTGATGAGCGGCGCATAGGTCTGCTCTGGGGATCCAAACCAGGGAACCCCAGGCAGCCAAAGCAGAGCCTGTGAACTTAACTGCTGCACCACCAGGCCAGCCCCAAGTATGCACATTTTGATTCTTCAGGTTTATGCAATTGTCCTAGTGGGTTTCTGATCACTCTCAGAAATGATTTTAAGTAAATATCTGTCACAGGTATTCCATTAAGATCATCTTGTTTGAGTTGAAACTCATGAAGTATAAGTAGATATTTTCAGCTTTGGCTCATAGGTAACCATAGGTTTTTAACTGAAACTTTGGATTATTTCTAAAGGCATAAGGAAAAACACATTCAGGGGAGTTTTAGTTCCCAAACAGCCTCATTATAAGGAAGGCTTATCTAGAACAGGAGCTCTGAGAAATCTATGGCAGGTAGCAGTGTGCAAAGTTTAAGGTGAGAGTTATTGACACAGATATAAATGGCTTCACGGGAACCCAAGAAGACAACTTGGACCATAGTCTTTAACAGGAGAGTAGACGAAAGGAGGTTCATTGAGTTGCATCTGCTCTAAATAGCTAATACTTTTGCATCAGGGAAAAAGAATCAAAGCTACCTGTGGGACAAAAGAAAAGGTCCTCTAAATGGAACATTAATTAGAGCTAAGTAATAAGAGAAAATGGATTTTTGGCTTTAAAGACTATTTAATTGTGTTCTTTTTTTATTGGTGGGGAAGATTGGCCCTGAGCTAACATCTGTTGCCAATCTTCCTATTTTTGCTTGAGGAAGATTGTCACTGAGCTAACATCTGTGCCAACCATTCTCTATTTTTTATGTGCAATGCCACCACAGCATGGCTTGATGAGTGGTGCGTAGGTCCATGCCCGAGATCCAAACCCATGAACCCCAGGGTGCCAAAGCGGAGCAAGTGAACTTAATCACTATGCCACCAGGCTGGCCTCATTGTTCTTTATTTTATAAACTACTGGTCATTTCTCCTTATTTTTTTTAAAATATAGTATTCCTTTATATACATATTTTTCCTGTAAAAAAATATTCCCTTATATACATTATTTTTTCCTGTAAGAGAAGAATGCAACCAGACTACCTATATTTTACTCAGAGTTTTCAGACAGATTTAATGTTTTGGCTCTTATCTGACAAATGCATTTATTGAAACTGTGGTTTCTATTTCAGGTAAATATAGTGCAGAGGCATAGGAAAGCAATGTCAGCATTAATCAATTTTCTGTTCTGCATTAAGTTGGAATAAAACATTCCTGAGTGACATGACAAAACCACACTTTATAAAAGGGAGACAAGATCCAGATAGTTTTTGGTTTTTCTCCTCAAATCTTGCCTGTTTTTCCAGCTAAAAAGTCTTTCTTTAAACTAAAACAGATATGGAATCCTAGTACATATATTTAAATTCCGATAGCTTTATCAAAATATGATTGCCTTCTCTTCTTCCTTCTCTGAGATGGAGTCTCAGGCCTTCTTTAAGTCAATTCTCTTCTTATTTAATGACAAATGATTTCAATCATATTGTGCTCCTAGTTTCTTTAAAAACAAATAACAATTGACTATGCTATACGTAATAGTCTCACAGTGTAAAATCCAGTCTTCTTCACAGAATATTTGTCACCTACAGCAAACATGTGAAAAAAATCTTAATCGTATATGGATCAACTTAACCCCTGTACAGAGGCCTTCTATCTCTAAAACGGAGAAAACACTAGTATCTGATTCATGAATTTACACTGTGTATTAACCAAGGTACTACATGTGAACTAACTGGTTCTAGGACTGGTACTCAGCAAATATTACATAAATGTCAGCTACTATTGTGAAGGGTTAGCTCTTCTCAGAGTATTAGGTCAGGAATGGAAGGAAGTTCTATTCTTATTAAAGAGTTCATAGAAGTCTTTTCTTTCTCTGTGTGTGAAGAAAGCAATGATGACCAACAATTTCAAAATGAGGAAAAGGAAGGTAAAAGGTCTATCTCCGTTTTGAGGTAATGAATGAATTAACACTATCAACATGACCAGGACGATCAAATGTCGGATATTAAGGGTCTCTAAAATCTCAGATGAAGTACCCATTGACAACTGTGTCCACCTGCCAAAAGGAGAGTGACAAGAGCTGGTTATCCCTATACTTGGTCTACGCCACCAGCCTCTATGTTTGGCTCCCTCCTGATAGGGGCCAGAATGTTCTCTACTGAGTGTGTTGTTTGGTGCCTGTCACCAGAGCAGGATCCACTATTTCAAAGGCAACAGGGAAGGGAAAGTGTGGTCGAGGGCCCTGTCAGTGGCTGGGAAGTTACATATGATGAGATAAAGCTGAAAAAGAGGGCCCCAGGTCCTACTTACGGGAGATGGCTGATTCCATCAATGGATTGATCTAAAGAAAAAGAGAGAGGAAGGGAGAAAGAGAGGGAGGGAAACGGCTAGCTTCATATTCATGTTCTAGACGTGAGGTGGCTTCTATTTAGCATGCACTTGAGTCCTCTAGCACTTCTTCTATTTTTTAACTTTTTGTCGGTTTGTTTACCAACAAATCTGTCAGGCAGGCGTGTTATTCCCTTTTTACATATATGGAAATTGAGGTTCAGTGAGTTTAAATGATTCACTCAGCTAGTAAATGAGGAGCAATGATTCAAAGAGATGCCTTATGTGTTCCCAGTCTTCTTTTGACCTGTCGTTACTAGAAATGTGGGTCATCTTCACCAGGCTCACACATTGCAGTTTGGCTCCTTAGGTCACATTTTGAAGACATCTCCACACCCCTGTATGTCTAGCAGGCCAATGCCAGCTTCACACTGCAACAGCACAGTAGAGAGAGACATAGCTGTCCGTTCTCTTGTGATATCTTTGTAACGTTGCCCTTTACACAGAGCCTAACCTTTTCATATCCATTCTAGGGAGGTACTTCTGAAATTGCTCTCTTCTGGGAATGGGGTAAACAGAATCACCACCAAACAGGAAGAATAAAACAAGATCATGGGGTCAAAACACAATCTACCACTAAACAAGCAAATGGAGAAAATACCTGTGAAGCCACAGCTCTGATTCCAATCTTACATAATAATTGACAACAGCTCATTTTCTTTTCAATCAGTTCACAGTTTTCTCCAAAAATATTGTGAGTATTTTCTTTTTATTTGTTCCACTCTAGAGACATTTTAGGATTGTTCCCCAAATTAGCAGAAGATGTCTTCAAGTCTCCACTTCTAGAAAGACCACTCATGTTAAGCAGTAGCTTTTCAGCAACTACTCGCTGAAGTTGCCATAATCTTAGGGTCCATTTTCCAGTCTCAGCTCTATTCTGTCAAGTCCCATGATACATACAGGACATGAGTCATTTAACTCTGATTTGAAAAAAAAATATATATATATATTTTTAAAGATTTTATTTTTCCTTTTTCTCCCCAAAGCCCCCCGGTACACAGTTGTATATCCTTAGCTGTGGGTCCCTCTAGTTGTGCCATGTGGGATGCTACCCTAGCATGGCTTGACGAGTGGTGCCATGTCCACGCCCAGGACTCAAACCAGTGAAACCCCGGGCCGCCAAAGCAGAATGTGAACCCAACCACTCAGCCACAGGGCCGGCCCCTGAAAAAAATATATTTTGATTGACCCAAGAGTTTTCAAATTGAAAGCAGAATTATGATATTAGAATTAGAAATAGCATTTAGCAGTGTTCTACACAGTCATTGCAACTTTTAAATTTTTTTTCAATTTCTCCCTGCATTTCAAAATAATATATACCATGTTTTCAATACCCCCATTTTCCATAATCTAATTAAGTCTACTAGGCATAAATATATAACCTTTGCGGTTGAGTTTGTACGAACTTCGTATAAAGACAGTCAAAACACTTTCAGTTGAAATATTTTGAATAGAATGAAAACAGGATGGTTTTAATGGGTGGAAGATTTTAAAGGATGATTTCAGTGGTCAGATCTAGTTATATAATTTGTTTTAAAGGTGGGGAGATTGCTATTGGAATGATTCATCTCGAACCGAGGTCTGAGGTCACCGTCTGAGGTCACCATCTGAGGTGCGCAGAGTCTCTACAAGAATATTCTTACTTGTTTTTACTTTGATGATCATCTAAAAAATAATTCTCTCATTCCGGATGACCTGTTGGTCTCCCTGTAATCAAATACTACAGGGAGATTTCAGTACTTGGTTTCTTATGATGGAGTCGGAAGCTGGGGGAACAAACATTTTCTAAAGCTTTGATTTAGGGAAAAGTAAAGGTATTAGGGCAATTGAGCTATTATACAGCACATGGCAATCTTGAACAGTGGCCAAGTGGTTAAGTTCACGTACTCTGCTTTGGTGGCCCAGGGTTTCGCTGGTTCAGATCCTGGGCACAGACCTGGCACCGCTCATCAGGCCATGCTGAGGCGGCGTCCCACAGAGCACAACCAGAAGGATCTACAACTAGAATATACAACTATGTACTGGGGGGCTTTGGGGAGAAGAAGAGGAAGAAGAAGAAGAAAAGAAGATTGGCAACAGATGTTAGCTCAGATGCCAATCTTTAAAAAAAGGAAAAAAAAATCTTGAACAGCAACAACAAAACCTGCGTGTAGGAGGCATTGTTGTGGTCTTGTTTGAGGTAATCTAGTATACTGCTCTTGTGTTTATATTGCCAGTTAGCAATAATCTTAATAATAAGTGTAGAAATAAATAGGAAACAAATTTTTTTTTTCCTAAGAAAACCAGCACCAGGCATTCATTTAATATGAATTAAGTAATACTATAACATGCAAATAAACAGGAGAGCTTTACAGAATTATCCAGTGATATCTCATTAAACAGATATTCGAGAATTTGCCAGTTTTATTTAAGTAGGAAGTCTGATTGTCCTGAACTAACAAACAGGGTCTAATGTTTTAAACAGTATTTTGACGATATACACAGGCGAGCCAGTATTCTCTGAATGTATATTATCAAATGCGAAATATTGAAATAGATTAACCGTAGAACTGGAGCTGAGAGGCCATTCTTCCAGCATTAGCGTGTAGTGAGGCGGCCGCTGGAAGGGCATTCGGGAAACCTGCGGTCTAGTCCTGGCACTTTCCCTCACTGTGTTATTTTGAGCACAAAACTCAACCTCAGTTTCTATACCATTAAAGTGACAGGACCTAAGATTATTTCTAAGATCTCTTCCAATTCTAACATTCTATGTAAAAAGATGCCCTAGGCATCTGATGTAAATTCATGTGTCATATTTTCAGTTCTTTAAATATCTAAACTCCCTGAATAGTGTATTTTAGTAATATTCCAACAGAGTATTCTTCATCTTCAAGAATTGAAGAATAGAGTGAATGATTCCAATGTTATTCTAAATAAAATGCCTAAAAGAAAAAGCCGTAGCAAATTCATTAGTCACTATTATTCGAGGGCTATGATACAATAATCTGAGAGCATAATATGTTTAATTGAAGATATTTTAATTTAGTGAGAACTTCATTAACCATTTAATTGCCTGATAAGCCTTTGAAGGGTAACATGTTCTTGTTTCAAACAGAAACATCCTTCATCTGAATTTGGTGGAGGCAGCATGGGAATATACACACGTTTGGGTGTATTCAAGTGGTAGAGATGAATTATCGTGTCTGATGACAAAGGCACAAAGTTTCTAGATCCTCTGCAACATTAGTCACTTGGAAAACAAACTCTTAGCTTATCACCAGGACACTCCTCAAAATTATTTTCTCCTTTGTGTGTAAGAAACACATGGCTATTGACCAGTCGTTCTCAACCAGGGCTGACTTTTGTCCTCCAAGGAATATTTGGGAATGTCTGCAAACATTTTTGGATGTCGCAAACTCGGGGTGGGGTGGGAGAAATGCTATTGGCATCCAGTGGGTAGAGATCAGAGATGCTGCTAGATGTTTCACAATGCAGAGGAGAGCCCCCCACAACCAAGAATTGTCCTTCCCCAGTGTCATAACACCAAGACGGGGGAAACTTGCTGTAAACTGCAAGAGCGCACTCCGGTTCGCATCTGCATCAGATCTATGGAAAGGTTAAAGGATTCTTTTCCCCACTTCCTCTCCTGACAAATCATGAACTTGAGGCTTTTATTTAACTAGTATAATCTTTCTTTCTTTTTATTTTTCTGTCGCATTCTATCAGTCTGAAATACACAAAGAATTGAAAATATTTAAACTGCTAACTTAGGGAACTATTTCTGTTATTTGGCAAACACAATCATTTCATTACAGGGCCTCTTTAGTGACTTGTTTTTCCAGAAAGTCTTTATGTTTTATATTTCTGTCAAATAATGTCTTTTCACGCTTTTGAAAGCTCAGTCGAGGAAGCCAATGCAGCCTTTAGATTCCACTGTCGTTTTTTACAATGTGTGTAAATGGGGGTTACTACGAGTTCTAGGAAGGATACATTGGGAGTACTGGGGACTGAAGGAGACTTGATGTTTAAAATGTGTTGTACATGCTTATATTTATTTCCAGCTTTGTTCAACATGATTTCTCTTCGTTTTGTTTCATTCGAAAAATCACTGTTGCTAACTAATTTTTTATTAGCGTTTCCATTTTCTGAAGGAATCAATCCCAAATCAATATCTAGGTAAGCCATGATGGAGGCCTGTTGGTGTTCTATTATTATTCTCGCAGGATTACAGCGCCACCTACAGGAGTCCTTATGCATACCACCTGTGCTGTGCTCCTAGCAAGCATCGATACGTGTACGCATAGTACAAAGGAGGAATGAACAAGTCTTGAAAAAGCAAGACAACAAACAAAAAAACAAACCCCAAGGGACACACTTACACTATATCATATGTCTTTCAAGTATGAACTTTACTGAAGTCTTTTGAAAGCAAGTAGTTTCTTGATTTCCAACTCCATAGGGAAATATTACTTTTAAAAATCTGTATTCTTTTAACAAATAACTACATCTTTAAGAAAACTGTACCCTTTTTTTTTAATGTTTTGAAAAGAAATTAGTGACAAATGTTTAACGATACTAAATTTTGAAAAATCAAAATTTTGTAGATTAAACTGATCTGGAATTTTGAAAAATAAAACTAGTCCATAAACTAATATTAAAATAAACAGTAAATTGGAAGATGCTTTTGTTTTCCTTTCCCCATTTTCTTCAAAACATGACTTTATTCAATTAAGGACTATCATTCTGTTTTTGGCAAACACCAGAATTTTCGAAGTTTAAAACTCAAACTGCCTGTTTTTGGTAATGACAATAGATATCAAGTTCATGTTCTTGTCCCCTGTGCTCCTGTTCCTTATGCATGTAGACTTTACTAATGGAAAACTGTTACATGGACACAGCGGCATAAAATAGTATCTGTGAGAACCTTTAAGAGCGGCAAAGACAGATTTAGACCAAGTCAGCAAACATGTAGTTATTCGGAAATGAAGAAATTGACA
Source organism: Equus przewalskii (assembly GCF_037783145.1). Taxonomy (NCBI): domain Eukaryota; kingdom Metazoa; phylum Chordata; class Mammalia; order Perissodactyla; family Equidae; genus Equus; species Equus przewalskii. The sequence goes on along the minus strand of NC_091839.1, from coordinate 61,532,718 downwards.
TTCAAAAATATACCACTCATCTCCTGTGGAAAGGACATTTAACTCCTGAAGGCCTAGTTTTTACACCAGCCAGAGAGGTAAACTTTGGTTATTACCTTGTTAAAAATCTGTCTGCCCACTCTGCTTGTGCCATGCACGCCTACTCTTTGATGAAGTCGACGAAGAAATTACCATAAATCTTTTTCACTAATAGAAGGTTCATGGTTCCTTTTGGTAATTTTATGTAGTGTGGATTAAAACCAGACCTTGTCTGTTCCTATCAGGAAGGGAAAAGTAGGAGGAGCAGAAGGTATTTTTAGAGTGAAGACCAGCCAAGCAAATTAAATCAGACCATTAAGCTTAATGGAGTTTGAGAGACCAAGGGGCAATTATTAGTTCAAAATAATGACCTTCAAGCCAACTTCAAGGAAATGTTTAACAGCAGAATTCCCTTTATCCCCTCTCTCTCTCTCTCTCTCTCTTCTGAGCTTAACCACAGAGGGACACAAGGAATGGAGATGGTAGGGGCTAATAACCAACTAAACTGACCATGCAGTATAATTATATGGCTTAAATATATATTTTTCCAATAATATTAATTCCCTTTGTTAGGATTAAAATAGCACATCAAACGTTAGCCATATGGAGCCTTCTAAGAATCCAGGTAAAGTAATTCTCATAAATGTTGGCCCTGAAGGGATTTACAGCTATTTATAGCCTGAAAGTGACACACAGGCTGTGATAGAATAAAAGTTGTTGAGGGTGGTGTCATGAAAATAATTAAAAGAACCAAAGGGTTTTCATAGGATGACATCAGTCTTAAAAGCGGTGGGAGAAACTTTGTCCTTTCTCTGTTCTGTTGTCCTGAAATAAGGTATATAAAGCAGATTAGGTTGCCCAGTTTAAGATATTTTACATTGCCCCCAGGCAAGCAGGTCAGAAGTAGATGGCCTCATCTTTGCTGGTGAGTTTGAGAGCTATCTGTATGTACATTTTTGGGAGTTATTTTTATGTAATCAAGTCTTACTCAAATATACTACTTACTGAAAAGTATAATAAAACCAAACCATTGAATGAAACCATGTCCCTATTATGCAAAATTGTTGTAGTAACCTTAATATCTAGTTTATGTTTTGGTGAATTATGACATAATATAGATTTAATGGAGCATACTTGTATCATGCCATTGCTATATAATTTTGTAATATATAAGCAAAAATTTCTTTTTCTCACCACTTTAGATCAATTTCAGAATTAAAATCATCTACCGAATACATATTAAGTGAGAGAATAGAGCATTAATTTCTTTAAAATGTATTTAAAGTTGTATAAAGGTATAAATATTTTTCTATGATCCTACGAGCTCCTTATAAGTAAATGAATGGTCCACAAGGTTCTGTGATTTGAAAAAGTAAAATCTCTTTTAAAAAGTTAATATAAATCAAGAGGAAAATCAGCAGAAAGAAGTATGGAGTCTTTGCTTGGGATCAAATTGCATTTTTCACATAATTTAAACAAAATTCACAGAGACTAAGATGCCAAGTTGATACATGACTTGGAATATATTGGAAGTTATAACATAAATTCTGGAACACTGTTGAAAGGAAAAAGAAAATGCTGTTAAATTTCTGATGTTACAAATAGGAATGCTTAATTATCATTTATCATCATAACCTCAAAAGTGCATCTTATTAAAGATAAGCATGTTTCAATCATTTTTATGGATCTCTTCTTTAAGATAGATTTCAAAAATCAACAGGCGTGTTATTTTACTAAAACATATTCTCTTTAATTCATTCCTCTAAAAATGGATTTTCAAATATCTCTCCTGTAAACATGCTGAGCTATAAATTGCTTTAAATAAAACAAGAACAGGAGGAGCTCTTATTTATTGAGTAAGAAAATCACTTTCTGTTAGAAAGAAGATTTTATTTATGTCAATCTAAATAAGAAATAGTGCAAAGATTAAAGACAGCATCTTCTAGTGACTGAGCTTCCATCTTGGCTGTGCTGTCTGTTAATGGGTGACTTTGGAGAATGATTTATCTTCTTTGAGTCTCAGTTTCCCAACCTCAAAAATGGTAGAAATAATAATAACAACAACAATGCCTACCTTGTGGAGTAGTTTTGCATATTAGGTGACAAACATGTGTCAAGTCCCTCAACTCTCTGAAGCAGTGCACTTAAATCCCAGTTCTCCTCTACAAATTATGTGTTCTTGGATACGTCTTTTAAAACGCTTTGTAGGATATGCAAAAACACATGTGAAAGTCCTAATGCATAGTTAGTGTGCCAGGGCTTCTTTGTCTAGCTGTTGTGTTGGTTAGAACAGGCTACACAATGCTGCAATGGCAAGCTCCAAAATCGTAGAGACCTAGTACATAAAAATGTATTTCTCTGTCGTTTAGAATCGCTATGGGCCTGGTGGCTCTCCAGGGTAGCTCCCTTCCGAGGGCTGACGTAGAGATCCACACCCCTTCCATCTTCTACTAAGCAATCCGGAACACTTGACCTTCAAAATCAAAGTGGTGGAAGAGTGGGGAGAGCTCACACATGTCTTTACATACTTTGGACTGACAGTAAGACATCACTCCATACCTGGAACTGGTGGAAGGGCCCCAGCCAAACTACCAGGGACGTTGGGAAATGGAGGCTAGCATAAAGAATATTCAGTGAACTCTATTGTCTCTGCCGTGTTGAAGGTACACTAAAGCCGTTAGCACAGCTGTTTAATGTATCTTATACATTTTAACACAGTTAGGATCTATTTTAAAAACCAGTATTTGATGCTGATTTTGAATCTCTATGAAAGACATGAGTTTTGAAAGATGTTTTTCATGATGTTTCTATTTGTTTAGAATATTTTACGTTTCAAAACATTTTTACATGTTCCTGTATTAAAATAGGAGTATAAATTAAAATATGTTCTGCAGCAGTATCAGATTTTGTTTTACTTTCCCATTTTGAAACCAGCTTTTATCTTCCATGGTAGATAGACACAGCAGGATTACTGGCAGTATTTGGACTAAAACCTTTTGTAAGCATATTAGAAGTATCTAATGATCATGGTGAAGCTGCAATTTATCAGAGAAAGATCATGATATGAATCTAAAAAGTAATAATATTTTTCATGGGACACACAGGAGGCTATTTTGCAAATTAGAAATTTGTTTGCAAAATAAAATTGCTAAGATAAGTAATTTTGAGGCTTGCATTGTCCCTGATGATTCTTTGGTGATAGAGAAAATATACTAAATCTGCATTATTCTTATCAAAAATGAAATTAAAATTTCAGGAAAGCACTCACACAGTGCCCTAATAACCGGATTAGAGGGGCAATGACACAATCCTTTTATGGAGCAATAATATAATTTCAGGCAAAGAATTATCTCCTGTGATTTATCTGCCAGGGAAAATGTGAAAATATGGGCTGTTTCTATTGAAATTCCATGTAAAAAGTCCATCAGAGTCAGTCTGACCAAAATTATTGTGTGAGTTCTTTGATTGTCTGCCATCATGTTAGTGTTCCATCCCGAACTGGGAAGACACTTCTCATGACAAGAGCTGGAGAGGACTTCATATGTGTAGTTTTCTCTGGCACTGGAGACTCTGCCTCCAGTTTGTCAGAGGAGCACTTTAAAATGGGAAAACCTTAGTCAATCAACATTATTTATTTTCATTGACAGATATCCAATTTAGCGTAACTTTTTCATGGAAGGGACAGGTGTTGTAAACTCAATTTGTCAGTTACTATCATGAGCCGTGTTATAAGCTTCTCAAAGCCAAACTCTTTGAAGTGCAGGCTTACCTCCTAAGAAAGTAGGACAAGTGCTCAGTGTGTTTTGACTTTAATGTCTGGAGAGGGAAGCAAGGCACACAGACTTAGTCCCTTACCAGAAAGGACCCATCTTACTAAGGAGATGATTAGGAACACTGTTAGAACCCAGGGTGTGATACAAACATTTCTTATTTTTCCCAAATGGCTGCCCTTTGGTTATGCCGAGGTCCCTGCCCATAAGCATCCAAAATGCCGTCTTATTCCCATCTTCTTCTCCTTCTTTTTACGACACCTTCTTCCTCCTCTTCTCCAGTTCACACACAAGTGCAGATCTGCCTGGATTCTTGGCTTCCTCTCTGCATCGTTGTCATCAAGATACTAGTAACTATATTAGATGGGGCAAGTCCTCTTCTTCCTTGGTGCATCTTTTGCTTTAGGGTGGAATAAATATAGGATGGGCCTTTGGTTTCACTAATATGCACTCCTTCTCTCAGTGTTACTCTGATGCTTTAACACACCAAAAGCTATTCTTATGCTGCAGAGGATGTAAGAAGACCACTGAATACTTCCAGGTTCTTTAAATGAAATGATCAAGAGAAACAGGGTGAAGGAGAAAGAAAACTGTCTCACAACTACCCTCCTCCCACTAATTACCAAGGACTTTAGGCCTTGGCATCAAGTCACTTTCCAGAACCCAAGAGTGATTGCCCCAAATATCTGGCAGTTAATACTACTACTTCTCATTTTCTCATCAGTTTTAAAGTTCAGTCTTCCTAAGATGCCAAAATGATTAGTGATGACTCAGTGAAAATGTGTTTAAATTGCCAAAAATTTGAATTTTTCACATTTTTTATTATTGGAGAAGTTGAGATTGAGCCAATACTTCCTATACCAACACTAAAATCTAGCTATTTGGAAGTGTTCATTTAAGAGGAGAAATGATTATTTTTCAAAAAGAATTGCACACCAAATCCAAATTAAACAATTTGCTCGTTTCCCGCGGTCCCCGCCCCCCCCATTTCCTGTTCTCCATTTTAATTACTCTTATTTAGGAGTTTGAGTTTACTCATAACTCTCAGCTATCAGGAGATAAAAGGAATAGGAAAGTAAGTCTGTCATTTTTATACTTCAAAGTCAGAAATAGCATGCTAAATCTACTTTCCAAGTTGTCCTTAAAAGGCTTCAGTAAATTTTTCTATGAATTATTCCAGGAGTGTTGACAAACAGCACGGCTTTAATTTTCAGCTCTTAGCCACAGCGTAGATGATCTTGCTGGTCTGTAGCTACCTCTGCAAGTTCTTTAACTGGAGTGGGGGGGGGGAGAAGAGAACATAAATTGAATAAAGGGTATCTCCATGTGCATTCATTTACTGATTTTCCATTCAGAGGTTCACAGATAATAGACAGTGTACTATTACTTCCAACTGAAGGGGCAGCCTCGTAGAGTGTCTGATAAACCTGAGATATCTAACCTGGGACAGCAGTGTAGACGGGACTCTCATTGACAGAGTTAGAGGTGTGTTGGCAAGGAATGTCAAGGGAAGTTGTTGGAGGACTTGGAGCAGGAAAATGAAGTAAGTGATCTGGTTTACATTTTTAAAAGCTTATTCAGGCTGAGGAGTGGGCTAATGATGATACCAACTGTGATAATTAATCTTATATGTCAGTTTGACCGGACCATGAAGTACTCAGACATTTGGTCAAATATTATTCTGAGTATGTCTCCTGGGGCTATTAGCATTTCAACTGGTAGACTGAATAAAGCAGATTGCCCTCCCTAATGTGGGTGGGCTTCATCCAATCAGCTGAAGATCTGAATAGAACAAAAGCCTGAGTAAGGCTGCCAGACTGTTTGAGCTGGAACACTGCTCTTTTCCTGCCCCAGGATTGGAACTGAGAAATCTGCTCTTCTTGAGTCTTGAGCCTGTCAGCTTTCAGACTGGAACTTACACCATCAGTTCTCCTGGTTCTCAGGCCTTTGGACTTGGACTAGAACTACACCAAGGGTTCCCCTGGGTCACCAGCTTACTGACTGCAGATTGTAGGACTTCTCAGACTCTAAAATCAAATGAGCCAATTCCTTATAATAAAATAATTCCATATATATATATATATCTCCCATTGGTTCTGTTTTTTCTAGGGAACCCTGGCTAAGATAGTAATATACTAGGTACTGTCCAAATGCTTATGTTTACATACATCAATCCATCTAATCCTTACAATAACTCTATAATAGATATTATTATGATCGACATTTTAAAGACAAAAAAACTGACAAAACTAGTTAGAGGTCAAGTCCAAGATTCTCATTCAGTCTACTCCCAGCACTCACACCCTTACCTCTTAGTCTATACTCCATAGTAATTCAAAAACATGACTATGGATGGGGGCAAGAATGGAGCAGGGAGACCATTACAAGGCTCTCGCCAGGCAGTCAAGAGATGATGGGACTATGCTCAGAGCATATTCTAATCATAGACTGAAGGTGTGGTATGAAAGACATGTAATGAATACAGCAGTGCATGTGCAGCACATAAAACAAAAAAAAAAGTGCTTGAGGTTGTTGGAGCTAACCTGTTACTCTAGCATACCTAAACTATCCTCTCCTGAATAGTAGGAGAGTATATACGAATATGGTCTTGCAGAGTATCCTCTCTTGTTTATAATTCACTCATTATGATTTTGATTCTTTCTTCCACATCTTGTTTTAATGCATTTGAAATTTTATATATTCATTTATATATATAAAATATATATAATCCACTTGAAATTATACACATACTGCTTTGTTTTTGTGGGTATGTGTATTTTACCAAGAGTGTCTATAGTTATCAAATTCTCAAAGAGGCTGGGGTCCTCACAGAAGTTTAAGAGCATGGATTTAAAGAGTCTCTCTCAAGAGTTACGAGGGTACAGTATAGATGCATGATCCCATTGGAGCCAAAGAACCATTTGGTGATGTCCTTGAGTGGAACCTTGATTACTGGGAATCAAAATTGCTGGTGGCTTCTGAGATAGAGCAGATATTGAATGTCATTGATAAATGGCATTTATCAGGACAGGAAGACAGGGAGAGGAGAAGGTTTGGACAGAAATGGGAGTACTGGGACAAAGAATCAGGAGCTCTGCTTTGGCATTCTGAGTCTGTAAAGTCTTTATGCTTCTAAGCAAAGAGCACAACTAAGTGGTTTCATGTAAGAGTCTGGAGCTGAAGGGAGGGTCCAGTGCTGGAGTTATAAATTTTAGAGTTATCAGCTTACGGATGATATCTAAGGCCGTGAGGCTGGAAGCCAGGAGACTAGAAAGAGTGTTTAAATAAAGAACAGAAGGCAGCTCAGAACCAAGTCACTCCAATATTTGAAGCTTTGAAATAAGAGGCAAAATTAGCAAAGGAGACTGACAAGGAGTGGATAGAGAGGTCAGAGGAAAATCAGGAAACAGTAGTATTTCACAAGCCAAGAGAAGAAAGTATTTCAAGGAGACAAAGTTCAACGGTGGGAAATGCTGCTGAAGGAATAAGGAAGATGACAGATGAGAAGTGACAGTTGGAAAGACGGAGGCCAAGAGAGAGCTGGATTAGAGTGGTTTCAGCAGAGTGAGTGGGGAAAAAGTCTCGTTGAAGTAAGTCAAGGAGCAATTTGAGGTTAGGAAAAGCGGATAAGAAGTGGAGACAGTTAACTTAAGCAAACACATAAATAATTAAAACCTTCATGTTACCGGTGTTATTTATTGAAAATCTAGATTCCCTTTCATTAAATATCTTAAAATTTTCTAGCAAAAGTCTCAACTGAAACATTGGTGTGCGTGTGTGTATCTGTGTGTGTGTAATTCTCCTTTAGTTCTATACTTTCCATCTGTGTTTGTTGCCGCCAAGGCCACCACAGGTCTGGTGATTCACTAGGAGGACTCAAGGACTCGGCACATAGTCAGAGTCATGTGGATGATTTATTACAATGTAAAGATACAAAGCAATATAAGCCAATTGAAAAAGGCACATGGGGCAAAGTCTAGAAGAAACCATGGGGCAAGTTTCCAATACTCCTGTTCCAATGGAGTCACATAATTTTTTTACAGGGAGAATTAACAATCTATTCCAGCTCCTACCTTTTATCCAGATACCATTATTTCCAACTGCTGGAAATGAGGCCAACCACAACCAGAGCACAGAAGGTCAAAAGCAATAGGGCTGAGATGTCATCCACACAAAGAGATTCGCCATGCTCTAGAACCAACTCTGGTTTCTGGTAGAGAAAGAGTCTGTTCCAGTTATCTATTGCTGCATAACAAAAGACCCCACAACTTAGTGGCTTAAAGCCACAAGTATTTTATATTTATGTCAGAAATTTGGGCAGGAACTTGTTTTATTGATTCTACTGTTCCATGTTGTATTCGTACACATCATTTGATAATATTCAGCGAACTATTTTAGAGGGTCCAAAATGGCTTTACTCACGTGTCAGGCATCCTGGTGCAGAAGACTGGAAGGCTGGGCTCAGCTGAGACTGTCGACTGGAGCACCTGCAGCTGATCTCTTCAGAGTGGTGATCTCAGGGTACCTGAACTTCTTACATGTGGGCCAAGACTCCCAAATGGAACCTACAAGACCAAGGCGGAAGCTTCAAGCCTTCTTCTGACATAGCTGTGGAAGTCCCAGAACATTATGTCTACAATCTATTGATCAAAGAAATCACCAAAGCCAGCTCAGCTTCAAGTGGAGGGTGATTAGGCTTCATTTCTCGATGGGAAGCATAGCAAAGAGTTCACAGCCATGTTTAATCTACCACATTCACTATTTCCAAATTTCTTCTCTATTATGTTAACCTATGATTCTGTCCTGGCTCAGTTTTCATTCTCTTTCCATTTATGAGAAGGTAGGCACTGTTTTTCAAAAGAAGGATGTACTCTAGCTCTCTAAGGCACTGTTTTTCAAAAGAAGGATGTACTCTAGCTCTCTAAGAAGTTTCTAGACTGCTTTAATTAGTTTTTACTTCATATGCATAAAGCACTAATATTTATTTTAAAAATCAAAGGACTTCTAAGAACTTCTCTTGGATCTGTATATGAATGATAATAATAGAGTTGTCTGACTGACTAACAATGGGGTAAGATGGAGCTGGGTCTGTTCTCTCAATAGAATGAGGAATTATTTTTTACCATTAGAGCTTTACAATCTGGAGTTTAATTTATTGTAGAGTTATATGGCAGCACAGGACAAAACATGATTCCCATACGGGGAATAACAATGGGAAAAGTATTTGTGGCAGGTGTTTAATGTCATTTAAAATGTGCAATTGTGCTCTGTAGTCATCATACATGAATATGTACACACACACAGACACTATGGTTGGTTGGATTTTTTCTTAGAATTGGGATACCATGCATTTTCCCTTGAATACGTTCATTAAACATTTTTTACATATTAAAAGTCACAACTTTCTTCTTAATAATTACAATTTTGCATTTATATCCTATTAAACCTTTGATAAGATACAATGGGAACTGGTTTGCAACTAGAGGGTACTTCTCTGTTTACAAAGGTCAAAGCAAAATAAAGAGTATTCTCTTTCAATGTCATTTACAAAAGAGCAGTTGTCTACAAGCCATATCATAGGAAAGGTAATATCACCAGTAAAGCATTTGAGTTTTACATCATCCTAATTTGCTTTACATAGGTACGACTTAAATAATTAATGTTAATAATTACTGGATCCCAGTAATTAATAACGGGCTGCATTTCTCAATGCAAACGTATGTCACAGAATTTATTTGAAAATTCAAGGGGGCAAGAGAGAAGAGTCATTTGCCTTCTTAGGATGGACTTGTCTCTTCTCTCTTCCGTTTGGAGTAAAATTGGACCATGGAGTCAGCAATCGTGCTCATTACTGTAAAAAGACCTGTCAAGATGGCTTTGACTTGAGCCATTTCATGTTCAACTCTCAGACAACACTAAGATGGGTTTTATCCCTGAGTTTTATTTCAGGAGTGTTATGCACTGTCCTGTGTGAAAAAGGAATGCTATCTGTGATGCGATTTTTAATTTTCAAGCTTAACTTCACCAGCGGCCATAGAAACTGTCCTTCTTTTAGTTTCTTAAGCGCCAGGAAGGCCGCTTGGCAGATGCTTCCCTTATGAATGAATGTTCATTATAAAGTCAACGGAGAGATCAACAGTTGCTGATCTGACTTTATTCTTCCTCGACCCAGAACATATTACCATGAAAGCTTTATTTGCACCACTTACTCCAGAACTACCTCAGGACTACAGGACCAGAACTACCTGGTGGATCCATCCCCAGGGCCTCTGAACATCCCATTCAGGTCTGCGCCGCCATCCTGAGCCCAGTGCCCTGTGGCTGGAGTCAAGTTACTAGGCTGCCAGAAGCACCTGCCACTGTGATAAAGTGACCCCTCTCACTTCCACCTGACAGCTTCCAGCCTCCAGCAAGGTCTTTATGTAAAGCTTTATGAAAACCAAGAAAAATTCAAAAGGAAACACAGAAGCCTTTTAACTGGATGTTTAGTTTACAAATTTATGTTTTAAAAATCACTCCTGCCCACACACCTTTCTCCTGATTGGGATTTTATGATCCAGTTAATGAGACTCTGGTCATTTTTAGTGAAATCAACCAGCCGCAGAGATAATTAAATGAGAACTGTGTCCTAACATTTTAGGGGCAATATCACTCCTCATTTATTTTGTTCTGTGGGTTGAAATTTACAAAGAAGACTCATGGTCTTCCGTAAATGACGCCAGAGATTGGTTTTATAAAGGTCCCATGCCAGCTATAGCAAATTAAAAAAAAAAAGGGGAGGGATGCCCAATTAAATTCGAATTTCTGTGAAATAAGGAATATTTTTTTTTCATTCTAAGTATGTACCATGAAATGCTTGGGACATACTTATGCTAAAAAATTGTTCATTGCTTATCAGAAATTTAAATTTAACTGAGTACCTTTATTTGATCTGGTAACCCTAGTTTTATATGTCTTCAGATATGGCTACTTTTCTACCACTTTTTAAGGAAGGAAAGTTTTTAAATGACTTTTTAAGAAGGAAACTTTTTAAATGACAATGAGAGTTGCCATGTAACAGAAATTCTTAGAAATACATTAAAATAGTTAAACGTCACATTGATTTGATTCTACCCTCAGTCAGTAACTGCAGGCTTGGTTGGAATGTGAAAGGCAGGTCAGTGCCTAAGAATTTTATAACACTTTCAGGGGAGGAAGCAGTAAATTCACAAGAAATGACTCTTCACAAGAAAATTCTCTGTTTTACTGATATCATTATTTGTTCTAAATTAACAGAAGGATGCTTAGAAAATATTGAGAAGCAGAAGGGCCCATGGGTGGTTGGGCACTTTTTTTACGCAGGTCAGTGATTAGAAAAGTGAGATGAGCATTCATTTATCATTTCAGTATTGTCGCATTCTACTAAAGAGAGACAAGTCTTAAACCACAACTCCAATATCTGTAATGCTTTGCATTAAAATACACTTTTTGCTTCTTATGATGAGTGGTTAACTAAACCAATAGTAGGCTACTGTAAATGTTCTTTATCTCATGTGTGTGTATATGTATGGATGCATATATATGTGTATGTATATGTATCAATGTATGTATGGATATATATGTGTGTGTGTGTATGTATATGTATGTATAGATACATACAAACACATAAACATATATATAGTCACCTCCCAGAAGCAAGAATGGCAACATTTTTCATAAATTTTATATACTGACCTGCATTTACTGTTGATACATGCAACAGAAACAAGATAAACAACAAATTTCATCATATGTGTAAAGGAACCACAAGTCCACATATATGTTTGTCCTTCAAATATTTATCTGTTTAATCGGCATTTGAGGGTTTTCTGTGTTCAGTCGCTGTACCTACTTACCCACAAAACCTGAAGTTGCTAGCGCATCTTCTTTCCTTCCCTTTTTCCTAACTACTTTACAGGCTATTCCTTTCCCCTCTTTCACCAGCCGCACTCATTTCTTGGAGACAATACATCCCATTTTCATGAAAAACGGCAGAAAGCATTTCTACAAAGAGCATGTGTCACTGTGGAAGTAGTCAAGAGAACGCATTTGAAGCAAGTCTTTCACACTGCCAGAGGAGGTTTATTAAAAAGAAGATACATTAAATAAATTAATAGTATTAATAATAGTGGAAGGAAAACATTAACCCACATAAAAGGATACATAGTCTTAGAAGCAACCATTTGAAAATCAGAACAACAACAAAACTTTTGAAGGCCGTCTATTATAACACAGTGTTACGCTACTTTATATTCTTGTTAGAGTGTAAATTAATAAATCCAACTTTATTATGAGATATTCTATAATTGTATCTTTGTTAGCTCAAACGGATTCTTCCCACAACTAGAATAAATTAGTAAAATTTTGATTTTATGCATGTATGTGTATGTGTGTGTGTGAGAGACAGATACCCTTTCACACCAATGAATTACAATGGTTCTAGTCCTATTTGTATGTTTGATGAAAGGGACTTATTAGCAATCTTTTCAGGGTTAAAAGAATGAAGTTTATTGTCTTTGCTTTCAGGAGAGTAACTTTCAGTCAGTTTAAATATACCTTTTTGCTTTTAAAAGGATCCATTTGCTTATTTCTGCTACCCTCACCTTATAGCTATGAGGTGACAAGCTATTTCATATGCAGTGAATCTTAAGAGGAAAAGCTTTAGGTAAGCAGGTGTTGCTTTGAGTATTATAGTTTCAGAAAAAATACAATTAAAGCAGTGGAGATGCGGTATGAGAGGTGGTAATATTTAACTAAGTGATAATTTATTTTGTTGAAAACTGAAAACCCCATTAGAGATTTTCATAAAATTTCACACTCCTAATAATCCTAACTTTTTATTCCAGGGGAAAAAGTTCTATTAGGTATTTGACAGTAGAGCGTTGAAAGGTCATCTGTCAGCAGGGTCACTAAGCTGTAGAACTTATTAGAGAAGCTTGATACTGCCCAACCCCACACTGTTGCTGTCTACAATCCCACAGGCAGCCAGCAGGAGCAATTAGGCTAATTCTGGTTTAGCGGAGATTGACCTCTTTCAATATTTTGAAAGACACGCAGGTGCCTGTCAAAGTGTATCAACTGATTCTGCATTTAAACATGAGAGGAGATGTTGCTGGCAGTGATCTGCACCTCCTGCAGAGAACTGAAACTTAAGGCTGACTCACCCTCCTACTAGAACTTTGCCAGGAGAAACGTTATTGAAGGAGGTGGCAGATTGATGTCGCAAAGCCTACTATTCAACTGCATGTTACACACATCTCTGCACTTACTCTACTCCGTGTATCCTCCTGTGTTCGTTTAAGTCATAGATCAGCAAGTACACTCATGGCCTTTCCGCAACTGAGCAGTTTATATGCTATCTCATATATTTTATTCTATTTTACTTTAAAGTTTAAAATCAAAGTTAACTTTCAAAGTGTAATCTCTGAAAGCGAGTGATTCCCCCTTTATGTTAATATTGTTTTGTATTGCCAAATATTTCATATGATGATGAGAGAGTGTGCATGTGTACATGCAACGTATACACACACACGTGTGCATATGTGATCAAATTTTTGTAATATCTTGCAGAAGGGATAATCAGATGTTTATAATGTCTCTCTGATTCTTTAGGAAGCCCATCCTAATTTTTAGGTAAAATTTTAAAATATATAATAATTAAGAATTTATGAACTTGAGATCATTTATACCCTATGAAGGTGTAGTTCTTAGGTTCTATGTATAAATCACCACAAACTCAATTTTTTTAAAAGAACTAACTTATATGTTCTTATTATTCATCTATTCAACAAACATTGCTGAAGGCCTACATGTTGCAGCCACAATCCACAAAAATCTATAAAAAGGCTGAACAAGAAAGAATGGGTTCTTGATCTCTAGAATTCAAAATCTAGTGAGTAAATCTTAGTAAGCATTAGTGGATTGATCCTGAATAAGTCAACATATAAGTACAGCTTTTTCCTTTGGGTGAATCACTCTAATTTAAAAGGGACTCTCTTTAATATCAGTGTAATGAAAGAAGTCTAAGCTATAATTTTATAACAAATGTCACCTTATTTGTAGGGAGCCAGTTTGCTCAGCTAAAAAAAGGTACTCAACTGAAATAATTCCAGAAAATGAGCGTGTACATAGACACATACACACAGTTCTATGAAAACAGTAGAGTCCCTAAAAAGGTTAATACTAAATGCCTTTAGACTAGTGTATTAATTTTCTTATAAAAATCAATTGTTTGAATTTTTTGTTAAAGAAAATTATATCCTAGGACAACCTCCCAGATATTCCGATTCAGGAGGTTACGTGTGCATCCCAGGGATATACATTATCAATCACTCTAATCTGCTACAGGTGCTCCATGGCTTACACTTTGAGAAACATTGCCCTAAATCAAAATGGACTCTATTCATGAGTTAGCAAAGTAAAACCAGGCTACATAACTTCTATTTCTATCCATAAAGATTTACCTGCTGAGGACCTTGATCTCCTATAATTAAAAATAAGCTAAAAAACCTAAAAAGCCCAAAAAACAAAACAAAAAAAAACCCCTGGAAAATATATATAAAACACTGACTTCCAGATGTTTCAAACAGGCAGTGGAGGACTGTGATTCTTCAGAAACGGGAAACAAATGAATTCTATGATTACTTCAGTTTACTTCATGGTCCTAGTTTTTTAAACCTCAGAGCATGTAAGGGGAACTTAAGCCTCCCTGAAGAGAGAACACAGAAATTGGACTATGGGGGAACTGAGATGGCTAAAAATTGTGGAACATAGTAGAAGAGGACAGGGAGTTATAGAGAGAGGGAGAGATGGATATTGTAGAGGGATTTCCTCTAGTCTTTGGCTGAGTATCTAAACACATGTGGAATAAAACTTACTAAGACTGGGGAAAAAAACACCAAGAATCAGGCTAAATAAATTCCCTAGCTCACAGAGGGCTGAAAACACTTTACATTCTTACCAGTCAGAGGGAAGAATCTCATAATATACTCACAGAATATTGCGTAGAATCAGAGGAGAGTATCAACTTAGTAATGAGCTAAGAGAACCCAAGACTAAAACTGCTTTGGATCAGCTGTAACAAAGTTTCAAAGACAGCTTTTAAAGGATAAATTTGGTCTCAAATAGCTCAAATGAAAGCTAGACAAAGTTCAACACTCCTTAAAGGCATACCACTAAATCCAGTAAACAAGAACATAAAATTTATTGTGTAGGGCATTCAAACAAAAATCCCAAGACATACAAAGAAGCAGGAATATATAACCCATAAGAAGTATAAATATCAATCAATAGAAACAGACCTAAATATGACAAGTTATGGAATTGCAAGCGAAAGACTGTAAAACAGAAATTACAAATTTTATAAATATGCTCAAGTATATAAGGGAAAACTTTAAAATGATGAAGAGAGAAATCGAATATTTAAAAAAATAAAACAGTGGAACTACTAGCAATGAAAAATACAATATATGAGATGAAAATACACTGAATAGGATTAACACCAGATTAAGGACTGCAGAAGAAAGAAGAAAAGATGAGTGAACTTGAATACACACATATTCAAAATGAAGTTCAAAGAGAAAATTCATGAAAAATAAACAGACCAACCTCAACTTGTGGGGCAATATCAAGCTGTCTAATTGTATAATTGGAACCCCAGAAGAAGGAAGAATGAGAATGCGTGGGGAAAGGTGTGAGGAGACAGAAAAAAAAAATTGAAAAAATAATCTCAATTGATGAAAAGTGTAAACCCTTAGATCCAAGAAACTCAGAAAACTCTAAGCAGAATAAGCATAAAGTACGCCAGGATAGTCAAGATATTTGAAAAATGATGACAAATGGAAAATCTTAAAAGCAGACAGAGAAAGACACATTACATACAGGAGACCAAACATATGATGATAATAGATGTCATGTTAGAAACTATGGAGGCCAGAAGACAAGAAATGGCACCTTAAATTACTGAAAGAAAAAAAAATCTGCCAACCCTCAATTCTATATCCAAAGAAAATATTCTTTCACAAATGAAGGCAAAACAAAGACTTTTTAGAAAAAAAGAAAATGAGTAACTTTATTGCCATCAGACTCTACAGGCAGAAAAATGATGATACCAGAGGGGAATTTGAATCTTCCCAAAGGGATAAGTAGTGCCAGATGACTAGCTGTTTAAGGCAAAAATAATAACAATGTTGTTGTGAGGTTTATATCATACATAGAACTAAAATGTATGACAATATTAGCATCAAGGGAGGGAGAGAAGAAATCGAAGGTTTTTACACTAGATGGGAAGTGATACAATGCTAGTTGAAGTGATAAAGTGATAGAGATAAGTTAAAGGTATATATTGCAAATCCTATAGTGAAAACTAAAATATAAAACAATATATGCCAATAAGTCAATATTGGAGATAAATGTAAATATGAAATAGTAAGTAATGCAAAATAAGTCAAGAAAAGAGAGAGAGTGACCAAAGAATAAATGAAACATGTAGTAAGATGGTAGGTTTAAAAGTAAACATAACAATAATCACATTAGATTTGAGTGGTCTAAACACTTCAATTAAAAGATAGATATTGGGGCCGGCCCGGTGGTCTAGCAGTGAAGTTCGCACGTTCAGCTTTGGTGGCCCGGTGTTCACCGGTTCGGATCCCGGATGTGGACATGGCACTCTTTGGCAAAAGACAAGCTGTGGTAGGCATGCCACGTATAAAGTAGAGGAAGATGGGCATGAATGTTAGCACAGGGCCAGTCTTCCTCAGCAAACAGAGGAGGATTGACAGTGGTTAGCTCAGGGCTACTCTTCCTCAAAAAAAAAAAAAAAAAGATATCGTCAGGTTGGGTAAACAAGATTAAATTGTATGTGTTTTGCATGAAACCCAAAGGAAGTGCACACATAAGATAAATTAAAAGGATGCAGAAATATACACCATGAAAAATTTTTTTAAAAACCTTCAGGATAAGGAATACCACCCAAGAAAAGGGTGTCGTCTTAAAACGATAGAGGAGTCAATTAATCAAGAAGACATGACAATCCTAAATATATCTGCATCTAATAACATACTTTAAAAATGCATGAAACAAAAACTGAAAGAGAAATAGACAAAAGTACAGAGTTGAAAAAATTTCAATATTCAGATTTCAACATTCTTCTCTCAGTAATAGATAAAGTGATATAAAAATTAGACCAAAAATTCAATAAAGATGTAGAAGACAAACTCACCCTCAACCAAATTGATCTAATTGACATATAGAACATTCCAACTAAAAATAATAAAAACTACAAGTATTTTTCAAGTTCACAGAGAATATTGAGCAAAATATATTATGTTTTGGTTCATAAAGCAAATCTGAACAAATTTAAAGAGATTAAAATAGTGCATATGATGTTATCTAGCCACAATAAAATTAAACTGGAAATTAATGAGTATATTAATATTAATAAAAATATATGTGTTAATTTAGAAATTTTAAAATAGAATTCTAAATAAACCTTGAGTCATAAAAGGTATCATGATGAAAATTAGAAAATATTTTGAATGGTATTAAAATGAAAATAACATTTTACTCACACTAAGAACAATGCTTAGAGGGAAATTCATAGTATTAAATGCTTTTATTAGAAAACAAAAAAGGTGTTAAACAAATGACCTAAGTTTCCGCTTAAGAAACTACAAGAAGTAGAGAAAATTAAACACAAAGCAAGTAGAAGAGAATAAGTAATACAGATAAAAACATAAGTCAACAAAATTGAAAGCAGAAAAATAAAAAAGAAAAATTAGTGAAAGCAAAAGTTGGTTCTTTGAAAATATCAGTAAAATTGATAAATATCTATCCAGTAAAAAAAATAAGTAAAACATCTATTTACTTAATCATAAGTAAAAAAGAGGACACAAATTAATAGTACCCATAAAGAAAGTGGAGTACTGACTAAACTTTCAACATTGAAAAGCTAACAATAAAGGAATATTATGAGCATCTTTATGGCTGCACAGTTGAAAACTTATATGAAATGGACAACAATCTTGAAAGACACAAATTAGAAGTTCACTGAAGAAGAAATAGTAATATGAGAAAACTATATGTATAAAAAAACTGAATTCTTACCTAAAAGTCTTTCTACAGAGAAAATTCCAAGTCTGAGGTAACGCAAGGATGAAAGGAGAGTTTTTTCAATAAATAGTGAAACAACTGGAGGTCATGCAAATAAAACGGGGGGGGGGGGGGGAACGTGAATTTTGACCCTCACCTTACATCATATACAAATATTAACTTTAATGGATCATATTCCTAAATGTAACAGTAAAATTTATAAAATTTCGAGAACAAAATAGAGCAGAGTATCGTTCTGTCATTAGTTTAGATAAAGTTTTCTTAGATATAAACCATAAATGAAAAATAATTGACAAATTATATTTCATAAATTTTGTTTAAATGATCTTCAAAATACACTATTAAGAAAATGGAAAGTCTGCCATGGATCATGACATAGGAGAAAATATTTACACAGCATTTATCTGATAAAGGACTTGCACCAGAACATGTAAAGAATTCTTACACTTCAATAATAATACGACAATCAAGTTAATTTTTTAAATGGGCAGAAATTTGAACAAATACTTTACAAAATAAGATATGTGAATAGAAAATAAGCATGAATAGATGCTCAACATCATCAGTCATTAAAGAATGTAAATTAAAACTGCAATGAGATACCACTATACATCCAGTAGAACAATTAAATTAAATGTAATGACAGTACTTATCATTGGCAAAGATGTGGAACAACTCAAACACATTGGTTAGTAGGAAAGTAAAGTGGTACAAACTTTTTGGAAAATGGTATGCAGGTTTTTTTGTATGGAAAAATATCCATCTACCATATAGATAGAGCCAGCCCTGGTCATCTAATGGTTAAGATTCGGAGCCCCACTTCCATGGTCCGGGTTTATTTCTTCATCAGGGACAAAACCACCTGTCTGTTGGTTGTCATACTGGGACAGCTTTGTGTTGCTGTGATGCTGAAAGCTGTGCCACCAGTATTTCAAATACCAGCAAGGTCACCCATAGTGAACAGGTTTCAGCGGAGCTTCCAGACTAAGCCAGACTAGGAAGAAGGATCTGGTCGTCCATTTCCGAAAAATTGGCCATGAAAACTCTATGAACAGCAGCGGAGCATTGTCTGATACAGTACCAGAAGATAAGAACATGGCACAAAAAGACTGGGCAGCACTCTGTTATACACAGGGTCACTAGGAGTCAGAATTGACTTGATGACACTAACAAAAAACCACATGATCCAGCCATTCCACTCCAATATTTTTCTCAAAAGAAATAAAATGTATGGCCATAAAAAAATCGTATACAAATATTCATAGCAGCTTTACTCATGATAGCTCCAAACTGGGACCAAACAAAATATCCAATTACTTTGAATCAATAAACAAATTCAAACAATGGAATACTACTCAGCAACTAAAAAGAATGAATTACTGAAACATACAACAATATGTTTTTGCTGAGTGAAAGAAACCAGACAGAAAATACTACATGCTTGTAATGGACTAAATGTTTGTGCTCCCCCAAAATTTATGTGTTGAAATCCCGACCTCCAATGTGATGAGACTAGGAGGCGGGGCCTTTGGGAGGTAATTAAGTCATGACAGTGGAACCTTCATGAACAAGATTAGTGTCCTTGAAAAAGGGACCCCAGGGAGCTCTGTCACTTTCTCTTGCGATGTGAGGATATAAGGAGAAAGTGGTGGTCTGCACTAGGAAGAGGCCACTCACCAGAACCCAACCATGCTGGTACCCAGATCTCAGATTTCCAGCCTCCAGAACGGTGAGAAATAAATTTCTGTTGTTTATAAGCCACCCAATCTACAATATTCTGTTATAGCAGCCTGAACTGACTAAGATAATGCTGTGTGATTCTATTTATGTAAAATTCTACAAAAAAGGCAAAACTATACTGATGGAAAATAAATAAAAGGCCAGGAGTGGGGGAGGTGCACATGGGCAGAAACAGACTTTTTGGATCATGGAAACTTGCCATATAATGATTTTGGTAATGATTATATGATTATACGAATTTGCCATCTACTTGTATACTTTGGTGATTTTTGCTTTATACACATTGTACGTTACTACAGTTGTTTACAAAAAAAGTCTTGCTGGAATTCATCACATATAAATATTTTTGTAGTAATGAAAACACACATCCAAAAAAGGGCAGCCTTTAGCTACACATAGCTTTTTCATGCAAAATAAAGTGACGGTATCTTCTCTCTCAAACTTCACTAAATTTTACAGCCCCAAACAGTACAATATTAGTGGAAAATTTTGTTCCAAGCAAATGATAGATAAGGGTATCCACTTTCTTGATAAATCAAATGTAAACGGTCAAAAGCAGAAATATTTTATATTGACATGAAATAAACCCCGAAAGGCATAAAGATTTTCTAATAACACAATTTTTTTCTAATTTGAGATTATCTCTGGAGATCATGGCATAGTCTGAGGCAGATCTGAAAACACAAATACAGAGGACATTGTTGAAGCTATAGAAAAAAGCGATCCAAAGATGCCCAAAACCTACTTGAAAGGATTCTGTCATTAGGACCACCTGACTCTAGCTGAGAGAGTGGGAACTTGCTGTTTCAGACCTCTATCCTGAATTGTTGTACAACAGGCAATTTCATCAGTTGATCATTTAGAATAAATTCCCTAAAGAACAAAATGGACATGCTTTATAAATCAGAAATTAATGACAGTAGTTGTTACTTCAGTGAAAATTGCATGGAAGTGGGATTTTACATGTTAATAAAATGGAAATGACAATATTTGCTCTCACCTCTTATGAAATCCCAGTCATTCTCTCCATAAGTACAGAAAAAGAAAATTCAGCTGGACCATTCATTTCGAAGGTCAAACATCTGGCAAATTTCACCCTTCAGGGTTTCTTACCTGAAAGTATACAGAGGAAAGAAGCTATTTAATACAGAATTATTTTAAAGTCTCTATATTAAAACCTTGCATTTTACTGTTTAGATCTTTCTCAGAAGAAATTTAGGGAAACAAACAGCATGTCAGCTTTTGAGGGAAACCAATCTGTGCTGGATTTCCAGTTCTTCTACTTCCTATCTACAACCTTGAGAAAAGTGCTATAAATTTCTATTTACTTCTCTGTAAAATGAGGGAGAGAATTCCTACTTTGCAATGCTGTTGAGATGAACAGAGATAACATATATCACATTTAAAATGACTAGAGATTACATTTGCTTCTTGTTTAATCTAGATTCCTGTTTAGCCCAAATCTCCACCCATAGTAGATTTCAAGCAGCAAATAAGAAACAAGGTGTGGACAGAAAGAAGGAAAGATCAAGTAAGATTGATATAATGATATCAGGAAAAAAGTTGTAATCAGAGACCAAGAGCAGAATGAAACTGTCATAATCCTTGCATGCCTCAAACTGTTTTGTATCATGTGTGCCCAAAATGATGATGGACCAGAACTTATTGAGAAAGTTATGTTGCATTTCGCATCCTCTGCTTACTCAGATCTGAGACTTGAATAAGAATGTGGCAGAAGGCTGACAGAGGCTGCCCCTCATGTTCCCACTCAAATTATCACTGAACAGTCAGGAAAGTCAAAAGTAACTCAAAAATCCACACTACCACTGTGAAAAAGAGGAAAAGGAAATACATACATCAATGTCTTTCTATAATTCAGCTACTTGTGTCATGGGTTGAGAAGCATAGTTTTGTAGGACACATCATATGTGCCAACATCTGAACTAGAAGAAAGAAATTGTAAATAAATTGCAAGTAAGAACTAAAAAGCATAAGGAGGAAGAGGAGGTGGGAGGAGGAGGAGAAGAGGAATATAAATAAGAAAACTATCAACTACCATTTTGAAATACTCCTATATAATATTGGGTCAAATAGAAAATGACAAATAATATTTCTTACTATTTATAAAACATTATAAAAATGTCAAATCGTATGGGAGGCCACCAAAGTTATATTAAGAAATAAATACATAATTGTAAAATAATTTTATTACTCAACATGAGAAAAGTTAACTAAGTCCTCAAATAAGATAAATGGAAAAACAAAAAGCAATCTCAATGAGAATAAGAGGAAGGAGTTAATAAAAAAAGAGCAGAACAAATTGATTGTAAACATTAAACATTGTAAATTTTATGTGCCAATATCAATTTTTATGAAAAAACCAAAAATCTCAGACAAGCATAATTAAGAGTAGGAAAGAGGCCACAAAATAGAAAAGCGAGTAGAAAAACAAATACAGAGCACATTTTAAAAATATTAATATATTTTCAATATGAATATATTTTAAAACTTCCAAAATAGATTAAGAAAAGATAAAAATTACCAAAATTCTTAAAGAGTAGAAACATTGAGCATAGCAAAAACCATGGAAGAAATAAATAAAACTGGGCAAAAATCACCTCCAAATGTGTATCTGGAATGAGATGCTTTATACTTGAAAATAAAAAAGGCAGTTCCTATTCTTATAATTTGTTCCAGAGCATAAAAAGGTACAAGTAGTGCCATTTAGAGCTATACTATCCCAGATACCCTACCCGACAATAATTGCACATTGAAAACGTTACGATCTAAATACATCAATTAAAAAACAAAGATTGTCAAAGTGGATAAAGATTCAATTGATTGTTGTTTATAAGAAACCACTTTAAAAAGGTATGTTTAAATAGGAAGAATAAACAAATGGGACTTCATCAGACTAAAGAGCTTCTACAAGGCAAGGGAAAACAGGATTGAAACAAAAACACAACCCACCAATTGGGAAAAAATATTTGCAAATCATATATCTGACAAAGGGTTAATCTCCATAATATATAAAGAACTCATATGACTCAACAACAAAAAATCAAACAATCCAATCAAAAAATGGGCAGAGGATATGAACAGACATTTCTCCAAAGAAGATATACAGATGGCCAATAGGCATATGAAAAGATGCTCATCATTACTGATCATCAGGGAAATGCAAATCAAAACTCCACTAAGATACCAACTTACATCCATTAGAATGGTTAAAATAGCCAAAACAAAAAATAACAAATATTGGAGAGGTTGTGGAGAAAAGAACCCTCATACACTGCTGGTAGGAATGCAAACTGGTGCAGCCACTATGGAAAACAGTATGGAGATTTCTCAAAAAATTAAAAATAGAACTACCATATGGCCCAGCCATCCCACTACTGGATATCTATCCAAAGAACTTGAAATCAGCAATTCCAAGAGACCCATGTACTTCTATGGTCATTGCAGCATTATTCACAATAGCCAAGACATGGAACCAACCTAAGTGCCCATTAACTGGTGATCGGATAAAGAAGATATGGTATATATATATATACAATGAAATACTACTCAGCCATGAAGGATAAAATCATCCCATTCACAACAACTTGGATGGACCTTGAGGGTATTATGTTAAGTGAAATAAGCCAGATAGAGACAGACAATCTCTGTGTGACTCCATTCATACGTGGAAGTTAAACACATGGACAAAGAGAACAGTTTAGTGGTTACCAGGGGAAAGGGGGGTTGGGAGTGGGCACAAAGAGTGAAGTGGTGCATCTATAATATGACAGACAAATAATAATGTACAACTGAGATTTCATAAGGTTGTAAACTATCATAATCTCAATAAAAAATAAAATAGAAAGAATTTGTGTTTAAAAGACTCATACAGGTTAAAAGTAAAGGGATGGAGAAAGATAAACCATGCTAATGCAAATCAAAGGAGGTAGAATTCAGAACAAGGAAAATTATCAGGCATAAAGAGAAACATTACACAATGATAAAGAGGTCAATCTTCCAAGAAGAAATAATCTGCAACATGTAGACACCTAATAACAGAGCATCAAAATACAAGGCCAAAACTGATGGAATGGAAAGGAAAAATCCACTATTATCCTTGGAAACTTCAACACAGTAATGAATAGATCGAGTAGACAGAAAGTCAGTAAGCACATAAATGAGCTGAACAGGCTGTATCAAACAACTTGATCTAATTGATGTTTATAGAATATTCCATATAACAACAGAATGCAACTCTTTCTAAATGCACCACTAGTCTAAATCATCATCAGAGGCAGTCAGCTATCTGTTCCAACTTCCTCATCATCCTAGCACTAAATATTTCCTCTTTGCAGCAATACAAGTGCCCTTTAGAACCTCACTGTCCATATGTGTTAAAGATGTTCCCTTAAATCACCAAGATATGCATAGGAAAAATAGAAATTTGAAATTGATCATACTTACTGCTGCTATTCAGATGAAAAATGAAATATATATAGGTTCAGAGAGATTTAAAACATCTCAATTCAGGCATATCTCAGAAGATTTAGCAGAGCAAAGGTTAGTAAGATGACTTAAACGCCCTGCTCACTAATGGCACACACAGGAAAGTGTTCTGAAAAACTACATTCATACAAATAACTAAGCTTACTTATTTTGTAGTTGTACACACATTTGTTCCTCTATAATTTATTGCAAAAACTATCCAATCACTTTATTTCTCTTTATCAAATAAAAGTTTTTGACTCTCTATGGTGAGATGTATAATGTAAGACACAGGGATCTCCCACACACAGTTTTAGGAGACATATACTCTCCCTAAAAACTGAAGGAACAGGACTCTGGTCTTTAATCCGTCATAGTTGAGACTGAAATGGTCCTTGTCCAAGCCCATGTTGTGTATTCTAAGACATCATGCTCTGTTGCTCAAGGCATCTGATCGCTGTCAATTTCAGCAGAGAAAAATGCCATCATGGTACCCAAGACACTAGCACTTGAATTTAAGATCCCCTCGTCAGTATTGAGGCACACCTTTCCCTCTCTTGAATAACCCAACTCCTTTTCTCTAAGACTTAGGAAGACAAAAGTATCTGTATGCTTTTCTGGAGCAAGTCAAGTCTTGGGTTTCAGAAAGCAGTAACTGCTTTGTCCTTTGCTGGAGTGAAATGAAAATGACTCATTCACAATGATTAAACTACAGACCAAAAAAACGGTTATTCTGCCACAGTCAAATGAGTCAAATTCTAAACAGAGATTAAAGATATTTTGTAAAACTATAAACAAAAAATTTCCAAATGTTTCCAACTATGGTATTTGATTGAACTAGTTAACCAGTATTCTACCAAGTTCCAGCTATCAATACAGTGGGTGATAAATCATCAAGTTACCCACAGAATGAATATAATGCTATACACAAACACATATATATATATATACAGTAAAAAGTAGGTAAAAATATTGCATATTTTTCAAAATAGTAATGTTTGGCTGTTAAACATTTTGGACGGCCTGCCCCATGGTGTAGCAGTTAAGTTCACATGCTCCCCTTCAGCGGCCCAGGGTTCACCAGTTTGGATCCCAGGTGTGGACCTACACACTGCTAATCAAGCCATGCTGTGGCAGGCATCCTACATATAAAATAGAGGAAGATGGGCATGGATGTTAGCTCAGGGCCAACCTTCCTCAGCAAAAAGAGGAGGGTTGGCGGTGGATGTTAGCTCATAGCTAATCTTCCTTAAAATAATAGTAATAATAATGTTCATGTTAAATATTTTGGAAACTGGTGTTTTAAATTTCACACAGATTAATTATTTCTTTCTTTTAATGTGTGGTAGGCATTCATGTTGCTTACTGGTATTTCCGGTTCTCCTTTTTCTTCTAAAACGGGATTACATTATCCAATACATTTAGATATGGATAATTAGACTTTCTTTGATGGATGAATGTGAGTTGATGTAATGAGTATCACTTCTGTAAAGAATTTTCAAGCCAATGTTTTCTCTCTCTCTCTTTATGCAGAGTATTAATATCATCCATTATATGTTAATTTTATTATTCCAGCTCTTGCAGATTGAATAATGCCTCACAGTTCCCACTATGTACCAGGCATGATTCTAGGGGATGGGAACACAGGGAGTAGGCTGAAGACTCTATTCATGAGGCTTATATTCCAATGAGGGACACAGACAATAAAGAAACAGGTACGGTAAAGTCAGTAATGAAAAGTGCTATAAAGCACTTCAGTAATTAATCTTTCACCATCACAAATATTTTATTAGCAGTGGACATTGGATTCTTTACTACAATCTTTTAAAGAGAAATGAAAGATACATTTATAAAGTTTGGCAATATTAACACATTTAAGAAAAAAAGTAAGTGTTAGTTGCACTTCAAAATAGCTAGTTGTGCTATAAAAATTGATCCACTGTCTAACATTTATTCAGAATGCGAGGTATAAAAAAATACTGTACGAGTTTATCTTTTGCCCCAAATGTATGTGAGCCAAGAAACATTCTATAAATAGAGTAATAATTAACACCTTGCACAAATTTAAATTCAAAACACTTAGAGAAGTGCTTTCACAGCTCCAAAGCTGTTCCTGTGGATGAAACACCTAAGGAAGATGCTCTCGAGTGTAGCCATTTGCTTCTTATTTCTAGTTTTACTGTGTTATGGATAGATTCAAAAAGAGGTTACAAATAGGAAAGCTGCTATGCCATGCTGATTTCTCCAGGAGACAAAGTTCATTTTCATCAAACATTACTTTAGGAAAGGAAGTGTCTGGATGACAAGAAATCATATCACTGAAATCTCTACTAGAAAATCATAGATTAGTAAGTAGTCCTGATGGCAGTACAGTATCAAACTACAAACAAACAAAAAGAATGGGCTGCTATGCATCCTATGGGCTCTCTTAAATCATTGCTAGGTTGGTATTTTCTTCTCTAAATATCCTGCAAGGTGTAACTTCAGACATCTCTGAAGCAAACAAAACTATTGAGCAACTGTCAAGCTGCTGTGCGTGGGCTACACACAGGAAAAGAAGACAAAATGTGTTTTTTTTTTCACCATAGGAGAAGCAGCAAAGGTTACGATAGCCCAGGTCCGATTGAGAATGTCTAAATCTGGGTATACCTTTAAATCTCAGCTCTGATTCTATGTCCCCCCCAAAGCAAAAGCAAGCTGATATTCTCTCTCTCTTTTTCTTCATACATTTTTTTTTAAATGACAGAACAAGGAGAATTAACATGAGCCAACTCAGGGAAAATATGTCTATGGGGAAAAAAATAATCTTATCAGGAAGTTAGAGGAAGAGCCACCAAAGAAAAGATGTCACCCAAATTGAGAAATTGAGTGAATGATGCCAAATTAAGACTGAGAGTCAGCTATAAATAAAGCAACCCACTATTCCATTGGCAGCTGTTTTCTGCAAAGGACCGGTAGTAAATACTTTATTTAGGCTTTGCAGGCCATATGGTCTCAGCTGCAACTAATCAACTTTCATTATACATCATGTGAAAGTGGATATATAGGCAATACCTACATGAATGAGCATAGCTCTGTTCCAATAAAACTTTGTTTAGACACTAAATTTGGATTTCATAAAATTTTCGTGTGTAATGAAATATGATTTTTTTCAAACATTTAGAAATGTAAAAACCATTCTTAGCCGACAAGTGATACAAAACTATGACGGGACCGGCCTCGTGGCCGAGTGGTTAAGTTTGCGTGCTCCGCTGTGGCAGCCCAGGGTTTCGCTGGTTCGGATCCTGGGTGTGGACATTGCACTGCTCGTCAGGCCACGCTGAGGTGGCGTCCCACATGCCACAACTAGAAGGACCCACAATGAAAATAGACAACTATGTACCTGGGGGACTTGCGGAGAGAAAAAAAAAGCTATGCTATCGACCAGATTTGGTACATAGTTTGCCACCCCGATACTATCATAAGAACATAACAATACCAAGGGCTATATGAAAATTTCTTTTTTATTTTATGGTGCTCTAAATGTTTTATTTTTTAATTAATGTGTGTGATACATTAATAGACAGTTTTTAAAAAAAAATAAATGTGTGATTAGGAAAAGAAAGTTATATTTCTTATTTTGGTCAAGTCTATGTGGTATGTAAATCCAAAATCTTCATCCCCTCGTGGTGTTAGATCCAAAATGGAAGAACAGTAACTGACTAATAAATTAACTCCTTAAGAGCCAAAACTGAAAACCTGGGTCACAGAAGTAAAATCTTCAAGGCACTGCCGAATGGCCATGAGAGGGAAAGAGAAATGGCCATTGTAGATACGTTGTGATTATATTTGATGTTTAACCACAGATCGGAAGAATCTGCAAATTCTCACCGACAGTGGATTCTTATGTGTCCACATAAGTTTATTCACTTTGGACTTCCTGGTTTTCTATCTCATAACAATTGTTGCCTCTAGAAACCACAGTACTCGACAAGGAGATCTTTGTTGCCAGGGGTGATTCCTGTCCAACAGGTGTAATCTGGGGACCGGAGTCCTGGGGCTCCATGCTGCTTTCCACGCTCTGAATCCATCCACTGATGGGGCACTGATGGAAGATCGAAGAGTGAAGGGGCCTTGTTAGAAATCTTCATGGCCCTTTTATCTAGGAAGACATTGACTAAGGTCACTACCTTTAACTTATACGTTGGGGAAAAGCATTTCTGGAGGCTTTGCTGTGCTGCCAAGTAAGCAACAGCAAAACAAACAAAGCAGAAACTTCATCTTCAAGAAGTACCAGCTATTTTGCTGGAAGGCTCAGAACGGGCTGAAAATTAATTTGTTTGTTTCTGGTTTTCCCTTTGTATAACTTCATGTCGAATTCAGTGTTCTTCAAAACTTGTGAGCTTTTTAAGTGGGAGTTAGATTACCTTAAGAATCTAACAGAAAATCTCAAGATATAAAACAGTCCAAAGTGGGGCTGCCCAGATTGGGTGAGTTTATTGCTAGGAATTCTCTCATCCGATTCAGCGGCCCTCGGGGCTCCTTGGAATATAATTTGACAACTGCTGATCTTTACTATAAAGGTAAAATAAAATTCTCCACAAATTTGTTTCAAAGTTATGACAAATTTCAAATAAGACGTGCTCAAGTCCCTTTGCCCTTTCCCATGACAAGTAAGAATCTTGCGGTGTTGCTTGTTGTAGATTACTGTGTGGTCTATTTTCTCTTTTGGTTGCTTTTGGAAATAATATTTACCTTAAATTCAAAACATTCCATTTTAGAAGGGTCCATCTAGTGTATTCTTCATGCACAGCACTCACAAATATTCGTGCAGAAGGCAGACCCTTCAGGGTGGGCGAAAAAAAGATATAGAAATGGAGTTCTCAAAAAAAAGATATAGAAATTGAGTTCTTGTTAACAGGAAGCATCTCAATGATTTCATTAGAAAGATTTCTAGAAAAGGCAGTGAAACCAGGGATAGAAAAGCAACCCCCCAACTGTGAACAGTCATGGGAAATTGAAAGATAGAAGGACATGCATAATTTAGCCTGGCTGACAAATTAACATTCATTCCAGTCTATGAATACACTGCTTTGGCCTGACCACAATTAAAGTGCCAGCTTAGCTTTTAATTCAAGGGGCATTATACAGATCAGAAGAAAAAAATAACAGTTTCTAAAGTCTTTTATTTCGGGTACTGAAAACATCTTGAATTAAATTGAAAGAACAGCTCATTTACTTTCAACTACGTTTGCCACTTGTTTCCAGAGACCAAGAGAAATGCAACATGGAGATTGCTCAGAATGTTTTTTGAGTATCCAAAGATTCTGGTGCCTGCTGCTGATCATGATTATTTGGTCTAAATTTTTAAAACATTAGTTACGACTACAATTCTAATTTAGCCTGATTAATCGGTGCTAAACGTCATTGACTTAGTTATTTAAAAAGACACAAACTTTGAATTTAAGAAATGCTCTATGAAATATAATAATTTAAGAGCTCTTAATATAAACAACCTTTTTAAAATTAGATAACTGGTCCCATGTAGGCTTAAAAATGCAAGAGAGGGCACATCTGGAGATGAAGTTATATGTTAATTTGCTCCCTGATCTCAAGCTGCTTCCTCAAGTATGAAAGGATTTAATTTATTGTAGATTATTTGGACTTCTTTCCAGGTTTTGTTTTCTCAACCTGGGAGGTCAGTCTTGGAGGAGATGAACAATAGGAATCAGTTAGGGAATCATTATTTTTTTAAAAAGGAAACTTCTGAGGTTCTATTTTTATTCCAACTATATGAGTGAGTGTGTGTTTTGTGTGTATAGTCTAAACTCACACTTTTAGGTTATGTTTTTCTGTTAAAATTATGTAATAGGATCTCCTGAGGATAGATTTGGGGACAGAAAAAAGGAAGATTTATTTACTTATTGAAAGTTTCTTAAACAAAATCCAGTTTCCATTTTTCTAATAAGTTCTCAATGTATTAAAAACACATTTGATGTATATTTGTGTGGATATATGAATAAATATGTAAATACATGTATGTATATATTTTACATTGACTGTGTGCCGTCTGTGCACCTTTCTAAACTCAGTTCTATGTGAGGATCAATTGAGAGTGCATTGGCTCTTTGTGTAGCCAGGGGCATAATAAAATGTGCCAGATAATGAGCTAAAAACATATTTAGCTGTGATTATGAAGGGTCAGAGCATGCTTGCTGAAGGGTCGCTAAGTGGAATTAATTCTGAAATAAAAGCAGTCTTCATAGTACTAAACTAGCCTGATGAAAAGCAAAAATTGTCAATCACCAAGGTAATCTGGCATGTTTTACAGCTATAGTGTTGTTTATGCAAAGTTCACAGTGTACACATCGAAGGAACAGGCACTTCTCAAGCAAGCAAAAATGTTCATGATCATCTAGAAGAATGCTAAATGCTTTAGAGGAAAGAATATGCACATTTTATTGTAAGAATCAAATGAACACTGTGTTAATACTCAAAGAACAATGATTAGAGGGGAGATGGAAAGAGACTGTACTCTGGATCGTGGGTTTTCTTTCAATGGCTTAATTTACTATCAGTGGGGAAATGATGATTTCAGCCTCTTTCCATGCCATTCCTTATTTGCTCCTCCCTGATCTCTGAGAATTCTGCAGCCCTAATAGACAAAAGAAGAGTTGGGATTGATATACTGATGGGAAAGAAGACTATTTTAACTCCTCACTTTTAGCCCTCCAAATATAATTTTGTGATAAGTAGATATAGATTAAATGATAACTATATCAAGGTGCTGTCTTTGGCATCATGAGAGAGCAAGGATAAAGGTTAAGGGATGTTCTCATTTGTGAGGAACCTGCACTCTCAGGTCAAGCTTCCCAGCAATGGACCACACCCACCGGTGCTACATGACAGGGTTACAGGGGGGCCTGGAAATACCAAGACTCTCAGCACTGGGGCAGCCAGGTAGGCCTTGGAGAAATTGAGACCTATGGCCAATACCCTCCAGCTGTCAGCAGTCTTATTTTACCCTTGGAGAGCATCCTAAACTGGGTGGCATTTCCTATGGTCCCCATGACCTGCTGAATGACTGAAAAAGTTCTCTGACACACATCTACTTGTGAAGCCAGCAAAGACTTGTAGGCTGCTGCTGGAAGAGTGCTTATTCCAGGTTTTTCATAGATGTCCCTTGTCAGATTAAGGGAGTTTAACTCTTCTCCTAGCTTTCTGAGAGTTTTTATCAGGAACGAACATTAAACTTTGTCAAATGCTTTTTGTTTATTTAGGTGATCATATAATTTTTCCCACTTATTCTGTTAATAATTCTGTTAATATACTATCAGTTAACAAGCATTGATCTTCAAATATTGAACTTACATTCTCTGGGTAAACCCCACTTGGCAGCTTTTTACATATTGTTGGACTCTCTTTGCTAAAATTTGCTTTTGAATTTTTGCATCTATATTTATGAGGGGTATTGGTGTATAGCTTTTGTTTCTAGTAATATTTTATCTGTTTTTAGTATCAGGATAATGTGGTGCTCCAAAAAATGGATTGGAAAGTATCCACTCCTCTTCAATTTTCTAGATGAGTTAAAGTACAATTAAAGTGATTTCTTCCTTAAATGTTTGATAGAATTCTGCGGTGAAGAACTTTGGGCCTGGCATTTCTTTGTGAGAAGATTTTTAACTACAAATTCAATTGGGGCTACTCAGGTCATTTTTTGGAGACGAGTTTTGGTAGTTTGTGTTTTTAATGGATTTAATGATTTCATCTAAGTTTTTATATTTATTAGCATAAAGTTGTCCATAAATATTTCTTATTATCTTTTCAAAGTCTGTAGACTCTATCTCCTCTTTTGCCCAATATTGGTGATTTGTGTCTATTCTTTTATTTTCCTGGCAGTTTGACTAGAGATTTATCAATTCAACTGAGTGTCTTAAGGATTAAGATATGAGGTTTACTTATTTTTTCTATTGTGTTCCTTTATATCTGCTCTTAACCTTATTATCTACAATTATTTATTTTCATTTTATAGCTTATCTTTATTATTTATTATTATATCTCTATCATTATTTTTCATTTCTTCTACTTTTATTGGGTCTAATTTACTCTTCTTGTTTTAGTTTTTAAGTGGGAGCTAAGGTCATTGGTTTGAGACTTTTTATCTTTTCTAACATGTGTTTAATTAATGAAAAGTGTTTATTTAGATTTCTTTCTAAGCACTGCTTAAACTGCACTCCACAAATTTTGATACACTATGCTTTCTTTTTTACTCAGTTTGAAATACTTCTAATTTCTTTTGCGATTTCTCTGTTGGCCCATGTGTTATTTAGATGTTAAGTTATTTAGTTTTCAAATATTTATGGATTTTCCATATATTATTCTGTTGTTGATTACTAGTTTAATTCCATTTTGTTCAGAGAACATACTTGAATTACTTTAGATTTATTGAGACCTCTATTATGGACCAGAAAATGATCTATCTTCATAAATATTCTATTTTCACTTGAAAAGAATTGGTATTCTTGCTGTTTTATGGTGGGATGTCGTATATATGTCAATTATGTCAAGTTGTTTACTTTGTTGTTCAAATCTTCTGTATCCCAATTGATTTTCTGTCTACTTGTTCCATCAATTATTGAAAGAGGAGTGTTGACATATCTGATTGCAATTGTGAATTTGTCTATTTTACTTTTCAGTTCTACCAGATTTTGCTTCACATACTTTAAAGCTCTGTTATTATGTGCATAAACATTTAGATTGTTATGATTTTAGATGAATTAACCCCTTTATCATCAAGAAACGACCCTGTTTATCCCACATAATATTCCTTGCTCTGAAATCTATGTTTATATAAATATAATCTTTCCAGTTTTCTATTGATTAATGTAAGCGTGGAATATCTTTTTCCAAACTTATACATTTAACTATTTCTATATTTTATTTAAAATGATTTCTTATGTACAGCATAATGTCAGATTTTTTTAAATCCAATATAAAACCATTTCCTTTTAATTGATGTGGTTAGAATATTCATGACAGTCTACCTTCAAGTAATATTATTCTACTTCATATATGTTATAAGGTCTTTATCACAGGATTCTTCCACCTCCCCTTCTCCAGCCTTTGTTCCTTTCTTTTAATATATTTTACTTTTGTATATGTTATTAACTCTGTTTTGTGAGAAGACATCTCGGTTTAGCATTTTCTTTGTGAGAACATTTTTAAGTACAAATTCAATTATTACTATTAAGAAAATGAAAAGGCAAGCCACAGTCTGGGAGAAAATATTGGCAAAACATATACCCAGCAAATGACTTGTATCCAGAAGATGTGAAGAACTCTTATAACTCATTAGTGAGTAAACCAGGAGTCCATAAAAATGTGCACAATATTTGAACAAACACTTCAGCAAAGAAGATATCATGGATGACAAATAAGTACATGAAAAAATTCTCAATACCATTAGTCATTAGGGAAATGCAAATTAAAACTAAGATAAAAATATTATACATTTATTAGAATCATTAAAATTAAAAAGATTCACCATACCAAATATTAGATGCATAGGACATGAACGAACTTGAACATACGCTGCTGGTAGAAATGTAAAATGTTACAAGCACTTGGGAAAACGCTTGTTAGTTTAAGCATAAACTTACCATATAACTTAGCCATTTACCCATAATTATGCTCACCAAAAGAAGTGTATGATTTCACTCTAAAAATTCTAGAAAATGTAAACTCATCTATAGGATAGAAATCAGTGGTTACCTGAGGATATGGTAGAGGAAAGGGAGGATGAATTACAAAGGGATATGAACAGAGTTCTATGTTTTTTACGCATTCATTTTCTTGATAGTGATGATAGCTTCATTTGCATATACATATGTAATGCCTCATCAAATTTCACACTTCATACATGTACAGTTTATTTTACATTAGTTGTATCTCAATAAAGCTGGACAAAGTATTTTACTTAAGTTTTTAAAAAAATATTGAATTTCAAATCCATTTGTATTGTGATATTACCATAAATTGAAATAATGGAAAGCTTGATATTTTTTAAATGTATTTCTAATTCTTTAATGCTTTTAATAAATAATTTTACATTTTGAATCACCTCCTGGGCTCAACAAATTGTCTCATCTGTCGGTGTTGCAATCCAACATACATATCAGGATAGATGTGGAGAGGGCTGATAGCCACTCTGAGTTTATTATAACCAGCGTTTCAATATATACATAGCTTACATCTGTTAAACATACACAGGTGTTCTGGATGAAGTAATTAGCGAATGCCAAGAATTCTTAGTGATTTCTCAAAGAGCCCTCCCTTGGCCTCTGTTTTGATATTATCATATTTTTGCTGTGCTCATATATTTTTATCTCAGAGCAGGCAAGGCCTCCTAGGTAACGGCTCCTCCTGCTCCCGATATCGATATCGTGTCTCCATCTGTGTCCCCGGGCAACCGATGCCTGGCTTAGGTTGCCTCCCCCTTGAGGTCTTACCCGTCATTGGCTAACCGGCCTTCTCATCTCCGGGTCACAGTTTGTTGGCAAGCCTTTTCCAGTGATTAACCCTTCCTGAGTCAGGGGCGGCTACATCATCAATGGTGGTCACTTAGAATTTTAAGAGATCATGATCAAAGGTCCTGATTAGAAATTGTATGTAGTCATTTCAAACATAATATCTTTTAGAAAAGGTTGTGATTTTGAATAAAAACTCATGGAAAATTTTTATTTGAAAGTCCTTCTGATTCTTTATATATTAATTTACTTATCAAAATTATTTAATGTAAAGAAATCATAATCTTTGTTCCCAAGCCCCAAATAAACGTCCCCAGATTACTCCAGGGTGCTGTACAAAAATTATCATATTTTATGTGTGCAATGAAACAACTGTTTTTGGAAATGCTACTCTTAATGAACCAACATAAAATAGGTTTGTAAATGCTAACTTTTAAAAAATAAATTACCAAAACTAGACATTTCTTGAGTGGAATGTTTCTATTGCCATTATTAATTTAAAGTATCCTCAGAAAATGAAACCTAAAACTTAAACTCTATTTCATTGTTAAACTAATTATCGTGAGTCTAAATATTGAGACTAAATAAAATAAGGTGAAGGAAAGAAAGATGAACGAAGGAGAAGACAGGAATAGTCAAACAAGCAGCGCAAGTAGCCAAGGCTAGTTCGACTCCTTTAAATACTTGACTGAATGTTGAGTGCATGACTGTGCATTCCAGATTTTTTTTTTTTGAGGAAGATTAGCCCAGAGCTAACTACTACCATTCCTCCTCTTTTTGCTGAGGAAGCCTGGCCCTGAGCTAACATCCGTGCCCATCTTCCTCTACTTTATACGTGGGATGCCTACCACAGCATGGCGTGCCAAGTGGTGCCATGTCTGCACCCAGGATGTGGGCCGGTGAACCCCGGGCCACCTAAGTGGAACATGTGAACTTAACCACTGTGCCACCAGGCCGGCCCCTACATTCCAGATTTTAAAAATGTGCCACTGATACTTATTCTTTGGCCCATTTTAAAAATTACAAGTAAAACAATAGATAGTTCCCTGCTTTTAACTCACGATTTTATTATCACACATACTTCAAATGGTATTTTGCAAATAATTGCCATACAGTGCTCATATATTTTACTTTTGTCATTGAATTCTGGTTTACAAGACAGGAGGTGAAACAACTAAAACCTGTCTTATCTATGTTGCATTGATTGTATTGAACGTGGACACATACACACACATACTTATTTAAAGTCATAGACACAGGACTGCTTCCCCTTTACCATGGAATTTAAAAATACTTCAATAACTTACTACATTCCAAGCACTGAACTAGACATCAAGGAGGTAAATATGGTATGGCATGATTGAACCATAGGCTATCACCAATGAACCAAAAGGTGAGATATGTAGGACCTGAGCTAAGGCAGGGAGAGTGAGGGTAGAGAAGAGCAGACAGAGAGAAGCAAGGAATTAAGAACAGGACTATCAGGTCTTGAATTAAAAAGTTCGTGGGGAGACAACTAAAAAGATGTCCATGGGGGGTTGCGTGACTGTGGGAGAGCAAAAGAATATTCAGGGATAATTATTTGTGTCAATGAAAAAGAAATAATGCTTTTTTTATCCAACTAGAGATCGGGGAAAGGAATAGTTTTGTGCGGACGTATTTAGTTTTGTTGTGGACATGTCAAGTGTAAGCAGCAAATTTCTATCTGAATTTTACGAGAAGAGAAGCTGTCGTGATGAAGTAATCTATGATCCAATGTATATATTAAATTGCACGTTACTGTCACCCATTGTTAAGTTATTCATTCTCCCCTTCTTCATCTTAGCAAAAAATGGAGCATATAACCACAAGTGCATAGACTTGCTGCTAAATGAGACCATGCACAATAGGTATGACCCAGTTACGTGTGCAGTTTCCACTTCAAATCTTTTAAAATGAGGGTGCTTGACCGCCATGTTCCCAAGCCCCCTCCAAAGAACTGGTGAGATACCTTTAACCCTGTAAACAAAGTAAAATGGAATAACTGCCTTAGACCCACAAACGGAAGCCCATAACATTTGTACCAGACACAACACAAATGCATCTGAGTCCCTGGATGTCTTTGTGGAGAAAAGTCTGCCTACTTACGCTCGACTATTAGTTAAGAGAAAAAGAATTCTATTTTATTTATAGATTTTTTAGGTCTCTTTTGGAGAATAGCTTAGGAGATAAGTCTAATTAATACAGCCTAGAAAACAAATTTTCTCCCAAAACTAGTATATTTGTATAACCTCATGGAAAATATTACAGAGACGTTTTTCTCAAATATGTCTATTCTAGCTGAGAGATACGGGGTAGGCCCTACCATCAGATTGTAGTAAATACCACCTTTGCCACAGTAAGGGACCATACCCTTTTGTAGTCAAATTCTTGATTACTACAGTCCCACAGGAAACATCAAAAAGACATGTACAAGATAGGGAGGGGCTGGCCCATGGCATACCGCACAGCCCGGGTTCACAGGTTTGGTTCTCAGGTGCCAACTTATACCACTCATCAGCCAAGCTGTGAAGGCAACCCATGTATAAAGTGGAAGAAGATTGGCACAGATGTTAGCTCAGGGCTAATCTCCCTCAGCAAAAACAAAAACAAACAAAAACCCTAAAAAAAACGATATGGAGTGTCGTCATGGAGGAGACTCAGGAGCAGTTTATGAGGTAGGGAGGTAGGTGAACTCTGCAGCATTTGTCATCCAAGGCCACAAGACTGCCATTGACCTAACTGAGCAACTTGGGCAGTTGTTTCTTCATAGGAAATGTCGAGGGTATTTTCATGACCATCAAAGGGTATGTCAGAAGTGATAAGGTTAGACCAGATTGACTTTTGGTGCACCCATGGCGATGGATGAGTGTTCACAGGTCAGATGCATCTATTGTTTTCCTTGCTCCTAAACTCACCTACCCAATCTTAGTTCACAATCATCTCCTACTTTTAAATCTGACGTGTGTTAATCTAATCAAACTCCCACACCTTTCTGTTCTTTCTTCATAGCACTGCCGATCATTAGGAATAATAAATAGAAAACCAGCTGGGAATGGATAGAATCACAGAAGACGTTGGAATCCATCACACTGTAGAGGCTGGGGCTGATCTGGAGGAACAACTGACGAGAACAAACGACACATCCATCCATGGAGCTGATGATCAGTCATGTCCACGAGCCAGGGAGCAAACAAATAGCTACAGATAGTTGAGATCCAAACACTTGGAGAAGAGTCAAGAAGACCACAAAATCTGGGCTAAGGCCTAGCCAAACACAAGTAACAAAAGGTAACAATGTAATGTAATAAAAACAAGCAGCTATTGAAATTCAGAGTTGGAAGCAACCTTAGATATCCTTCAATTCATTGTTTTTCAGACATTCATTTAAATGTAGAAGAACTATTTCCTCAAATAAAACCCTACTAAGACTAGAACTGTAGCTCCCGAAGCTGTGTGAAAGCAGGCCAAAGATGTTAACAGTCTGTCCCCATGTATCCAGACCCCAGTCAAAGTCACACCCTGGCCTCTAGGCTCCCTCTTCCTCACAGGAACCCTGTTAGACAAATAAATAATAGTGGCGTAGCTCTAGTGGAACAATGAGTGGGGAGTCCAAAACTCCAACTATCTTGCCTCCCAGTCATCTTTGACCTTTGAGAGATTCCGCAGGGTCTCAGGAGTTTTCCTACTAAACTTTGAAATAACTGATCTTGTTAAACTTTCTTATTTTACAGATGAAGACATGGAGATTGAGAAAGGGTAAGCTTCTTGTTCAACATCAAGACCAGTGCTCCTCTCTCATGCTGCCAATACATTACTGTCTTTCTCGGGTGATTGGGAAAAACTGATGCAAACTTCAGGATACACCTGTTCTGTGACTACAAAATACTTAAATGGATCATTTTTTATCTTAAAAATAATAGAGGCATGGAGCAGTTAATTCATTCTTTGTAGCCTGACCTGTGAAAATCAATCTGGGCCCTTTGCATTTTTTTTTCCTCTTTTCTGGCTGGTGTGATGTTAAGCTCTGTCAGTAAAGGGTGATAGAGAGATGTTTCAGGAGGACAGGCTTCTCTTCTTGCTGGTGCACTTTTTTCCCACTGTCTGTCCCATGGAGTTTTTTCAAGGGTCAAGTGCTTACAGGGCACAGCGTCCACACTGTGTTTTCTATAGTTCAGGAAGCAGCAGAGTAGCTGGAAACACCAGACAAATTTAGCCTGTGCCCAGTGCTGTTCAGGGCTGCCCACACCCTCATTGTAGTTCTGGATGGTGTGAATGAAGGGGGCCGTGTGGGTCTGGCCCACCAGCACGCTGTTTGCATGACCTTCATCCTATATAGCTACCCAGAGCCATACCAACCCAACCCCCGAACAGAAGAGTTCTGGATTCTGCCCTGACTCATTCTGTGCTTCCAGTTCTCAGCTTCAGATTACCTGTGCCCCACAGGTTGTACATTTTACCTGCTGACTATGGATCAGCTCTGCACAGACAACCCAGTGAACTTCTGCACCATCCAGTGGGCTGCAATTATATCTTTGCCATGTGATCTGAATCCATATTCCAGATTTGTCCTTCCTTGGCTACTCTCCCTCTTTCTATCTTTATAATTACTCCCTTGTCGTTGCTTAATAATTCTTTTTGTTAAATTTTCCCTGTTTAAATTACCACGTGGCTATGTCTCCTGATTGGACTCAGGTAGATACATGGTATAAATAGTGTTTTTCTATTTTAATATACATTGTTTTTGGTGACTCCATATAGCTTATAGGTAAGATAATGCTTGAACAAAATCTAGTACTTTACAATAACCTAGATTACTACACATTTTTCTCCTAATATTCATTTTTATGTCTAATGAGATATGACATGAATATATTACAAAGCAAGAACAGTTACAAGGAATCAGAAAACAACAATACGGGATGTGGCAAAGTCTACAAAATATACAGACAGTAGCAGCCTTTAAAAGGGATTGGAACTTGCAACATCACATAGAAGAAATTTAAGAACAGAAATTGAGCAGTTATTCTTGTAATAGTCTATTAATCTTGCTTTCAGAATACTTTCATGCTATAATTGCATTATAAAAGAGATATTGATGAAGACATGCTTTCAGTTAAGGCATTCTAAATATGAACAAGAAAGTCTAGAACCTTTTGAATTATGAGCATAGTAAACCCAATTCAAGATACTTATCTAACATGGTTATATTATCTCTAGATAATCTGTGTTACTAGGCATTTTTCCAAAGAATACATAACTCAGTAAAAGTTTATTAAATTACATCAAAAAGGCTATTTTAAATTGGAAACCTGAAAAAAAGGAGATAGAAAATTTTGATAGAAATCCCCAGACCCACCCTCTATTTCCTAGAAATAGTTGCTATATTAAGATTTAAATAACTTTACATCAATTGATAAGCTTAATATTTTATGAGGAAAAGCCATAAATACTAGAGAAGTTTAAGAATATTTACAGGAGAGTTTGTTACGAATAATTTGGTGTTATCATGTTTTAAAAATTACTAACTTGGATTCTAACCCTCAACAGATACGATTTTCTGTTCCCTATCTCGGATTCCCTTACCTCGCGGCTTGTCATTTCATTTATTTATTTCGTTTTAATTTTGTGTGTTTGCTTGACTTAGGGCTGGGACCCAAAGACTTAGATGGTGTGGACAATAAGTGGCCACAGAAGCAGAGGTCAGCCTTCCCTGCTTCACTCTGCTTGGGTGCTGCTTCTGCATTCTCTGACCAACGGAGTCTCATCTCGGATAATCCATTCAGGTCTACTGAGTACAAAATCTGGTCTCACGCAATACCGAGAGGTGCATGTGCTAGAAATATTTCATTCTGAAGTATGATTATATTATATTTTTGAGCTATTATAATATGAAAAGCCCTTCAGGACCATGGGAAAAACAAGGCATCAGCCCTCATTTGTTTTCCCAGGGCCTTGCAATTGACTTGCAAAATATGAATTTGAAAATATTATGTTTCTTTCAAAATATGTCATAGCTCAGAACTTTCACTTTAAGTTTCTTTGCCAATGGTCTAAATTATGGAGCTTAATTTTACAGTTATCAGTAGAAGTGTCAACAATAAACTTCTGTCATGCTAATAGCTTTGCCTCATTCTCTAGTTTAACGTTACAACGATCCTCTCCTAAGGGCGTTATTCTATGCTCATTTTACACACAGTGAAATGCAGATTCTAAGATCTCAAGCATCTTAGGAGACATGAGGTAAGAAACAGAGCTTGGATTTTGAGTCACAGTCCTGTACATGAGCCTCATTTTCTAACCTGTGTGCGTTTTACAATTCACTTCTTTTTCTTTCTTCATCAGCAAAATGAGGTAATGATAATCTCTAACTTACTCAATTAGAGAGGGTATTAACTTACACAGTAAGAGAGGATTAAGTAAGTTAGTAATAGTCCTATCAAAGTGCCTATCACGTGATAGATGCCCAATAAACAGAATTTCCCATTACTTACCCAAGGTGGCACAAATAATGAATGCTAGAGCATGACTCAAACCCAGATTTCTTGACTCCAGGACCAAGTACTATGGGTGACCCATCCTCCATTCACATATTTAGCTAAATTGAAGTGTCTGCTCCATTTAAACAGAGGCTATCATGCCGAGTACAAGGTGGCAGTGCTGTGCCATATGTTTGCATGATTAGAATTCATCTGTGCAAATGTTGTCATGGCTTGACCTGGATCAGAGGAAGCTGGTTGCATTTTACGTATTTTCCCATTTGTGCTTCTTAGTGGTATACTGGCCTTTTTTGACACACATGATCTTGTAAGCACTGTGCATGCAGTAAGCACTCAGGGTGTTATATGTCTAGGCCTCGTTTATCTGCTCAACAAGGGGGAGATGCACAATTTTAACAAGGAAAGATGATGAGCTTCTGGTGGCCAGAAGTTATTTAACCTCTCTTGCCTCAGTCTCTTCATTTTATAATGGGAAAAATCATTTTACTTAACTCATGGGATTATTGAGATTACTAACGAAATAATATATGACATACACTTACAGCAGTATTTCACATATTATAAGTTATACCCAGTGTGTTAGGTATTATTATTATTAATTAGCTATACCGTTATCTTCCCTTACACGTTGCTGTTTACCAAGAAACTCAAGAAACTTCCCCTGATTCACTGAATACTTTGTCATCTGAACCATAGTCTCTCATCAGGCTAGTTGACTTCAGTACACAGATGACCAAGCACTCCAGAATCATGGCCTACCATGCTCTACCCCCATAGCCATCTCTTTGACCTTATAACTACCATAAAAATTCATTCTCCAAAAGCACTAACTCAAACATTCCATTCTTTGACTGAAGCTTCCATTCAACTCTTTGTTCAATTGTTCTTGCTCTGTTTTCTGACTATATGGGAAATCCCTATAAAGTGACTTCTAAAGTGTTTATCATACCAATAGTACTCTCCTCTCTTCCCTTCTCTATTATATCAGGCTTAGATTTCGGTGTCTGTTATTTCACAAACCCTCTTCCTTTTACCATCTTTCTTTTTGGCACATGGCTCTGAAAAAACACAGTCCTATATCAACCCAATAACCCTCATTGCTGTGCTGGGGAAAATCACAGGGGCCAGGAAAAATGATTCCATTAAAATTCATGAACACTAACATCAAGTAGATCCTGCACAATGCACTCGGCTTTCCACATTATTTCAAACTTGTTCCAT
This sequence comes from Equus przewalskii, assembly GCF_037783145.1. NCBI lineage: Eukaryota > Metazoa > Chordata > Mammalia > Perissodactyla > Equidae > Equus > Equus przewalskii. The sequence continues at coordinate 61,490,334 of NC_091839.1, read as the reverse complement.
CTGATTCCTTCCATCCAGCCTTACTTTCAGTAATCTGTAGGTTGTTAGATTGTTGTATTAGAAAATGGAGTTTTTACCATCTGGCTTATATTCTCAGCCCTAAGTTTCATTGATTCCCTAATGATCAATGATCAAATGGACAGATATATCTGTAAAAGAGCTTATAAACTAAAAATCTCTCTACACATGTTAGTGATGACATAATTGTCATTGTTACGTTTGCTAGATTGCAGACTGAATGGATGATGGGGTCTTTTACTGAGAGAGAACACTGAATAAGACCGAGTTTGGGAGGGGAGGTAGGAAATCTTAAACCCTGAATAAATTCTACACATATATTAAAGTTCTATTCCTAATATTTAGTGGTCTTTCATCTCTAAAATTCATTTAGCTAAATAGCAAAATATCAAAGACCATTTTGACAGAGCCATTGACAACAGTTGCAGCAGAATCCCTGATTCAATTTACCAAATGGTTTTATCACTCAAAGCAAAAGGATCTTTGACCACAACTTAGATTGGAAAAGAACATATTTCATTTTCAGTAAATATCATTGTGATGATTGGTCAATGTTCTAATCTGTTTTGACAGTAACCAGGCAGAGTGTCATCTTTTCCTAAATTATATGGAAGCATAATGCTAATGATCATACATTCCTGACACTTGACAAGTATCCCCTTTGAAGATACTCAAAGTGCTTAACATACATTTATTGTCTTAAAAGCAAGAGTTGAGAGATAGCAAGTGCTATGGATAACATTCAAAACATAAGGAAATTTACGCACAAAGAACCTACTTGATTAATGCAAAGATGTGTGAAAAGCAATTGGTGAACTCAAAAGAGAGCCCAGTTTCCCAGGTTCCTAGCCACTTCTAACAAGTATTTTCCCCAAAAATCTCACTTCCTTTTGCTGGAACTGCCATTTAAGACAATGACATTTGGCTTCACATATCATTTTTCTTTTTTTAATTTGTCTCGCATTAAATGCCACTGAAGGAGATATCCTCTTCTTGACTAAGAAGTAAGTAACACTTTGCTCTTGACCTTGATCACTCCACTCCAGAAGAGGAGAAATTTTCATTTTCAGGCAGTAAAAAAATAATTACTTATTGAGTCCATGTTTTGAAAGTTCAGTCTTCTTTTCATGTTTCCAATACATTGTTTTAAAGTACTTAACAAAAATACGCATCAGTTGCTTCTCCCACAAACACAAATATAAAACATGGAATCTGTTGATGAGAATTTTGAGAGGCTGGCAGTATTTTATCCAACTATTCCAGGGACCTGAAAATAACAGAATGCTGCTTATCAGCAACTCCAACACTTTACAGTACATTGATTTCATACAAGAGGTCGAGGGATAGACACTGCTGCTTCTTATTTTCCTGCTGTACCATTTTTGCAACGGCTGCTTCCAGACATTATCTGTTCACTCTACGTAGAAAGAAAAGAGCAGGGAAAGAAGTCACTGGCAGATGGTGGGTAGAACCTGGCTACTCGTAGCTGCAAGGGACACTGGGAATTTGATGCTGTGCTATTATTTTAGAGGAAGGCAAAGGAGAAGAGGAGTGGGAAAGGCATTAAAGGAGCAAACCCACAGTTTCTGCTCCACAAGGTCTCTTCCATTTCTGCCCAACCACCTTGACTGGTCAAATTGAACAGACAAGCACTGATTCAAAGAGGAAATCAGGGAGATGCTTGGAGGAGTATAAGCTAGAAAGCTTTCCAAAATTAGTCCTTCTTCTTAAGTAAGGCCTGTATAAACTCCCTGGTTCCCAGAGTCGTATATTGAATTTTTTCACAAAATAGGCCTCCACAGATGTTAAAAGAATTAATAAAAGAGCTATGCAAATTATATTAAACAGCAAAGAAAAGTTTTTATAGTAAAATATCCAAGATATCGTTGAAATGGGGTATATTAAGTTGCTACTTCTGCTGCATTTGCCACACTCTCAGCTTGCCTGTTGTGTGTGTATTTAACATGGAGACCTGTAAGTAACAAGGCCCTCGAGCCATCCTCATGAGGATATTTGTATTCACATTTTTAAAAAATTGACTTACTCCTCCTTTCCACTCAGGGTTACCCTGCCTCTAGGAAAAAGACTGAGGTCAGAATCATCTAGCATGCTTGGAATAATACAGGACAAATTTCGTGGCACTTGTCATGTGACCTTGAGCCAGATAATAAATCTTTCTGCATTGTGCTTGTATCATCTATAAACAAGGTTTTTGTAAATATGCCAGAAGGACGCTTTGAATGTCAAACGGAAACAACATTTCTCATGTCCACGTAAGGAATTATTAGCAATGCTTTATTTCATTCCCAGAGAACACTTCTGGAAACTTAGGTAAAAATTCCAGATCTGTGAGAATGAAAAGCCACTCACCAACGAGACTGCTCACCCTCCTGGAGCCAGCATCGGTCAAAGATGATAATAACAACAACAGCAAATATTATTATTCGTATAGTTAATAGAATTTCTGTGGTTTCCTGTGTATCAGGTAATTTGCTAAGAATATTAGATTCTTTTTCCTCCTAAGAAACCCACTTTATGGGGAAACTGAGATTTGTGGGATCAAGTGATGAGCCCAAAATCACTCTACTAGGAAGTGGTGGCTCTGGTTTCACACTCACATTTTTTTGGATTGACTTCAAATTATTTTCTAGTATCCAGTATACTATGTACTCACTACAAGAATCTGAAATTATTCCATTCATTTTTTTGCGTCTGTGAATTGCGCATCTCCCTAACTGGAATATGAACTCTTTGGCAGCATACAAAATGTGAATCTGGTTCACAGCTCTCTCTCTATAGCCTAGGACGGTGTTCTCAGTGACGAATGAATGAATGAGTGTAGGAATGAATGAGCAAATGAATGAATGGTTGAATGAATGTCTTATTATTAGAATCAGCACACTTAGTTCTAGGAGGGCTTTCTTCTGGTATTCTGGCAAATCTTAGTACAATTATTTCTAATCTCTTCAATTGGTAGTAAAGATTATTCACATACCGAATCTCCACAAGTAGAAACCTTCATAGAATATTTCCCATCTTTGGAAATAGTTATTTGTATAATCTCTAAGACATTCCTTATAGAATGAGTGTTTATAACCAATATGATGCTATATTAGCTGCTCTGTAAATTAACAAAATATTTAGACTACAATAAAAAATTAAATGTAATATAAAAACATTTGTATAGAAAAACTCAAATATGTAAAACATTTAAATATGTACACAGGAAAAAGAGAGTTCGAAGGGACTTTTCTAAGGCCAAGAAAGGCAACAAATACATGGAAGAAAGACATCTCAGATAATGATTCTCAATGAGGGTGAAGGATGGGCAGCCACTGAGTGAATTGGAGGAAAGAAGAGAACTCAGTTTTGTGTGTCCAGGGCCTAGCTGCAAGCTTGTAATGAAAGGCAACATTTGAAATGCTGCTTACAGTCAGATAATGGATTTATGTGAATATCAGGCCAAAAAGACTGAACTTTCCTTTGAGAAATTTTGGAGGAAGTTGGGGAGAAGATGGTGACAGCACTTTTCTTAGATTGAAGTTTAAGATGTTCAAGAGGAAATAGCAAATGGCAATTGTAAAGATGGATTTGAAACTCAATGAAGAGATTTTGACTGAAGAGAGAAACATGTGTGTCATCTGTATATAAGTGCATATGATGCCAAAGGGAAGCAGTTTAGAGTAAGAAGAGTGGAAGCCTAGAAATGAGCCTTGCAAGGCCATGACAGCTAATGGCACAGTGGAATGAGAATCAAAGAAAACCAGTTAAAAGGTTGTTTAATAATCCGGCAAATGCCAGTGAAGACGTGATCTGGCATAATGACAGGAGAACTGGAAAGAAAGAGAAGAATAAACAGATACTTCTGTTATTATTTATTTTTTAAACACAAAGGAAAACTGGCTAGTATGTGAGTGACGAGTTTGTGTCCGTGCCAGCCATTCCCAAAGCTGGCTGCCCATCATCTTCACCTGCGCATGCTTTTAGTAATGCAAATTCCTATCATTAACTTTCCCCAATCTCGCCTCCTCAAATCTGATTCAATAGGTTTGTGATGGGATCAAGAAGGTGGTAGTTTTACAAAGCTCTACAGTTGATAACAAGAAGCATCAGATGTGAGAACTGCTTGTCTACATAACCCATTTCAACCTCATTCCAGCCCAATTCCGGCCCAGTGATGGAAGGGACATTAACTCAAGTTGATACTGCTGTGGATGCTGAGGATGTTCCTCAGTGGCGTTAAGCACCATTGCGCATGGTGCCGGCTGGCTTGATAAAGCATCCTTTATTGGCTCTCTTCCTTTCCCAGTCTCATATTATCTTTTCTTTAGGGCACTTCCTTCACCTTTCAAATAAATGACTTTCACTCAAATCTTTGACTCAGAGCCTGCTTCTGGGACGCCCTTACTAAAACATCTGGTTTTGAAGTGTGGAAATAGTGTTTTGGGACTGGAGTGTGAAAAGAGCATAGGACATCATAGTCTAGAGGCTGGTGGCAGCAGATACAGTGATAGGGCAACAGAACTACTATGATCTATGGTGGGGAAACCCAGACACCAGACGACAGAGTGGGCAGAGCTTCAAGCAGATACTTTAAGTTTCTTTACTCAACTTTCTTTCTCAAAACTTTCTTTACTCAAAATTGACCATAAAATGACAATAATATCAGACCTAAAGATAACTATGTGCACATTTTTTTACATAGTAGAGGGAAATATAATGTCTGCTGTTTGTATTCGAGAAACGATAGAACTTCTCGAACTCTAAAAGGCAGCATGGATCTGGGTGAAGCGACATAGTGACTGCGGTTTGAGTGAATTCCTCCTTCCTTCCTTAGGCACATACACAATTCCCCCAGTATGAAATGAGCTCCATTAGTTATAGACCCGCAAGTCAGGGCTCTTGGACCTGAAGCAGGGCGGATTGCATTTCTTAAATAGTGACATTCCAAGGGCTGGCTTCATAGGCATACAATCTGGGACGAACAAATTATGGAGCTGGTCCTGAATTCTTGCATATGACTATGAATGATCCAGGTTATGGCTTATTGGCTGCTTCAAGAACATAGTTGTCTATTGGAGGGGAGACGCCCAAGAAAGAGGTCAGCTAAAGCTAGTAGGAATGGAGCTAGAGCAAAGCAAGAGGTGTAGCTTTAAAATGATATGTACACATTGATACTTTCCTTATAAAACCAGCCACATTTCTCTACTTCACAATGCGAAAGGCTCTGATCGGCTATCACCATGACTGCAGCATGATGAGTATCAACATTTGAGAAGTGAAACGGGTTATAGTAACAGAATCTGCAAGAGACCAAAGTGTCATGGTTGTGCTGTAGATTCCTAGCTGCTCTTGGATTGAGTAAAAGACAAACGAGCTTTTGTTATGCTTACCCATTTCTCAGGAACTGTGCTCCCTTCTAGTCTGACCTGCTCTTTCTGTTGAAAGCAAAGTGGTGTTGATTTCCTACCAAACACTTTATGCAACATATGTTTGTTTTGTCTCCCTATGCTGGACAGAATTGAAGCATCTTATGGGGATTGATTGTGGATTCATTCATTCATCCATCCGTCCACCCAACAAATCCTTGTTGAGTGCTCTACTAGGTTTTGAATCATTTTTCTTGAATGAAAATTTGACATTTTTTAGGATTTTAGGAAAGTGAATCAGAATATAATTGGGAACTGGATACAAGTTTAAAAAGCAATAATTGACATAGGATTTCAAAAACAATTGTATTATTTTACTAGTTCTTAGGCAAATAAACATTCCAAAGGCTCTCAACATTTACCATTGATTGACATGGTCTAACTAGAGATGGTCACTCGAGCCCTTGTGGCTTTGATTTCAATGGCTTTCTAATTCTTGCATAGTTAGTCAAAACTGATGATTTAGCTCATGAAGCAAAATTACCTAATTGCTTTTGTGGATCAGTCATTAAATCTGACTTTCTGTGTGGACATGATTTTTCCTTAGGTCGCTCGATTAAAAGCAGTAACTAAAAAGTAAAAGTGAAATTGACCCCTTTAATTGAAAATAAATTAGTTATTATTTCATTCAACTGTAGATTTACTGGTTAACTGCATAATAGAATATTTTGCTTTCCTTATATAGGCAATACAGGTCGGTCTTCATTGTTAGCAAATTAAGAGAAATTTATGCTAGTAGAATGCTTTTCTTCCTTATATGTGTGTATATGTCTAACAATAAAAATAGATCTAACAGTCTAATGTTCACTTTTATACAAAATAAACATACAGTTTCAAATGTTTATTTTAATTTGTATTCCTATCCTAATTCCCCCAAACAAATTGTGTTTCCCTGAGAATGCTTTTTGAGATTGTTTTGTAGGAAGTGTTTAGGACTTAAGTACAAAAAAAATACGTGTAATCCATTGGCATCTGGGAGTCCCTGTAAACTACACCTTGGCTGGAGGCAAGAAAATGAGCCTTGACATAAGAAGGCCCAACCTAATGTCACTGCAGCTCTGGATACAAAAGTGGCCTTGGCAAGCTGCCTTGTGTTTATGGTCCCAGTTGCTTCACCCATGAATTAGGACTAATCCTATCTACTGTAAAGTTCCTGTTTTAGCATTCATAGATACTACTTAGGGAAATAATTTTATCAATAACCCCCGATATCAGTGATGGAAAATAAAGGAGGCATGAATTCGAATGGTAAGAATAAAACAAAATAGAGAGCAGAATAGTGGTTAGTAAACTACCGTGTATAGTGCATGTGCTGTTAATATTATTATATTCATGTACTTAGGTTTTATTACCTTTTAAAAAAGTAGAATCGTTTTCAGACTCCAGACTGATGAACATATGTGAGCATTCCATCATTATATCATTTCTGAGATATTTGTAGCCCAAGACACAGGAGTCCCTTTCTGGTACAGACGTGGCAACAACAGTGGGGCCTCTCTTACTCCATTTTCTGCTATAACTATTACACTTTTAAAAGGTGGAGTTTCTGTAGGAAATGAGATTCAATTTCATCAATCTGGGTCACAGTTTGAGGTATAGACAAAGTCTGAATTAATATTAAACTCGTTTGAATAGATTACCATTCATCCAAGAAATGTTTACTGAATTGTAGCTTGTCGTTTAATCCTCCCAGAACGTGAGATTCTCATGTAAAACATCTCTTCTCGGTGATTGTTTTTAAATAATCGTGGGTGGAAAAGAAGTTGAACAATTTCTTTGATCTCCCAACCCCCAGGAACGTTATTTGTCTCTATGCAGTCAAGATGATTAAATGGTCTGGATGCTCTGAGCAGATTAATTTTCATCTATATCCACCTCTACATATTTTGGAAAATAATCATATTCAAAGAGATTGAGTACCAAAGCAGTAATTCAATTCAGGCCTGCCTTAAGATCTATATAATAATAGGTTTTCTGCGTGTTTGATGGCATAATTTGGGGAGGATTTGATCAGACCTTCCAATCATTCTTTCTTTTTCATTACACTTTCCCTAGTACCATGAAAAGTGGATTACAGTAAAATAGATATCATCAGATAATACAGCTGCTTAAATATATGCCCTCCCCCCACACTTTTTTAATCACTGCAGTACCTTAAATAAATAAAGATTCATTATTTCCTCATCGTACGTTGCTCAAATCCAAATCAAATTTCAGGAAACCACCTATTACTGCCTTAAAATAAAGACTGCTCCATTTATATATTGTAGTTCGGTATTTCGTGCAACATTTTGTAAAGTTAAAAATTATAATACTTTGGTTATAGTGCTACGTGTAAAAAATGAGGGTAGGATATATCTCAGATGTCTAACTTGAAATAATATTCATACAACTTATCTTCTTACTCTTTCCATTAGTACCTCCTGATATTGATGGTGGGAAATAAAGCACACAGAATTTAGACTATGAAAGTGTCTCTGTAATAAATTATTGTGATGTCTCATTTTAAAACTAATTTACTATAGTTCTACAAAAAAAATACACTTAAAAAGGGCAATATAAACACTGTGCCAAGAGGTCAAAATGAAACATAGGTAAGTTTAGACCATGCGAGTGAAGCACGAGATAATTGGAAATACATAAAGCAAACATACAAAGCAAATATTTAGGTATCAAAAATGTCCACAGTTTAATCCATTCGTTTCAATACAAATATTTGGAATGATTTAGATTGACCATTCTAAGTTGAGTAGATTTTACAGTTTATATTTAGATATTTGGCTGGCATCACAATGTTAAAAACTTTGGGGGCAAAAATACTTTCTCAAGTTTAGAATCATACTAATTTTGAAACTGTAGAATTTGAAATGATAGTCCCTTTTGGAAGCAGAAAAAAGGAATACTACTGAATTTTGCTTTGGCATTAGAAAAAAGGATAGGAAACGTGAGAGAATATTGAAACAAGTCAAATTATCCTTATTTGTTCTGTTCAAATTTGATTTTTTAAAAGTTTTTATTTTCGCTTGGCTACTAGTATCATGTAGTCATAGCTTTGAGTTAGTACTGCCATAGGTAAATATCTCATACGCTTTTGTCAATCGTTCTCTTGTGGACGTGCATCAATCAATATCTCATCATCAAATGATAAGCTAATGAGTAAATGTAAGGTTACCACCAATTTTGTTATTGTCTTAAGTTTATTATTGTTCAAGAAACCTGAAAAATAAAATACAGATAGTAGAACAAAAAAGTGTCATCTTTCTGTAGTCTGTAATATTCAACATTTTATTATCAGGTTAATTCATATATACATATTAACCAATTGCAATTAGAAGCATAGTTTTGGTCTCATTTTTATTGCAAAATCAATATACATTTTCAAGGAATACCTCCCTAAATAATTACCTGCCAACAGGTCGTTACGGAGGACATGCTTACAAATACGTTAGTTGCTTTGATGTATTTTGTTTTCTTTTTTGGTCCTGATTTATCTTTCTGCTTTTTTTTTTTACTTTCTATACCATTTGAAAAAAAAAGGTTTGTCATAAATCAAGAAATTCTAGTAAAGTTCCGGAATCAAGTTTATAGTCTCTTATTCAGGACCAACAATAATGGAAGTGAGGAATGTTAGCATTCTAGATTCTTGACTTAGGAAATTCTCTCAGTTCCAGGCCTCCAATTTGGAACTGAGTCAGCTCATACTCCAGTCATGTGCAGACTTAGGTGTGCGGTAGAGGAGGTGAGAGAGGGGAGGCGTGAGGGGCAGGTATCCCACCAGGTGACTTCCTAGAGCCTCCTTTCCTTTCATTCCCCTTCACGGAGTGGGGTAGTACCCCTTCAACTTTCTTCCCCTGCTAGAAGTTTTTGAGCAGACATGTAAGGCTGAGAATGTGGCCACTCCTTCACCCCTGTATTCTTCCCTCTGTCCTTTGTTCTACCCCCACAACCACACTCCTCACCCCACCTCGCCCATCCCACGCCCCTGATTCCATATAAAAATTCTTCTGGACTTCCTTTGAAGGAGGGGGAGGGTTATTTATTAAGGTCCCGCAAAACTTAAAGCAGGTTACGCTGTGACAGAGTCTCAAGGTCCCACAATCTGGGTGGGAAAGATGCATTCCATGTCAACAAGTCTCCTATCTCTAGTGAGCAGTAACAGTCAGAAAAAGTATGGCAGCATTTAGTTCAAAGAGCTGCACATGTTTGAGTTGAAGAGTTAGTAGACCCATGCGTTTCACTGGGAAAGCTCCTCCTGCAGTGTGTCATGTTCGCTAATTTGGGTTTACATGCAGCATGACATAAGCAAATGTAAAATCCTAATACGATTTGATAACACTTTGGGTATTTGCCATCTAGTGGTGCAACCACAAAACCCGTACCTATTATTACTATTTTACAGCTATCCCCCAACTTACACATGCACACATGCCATCCTGACCTCTGATATGGCTTTCATGAAATAAAAGGAATATCAGAGAGTTGGCTAAATCTATTTCATCTGCTACTCACTAGTCAAATGAAGCAGGAGCATATTTGCTATTGAAAGAGTGGATTCAGAGATGTTGTGTGTGTCTGATGTCTTCTGACTTTATGTCATCAAGTCATTCATCTCAAAGAAACATGAACAGGCTTGGAAATCAAGATTTATCAGCAACCTCTATAGATTTCACTGGGATTCATCAGGTTTGAATTTCCTGTGAAGGTATCTTACAAGAGTTGCCCAGGTCTTTTACTTAATGTTTAGTATTCTCTAGATTATTGTTTCTTTCTTGAGGGATTCTTGCTGTCACACAGGTCGCTTCATAGTTTGTACAATCCAAATATATCTTTCTCTTTGGTGGTACATTTTCCTCTGGTCATCTGCTTCCCTTTAAAGTGGAATTTATCTGTATCTTTGCCTAACTTCCTTGGTGGAAGGCTTCTCCAAGCTCCCTATGTCTATGTTCAGGTACCGAGTAAATGTGTGCTGGATGTATGTCTTACAACTCAATTTAAAGTAATTTTCGTTGAGGCCAAGTCTTTAAAATATCGAGGTCATTAAAGCAATTAAGCGATGTTATTTGATACCCGTGTCTCAACCTCCTGGTTTTCAGATGATAAGATAAAATCTACCTATTTGGCCTATTGCCTTTGCAAAAACATAAAACCATCTGATATTCATTTTAACAGCACATAAATCACAGCAACATACATAAATCAACGCAATGTTTTCAATTTCAGATTCCAAGAGCCAAGAGAGATAAGCTGATCTTAAAAAGATCCAACTAAATGAGGGAAACAGATGTCAGAGACTTTTCATTTGAGAGTTTTTTCCTCTGTAAGAATGTTAATTTCTCCTATTGGTCATAAAGCCCTAAGAAAGCAAAAAGCTGTATGCCATACCTTGTCATGTTAAGTGCCCCATCACCTGGAATTAAAGCACAAAGAAGCAGAGCTAAAATGAGAATAATATGGGCTGAAGGAGTGATCAGAAACATTACATTTCAGTGCTTCATTTGTACGAGATGCCCAAGAATATGGACTTACTTCATATGGGTTTCTTTTGAGAACTATTTAATCAGGTGATTTAGAAAACAACTATAAACACACTACTTTTAAATCAGCTACATATGTTATATATCAAAGGTGCACTGGTATTCAACTTGAGAGACCAGGAACAGTGTGTTGGAAAAAATACTGGAGTATAAATCAGCAGATGTGGGTCCTAATCCTTGCTCCTCCATTATGTTACCCACAAGCCTCATGTGAATCTGTTTTCTTGTCACCAATAGCAATTGTATGGGCTAAGTCAATAATTTAATTTATTCATTCATTTGTTCATTTAACAAAAATGTATTTATCCCTGCTGTGTTGCAAGCACAATACGTAATTTAAAATAATAATTTAGAGACTTTTACAATCTATTGTGGAAGACAGGCATGCATACAAGCAACTGTGTTACAGTTCAGTAACGTTCTTTGTAATGCCCCACACTTCTATGAGAGTATGCATGCAGGATCTATCATGTGCTTTCCTCAAAGAGGAGGCATTTAAGATCTGGAAAGATGAGTGACGGTCTGCTGCACAGAAAAGTCAGAGATCACTTTAGGTACAGAAACAATAAGAGCTAAAATGGAAAGCTAAGAGTGAAGAATTTTTTGGAAAATTTTAAGCATTTCAGAGCAGATGGGACATGGAATACTGGAAATGTCATTGGTTTGGGGAAGAGCATGAATACTGGACATGTTGAATTTGGGTTGCCCATGGGACAGCCGGTTGGCTATGGGGTCTGGAGCTCAGGGGGAAAGTGTGAGTGAAATAGAGGCTCCCGGGTCCTCGGCGTAGCTGCAATTGGTTTACATCATCAGAGTGGGAGCGACGATCCCAGCAGAGTATGCAGTGGCATGCCTAGCATTTGTCACACAGAGCAAACAGTTTTGAAAACGATTTGTTTGGAAACAACTACAGATTCAAAGGAAGTTGGGAAGATACCACAGAGAGGTCCTATGTACCCATGACCCAATTTCTCCCCATACTTATATTTTACGTAACTGTGGTGCAATATGAAAACCAGGCAGTGACATTGGTACAATGAATGTGTGTGGTTCCATGTCAGTTTATCACATGTGGACGTTAGTGTAACCACCATCAGAATCTAGGTATAGAACTCTACTGTCACCATGAAGATCTCCTCTGTACTTCCACTTGGTAGCCGTATGGTCACACTACCCTCTCCTTTATCAGAATGTCAGTCAACCAATAAACATTTATTTCTCATGGAATGGTGGTGCGCCCATCACAAACTCTGAAAGTTTGCCAGATAGAAGAAAATGAGATTTCTTTCCAAGAGATGAAACTAATGGTCCATTGTGAGGGTGTATCATGTGTGATCGATCATTAGCCTCTTAAGTGAGCACTCAAGTGCAGAAATTTTAAGGGAAAGAACTTTAAAGCCAAAAATTCAGGTTAACCCCATAAGGAAGAAAAATGAATTAATCTGTCTCTCCCTCTGTCTCTCTCTAACACACGCACACACACACACACACACACGAGCACACACACACACTCACTCCTGCATTCACTCAAACCACAGTTAGGAATAGTTTCTCATTTCAACAATTCTCAGGAAAGACCGAGTGAAGGAACATTAATTAAATCGTATTAGGTTTCTCATTAGCCTGATATCGCTAAATCTGAATAAAAATCCTTTTCCTTGATTTGTCCCAATCTTACGGCTTTCAGTCATGCAGATGAAGTAACACTGGGCAAATCTGACTGAGCCTTTTGCTTTTACACAAATATTATACTTTATTTCCCTGATTCTACCACCGTATTCTGTATTCTTCAAAAAACAGCCCAAGTGATCATATGAAAATGTAAATCAGACTACACCCCCTCATTTGGAAAGCTCTTCAGTGGCTTCCCATTGTGCCTGACATGAAATCTATATGGCAGATCTCCCTTCAGGAACAAAGGACTTACTTCACTAGCTGCTGGGAGTGCAGCCAAGTCAGCCCTCAGGTATCGGCCTTCCTTGTGGATTCTTTGGCTGAAGAAAACGGCTTCTCCCACAGCCAGGCCTCCGCTCAGGAGCAGCCCACATCCAGGGACAGATCACCACCGTAGTCTGATTTGGGACAACTCTAAACGGCCATCCCAGCCCCAGGACTCCCGTGGGCTTGGCTGACACTTTTGTTGGAACTACCATGCAACTCGTTATCTCCTTTTTCCCCACCCTCGGTCCTCCCTGTTTTTCAAGGTTGATCCTAGGATCACTCCTTTTTTTCTTAAAGATTGGCACCTGAGCTAACAACTGTTGCCAATCTTTTTTTTCTTTTCTTTTCTGCTTTATCTTCCCATACCCTCCGCACATAGTTGTATATTTTTAGTTGAAGGTCCTTCTAGTTGTGGGATGTGGGAAGCTGCCTCAACATGGCTTGACGAGCAGTGCCATGTCCGCACCCAGGATCCGAACCCTGGGCCGCCGCATCGGAGCCCATGAACTTAACCACTCGGCCACGGAGCCGGCCCCTAGGATCACTCCTAATAAATGTCCCCCCCCATGCTCATTTCTGTCTTAGAGACTGCTTCCAGGAACCGAACTCAACCTGGGATCCTGACCACAGGCTACAGGAATCTGCACAGTCTGGACTCTGCCGTCCTTTGCAATTTCCCCCACTTCATTGCATCTTTGCTCTCTGTGAGCCACAATACCGTCTTCTGTTTCCTTAACTGCGCTATCCCTTGAAGACCTTGCATTTTCATTTCCTTCTGCTGGAGCACCCTCCTGGCTCTTTATTTGGCTGGATGTTTCTCGTTTTTCAGCCATCAGTTCTTCAAAGTCCTTCCCAGACCACCTTATCTCAAACCCTAGAAACGTCTCCTTCCCAAGCCACACTCTGGGTCTTTTTTTCTCCATTATATTTGTAACTTTGAAATGATCTTGATCATCTCCTTCCTCTTGACTAGAAACTCCAGGATAGTAGGAACCGTGTCTGTTTGGTTCATCATTGTATCCACCGAGCCTAGAAGGGTACTTACCACATAATAAGTGATCAGTAAATATCTACTAGATGAATGGAAAACTCAATAATTTCTCAGGAATAAATTTGATTTTTATGACTTCTTAAGAGGACTTTGTTTCCAATTTTAAGTTTCATAAGTGGTATGATAGCAGAGTTGATAACTCTTAACACACACCCACAACCGTCTGGCACACATACACAGACAAATCATTTTAATATCAGTCTCCTGCATACAAGTCCTCTTCAAACTGTGATAGTATTTTAAGTGGTGAAAATTTTAATTTGATTCAATTTGATCAAATCTAATTTGATAAACTTTACTCATGTATGTTGAATTCTTTTGGAGTTATTGGCCTTTTTCAAACATCCTGAATCATTTTAAATTATGAAGACATTATTTCTCTTGGTTGTGCTATTATGGAAAATAAATGTCCTTCAATAGGTAGAACCCAGGTGTCCCCACTCACTTCTCTAAGGTGAAGGGATTATACAAGAAAGTGACAGACAAGCATGACCTCTGACCGTGAGAGAATGTGATCACTCTGGAGAGGCAGAGGACCAGGAAGCATGCTGCAGAATAAAATAGGTAAGGGACTCTGAACAGTCACATGTGAATTCATTTATGAAAATCACTCTTTTGATGAATCAGAGCAATCAGCATAAGACATTCAGATTTAAAGTGAATGGTAGAGCCTGCCCATAAATTCTGTGAAATGTGCATCTTGGAACTTTCCCGGGACCTGGGCCAAATAGCAAATACCTACCTGTCGGATGACTGCAGCTGTATTTTGCTATCAGGAACCTAATACGCAAATACGCTTTGAAGTTCCTGGGGCTCATTTGTGTCCACATGTTCTTTAATCTCGTGCTCTCATTTTTGTGCATACCAACACCTGCCTCTGGCAGGAAACCAGAAATAATATTCAAAGCAATTCTGTGTCGTCAGTGCTGAGTACAAACAGCTTAGTGATGGATATTTTACTTATGTTACTCCAAGTTTGAATTGCAAAAGGCTGAATAAATCATCCCAACTTCAATACACTAACATCCTTCAAGATGACTAATTTACTTTGCAACAGAAGCATCCTCCTGAAAAGAAGGCACCTTATGATGGAAAATAAATTCTCTCTAGGCACATATTTCTGAAGTTTGAATGTTAATCATATTGGGACTGGGGAGAAAACATGAACATTTTTGGTGGGGATCTAGTTTTATTTATTTATTTACTTTTTTTGGTGAGGAAGATTGGCTCTGAGCTAACATCTGTTGCCAATCTTCCTCTTCTTGCCTGAGGAAGATTGTCCCTGATCTAACATCTGTGCCCATCTTCCTCTAGTTTATACATGGGATGCCACTGAAGCGTGGCTTGACAAGTGGTGTGTACTTCTGCACCCAGGATCTGAACCCGCAAACCCAGGACCACCAACGTGGAGCATGCAAACTTAACCCCTACTCCACTAGCTGGCCCTGATCTAGTTTTATTAGTAGAGGCACACATAATTCAATTTTGGCTTTATTCTAACTCTTCCTTGTCGATTAGTTTTGCTAACAGTGACAGAATATTGTTTTTTTCCAGAGTTCTAACATGGAAAAAGCTCTGTCCTGTCTAGATTCTATCATATAAAAAAACCCATAATTTTATTTTATTTTATTTTTTTTAAAGATTGGCACCTGAGCTAACATCTATTTCCAATCTTCTTTTTTTCTTCTTCTTCTTTTCCCCAAAGCCCCCCAGTACATAGTTGTATATTCTAGTTGTAGGTCCTTCTGGTTGTGGCATGTGGGACGCTGCCTCACATGGCCTGATGAGTGGTGCCGTGTCTGCGCCCAGGATCTGAACCAGCGAAACCTTGGGCCACCAAAGTGGAGTGCGAGAACTTCACCCAGTGGTCACAGGGCTGGCCCCAAAACCCAGAATTTTAAATTTGAATGTTAAACACTATTACAAGCAAAAGATCTATTTTTAAATTAAATCTCCTTTACTTTTATGTCCTTGGAGTTATAAGATAAATATTTCTATTACATGCTTGGAAAAATGTGGTTCTTTTTTTCCTATGCTAACTAGATAGATGTCCATCAACCAATATTTCAGCACTTTTCCTAACAGCCACTCATTGAATAATAAGATGGAAAAATTAACTCAATGTTTAAGATACCAAATGTTTTAAAAAGCAAAAGAATGGTGTTGCCCGAAGATTTTTATAGTAATAAATGATAGATCATCAAGATATGTCATGCAAATTAGAAGTATTTTATGGATAAAATTCAGGCTTTTCTATCCCCTCCCCCCATTCTTAATTAGTGCCTGGTGCAAGTGCAAATAGTTGTCCAGAGATCTTTTCAATATATCCAACTTTTGAAGCCAGTTTTTACTAAGCTTTATGTATTAATCTATGCTTCACAGAGAGACCTCAGACTTAACTATGATGTGAGTGAAAACAATGGTAGAAAAGGATGCTGAAACACGTACTCATCCATCACTTATTGAATGAGAAATGTATCAGTATACAAATAAGTCAATATTCAATCAATATTGAAATCAGGATTTTAAGAAAAATCAATCATATATGTGGAAAGGGGCAATGTGTATGCACAGGAAATCTTTAAGAAACTGCCATTTTCTGGTCTACCAACGAAATACACATATGCATCATTATGGTCTGACAGGGATCTTGGAAATTTGGAATGGGGCTTAGAATTCTAGTTCTCTAGAGCAGGCTCAAAGCTTCTGGGGCAGAGTCTGTTGTTGTGGTTCTGAGTAATTTACTTGATGCTTGATGGATAGGGTAACTCTGTAATTTAATGTCCAAACTAGTGTAAAATGCAGCACTATAACAATTACGCTGTTACAGTAGGTGAAAGCTAAGGCTGTCCAGGCATACTAGAATGGCAGGGACCCTGTTAACTAGAATCAACCAGAGAATTGTGAGGACAGCTTGTCCATTTCTGAACAGTTAGACTGAAGTAGTTTGAAGAAGAGATATGCCCACCTATATAGTAGGTGAGAAATAACTTTTAGTTAAATTAAAAACTACTCGTTTTAGGGCACTAAAGGGGTCTTGGGTTTGAGCATATTAAAGATATTGCTAGCTGTCCAGAAAAATGCATTCTCTCCCCCCTTCTATAATAGTAGTTGTTGTTGGGACATGCCCAACCCCTAGGTCCCATCCAGGGCAGTGATCCCCAGCTTCTCTGTAGCTGATTATGGCCATGTGGCAAGCTCTGATGAATAAAATGTGAGCAGATGCAAGTGTGTGATTTCTGATGGACTTCATTCTGCACTTCCTGTTCAGTGGATGGAAAGGCACTGGCTGAAACAATCTGGCAAGCCATCTGTTGAAGGTAGAGTGCCACTCACCTGAAAAGTCCACTTCAGAACTTTTACATGAGAAAGAAGTAAATTTCTGGATTCTTAAACCACGATATTGGTTGGGTCTCTTTATTACACAGCCTAGCCTTTAATCCTGTCTCATTCAGGGCAAGAAGCTACATCAATCATCTCTCTTTGATTAGGAGTAACTGACTCAAGGCCAAAGGGATGGAAACAGGAGGATTTCTTTTGGGAAATATGGCTGCAGTTTTAACACTCAAGTGTATATGTAGTCTGTTGCTTTGAGAGGCAGATGAGTGAGACCAAAGACGACATTGTACAATTTCAAGAAGCACCATTCACTTCATAGTCCAGGTGAATGATGCCCCCTGGAGTCGTTCACGATACCACCTGGATAGACATATACAGAGACCCGACTCTGGCAGGCATTTCAAATGATAGCTACAATCACACCATGTGGTCTATCCTAATTTGTCTCCCAGGAATACCAAGCCAAACTTGATCCCTGTCATTTTTTTCTATTCCTTGGCTATGCATATATAATCTATTAATCATTTCATTCATTCTTGTCTTGCAGTTCTTAACACTAATTGGTATATACTTCAATCTACCTTCTCACTTGTCACTCCTATGCCTGTTGTCCCAGCTTTAGGGCTGTAAGCTCAATGTAGCTTGCCACCTTGCTTCCTGACTATCCTCCTACTGAGCTACTTTTCCCACCAAAAAGTGCTTTCCCCAGTACACTTTGGCTATGGATGACACCTAGGGATGATTTAGCTGTAGCCAGCTAGAGGAGGTGTGAAAACTGAACATCAGAGCAGATCTTTACTGAGTTTGACCGGAAGAATGAAAGACTGTACCAGAAGCTCTCAAGCTCTCTTATAGTTCTGTGTAGCATCTAAGGAGAGCTGTTGATGATCCTGATAGCCTAGAGACTTGCTATCGATTGAAAATGTGGTCCAGCAGCATTGGCAGCACCTGGGGGCTGTTAGAAATACAGAACCTCAGGCCCTACCCCGGAATTCCTGAATCAGAATCTGCGTTTTCACAGGATTTGTATTTTAATGGGTGATTCATATGCATATCAAAGTTTGCAAAGCACTGGTTGAAAGACCAGACTGGCTGGGATCAGACATGGAGGCAGAAGATGGAGACAAAGCATTGACCCATGCAAAGATCCCGGATTCAACACTGAATCAGCAGAGCGGTCACATTAAAGGAGCAACACTGTCATGCACAAGCTTTCCAGCAGCAAAAGCAATGTTGCAGAGAGATTGGGGAAACTCCTTGAAAGATTGCAAGGGCATAGTGAGACTTAAGATTCCCCAATTTTTATTTACTAGGTGATATATTTTTGCTTTTAATAAATGTTATTTTGAGGATATATAGGTCAGCATGCTCCCAAAGTGGGAAGAAATTCTAGCGAATGATTTTTCCTGTTTATTCTAGAAGAGTCCTTGAGCCAAATGAAGAATGAAAACCTGAAGCTTACTCTGGAACTGATGGTCATGTGTGCCTTTAACAAGAAATAGAAGAGGCTTTTCTTTCTTCTTAAAACTCATATTAAAATGCTATCCTTCTACATACATTGTTGGACTGCAACCTATTAAAAGAAAGAAAGCAGCTGTACTATAGCTTTTGGAGGGAAAATAATTAAATGTAGACTCATTTTCTGCAAAACCACTATTTTTCCGCCTAAGAGAAAAAATTATAGTGCTCTAAAACCTAGTTAAAAAGTCATTAGCTTAAAATTTTAAGTACATTTACTAGGGCTGACAAATTTTCCATTAAGGGCACTCCTGTATCAATATAGTTAATGAAAAGAAAGAATATCACACAGAAAATGAGGGACTCAGAGGATTGTGAAAAATAGTAGGTTGTAATGGAGAACTCTAGCTCTTCCTACATTTACTACACACACTCAAAAGCAGATTTGAGGAGCTCTGAAACCAACTGAACCAAACTACCATTCAACCACAGCTAAACCAACTCCAGAATAGCAGGCTGTGTTGGAAGGGTTGGCAACTAAATAGGAAATAAGAACAAAAGAGGGGCATTCGGGATCACTTCAAGTGATTTACGGTCTCAAATCAAAGCAGCTCAGGCTGGAGAAACGCCTTTAAAGTAAAGCCAACGAGGAAAGCCAACAGCAGGCCAGCCAAAAGCATTCTTGTTTGTCTTTGTTTTTTGTTTAATCTCCCCTTTTCACTAAAAAATAATGACAAATATCACTTTGTTTTAAGTAACAATAATTTTTAAATGCCTTATGAAGTTTTATCCATTCTGCAGATGCAACTCCACAAAAAGCCACCAAAAGCTCATTGGTGCTATGTTGGGAGGAAATTGTGTTCTTGGCTGGTGTAGAGGGTGGAGGACGAGAAAAGGTTTTATAGATAATTAATGTCACCCCGATACCAATCCAGAGGTCAGAAAATCAGGCTCATTAATTTAATCAGATACTAGTTGAAGCTGCAAGCCCTTCCTCTTAAATGTATCTACTATCTTTGAAAACCTCTTCAACGAATGCCAATTCCGAGAATAAAGAAAACCTTAGCACATATCACTGCCTTGCCAAGGATGCTTCTGGGATGCTATTTTAATCATTTCTCTGCCTTTTAAGTGGAATCCAAAAGAAAATTTTCAAACAAAGAGGCTTGTTTTGAAGCTTTTATTCTCTAAGGCAAACACCAAAACAAGAATCCCAGACAACTCTCCCCCGTCCTTCAAACACACATAGTGGGATAATGGGACTGCCATAATGAAGGATCAGGGAATTCGTCAAAAATTTTTACAAAAGTAAGCTAAACGGTGTGGTGAATTCTAAATCCTAATGTTTTGGTTATTGGGACTTCCTGCTGGAGACAGGGAAATTGTTTGGTGAGAGATGTTAGTCACTAAAGAAAACACCAGGACAAGTGTCAGGAAATGCCATGGTCATGGACAAACACACACGCTACTATTATTACTTATCTTGTTAGTATGACTATATGTTTTACAAATTATTTGGAAAATGCAATAACATTAAAGAAAAAATTAAAGTAAATGCATTAAATGAATTTTCAACTATCCAGTTACAACTGTTTTCTTAGCAACGTTCTTTTATATGTGCATTATTTTCACAGCTCAGCACAGAATGCAAATACCATTTTGTATTTTCATTTGACATTATTAGTATAATTTCTACTTCTGTCAATTTTTATAGTTATTAATAGACATATAATACTTTATTTTGTTGGAATATTTTGTGCTAAATAATTTCTCAATAAGAAAAGCAGACTATTTCTACTTGTTTTTCTTTAAAGATACCATAAATAATACAATCATATTTATAGCTCATCTTTTTTTTGCTTATTTAGAATTAATTCCTTAGCATGAACGTCTCAATTTTGGATTTCCACATCAAGAGATTTATTTATGGTTCTTTTTACAAATGTCTACATTGCTTTTCTAAAAGTTTTTGCCAATTACACTTCTACCAAAAATTAATAAGAGCAGCACCCTGACAGAATGTTTTTAATGATTATGATTATCCTAAACAATTCGACTGCTTATAGATATGAACCATATTTTTTCTTTAGCTTAGATTATTTTTAAAATATTCTAGAAAGGTTAAAACTTTTTCTCTCACACTTTTTAGAGGTTTTTATTTATACAAATAATAGTGAATTAATTAAAAATATTATTGGAATTATGATTATTGTATGTATAGGAGCATGCATGTTTCCTTTTCATAAATTGTTCACACTCTCAGTTCACTTTATAATGGATGTTGGATTTCACTTATAATCCAAATGAATTATTATTATTATAGTGTGTATTTATCCACTATCTGTAATATTGAATCAGAGTATTTTTCCTAATCTATGTTTTAAGGTTTTGTGGTATTTTAAATTTAGTTTTTAAAATTTCTTTATTTAGAAAATCTAAAGTTTTTGCACACTGATGTGTTAATATATTTCATAAAGAATACCTTTTAAACTTAAAAGTGATAACAAATAATATGTTACATTCTTCTGCAAGCAAACAAAATTCAAAAGCAAACAAAAAAGTGGAATGACATTCAAGAAATCACTTGATAAAGCATTAACAACCTTTCTGTATCAAATTCTTACACAAGTTGAAACTTAAAACCTGAAAACCACAGTAGATAAAAAGGCAAAGGGAAAAAATTCAACAAGAAAATGCATGCAAGCCAACAAGTCGAAATATCTTTATTTGTGCCAATAATCAAAAATGCAAATTTAAAGCAGAGTTAGATATCAAATGTTGCCTTCCCACACCTGGATATGACACAGCAGCTGAGCCTTCCACTTTCACATTTCTCTGTCCCTCTCCCTCCTGCCTTCTGTTCCGCTATTCCAGAGACCAGAGGACGCCAGCGGCCGGAACGAGAAGGCAAGGCAGACTAGATCTGTAGCCACTGTAGACTAGATACGTTTCCTGACATGTGGAAACCAGCATGCACAAACCCTGTGAAGTGCAAATAACAACTAGAGGAAAAGGAGGGAAAAATCCAGCAGAAAAAAGTACGGAACCTCAGAGATGGAAACTTCATATTGGATAGAGAGCAAAAGTTTTGTAAGGGGGGGCCTGGCCTGGTGGCGCAACACTTAACTTTGCATATTTTGCTTTGGCGGCCCGGGGTTCCCGGTTCAGATCCCAAGTGCAGACCTACGCACCGCTCATCAGGCCATGCTGTGGCAGGCGTCCCACATAAAACAGAGGAAGATGGTCATAGATGTTAGCTAAGGGCCAGTCTTCCTCAGCAAAAAGAGGAGGATTGGTGGCAGATGTTAGCTCAGGACTAATCTTCCTCAAAAAAAAAAAAAAGTTTTGTAACTGAATTAAAAACTGTTCAACTGTTCTGAATCTCCAGATTAAATTAAGTATAGCTTTCCCATGCCCAAGAGCAAATAAAGACTTGTCAAGAAACATAAGCAGTTATAAGAATAAAGCAGGTCATACCACTCATATCTAAGTGGTAGCTGTCAGGTTATAGCCTAAATTTATATAAAATTAGCCAAGATTTTATTTTTCGTTGTGAATAATGGGTACTGCCAAGACGTAGTGAGAGCAGGACTCACATACTCTGTTGGAGAGAATGAGACGGCGGCCACAGTGCTATGAGTACTCCAGGTTCCCCAGTGGGCTCCTTGGCTCCTGACTTCTTCACTGTGGTAAGGTTAATTTTTTTTCCTATCCCAGGTTTGCTATTGTCTCATGATGGCCAGCCTATCTTCCCCCAATGAGATTGCCCACGAGCATCTCTCTCCCACCTAGAGTTCAGTTCCCAAACTGCTATGTCTCCAAATGGAGGAAACTGTCCTCTTCCCCCCGGAAGTCCTTCTTTTTCTGCTCTCTCATTAGATTCATTCACTGACACTCAAACTATCCATTCTTTCGATGGAAACCCCACATCCCTATATTTTGGGGTTGCCCTTTTCCCAAGCTTCCCCTAGGACAAGCTGCCCAACACAATATATATATCTTCTCTGAAGCAACTGCATTTTGGTTAATCCACCATCCTTAGGTCCTCCCAAGGTCAGCACATAGGTAATTGTTTTCAATCAGCATAATTAATGAGGTCCCTCTAGAGAGATGGTTTTCTCAAAAAAGGTGAAATTCTCTCTTTATCCTAAAAATCAAAAACTTTTTGTAACTTTTTAAAATAATCAATCCATTTTTTTCTCAAAGGTTTAGTCTCTTCTAGAGACTCCATGACATAATTCCATAAATAACAATGAAAGCAGCACCATTTATCTTGAATGCTCATTTTCTAACAGGCAGAGTGTTAGCCAATTTTTAAATGTATTTTCACATTTCACTCAGCAAGAACTGAGCTTTGAATAAGCTCATATGTTATAATATTTCTACTTCATCAAAAAATAAATGGCTTATTTAAATTTCATGAGTCTGTGGGGAAGATGTAATTATCCAGTTATATGCAGGAAGAAACTGAGGCTCAGAAGGATTTCAAAAGTTACCAAACATTGTCTGACTAGCAAGTGGCTGGGTTAGAATTCCGCCAATCTGACTGCAAAGGCCTTACCCGTTTTTGTCTGCATGGAGGCAGTCTCCACAGGGAATATGGTTTCTGGGTACCTTGCCTGGTGATGATTCCTTTGAGGGAAATATGTCATATTTCTTGAATTTTTATTAGCATTTGATATTAATCAACTTAGTTATCAGGACTGTCAAAAAAAGGGAAGTTCCAGATTATGCCTTTCTTGTTGGAGGAAAAGCTACAGAATCCTCTGTCAGAGAATTCCTGCTGAAAACTCCATAAATGATTTCCATGACAATAGTGTTGATTCCAAGCTAAAATACAATGTTTTTAAAGCGTCTTTTTGGTCGAGAATAGATCTTCTTTTAGAATTTGAGTATGAGAAATATATATGCTCAGTCTTTTCTGGAGTCTATTTCTGTTTGATAGATCATTTTGCTGTGGTAAACATAATTTCTGCTTGAAATCAGATATTTCGCTCAGCACTAGAATCCTATGTGCACATTCCTCATCCTCATGAATACTTAAAATATCCCACTAACAATCCTAAACAAATAATTCACTGCGCTGCTTTCAAGAACACCAGATTTTAATTAGCTGCTTGTTTGTTTACTTGTTTGTTTATTTCCCCACTGGTTCTTTGGAGGAGAGCCCAGTACAAACAAGGGTTAATGTAAAACCTTCAATTTTTTTGTAAAAGGAACTTTCTTCCTTGGATCTGAATAACAACATATCTGTCCTGCAAAATACACCACTCAACTCTCACAGATATTTGGAACGAATGCTTAGCCACTAATTGGCTTCAGCTGTTTTTTCTCTTCATTATTTGAACTGAGAAAACAGCTGTTTTGGCAAATGGTTAAGCCCTAAGTCACTGGTTAGTGATTTATGCACTTCAACGTACTAATGGATGCCTTTTAGAGCATGCTTTTGTTTATTTGATTGTTACAGGCCATAGCTAATGAATCATGACTGTCTTTAAACACACAGTGAACCCAATCTCATGGAGCAGCTCTTAATTTGGAAGGTTCATTTTCAGATCATTTTTTTCAGCTTATTATAATTTGCTTGATTTTACCTCTCCAGGATAACAAGAAAACAAGGAGAAACTGGAGATAAAGACCATGTTTTTATGAAAATGGATGTGCCTGCATGTGAGCAGGGGGTCAACTGTCACAGAACATAGTACAAGTGGGGAAAAGAAAAGGAAACAAACAAAAATTTGTCTTTTGAATTACTTGAGCTAACCATGCTTCTTGTAGTGTTTTTCTCGGAGATAGCCCATTAATGTCAAGAGCATTGGCATTCAGTGACATTTGCCTCTTAGGGCATTAGCAGACCCATGCTGGGATGAAATCCTTAAAGTTGTCCAAAGAGGTATTTTCTTACTACCGTGATCAGAAGAGGTCAATCACAAATGCGGATGCTCTTCTATAATTAAAGTAAGTCTGCCATCCTAATAGTAATAATAAATACATTTGACTAGATGTGACCAGCTATAATCACATTCAAAGTGAGCATAAGATTAAAAAAATGAGCGAAATAGCAAAATTTAAGATTAAAGATTTCAATTTGAAAATCTGATGTCTTCATTAGACTTTTTCTTAAATCATACCAGATAGTTGACATGATGCTGACTTTTCAAAGACTTTCAATACTGGCACTTCAGTCTCCTGAAGTAACCAGTTCTTGCCTTTAATCCTTGAGGGATTTTTTACCTAACAAAATTCATCTGTTTTTTGACCAGTTTAACCCCCATAGGACAATAGTACATTATTATCTGACAGAACATTAGAACTCTAATAACTCAGTCCGCTCATCCTACAGAAAAGGAAATGGAGCCTCAGGAAGTTTAAGTATATTGTCCACATGTAGACGCAGGCAAACTCACTGGAAATGGAATATTCTCAAATTGTTTAGAACATTTTTAAGGTTTTGGTTTTGCCTATGTGCCACAACTCTGCCATGTCCTGCCTTTGTCTTTGCCCCTGCTCTAGTCATGCCCCAGTTATGACAATGGTTGGGGTGAACTTGAGTGAATATAGGAACAGCTAGGAGAGTGAAGACCAGAAAAACTGAGAACTGGAGTTTGCAGAAAGAGCTGACAATCATCAACCTAGAGAACAGAATCATCAGATGGCAGCTCGATTGTGGTATCTGGATATTAAGGGCAAGGATAAGTCTTGGAGGCTGAAGGGTTGAGGACACTAAAATTACATGATGATAGAACACAGGCAAAGATGAAAGAGGAATGAATGTGACCATTTTGAAGAAAATAGTGGATTTTCACTAGTCTTCATTGATGGAGATGAATGTCAAGGTGCATTTTTGAATCTCACATGTGGCACAGTACATAACATAGGACAGGTGGTTCCCAGGGATCTATAATGGGTCTTTTCCTCTTCTCCCTCTCTGGACCTAACTCCAGGGCAAGGTGAATATTGATGAAAAGAAATGAAACACAATGACAGGAAAAGGACTTGCTAACTTAAGTGGAATTATTTTTCTTTTTTAGATTCTGTTAGGATGCACCCTACTTCCCTCTATCCATTCCTGCTCCTTCAAACTCTTCTCCTCATCATTCATCCATCCAGAACAGAAATCCAAGTGTGCCATCGGACGGAAAGTAAAAGAGTACAGACAAGTATAAACACAGTAGGTCTTAGGATGCTTGATGAGAAGAGCGAAACACCTTTGGAAGCAAAGGAGGAGATACATTATTGAATGCTGGGCATATTGGGTGTACTATGTTGAATAGTGTCCCCCCAAAATTCGTGTCATTCCTGGACCTTCAGGATGCATGACTTTATTTGGAAATAAGATCTTTGCAGAGGTAACTAGTTAAGATGAGATCATGCTGAATTAGGGTGAGCCCTCACTCTGATATGACTGATGTCCTTGTAAAAAGAGAAGAGACACAGAAACAGACATACACAGAAAGAAGATGGCCATGTGAAGACAGAACAGAGATTGCAGTGATATATCTACAAGCCAAGGCATACCAGGGATTGCGGGCCATCACCAGAAGCCAGAAAAGGCATGAAAGGATCTTCCTCTAGAGCATTCAGAGGGAGCATGGCCCTGTCTGCATCTTGATTTCAGACTTCTAGGCTCCAGAGCTGTAAGAGAATAAATTTCTGTTGTTTTAAGGTACCTGTTGGTAGTACATCATTACAACAGCCCTAGGAAATTAATTCACTGGGAACGGTGTGGGATGTGAATTTGCACCTACAGCATTCAAAGAATTGCAAGATAAGTGACTCTCTGGGTTAGGCAGAGAACCCAAAAGCATGGACAGAGAATGATAAATCCTTCTAGCAACGTTGATCCTGACTACACTGAAATCCTACTGTCAGAGACATGTAAACAAAGGAAAGGACCAATTACAAGGAGGAAAATGTTTATAACATACAAGATAGAGAAGAGATAGTATTCTCAAAACAGAAATATCTCTCATGATTATAAGAAAAAGTGAGCTCTGCAGTATAAACTTATAAAAAAACCTCAAATTAAAATGCAATACATTATATTTAGTTGATCAGCAAAGATGAGAAAAAAATGTTAAACATATTATTAATGAGTGGGAGGAGACAGACCCTCTGCTTCTGCTCAAAATATAATCCCCAAGCTGTTTATTGCTGATCCATTACTAGAATATAAAAAAATTGAAAGTTAAGTGTTTAGAAAATTTTATGGCAAATCAAACTTGCTATAACATCCAAATGAGCAGTTGGTAGACTTGCCTATTTGGGAAGGTTATAGACTGGTGCGGCTGCTCAAAGTCTTGTGATGGTCTCATGGCCTCTGTGTTGCGTACTGATCATGAAAAATAGGACCATGTTTCAATCATAAAAAATAAGACCATGTTTAATAAGCAATATTTTTCCAACTTTATAAAGATATTACTGACGTATAACATATATAAGTTTAAGGTGCACAATGTGATGATTTGAGACACATACATATTGTGAAATGATTACTACAATGAGGTTGGTTAACACCTATATCTCTTCTCATAATTACCATTTTTTGAAATGCGTGTTGATACCTTTTAAGGTCTACTCTCTTAACAACTTTCAAGTATATAATACAGGTGCTCTTAATTGTAGTTACCAGGCCATACATTAGATCCCCAGAACTTATTCATCTTACAGCTGGAAGTTGGTACCCTTTGTCCAACATCTCTTCATTTCCCTCACCCCCAAGCCCATGGAAACCAACATTCTACTCTCTATTTCTTTGAGTTTGGCTTTTTTAGATTCCACATATAAGTGAGAACATACAATATTTGTCTTTCTCTGTCTGATTTATTTCACTTAGCAACATCCACCCATGTTGTCATCCATGTTTCTCAACTATAACTCAGAAATGGATAAAAATATTTAAAATGTAAGCATTCACATATTAAAATTTTTATTTTTTATAATCATTTTATTTTAAATCAAACCTGATTTTTAATTTATGGTTCAACATTTTTAGCTAAATTAGGGAAATGATATTTGTATTATTAATTTTTAACTCTCATGGCTGAAACTAGTTTTAATTTACTTTTTTATTAAGAAAAACATCTTTTCTGGATGTGGCAGTAGTCATAAATCAAATGATGGTGTTAAAGATGATTCCAAACAAATAAAAACTAAATGTTCGTGTTTTTATTCATATGTTTGATCCCTCTTATGCTACTTTCAGTTTTGTAGCTTTATTTGATGATGAAATGCAAGCACAATAGTATATTCTTTATGGCATTATACTGGCTGGCAAAGCGATGCAATCCTCAAAACATAAGGAGATTTACATATAAAGCATAAGGAAAAAAATTGAAAACAAAGAATTCTTCAAAAGGAGAAATATTGATTAATAATTTTACAAAAGCATAAATTTAATATTTCACACATAAACATTAGTCCTTTTTAAGCTTCTTTTAAAGCAGCACTAAAATTTGCTAAGATTAAATAGCTATATGAAATGACTGACACATTGGCTAAAGATTACATCAGTAAGAGACTATTTGCTTACAAATGTTGGGTGCATCTGGGCAAAGAATTAAGCGCCACTTTCCAACGACACCATAGCTCCACCTATTCGGGATCTAATTAATTATATGGCAAACAAACTCACAAACCTAATAAACTAGCAAAGTATTTTTCACAGCCATTTGACAAATGCACAGATACTGCTAACATGGTGACTATTTTTAGTACATGAGTCACCCAAACATGTTTGTGCTATGAAGGAAAATTGTTTTTTCAGTTCATTGTTAATAATTACAACTAGATCTAAACTTGACAAACTACAAAGGATTGCACTGTCAACAAATGCTATTTTAATTTTGAGTAGGAGCATGATCAGATAACACGGTTGCAATGATAGGAAACCATTCTGGAGTAGCAACTATATTAAAGTTTGAATATAGATGACGACACTGCTTCCTTCATTTTGAGAAATTCTTGTATAAAAATAATGTCAGTTAAACTGAACAACGTATCTAGTACTATAATAAAATTTATGAAGTAGATAAAAGTTAGTGTGTTAAGTTCAAGGTTTTTCAAGCTGGCTTCTTTCCCTAAACCTCATGAACCAACCTCCTCTAGCTTCAAACTTTTCTTCTGCATCGTCCTCACCTCTCTCAGCCTTCAGAGAACTGAAGAGAGTTGGGGCCTTGCTCTGGGCTAGGCTTTGGCTTAAGGAAATGTTGTGGCTGCTTTGATCTTCTATCCAGACCACTCAAACTTTCTCCACTCTCCAATAAGGCTGTTTTGCTTTCTTATCATTTGTGTGTTCACTGGAGTAGCACTTTTAATTTCCTTCAAGAACTTTTCCTCTGCAGTCACAACTTGGCTAATTGTTTGGCACAAGAGGCCCAGCTTTCAACCTATCTTGGCCTTCAATATGCCTTCCTCACTAAGCTTAATCAGTTTTGGCTTTTGATTCAAACTGAGAGACGAGATGTGTGACTCTTCCTTTCACTTGAACACTTAGAGGTCGTTGTAGGATTATTAATTGGCCTAATTTCAATATTGTTACATCTCAGGGGATAGGGAGGCCAATGGAGAGAGAGAGAGACACAGCAATGGGCCAGTGGGTGGAGCAGTCAGAATACACACAACATTTATCGATTAAGTTAGCCATCTTATATAGGCGCAGTTCCTGGCACCCCAAAGCAATTACAATAGCAACATCAAAGATCACTGAGCACAGATCACCATAACAAATATAATAATGATGAAAAATTTGAAGTATTGCAAGAATTAACAAAATGTGACACAGAGACATGAAGTGAGAAAATGCTGTTGGAAAAATGGCACCAGTAGACTTCCTTAATGCAGGGTTGCCACAAACCTTCAATTTGTAAAAAATGCAATATCTGCAAAGAGCAATAAGGCAAAGCACAATAAAATGAGGTATTCCTGCATATCAAAGCCAAACAAAACGAATGTAGAAAAGTACTCTGTCACTTTATGCAAGAAAACAACACAATTGCTAAGTGGTTTCTTAACCAGGAATGGTAAAAAATAGTCCAATATTACGAAATCTATTAATAACATTCATCATTTTTTTGCTCAAGTGAGAGACTGCATGTTAGTGAAAAGATATTTTTAAAAAATTAGGCTCACATGTGAGGGGATGGACTATAATTAGTTTTTGTAATCTACACAGAATTCAAAATATATTATGATGCACATCCAAAAGCTATATAATGTTATAACCCAATGTCACTGCAATTAGAAATAAATAAATAAATAAATAAATAAATAAATCAGTGTCTATTTTTTGAAGAAGAAGATTAGCCCTGAGCTAACATCTGCCACCAGTCCTCCTCTTTTTGCTGAGGAAGACTGGCCCTGAGCTAACATACGTGCCCAACCTCCTCTACTTTATACGTGGGACGCCTACCACAGCATGGCTTGCCAAGCAGTGCCATGTCCATACCTAGGATCCGAACCAGTGAACCCCGGGCTGCTGAAGCACAACGTGCGAACTTAAGTGCTGCACCACTGGGTTACCCCCTCAGTGTCTATTTTTGAAAAATATTTTTAAAATAGGAATTGGCATAAGTGGAAAATTCATTAGTGCAAATTCTTATTTTGTACAAATTTTGCTGGAGGTTAACATTACAATTTACTGTTTAGATGAACAGAATACCTAGAGGGGCCTGTGATGAATTTGAGGAGTAGTTAACATAGCACAGAGATGAACGCAGTGACCGTTAGGACGGTGCTGCTTCTCATTTGGGGACAAGACTGAGAACATCTTCATTTGTATAAAGGATAGTTGCATGTTGTCAAGTAGAAACATAGAGCTGTTTTTGCTGTGTGGCAGTTCAGTTTATGAGAAGGAAGAGTATAGATGACGTATAGCTGAAGAGGTAGCCTCTGCCAAGGAGTGAGTGTTTCTCTCTTGGCTTCACCCCACCCTTCTGCACCAGCTTTGCACATCAGATCTGGAGCTCTGCAAAACACATTTCTACTTTGCCAGCTGGCACCAATATTAGGCTCTGCCAACGAGGGGAGTTACAGGGGTCCACCAAGGCTGGAGGAGGAAGAGAGGACATGCTTCTCCTCGTTGTAAACTGTGGGCTCCCAGTCTGAGGTTCAGGCGCAGGACACCACAGCCACCCTTCTTCACCCCAGGGCAGCAGTTCACTCTCATAGCAGCATTTCAATCCAGTTTACAGTTTTTCCAATACTCCCAGAATCCAGCCTCACACCGGCCAAGCAGCGTCCCCTTCCCAGATGTCCAGGTTCCAGCTCAGTAGAGGCTTTCCTTCAAGCTTCTAAATTTTAATAATTTCAACGTGTTCCATTTTTTCCCTTAGCCCTAAGTAGCAGATGCTTCCTGCAGCCACTGCCTCTATGACACCTAAGAGTTTTCTTTTTACCCTTTTATTTACCCAGTTTACAAACATATAACTAGTTTACAAACTACCAAGTTTTGTACAAATAACTGATGGAGTTTCTGTCTCCTAAATGGATCTTGATTGACACAGTGTATAAACATGTAATAGAAAGCAATGTTTAAGTGCAATACTAATCATAATGATCACTAACACCACTGAGCTATCGTCATGTGACCAGCACTGTTCTAAGCTCGTTATATTAGGTTCCATTGCAAAGGGACTTAGCCAACAAGTTCAGAAAGTTACATTTACCCTGCACATAGTGAGGACTGCCCCAAAAGGCTTAGAAGAAGAGGGGAATGAACAGATTTGTTCTTTACCAGGATATTCACAGTATTAGTTTGAAGGATACGAATTTTAGGAAAAAGATACTGGAAATATTAAGATAATGAGTTAACAATTCTGCTCAGTCAGCTGCTCACGATGAAGAGCTAACCTTGGGTGATGAAGATCTAACCAGAAAAGGAGGGAAGGGCCTTAATGAAAAACCTTTTATAAATATGATCATGGAGCTTAATGGTTGACACAATATGGTAAGAAAGAGGAAGGATGGAAGGGTAACTTTGGCATTCTCAGACTGAACAGTTGGCAAAGGGGACACCAATACCAATAACCAATGGATGACGAAAAGGAATTTTCAGAGTGGGAGCAAAGAGTTACAAGGTTAATGGTCCTATCAGGACTGTTATTCTGCCTAGCCATCTCAGCTGAATAACAGGCCGGGTTGATAGGCACTTAGTTCTTTCACATTGATTCCCCATCTGTCATCTAAGTAGCTCCATTGTGCTCCCAGGTGTACGTTCACATACTACTATTGCTGTATTTCATTGAAGCACTACTTTTTTTTATAAGGCGTCACACTACTTTATGTATCAGTATGAAAAATAATGCTTTGTGTTAAAATAAGACACAGTGATTTTTAATCACATTGATGATATGGTACATCCTTGTTTCAGAGATAAAATATAATCTTATGAAAGCATTAGAAAATAGGTAAGTTTTGAAAAGAGACTGTTGCCCTAGGAAACTACCTCGTCACATTATAAACAAACAGATAATTGCAACCTCATGGTTTGATTATATTTTGACAATATTTCTAAAGAAATATGGTCACAAAGAAACAGATAAATACTTTATTGGGGTATCGGCACAGTACTAGTCATATAATGCTTCAAACAGATGCTTGTAGACTGAACTGAAGATGCACTATTTTATACACATAAAAACACATTTATAAAGTCCATAAATTTTTAAAAATTTATCAAATTTAAGAAAAATATAGATGAAAAGCTATCAAAATATCTCAGAATTCTCTATAAAAGACTGAAATCATGAAAATGAATGGACAAAAATTTTTATTAGAATATTTAAGGGAAATCTCAAATAAACACTACAGATTTTATTTTGAGAATTGATTTATAGAGTAAAATGTATCCACTGAAAAATTGGACAGTCACTGGCTCACTACAAATAGAAAACTGATGTGCTTATTTAGATGATATGATCGTCTGTGAGGACCTGACAAACTATGGATCACAAGCCATGCCTGTTTTTGTAAATAAAGTTTTATTAGAACCTACCCGTGCTCATGCATTTACCTACTCTGTGACTACTTTTGCACAACAATACAGAATTGACTCGTTGTCAGAGAGACTGTAAAGCCTAAGGTACTTACTACCTAGCCCTTTATAGGAAACATTTCCTGACCTGGATCTAGATGCAGTTTTTAAATTCTCTTGCTATTTCATTCATTGTTAATCCTATATATTGATAATGCTCCAGAAAACTATCTTCTCATTATATATCATGAGAGAATATGCTGATTAATACTGCTCATCAAAAAAAAAAACATAAAACAAAATGAATGTGAATTTAAAAGCATATATAAATCTTTATACCATCATGAACAAGATCTATATTTATGCATTTTCCTATTCTATATTTACATGCATTTAGTAATACACTTGCAGAAAATGAAAAACATTTTAAAAAATGAGACCAGCTTAAGATAGGTCCATGAGCAAATATATATGTATGTATATTTGTTTTTACTTCATCATCATCATTATCATTACCATCATTATCATCATCATCATATCATCACATGAGACGTGGGATTCTATGAATTTTAAAGTTCCTTGTAATGCCTTACAATTCTACTCTTTATAGATGGCCTTCAATAAACAAGGCTCTGCACCAGGTAATGAATATACCAATATTTATAATCTGCCACCTATGCCCTGCAAAGTTGTCCTGGTTTGACACACAAAATGTACTTTTAAAAAATAAGCAGTCATGGGGCCAGCCAGGTGGTGCAACAGTTAAGCGCACACGTCCTGCTTCAGCAGCCTGGGGCTCACTGGTTCGGATACCGGGTGCAGACATGGCACCACTTGGCAAGCCATGCTGTGGTAGGTGTCCCACGTATACAGTAGAGAAAGATGGGCACGGATGTTAGCTCAGGGCCAGTCTTCCTCAGCAAAAAGACGAGGATTGGCAGCAGTTAGCTCAGAGCTAATCTTCCTCAAAAAACAAAAAAAAGCAGTCACACTGGGCAACCATGCCAAATGGCATGTATGCTGCAACAGAAGGAATGGATCGCGACAAGCTGGGACAGACTGGAAGAAATTTACAGCAGAGGTAGACCTTTATGTACATTTTGAAGAACCATAAGACACAGAAAAACCAAAAGGGTAAAAGATTCAGGCAATGAGAGTAGCATAGAAGCAAAATTATAGACTTATTTGTCAAGAATAAGCAGAATGAAAACACATTGGTATTGCTCAAGAATATTCCTTTTTTAACATCTCATTTAAAATTTCAAGCAATACACACATTAGCAGAAAAACTGAGGTTCAGATAGAATAAGACCCACCCAGGTGACACAGCTGGTAAGTGAAGAAGGATGACTTCGGTCCAGCAGTGCTGGCTCAAGGTTCATCATGCTGAATATGACCAGTGTTGTTGAAGGCCAAGTTTCAAAGAGGGAAGTAACATGAAATTGGTTTGGAAAGAGAAGAAGGTTTGGGTCAGTTTATGGAAGAATCTGAAGGATCTAAAGTTTCTGCTACAGGGATGGTGAACCAACAGGCAATCCTGGAGGAAAAGAGTGACGTCCATCATAGGGAGATGGAGGAACGAACCTGATTCAGGCTGCCGCTGGAGACAGTACAGCCTGTCTTTGAAAATCATTATATCCTAATGTAGCCTTTGAGAAAGGAAAATGAATTTGCATGGTAACTCTTTAAGGAAAATTTCTGTTTGGTAAGCCTATGTCAATACAATGATTACTTAACACCATGAAGAGACCACCTACTATTTTATTAACTGTCTTGCAAAGCAAGCAGCATGCTCATTTCACTTTAAATTGGCTATTTGGTTTGTTCTTACAGGTCCCCTGGGTGTGTTTATCACTCCCTCAAGCCCCATCCTGAAAAGATCCTTTCAGATTCTGTCAGTTTATTATAAGGATAATTCATGTTGAAGTGACCCTGGCCTCTCATGCCAGGCCCTGCCTTGTTCCCTTGATCAATCCTATTCCACTCTCTGGGACCACTTGACTTGTTACTACAACCAAGCTTCACCATAAGAAGAGGAATTTAAAGGAGAAACAGCTCAACTACTCAAGGACTCAGCAAAGCATTAATGTTGCTGCCAATTTTCCTCTGATCTTCCACTCCATTTGAGGTCAGTGCTTCCTTATCATCTTTGCTCTGATACAATTCTGGTCCTGATAATCTGTTCAAGATCCTAATCCTCCATGCTCTGGCCCTTGCAAGGATGAGCATCCAGCCCCTTGCTCCAGTGGTTGTTCCACTATGTGCTGTCAGATCTCCTTAGTGCTAAGAACTTGGTGCTAAGGTCTTGGTCTTGCTCCTGGGTAAGCTTCAAGCATGTTCTATAATGGCATCTCTGTTGGACTTTTACTCTGAATTTATTCAAGGTTGCTTGTATCAGTCAGCTTTTCCTATTATATTTTTAAGTAACAAACAATTCCAACTTTCAGGCTTAAAACAACAAATTCTTTTTATTCATGTGTCTGGGGTCGGCTGCAGTGGTTCGGCTCTAGGCTGTGGCTTGGGTACAGGTGTGTTCCATGTGTCCTTTCATTCTAGGACCTAGGTGAAAAAGTAGCCCCCATCTATGACATGATGATGTCATGGCAGAAGTGCAAGAAAGGGGAGCAGAAGCACACTGTGCCTTACAATGCTGTGCTTAGAAAACATAGTTTCAATTCCGCATCTTCCATTTGTCCGGGTCAGTCATAAGACCAAGCGAAAGCCAATAGAATGAGGACATACACTCTGTTCATGAGAACCCTACCAAGGGCAGAGAAGGAAGGAGAATTGTGAACAAGTAGCACAATCTACCACAACACGTTTAAGAGAGCTGACTTCTCCAAAACAGGATGATTTGTTGACATAACTTTAGAATAAGGTGAAATTGTTAATGCTTTGCTTTGCACATGGTCAAACAATCTTTGCTTTTTCAAATAGTTTGCAAATAAACTTAACTGGAAGACATACCATTCCATTTTACATGATGGATCTTTCCACAGCAATTTGTTGAATTTGAATACAAGGCTGAAATTGAAGGCAGTATTAACGAAACAATAATGCAACTGGTTATCTGCGCACATGTGCATGTGTGTGCGTGTGCGTGCGTGTGCATGCATGTGTGTGCGTTTTAGTACAGTGAGAGTTCTGCCTCAGTCCGCTGCATTGCCTGCTATTCAACCACATGCCTCAGTGTTTCCCAATTCAACATGCATTACTTTTGTAGAAAAACGTCAATGTAGAAAGGTAAACATTTCTGAGATATTTTATGGTTTTACTTTTTATTAAGAACATGTTACTTTTTCTCCCAATCATTCATTTTTAACTAAATTCCTTTGTTAAAAAACTAAGTTTAATTCTAGGAAATCAACCTATGCCTTTTAGCAATTTGTACCAAGATGAAGCCCCCATTGCATTTTTTTAGCTTAATTCTTCCTTTTGTGTGCTGGGGGAGTTACCAAGAAATTGTTAATTGATGAACAATTTCATAGAAATTCCTGGAAGTAGAACCCAAAGAACCTTAGGAGGTGACCAAAATGACATCAAGCTCCCCTCCCCACAACTCATTATCATTATCTCTTTTTCCTTGAGACAAGAGTTCACATCCTTTATACTTTGCTGGAGACATTCTCCAACATTTAACTGCATTTAATTCTTATCTTATTAAGTAAAATAAAACAGAGGAACATAAAAGGAAATGCTTACTTAAAAAGAAAAAGACACATGTCTGTGTGGTTAGCAGGCCTTTCTGTTTTTTATGCGATCTGGCTATCGGACAAGGATATTTTTCAAAAGCAAAGGACAAAGACTTAAGCATGTTTGTATACACTCAGATATTTTCACCATGGACAACGAGTACGTTAGCTAGAAACAGTTATTCCAGAAAAATGTTTGAAGAACTAGGAAAATGTATTTATTTATCCAAAGATACATAAATTTAGGATCTCAAGATATAACCCCAAATCTTTGAAACTGAATTAAAACCAAGGGAGGAGGCTGGTCCAGTGGCATAGTGGTTTAGTCCACATGCTCCGCTTTGGCAGCCCCAGGGTTCGCTGGTTCGGATCCTGGGCATGGACCTAGCATGGCTCCTCAAGCCATGCTGAGGAGGTGTCCCACATAGATGGACATACAACTAGGATATACAACTACGTACTGGGGCTTTGTGGAGGAAAGAAAAGAGGAAGATTGGCAAAAGATGTTAGTTCAGTGCCAATCTTCCTCACCAAAAAAAAGTAAAACCAAAGCAAACTTTTCATGCAGGGTGAAAATTAAAACAGAAATTGGCTTTGTGAAGTGGTCACCATCAAACTTCCTATAATAAATAGTGTACCTTAGCATATGTTTCTTTTAATATCCAACAGCTGATGTTTTGGGTCTCTTGTTAAAGGAAAGAGAGACATTTTATTTAAAATTAGTTCAGCTGCAAGAAATACTGATGCCATATTTAAACACACACACACATTGGAAAGCTATCTAGGTCCTTTAGGTTTTGCCTAACTCACAGGGAATGCATTTCTTAAATGATAATAATTATGGTGGATATTATTTTCTAGAAACAAATGAAGGTAAGCTCTCCTTACTTGGAGAGGGAAGATTAGGTCCCGGATTCTATAATTTAAAACAAGAGCACA
Source organism: Equus przewalskii (assembly GCF_037783145.1). NCBI lineage: Eukaryota > Metazoa > Chordata > Mammalia > Perissodactyla > Equidae > Equus > Equus przewalskii. Next base: position 61,452,961 of record NC_091839.1, on the reverse strand, counting down.
AATAAGTAACTAATAATTGTTCAAAAGGTACTATTTGTCCTTTTTTTATAGAAGCCCATTTGACTTTGCATTTGAAATTTTTTAAATGAGAAATGGAACACAGACACATTTCCCTTCCATTTCCATCAAATCAGTGAACAAAATGGCTACAAAATCTATCAATATGATAAATGTGAGCTGCATAAGTAGGAAGGATTGGCAATCATTTAAGGATTTAAAAAGTCACACATCGTGATGAAAAACCTCCCGTTTGTTGGTCACCTGCTATATAGAGGAATTGAGCTAGACATTTTTTCATATCACTTGTAATCCTTACAATAATCCAGTAAGTAAATGTTATTATACCCATTTTATAGATGGAAAAGGTAAAATTAAATGAAGTGACTTCCCCCAATCTTTTAATGGATTAGTGTCTGACTCAAATCCTGTGTCTTTTCTATTGCACAATGAAAAATGTAAAGCGGTGAATTACCCATTCCCTATTCCAACTTGGAAAACATGAAGTGGAAGATTGTTACAGCAGTTGACAGGTATTTTTGAGACTGGCACCTCTCTAGTTGAAGCGTCCAAAGCTCCTTTTTCATGTTAGTGTCATCTGTCAGGTTTCTTGTCATAGGCCTAGATGTTAACCTTGAACAATGCAAACCCCCTGTAAATTAAAGCAATAGATAAAATAAAGTCACAATTGTGGTTTTACCTGCCTAGCTGTGAGAAGATGCTGTATGTCAATGTCAACCATTAATCCCATTAATTAAAAACAAGAAGCATCTACCATATTTCATTTCAGATCATATCAAGTGTGCCTGATGCCCTTTACATTACCTAGTCTATAAATAAAATGTGAAGATGTTTACATTGACTTGTTTCCATAGTGATAAGAGTCTTCCCTTGAGTTGTCAAGGCGATGTGCAGTAGCCTAGCAAATTGGACAAGCACGGGAGCAATTTGTCAAGTAATAGGTTTAAGAAAAGGTAGAATAATCCAATAAAGGATGCTCTAGCTATAAATAGAACCATGAATCTCAGAATGTGAACATTTTGATGTTAATGACCCACGGCATCATTTCTTTTTGTGAAATAAATGTGAAGCCATAACAAGAAAACGTTGGACAATGTGCGCATCCAGGTAGCCCAGTTATCTTTACATGAACGGGGAGATTTCTTTTCCAGAGTAACCAAGCTTGTTTTATAGAAGAGCAGTCAGAGTTTTCCCAGCTCTCAGGCTTAGTAGGGATGGGTGAAAGGTTCACCAACAAATCTGATATCCATTTAAGAGGATTTATTTTGAAATCAGTAGAATCCTCAATTATGAAAATAAGTTAAGAAAAATGATTCCTTGGGTGAGTCGTGGCAGGAAATATGTTGAAAACACAAAATTCATTATCTCTTTTTCTTGATTGAAATAAAAAATAAATAATGTACCATTCATTTTTGTATTTCTTGGCACTGAGATGCCTGTTGTAACTAGGAGGGTAGTTGGGACCTGCCACACATCCATATACAAAAAACAAAAAACAAATGCAACAACAATAACAACAACAAACACGTCTCCTTCCTTGAGTTCTTCTAGTATCTTCATTTTGACATTAATAGACAAATAGAAACCATCAGGGTCAGAAAAAAAAGGGCATCTATTTTTTTCAGATACAATGGGTATAGCAACTTAGCCTTGGCTGAATATGAAAGAAGAGTAGATGACAGCCACATCTTCAAGTAAGTGTTATGGAAAGATGTCTGTAGTTCACATGAGCAGAGAAATAGCACAGTAGGGAGACTACTCAACAAGGCTTTTCATAGGCTATGAAAACAGGCAGCAAAGGACTCTTCAGCTGAAGCTAAAGCATTGAGGCACTTCCTAACAAAATTAGAAAAAGAAAAAAGAAAAATGTCAGTAACAACTCTTAAACAACTACCATAGCTAGAACTCTTCTTCAGCTTATAATAGGAGCATACCCTTAAGTCACAAAGCCTTTCCTGAAACATTTTATTTAATAAAGTGTAATAATTTAAATAATTTTTCACAGGTCAATTTCCTTTAGTTTTCTACTTATGCCAGTGGTTTGTCATTGACATGGTTAAATAGCCTGGTAATTTACAGTTAAAACTGGAGCAAGTTTTCAAATGCGTGCAATAGAAATGTAACGGGCATGTGTTGTTTTAGTCTGCCTGGTATTCTGCATCTCCTTCGTTGGATAACAGCAGGCACCCTGTCCTCATTTCTTTTGGAGAGCTGCTTCATACTTCATACGAGACAATTCTGGTGGGCTGCCACAGTTCCTTACACTCCTGGCTGCAATTGCCAAGTAAGTGTGGAAGTGATGACCCAAGTCAGATCAATTAGAATCTTCTGGAGTGTTATATATGATCACTGGAAGCAAAGAGAAGTCTGATGCCTCTGTGGACACTGGCAGAGATAATGTTAACCACCACCATCACCCTTTTGTCCCCTCCTGGGGAGAGCCATCTGCAGTAGGAGAGAAGGAGCCAATACTTAATAAGAACCAGAGCTGAGATACAAGAGATGTTGAAAGGAGGAGACCCAGTAAAATCATTTGAGTCCCTGGATGGAGTCTCACTTCAGACTAGGTTTAACTCCGTCTTCTCAGCTAAAAAAGACAATGAATTCAATTGTTTTCACTGTTGACACTATTTTAAGTGAGATTTCTCCCATTTGCAGAGCCCCATTACAAAAAATAAAAATTCCTTTCCAAATTCTGAGTCCTCCAGGTGACGTCCATAAAAAGTATATTTGTATGGTGGCATATAATTTCCCTTGGATACATTTTCCTTGGTTACTTTTATTTTATTTTGCACAGAATAATTTGCCTGGTGTCATCTTCAATCTTTAAATAAGGTCAAGAAATACTCTTGGCAATTTTCCTTAAATACATCAATGTTCTGTCTGCTTTGATTAAGCACTTAAGAATATTTGAAATGACTTGGCAAGGTGATAGGCTGTTGTTATTTTTACCCACGGATTAGCCCTAAGTACAGAAGTTAAAGTGACTTTTCCTTGTCAAAATAATTTTGGGCTTCATAGAAGGCAGTTACTCCAAGGGGTAGGAAATTTTAAACTAAAGCTTCGAGATCTTCAAAGATAGGAGAAGGGAGAAAAGAGGAGAGAAATGAGGGGGAGGAAGGAGAGGAGAGGAAAGGAGAGAAAAGAGAAGAATGAGAAGAGAAAAAGAGAAGTGTTATATAATGATTGCATTCACTTTCTCCTTTGACATTCTCTATCTCAAGCAAAGCACACAATCCCAACCCATTTTCTCAAGTCAGAAACAGGAGCACCCTTTGGGTGTCCTCCTTCACCTCCTCAGTACCCTCATTTAATCAAGTACCAAGTCCTATAGCTTGAATTTCAATATATCTTTCATGTCCAATCACTCACCTCTTTTATTGGCACTGCCCTAATCCAGGTCACTATGATCTCTTCCATGGACTACTAAAGGATCTCCAGGCCTGTCCCGCTGTCTCCGTTTCAATGTCTACTAGTGTCACTCAATCCGTTCCTTACTCTTGAGCCAAATTGAGAATTATAAAACGCCAATCTGATCATGTATGTTTCAAACCCCGAAATGATGCATGCCTGGTATATGCCGCCAAATCTGACCTTTCCCTTTCTGTCTCTATCCCTCCTCAAGGGGTCAGCTTGGTGTCACTTTTCAGGAAGCCTTCTCTTAACAGTCTAAGCATGGTCTAGGTGCTTTTCTGATTTGCTAATCTTCTTTATAACATCACAATTTGTTATAATTATCTGTTTTCTTGTTCCTCAGTATACTCTAAACTGCAAAATATTAGAGCAAGTCTTTATTTTGTTTACCATTATATTTCCAGTAGTCAGTACAATTCCTAGTATAGAGGGTAGATACTCAACAAATAGTTATTAAGTGAATGAATGAATAAATGAAATTTTTAGTGCTAGTTTTGTCAATTAATATCTATTGAAACAGACAATATCCACCAAAGAAGAGTTAACATTAAGCTGAAGCAAAATATTTTTATTTGTGCTGAACACTCTTGGTAACATGCTGTTCCTACATACTAAATCAAAAACTATGTCATCATTGATGTGTCACTCACTAAGAGTGTATTGATTTAGTAGACTGGTCAGTGTTTGATATTAATCAGTTTTAATTATCCAATCAACTGGAGAAAAAATAATATCTTTGGAGAAAGAAAAAGAAAAATATATTCTAGAACAGCATTTGATAACTTTCTTTTCACACTCCAATCTAGAAATGTAGAGAAAGGCCGATGCTATATATGCACAGACAGCTGTAAACTCTTCAGAAGAAAATGTTATGCTGCCTTAGAAAATCTCTCACAATTAAAAGTGCCGCTGAGTAAGCCTGGTTTAAGGCTCATGATTTTCCGATTCTCTTTAATGATCATTTGACAATTCAGATAGATTGGATTTAGAATCCTAATGATGCAGCGCTGAAGACTGGCTGCTTTATTGGCACCTGATCTGTATTTGACTGGAAGTTTCATTGGTTAGGTTTCTTCATTCATTTTTTTTTAGTAGGATTTAGTCAAGTACTTATTAAATCCAAATGTGTTATTTACTGGCCACTGTGGCCAACTACAAAAACACCTGTGTACACCTCTATAGCGATTCTAGAAGCATAGTAAAATGAATGTGGACACAGACCGAGTCTTTTCCATGGGTTAATCTCCCAGCAGGAGGTACTGATGCCTCAGTCCTGCATATGAGCTCCATCTTCCTGGAGGACCACTTTGATCACACGCATCCCTCTGCCGAACAGTGTTCAACAGTGCCCTCTTCCCTCTCAGGGTAAAGCTAAATTACCTGTGTATTAAAAGAAGAAAGGCTGACAGAATTTCAAAGAGGAATACCAAATCACAACATAAGTTCATGAAAATAGGGTCACAAAGGGAAAATTCCCAGAAATCCAGAAATTCTAAAGGCCACGGAAAGATATCTTAGCTATGCCTGTAACAACATTTTTTTTAAAAGGGAGTAATGTGAAGTAATTTGGAAAAAGCAGAACCACTCAACAAACGGCTTGTATATATCTTCTCCAGAAAGAATGGCTTTGAAGCTGAAGGGTAGGACAAAAAGTATAAAGAGAGAAATGAAATGCAAGCAGGTGAGAAGAATGTCAGCAAATACGTGCGTATACTAAATGAGTTTAAGTTTCCACTTCTGGGAAGACTCCATCTCAGGTTACAGCAGTAATTTACAGGTTTTATCTCAAAGGAACTGCCAGTAATACTGAGAAATCATAAAGTAGAGGAAAGTTTCCAGGAAACTAAAAAGGTGAGCACATCGCCAGGTAATGGGAAAGCAGAAGAATCATAGAAATAGCACACCAGTAGTCCTGATGCTGATGCCCAACTGTAGAAAGAGAGAATGAAGGAAAATTGGCTCATCAGAGATCTGGTTTTCAGTTGACACATTTAATGTAAACCATCAATGTTTCCTGGCAGGTAAATAGCTTATATATCTTAGTCAATATTAATTAGAGTTTCTATAACTCTGTATCAAAAACTTAAATCTCCTTGGCTCTCTTTGATGGTTGTGACCAATATAAAGTACTGTGTTAGATTCTCATCAATTGTTTCTAAAAGAAACAGCTATAATTATGAATGTGTGTAGACAATGCGGTCAAGTTTTTGAAGAATTCAGAACCAATGACAAAAGAAAAAATTGAAAGAAAAAATTGAAAGACCAAGGAGAAACAGAATAATTCTATTCATCAATACAAAAATTTCACATGTAGAACACGCCATTTCTCCTTTGTGGAAAAGGAGCAGAGAAGAGAGTGTTAGAAAGTGAGAGCAGAAGCAAAAGAGGGAGAGTCAGAAGGAGAGACCACTTCCTTCCAAGAATAAAGTTTGAGCTCTCTTATCAGAAAGTTCCATATGCCCTGTCCATTAGCAGAGGTGGTGAACTGCCCTGAAATTTCGCCAATCAGAGTAGCATTCCCTTGTCTTCAGGGAAGACCGAAAGAGGATGTGAGAAGACTGACAGCTTCCACCTGGGTGTCACTTTTAATGTTTGCATTTTTATAGCAAAGTTATGTGATTTTAAATTGACTACTAATGAGTTATACGTCTGCATACTATTTTTCTGAGCACAAGTACATTTTAGTTCTGCCTTGGCTACAAGAAATGTATTAAACTGTGCTTAGATTGGCATTTTTATATTCTTTTCGTACTCCATTTTCTTTTACACTTGATTTAATTTGTGAGGTTAGAAATCGAAAAAGAACTGAACCAGGAATTTCATAGTTCTCCACTAACAGGAGTTATAGACAAGTCAGAACTACAAAAACTCCTGGCACGGTTACTAAAATATGATTTTGAAATGACATGAGTCCAAAAGGCAAGTCAATGTTTTTCTCAGCCTGTGAATGTGATTCTGCCGTGGCTGCATGTCCCAGCTGGAAACATTGCAGGCTGGACAGCAAATGCAAAGATCCTGATTGAGAAACCACCCTGAAAGGCATTATCTGCTTTAAATGAGAGGCTCTTCACATTTGAAATCTCAATTCCCTCATCTATGAAGCCTCTGGTCCTTTTCATCCAGCTATCTGGAAAAAATGGTTTGGAAACAAACAAGATCAGGCAAACCATTCCAATTTTAGTTGATATTAGAAAATGACCTTTTTAACTGCCTGGACTATATGATTAAACATAAAGAAACAAGCAAACAAGCATGAAATCCTCAAACTTGATTCTGGTTTCTAGTGAGATCAAACTAATTTATCTCAATGTGTATTTTACCCATAAGAATGCACAGTGATTCAATGTTCAGCACCAATTTCATGGTCTCCTAAAAATTACATTCTCTAGTAACTTATACTAAATAACTTTGGGAGACAAATTCTGAGATCATTAATAGTTCTTCAATAAGCTATTTGTGTATCTGAACTACAGCTATAACATTTACAGATATCACCTTGCGCAGAAGGACGCGTATCTTTTCAGAACTAGCATTATACTGAAAAGCCGGATCTACTGCAGAAGCAAGACAAAAATAATTCCCTTTTGATATCACTATCACAAAAAAAGAGCAAAATACCCATATTTCAAAATTTAACATGGAAGTCATCCAAATTAATTTTAAAATATTACATTATTCTTCCATTTGTTTATGGTATATGAGTCTTCTGGACTAGTTTAAAGACTGGATTGTGATCTCACCAATCTAACTTGCACACGTTCTCTCCCATCTTTCCTCCTAATGAGCTTCCTAATCCATCCACATAATAGCGCATCAAGACGGTGAGCGGGAGTTTTCTTGCTGTCATGGAATTGATGACTAGGGCTCACAGATGGTGACAAAAGGCACCAAGAACTTCACCTTTTCAAAGGAAACTCACACATGAACTACACTGCCATATTCTGCACACCCTACCCCTACCCCACACAACACACACACACACACACACACACACACACACACACATGCACACACACAATTCTAAATCCAGTTAAGCAGGAGATTGGGGAAGGAGAAGAAGAGGGAAATGTCAGAGTTACGAGTCCCTGATCTTGCAGGATATATAGTGGGTTTTCCTTCAACTTTCTAGCCAATGGAAAGGGTGCATACAAAAGTATCATCCATAGAGTCTGGGAGCCCCCTCAAGAAGGTGGCATTGGCATCTCATTCTTCTGTGGGATTTCTATTAAAGTGGTAAATTTGATTGTCTGCCCCTGTGCATTATACCAGTGTCTGGATTTGAGCAGACCTGCTGGTTCTTCATCCAATAAGTCAGGCTACTGGACAAGGAGCCCAGGAGCAAGAAGCTGGGCAGGATAGCATTGGGTATATGTATGTGCACAGGTGAGGAGGTTATTGAGACAGAGAGTTGTAAGAGGTCTCCCCTCACACATTTGGGGAACACCTCATGTCCACAACCACTACCTCCACCCCAGTTAATACCTTTTTGAAGAACTACCATATGTGTCCCAAGATAGAGCCAGCATTTGAAGGTCTGTCCTCAGAGACCCCTGGGGTTCTGACAGCCACTCAGTGGTATCCAGAGAAAGAGCAGCAACCAGAGTAAACAGTCAATAAATATTAACTATTATTATTTTATCCTTGGGATTCTTTATAATCCTTTTGATTGACTCAGAAAGTGTTCAGCAAAAAGGTAACTTTAATATAATTAATGGATAATTAAATAAGGGCTTAAAAGAGCTGAAATATATTGTGAGATACATAAGTAAATCACAACTCCCAAAATACGAGATTATTAAGAATATATGTTGTTACCACAAGATATAGATCATTGCATGTAACGTATTAACGTTATTAAATTAAATGTAAGTTCAATCAGAGCACTTAAAATCACTGTCTTTCAGTATTACTCCATGCCAAGACTCATGGTGTCTTCAGGGAAAGGTATCTTGTTTTTCTCTTAAACTTAATTAGATATTTTGAATAAATGTGCAGCAGAACTTTAGTCAAATCCAATTAGTATGGGTCACAGCTAATTTGAAAGCTAAAATTTAAAAGAAAAAGTTATAATTAGACATTTTTTAAAAGGTAATTAAGAAAATATATCTTTTTAGGTCATAAATTAATTTATTTTATATAGTTTTGCAAATGAAAATGATTAAAAACACATTTTTAAATCACCTAACTCATTTCTTCCAATTTCTTTGATATTACATACTTAGGTAGTATAATTTAGATTTTCTTAAATAGCTAAGTTAAATAAAAGAGTATTTGAAAACTAGAAAACTAAGCATCTTTTCATGCCATATATTTCAACAATCTCATTCACTTGAATATATTGTGATCAAGAACTGTCTCTTTTATTATCTCAAGAGTATGTAATAATTTTAATCATCTTTTAATTAAAGTCTGGTCTCACTCTGCTTTTCTATCCCCGTGAGTATTATGCTGCTAATTGCTAGCTCAAAGGGCTGTCCATCAATTAGTCTTAATCTCCTCATGACACAACACCAAGCAGAGACGGATCCATTGTCAAATTTCCTAAAGTATAAAAGAGTGGGGTCTTCCCTGTAGAATGCGGAGCGCGATTCACTACAACACTAATGTACTGTGGAAGGCACTGATGTTGGAGAGACCAGACAGAGGCCCCACTTTGTTAAATCAAACAAGGTTTACTTATTTAAAGGAAATTTGGGTAGACAATGGAAATTGAAACTTTAGCAACCCAGTCTTCCCCAGGGAGTACATGGTTAGCGATTATAGCCTCTGAATAAGGGTCATGTCAGACCTTTTGGAACCTCCATTGCCCCATTCAAGCTGAGTCTTACAGTCTTAAGTCTCTAGTGATTCTGCATGTAGGCCAGGCTGGATATCCACCAGGGACTGCATCATCAGAGCCAGGTGCATCCCATAAATCTTGGTCTTACACAATACACCTGGATGCAGTGCGATGGTTCAGCATGAACCATTCCTCATTTATCATACTCATCCTCCCCAGGATAACACATCCCAGGCCTTGCACTTCCCTGAACTTAGAGTTTCAGAATGAGAATAAGGGTCAGATGCCTTTGGGAGTCATGCAAACAGGCTCGTAGACCCACGATAAAGCTTATAAGCTCCCAAGGAGTATTAATAAATATTTCCCTGGGAGGTTCTCTAGACATTCCTCATGCTCTGTCTTGCTGGTTGGCCAGGAGAACCTCCAGGATACACTGATATTCTAGACCCAATGAGGTCTTCACCATTTCTTCTACTTATTTATAATTAGTGGGGTTTTTAAAATAAACTCTGTTTACATTCTTTTAGAAGCATGACCATGAAGAAAACCAAAGTGCTTGTGAAAATATGAATGATCAATATAATATTTAATTCTTAAAAAGGCAAAATTATTCTTGCCAAACTAACATGCAAGCAATTCAAACAAAATTAGTCTTCACGGCACCACAAATAACATGCATGTAATATGGAGAGTTATTTCATTTCAATTGCCATTCTTGAATTTTAATAATCTGAGACAACCTTAAAAATAGATTCACATACATTTTAAAGAATTACACGTGTGACATCTCTACATGATACAACTTTTTGCAAGTCTTTCACAGCTACAAACATTGTTGGCATTATTTCTAAATTTTCATCCAGTAGGACAAAAGTAATAAGCAGCTCCTAGGCAGCAGTCAGATTCATTCACTATAATTTTCTGTGAAGTCATGGTTTAATGGTGGCATATGGTTCGTACAGATTCTTTCCACTAGATTTCATTTGATATCATTGTTTGCCACAAAATTGTTATAGGTATAAGTATTATAGATAATGTTTGGACTTGTTTTAATTTTAATTTTTATGTAGAAGAAACTCTATAGGCTTTGAAGAAGTTCCGTCCTGCAGGTCCCGATGATCTGCCTCGTGTCACTAGCCAAAGATTTTGAGGCACAGGACCTGCCCTGCCACCACATCAGTAATCCCATTACGCAAATGCTTCAACACCGTGAAGATGACAGGGGAAGAGCGGAAACTGTGCTTACAAGCAAATCTCAAATCGTGAAAGAATGAAAGCATGGGAAAACATAACTCAGTGAAAATGTATTAGTATTTTCACCTTTTCTTCTCACAGTCCCATATAAGTTTTTGACATTCAGTTGATTAACGCAGCTTTGATAATATCTGCCAAATTCATGTGATCCAAGGGAAAAGAACAAGGCCAAATAGTTAGTGAAGACAACCAAAATAGTATTACCCTTTCCTGCTTAAAAACAAAAATAATAGAATCTCTTCCTTTTCAAAGTCTTTCCAGGTAATTTTTGCTATTGAGATAAATTCTACGTAAGTAAATTGTGTATACGCATTTTGGAATAGGGTCAGGATCAAATGAAGGGATGTGAGATGGAATTAGATGTGCAAAAAATTAAGACAATTGTCTAGATGATTAATCTACAATGCTTAAATTCATTTTGTCTTTTTTGTCTATCACAAGAGATTGTGTTCTGTGCACAAATGACAAGCATCACTAGTGTCTAAATATTTAGTCTTAATCAATTTTTATTGATCCAAACTTAGAACACTCCTAAAGCATCAAGAACCTGATTAGACGCAAAACTAAGAATTTTTTTTCCTTTTCCTAGATTAGAATTTTAGATAAGAATTCTTTCCTATCTATAGTAAGTTGATTTTAAAAATTTATTTATACCAAAATCATTTAATTTTATATTGACATAAAAATATCTCATTCAAAAAGTGATTATGTTGAACTTTTCAGTCCACACAAGATGACACAGAATCATTTCTCCCAGCTCTGCCCTGCTAAGGACAACTATCAACCCTGAAAATAATGCATGGAGCAATCAAAGGAGAGGTCTGAAAAGTAGAAAGAAGAACTGGTTAGAGACTACAGGACAGGGGAACAATACAGCAACAGGTTGACCCTTCACCCTCAAAAGATGGTTATCCAGGCTCGGTGTACCCGGACTTTCAACCTGGCAACAGAAGAGGCCTACGTAGGCTTCTGCCTCTCCTGGATGCAACAGGAGCCCTACTGAAAACACCAAGTGAGACTGGCAGAGTAAGTGAGGGGGATTCATCAGGGGCTCTACCAACAAGAAGCAGCCACAGGCAGTGCTATCCTTCCCCATGAACTTGAGGACCACCAACCCCAGCCCAGAGCGCTGGGTAGCTGGATGCCGATAGCAAGAGGGATCCTGCCACAATCAGCAGAGAGTCTAGGAACCCTCTTCATCCTCCCTGGCCTTGTCTCTGCCACCTAGAGATACCGGCTAGCCATGTGGCACCTGCAACGAGGATCCTACCACAACAAGTGGTCCAACCTGGGAATATACTTTTACCTCATGGGTCAGAGACTCTCTTCCCCAGCCAGGGGCTCCAGTCAGCTGGGCCTGCGGAACTCCTTCCTTCCCCTCGGGCGACTCTAGTGAGGACCAGTGCGAGCCCCAGTGGCACCAGATGTACCAAGGAAACCAAAATAACACCGTAAAGTCTCTGGAAATTAATCTGTTGAACCACAGCCCACAAAAGTAGGCCAAGACCCACATGCTAAATCTAAACAGGGTGACTGTCTGCTAGAATAAAAGATTAAAACAGGACCCAGAGTCTCCTTTCATCCAACTCCTTCCATATTTCACCATTTACCAACTTCGATGGATTCTCCTTTCTAGAATGTTGTAAGAAGGTCTCATGGAGAGAAGTCACATTCAAAGAAGCCAAATCATTCCATACTGTGTCTGCACAGATCAGAGAATGTGAGTCTCATAGAGGCTTGAGGGTGGCATACTGAGATCGGCAGAGAAGAGGGGAAAAGGAGAACATAATCCCCGCATGAGCCATAGCAAGGGAGATTCTTTTTTCTTATTGTGAGATCATTTTTCAAATTGACTCTTTCTCTTGTTAACTACTGGCAAAGTGCAAGAGACACCTGATTTACCTCATTATGGTAAATTGTAGTATTTTCTTCTTTTTTCCTTTTTAAATAACTTTTTAATCAACGAATCTATTTTAATGGCTTTAATTTTATTATGATTGAAAATCTAGAATCCCCAAACGCTCCTTAACTGAATTTAATATTTCCCTATTTCCAAGATGTTTTACACATAAAACCTGTTCTAATGCAACTGCATTTAGCCTATCTGAACATCACACACAAGGCACGTGATAGAACATCACTCAGCATGCAGGGAGCACATGATTTCAACAAAGCCACCACTTGGCCTCATCCAATAGCAAACTAACAAGACTTTTATACACTCTCACAATTTTTCACTTGGAAGAATTAAATTAAATACAAGCTTTATCTCATCAAACCAAACAGGACATTTTTTCCTTAATGTGTCATGATATTTAATATTTGGTGATTAATTCATTCACTGCCACTACCTGTCACTAAGAAGGAATAAACATTACCTCTAATTCTAAAGGCTCAGTTTTGTCCTCTCAAGACACCTGATCCGTTCTTTCTTTATCTTAACAAATTATCAAGTAACAGGAAATAAGTATACAAAATTTCTGCTAAAGTGGAAAAGCTCATCTTGCATTTCATACTAAGATTATTACAAAAGCTTAACCTTGCACAAATAGACAAATATACAGGGCTGCACTGAACACTTCACCCAATAGTGATCTGCATGAGAAATATGCTTCCTTTTACGTAATTTAATTCACTATGAAATGTGTCATACGGGAATGCGCAGCAAGATAAAGAGCCTTGAAAATCCCTGAAAAGCTTACCTCACTGAATGGAAACCAAGGTATCACTTGTTCTATTGATTTTCTTTATTTGGAACCTATGACTCACGAGCAAGTTGACTCTATTGTAAATGTTATTGCTTCAACTTATAGCTTAAATGATGATATTAACTCCACCATTTGTGTGTGTTTGTTGGGGGTGAGGGGTAAAAAGCTAACAACAGCAACACCACACAAGGAGCTGTAAATATACAATATATGAAAACGGACTGCCATAATGAGTCTGTCTATGTGAGGTGGCCACCTATGCTGGCAGAATCCTATCCACACTCGTAAGGTCACATGTCTGTAATTCAAGGTCACAGAGGCTTTGTCTGAAGACAGAAAGGTAAATCATGGAAGAGGCATTTCTCTATTTCACCCACAGGATGATAGGTGAAGTTTGTAGTCTTGCACCTGGGTTTGCAAGGGCCTTAGCCCTTGCCACAAATAAGCAGCATGACTTTGAACCACCTTGGATTACTTTCACAAAATTCCCAGGTGGCCTTATGAAATAAAAACTGAAAATGGATTTTATATTTTGTAAGGAGGCCCCAAATGGGTGTGTGATATTGTCTTTTTCATCCTCCACCCTGCCTGTCACTGGGATGGGGCTGGTAGACAGTCCCTCCCGCAATTAGAGTATAAGGATCTTGGCTCCATCCATGTGATGTAAGGGGAAGTCATGGAGTGCTCCTCCTTTGCCGGGATAGAACCACAGCCCTGAGTCTAAACATGGTGTATGGATGCTTGCTGGCTAAAATTCCAGACCTTATGAGTCAGCTTTGGGAATTCAGTTCTTTATGAAAATAGACCTCCACATAAGTTCACTCCATAGCTGTTCCACCCACTTCCACCCAAATTTTTCTTCTTAACTATTTCTTATTCTAGAAAACCTTCCCTTTCACTACTTTTAACAGCAAATAAAGCTAAGCTTCAGATGTCTGAGTTCATATTCCAGCTTCACCATTTACAAGCTGCGTGATCATAGGTAAGCTGCTTTACCAGTTTGTGCTTCGATTTTCTATTTTGTAAAATTGGAATGAAATAGTAACCACCTCATAGGCTTTCTTATGAGAATTAAATCAGGTAAATTATAAGAAATCTTTGAGATTTGTCTCACAATACTCAATAGCCATTATTAATATTATTATTTTTTAAATAGAATCTAAAATCTGACCAATACTTTAATTTTAGTACAAATTAAGTAGAGAATTCATAAGGGGAAGAGGCATGCAATTCTAGATAATTTTCCTGTGAATTCTAGTAAAACATCTTACCATTTCCTAAGGACCAAATGATTTTAAAATATTTCATTGCATAATTATTGTTTTGTTAAGGTTGCAAGATAAATGTCTTATGATGCAGGAAATCTGCATTTTTTTCTTTATAGCATAAAATGAAAACAATTAGGCATATGCTATGCTGTGTGAAATAGATGCTAAAAAATGAACTATTAAAATTTGATTCATGGCACATATAAAAAGAAATAATCACTAGAAAACAGCATGGTTTCGTTAAAAACAAGTAGAACAAGTATTGGTATGAGGAAACTAAAATTCAAAATAAGTGAAAGTGGTAAGGTGTAGAGTCCAGGAAACAGCTTTTAAAAGGTCTTGTGTCCCAAATAAATCTCACTACAAAGTACAGAGAAGCCTCACAGACTATGTTTCCCCTTGGTGGTCTCCAAGGCATGTGCCCAGCAGAGGGGTGCTGAAGGACTTCGTATAACAATAACACAGATGTGTCAAATACTCACTCCACTATCCCACTATTACTTAATCCTGAGAGAAACGTTGTGAGGTAGAAATGATGATGCTAATTCTAGAGTCAAAGAAATCTAAATGATTTGCTCAAGGTCACCACATAGCTGGAATTTGAAATCAGGTCTGTCTTTATCCAAAGCCTCTCCTTTTTTTCTCATTACAACATGTTGCTATTTGTATACCATGTTGCCTGGGAATATTCTAGAGTAAGTCATTTTTAAAAACATTTCTTGAGGCCAGCCCCGTGGCTGAGGGGTTAAGTTGGCACGCTTCGTTGGCCCAAGTTTTCATTGGTTCGGATCCTGGGTGCAGACCTAGCACCACTCATCAAGCCATGCTGAGGCAGCTACCCACATACCACAACCAGAAGGACCTGCAGCTAGAATATACACCTATGTACTGGAGGGCTTTGGGGAGAAGAAGGAGAAAAAAAGGAAGATTGGTAACAGATGTTAGCTCAGGTGCCAATCTTTAAAGAAAAAAATTTTTTGGCATTTGGAATAAGGAACCACTGATCACTAGAAGTCAGTTTGTTATTTCTAAGGAAAACTGATACCACACAATTCTTACTTGCTTCCCGTTCAAGGATGCTAAAGAGGTAGAGCAGAGGAACTCTTAGAAATCATCCATCTGCTTATCTAAAAGGCGTTATCTTTCATTGTATTCAATAAAAGAGATGTGTGTAAGGGGGCTAATGGTGTAAATAAGTGAATCTGAAATTTTTTGGAGACTATAAACAAACTGTGTTTAATTGAGATTGAAGTGAATCTGGGGAAAACTATTTAAGTATATCAAAGGGTTTATCTTTAGTAGCACCCAGCCTATGCATACTTTTATCAATGATTTTGATAAGTCTATTTGTGGTGTTCTGATTACATATAAAAATTTCATGACACTGAATGATACAAGAACTACACTGTGTGAAATAATTAGGATCCCGAAAAGAATTCCACCCATCAGAACAATCTGATAGATCTAATTAAATCAAGCTTAACAGGGATAAATATAAAGGTTCAGTATTTGCTTGAAGAAACTAACTTAAAAATTATAACTTGGGAAACATGACAAGGGAAATAAGCATTCAAATATAATAATTGAAAATAAGCTAAAAATTTTAAAGGAATTATGTGGCTGAGAGAAATCAAATGTGTTCTCAGGTTACATTAAAAATATACTAGATAGAATAAGTGGCAAGACTTCCAGTCTTTGTGTTGACCAAACTACATCCAGATTATTTGTTTGTTTGTCTTAGCACTATTATTTTAAGGGACTTAAATCATCACATTCTCAGGAGCCAAATCAGAGTAATCTGAGGAGTCATATGCCATATCAGAAACATTTGAAAGAACTGAGTAAGCTTACATTGGATAAGAAAACTTGAGGAAAATAAACAATTTTTCATTTGGGTCCAGGACATGTAACTAGAGTGAGTGGTTAGAAGTTGTAGAGAGATGGATTCCATATGAGATTGAGCTATTTTACCATTAAGAGCTTTAGACTGATGGAATAAGCTTCCTCTGATCACAGAAAAGCCCACTTCAATGTAATTATTTATGAGTAGGAGAATGAATAAACAATGTATGATATAATCATCAAGTGGAATTCTACTCAATAATTAAAAAGAAATTCTCTACTGACACGTACAGAAATATGGATGAATCTCAAAAACATTATGCTGAGTGAAAGAAGCCAGACATAAAATAGGACATACCATGTGATTCCATTTATATTAACTCTCAGACAAGGCAAGAATATTCTATGGTGATAGAAATCAGAACGATGGTTGCTTCACGTGAGGTTGATGCGTGTGCATGGGATGATAATTGTACTTGACAGGAATGCACACAAGGGGACGTTCTGGGGTGATAGGACTGTTCTATATCTCCATAGGAGTCTGTGTCACATGAGTATGTGCATTTATCAAAATGGAGTGAATTGTACTTTTAAGATCTACACATTTCATGTTGTGTAAATTATATCTCAATTTTTGCAACTACGAAATAAAACGCTCTCTTAGTCACATTCCCCAACCCCCCCCCCCGCAGCTTCTACCTGTTTCTCTGAACCTCTTAGATGAAAATTCTGAAACATTCCATTCTTTCTGTCTCTAATCTTCCCACTCCCATTGTCTCTTGAACACTCTACAGTCATGCTTCCACCTTCATCACTCCACTGAAACTTCTCTTCACCAATGATCTCCAGTTGAAAAATCCAAAAGTCAGTTTTCATTCCTCCCTTTACTTCATCCATCAGCCACACTTGACATAATGGGTAATTCCCTCCTCCTTGAGACTCTCTGTCACTTCACTTCCAGGACATTTTGTTTGTTGGGTTGGTTGGTTTTCCTTCCACCTCACTGGCCACTCCTTCCTAGCATCCTTTCCTGAATGTTCTTCCTCTCCCTGATGTCTAAGTATTGACATGCTCTAAGGCTCAATCCTCAGACTTTTCTCTACAAACTACATTTGTGCTCTAGATGGAAATATTAAATCCTATGACTTCCAAGGCCACTTTTATAGCCCAATAACTCCCTAATGTATATTTTTAGCTCTCATCTTCTCCATGAATATCCAACTCAATTAGATGTTTATGTAATCTCTCTCCATAGAATTGGCTTCTCAATGTTAAAATGTACCAAACAGAATGCTTGCTTGCCTATACTGTAGCAAGATCTGCTCCCTTTCAATTTTCCCCATCCTACCAGTGTCCTGACCATTCACCAGATTGCTCCAGTACTGGAGAATATCACTGAGATTCTTGTATGGACTATGTTAATTATATACTAGCCACTAAAGAAAAATTCTGTTATATCCTTGAATGTTGTCTTTAACTGAATAGGTTATCTTGAGGGAGCACATGTGAAACTATAAGGAAAGAAGAGGAGATATATTAAGCCAGTCAAATTCACTCTTATCAAACCAATGGGAAAGATATTTCTCAGCAACAGTTCTCTTCTACATTACAAAATAGTCAAATACACACACACGTGCGTGCACACACACGCATATATATACATACTTATATATTTCTTATTCTATAGGTAAGAGTAATCACTCTTAATTTTTAAACTTGATTTAACTTCATAAAGCCCAATAAGTTCTCCAGTAAATAATAAATGACTGAATTGGAGGGAGGGAAGAAGGAGGGGTTACTTCACTTTGATAGTTAGGATTCTATTGCCTCATCATCACTGAGTATTATACACATATATTCATTGCTCAAATACCTATTTACTGCAAGGCAATATGCTAAATGGCAATTATCACTGGTCATACAGAAATTGAAAGAAATAATTCCTTTAAGTAATATTTATGGGAAATTTACCATTTAAGAAGTGCTATTTTGAGTCAGATTTTTAAATTAATATTCTTTATCATTTTTTCTACAGTTAAAGATATAACGAGAGTGTTTTGGACCTGCCGGTTTGACTTATAACTAGAGATACAAGTGGAGAAACTAAGTAGACTGTTGGATGTTGGATATTGGCTATAGCTTGAGAACTCAGTAGAGAAGAGTAAATATAAATACAAAATTGAGAGTATCTTAATGCTAGGTCCCCTAGAAAATAAGCCTGAAGCAAAAGCATATGTCCTTACATTTACTGAGGAATAAAATCCTAGAGAAATTGTTTCATGGAGACAATTAATCAGAAATGCTTATCTCCCTGAGCAAGATACATAGAGATGCAAAAACGATAAAGAAAGAGACAGCATAGCTTTAACATTCATGAAATGACAAGGGAGAGGGAGGAAATGGAGTGGAAGTAAGGAAGAATTTGCAGGAAGGATGATGACTGAGATGCTAAAATCAGGTGGGAGAATGCTTTGAGTTAAAATTTAAAGAGTGCATTGGGCTTGCAAGCCGGAGAGTATCTTGGTTTCATCTTCTGCTCTGATTCTTCTGACCTTCAGATGAACTCCTCTATCTAGTGTGTCGCTTTTGCCCATTAAGAACAAAAACGAAAAAGAAACAAAGTAAAGCAAACCAAAGAATGCCCTAGTTAATGTCAGATCTTATTCTTTCAGTAGCTTTTATGACTAGAGTTAAATTTCTGGACATGTTAATGCCTGGCCTGGCGCTTTAACATCTCTGCATTTCTTGCCCCCACCAAAGAGTGGCAGCACGACCAGAGGGAACAGGGTGGGGGCCAGCTATTAGTTAACCAGTATATAGCAGGAACAAAACGTACTCTCTGATTATGTGGACTTTACAGTCTATCTGGAAATATGGAGCAAATAAATAATCAAAAGCATCATGGGTGCTACAAAGGACAAGTTTGGCATGATATGGGAGTTAACAATCTCTAACGTAAATTGAAAACTAGTCAAAGTCTTCCCCAAAAAATTAGCATTTAATCTGAGACCTGAAAGAACCATCAGAATTATCCAGGGGAATGTGATGGGGATAACTATTCCAGGATGAAGGATCAGCGTGCATGAAGGTACTGAGGTGGGAAAAAGAATATTTTATTGAGAAACAAAAAGAATTTTGGGGTGACTGGAGTGTAGAGAGCATAAAGAGACGAAGATAAGATGACACTGAGGTTATATGTAGAGTCTATAGTATACCCGTAGGACCCTGTATGCCTAACAAGGATTTGAGATTTTATTCTAAGGTAAGGGGAAGCTAACGAAGGCCTGTAAACAGGAGATACTGGATGAGATTCACATTCATAAAAGCATTTAGACTGGCATTTAGAGAATAAACTGACAGACATAAGCATGGATTCAGGAAGACTAGTTAAGAAACTATTACAATACTCTAGGCAAAGGCTGATGGTGCTTCAACTACCGGGGAGCAGTGGAGATAAAAATATATGGACAGATTAGAGATATTTAAAAAATATATTTAATAGTGATTAGGACTGATTGTATGTGAGAGTTTAACCCAGGGACAAAACGAAACAATAATGACTCCCAGCTTCCAGACTTGAGGAATTGGGGGTTAGAGGATGTAATTTATTAAGATGGGAGCACTGAAAAAGAAATGCTGTGGATCTGTGGGGGGTAAGTGTTTTGGATCTGCTGCTTTGAGTTGCAACTAAAGGTCCAAGTGGAGAAACCAAGTAGACAGTTAGATATTGGATATATGGCTTTGGAACACAGAGGAGTAAAACAGAAAGAAAATATGAGAGTATCTTAGGTTAGGTTCCCTGGAAAATAAGCAGGAAGTATATGTCCTTACACTTTACTGGGGAATAAAATCCTAGAGAAATAAGAGTGAAGGAGAAAGGGAGATGAAACAGGGAAGGAAAAAGAGTAAATGTTAGACAGCTGTTACGAAGCTGGATAGTTGATTACTTGTGGATGTTTCCAGAGAGGCCATAAGAACTACTGCACTAAGGACAGACCAACCAGGGAAAAATATTTACCTGCTGGCTCTCTATGTTCCTTGGCTTCCCTTGGTCAAAGTCCTCTTATCAAGGCAGGATGTCACCCCTCTGCACCCATGATTATAACATCTATGTTCTTCAGGAAGATGATGGAGAAACTAAAGGCCATGCAGGTTGCTCCAGCCAGCAAGCAGGCCTGCAGATCTGCCTTTGCTAGCTGGCTTTCTGGGCAGGACTTCTCAAGCTTTAGCAATTGCAGCAGCAGCGGCAACAGTGACCTGATGCCAGGAATCCAGGTACAGCTCAAGCAGTTCCTGGGAGGTGCAGAAACTGAGTCGGCCATGAAGCATCTGGTGAATCGATGGAAAGCAAAGACACGAAAAAGGAGAACTTGCCTGTACAAGAAATAGATATGAAGAAAAGAGGACCCGGAATAGAAGAGGATGAGATGAAGGATGCATTGGAGAATATAATGATAAGGAATAAAGCTGAGAATACAATGATCCCTTCAAATTCAAAGAGTATTTTAGAAACAAGTAAAGTCAATTTTGGAGAAACAGACAACTAATAAACAGAAACAAATGCACACATAGTGCAAAAACATATCAATGTAGTGCCAGCTAGTATGTATAAAATGTCATAGAAATTAAAAATATTTGCTTATTTATGGAATTTGGGTGACAGAAGCACTGAATGTTTTCAAACATTCGGAAGAAAGTCAACTTCCTTTCTTAGGTTTTCATTAAGGAAAACTTCAGAATGAAATGAAATTGTCTAGAACTTCTAGAAACCAAACCTTCCCAATATTTTAATTTCATAAAAATTCAAAGAGGTCACAAAAGTAAGCAGTATGTGGGATCATTCAGGTTGCTCCAAGGAAAGAACTGGGTGGAAAGAAAGGCAGAGTTTGTGTGATTCCTAAATTTAGGTGTATGCGATGTTAGTCTGCTAAGTTATTTCCAGTATGGTGATTTTTAAATTATTTTGGCAGCACCTGATTGTAAAACAGATAAAAGTGATACTGTTGTGGTTGGGAAGGGGGGCTTCAAATGGTGCTATCTCTATTTGAAGGCATAGTCTCTATTTTTTGATCCAAGTTTGCAAATTCTGTGTCTATCCAAAACAAAGCACGGGTTAGATAGGTATGCCGTAAGCCAATGAGGGTAATTTTTTAGAAGAAGGGGAAAAAAGCCTCGTTCAAAATTAAGACATTCAAATTCCAAATTTAATTCTCCAGGAAGCCAACCTGATTTGCTGATTGAGGAAATATGGTTGATTGTGATATATACAGATAATGTAACTAGGATAAAATTCACGAACAGAGTGGTCTCCAAACAAATAGTGCTCAAGTTGAAAGTAGATGGCTGGTACGCTCCAGCTATATAAAGTCTGGAACCTGCTTTCTCTACAAAATTCACTAAGGGACCAGTCCTCACAAAACACTGAATACCAACAGGTTTCCTACTGCACTCAATCAATTCAAACAACTGTTACCTTTTCAGAAACACATGTAATTCCAAAGGAGAGCCTCCTGGAAGCAGGGTGTGACATTGCCTGGGATGAGAAATGTGTTTTTCTTCAATTCCTAACAAACCAAAGTTCTCCTCTTTAAAAAACCAAGCTTCAGATTAGTATCTGAAGCCTGCTGTTCAACCAAATATTCTGACACTTTCTGTCAAAGGTGACTTTTAAGTATGCCCCAAATAAATCCTTTAACTAATCAATGGGAACTCACTTTTAAAGTTCTGTTTAATCCTCTATTTAGTGAAGGTGGCAGGTTTTCAGAGATTTAATTCCCTGTGATAGAAATTGTTCAATTTAATGTGTTAGCACGAAGGCAGGGCTCCTTGTCATCAAGGGCTTGTTAATGGCAGGCCAACAACTGAACAGCAGGTAAGCGGGACAATGCGGAGGATGACCAGGAGATCTGCATCACTCTGAGAAAGAAGCAAAGGTGGTTGATAAACCACAGGCTTCCAGACGAACTGGTTTTCTGTAATAAAAGAATCTCTTAACAGAGCTGTTTGGTAAATCAAAACATAATATGCGTATGGAGAAGATCACAATTAATAGACTACGTGCACCATTTGTGTACCTCTTTGTACTTTGTGCCAATATCCACTTCTTATGCTGTCTTGAGGGCTGCAAGGCATTATGCTTTCTTAAATTTTTGTAAAGAAATCACAAAATTACAAAAAAGGAATTCTTGAGAGGTAAATTCTGTTGTCTATCTAGATCTTAGAAACATGGAAAATGGCAGTTTGGTACTGAAGGAATTTTAGATATCAGTTAGTGCAAGCCCTGCTCCCTCCATTTTCCAGGTGAGGAGACTAAGACTAAAAGACGTTACATTACCTGCCCAGCATCATGCGCCCGGCCATTGGCAGAACCTACGTTTAATGTCCACTTCACTTTACTTTGGGTATTGAAAGTTTCTGGGAGTTTTGTCAAACGAAGTGTGTCAAAAAATATAAATGAATAAGGCACAAGGAGAAATGAACAGGTGATCTTTGATGACATACTTTGAGTTCAACATGTATAGGTAGTGTGATTCTCAGGGTCCGCCCAGTGGTGTAGTGGTTAAGTTCACGAGCTCTGCTTCAGCGGCCCAGGGTTCACTGGTTTGGACCCTGGATGTGGACCAAGCACCACTCGTCAAGCCATGCTGTGGCAGCATCCCACATAGAAGAGCTAGAGGGACGTACAACTAGGATAAACAACTGAGTACTGGGGCTTTGGGGAGGAAAAAGAAAAAAGAGGAAGATTGGCAACAGATGTTAGCTCAGGACCAATGTGCCTCAACAAAAAGCAAAAAAAAAAAAAAAAGCCAGAACTGTGATCTGACAACCTTCCAAATATCTCACTACCTTTAGCATCTCCCTCTGCCCATGGTAGAAACTTCCACTCAGGACCATTATACAAAAGAGCCTGGCTCTATCGCTCTGTCAAAGGGCACCTCCAAGGATCTCTCTTGGGCACCCACAGGCACTCCATCCCCTGGTCCGGCCTTCTCTCGGCAGTACCTGTCCTCTGTCCTGATGCTTCACTCATTCCCTTGTTCTCTCTTCAGGGCTTTGACATTTGTAATCCCCTCTGCTAAAGCGCTTTTTCCAGCTCTGTAAATAAATGAGTCCATCTCAAAATTCAGAGTTCAGTTTTAATTGTGAATCTCCTTACAGAAGTCCTCCTTGACCACTCTTGGAAGTAACCCCCTCTACCCCCTACTCTCCTTTATTTCATTTTTAATACTTACTACTCTGAAGAGATGCTATCTGTCTATTTAGCATCTGTGTCCTCCATTTGAATGTAGTTCCATGAGGCCGTGGACCTTTTCTATTTTGTTTTGTTTTGTTTTGTTTTTTTCCCTCCCAGCTTTATTCCTAGTTCTAAAGCATAATAAATATGTGTTGAATGGATAATTGAATGAATAAATAAATTGGCTCTCCCTCCTGCCTACTCAGCATCCTGAACTTACTTGTTCACTCTTGATAAATGCAGTTGCAGATACTGCTTAGTGTTCAGTTTTGTCTTCTGTCCGAACCTCTTTGGATGTATGTAGAGGCAGGATAGCTTAATGGTTAAAACATTGGTGCTGGGGTCAGTGTAGTTGGGTTAAATCCATATTGACCACTTGATGCCTATGAGATACATTCATCTTTCTTGCTTAGTTTTCTCATTAGCACAGTTCTATCTATCTCATGAGATTTTCGCGAGGATTAAATGAGAAAATATATTTGCCTCAACAGGATTTGACACATTGGCACAATGTCACTATTTCTATTAATATAATTGCTGTTGAAAATTTCAAAGTCTTTCTGTTTTCTGTCCCTAATCACGGCTACCACTCTTGACTCTCCTGGTCATTCCACGCCCCTCAGTCAATGCAACTCTCTTACCCTCGCAGGTTCTAAACTGCCAGCATCCTACTACTACCCCAGCCACCCAACCTTAATCTGAGAGAAGAGTTTGAATACTGCATTGTTAAACCTTGAAATCAGTCCTTTGAAATGAATATCTCCGTTATACCCACATTCACATTAAAAAGTTGAGGTGTGGGAGAAGTTAAGCCAAGATCACACAGCTAAAAATTGTCCGAGCTGTGATTCAAACCTGGATCTTGCAACTTAATCTTAATTGCACTTTCTTTTGAAGTCCAATTTCTTTATTATTTGATCCTCTGCTCTTAATATCACCAACCCTGAACATACCATCCCTGATGCTTCTGCAAATGCTCTTCCAGTGAGCCTGCAACGATTTTTCCGAGCACAGTGATCCATGTAAAACAGTATTGCTATTCAGAGGAAAAGGATATTAGAATTTTACAAAAA
Source organism: Equus przewalskii (assembly GCF_037783145.1). Lineage (NCBI taxonomy): Eukaryota > Metazoa > Chordata > Mammalia > Perissodactyla > Equidae > Equus > Equus przewalskii. Next base: position 61,428,371 of record NC_091839.1, on the reverse strand, counting down.
ATTTGTCTATGTAAAATAGAAATGATTTTGCATAAGGGATAAGGTTTAGAAAGGCTAGGTATTTGATCAATCTAATACAAATTTATAGAATTAACTGGATCTGTCAAAATGTGGCTGTTTGACACTAACTGCCCATTACTGCAACCTTTTGAGGAACTGACCTTTTTCCAGTCTTTATTTTTGGCTCATGCAATAAACACAAATGTGCAATGTGAGCTTCCTTTTTTTAAACAATCTTTGGAGTAAACTTAGATTTTCCCAAAGATTTTCTCTTATGCAAATAAGTTAGAGGTTCTTACAATTATTAATAATATCATTACATAAAAATGAGATGCAATAGTTACACTCTGCAACTGAGTGGCTCCATTCTAACCATCTTTTTGTATTATGACGTTTGCTAAGATTTTCTGGAGAAAGAGCTTTTGTACAAAGGATCCAATCAGAGGAAAAGCTTAAACTTATGCTTCCTATGCAAATTTAGGGAGATGGAATTCATTTTGTATTATAAGAATTTCTCAATTTCTGTTAAACTCTGCCCCAGAATAATTGCCTGCAGCTAAACTACTGCATGCCTGGTCTGTTTTTCCAGTGGTTCTCATTATCCAGCTGCACATGTGTTCCCATGGAAAGTACGTGCTTCTCTAGGAGAATAAAAATCGTATCTAAAAAGGCATGAAAAAGAATTAGTTCAGTTGCAGACTGACAAGGATGGCTTTAACGGGGAGACCTGAGCTCTGTTCCCTGTGTCTCATCTTCAGTAAGCTGGCCCAGGCACGATTTCATGATGATCACAGAGGAAAGAAGAAAAACAGGCCAGTGGTTGCAAATGGACATGGGAGAAGGTGACTGGCTACAACAGGTCGTGTGGGAACTCTTTGGAGTTATGGAAGTGATGTATATCTTGATTGTGGTGATGGGCACACGACTGTCTGCATTTGTCAGAATGAACAGGATTGTGAATCTAAAAGGGATGAAACTATAAATACCCAAAATGATGAATTAAAGATGTTACAAGATTTAATAAAATGTAAACAACTGCATTTTCTAACTCTCATGTCTTAAAATATGCGATGTAGTTTTTCTCATTTTTGGAGGAACAGTGATGAGGAAGACATGATTAGATCAAGTCAACCATCTCTTTTTTTCTTCATTCCTCTATTAAAATCACATAAAAAGTTAGGCAAACCTCTTACCATTTTCTTTTACTTAGCTTTCCTTATTCTCTAAATATAGGACACATGATTATTGGCATGTATATCAGTTATCTAGTGCCACAATAATGCTGCATAACAAAATACCAGAAAAATCTCCTAGGCTTAAAACAATAGCAATTTATTTAGCTCATAGGTCTCAGGTCAACACCTGAGGCTGTGGTCAACTGGGATGTACTTCCAGTCCAGGCTGGTCTTGCTCCAGCATCTGAGGTCAACTTTGAGTCAGCTTGGATAGGATGATGTTGGCTGTGGCAACTGATCTCTGCTTTCTATTTGACTCTACTCAGCACGTTTTGTCCTCCAGCAGGCTAGTATGGGGATATTCTCAGTATAGAACCCCAGATATGTTCTTATGGTTATTGCAAAGATGCAAGAGAAAGCAAAGCTAGATAAGAAAGAGAAAACCGCCTTAAAACTTAGTGGCTTAAAATAGTATGTATTGGTTATTGTTCATGCATTTATGGGTCTGCTGGGTAGTTCTGCTGATCTTGTCTGGGCTTGCTCAGAGTGTTTGTTCAGTTGCAGACTGACAAGGATGGCTTTAACAGGGAGACCTGAGCTCTGTTCCATGTGTCTCATCTTCAGTAAGCTGGCCCAGGCACGATTTCATGATGATCACACAGGAAAGAAGAAAAACGAACACATGCAAATATTTTTTAAATGACAATATCAAACATTGGTGAAGGAGAGAAACTAGATCTCTCTTACATTGCTGGTGGAAGTGCAAGATGGTACAGCTACTTTTTAAAACAGTTTGAGAGATTTTTTGTAAAGTTAAACATCCACTTACCATACAACCCAACAATCCCACTCCTAAGTATTTGGACAAGGGAAATGAAAACAAATTCACATAAAATCTCATATATGAATATTTATAAAATTACTTTATTCAGAATTGTCAGGAACTGGAAACAATCTGTACATCTATAAACCAATAAATGGATAAACAGTTTGTGATACAATATGATACTGCTTTACGATATAATACTACTCAGCAAGAAAAAAGAATAAGGCACAGACACATGCAACAACTTGGATGAATCTTTAATGTATTATACTAAGTGAAAGCAGCCAGACTCAAAATGTTACGTACTATACGGTTTCACTTTATGTGACATTCTCAGAAGAGCAAACTATGGGAGGAGAAAACAGGCCAGTGGTTGCAAATGGACATGGGAGAAGATGACTGGCTACAACAGGTCGTGTGGGAACTCTTTGGAGTTATGGAAATGATGTATATCTTGATTGTGGTGATGGGCACACGACTGTCTGCATTTGTCAGAATGAACAGGATTGTGAATCTAAAAGGGATGAATTTTACTGTATGTAAATTATACCTGCACACACCTGACTTACAAAAAAATGTATGAAGTGTTTTGCGCTATGAAACTGCTTATGTCATTTGAGAGTAAATCCTGTTATGGTGCCAGGATCATCTTGTAACCCAAAGGGTATACTCCAAGATATATTGCAACTATTTATTTCAATTTGAGTGAAATTTGAAGTCTTTAAAGAAAGAATGCTGTCTATTATTTATCTAAAGCAATTAGATGTAAAATTGCTCTTTTCTTATAATTCATCAGCATGTAAATTAACTTCTTCTCTTCATTGACTACATGAGTCCTGCAACTGGTTTTCTCGTGGGCACACAATAGAAGCAAAAAGAATAGAGCTTATCTGTTTTGCAATAAGTTGTACTGAAATGACCAACAAACTTGTAACAACATGCTATTAGTTTATACCCACCCAACCTCAAAACTGATTAAAGAAGGAATTAATAATATTAGACCTATTATATGTTCCAATTTGAGGAATGTTTAGTCATCTTTCCACTTTATTCTTGAGGATCTGAAATCCATCAATACATCCAATTGGAAATACTCAAGGTCAGTCCTGGCCCTCCATTAACTGATGAGGATAGTTACCCATTTCATTCCTTTAGATTTCTTTGTTTTGAAATGTGCAATCAAAATCAAGTACATAAAACTTAGAAAACAAAACTATGAAGATGGCAAGAAAAATCATCTATAAGAACCCAGTTTGAAATTTCAGCAACAAGCTATTTTAAACAATTAAGCATTTTAAAGTAGAAATTTAAATACTAGTAGCTAGTTAACAATAATACATTACTGCAGAAAACACTCCTAATTTTAATTGTGAAATTAAAATCTGGGTTAAAGTACAACTTTCTCCACTTTGAATTCAGATAAATATAGAGAACATAAAATTATTGCTAGCAAAGTACAGGATAGTAATCAATGACAAGATTTTCTCAAAACTTTGTCAGCCTGCTCAAATTGGTTGTGAGACGGCAAACATCAGTAAGTAATAGAATAAGTCAGCATGACTGATCTGCACAGCAAAACTGCACAAGATGATAAGGAAAAAGGCTTGTTCTGCTCTTTCTAGGGCTTTGATAATCCAAGCAGAACCGGGACAAGCGTATTTGCAGGTTCTGAATCTGATTTACCGCTGCCTTCCAGATCTAGCTGCCCAAATGAGATTCACGCAACCGCAAGACCATCTGTAAATGCGAACTTACATTCCAGTGATCCCCTGGTGGGACACACTCAGTGAACCTCACGGCCCTGGGCAGATGATTAATCTCATTATAGTCTTTTGGTTAGATTTAACAATCTGTCCCTCTACTTTCAAAACTTCTGTCAAGAAATGTGGAGGGTGTTCCCATCTGCCTATGCAAAAGCAAATATTTGACCATCATACTTACTTTTGCCAAAATATATAATTTTACTAAGAATATTTAACAGAGACTACATTGGACTTAATTGTTTCTTCTGAAACAATTAGCAATGTCTCCTCTCTTTAAACTCCTTCAAGATTTTAAAATAAAAGCACTCTACGAGTAGGAAGATACCCAAATAAAAAATATTTTTTAATGAAACTTTCAGTGATAAGTCTGGGGACTCTGACTCCACAGAAATTCAGACACAATTCAAATGTTTAAGGAAATACAGATGTGGAGTCTCTAACTCAGTGGAACAGTGGAGCAGATGGTTCCAGGGGGCTGGCTACTTGCACTGCTTCCTAATTCATACCAATCTTTCAATATTTTTTCTGGCACAACCAAAGGATGGTGACTGAAAAATAAATTTGAAAGCTCTTTGTGTTTCCTAAATTGAATTACAGTACAATATCTTAATTTAATTGAGTTTCCAATACGCTTGATAAAATTTTAATATAGTATAGAGATCCAAAAAGCCCTCAAGTATCTGTGAAAACAGTGTATTTTAAAAAAAGCATGAATGCAAGAAAATAATTTTTAAAATAAAATGGAAAAGTTACAGTCCTAACTTTTTCAAAAAATAGAAGAGCTAGATAATATTAAAACATGGTTGAAGATGTACTAAAAATATGTAAAGCTTTCTGTATTGCCGACCAATTTATCTCCATGTATACTGTGTTAATTGCATACCAAGATGCATTTTAAGTAACTCAAAAAGCCAGCATCAAACCATCATAATAGGCATTAGGGCATTTGCATATTTATTCTCTCTCTGAGTCATAAAAGCAGCTATAAAAACAGGACTATGCAGAACCTGGAAAAGCAATAAACAGGGAGCAAGGGTGTGTTTTAATATAAGTATTATTAGTGGATTTGGCTATAAGGCATGTTCACTTAAAACATCTGTTTCTCAGTTGTACTCTGTGCAATGCTATGATTATTAGCGGTCTTGTTACTTCCAAAAATATAAAGTTTGTTATTAACTTTGATAAGTATATAATTTCACTTTGCTCTTTCCACATGTGTTACTGACATAAGATGTATTGTTTGTTTCTATTTCAATTTGGCACCAATTACTATTGTTTTTGGTGAACAATTGAGCTCACATTTTGAATGTTTCCCACGTGGATTATGAAGTACACAATTGGAACTAAAGAAGACTTCCAGCATATTTTTGTAATATTGTAGAGTCCATGAAGTAATAGATAAATACTCAGTATTGGCTCTGAGGAAAATATAGAGGATTTTTATCTCAACAAAAGTCGTAAATAAATCATCATCTTAAAAATATCAATTTGTTATGAAATATGCAGATGGATTATAAAATGGTTGGAGTAATTCATATGATTCAAGGAACTGTGATAAAATGTATGTAATCCATGCCAATACTCATACAATTCTCATCCTAAAATGATTAATAAATACCAGAGGAAGTACATAGGTTCTTGAAAAATGGGTTACAGTTATTATCAATTTATTTTAAGTATTATTCTTATTTTAAAATAACATAGAAATATTTATTAAATATGCCCTGTTCTATATTAGAAATTAAAAAGCCTTTCTTTCTTTCCCAACCGTGTCCACCTTCTTCCCACTTTTTGTGATATAAAGACTGAGAGTTGGGCTGGCCTGGTGGCATAATGGTTGAGTTTGCATGCTCCACTTGGGTGGCCCGGGCTTCACAGGTTCAGATCCCAGGCACAGACCTACACACGACTCATCAAGCCATGCTGTGGCAGCATCCCACATACAAATTAGAGGACAATTGCCACAGGTGTTAGCTCAGCAACAATTTTCCTCAAGCACAAAGAGGAAGATTGGCAACAGATTTTAGCTCAGAGCCAGTCTCCCTCACACACAAAAAAAGACTGAGAGTTTAGGCTACACTATTATTTGGTTCATTTGGCTGTTTAGGGCTTTATTTATTTTCTCCTTATCTTTGAAGATTTGATTTGATAATCAATAAATCAATCAAGCAGTTTTTGAAAGTTTACTGAGTGTCTGCACTGTGTACTGAGGAGACAGCAGTAATTAGTGTGCTTAATAAAGACTAGCACAAACTGGACACATTCAATTCAGGGGGTCCGTTGGCCCTGAGGTATTAGGAAAGTTGTCTTGATAAAGTGTTATGTAGCCTAAGATTGAGGAATGACCATGAATTAGCTAGACAAGGAAAGGAGGAGGAGGAAAAAGAGCCTACAAAGAAGAAAGAGTACTTGGAGGTTGGCAGTGAGGAACACTGCACGTTAGAGGAGTTGAAATAAAGCATTCGAGGCTGTAGTGCAGGCAGTGAGATGATGTAAAAATAAAACATGATGCTGGATGGGACAAGAGGGGGCACAATACACAGTCTCAGATCAATGAAATACTTCGAACGTTACCAACAGTGTTTTACTCGCAGTGAAATGAAAGCATTGAGGAGAGAGGAACACGAACCACATGATCAGTGGTTACAACGCAGAGAATGGATTAAATAGAGGCAGGTGTGAAGTGGGAGCAATAGATTAGGAGTATATTTCAGAGGTCCATTCGAGACGGTAATGACTTAGGCTCGGATGGCAGCAGAGAGATAAATAAAATTGGGAGGATTCAAACGTATGGCAGATATTCTGCCAGACTCATTGACTGAACTTGGGGATAAGTTAGAGGAAAGAAAATAATTAATGATGGTTTCTGGAATTCTTTGACTCTTGCTCTATTGGTTTTCTATTGCTGAATAAATAATTACAACAAATTGAGTGGTGTGAAACAACGCCAGCTTGTTTGTTCACAGTTCTCTAAGTTAGAAGTCAGGCATGGCATGGCTGCAATCTCTTCTCAGAGTATTGCAAGCCTGAAATCAAGATGGTGGCTAAACTGAATTCTTGCTTGAAGGCTAACAAGAAAAATCCTCTTCCAACCTCATTCTTGTTGGTGAATTCAGTTCTTTGAGGTTGTAGGACTGAGGTCTTGTTTTCTATGCTAGTTATCAACAGGGTGCTGCTCTCAGCTCCCACAGACCATCCACATTCCTTGTCACGTGACCTTCTCTATCTTTAAGCCAGCAGTGGTATGCCAAGTCCTTCCCATGCTTCAAACTTTGACTTCCTTCTCTGCTTTGAAAGGGCTTATGTGGTTAGGTTAGCCCATCCAGACAATCACCCTGACTTAAAATCAACTGTGCCGAATAACATGACTCAGTCATGAGAGTGAAACCCATCATGCTCACAGTTCTCGGGATTACACAGGACATGTACACAAAAAGGTGGGGCCAATCTTAGAGTTCTGCCTATGGCAGATGGTGACACAAATGAGAGGGTGGATACTGGAGTAGGAAGAGGCTAGAGAAAAGAAGCTGAGTTCAGATTTGGAAAAGATGGGCTGAGGAACAAGTGAATGTTCAAAGGGAGATGTAAATGCGCCATTGGATATGTGCCTCTGGAGTTCAGAGGAAAGGTCTGAGTTCACAGAAAGAGAAATGAGAATGGTTGACATATAGTTAATAGTTGAACCTATGAGAATGGATTATATCACCTATGGAGAGTTATAGAAGGCCTAGGACCAGGCCCTGAGAAACTGCAATATTGAAGGGATGAGTAGAAGCCAAAAATGAGTAACCAAGAGGAAAATTAACAGGAATTCCAAGGGGAGAAATAACTGAAGGAAGTGGATTGTTTATCTGTGTTAAATCTTGCTTAAAAGTCTATTCTGAAGAATACTCAATTATACTCATGGGGATGTGGTGACATGGAGTTAGGGGTTACTGTGGACAAAGCCATTTCTGTAAAATGGTGGGTTCAGAAGCCAGATTAGAGTTGTTTGAAGAGTGAGAGGAGAATTAAGTCAGGAAGTGGAATCAGAGATTTAGACATTTCTTTAAATAATTTGGCTCTCAAAGAAAGGTGCATAGCAGAGATTTTGTTTGTTTCTTTCTTTTAACATGTGAGAGACTTGAGCTTATTTAAGCTCAAAGGAAATGAAAGGAATTCAGTAGAAAGGAAGAGGCTGGAAATGGAAAGACCTCAAGGTAGATGATTAGAACCCAGTGGAAGTAGTGAATTTTCTAGAAACACGTCTATCATTATAATTTGGCAAAGGAAGGGAGGGAGGGAGGGAAATAGAAAGATATAGATTTATTGATGTAATAAATAAGGATGCTCTAAGCATCTACTTTCTAATTGTCTACTTTCTAAGTAAAATAAGAGGAAAGAAAAGTTTGTAAGAGTGAATGAGAAAGGATTGAAGCTAAAGGTTTGAGAAGAAAGTTTAAATTTGCCTTTGTGGTGAAGGGGAGAGGAAGCTGACTAGGGAAATAACACAAGATTGCTTGGTAGGCATTAGGACTTAAATAAAGTCAGATTAATAGATGAATCAATAGGTTTGTACATTTTCTCTAGCAGCACACAGCTGCAATTTCTAGAGCTATCCATGGAAACTAAAAACAATTATATTCATTAATCCAGAGTTGGTACTTTTGCCCAGGGGCCAACATGGAAAGACAGTGGAGTAAGGGAGTTTGAGATAGTCCCAAGAAAGTGCTCAAAAAGATGGATTGTAGAATCCATAAAAAATAAGAGAGAAGACATGATAGGGAGTAGCTAATGGATAATGCACCAGGAGAAAACAACATTGTTTAAGACCAAAAAGCTGATATAGTGGGAATAATTGAGCATTTTGGCTAAAAGGATGAAAGGTTAGAGTGAAGGCCTAGAGTCTCTCATCAGTGATTTCAGAGAAAGATTTGCTTTCCAGCTTGTAATTACATTTAAGCTTTATTTATCACTACTATGTTTATATGACTTCAATACTCACTGCAAGTCCTTTTATGCTGTAATTTTCTTTTTTCAAAGTTGTTGATTTGATTTTGTTTCATCTCTTAATTGACTGAAGTACATATTCTATTCTTGTTTAAAAGAAGAATATGTGTGTATATATAATATGTGTGTATATGTGTGTAAAATCTTACAACATTCCAGGCATTTTGCTAAATACTCTGTGTGTTTCCTTATTTCATCTTTGCACCAAAAAATGAGCGTATTAATTTTACAGATTAAGAAACTACTTAACAAGAGGTAAAGCAACTTGCCCTAAACTACAGTCTGAAGAGCTGGTAGTATTGAAAGAATGATCCTCAAACATATCTGCCCAAATTCTCACTTCAAATCTTTGTTTTTAAATACTAAGCTGAAAGTGAGTATATAGTTTTGAGCCTTTGCATGTTTTAACGTCTTTCTGTTCTTTTGCTATGTAATTCTTTATGAATTATAAATTGAGTATTATACATCTCTGGGAATGTACTTAAGCATTTTGCAATAAATATATTGGAATAATTGGTAATGATTCTTACAAACACGGTTTCCTATTTTGAGGTCCTTGGAAAAGGATGACAAAAGAGTTTTTGAGAAATAATTTGGAAAATGGGAAGGACTTGGTGACAAACTGGTTGTATCTAAACAGAGTTCATGATTCAAAGGCAATTTCAGGATTTTAAACCATGTTAAAGTTGATGTAGAACGTAGTCAACCACCTCCAAGTTCACTGGAACCCTTGGCTGTATTCAGTGGTCCTTTACAGATCCCTGGGCAGAATACCCTCCTAAGCCTCAGGATTGCCGTTCCTCTAAACATTCACTTCTCTCTTGAAATCACTCCTCAGTCCCACTCTCAATGGATAGCCCTGGTCTTGTTTCAAAGAGAAGTCATGAAGACTGGCTTCTGTCTGCATCTCTCTGTTTCACTTTTAGATTTACTTACTGAAACACCTGTTCTTACCTCTTCTTTTCTGCCTCAAATGGGAAAATACTTAGATTGTGCAAAGTTATTCTCTCTCAGGAACTACAGATTTTATCTCCTACTTTGTTTTGGCTTAATTGTACTCCGTTAGTTATTCCTACTTTCTCCCCATTAGTATCCCCCAAACTCCCAATTCTTTGCCCTCTGCCCACCAAAAAAACAAAAACAAAAACACTCCACCAAAGAAACAAAACTTTAAGCATCCCTGAGCTTCCTTATCTCACTGTCATTGTTTTTCTGTCACATCTCTGAGACATTGTGGCATAGGGGAAAATGAAAAACTTTGGGAAGCAGAACAAAAGATATTGTTGGTATCCCACAACTCCTAATACCACCATTTTCCCTTTGGTCACTTAACCTTCTCTGAGACTCAATTTCCTGATCTTCAAAATGGAAAATATACATATCATTCAATAGAATTTCCTACAAAGGCTGGTAGAGAAGACGTTACTGTCTTTTCCAGTAAGAGTAGGAGGTAAATAAGGGAAATGGAGATTAGTAATGGCTTTTGGACAGCCAACTCTTCCATCTTCATTACCAAAATTCTTGAAAAAGTAATCCTTGGCATCATTTCTAATTCTTTAGCTCCTACTCATTGCTTAGTTTAATTCATTACACTTTGACGTCTGACTTCACCACTCAGCAGAAATTGCTCTAAGGTCATCAGTAACCCTCTGATACTTAAATCCCAAGATCTCTTTACCATTCCATTTAACTCTTCCTCAGCTTTGTGCTTCTCCTGCATTCCATCCTTTCTTGCCTTGTAATTTTATTTAGAGGATCTGAGACATCTCTTTAACTCTAGTTTCAGTAACCAAATCTCCATCTCAAATCTTTTTCTATGAAACTTAAAATTCATATTACAAATTGCCCAATAAATATCAAACTAACTCAAAACTATCCAAAAGGTAATTCCCAATAAAACCCAGTTCTGAATTCTTGAATTTTCTGCTTAATGTTGCCCCAAGTCACCATTCCCCAAGCAGGAAGCCATGAAATCACTCTCAATTTCCCCACTCATCACTTCTCTCTGCCAATTGTGATTTGGCACCATGTTCCTATGAAGTCAACTTCAAAAATGTAAATTAAATTTGTAAATGTATTATATTTTAGTAACTTGAAACTTTGTCTAAGACAGGGATTTTGGTTTACTCAGTTTTGTAATCCCAGCCTCTTGGACAATATCTACAACATAACAAATAAATGATTTTGCCAATCAAATCAATTGTGACATATAATATAGTTATCATTAACCAACAAAAATTTATTGAGCACTTGGAGGATTTCTATCACTATTAAACACTACAAAAATTTTATATTGAAATCAATCCTTGATTTTATATTTATTTTTTGTTGATAAATGCAAACTAGAATAGTAAATGTGCATATTTTAATAAAATATAGACGCTCTAAAATTAACAAAATCAGTCTTAAGTTTTCTCTCATCAACTATAAACAGGAAAATTTCTCATATATAAATGAAGACATTTGTGCAAAACTGACATTTAGAATTAATTAACACACAAAAAATACATTACTACATAAAAAAAAGTGAATTCTTTTTTCACTGATTGCTACTTGAATGTTTGAGAAAGTCCCTGATTATTCAGACATTTGACCTTATTTAAATATGTAGCAACCCAGTAAGTCATTCCAGGAATTGTTAAACTTAGATATCGTCTTTATTTTTTCGAAAAGAAAGTTTATTTATAGAATATTATATAGTAAATTGCTATGCTGTACTTTGTCCTTTAAATTTCAATTCTCCTATGTTACTTAAGGAAGCAAAGTATTTTTATGAATTTCAAATATTGAATCTGGAATTCTTGTCACTACTGACATTTTATAGTGTTTATAGTATGATGACCAAAGCAAAGGAAGAAGGATCAGGAATTTGGGAATTTTACCAAATTTAACACTAAGTAATTTTATGCCTGTAGAAAAATCACTTCACGTTCTGGGCTTGAGCTTTCTCATTAGTAGCCCTAGTATAGAAAAATTCTATTAGGAGCCTCACATTATTAAGAATTGTGAGTCATAGTTCTAACATCTATTTAATATGTTGGTTGTGATTTTTGGTTTCAACCTCATAACATAAATGTAGATTTCCCCTTCTTCAATGATCGCCCAAAAGCAAAAATGAGAAAACAACAGAAACTTCACTTTCCTTGAAACAATGGGATCCTTAAAACCTCAATATAAATATTAAGAAACTAGTCTCCAGAAGCTCTGATAGCCTAAAGCAGCATAGGGAGACACACTTCAAGGAGGCCTATAGCTAAAAATCTCATAAAAATCAGGCCAAGTGCACTTCTCCGAGCACGTTCCACCAAGATGTTCATTCCAGCTACACTTAAGGCAATTACCAATTTATTAAATCTCGTGAATTTTTTGGTCATTAATTTAAGCAAGATTCAGTTGAGTCATTCTTTTGTTCCATTTGGCATTGACATAGGTCATTTGACTGCAACCAACTGGCGGATGGGCTGGTCTGGAGAGTCCAAAATAGTTTCACTCATGGCTGGTGCCTTTGTGGGGATGACTGAAATGCTGAGCTCAAGGGGGACTGTCTACACTTGTGCCTTATATGGCCTCTACACTATGATGACCTCAGAGTAGTTGGACTTCTTACATCTTAGTTCAGAGTTCTAAGAGCAAGTGTCCCAGCAAACAAGGCAGAAGCCACATGGCCTTTTATGACCTACCCTCAGAAGTCACATTGTGTCACCTTCACTGTATTCTATTAATCAAAGCAGTCACAAGCCTGACCAGATTTTAGGGAAACCCCAAATTCCAAAGTCTTGATGAGGGGAGTATCAAAGAATGTGCAGCCTTGTTTAAAACTCTCACAGTGCAAAGCCAATAAAATCTTATTGGTCCTATGGAAAACACGTGAGCAGGCTGCTGTGGAGAACCTCCCCACATCTGTTTTGGCTATGAGAAGACAAGTTGGAGCCGAAGAGGAAAACCACAGACAGTCCACATTGCAGAAATGATGGGGGAGGGACGCATAGCAGAGCTGCCAGTCTCAGGTGACTTATAAGGAATAAACTAAAAAATAGTGCACTATGAAATGTTGTTATAAAGCAAATGTCTGCCTATAAGATGGTCCCAGTTCTTCCTGCAATGAGCTAGTTCAGGAAGTATGAACTTTATTTACAGATGGTTGATCAAAAAGAACAAAACAGAATACTAAACACACAAAGGAAGAAATAAACAGAAAAATCCAAAGGTAAATAATAAATATTAACTTTTTAAAATTGCTAATGTTGGTATAGAACAAAAGGAAACTATGGCTAAGCATATAGCTATAAAATGAAGTTTAAAAAAAAAACTGAATGAAGTAGTCACTTCTATAATACAATAATTGAAAATGGAGCTAGTAGAGATCAGGAAAATATAGTGAGACTGGAAAAATATAATGATAACCTGGCCAAACTCATTAAAGAAATTGAAGATGAAAATGAAACCATGACATAGAAAAAGACCCCATGGGAATCCACATCAAAGAAAGAGGGATTGCTGACAACGCCAGAAGAGATGCACATGCCAGGATTTGAATAAAGTGAGTAAAAAAAGTAAAGCCAAATTTTTAAGTGGAATACAGTGACATGTTAAATATGGAGTATGGGTCAAAAAAATGCAAAAAATCCAATAATTGGAGTCTTAGAATAAAGTAAGGAAAATAATGGAATAGGAGACAATTATTTAAATATATAATTCAAGAAACTGTTCCAGAAATAAAAAAGAACTTGAATCTAAAGATTGAAAGGGTGTACTGGATCCCAGGAATGTAGAATGATCACTTCCAAGACATATCTCAATATATTTACTGGACGTCACAGATAATAAGGGATCTTTGGTTGAACAGGCAAAAGATTATGCTATGGGAAAACATTGCCAGAATGGCTGGTGTCCGATTTCTCCACAAAACAGGCAACTTTGAAGAAAGTGGAGTAACGCCTTACAAAGCCATCAAGTAACGAAAATGAAACCCAAGAATTTTATGCCCAGAAAAATTATCTAAGAATAAAAGCAAAAGGAAAACATATTTAAATAAGCAAGAGTTCATGGATTATAGATTCCACGAGCCCTCTTGAAGAAAGTACTGGAAAATACACTTCAGTCAAACAAAAAATGATAAACAATTGTAAAAGAAGTGATATCGAATACTGAAACTGCTGAACTCTAGGATTAAGACAAAAAAACAAATACAGCGATTATGATGATAGAATAGAATGTAAATGGTATAAAATCTGACAAGGTCGAAATGAAACAGCTGATGAAATTCAGGAAGGGAAGGAGCAAGAGGGTAAAAGGAAGAAGTATGCCAATTCCCTAACTTTTCACATCAAAAAGAGGATCAATAGAGATCATTTAACATTATTAAGAAAGGAAGAGAGAGGTATATTTAATATAGGAAATAAATATTAAATATATGAATTAATGAAAATATTCTGGGAATGGGAAGGGAACAGAAACAGGAAAGAATTGAAAATATACCAATTTCTTCATTGTTCTGCAGAGTTTCAATAGGAAATCAGCAGATTCATGACTAAAAAGAAAAAATTAAAACACCACAATCGTTAGAAAAAATATAAACTTCAAAATCATTTTTTAAAAACTCCTCCCCATACGCACACATACACACAAGTAGGAAAATAGAAAGCATAACACAAACTATGCTAACAGAGCTGAAACCAAACCTCTTATTAATATAAAAATACGAATAGACTACACACAGGTTGTAAAAAAAGTAAACTCAACTATATGTTACATACATGTAGGCAGCTAAAGCAAAGATGTTTCTTATGTCACTACAGAGCAGAAGAAAGAAGTTATTTGGAAAGACTGAAAATTAAGGAATTGAAAAGACATACTAGACAAATGTAAACAGAATTCAGAGGTTGTGATTTTAATATTAGATAAGACTGAATTTAGGGGGAAAAGCATTAAACCAGATGGAGAAGATAAGACTCAAGTTTCAAACCACACGAATATCTAACAGTATGAATCTACACAAAATAGCACTTCATTAGCATATATGAAGGGAAAAAAGGGAGAAATGCCAGGAGAAATAGAAATATGTTAATAGTAGGAAAACTTAATTCACTTCTCACAGTCAATGATAGTTCAAGTGGACACAAAATTAATACGAAAATAAAAGACATAGATAGCATGACAACTTTTTAAGGTAGATCTAATTGACATACATCAAATTTGAAAACAGAGAAGATAATTTCGTTTCAAGGGCACAGAGAATATTCACAAAGAGATAATTATTTATAATAGGTAAAAAAACCCACAATTAATTAAATCTGTATGTATACATGTGTATATGTATTATATATACGTGTATGTCCATATGTGTGTATGTTGTGTACATATATATATATCAGCTTTCCCAATCACAATGCAATAAGGCTAGAATTTTAAAACAAAACTAACAAACAAAAAACAACAGCAAACAAAACCTACTACCTACAAAGTTTGCTACCATCACCATCCACTCACCCACAAAAGTCTTCTCTTAGACAACTCTAGCGTCCAAGAGAAAATCAAAACCGAAATAACAGAGTATGTTTTACAGTGAAAACAAGGCTACAAAGAAATCCACGTCCTTTTACATAGGTAAATTAAACATCCAAATAAAGAGGTTAGAACATAAACAATCAAACTTATGAAAAAAGAAAATTAGAAAGCAGGAATCAATTAATTTGAAGCAGTAAAATGGTGGAATTGGGGTCGGCCTTGTGGCCCAGTGGTTAAGTTCATGCACTTCACTTCAGCAGCCAAGAGCTTGCCAGTTTGGATCCTGGGTGTGGACTTACACACCGCTCATCAAGCCATGCTGTGATGGCATTCCACACAGAAGAGCTAGAATGACTTACAATTACAATACACAACTATGTGCTGGGGCTTTGGGGAGGGGAAAAAAAAAAAGAGGAAGATTGGCAACAGATGTTAGCTCAGGGCCAATCTTCCAAAAAATGAAAAACAAAATAACTGAGTTTCACAAAACTCTCTTCTCTCATTGCTTAACAAAATCTTTAAAAAAAAAAAAAAAAAAGGTGGAATTAATTTCAAAAAGCAAGTAATGTTTATTTAAAGAAGAGGAAAACAATCAAGTAGACATAACCAAATAAGATAAAAAGGAAAAAGCCCAACTTGCTGTATAAAAATGATAAAAAGGAAATAGCAACAATGAAAGAATTAATAGAATGCTAAGTGTCCACTTTGATTAATTCTATGAAAAAAAATGGTAAGAACCTGAATGAAATAGTTTTATAGGAAAATATATATTACTGGAAGAAATCACATAAGAATTATAAAATAGAAAGATACCAATTAATTTGGAAAAATTACAGACAATTATCATAAAATGACACCTCTCCAAAAGACAATAGTAGGCATGATTGTTTTATAGGTGTTTTCCATTAACCTTTTTTTTTTTTTTTTGTAAGGAAGATTGTCACTGAGCTAACATCTGTGACAATCTTCCTCTATTTTATGTGGGATGCTGCCACAGCATGGCTCAACAAGTGGTACTTGGATCCGTGCCTGGGATCCAAACCTGCAAACCCCAGGCCCCCAAAGCAGCACAAACTTAACCACTATGCCACCAGCCAGCTCCCCGTAATCTTTTAAGTACAGATAATTTCAGTGCTATTCAACATGGTCCAGAACATAAGAAAGGAAGGAAAATTTCCAAAATCTTTTCTTAAATGAGTATATTGATTGCAAAATCCGACAAAGGGATTTATCAATATATCATTGATTGCAAAAAAAAGAAAACTAATAGCTCTCAAAATGTAGTCAGCAAATCTCTTGGGGTCCCCCATGACACTTCCAGGGAGTCTGCCTGTTCGAAATTACTTTCATAATAATACAATGACATTCTTTGTCTTTTTGATCATGTTGACACTTGCCTTGATGGTGAAAAGCACTGGAGGTAACATGCTGGCCCCTTTGCATAAATCAAAACAATGCAACAAACTATTCTTCACAGCTACTCGCTGAGTTATAAAATAAGCCAGTTTCACTGAAGAGTATCCTTGAGGAAGCAGTAGAGATTGTTAACTTTATTAAATCTCAACCTTCGAATGCAGGCTTTTTAATGTTCTGTGTGAGCAAATGGGAAGTTCGCATAAAACACTCCTGGTGCAATCAAAGGACAAGGCTGCTTAGAATAAAAGCGCTCGTGTGATTGAATTGAGAGCCGAACCAGCTGCTGCTTTCATGGAAAATGCTTAGTGCCTATGAAGGATGAAATGCCATACAGCCTCACCTTGAATTACTCTTCTGGAATGTAAATAAAGAGCAGGAGACTTAGAGAAGGAACTCTCCAATTATACATATTTATTGAATGCAGTAGCTAGATGTGTGTTTTCATGGAGCCACTTGGCAGAGCATAAGAACATTTCAGCAGATTTCTAAATAAATCCTATGTCTTAAATTTTGTTGACAAGATTGTGTATATTTAAATGCGGAAGAAGGGCATTTTAAGTTTTGAGAAATTTTATTCTGTATTTATATGATGGCCATGCTGCCAGAGAGACTGAGCTAGGATTTCTTCCACATGTTCTTAATTAAATTTTCAAAATGTGTCCACATATCAAATATGTTTAGCTTTCAATAAACATATTGCCTGGGCATTACATAGTAAAATAAAAAATTAATAATATGTTCAAATATCTAAATGTCAACATTTTTACCTCACCATGTTGCCATCAATCCAGCTGCATGGAGTTTCTCTTGAACTTCATAATTATAGCAGAATAGGATGCACTGAGAATAGGCTAAGTGGCCGCGTACAAACTATCCCCACTAGGGGTTTCCCATGGGAGGCTGAAAATGGATGTTGTTGCTGTGTTAGGGTTTCGCCTTGTGTCTTTGTGGTCGTAAAGCTTCAGGGGTAAAGCAAATGATTTTATCTACTTATTATCTGGGTTCTCAGTCTTTATAGTTCCAGGTTTTCAGATATATGAAAATAGCTCAATCAGTGACTTGACTCCAGTTTAGAATCATTCCAACTCCATAATTTTATAAATGGGGACTTGGAATTCTCAAGGAGTCAAAGGACTTCCCCAAAGTTACAGGCAAGTAACTGGCCAAGCAGAAACTAGGATTTAGTTCTCACACCCTGAAATCCAGGTATTTGGAGCTAATAATCATAAAGGTTCACATACTGCCTTTCCCTCCACCATATTGGGAAAGCAAGTATTTGTATTTTTAGGATACTCAATTTTTCAGGGGAAAAATTATATAATACTATATATAGTATACATACATATATATTTTTACTAGAGAAGGCTCAAAAACTTGAAGTGATTATAAACCTTGCAGAAGGAAAACTTCAGGTTATTTAAATGCAAATACTGTATGATATCAAGGGCTGCCAGAGGCCTCCGTATCGTGGCTAGTCTTCACCTCAGAATAAGCCCTCCTCCCCGTGCTTTCTAAAGCCGCCGGTTCTGTGGTTTTACATAAGCTGGAGTACATTGCCATGCTCCAGTTTATATCATGTCTTTGAGTTAACGGAAGGAAAAGGACCATATATATGTGTATATATAAAATAAGCAGTTCAACAGCTGAGAAAGATAGCATATGGCGGTGGAAACATAAGTGTTGCTTTGATTTTGGAAAGAGAAGTGAGAAGTAATCTTGAGTCAAAGCTCAACGCCACCTGAATGAGATGACTTATTTTTATGCAACAGAATGAACTTTGTGTGGGCACAGATTTATGGCAAATACACCAACACCTGCCCAGATCTCATTAGGGGTTTGAAGAAACACCATTCTCCCATGACAGAAATAATTATAGGCGCAATAATAATAGTATTTTCATTTAATGAAAGTGGGGTTTTTTTAATTCCTAAAGGCATAAAGCATTTGTTAAAATGAACTAACTTATTTTCAATGAACTTTTCAGCAAAAGAGGGAGAAAGATGAATGACAAGTAAACTTGAACTGACAGGCTTAAACTATAAGAATAATAAAGCTTTACGTAAACTAATCTTAACTTAAACAATCAAATAAAATCAAGCTAATAGTCCTCCTCCAATTCGGAAACCCTCCTTCAGAAGTTTTCTATCCTACTATCTAACTTTTCTTAAAGTTTATACAGTAAAATTTGAAAGACACTCTCTGAGGCTGCTCCAGCATTCTTCAAATTGTTTTCCAGATTTAAATTCTTTTTGTTGTTTATCCCAGTTATTTCATTGAGGTCATAATGGTTTATAACATTGTGTAATTTCAGGTGTACATTATCATTTATCAGTTTGTATATGGACTGCATTGTGCTCACTACCAATAGTCTAATTTCTGTCGTCACCAAAGATATGTGCCCCTTTACCCCTTGTGCCCAACCCCCACCCCTTTCCTCTCTGGTAACCACTAATCTGTTGTCTTCATCCAGGTGTTTATTTACCTCCCACATATGAGTGAGATCATGTGGTGTTTGTCTTTCTCTGTCTGTATATTTCACTTAACATAATACCCTCAAGGTCCATCCATGTTGTTGCAAATGGGACGATTTGGGGTTTTTTATGGCTGCGTAGTATTCCATTGTAGATATTCTTGATTAGAAACATTCTTTCCCTGGCTTTCAAGAGAAAAGGAGATACCATCATCAACATTTGTGTGTTTTACAAAATCTGTTGCTCAGTCTTGCTTCATTTTAATGTTTTAAAATTGTGCACTTTAACCTTTAATATCCCATGAATAACCACAAACCTGAATGGGTCAGCAGAGTCAGGACTTTCCTTTCATTGCTGCCCAGGAGGGGAGGTGTCTGCCTCTGCAATCCAGAGAATGAGTGCCAACTCCACCAGGTAAAGTTGTTGCACCAGTGTTATACACTGGGACCCAGCAAAGGTGCCTACCGTTGAAAGCCTGACACCGACACCATCCTCATCTATGGTGTCATGGCACACAGAAGTCAGGATTCATCACAACCTGGTCACAAGAATAATCCACAAACCACCTGGCCTTACCAACCTGTGGATGTGAATGAAGTCACCTTAACATCAATAGCCAATACTCAGTAATGCCTCTATTCGTGTTTCTGCCTACACAGAACCTCAGCCACCTCCACTACAAAGTCATCAGGTATTTACAAGAAATACTAAGAGGATGTCACATGTGCTCCCAGGCTTTATGCCATAGCCACCACATGGCATCTACAATGTCTGTTTTCCGTGATTCCTCATTGATGTCTACTGGCCATAAAGCCATGGGGAGAAACTTCATCATTGCTATTGCTGACAGTCCCCCTCCAAACAATGCCAGAAACCTAGCAAAGGTGCTTGCAATGGCACAGTCCTCAAAGTCCACAGCAGTGTGCATTTTATCTGTTTTGTTCTCCACCCTATATTTAGCATCAACTACAGTGCTTAGCAGAAATCAGACACCATCCAATGAATAAAATAGGCAGATTCTCAATATTAGCTGCTTTTCCTAGGTCACTTATGTTTTTGAGATACTAAAAAATTCTCAAGTGAACTTACTTGGTCTTTCTTTACGGATTATGTGACACACTGAGAATTTATTTTCCATTCGAGTAAGAAAGGCTAATTCACTAACCCTTGGTAAATGCAGTGATGCACAAAATCATTTACAGCAGAGCACCAGCACAATCATTTGGATGAGTAGGGCTTGCTCATTGCATTCTCTCATGGACCATTGCACAAATAGATGGATGTTCTTAAGCTTCTCTAAGTGACCTTGGAATCTTTCACCTCCTTTTGTACATGTTTGGATCACTGGCCCCTTTCATCAATCTTCCTATTTGATTAGCTAAACTGTAGCCTTCCTGTAAGTTTACTTATCTTAGATTTTACATTCTTACAGAAGTCTTTGTGACCTCTTATGCCTTTCCAATGTGCTCCCACAGCACTCTGTATTTGGCAATATCTTAGCACTCAGCACATGGTACTTGCCCGTTTCATGGTATGTATCCTCCTCTAGACTCTGGACACTAGACTATGTTCTTTGAGGGCAGTATATGCTTCCTAATTCACCATTGTATCCCCAGGGCCTTGAGTGGGCCTAGCAGATATTTACTGTTCCATGAGCATTGAGAGAGTGCATCATGTAGAGAACACCTTAGACATATTAAATGTCTACAAGACACTTAACAGAGTTGAAAATTAATTTAATTAGGCATAAAGCACCTTACTGATTGAACCCTGTTCAATTAGAGAGCTTCTTTATTACCTCTGACTGGTCAATGTGAAGTAAATTATACTCTTGAACCAGTTTGTTAATACTTATTTCAACAGAGATTTTAGCTCGGTTTACATCTCAGCTGTTTTCTCCTACGTCTGATGGGATTTGAGTGAATAAATTTCATCTTATTCAGTTACTAGCACTTTCCTATTATTCGTTCTTTAAAAACATAGTTATTGATTACATATAATGTGCCAGACATTCGAGGTACTGGTAATACAACAGTGAATATGACAGTCTGGTCTTTGCTCTCTTAGTATTTCCATTTATGTGGGAGGAAGTAGACATAAAATAAATAAATAAGCAAGAATATATCATATAGTGATAAGTGCTAAGGTGGAAATATATTAAGGTGCTATGTTAGAGAGATAGCAAGGGACTTCAGTTTAGGCAAACAAAGAGGTTTCACTGAAGAGGTAACATTCAATTTGAGGCCTGAATGGCAAGAATCAAGCATGAGAAAGAAGCTCTGGGGGAGCAGCTTTCCAGCTGAGGAAGTAACTAACGCAAACCCCCTAAGGTAGGCCCCAGCTTGGCACATTGCTACAAAGAGAATGTCTTCCTTTCCCTCAGTTCTGGCATTTTTAAGGTGAGAGTATACTTGTCTCCTGTATTTAAATATCCATGGATGACCATGGAAATATACAGAAATGGCCTCATTTATAAAACAAACTTTTAAACTTTACGATTTAAATTTTAAAAAGAGTTTTTGAGGGAAAATCTTAAAAGGCTAAGAGATTGAACAAGTGGCCTCAATTCTTACCCCATGTGTAGCCCTTGGGATTTTTCACTTTGAGTCCCATTGCTACAACACAGACAGCACCCAAGACTTAGCTGATTATCTTTAAAACTCCAATCCAACTTCAGACAAAGTTCCTTTTTATGGTTTCCTTTAATACAGTTGAGACAGGCCAACATAGGCATAAGTGTTCCCAGCAGGTTGGCGTCACCCACACACACCTGGCTGTCCTCTCTGATCCCGCTGCCACTGGCCAAAGTTTATTCCTCCTTGTCCCAAATCTGATCCAAAGCCAACTCTTGTCTTGTTATCAATGGATTGAAAACATCCTTCCTTCTAAAACTTTCCATATTTTTCTGATTTGAAATTACCAGTGAGTATCTTCCTCCAAATTAATGTAATCTGTCCGAGAGACAGACCTTATTTGGAACTGATGGACAGGAGTATGCTGAAAGTCACAATAACTTGTTCCTGCCCATCTATAACGCCCATGGGGTGTGACAGCCCCCACTCAAAAGTTTCTAAGAAAGAGGTTAAAGAAGTATTTTCTCAGATCTTCCTATTTAAGGGATCTAAGTAAGGTGAACCCATTGTGAGTAGCCAAAATGCCTTCTTATAAGGTCTACTTTCAACAATTAATCTATTTGTAAACCTTTGGCCTGTTAACTTATTTGGTCAAACTGATGAGAATGAATATAAAGGTAAGAGTGAGATGCACTTAGGAAAGACTATTATGAACCATCCACCTTTATTAGGTTAATTTTCCCATACTAATTAGAATTTGAATCGAATTTCAGTGGAGAAAAACAGGGACAAAGAAAACAGTGAAAGAAACAGAGGCTTCCAATTTTGTAAAAACACAAGATTAAGTGAAGATAAAAGATGCCTGTGTAGTAGGTAATGAATACAAAAGCAGGGAGAAATCTTGGGACTGGAAGCAGAGAAATGAAAAAAGCAGAAATAGCTGAGTTTCTTCCTTTTCTTCTTCCCCGTCCCCCTCCTTCTCTTCCCTTCACTTTCCTCCCCTTCCCTTCCTAAACAATTTAGTCCAAAAGCCATTTTGTAAGGCAGACCAATGTAGACGTCAGTAGGAGGAGGGAGGAAGACCCAGATCATGGTATCAGCATTTGAGGAGGATAGAAACTCACAAACAGGGGCAGGCTAGCACAAAGGGACAGAGCCTAAGGGGGTGAGGAGGATATCAGAGAAAGAGAGTGGCCCAAGGTGGGGTGTCATGGCCTGAGCAGGGTGGGCAAGCATCTGAGTGGGGTGGGTATGGTCTAAGATTGGTTACATACAGGGGATTGATCAAAAAGTAAATATATTAAGCATAATGGGAGCCAAGTGTCTTTCTGTTGGAGAGGGAGGTTTAAATTATGGAAAGGGAGAAAACTAAAATAAATTTTGTGGCTTTCGGTTGGATTTGAAGGCATTGGTGTGAACATGTAGTTTTCAATATCTATAGATAGATGTATAAATATAGATGTAAATGTGTGTGCATAAAGGCACATATCCACAGGTACACATATCTATATGTATATTATCATTTCAGTCAATTAGTACTACTGTTAAAAAGTACTGTACACTAGGTGGCTTGCAAGCAACAGAAATTTATTTCTCACAGTTCTAGAGGCTGAAAGTCAAAGATCAGGGTGCTAGTGAAGAGCTCTGGTAAGGACCTTTCTCCAGGCTGTGCACTGCTAATTTCTCATTGTATCCTCTCATGGCGAGAGCACAGAGAGGACGAAAGTTCTCTCATGACACTTATAAGGGCACTAATCCCATTCATGAAGGAATTCACCCTCAGGACCTCATCTAATCCCAATTACATCCAAAAGGTCTACCTCCTAATACCATAGCATTGGGAGGTAGGGTTTCGGCACATGAATTTGGGGGGGACGTAAACATTCAGTCCATAATAGTTATCTCTGGTCATTGAAAGATCCTGGGAACAATAATTTCCCAGTAACAAAAAGCCCACCTAATGCTCACATCAAAGTTTCTAAATAACATGTTCACTAAAACTAACCAGGGCTTGTTGGAGAAATGGTTGATTCCAGGGCTGGGGCAGGGAAAGCACAAGATGATTCTGGAAGATCTGTTGTTTAAAGTAGAAAAGGTAGAGAAGTGGATGATGGAGTCATGTCAAAGAATGATGGAGTAACGTCAAAAGGGTACAGATGCCAACTTAAAGTGGTTTCCACTGGCCAAATATGGGACAATTTGAGCATGAACTAAATAATGATAATAATGGATTATAGCCCACTGGATAAAACGAAATCTATATTTATATAAACAAATGAAACACATTGAAAATTTGGTGAGAAATGGGGTATGCACATAGTCTCCAACTACCTCCTCCAAAATACTCATTAACTGCCGAGGGAGAAAGTACAACCTCACAGTGAGAAGCTTGGCAGATATCACCCTGATCAAATTCATTAAACTTAATGTCAGTAGTATCACCATAATGGTACAGATCAAAATTAAAGAAGTGAAAACACTTTCTGTACTATTTCTGCTCAAAATGCATAACCTGAATTTAATCATGGGAAAACATCAGACAAAATCAAAATGTGAGATGTTCTGCAAAATAACAGACCTGTAATCTTCAAAAGTGCCACGGTCATAAATGTCAAGGATTGACTGAGGAACTACAGGACACTGAAGGAGACTAAAAGACATGACGACTAAATACAGTATGTAATACTGGACTGAATCCTTTGGCTATAAAGGATGTTATTGGGACAACTGGTAAAATTCTAATGGAGTCTGACAATTAGATGGTAGTAAAGTATCAGGTTAATTTCCTGATTACAATAATTGGATAGTAGTTACGTTGAACAATGTCCTTGTTTGCAGGAAATACGTACCAAAATATTCAGGGGTGATTGGGCATCATATTAGCAACTTACTCTTCAACAGTTCAGAGGAAAGAAAGATCTTTATACCGGGCTTACAACCTTCTGTGTGCTTGAGATTTTCTTTAAAATTAAAAAAAAGTAAATAAAAGAGAACAGATGCAGTCAGATCCTACTTTTTTTCCCCTGCCCTCCTCTTTCTCCCTTCAAAGGATAGAAATGCCTAAAATTAGAGCAATTTTTTTGTGACTTTGAGACAAGACGCCAACTCACCAAGCATAGTGCATAAAAATATAGGTGCCATCTAGTTTAGATTGCCATGCCAAGCCTATCCTGCCTACTTTTACTGAGTTCTTAGCTTGGGTAAAAAATAAGGCTATATTGTTTGATTACAGAAATAAAGAAAAAAGAATGCAAGGAGAAATAAAGATAGAAACAAATATTTATTTAGCCAGGCATTTATGGTTTTCTATCCAATCTTCTCAGCATCCCAGTTTAATAAATATTATTATCACTATTAGGTCTAAAATCATGAAACTGGGGCTCAAATAAGTTTTTTGGTAAAAGCCATGCACAATAAGCTGGGAATCCAAATCGAAACACGAACTTCCCACGAAGATGATGGAAATCTCCCCAGCTCTGAGAGGAGAGATAATACTACATAAGGTGTGTCCAGAGACACCTGACAGAAACATGGACCCACTTCGATATTTGAAATGATGTGCTCTTCCTGTTGATGAGATGGGGAGAGGGAACCTGGAGGAGGGACAAGGGGAGAAAATATAACAAATTAGCAGACGTAGTTGAAACACACAGGTGCTGCACAGTGGAAAAAGATTTGCAATTTGAAATTTTTAATGCCAAAGAATGTAGACTAAAGGTAGGACAAAAATAAGGAGTTGTTCCTTTTCATTTATCCAAACAAAATTAAAAACCAGTGTTTCTATTGATCTCTAATTGGAAAACACCATGCTGTTGAGCTGAGTAAAGCAAAAAAAGGAAACTACAGGTTCATTCATGTCATCATCATTAAAATTGGTCAATCAACCACAGAGTGCTTGTAATTATAAGACCTTAGTACCAAACTGTCTTTCATTTCAACACAAGAATCACAGTTTCCACCATTAATGGGGGAGGTAAGGCAAGGAGTGTGTGTGAGTATAAGGTGTGTGTATGTGCGAGGGTGTGTCAACTTGGCATGCCTACCACGTCACAGAGAAATAGTAGTGTCTAAATAGTTTATGACCAAATGAACGAATTTAACTCAGAGTTCAGCACGTTTTCAACTGAATGCCATTCAACCTACCCTACTTTACTGGTGGCTAGTACCTCAGCATGAATATATCCTTCGTCTGTATCTATTTATAAATATTCACATACAGCTGTATCAGTTTGTTTGCTTTTTGACAAATAGCTTAGTTTCAGTTGTGAAATGTCAGATAGAAAATGTTCCTGAGTGACTTGACCTTTCCAACCATGTTCAACTGGAAATGGGTGTTTGGCTGTTGGACCCATGGAGGCTTTGTGAAACATAGTTTTAGAGACACTTAAAACTATGTGAAACCTACGAAGAATTAAAACCGTGAAGAACTAACTCCTCTTTAAATGACTTGTAAAGTGTCACTACTTTGATTCCTAGCCACAAATACTGAAATTTTCATAAATCACACGATGGTATAGTCTTTATAAGTTAAAGAGAAGAAAGCGATAAAGGTTTAGAGAAGTGTGGAGAAAAAAATCAGCTATAGAAAAGGTTTTTGCATGTTTTAGACTATTTTGAATTCCGATTGCCCTGCAGTCATATTGCATCTGTCTTTCTAATAAAGGAGTCTAAAATTTCAGTTTTAGAGGGAAGGTTAAAAATAACACCTTGCTTTAAAAATGTATGAATTTGAAATTAGTTAACAAGTAGATTTATACTTTAGAATTTTCTAAACCAAAAAACATTGGGACTGTGTGTTTTTTCTCACAGTTGCCATAGTAATGAAATAAGCAGCCCTGGGCTCTCTCACAGCTTCAGTGTCATTCCGAGTACATTTTTCTCACCATCATTTTTCAGCAATATATTTTAATGAAAGCGATATTATATTTCCTTGCAAGTTAATAAAGATCCAACAGCCATTAATTTCCCAAGCACTTGTTTTTAATGGTTATGAAGTTCATGTTGGAATGTAAAATGCCAGGATATTATCCTCATTGAGCCCTTTCGGGCAGAGCCCTCACAGCTGCAGAGCAGTACATAATTGCATTTCTTAACTGCTAGGTTCATCACTATTAACCTTTTGGCAAGGATCACCAGAGCCACCATGTTATAAATCACCTCCTGGCCTCCTTATATCAAATGGGTTTAAGAGAAGAGTCGTGGGCCGTGGCAGCCTGGCATGAGCAGCTCAGCCCAGCCCACCAATGGGAAGCTTCCTCCTGGCTGACTCTTTCGACTAATTTTAAAATGAAGTGCTTGAACTCTTTAATCAGCATCACACCACTCTGCAAAGCAACTCTAAAAATTGTGTTTCCATGGTAACAACTGGAGACTTATTCACAAGTCCTTATATTGCCTACATAACCTATTTAATTACATAGGAACCGTTAAACTATGTGTGCCTGTGTGTATTATGTATATAAAAGTAAAATTATATGAAACTTACATATATATATTCTTGCATGGAATTAATTGCCAAGCCTTGTTACTTTAATAGGATTTTAAAATACACGTCTATAAAAATATCGAACATTTATGGAAAAAGACAGTGGAGAATGAAAATCCTAGTACTTATTTCAGGATCTTACCTTAATTGATTCACAAATTCTACATAAGCTAAAACCTGTGTTTTTCACTCCTCATAAAAATTACTTTGCAATGCATGTGTCAGTTTTCCTAGAAATATTAAATTATTTACCTGAAACATGAAGACCAATTATCCTGCCTTTCAAGTCACCTGAATTTAAAAGTAAATAAGTACATAAATAAGATGGGCAGGGCAGAGGGAGTGATAGGTTATCTGCATCTCTTTCCTTTTGTCTCCAAAGAATTCACTTGTTCTTTCAGTATATATCAATGTACTCATCAGTCAACGTACTGATATCAATGAATCTCAGGTTCTGTACACACTTCTAGGGATCAAGCAATGAAGGACAGACAAACAAATCGTTCATGTTAAAACTATCAACATAACATGTGCAACGGCAGCACCCAATGTAGACAGTGGGGGTGAACCAAGAAGGCTTCTGGAAGAGGTGAAATCTGAGCTGAATTTTGATGAAGGAGGAAGAATCTGCCTACTTAAGTGAGATGAGAGGAGCAGGATTAAAGGCATTCTCAGAAAATAAACAGAACGTGTCAAGCGAAGAAGACAGTTTAAGGAAGTTCAAGTAGTATGCTGTGGCTAAAATATGGGGTGCACCACGGGTGGCAGGTAGTCAGTCTGGAGAAATGAGCAGCCATCAGTCAGGGTAAGGGGAGACATGAAAGGTTCTGAGTCGTGTCTAAATTTTAGAAAGGTCCTTCTGGTGGCTATCGAATGATGTACTGAAGGAGGGCTGAAGGGGAAGAGATGGCTGTAAAAATTAAGAACCTAGGCTAAAGGAGTCAGGTGGAGACGGTGGGACAGATCTGAAAAAGAAGCAGCCAAACTGCCAGTTGGGTGATTGATATTTTTCCGGGCGGAGGAGTAGGTGTAGGTGGCCTCCAGGTTTTGTTCTTGCAATATTGGCTTCTTCAAAGAAATATTTGCAATTAATGCTTCAATTTTCTCATATTATCCTCATTCCTTAACCCTCTTAATTCTGGAATCTATCTCGTCCAGTTTACTGAAATAAGTCACAATGAAAACATCTCTGATTCAATGTTGCTAAATCTAATGGGTCCTCACTTCATAGTTGGGCTCCTTCTACTGCGTCCACTTACTCAGAGCATCCTCTATCCTTGGCGTCTGAGATGCCATGTGTTCCTGGTTCTCCTTCTCCACTTCGAGCTCTCTTCTGAACACCAGTCCCATATATCTTACTCCCTGCAGGACTCAGATTTCTCCAAGATACCACAGCTTAACATATCAAATCCTAAATTCGTCATCTGTCCCCTCTGTCCTTCACCCCTACCCCAACACTATCTTTTTCAGTGTTTCTCATCTCAGTAAATGGTTCCACAACCAACCTTAGTATTTCAAGCCCTAACACTTGTATTTTTTAATTAATTTTTTCGTCTCCCTCAAGTCCTATATCCAAGCCATGACTATGTCCTGTTGATTGTACCACCTAAAAATCTCTCCATTTGCATCACCCTAGTTCACCTACTATCACCTCTTTTAATAACCCCTTGATTCCTTCCTGAATTCACTCTTGTCCTTCTCCAATTTGTTTTCCAGACGGCAGTATGATATTTTTCATGCAAGTCTTACTTTGTCACTTTGCTACTTAAAACATTTTAACAGCTTTCTATTGTATTAAGGATAACATCCCAAACTGGTAACATGTCCTGTCCTTTCCCAGCCTTGATTATCTTGCCCCTGCCAACATCTCCATCCTTGCCTGGCATCACTCTCCCGCTGAGAAGCTGGCATTGAAGATTGCAGAGATGGAGTATTGCCTAATGTTAACTAATCTGATATGTGGTCAGAACAGTTTGAAAAGTCGAAGAGTTGAAGGTCAAGGATGTAAGAGGTGACAGTAATGTCATCTGTGTGGATACTAAATATACACAGGATGATGGAAGGAATTAGGATGGAAAAAAATGATAATTCTCTATGAATTATTTGTTGGTTTGTTTTCTTGATCAGAGTAAGTTTGTTGATAACTGTAACAAGACAGATAGGGTAGTAAATAAAACAAACAGCACTTGTGAGCTAATGGGCCAAGTTTCATTCAAGGGAAAAAAGTAATTGTTTAGTAATAACAGTAGGAAGCTAAGATAAGCCAGTGTTTATTAACATCCTCCATTCTGGGTACAACCCAGAGGCCACAGAGCATTGCAGGAAGAATTAAAAGCCCTGGCTTCAAGACCTGATTTTTCCCTTCACTTTTCTTTTTATGTTGGGCATTGAAATGTCTGAAACTCAATATTCTTTTCAATAAAATAAGAATTAGGCCCATTTTGCTCACTACCTCACTTCAGAGGTACAGTGAAGATTAAATGAGATAATATACATAAATAAACTCTATGTGCTTTATAAGCTCCACGAATTTGGGCGATTTATTTTCCTTCTTATTCTCATGTAAGATGGACATACCCCAGGTGATTTCTTAAGGTCTTATTGTCTCCAAATAAAGTTTAATCTTTTGTTATCCAGAAGTAATTTAAGAAGTATAAATGTGTTAATACGTTATCATCAAATACCTAAGAGTCCTTTGTCATCTATTTAAGCATACTAAAGAAATGAATGAGTAAAGCAGGGCAACATAGCCAATAATGCAGTGTGAGGGTGAGCGCCTCACCAGTAGGCTGAAGAGTATGTGTATGCTGTCCCTTGCAGGTGTACTTTTCAGGATCAGACAGTTTTTGCAGTCTACGTCCTCTCCCGCATCAATGAGAGTGTGGCTTCCAATTTTCCATCACCCTACCCACTGGGCGACCACAACCTTCCTGTAATCCAGCTGGCGTCCTGGCCTAGGCAACGTGCGAGAGACAATTAAGGTTGCCCATTCCATAATTAGTACCATGAAATGAAGACCTCAGCATCCAAAGAAGAAATTAACACTAAAATTGTGTCTGAAAAAAGACTAATGAGCAATATATTGTCTGAAAATAAAGATTAGCCACACTCTTAAAGAGGCAGCTCCAGACCTGAATTAAAAAGCAACTCGACAAGCTTCATGTCTCCCAAACCCCAAAGCATATGTCTAATGCTCCAAGATGGGAGTTCCATTCTAAGTAGTCTAATCCACTTTCTATTTTGTGTTCCCCTGGATCAAGAAGAGTCCACTAAACATAATTCTTGTGTGTAGGTTAAGTGTTGATTTAATGAATTATTAATATTATTAGCTTTTCTTTTCAAAATCAACATTCAAATGGGAAATATCTGCAAATTTAGTATGTGTTGAAGGTTTCCTGCTTCTTAATTTGGTGCTTAAGTTGTTTTTAATAATAACCCATAACAATTGGAGAGCCACTTATTTCCCCATCATAACTGCAGAAAAGTGACATCATAATGCAGTCTAAACGGACTTACACTGACTTGCTGAAATCATGTTAATGAGTTTTCCAAATCAAGGGATCACAACCAACTCTTATGGGCTTTGTAAATGAAATGATTGCTTCCTATGTTTTATATTTCGTGTTTAGCTATATAAAATAAATTGCCGGTAGCAATAAAGGATTTCACGCTATTTTTTAGTGACAGAGGAACAGATTACTCTCTCTCTTATCCAAAATGTATCATATTTTCATCACAAATCTTTCCATGGTAAGATTATACAGTGATGGCTCTAAGCTAGTGGCCTGTCTTGTTCAATTTAAGCCCTGACAACGTGATGGGAATCACGTCTTCTTAATTACATTTCTAATCGCCTAGCCCAAGAGAAAGAGGGTTATAGGATTAAAGCCATTGCTGTCACATAAGATTAACATATCCACATGTAAACTAGATTCAGAACATAGATGTATCATATGCTCTGGGCTGTACCAAAGAAAAACCTTCCCCGTGGTCAGATAACTGGACATTACATAAAAAAGGTTACAAAGAATATACATGAAAACGAGTCACTGTGACAGATCTTGATGGAAGAATAAGACCATAGAAAAACCATAAAAAAATGTCATATTGGGGATACAGTTGGAAATATGTTGAATATTAAACTGTAATTAATTTTCAACAAAGTGGAAGAATAAGAAAGATTTGTTTAATTTATCCACCCAAAAAATATTTATTGTGCCTCTGCTACATGTGGGCACTGTTCCAGGTCTTACGGAATCAGCGTTAAACCAAACAGAAAAATCCCCCACCTTCATAAAGCTCATATTCTTATGGAGGGACACAGATAATAAATAAATTAAAAAAAGATAAAGCATGAAATTCTTCTTCTGGCAAAGATAAACAAACAGAAAATCAATTTAATCTTCCATCTGAAACAATCATAAAATGACAAAATATATGAAACAATAACTTTCAAGACTCTGAACATAAGGCAATGAAGGACAGTGATCCCTGAGAGTAACTGAATTATTTTCATTGAATTTTTCCCTCTGTGGTCTGAAATATATGCATTAGATTTTTTCCAGTTACCCTTTATTCATTCATCAAACATTTAATGAGCATCTACTATGTGCCTGACAATCTTCTAGGTATTAGTGATACAGCAATTGGAGCAGGGGAGAGGTAAACAGAAAATAAATGTGTAGATAAATGTATAATAAGTCAGATGATGCTAAATGTTATAATAAATAAAATAGGGGTTTGTTTGCCTGTGAGAAGAATGCTTGCTATTTTAAATGAGGTGATCAGAGAGAGCTTTGCTTAGAAGGTGAAATCTGAGCAAAGATCTATAGGACGTCAAGAAGAAAGGTATGCAGCTACTGAGGGAAAGCCGCACTAGCAATGGAAGTAGGAAAAAATGATATACATGTGCCATGAAATTTGAGGAATTTCTTCATAATATAGGGTGCATGGTTCAGCGTAGAAGCAAGCAAACTTAATTGACTTACAACTTCTCCAAATGTGAAAAAGAGGATGTTGGAGAAATAAATGGAGGAATCTCAGAATAACTCTATATAAAATCTCTAATTTGGCAAAGTAGAGGCAAGCAGTGGGGCAGGTAGCCAAAACAAACAAATTCAGTGCAACGGGGTTTCCTTACAGGCTAAAGCAAATCAGCAAACTCTGTGGTGTGACTTCTTTCCAGAGCAGACGTCCCCCACAGGCAACCAATGCAAAGCAAAGTCATAAAGAAAACAAAAAACACCTGTCCTAGTGTGATTTTCTTCCAGAACAGGTGGCCAGAGACAGAAATCTAAGGTTCTAAACCCATTGAAATAAGCAACAGAGGAAAATAACATTGAAAATAATAGGGGTTTGCTTATTGAGGGTAATGGCCAAGTACTTTGTTGCAGACCAAGCCTCTCCACCCTTCCAAGAATATTTAGAAAAGCTGTTCACAATACCTACACACACATGAAAAAAATCTATTGGAGGACACCAGAAAACTACTAAGTCAGCTAGGACTTGAGGGGGCAAGGGTTCTAGAGAAAAGGGATGCTTGCTGGAAAGAAGTGAACATTATGCAACATTTTTTCTGTGATTTGTAAGTAGCTAAATAGACTGAGGAACTGATCAGAAAGTGACAGCTAAGAGATTGAGAGGTCGAGCAGTGCTACTGGACACTTGATGGAGCTTGGAAGACAAAAGTTTGATTTCAGTGTACACAAGGAGGAAGGGCATTGGTAAATATCCCAGGCACCCAATTAAGACATTGCAGGAACTACACTGTAAGAGTAAGGATAACCTGGAAAAGCACCAACCCTCAGGAAAGACTGAAAATCAGTTTCCAGCCAGTTCACTGCTACAGTGGATTAAGGTAATCTTTCCTTCTCCAGCTGTCAACCAGAAAGAAACTTCTCTATCAATGAAGATAATTTCAGCTACAGCCTCAGACTATCTTCATACTTCTTCAACCACTATATCTGGTCTTCAAAGAAATATTACCATGAGTCAAGGCAAAATAAACAGAAGTCAAGAGAAAAAATAGAAAATAGAAATAGTCCCATAGGTGGTCCAGATATTGTTTTATAAAATGTGAACTTTAAAATAACTTTGATTAATATGTTCAACAAATAAATTACAAAATGGAGAATTTTACCAGAAATCAAAAATCTATAGAGAAAAGAATTACACAGAAAATCTAGAGCTGAAAAATATAGTAACTGGATTTAAAAACTCAATGGATGGATTCAGCATCAGGTTAGACACAGCAGAAAAGATTAGAGGATGAGCATACCAAAAGATAGGTCAATAGAAAATATTTAGACTGAAGGACACAGGGGGAAAAAAGATGGAAAACACACACAAGTAAGTTTAATAGCATCATAAGACATGATTTATCATGCCTTTTCTTTTTAGGCTTTATGGGACATATGGTCTCTGTCATAACTACTCAACTCTCCAGTTTTAGCATAAAAGCTGCATAGACAATACATAAATGAATGGATATGGCTGTGTTCCAATAACTTTCTTTTACAAAAATAGATGGTGAGGGACCGGCCCAGTGGTGTAGTGCTTAAATTCGAGCACTCCACTTTGGTGGCCCAGGTTCGCTGGTTCAGATCCTGAGAGCAGACTTACATACTGCTCATCAAGCCATGTTATGGTGGCATCCCACATACAAAATAGAGGAAGATTGGCACAGACGTTAGCTCAGCAACAATCTTCCTCAAGCAAAAAGAGGAAGATTGGCACAAATCTTAACTCAATGACAATCTTCCTCAAGCAAAAAGAAAAAAAAAAAAGCAGATGTTAACTCAGGGCAAATCTTCTCTCCACAAAAAAAAAAAGGTGGTGAGGAAAATTTTGCCCTCGAACTGTACTTTGGTGACCACTGATATAGGATAGAGTGGAAAAGTCTGACATATATGTAATTGGAGCACCAGAAGTTGAGGATAGAGATGATAAGGAAGAAGCTATCTTTGGAAAGATATGGATGAAGAACTTTCCAAAATCAATAAAATATTTTTAAACTTTTAAAAGATTAAAAAGAATTACTTATGTGTATAAGTTCGAAAACAAGGACAAAATAGATAATTATCTATAAAAAATCTCAATGATGTAATCTGCTCAAGAAAAATTGGAAACTTGAATAAACCAATGACCAGCAAACCAATGAAATTGAGAATAAAAAATCTTACCCACAATGACCTTACTCTCCCCCCAAACTCTCCAGGCTCCCACTGTTTCTATATGGAATGTTTTTTGCCAAGTTAACAAAGGAAAAATAAGAATAATTCCTATCCCAACAAATTGTTTCAAAGAATTTTAAAAATGGGTGGAGTGCCTCATTTTATAGAACTAGAATAACTTGAAACTAAAAGCAAACAGAGATAGTACAAGATAAGAAATTTATAGACCAATATCCCCTTTGAACAGATGCA
The DNA here is from genome assembly GCF_037783145.1 of Equus przewalskii. Lineage (NCBI taxonomy): Eukaryota > Metazoa > Chordata > Mammalia > Perissodactyla > Equidae > Equus > Equus przewalskii. The sequence continues at coordinate 61,393,742 of NC_091839.1, read as the reverse complement.
AATATGCTATATAAAACTCTAGTATAAAATGTATAAAAAGAAAGATGAATCATAAGCAAATTAGTTTTAAGCCAGAAATGGAAGAAGCATGCAACGTGAGAAAATCTAATAAAATAGAACACAGCACTAAGATGGTAAAAGAAAAAATTCCTAGGATCATCTCAGAAGATGTTGATAAGCATACAGTGCTATTCGGCACTCATTCATGAAAAAGACTAAGCAAACTGGGACTAGAGATTGCCTTGAGCAGACAAAACTCACCAATGAAAAACCTAAATCTAAATAAAAGCTAATGATGAAGTTTCAACATTATCCTGAAAATGTAGCTACGGCAATGGAACAATAAAAAGAAATTGACCGCATAAGAATTGAAAAATTAAATCAGGCAAAAGAATGCTTTTCACCTTGAAGATGATGTGATTGTTTATATAGAAAATATGAAAGAATCTATAGATAAATCATTAGAACCAACAAAGTTCAACTTGGATTCCAGAGGCAGGATGAACATACAAATTCAACAGTGTCCTTATATATCAGTAATAAATCTGAGAAACAGTAACAGAAAAAAATCCCCTACAAAACAGCTACAAAAGCCTTAAGGTAAGTAGGAATTTATTTAACATAAAATGTGAAAGTTCTTTGTGGAAAAAATTGTAAACTTTATAAAGTTCATAAACTATAAATTAATGGAAGAATATCATAAATTTTATAGCAAGATGATATCGTAAAGATATCATTTCTTCCTGAATTATTTATTCAGTGCAATTCCAATAAAAGGCCGGAGGTTTTCCTGGAACTTGGTATACTAGCCTCCAAATTGAAGTAGAAAAGAAAAGGGTAAAAATAGTTTATTCAGTTTTGAAGAAGAATTACAGGGTAATGAGATTTGGGCTTACTAGTTACTGATTCTTGATGTAAAGATAGAATAATATGCAAATGGAACACAATAATGTGGTGGATTCGAGAAGCTCCATGAGATTTGCCTTCTTCACGAAAGGACTTTTTGTCTAAACTGCTGCTAATGCTGCGTACAGACAGCTTCCGGTCAGTTTCTTCAGGGTTTGCCTCAGCAGAGGGTCACCTTCCCCAGGGTCACCCTTCCCAGAGTGGCCCACATCCCGGGACTCAATGTGGAGGAGTCATAAAAGCCAGAGCTTTTCAGCCCACCATGGGTCAATTTTGAGGGTTTGGTATATCCAGAGCTCCCTGTAGGGTTGGCTGAGTCTTTTCCAGCCCTGTGTCATAGACTGGCTTCTCATCTGCCCAATTCTGCCTCCCCCTGCTCCTTCCACAGGTGTCAGTCCCTAATAAATATCCTGACACCAACTTCCATCTCAGCACTGCTTCTAGACCTCCCAACCTGTGACACAGAGAGCCAGGAACAATCCACACACGTAGGAATCCTCATAAATGACAGAGATCACACTGCAAATCAGTGGAGAAATATTCTCTTCACTATACGGTACTGGGACAAGTGAAGACATGGGAAAGACCAATTATATTTCACATTGTACACAATAATCTGCTGATTCACGAACTAAATTTGGAAAGCAAAACCTTAAAATTTTAGAAGATGGTACATGAGAATATTTTTAAGACCCTGGATAAAACTTCTGTATGACAAAAGACACTGTAAATAAATTTGAAAGAGAAACCACAAGCTGAGAGAATATATTCAGTGCACTTATAATTAAGAAAGCTCAATACTTGAAATTTATAAATAACTTCTATGAATCACTAAGAATAGGCAATCAAAGAAACAAATGAGTAAAAGCCTTGAATAGTCATCAATTCTCCAGGTCAACTCAGATTGCCAATGATCATGTAGAAAGATGTTCAAATACATTAGCAATCGGAAGTAAATTAAAACAAAATAAGACATCATTTCTCTCCAACTTTGTTTGTAAGAATTTAAAAATCTGACAGCATCTACTGTTGGAGCAACTGGATTTAACATATACTGCTGGTGGAATCACCATTATTAACCTTTTGAGAGCAACTTACCAATAATTCCCCACCAAAGTACATACTTCAGGGATATTCTCCCACATTTTTACAAAGAGATCCATACTAGAGTATTTATTTATCATTATTCAGAAAGAAAGAAAGAAAAAGAAAGAAAGGATGAAAGGAAGGAAGGGAGAAAGGAAGAAAGAAAAATTAGAAACAATCTATATGTCAATCAATAGGAAATGTATAACTATATATTCGGCATGTTCACAAAGGAATATTATATGGTAATGAACGTTCATGAAATAAGATTGCATATCATCAAGAAAAAGGTCTTGGAAATAATGTGGAGAGAAAAAAGATGCATAAATTTCTGTACAGTATCATACTGTTTATTTAAAGTTTTAAAATAATCCAAACAATATCACATATTGTTTCTGGGTGTACATATAAGTAGAAGGAGGATAAAGACATAATGTAAATAGTCAACACCAAGTGGAGGTTACTTCTGAGCAGGGAAGAGAGTGAGTGGGATCAGAGAAATATGTAGAGTGGCTTCAGCTCTATCAAAATGGTTTCTTCTTCTTCTTTTAAAATCTAAAGCTGATGCCATTTCTGCTGTACTAAGTGTAATGCTGGTATATACTTTTTAATATAAAGCTTATACGGCAAAAAAAAAGATTTAAGAAACCTAGGTTGAGGGTTAAATGAGTGTCAAGTTGTTCTCCAGAGTTTTCTGTTTCTTTTTAACAAAAACTAATCTCAAAAAGAAAGTGAAGAAAATAGATGTAATAGTTATGACCTAGTTTAAAACTGATTAAAACGTTCCGAACAGTTCTGGAGCGAGTCTGTGCTGAGTCATGGGTTACCTTTCATTTCCAACAGTCCTTGACTATAATCCTATATACTCTTGATTCCCTCTGACAATAGTTTAATCAGCTTTACCTACTAAGGATGTCCTACATTGGAGCTGAGTCTTACTTTTATCTGAAAGAATATTCTCCATTTTCAAACCTGGGGAACTTTTGGCTGCAGTGACCTTGGTTAGTGGAACCTACTAAGTCAATTCATCGACAAATGCTGGAAAAAATCGATGCTCATATGTTGGGAAACATCATACTGGCTGCATGTATATTGCTGAAAATATAATTTTACGCTCCTGTACATATTATTTATGTGGATTCAGGTTTTATTTCAATTCCAAACACTTTTCTTGTTTTTCATGGAGAAAATGATATCTACTAATAATCTAGTATTAAAATGGTAGGATATGATGTTGGATATGTTTACAATTCTCTAATTTATTCTTCAAGTACACTCAGTATTACAAATGCCCTTTCACTTCTTGATGAATTGTTCAATAAATAAGAACCCTTAGGACATATTCTTGGATAAACTGTATTTTTGGTTTAGAATGAAACGTTCCTGCTACTTTGGTGACATGCTACAAAAATATAGCAAACATTAACTCAAGCAAGTCTTTTACTTTATTTATTTTGAACTACATTTTCCCTCTTTATATTACAAAAGTTAAGGAAGAATAAAAAACAGGCTACAAGAAAAAAAGGTATTTGTAATTATTCTACTCCAGCAAATCAAGGCATTGTTAATATTTTGTCTCCCATTCTAGCACTTGAGCACGATTACATACAGCAAGTTGCACACATAATCAGAGGAGATCCAGCAGTAATTTACCAGCCTCGCCAGGCCAGCCTAGTCCCAATATCTGACTTTAATTGTCTGTTTGCTTCCCCTCAATCCAAGAAGCCTTCTATGGGCCCAAGGCTCATAGTGTTCACCAAAACCCATGTTTCCCTCTCCTCGGTGGACTAAACTCACTTGCATCTAGGCATGGCCTGGTGACTCATTCTTGCTAGTGGACGCGGGTGAGAGTAATGTGTCTCTCTCCTAGGCCGACACACTGAGCACAGCTGTGCTTTCTCCACATGCTTTCTCTCATCTCATCCGCTCGCCCAATGGGGAGGATTTAGTGCAGGGCTCTGAGGGTTTAGGGGGCTGGAGGGGCCACTAGAGGCAAGAAACCCGTGTCTCCGCGTGACTGTGACCCACACTGGCCTGCGACATTAACTCAAAGTAATTATTTATTGTGTTAAGAAAACAAGGTTGCATGGTTTGCCTGAATAACAGCTAGCATTACTTCCTCTAATATAATTTTTAAAAATAACAAAAGACACATTTTCAATTTTCTTTAATAAAGTCCACAAAAAGAATTAATGGAAAGTGTCATCTTCACAGGAGGATTTTCAAGATCACCGACTCAGGCCCACCTGACACTCTCCACTCCCTTCCCCGCTATCTTTTCTCCACGGCACATATCAGCGTCTGATACAGCATAAATTTAATTTATATTCATCTATTTATTGGCTGCATCTCCCTATTAGAAGGCAAGTTCCATGAGGGAAGGGGCTTTTCTCTGTTTTTTGTTCACAGCTTTATCCCCAGAACCTATAACACTGCCTGCCACGTCATAGTTGCTTAATAATTAGTGGTTGAATAGCTGTTGAAACACAGTTTTAATTTAGAAGTTGTAAACTATCTAATCCCATTTAGTAATCAAAACTTCGCCTTCCTTAAATGGTCTTGTCTCCCTGAGCTGAAGCCTTTTGTAAGTAGAAGAGGTGAGGCAGTTCTTCTCTTCCCCCACCTTCTACGCTCCTGCCCCACTTAGCTAACATAGTGTCCTCACCCCTCTTGAGGGGGAACAGAGATTGAGGAGGAGGCTGGGCGTGTGTGGAGGGAGGAGTAGAATGTTTCTGAGTTGACTGGTCTTATATTAAGATGGCTTCAAGCACGCTGAGCCAGGCAGATGCATAAAGCTGACTCTTTATGTATGCTTTGAGAATTCTTCAGAGACCCCTGGGAATGTTCAACTATATTTCCCATGGTGCAGGTGACACATTTTCCTCTGGGTGCGTGTTCACCCCTCATCCCTTCTTGCATTGGTGACTTATTCTAAACAAATGCTCCGTCATTCTTCCAGGTAGTACTCTTGAAAATAATTAAAAATATCTATAAGCAGATCTGTCTGCCTCTCTTAGCTCACCTCTAAGTCCACAGGAAATAAGCGTCCTTGGCCCCAGCCAATGGCAAGAAAGCAGTCCAATCTTATCCTAGCATCGAGCTCTTTTCACTCAGCCATTAAAGTGGCTAGCCAGCCATTTCTTTTCCCCTAGATTTGTCACTGCAGTGAGACACCACGTCCTCTGATTGGCTGTCTTGGAAGACTTCAACTTGACTTGAGAAGAATGCAGAAGCACCCCCACCCATCCTGCTTAATGGTAGGGACAAGGGGAGGGCTGTGATGGAACCACAGCTTTGTCCAAAGAAATTCTCTTCACAATCCTTATAAACGTCCACCGTTAAAAACTCCTTTATACTTGTGTATGTGTGTGTGTGTGAGGAAGATTGGCCCTGAGCTCACATCTGTGCCAATCTTCCTCTATTTTATGTGGGATTCTGCCACATTGTGGCTTGATGAGTGGTGCTAGGTACATACCCATGATCTGAACTTGCGAACCCTGGGCCACCGAAGCGGAGTGTGCAAACTTAACCACTACGCCATCAGGCTGGCCTCTGAAAGTATAAATTCTTTTGATATTGGGTGAAGGATCTAAAAGTTATGTTACCCAGTTTTGAGTTATATATTCTGAAATTTTTATAGAATGACCTAACACAACTCACTTTGACATATGATTTTATTATATCTTAGTTCCTCAATTGAAACTTCCAAATTTGTACCTTATACCCTCATATATTTATGTTTATAGCTCTCTCTATATTTTTGTTTCTATTTGCACACCCATTTTGATTATCTACTGCTGTACAACAAACTCTATACTAGTACCATAAAACAACAGTGTTATTATTGTTATCTGTCTCTCACGGTACTGGGAGTTGACTAGCCTCAGGTAGACAGCTCTTATTTAGGATGTCTTGGGCAGTGGTTGGGGCTGAAATTTTCTAAAGGGCTTCCTCACTCACATGTCTGGCACCTGGGCTAGGAAGACTCAAATAGCTGGAGGCTGGACTTGCTGGAGCTCACCGGGCGAGTCTCTCTACCGTATGTAGTCTCTCCACAGAGTCTTTCCAGAGACCAACATGAGTACTTCAAGATAGCCAGACTTCTTTCATGGCAGCTCAGCTCCTAGGGCACGTGTCTCAAGAGATAGAATTAGGTGGAATTTTTATCCCCTTTTATGACCTACCCTCAGAAGTCACACAGTGTCATTTCTACTGTATTCTATTAGTCCTAAACCCAGACAGTTTCAAGAAGAGAGAATATAGTTCCACTTCTTAACGGAAGAGTGGCAAGTTTCTTGAAGAGCATGTGGGAATGGAAATATTGTTGGAATCTGTATTAGTCAGGATTCTCCAGAGAAACAGAACCAATAAAATATATATGTATCTTATTTGTGGTTTATTTATCTTTATTTGTAGTTTGGATATATGCAGTGTGGAAGATTGTATTTTTTTGAAAGACTTTGTGAGGGTTAATTTTATATGTCAACTTGACTGGGCCTCGGGGTACCCAGACATTTGGTCAACCACTATTCTGGATGTGTCTGTGGCGATGTTTCTGGATGAGATTAACATTTCAATCAGTAGACTGAGTGAAGCAGATTGCTCCCTGTTGTGAATGGGCCTCGACCAATACCCCAATTCAAAGCAGTTAGGCCAAAGGAGTTCCCTCTTCCTCAGCCTTTTTTGTTCTATTCAGGTCTTCAGTTCATTGGCTGGGGCCCATTCACATTAGCGGGCAATCTGCTTTACTCAGTCTACTGACTGAAACGTTAGTCTCATCCAGAAACACCGCCACAGACACATCCAGAATAATGTTTGACCAAATGTCCAGGCACCCCGAGGCCCAGTGAAGTTGACACATAAAATTAACCATCACAAAGTCTTTTTTCAAAAAATACAATCTGCCACAATGCATATATCCAAACTACAAATACAAGATAGTTTATGTCAAATGTTAATATCCAATCTTTCCGCAATATGAAAATGATGGTATACTTGCTAGGAATGTCTGAGGGATATATCTTTGCTTTAGTCCTGCCTAAATTCTCATTGTTTGCCTTATTTATGTGCTGTACATTGGTCCCCTTTCCTGTGCCACTTGATCTCTGCTCCCTTGTCTTAGCATTCCTGTGCCTACTGCTGAAAATTCTCAGCAGATCTGTCTACAGTTGTTCATTGTTCAGACTTCGAGCATAAAGCCTTCATCGCCTGTCTTTCTAGAACCCTCACAAGCCCTCCTCTTCATTTGCATTGCACAAAATCTTTGCAACCCTAGAACTTAAGGGAAGCTTGTTGCAGTTACTGAGTTCTGAAAAATGCCTGAAGCAGCCTCCACTTGGCCAGCAAGCGCTGTTCTCCTTTATATAATGGCTGAGTAAATGGCTTTGGAATCACACAGGCCTGGCTTCAAACACTGGCTCTGCCGCTTACAATTTGCATCACTTTGGGAAATCAAATTAATCCTTCCGAGCTTCCGTTTTCTCACCTACAAAATGGAGTAGTTAAGACCATACAAATTTGTGGTGACAATGAAATAAGATGATGCATATTATATATTTAGCCCAGTGGTTGACACAGAGGAGAATCTCAAGCATTGTCAAATGTTATTGTTATTTTGATGGTTGTTGTTGTTACTTATGTCTTTGTTGCACCAGCTCTGGAAGAGTGTTTATATGGGCCACTTTAACCTTGGCAAGAAACAAATGGCTTCTAGCCAGGGGACACACTAAACAGCCCACAGCATGCTTGACTCTGTGAGACACCCTGGCATGAGTCAGATATTGTAAGCAACTCCCTGTCCTGTGAGACCGGCCAAGAGTTTATTCTTTACCAATTGTTTGTTATACGTTAGGAAGAAGACAACAGAAATAACATGAATTAGACCCAGATATGTGCCTAACACGCTGTTAGGAACTTTACATTTAAACTTAACCCATCTAAGCCTCAGTTTCCTGACCTCTAAAATGAGGATAAGAATAGTACAAACCTCATAGTGTTGCTGTAACAAGTGAAATAATGGATTAAAAATGCTCACAGTGTTTGAGTAAATAATTACTATAGATCATGACATGTCATTATGATAGAAGTATTTTATTTAAAAAATATAATTTGCTGCATGATATTTGTCGTAAGATTTTCTTACTGTGATTTGGGAAAGTTGCAAAGAAGTGAAAGTTCATTTGGCAAGTTTGAGTGAGCTTGAGGAACAGATCAGAAGAGTAGCTAAATTGTACAACGTCACACTGCCCCTAAGGCAATAGAGCTTTGACCAAACCCAGTGTGTCTACACTCTTTTCAAAACACAGCTTCCTCCCATACGTCCATATAGGATAATCATCCATAATTTTTACGTGGTTGTTGTATTAGTCAATGGAGACCAGCAGTTCAAAACTATTTAGTCTCAGGACTCTGTTAAACTCTTAAAAATTACTCAGCATCTGGTGCGCAGATCTTGGTTTATCCAAAAAAAGGAATCAAGAATTCTTGGAGAAATGGCTGATTCTAGGACTGGGACAAGAAATATACAAGATGAGCCTGGAGCATCATATAATACCAGAAAGAAAGAATGTGAAAAATAAACAAATTAACCCACATTAATAGGAGTATGTCACAGGTACATAGGAGCCAATTGAAAGATTGCTCAATGATCAACGTTTGAACAATTTGAGCAATAAAATAAAAAAAGTAGGAAGAAATTATAACTCAACGTACAAAATAAGTGTCCATGAGTCACACTGATATAACAAATAAACAAACAAATAAATAAATGGAAAAGAGACAAAATCTGCTGCTCAGAATTCCAAATAATTTATGTAGATACTCTGCCTTCAAGGAGGGGGAGCCCTCAAGTGTAAATTTCCCAGAAAGACTTTCTTGCAAAGAGTACAACATGGAAAGATGGGGGCAGGGGAAGTAACTTACATCAGAGGAGCCTGATAAACACTAGCTCAGCCAGGTGACCAAGGTCAACATCAAGGGTGGTAAATCATATTGATAGTAGGAACCTTGATATGATGTGAAGAAACGCCACTTTACCTCTGGATTCTTCATCCCAAAAACATATAATTCCAGTCTAATCATGAGAAGACACTAGGCCAATTCCAATAGAGGAGCATCCTACAAAATACATTGCCAGTACTCTCCAAAACTCTCCTGGTCACCAAAACCTGGGAAAGTCTGAGACACTGTCACAGCCAAGAGATGCCTAAGGAAACATGAAAACTAAATGTAATGTGGTGTTCTGGATGGGATCCTAGAAGGAAAAAAACAGCATGTTAGGTAAAAAACTAAGAAAACCTGAATAAAATATGGACTGTACTTAACAATGATGCATCAATATTGGTTTATTAATTTTGACAAAAGTACTATACTCATGTAAGATGTTAATAATAAGAGAAACTCATGCAGAGTACATGGGAACTCTCTATTTTATTCTCAATATTTCTGTAAATCAGAACTGTTCTAAAAGATGAAGTTGCTTAAAAAAAGATCTGAAGCAAATATAGAAGACATATATTAGAACTGAGTTATCGGCAAAAGACTTTTTGTTATATTATTTCTGTACTTGCAAATATATTTAAACTGTTTTTCAATAAATACTTTTTTAAACAATACTTTTACCAGGAAATCCCAAAAGGAAGCTAATTTACTAAAAGTCAGTTGACTGAAAGAAAACAGAACTCTTAGATACACAAATACCAGTAATAAGAATTATTAGAAATTTTCTGGATTTTTAAAAAATTGAAACAATAACATTTTATAATAAGAAAAATTATTGAGGCTTTCAAAGAACTTTTGTGTATGTGAGTTATATCTATCAGTAACTACCTTACAAATTAAAACTGAGAAAGTTTTAAAACACAAGAGCATACAAGCACAAATTCCATTAGCCATCAGAATTACGGGGTCATCACACATGTAGTCTCTGGAAAACTCCACTGTACTTTCATGAAAGAATAAAGTGAAAAACAACAACGAAACCTTAAAATGCTGGGATAAAGTCCAGTTGGTCATTTTGTATTTTTCATTTTATAGATTGTTGAATTTGATTCACTAATATTTTGCTTTTTCATTTTTGACATTACCAGAAACACTACAATGATCGTCTTTATACATAAATCTGCACATGTTGATGCTTTTATTTCTGAAGAATAGTTTTCCAAAAGTGGGCTAAATTGTGTGAATCTTTTGAATATCAATAAGATATGTCAAATTGCTATCCCAAAATGTTGTAGCAATTCTTTCTTTCCTCTGTCTACAACAGTGTTTTCCCACAATCCTAACTACACTGGACGTCATCAATATTTTATTAATAATTCTTAATTATGAACAAGAATGATGTTAATTAACACATTTATAGGACAATGTGTAAACACATCTCATGCTTGGAGCTGTTATTCAATGATGAAATAAAAATCAAAATTACAAACTAAATAGAAACTAACTAAAAACCCAATACAATTAAAACATTAATTCAATGTGACAGATGACATTGACATGCTAAAACAGATAGCAGAAGTTGGAATTAATATTAAAGAAATGTAGCCTCGAGTCTGTTTCTACGTTTAATCTGTTTCCTAGTTCCACTTCAATCATGCTAACGTAGAGAACGAAGGCCTGTTCACATTAGCCTGCTTTATGAAATAGTCTTCATAACTTCAGTTTTGTTGCTGGTTCATGATAATCAGATGCCACACTTAACTAAATTTCTCCTCGGAAGCCACCTGCAAAAGCAGTTTTTATTGTAGTGTCACTTAATAACTCTTTAAAACTCTCATGTGAAGATGAGGTTGTCATGTGACTCCATTGAAATCTGAATTAAATATTACTTACTTGTGCTTTCTTGGGTATGTGACTTTATTTTCTTATTTATTTAGTTGTTTATTTTCTGATCCTTTTTCTCACTCCAAGAATAGAATGTAAATTCCACGTGTATTCCTATATCCCCACACCTAACTCCAACCCTGGCCAAATAAATACTTGAATGAATTAATGTGCAATTTAATTATTGCTGGAATTAAATGCGGAAGTGACTTTCATTGCTTATTTACCGCCACATTTAGAGGTAATGTATTATGTAAGTGATAGGTACACAAATTTAACAGATTAAATGCACACAAAAATAAGGCCCATATAATGCGTATTTTTAAAATGTGGTTATACTACTGACCAGTTCAGTGCCCTATCTCACTCGGCAAATTCAATCTTAGACAAGCGTAAGTAGAAAAACCGAAATTGCATAGCAGTGCTCCATTTTAAGGGGATTATTTAAATGACTGAGAATTACCTTACATTAACTTTTTCTTAGATAAACATTGAAATAAAAGGCAAAAGAATTAAATCTCAAGGACAATATATTTAAGAATTTCCTAGAGGTCATTCTGCCCCTTTGGGAAACACTAGTGTACAATGTATATGCACATTGTCATTTGATCTTTGTTGGAGAAACATTTTTTTTCCTCCAGAAAATTTGTAAGTTGCGTATTCAGAAGCAGTTGCATTAGGACTGTGGAGAGGGCTCCTGGGGTCAAATTAATCAGAGAAATTATGGATGGTCCAACTCAGGTGGAGACAACGGACAATGATGACAACCCCAGAGTTCAAAGTTGCACATAAAGGGTCAAGGTCAATTCAGCCTCGCATACCTGCTGCTGGGACTCAAAATCCTCAAGGGAGCTTTTTAGATACAGAGATTAAAGGGAGACAGCTTCTGGAGAATATCTTTTTTCCTTTTCACATTTGAGGAAATTCAGTTTCGTGACCTGTGAAAGGTGGTTCAACTTGATAAACTCTTAAGACCCAGCCAAATTCTGTAACATTTGTATGTAACCCTGAGTGTATTTACACACAAACCCTACGAGAACTGCCAGTCGTCCAGTCATGAATTATTTTGCTACACACATCATAGCAGAGTGAGAAAAGTCTCAAAATTGCACACAAGAACCTAAAAACAAGTGTTTTATGTATTCATTTTATTTGAATGCTTATGGAGTATATTTCTTTTAAGTTTTACAAGTTACCTTAAGCAAAATCTTAGTTTCTTCAAGAATTCTAAATAGATTTTTAAAATAATTACTAACAAATATTAGTTCTTATCTTATGGAAGACAGCTTACTTTATATTACTTTTATACTTGAACACTGTAAATAGATCTAAACTCCAATTCATTTTAATAAAATTGTTTTTCATTTTCCTATATATTTCAAAGAACATGAACATCCTTGCTAGCACCTTTAAAATGGTATCTTCTGATTCCTGTGAGCTAGCTCTTATTTATACAATATTCTAATATCCCAATTTTTATGGCGCTTTAATTAAATATACATTCTACACTTATAATTGTCATCAAATAAATAAAACTACTAGCTATCCATGACTCTTTATTAATTAGAGAACATGTATTTCAAACTATCATTTGACCATCAGTGCAGAAATATTCAACTCTGGTTCTGCCTTTTGTCCTTCACATGGCTGCAGGGACATATTTTCTGTGTCAAAAATTAGAATACCTGGTCTGAAACGAACGTTTGTATCTCCAGTTTATAAAGGAAAGTCTTGGAATACACTGAAATTTTGACACTTTAATGTTTTGAAATTAAAAAATAAAATAAATTACATTAAATTGAAGACCATGACTGTCATGTTTCCCACTATATCCCCAGTGTGTATATATTGTAAGCTCTCAATCTATTTTAAAAGAATAAATTGATGAATAAATGAATGAATGACAGTGACAACAAAAAGAAGGAGAGAATACTGAGGCTTAAGAGCTACATGGCTTCCCCAGGAATCATTCTAGAATGAGGGAGGGACACAATTTTAATGAGTCAGAAAGGCAAAATGGTACCCTGTGACCAGCCAACTGCGAATGGGGCCTGGACAGTGGTAAAGAACTCATAGGGGCCCAGCTTGCCTCACTCAGAAATTTCTCAGGAACAGCTGCAGACCTGGATCAACCTTGGCAGTACATCTGCAGATCCAGCCACCGAGCTCCAAGGACAGTGGTAGAATTGATGATAGTAGCTGATTAAAGAGGAGAAACTAAGGTGGGGAGAGGAAAAGCGAATAAACATGAAGACAATTTTGCTTTTGTCTAGAGAGAGTTCTCTCCCTGTTTGTAGTTAGAATGCCCTTATAAAGGAATTTTAGAAAGCATGAGAAAGAGAGTGTGTTATTCTGTTTAAACATTTCTCACTGAGCAATAAGATCTACTTTTCTCCCTGCCCTGGAAGGATGACCCATTTAGAAAATATCAACATGTTCCCTTGCCCTCCAGCTTTTACTTGACTTTGGCCAATGGGGAGCCCAAGAAGATCAAAAGAGTGTTTCTTCCCTTGGCTTGCCCCATGCAAAGTCTCTTAGAGCTGTCAGCATCCCTTGATTAATTGTCGCTGCTCTTTCCAAGGTGATCTCTACCTCATGTTCCCCTTCCAGGTTTCGGTCATCCCTTTCTGCTCCTAATGCTGGATTGTGATTCTTCCTCACTTGACTCTGTAAATGGAAACTGTAAACAACTTTCCTCAAATTATCCTAATTCAAGCGGGCCTTCTTTTCTTTATTGGCACCAAACTGATAGCACAACACATTCCTCTTCTACGACTGTAGCCAACTTCTGTTTCTACCTGCACAGTTCCATCTCTCCTCCATCTCCTCCAATTCTAATTTCTAAGAGAAAACCAAAATAGTCCTTGTCGCCTGCATCCCAGTGGAAGCCTCAATATAGGAGCTATCACTTAGGTCACAGATTTCTCAGGTTACGTTGGGATCAGAAAGCTTAGGTTTGAATACTTTCCAGGTTGGGAAACAAAAACACCTGCTGAGAAAGCTCACTTTTTTTTTCAAAAATACGTTTTTTTTTAATTGAGCCAAAATCTGTCTCCTTGTGGCTTCTACACGTTGGTTTTAGACCTAACCCCTTGGGACTATAGAGAATATGCATATTACATTCACCGATCTTCTTAATTTCAGGAAGAAAATTAGCATTGGTTGAGGCCTACTAATTGCCATATGCTGCACTGGGTGCTTGCTCCCCATTGACCACGAGTCTGGGGGTGTAGCAGAGGAAACGCCGGTTAGGTCCCGTCCCCTGTGTGTACCCCACAAGTCAGCAGCAGATCACACAATGCGTAGATCACAGTTTCTCTGCTTTTAAATCATATGCCCCTTCCCTGAAGCCATAATATCTGAAAATAATGCTCTTGCCTCCGACTCTATTTTTTTTTCTTTGTTAGGTTAAAAGCATACGGTTGCCTAACCATTCCTGTGTAACATCGTTTTTAATCACTTTCCCAGTTGGCCACCAGACGCTTGATGTGGTCACTTACAAAAACGTACTCTTCTCCACTTTTTGGGTTCAGAACTGAATGCAGTTGACCTAGGACCACCACTCTTTTGTCTTACCTGCTACCCCCTGAGCACGCTGCCTAAGAGCACCTGTTCTTTGAAACCTACGTTACACATCTAACTCATGTTAGAATTACCCAATTATCTTCTATACCTCCCACAATCCATAATTTTCCAGTTGCAATTTGAACCTGAAACTCCAAACAGTGTGTTGTTTTTCCTGTTAGTATTCCCGGTAACAGTCTATCTGTCCTTCTAGACTCCCCAGATGTTGCTACATTCTGAGTCTACGTACTGTTAACGTCACAAAACTGAACAGCCATCTTGCCATCTGAATCCATCGCCAAATTCAAATAAACGTCATTATAACCCCGAGAGCCTTGAAGGAAAAGCATCAGATAGGACTATTTCTCTAAAATATTACTAAAAACATCTCCCTTTTCCCAAAATATTACACTCATGGCAAGTACTAAAAATCATACCTTCTATCCCTTGAGAATTCACTTCTGGCCCACAAATTTTTGTAATTCACTTCATGAAGCCTCCTGCCTCTCTTGATAAAGTTCTTTACCTAGTGACATTCCTTCGAAGCCTGTCACCTGCTGTGTGACCTTGGCTTCATCCTACTCTAACTGCTTTTCTCATGGTGGCAGTTCCCTGGTATTCTGAGGAATACACCCTCCTTCTTTCTATCTAGCCTCATCCTAAATACTGCAACGCTCTTGTCTAACCTCTGCTCATGTACGAATTTGATGAGCATATCTTTTATATCTTTATCCAAGTCAGAGCTAAAAATGTTTGTCTGGTTATTTACACTCTATGTCACTCCAAAAAGAGCTTAAGAGGAGTTTAACCTTACAATAATATCTATTCATTGGTAATAAGCATAGAAAGTCAAGGCCATAGAAAGAAAAGGAAGCAATTAGAGCTCATGTAATTACAGTCTGTGAATGTTACACTTGATGCTAAGCATTCTGGCAGCAAAAGCAAACAAGAGAAAGATTCTAAATACTATAATTTCCAATATCTGACAAAAGAAAACACACCAATTCTTTAGGAGAAATAAACATTTTCCTCACACAGTGAGACTTAATAAAAGTATTCTTTGTGACAGCCAAATGGATTTTAAGCTTCTTAAAAATGGGGTCTATTTTTAGTGCCCTTCTTTATACCCATCTGCCCCTGACTTCTGCTGTGCTGAAGAAGAGAGCATCCTGGTGATAATATGTGTTGTTTGACAAGAACGTTAGGCAAGCGACTTTTTCCCACGTGTGGAATAAACACGGGAAGAAGTGGTTACAGTTTATGGATACGGTAGCTGTGAAAGAAGTAAACATGTTGGCTAGGTCTGTGAGCTATTCCAGAGAGGCCAATCTGATAGGAGAAGCATCAATCAATTCAAGGAGAAGAGCAAAGGGAGAAAGGTACAAAGACAGAGCAAGTGCAGAAGGAAAATGAATGCTGTCAAGTCTGGGGAATCACAGAAGTTACACTGGGCAGAAGCAAGTTAAACTGTAATGCCCTAGATTGGTTATGCACGGTCAGCATCCATTCATTTGTTGGTAGCTCCTGTTTAAAGAGTTAATTTGACCCAGTTACCATGGTTTTTGACTTTGTCCATCTTCCCACACCGAACTGAAATTCTTTTCTTTCTGAAAGCTATGATGTTGGACAAAACAACACATCCTTGTGGGGGTAGTCATTGGATTTTAATAAGCATCTGGGCAGACCCTGGGAGAGAGCTGTGTTCTCACAGCGCGAGGGCAGGCTCGATGCTTTCAGCTGTTGGCACCACTCACAGTAGGTAGTGTTCTCAGGAGAAAGAGTGTTAGTAAACCTTCGTTTGTGTATGTGTGTGGCTGAAGAGAATTGGCTGCAAAAGAGAAGTTCAATTCTCTTGTTTCTAAAAGCAGTAAAGAGATTTCCAAATGACTTCCTCTAATGCATTTGGTAAATTGCCCTCAAAGACTATTGTTTGAACATCTCAAAATGCAGGCTTAAAAAATCCCCCTACCATCTATCATTACAAATAATCTGTTTAATATTTGCAAAGATGAGTTTGTTAACAAATTTTACCACTGCCCATATTTACAAATAATATGGTACCCTGAGAAATCCCAGAAGAAGAGGATAAAGAATGGTGAGTTTCAGTAAGAGTTGACGTGAGCTATCCAATATAAAAACTATCCAGAAAAATTCCTTTGACTACTCCACCATGCAACGATCGAGATGCCGATGCTGTTTACAGTGTTTCCCCAGGGAGAGAAGAGTCACATATAGCTAGCGGTAACCGCAGGCATGGAGTAGCACATTATGTAACTTCATATGTTCTATTCCCCTCACCTAGAATACCTTTCTCTTCTTACCCTACTCCCATTTTTTTGAACTCTTACTCATCCCTCAAAATCCAGCTCATTTTGTACTTCCTCCGTAAAGCTTTACCTAGGCATCTTAGGCGAAACTTGTTTGTCCCATTCTTGTACTAAGTCCTATGCATTCCCAAAACACTTTTTTTCCTCACACCTCAATTGAAGATCTTCCACTTAAAGATCTTCCCCCCATCAGATTGTGAAATCTTTTAGAACAAGGACTGTTTCACCTCTATCACACTGTGAAGTCTTTCAGAATAAGGACTGCTTCACTTTTTATCCCCGTTCCTAGTATCGTGCCTAATGTTGCTGAATGATGAATGAACAAACTAATGAATCAATCAATCAAAAACAAGACAGGACAAAGAAGGGCAAGGCAAATAAAGCTGAAGAGATTGAACAAAACACGAAAGAGGCACAAACAGCGTAAGTTGAAAGTATGTTAGTCTGGAGAACTGGACCAAGTTAAGAAAAGATAGAAAGAAGAACAAATGTATGATGATATGTTAAAGGACAAACAGTCCATATTATAAACAAAAAGAACAAGAAGAGGGAAATTCTCTGAAAGCCCAGAAATAGAGAAGCACTGGGCTAGGGTAAGGCAGAATCTGAAATGCCGGACGACCTTAGCTCTGTATAGGGAGCCAAACTGGTGACCCACAAGATAGAGTGCTGGACTCAAATCCTAAACTATTGCTCTTCTCCAAGAACTAGACTGATGAAGACCCTGGCAGAGGAACCTGACGTTCAAAGGGAAATGAGACCTATAATGGGATAACATTTACTTCCAAGGAGAAGATGAGATGTGCATCAAATTTTTATTCCATGCCTACATTGCTTTAAAGTAAGGATGGCGGCCAATGAAAGTGTTGCTTAGTTCATAAGTACTGGCCTACCACAGGCAAGTTTGCCCAACTGTAAAAGTGTGCTCTGTACATGTGGTCCATGGGCCAAGTCCTGCTCCACATGGGGTCTCGTCTAAATTCCTGGGGCAAATATTATTTCATTTGTATCTTGATTTTCTGTAAGATTGTAATTTCCTCAGGGAAAGAGACTATAGGTGTGCTTTTGGAACCAATCCTGGCATGAAACTGATAGCTGTTTCTCAAAAATTGATTGGCTCAACATTATGCAAGTTTTATTGCCATAATTTGACCATGTAAGTTAGCTTTCAATGTCTAGATTTCAGCTCTTTGAGACTTCTTTTCCTTATTGCTTAGTCTCTGTCCCTAATTATGCCATACTCCAAGTGGGAGAAGGGTGATCCTAAAATTTTATGCCTATATGATTATCCTCAATTTTTTCCAAACTTTCCACCCTAAGGTTAATTTTACAGAGTCCCTTTTTTTTTCTCTTGGAGACTGCCTTTCCACCACCTCCATCCTTCTCCAACCTTGAGTACTAGACCTCTAGGCTGCCAGGTATCAGTCATGCTGTTTCATTTTATTGCTTTCTTGTGTAGAAATTGTTTCCTGAGTCATTCTTTTTCTGAGTTGACAGCATTTTTTTTGTTAATGTGCATCATCAGGAGATTTCCAAAGAAAGGGTATTTAGCATATTAATTTTCTTAATTTGATAAAGGCTATACTCCACCATCACACTTGAATGGTACTCTGGCTGTGTTCAGGATTCTAGATGGAAATGATTTGCCTTCAGTCTTTGAAAGCATCATTCCATTGTTTTCTACACTATGGTGTAAATAAAAAGTCTTAGACTAGTCTGATTGTTATTACTTTGTGTCTTAACTGCTTTCTCTTCCCTAAATTTTTAAAAATATTTTATTTTTATCCTTGATGTTCTAAAATTTTATATTGATTTGTCTAGGTATGAGTCTTTTTCTATTTTCCTATTTATCTTGCTCAGTAGTACTTAACTTTTACGATATCCTTCTCTTCACCCTGACAAATGTCTTTGCATTGTTTCTTCTCTCAATTTTTTCATTCTCCTTTTCTTTTACTCCCACTACTAAGATATTGGACCTGTGTTGAGATTTTTGCATCTTTTACATTTTCTTTTATTTTCGTACCACATTCTAGTTGATTTCCCAAATGCCATCTTCCATTTCTTTATTTTTTTTGAATTTTGACAAGCAAATTTTTAAATTACCAATAACTCATCTCGTTCTTTAAAAGTTCATTTTCATAATATCTTATTCTTTTTTCATGGATATAAAATCCTCTCAAATCTCTCTGCTTCTACTAATGAAGGTACATGAATGTTTGTTTTTCTGTGCTTTTCCACTGTTCGAATTTTCTATTTCTACAGGACCCATAGTTTTCAGGCTGTTTGGCTTCATCTTTCTCTTTTATGCTGCACAATTTCCTGGAAGGTTAGGTGAATCTTAGTTGCAATATATTTAAAAATAAAAGATATGAGGAGTAACCAGAAGCTCTTTGAGGACGGTAAGAATTTGTTGATGGGGCAGAGTTTGCTTGAAGATCAAGTGGTTGGGGTTACTTGTGACACTGCAGGGATCCCGATTGCCTGAAAGAAAAGGACTTCGCTCTGGGGCATACCCAAGCTAGATCCCCTCTTTCTCTTCTTTGATTGTTACCTTTGCTAACTTCAATGGCTGCAGGCAAATCTCGTGATGAAGTGAGGAAGAGGTTTGGTATGGTTGTCTTCTCTATATAACCTTTCACTAATTCTCCTCCTTTCATTGCAACTTCTGACTCTCCTCCCCCTGTGTAATTTCAGTCTCTGGATGGGGAGCTCTTTCTGCAGTTTAATGGGCACATTGACTTTCTCCTCCCCTCCCATGCACGGTCAAAGTTGTGGATTCCTCCACTCTTCTTCGTTAGTTAACATTTTCTTATCTGGTTTTTTTCCTTTCATAAATTTGTTACAATTTCTTTTTGCTGATGACCCCATTTTTCTCTTTCATGATATATTAATTGTTTTTATTCTTTTTTTTTTAAAGATTGGCACCTGGGCTAACAACTGCTGCCAATCTTCCTTTTTTTCCCCCCCAAAGATTGGCACCTGGGCTAACAACTATTGCCA
The DNA here is from genome assembly GCF_037783145.1 of Equus przewalskii. Taxonomy (NCBI): domain Eukaryota; kingdom Metazoa; phylum Chordata; class Mammalia; order Perissodactyla; family Equidae; genus Equus; species Equus przewalskii. The sequence continues at coordinate 61,374,036 of NC_091839.1, read as the reverse complement.
ATCTTTCTTTTTTTTTTTTTTCTGCTTTATCTCCCCAAAGCCCCCTTGTACACAGTTGTATATCTTAGTTGCATCTCCTTCTAGTTGTGGGAGGTGGGACACCGCCTCAACTTGGCCTGACGAGCGGTGCCATGTCCCCGCCCAGAATCCGAACCCTGGGCCGCTGCCCCGGAGCGCACGAACTTAACCACTCGGCCACAGAGCCGGCCCCTGTTTTCATTCTTTGCTATACTTTTAATAAAGTTTCAGGAGAGAAAGACCATAAACATGCGATTAACCTGCCACTTAAGCTGGAACTCAGCAGCTGTAGTTTTGTCTGTTCAATCCCCCTTTCTGGAAGTAGTAGCCTGGAGACTCTACAATCCCTCTTCACCAAAGGATTCCTCTTGGGGCCTGCCAAGCTAATTTTATCATTTAAAAAATATTTATTGAATATGTGTCATGTGATAGCACTGGATTCAATGCTAGGAATTAATGAACAAACAGAACAAATCCTTACCTTCATGGAACTTACATTCTAGTGAAAGTAGACAGGCAATGAACAGACTAATAAGTATATATATGTATTTCAGAGGCAATCAGTATTTATGGTAGAGAACACAATAGCTGGGTAAGGAAGAAAGGGATTGGCAGAGGCAAGCAAATGGCCATCTGACAGGCTAGTGTTCCAGGCGGAGGGAAGAGGGCCTGGTAAGTCATTGCAAACACTTGGTTTTCACTCTGAGATGGGAAATCTATTGAAGAGTTTGGTGAAGAGGAGAAACAAGACCAGATTTATGTTTTAAAGAGATCAGTCTGACTTTGCTGTTAAGAATAAACTGGAAGAGTGCAGGTGCTGAAGAAGGAGACATCTAGCAGACTATTACAATTATCCTGGTGAGGAATGATAATTTCTTGTTGCATTAGGGTGACATCAGTGGAGAAAATAAGAAGTGGTTAGATTCAAATACTTTGAAGATTTGCTTATGGATTTGATGAAGGATATGGCAGAAAAATTAAAAACAAGGATGATTTCAAGACTTTTTGACCTGAAGAACTGGAAGGATGGGATGGCCGTAGTTTAACTGAAAAGGAAAAGACTGTGGGAAGAGTGAGAAGTTCAAGAGTTATGAAGAGACGGAAAAGCAATTGAGGAATTCCATTTTAGACCTGTTGAGTTGGGAATACATGTTAGATATCCAACTGTTGATAGCAAAGTGAGAGAAGTACCAGGAGAGAAAAAATCTGGAGTAGAGATAAAAATTTTGAAAATACAGCATGTAGATGGTATACTAACAATAGTAGGGTCCTGAATGGGACCACTGTGGAAGTGAATGTACATAGAGTGGAAGAAGAACACTGAACCCTGGACACTTTAGTACAAATAGGTCAGAGAGATGCAGAGAAACAAGCGATGGAGACTGAGCACAAGCATCCAGAAAGATAAAGAGGACAGAGGGAGAATGGTGTTCAGAAAGCCAAGAGAGGGATGAGTTTCAAAAAGGAGGAAATGGTCAACCCTACTGCTGTTAAACTAAATACATTGTTACAAGACCCTGCCTCCTGGCCAGTACTCATTGTTCTATGGGTGACATCTGATCCAAACTGGGCTCATGAGTAGTTCCTTCCTCTCTTTTTGATTTTGTTTGGTTGTCATTTGCTTGTTTTAGATTGAGGAAAAAAGAGTTAGTGCAATTTCTCTCTCCTGGCTTAGATCATGAGAGGTACCATTCCAATGCTATTGTTGCCCAATGTTTCCATCTTGTGACTAATGCTAGTCTGCACTCAGAGAGGAACATGGAGTCAAGGAGCAAAGAGAAATGGAGATGAGCGATGGAGAGCATCCAGGCATTATCTGAGATCCTCATTAGATTTTCCCTTCCCACTCTGCCATGTCTTTACCTTTGGGTTCTGTGAGGTACCCAAGCTGGCTTATTCCCTTTTCTTCATCAAACTCAGGCTGCATTTGAGTCACTTGCAATCGGAAGATCCCTGATTAAAACAACAGCATTTCAACTATTGCTTGTCTCAATTTTAGAATTTATTAATACACTAGAAAAAATATTTTAGTGATTAAGTGAAGAAGACATGAACTTAGAAAATGGCCAAGGAAATATATGTGCCTTTTTTCCTAAAACATGGAACATGAGATTGTAAAAGTACATTTTCAGAGAGGTACAGCCCCTTCCAAGATGGTGAAAAATAAATAAGTTATAGGTAAGTACATTGGGGAGCTCCATATTTGGTTTAATTTTAGGTTAATAAAAGGCTGATTTTTCAGATTCCAATATTATACAGGACATGATGTGTTCTTAAAATGGACAAAATTTTGCTAGGAAAAAAAACTGAGGTCTATTCACTGAGTCTTAAGAAACCCATAAATAGTAGCCTTTCATGCTGACCACTTGTTTTAAAAAAAAGATGTGATTCATTGCCTTCTTTCAAAAAATTGTATTTGTGAGTTACCTACAAGAGCAGCAGAATGGCATTCTTTAGTTGCTGTAGCAACAGCAGAATGAGTAAAGCAACAGGAAAGTTAAATGCTCAAGCATCATCAGGAGCCAACAAGAGTGGAGGGGGAGGGGCACGTCATTTATATTCTGAGGCACATACCAGCTAAGTGGTGATTTCTGCTGATGTTTTGGCTCTGTCAGCCTACCTATTTGCAGACTTCAACATTTACTGTATGAAAAAACCCAAGAGGCAACTCTAAGCCTTAATTGTTTATAAGCTAGAACCAGATTATATCCATATCTATGCTTATATCTATATATCTATCGATGTTTGTCTTTTATTTCTCTCCACTTTCATATGGAAAAAGACCTAGTACCTGTATATTAATAACCCCTCTATGTCTGCATTTCCTCAGGTATAATGTAGGGATAACAATGATGCCTACTTCTAGGGTTGTTATAAAGATTAGATTTGTTATCGATGAAAAGCATTTTGAATGGCATCTGTAACACAGTAACTGCTATGTAAGGATTAACTGTTTCATCAGCAGCAAATCAGACCATAGCCATTCACAAGGTCAACCTAAGTACAAAATATAAGGTTAGAGGGAGGGCTGGCAGCAAGTAACCTGACGCTAAGAAGACACTGCTGACTACTGGAAGCTTCTGGCAGTTACTGTGAATTCACCCAACAAATATATATACGAAACACATGTCACACCTACACTACTATGCTGTGCAGTAGAGGAGGTATGAAGACGAATGTGACATAATTCAAATGTCCTTTAGGAAAAGAAGAAGAAAACAGTTGGAAACAGAGGAGAAAATGGAGGATAAATGATCATGTATAAAAGAAGGAAGAAGTATGTAGTGTGAAGAACACAGATGGAGCAGTTGGCCTTGGACAGAAGAATAGACATTTAATCACTGGAGCCTGGATGAAAGGTGTTAAGAATGGGTTCTACCAAATTTATCGGTTGGCTGGACAAGCCAAGAAATGGAAATGGGATCCCACCTAATTTTCCCAATTCTGCCTGTCAGGTGGGCAAGTTATCTGTGTGGCGACAGGTGGAAGAGGGTATTATGGTGACTTTGGGGAAAATGGTAAAGATTTGAAACTGACATTGAGGGGAGTGAAAAGGGAAGTTGAAGCAGGAAAAATGAAAGTATTGTGGCAAAGCACAGGGGATGCAGCCGATGTTGAGGTCTTAATTTTATGGACACCATTTCTTAGATTTATGTAGTTTTCTCAGCAGTTTCCTACTGATTGGATAGAGGACAGATAAAGTGGATAGTAACCCTGACCCAGGGTTGGGAATTCACCTGGCAGGTACAAGGAAAGGTAAATTATAATAGTAATACTTATTAGAATTTGCCTTATGCCATTCATTAAGTACTATATGTTATTACTCCTTCATCTTGTCTCCAAATGCTATCCTCTTCTATGTAAGAGGCTCTTTGATCTGTAACCTATAGAGCCTCCTGCAGACATATGACCTGCTTAGGCCTATGGGATGTGAGCAGAAGCGGCAGTGTGCCAGTTCCAAGTAAAAGCTTCAAGGGGAATCCTGATTCCACTAAGGCAGTTGTTTATTTCCCGCTTCCAGACAGGACTGGTTCCTTTAGTCTGGGTCCCAGAATGGAAAGACACATAGACCAAATCCATGTCAGCTGACCCACAGATGCTAATGTGTAGCCTGAGAAGAAAATAACTGTTTTTCAGAAGCCACTGAGACTTGAGAGGGAAGAAATTGTTGATTATCCAACAATTAAATGTAGATATTAGTCATCCCTATTTTAGACACTGCCTCCCTATCAAAATAAAACATAGGGATATTTTTTGACAGGCAGCAGGCCAAGAAACACTTTGGGCACTTATGTAACATGATAGGAGGTATAAAGAAGATCAATCTGGCTTAGTGCCTTGGAGAGGAGACCCTGGCACCACTTATGAGACTGTTTCAACAGACTAAACACAAGCTATGGGGTCCTGGACTCTGGCAGTGGCAGAAGAATGAAAAGGAGGCAAGAAAAGAGATTAGAATGAGTATAAGAACAGCTTTGATATTTCAGAACAAATAATAGGAATCAATTTAATTAAAAATAATCTTCAGAACAAAAAAATGTGTGGAGTATATTTTTAAAATGTTATTAGATCTCTTACCCAATTAAAGTTGATGTTGTGCCGTTACATCTCAATTGTGGAATTTATGGCTTTAGAGTTACTTTGAATTCAATTCTCAGCTGACATTTTCACCAACTCATTAATTCTTACTCTTCAAAGAGAATTGTAGCCTATAGAATTTGGAAGCAAAATCAGATTGGAGATGGGCCTCATGGCTCATATTTTGTTGGAAGTGTTGTAAATGTCCAGATGCACCCACCTTCAAGCCTAAATGCTAAGTAATTCCACAGTTAAATAAATGCCCCCTTACAACCTAAGGATTCTCTTTACGCTGTTCTGTTGCCTGGAACATTCTTTGCCCAAATATCTGTGTGGCTCTCTCCCTCCTTTCCCTCAGGTCTTGTCCCAATGTCACCTAACAGTAAGACCTTCCCAACCCAACCCTTGACTTTCATTTTCAAACTTCCGTCCCTTGCTATCACTTTATTTTCTCCTAGAGCTATCACTGCCTGACATATTGTATTTTCACGCGTTTATTTGTTGTCTGCTCCCCAAGAAGGTCAACTTTATGAGGGCAGGTACTTGGTTTTATTCACTGCTGCGTTCCCAAGCACCTAGAACAGTGTCGGGCATTCGGTGAGCACTTAACAAATGTTTGTTGAATGAGTGAACAAAAGTGTCCACAAACCAAAACCAAGAATAATTCCAGACGGAAAAAAATGCCTTATTATATGCTAAAACAAAGACACACAAACACAAAAAGACTACAAAACAAAAAATGCAATTATTTTTAACTCTTACTATGTGAAGGGCACTATGGGGAATATAAGTAATCTGAAATGTGTTAATATTATCTTTTTTCTATTCATTCTCTGATAATGACTCTTATAATTTCTGGTCTAATTTCTTTTATAGATGAATTTCCCTGATTAGTTTTTTTATGCATTTGTTTTGTTTTTGCCAAATTCAGTTGGACCAAGACCAATTCTTCCTATGTTCTTTGTTATGCCTGAGGCCTTATTCTGTAGAAAGGTTGTTTGAAAACATGAAGTGTTAAAGCAAGATGCTCGTTTCTCTTCTGTATTATCATCTCTGTTAGAATTATAAGAATTTTCTGAATTCTCAAGAGAATTGTTTTTATTTTGAAATAAATAATATTCCTGCACTTAATAATTTTGGCTGAAAATGTAAAAGATATGTTTTCATTTCTAGGGGGAGTCAATGCTAGGATTAAACCGCTCCACAGAATCAGTGAATTCTAATGCAAAAACTTGGTAAATTCTTTTTCTCATGCTTGAATTTGGCTCTTTAAAGGAATTGGGTCTTAAAGTCTAGTAAAATAAAGTTCTTTACTAAATCTACCATCTCTTCTCTCAAAAATCCTCCTTCTTCTCTGCATCGATCCTTATCCAACCCACCACTCAATTCAGGCCATTCCATATGCCTTTCCTTCACTAACCTCTTCTATATGCCATCAGGTGAACTTATCAGTGTTTCCTCTTCATCATCTCTCCCATCTGTCCGCCTCTCTCCATCCTTACTTCCAACATGTTAATTCGCACACTGGCCATTTCTCACCCGGATCACTGCCACAGCCTCTTGACCAGTATCAGCCCCTAGTGTTGCTCTCCATAGATCCAATTCCTTCTCAACACTAGAGCCAGGTGATCCGTCTAAAACCCACACCTGGCCGGCCCGGTGGCGCAGTGATTAAGTGTGCACCTTCTGCTTCGGCAGCCCAGGGTTCGCAGTTCTGGTACCGGGTGGGGACATGGCACCGCTTGGCAAGCCATGCTGTGGCAGGCATCCCACATATAAAGTAGAGGAAGATGGGCACGGATGTTAGCTCAGGGCCAGTCTTCCTCAGAAAAAGAGGAGGATAGGCAGCAGATGTTAGCTCAGGGTTAATCTTCCTCAAAAACCAAAATAAAATAAATAAATAAAACCCAAACCTCATGATATGCCACTGACTTCAAATTCTTTAATGGTTTTACACATTTTTTAAGATAAAGATGACGCTATTCAGTTTATTATGGAAGGTCTTCCTTTTGAGGTTTCTAAGTGTAGGGTCAACAAGTGGATGCCCTTACACTCTCATTTTTAAGTCTCTTCATAAGGAATGACTAGTGTGTTCTGATTACAGGATACATGTCTTTGCACATCTTTTACCTGTTTGCTCTTATTCGCTTCCTTCGGAGGACTTATTTACATGTCCCTCTCTGTCTGCCTGCGGCATCATATAAAACTCAACCATAGTACTTACGGCACGGACAGCTGAGGCTTCCACGTGCTTAGAAACCACCAGCAGGCCTAGTTCAGCTACCAACTATGTTACATTTGCTGAGAGCAACAGGCAAGCTAAGGGGAAGGGTGAGATTGCTCAGGATGACAGGAAGAAGACAGTTACTAGAGATCGTTTGGAGAGAAGAGATAGAAAGAAGATACTCTTAAGAAGCTAACAGTCAAATAAGAAAAATATCAGGAATATTTAAAGCTAATTTACAAAAAGCTTGCTGTATGGGAGTTATGAAGTCACTGTCACTTCACAAAAATCCTTCACCAGTAATATTCTCCTGTGTTTTAGATGGCATTTGAAAAACATTCTATTTGATACATGGTGTGTGTGTGTGCATGGGTGTATGTGTGATCTGAAGAAGAGCTAGGGCCGTCTTAGGATGCTGCCCGCAACTCAGCCCTCTTATGTGAAATTTCCAATAAATAAGGCCCAAGGCCTGAGGTGGGTGATGCCCCAAGTCTTGCTCCTTGTGGGGAAAGGCAGGTCCTGAGAGGAATCTGGAATCTAGCAGTCAGCCTTGGTGCCTCACAGACGCTGGGACAAATGTCCAGTCTGGTGTCAAGACAAAGCCAGAGCAGATCAGAGGCACCCATGTGGATCGCATCTCCTTCGGTCACTGGTCTAATTAGCTGCCTCGCTATGCACATCGAAAGCAGCTTCAGACCAGGGCCAGTGTTATAGTCACTTGATATCCAAGAGTTCAGGGCAAATAAATATTTGTTGAATGAATAAAGTCTCTAACTAGGCCTGGAACCTGCCATTAGTAACATCAGGCTCACTTTATGGAGAATGGAATTTCAGTAATATTTACAATTATAAAAGCTTCACTTAAGAAATGACAAGTATCATATGACCATCACTGGAGCCCCTTTCATGGGCTCAAGGTTTGCAAAATGTAACTATTTTACGTTAAATATCCAGACAGAATAAACATGGGTTTCCCTATATTTCAGGTGGAACCAATGTCTGGGTTCCTAATGTGAAAGGCCTTGTTGTTGCCTCTACTAAAATTCTAAATGATTGTCAAGTGTTCTTCATACAATACCCTGAAGGTGTGGAGGGAGACAGAATTGTGCAATGCTCCTATGAGTCAGTACCTACTTCAGACAGGGAAGCAAAGAATCTCTTTGAAATCACTTTGACATTGAGAACCTAGGTTCAGTTTCGGAGTTGAGATTAAATGTCAAGCTCTTGGCTTCCATATCTTGGCTCCATCCAAGATTCAAGTTTATCTGCAATTGATTATCACAGCTAACCTAAGTATCATATCACACTTTAAGTCCTATGGCAGACCATTCAAAATTGTATTCACTTTCCACTATCTTAACATTTTTTTTTTTCACTTTTGATGACATTTGACTCATCCATGCATTCTAAAGCCTTTCTAAAAATCTTAAGGAGACTTTCCAGCTGGTCTTCTATTTTGCTAATTCTTGCATTAAAAAGTGAATATACATATGCCAAACACATTGTTTGATTTTTAGAAAAATATGCTTTTTAAGTAAAGTTTTCTTAACTGCCTGAAAAATTAAATTAGCATTTATTGGACCAGGTACTTTAACATATGCTAATTCTATTTATCACAACAACTCTCTGGAAAATAATTATCATTACACCTATTTTACAAACGGAGAAACTGAGGCTCATAGAATCTAAGTAACTTGCCAAGATACACACCCCTAGTTTGTGGCTGTGCTGGCATCTGCCTAATTCCAAAGTTCCTGCTATTTCTCCCAAACTGTTACATCAGGTAAATCTTGCAGTCAGGAAATATTCGTGATTATAAATCCCCACCAGAGTTTTCAAAACTTCAATTATTTACATTTCTATCTTCATGATTTTTGTCATATCAACATGTAAGTGCTTTTATTTACATTTTTATAAACAAAATTACCTTTGACACACTTACTTAAAAAAAAAATTTATTGCTATGTAACTGAAAAATCACTATTACTTGTTATAAAGAGAAGATAACTATAAAAATAAATAAAATGAAAATAAAATATGTTACCAATTAGGAATTAAAATTAAAGTATAAAATAAAATGCATGTAATAGTGAATCTAATTTTAAAAGAGAATTCGGAATAATTTCCTCAGTGATAAAACAATTTAAGATTAGTCAGTAGGTAAAGGATAATAACTTGATATTATTCAGTTTAAGATGAAAATAAGGTTTTATATCAATTTGACAATTCCATTTTTAGTTTTGTTGTTACTTATTGAGAATATCCTCTCACATGTGTGTATTCTAAAATGGTAGAAGGTATTTAATTGACTTTTCTGATGGGGTTGGACACTGAGAAATCATTCCTGACCAAAACAGGGTGACTGTCATTCAACAAACTGAAACGGTCTCTTGAATCTATTCTTCTGAATGTGTCAAGTTTGGGTTAAAAAAAAAAATGATGAAAACAAAAACTGCTTCTTAGCCGCTCATGGATGTAGTCTTCTTAGGGAAGACGGTTAGAGAGCTTGTTTATCAGGTGTTTCTTAGTACTTCTTAACAGGGTTTAAAATGACTTTAGTATAGGGCATCTTTTATGTAACTTTGTAACCAAGTGGTTTAGCAATAATCACAGGAATTCAACTCATCTTGATCAAGGTGGGTATTCCACTGATCCAGTTTTGCAATTACTACAATCACATCTTTCATGATAAATATTGATATAATCTCATCTTTTGAAAAAATAAATGTTTGGCTGTTCAGATAAGCAAATAAATCTTGAGGTGTTATAATTTGCAAAGCAAGATGCTGATTATCTCATGATCTCACATAAATTTTCCTCCAGAAAAATTTGAAGTTCCTCAAACCATTTGGACAGACAGGCAAGGACTTCCTGAGAAAACACTAACCTTAGTCACTCCCCTTTCAGAAAAAGATCCAAGATGCATAGGCCTGCCTTCAACATGACTGATAAAGTCAAGAGCCTCAGTAAGGGCTTTCAAAAATCTCCCTGGGTTTTTTAAGAGGGGAGAGCTCCCTTGTGCGTGCAATAGCAGAGAGCAGCATTTGTTCCCGGAATGCCCTCGTGAATCCACAGAAACGCCCTCTGCCCAGAGGAGTTAAATCACTCACGATATCATTTTACATGGTAGTTCATCACAAACTTACTAATGGGTTAAAACGCTCTTCTTCAGTTGCATGAATTGTCAAGTTTGACAAAATAACTTATTTTACTGGTTGCTCTTGTATTCAGCTTGTATTTGAAATAAAAATGTTATACATAAGGCTGAGTTCACAATATAAGTGGATCCATCAGTCTACAATGACTTTAGGGCATAAATGTTTACTTTTGGCCGTCATTGTAAGGCTACCACAATCTGTGGTATTTTAGAAAATCCCCAGATCATCTTTTCCAACATTTATTTTCTAGAAACTTTGGTAAGTGTGTCACCAATATTATTCGTAAATGTAGATCAAGCAGCAGTTTTAAACAATTGCTTTTAAAGTTATGCTAGTTTTTAATAATCTACAGTTCCCCACTTCCCCCAAGAAAAAATACTCTAATGGAACAGAGATTATATTTGTAGTTTTCTTCGGATTTATGGCCTATCAGCATTAGTAGCTCTTGCCTTTCCTTGTGTGTTACACTATAGATGAGGGTACTATGGACTTTGCGTTTTCATCCCGATCATATTGTGCATCACTGATCACAAGGATTGACTATCTGTTCTTTTACTTTGCTATGAAAAATTCTATAGTTTTTCCTGGTGTTTATCGTGTGTTTCAAAATGGCACTTAAGCTTGGATGGATTTTTACTAGAATTTGAGACTGTCACCAACAGAATGGAATATGTTCACTCTGTTAGTTAACAAACATTCACATTTCAAATATTTTCATCATATTTGTCAGAATTTCTACTTTTTGCTTGGTGTTTTGTGACGATAAATAAGATTCAGGCCCGTTCATTCATTTTATCCTCACATCTATCCGAAGGCGTGTGGCTGATTTCACTGCATTCGCCATTAGTTCTAGCATTTTCATCACAACTTTCACCTTCTCTAAACTTAAAAATGCCTCTTCCATAATGAGTAATACAAACCTATCATAGAGCTGTAATTTAACATTATGTATATTAACATACATTCTTCCCACACCTAACAATTTTCAACATGTGGAAATAAGGTTTTAATGAGCTACAGAGATGAAAAACTGGATGTGTCTGGCTGAAAAAGCAGAGAGTCATTCTGCAGAGAGAGGCTGAAGAATGAACTCATTTTACAGAGAAAAATAGGCAAATGACCATATGGTCTCAGTGGAAAAGAGTTTGAGACAATAAATGCCTTAGATGTTGACAACTCTATAGTTTTCAGTTCTTGTCTTTCTTGAGACTTGATAGCATTTTTTGTCCTTAGGTTCTAAGAGATAGTTTAATATCCTAACAATAAGTTCCCCATTTTTGCTTAAGGTAGCTCAAGAAGAACACTAATATTTGTAATCAAATGAACCTCTTCTACAATAATTGCTGACGGACCTTTGTGTTTGGTTAGCTTCACTGAATGGCCATAAAGACCAATCCAAAATCAAATATGTTTTTGTATACTGAGAGTATGAAGCCTTTTAAAAATTGTTAGTATGGGCTGGCCTGGTGGCGCACCGGTTAAGTGCACACATTCTGCTTCTCAGTGGCCTGGGGTTCGCTGGTTCGTAATCCCTGGTGGGGACATGGCACCGCTTGGCAAAAAGCCATGCTGTGGTAGGCGTCCCACGTATAAAATAAAGGAATATGGGCATGGATGTTAGCTTAGGGCCAGTCAAGGAAGATGGGCATGGATGTTAGCTTAGGGCCAGTCTTCCTCAGCAAAAAGAGGAAGATTGGCAGTAGTTAGCTCTGGGCAAATCTTCCTCAAAAAAAGAAATTGTTGGTATGAAGTTACAGTATTTTCAATAATAAAATATTTTGATGCAGGCAGTAGGCCCCTCCCCAAAAAACTAATGGCAAAGTAAAGAATGTTTTTCAATGTTTTATTGGATTTGAAACTGAGTCAGAACTAGAAAAACCTACATATAAAATGAATATGGCCAACAGATAGAGTGATTGAAGTTTCTATGGAGATGTGGCCTAGAGGAATCTCAAGAATTCTTTAATAATTTTGAAAGACTGATGTAGATTTATTGCATAAAAATCCTAAATTCACAGGAAAATTGAAAGCCAGAGACATCAGTTCTTATAATCAATGCAAGATTTCACCATAAGTTCCTTAAGGTCTTGACAGAGTTTTACAACTGCCTGTGGCCACGCATCCCCCTGACTGTCCAAGAAATTGGGGATGGATGTGCACCACATGTGCAGCTCATTACAAAATCAGGCCTACAAGTCTGTTTGGAAGATATCGTTAAACACTGGATGCATTTTTTAAATCACAGCATATGTCCTAGTATAAGGAAGGAATTCTATAATAATGGAGTACACAACGTATTGGCTTAATTTCAGCAAAACCAAAGAAAATATAACTAGCAAAATGCCTGATAATATTAATATGTAAGTGCAGAAACCAGTGTCCACTTCCATTCTCAGAGCTAACAATGTTACGTAAAACCTTTACATTAAATAAAGTCTTCTCAAATTCCCTGCACATGTTAGACTCAAACAAACATTACTTTATTTTCTTTTCCCCAACCTTTGGATTAAAGATTAGCAAAACTCTTTAGAGGATAGAGATTAAATTTTCTCAATATGAAAAATATACTTGACTGGTGAAAAAAACTGGCAAAAACAAATAAATGAAAAGCCAAATTTATAAACATGGCTTTGTAATGAAATCCCTTTCTTAAGTAATCAGATTGTTTTAATCTTATACTCTCATATTCAGACTTAACTGATTTTTATCATTATGGAAATTGAACTGAACTCCAAAAGTTCAAGATATGGTTATGCATTTGTGCATGTTTTCTTCTAACGGTTCTAATCCCTTATCCTTCATAATTATCTCTAATGACAGTTGGAGGAATCGCTCCAAAATCTGTAGCCTTAGGTATTACTTAAGGAAACTATGTTAACTCATAGTTCTGATTTTAATTTAATTATTTTTTATCCAGAACCACATTACCCATTTCAAATTATATTAATTCCGAGAATGTGACTTTGAGAAAAGCTCTGACTGTGTATGTGGAGAAAGGATTTCTTTAATTTGATATTGAAAATCTCAGTCTCTGACAGTTATGCTATGAAAGCCATCGCCCACTTGAAGGCAGTAAGCCCTTCCTTGCCAGCTGTAGAGATATGGGGCATAAGGCTCACTGAGGTCAGGGAGCTATTTTGTTAATATGAAAGTAATTATGGATACAAGAGCCCAGGGCTAGGAACAAAGTAAACTCGAATAACCTCAAATACGTATTTAAAGCAACATCAAGGATTTGGAGACAATCCTGATTTTTTTGCAGGAAGGGCCCACCTGATCATTCTACCACCTATGAATGGCTTAGTCATTTGGGACAGTACCCATCCAAAGGATGCCCTGGATCCTGGTTTCAGCATCACCCTGGATATGGGAGGAGATGGAATAGGGCTGATTAATTAGTTGAACACGCTTTTGTAAAGTTCAGTTCCACAACAATGAAAATTGCAAAGGATGACTCCATTCCTAAGCCAGCCCCTCTTGGGTCTGTCCTGGCCCTCATTCAGCGGGCCTGCTTCTGCTCAGAAAGTCTGGATATCCTAAAAGCTCAACACACCAGAGTCTGATGGAACTACATCAGATTTCACAAGACTTCTTGGAGCAACTTGCCCGTGTCTACATTATATCCTATGCCTCTAAATGTACCCTGAAAACTGAAACAGTAACTAACATCTTCTCCAAAATTTTCATCTGTCTTAACAATTTGCTTATGAAACAGACAGCAAATATAATATTCTGTTCCTTTTTACAGATAGAGATACTCAGAGCCAGGAATTAGGAAACTTGCTTACTCTTGCTACCTAAATTAAGGTAGCACAAATTGTAGAATCCTTTCTCAAACTCATGATGCCTTCCAAAAGGAATCTGTCATTCAGTCTAATTTGGAACATATTCTCTCCCACCCTGGTGTGCAGTTGAAACCATACTTCACGTTGGTTGTTGTGTCCCCACAAACGGAGATCTGTTTTGACACAATGCAATTTAAACAATGACCCAAATTATACCCTCCCCCGGCTCCCCACAAAGTACAATGAGTCTTTGACTTGCCCAGGGTACTTGCCTTATAAAATGAATTGAAGAAAACAAAACAAAACCAGTCCCATGTTATATTATTTAATGAACTTTTATGAAAAACTCACTTTATATAAAGTCAGCATTTATTTAAACTAATATGCTCTCTTTTTATTATTCTGTTTTTTCCTTGTGAAAATGAAATCATAGTTTGAGGCTGGCTGTGGTGCTTCTTGGAACTCGGGTATTAAGAGTCAGGGACCAAAGGGTCTCAATCATGCAGCCAAGGCATGTATTAGAGTCAAATATTTTTTCGCAGCAGTTTACTATTGAGCATTGCCTGTTGGGGACAAGTCCATGACTTGGGTGGTTTCACATCATTCACCAAAGAATGTGAATAATGCTAACACAGAATGATAATGATGCTCAAAACAAAGCAGCTTTATTCAGTGACTGCCAATTTCGTGATGCATACTATAAAAAAAAATTGAATTTTTAATTATTTGAAGTTGATTCTATTATGTGATTTATTTGGCCAGACGTTGAGAGTATTTCCTTGATGGTTCCAGTTGTTAGAATTCCGCACTCATACTGTCTTAGTTTAACTTGGCTTCTTTGGGAACACAGATCTGAGAAGTTAATTACACTGGTGGAAAGGCGACCTGGGGTGAGATAGATCTGCAGCTCTCAAATTTGAGTGAGCATCAGAAGTGCCTGGAGGGCCTGTCCAAACGAAAATTGCTGAATCCGAGTGTTTTCAATAGATCCAAGATGAAGGCTGAAAATGGACATTTCTAATAAGTCCCCAGGGACCACACTTTGAGAATCACTGGGATAGAGGGCACCCATCATCATAAACTTCCAAAAGAACAATCCACGGGGAAAGAGTGAAATAAATGTTTTAGAAAGGAATTTAGGTAACCTATCCAAAATTTAGGGCTGCTAGATAAAGTACAGGGCATCCAGTTAAATTTGAATTTCAGATAAGCAACAAATAAATTTTTAATATAAGTACGTCCTATATATTGCGTGGAACATACCCACACTAAGAAGCAGTCATTGTTTATCTGGAATTCAAATCCAACTGGATTCCTTGTATTTTTTTCTCCTAAATATGGGAACCCTAACCTAAATATGGGTATTAACAATTTGTTCCTTGGTTGTGAAGACCTACCCTTCAAAACTATGAGGACCTCTTGCTGTTCTTCTCCATTGTTTTGGTATATACCTTAATTTTGCTCTTATCTTTCCATAGGATACGACAGCACGGGCTTCAGAGAGCTGTGAGGCTCCCTTAGCTTCCATTCCTATGGAAGGACCTCGACAAAAGGACTTACCACTTTTTGAGTGAGAGGTACTAATACAGTCACTGGAAAATGCTCAGGGGCATATATCAACTCCTCAAAACTGTGTGGAATGGAGAATAAACAGAAATCTGTAGAGAGTTAGAGAATTCCAGTCACCAAGAATTTTGTACTACACACACAGGAAGAAAAGATTCCTTTTCTCCATGGATCTATGCATCAGGAGGCAGGGGGCCACATGGTCCCTCCAGGTCTCCTAGGGCGCCCAGCAGAGCTAGACAACAGGAAAGGGAGGGAGAAGAGGGGAATCAGAGAAGAAATAAATGAAAGTGAGTGCATAAATGAGAGTACAAGAAATTTTTTCTTTGTGGTTTCTGTGGATATGAAACTTTAGAGAAAAGAAACATCTAGAAAAAATATTGGGGGAACTTTCTGTAGGACACATCATGTAAAACCACAGGCAGCTCCTTCAAAGAAAACCAGTTGCAATGATGAACATTATATATTTCATTTGCCATCCTTTTCTTCTTTACACATGGTTTCAGCCAGAGTCTGGCCTAGATCTATTTAAAGTAGAATTGAGGGTATATATGTGTGATAGTAGGGTGGGAGGTAGCATGCTATCAAAGATTTTGCATCTAAACGTCCTCACTCTGCTGCACCTTGAATTAAAATAGGTGCCCTTAAACTTGGTTGCACATTGGAATCACTTGAGAAACTTAAAAAAAAAGTATATCAAAGCTGCATCCTCAAAGATAATGATTTAATTGGTCTGGAGTGGCATTTGGGAAGTCAAGGTCTAGAACCAATGAATTTAAATTATCAGACTTACCAAGAATATAGTTTCAACATGACCATCAAACTGGTGGGATAATATAAGAAAAGAGTGGGAGCCAGGTAAGATCCAACTATAGTGATGATTGGAGTAACAGCAGCAATGCAAAGCACTATCACAGACATGACACTGAAATTGAGGTTGCAACTTCTAGGTAATGCTGTTACAATTGCAGGACTAGCCAGAGAACCAAACTTAGGCAAAATTATGTGTGTTTACTAAGTGTAGGAAATCTACAGGAAATTCCCCATGGAATCACAAACTGGAATTTTGTCTGTCTCTCCATCCTTCATGGTTACCTGGTTTCTGTAAAATTGGAAGGTGCGAGGACATTAATCTCTCATTCATGTTTGCTAGAGCCTTTTACACATATCCACCAGCTGGACTGCATCCCCCCAGGATTAGTCACCCAGGGTCTAGAATTATGGATGCCTTGAATCTTCTGCTATAGACTAAGTACAACCATAAACTTGAGCAATGCATGTGTAGTACTGTGCCAGAGGTAAGAGAAAAGAACTTGAACTGGGCTATAATATGTCAAAGGGGTCTGTGCTATAATATGTCATAGGAATAGTGCAGAGATGGATAGATTTAAAGGCCAAGATGGGCTGCCATTTATGTGAAAGTCCATGCACTGAGAGTTTATGTGGATTCAGAGTCCTGAAGACAGGTACTTCTGTGCAGGATTGTCTGACTGTCCTAAAAGGAGAGCATGGTCAGAAATTCAGGGGCTAGGATCCATACCCTTATGTAGTGACTGTGAAAAGTTTGCTCCATCTTCCTGTTCATAGTAGAACTATTCCAACAGTCTCTCTACTCCAGGACAGTGGAAAGAGATCTGGAGGCTCAGAAGTTAGCTCATATAAGGGTGATTTACAGGCAGAAACTGGTAAACAATATTAAATTGCTTGGTCACCCTAAACAGGCCCAAAAATTCTCATTGATGGCAAAGTAAATTAGGGGAAAGGAATAAAGGAAATGATTTAATCAGACTTCAGGGAGAAGGACTGACAAATGGAAATCATGCCTGAGACACTGGTATCTTTGGGAAACAGGAAGTAATGCAAGTATTTGCCTTGAAGACAGAAGCCCAACAAGCTGGTCCCAGTGCCTGAGGATGAGAAACGAGCCCAATTTTGGTTGAAAATTAGTCACAGATTTGCTTCAAATATGTATGGCATAGTGGTACATATGCTAGATTACTGCCCTTGTTTGTCCTGTTATTTCCTGGCATTTTTCAGATCCCAACACACATAGGAAAAAAACTGAACTTCCCACAGCTTTACTCTGGTAGTGACAAAGACTTAAATTTAGTATCTAATTGATCCAAAGCATCTTTTTCTACCATAACCAAAGACATCAACCTTGGAAGAGAAGAGCTTTAGTCTCCAGGTTTTCCCCATCCCTCAGCTCTAAGATTTGAACATGGAAATTTGAAGGACATAGCCTGATTCTGGCACTGTCTCCAGACTCCCCAAGAGGAATTATACTCATCTAGAAGGAGACGGAAGGTGGGAGAATGGACTCTAAGTAAAAGGAGTCCTAAGGTGATCCAAATAAATATTATTCCTCTTGATGTGGAAGATCTCAAAGATGTACGTACGGAACACTGAAATGAAGTGGATAATTGTACTCACCAGAAATGCTCCATGAGAATTTCAGATGAGAAAGTAACCAGGATAAGCAAAGAACACTCTGTGCCATTGAACATGGAGTCACCTGATCCTCTAGCCCAGCATGTCAGGGTGTCAGGAGCATGAATCCCAGTGGCCACTTACGGCTAGAAAGTGGTGTAGTGTGACAGGGGGTGTGGAGGGTAGGGAGGGGAGAAGGAAATGAATCAGCTAAACATGAGAAAATCAGAGTGATTTCTAGCTACCGTCCTTTGTAGGGAACTTCATGGAAATGATATGACTCTGGGAAGCTTTATGTGTGGTTCAAATAAAATCAAACGTGCAATTTGTATGAAACCCCAGAATCAGTACCTTTAGAAAGGTAAACCATGAAAACCAACATTATTCTTTCAGGTTGCTGGACTGCGGTTGTAATATGTGATTTATATATTCATTCAGTCAGTCAATCTTTCATTCATACACTCAAAAATGATTCTTGAGTTCCTACTGTGAACCAGAGACAAATGGGTGCCCTAGATTTATTAGGATTATGTAATAAGGAAATAAGTCAGTCTACCCATCATATTCTATGCAAACCCACTGAGGCTGGGCTTCCTTTCATGAATTTATAACACTTACTGAAAACAACCAAGACCCACATATAAATTCTTCAGACATAGAAGATATGACTTAACGCCTCTGAAAGAGACACTGAATAAAATACTATGCCATATTCTAGGACAAAAAAAGAAAGATCTATAATATATGAGAGTTTCTGTCTACAAATGATATTAAACCCAGTTCAAAGTGGTTTAAAAGTAGATAATACATTGACTCATGTAGTTGAAAATCTAGAGGGAAGGAAGCTTTCAGAGTTGGTTTGACTTAGTGGCTCCTGCTCAATTTCTTTGTGTTCTCCCATCTGAGCCTCCATTTATGAGTTGGTTCCTCCCCTGGCTGACTTCCTTCAGAGTAAGGTAATGGGTACGGTGTTCCAGGCCTTATGTCTACAGAGGAAAAGAAAGCTCCTCTTGTGGTGCTCTTAAGAAGGACGAAACTTCCAAGAAGCCCAAGGAAACCTCCCCTTCCTTCTCATTTGCCTGAATTGGGTCACATGCCTGGTCATGAATCAATTCCTTTGGACAGGGGAAATGCCATTTGTTGAATGGTCAAAGCTTGACTTTCTGAATTACTTACTGTGGAAAGGAATATTTGATTACCCTTCAACCAATTAGGTCTACTCGTAAAGCTAGGGAGAAGATAGAGTTCCCCTGATGCTTCTGTGCTGCATGGGCAAGGATTAGACTTCTGAATAAATGCTAAGATACTCTAATGAAGGCAGATGAAAGTATCAATGATTAACAAGTAACAAAAATCCACTACAGGAAGTCCCTCTATCCAGAAAAATGCCTCTTGATATTTTCCACCTAAAGAAAAGAAAGAAGCCTTTGACTTCCTGGCAATACATTTGACCTCATAGAGTCCTGCATCATCTGATTAAAGTGCCTTGTTGACAAGTTTACACTTCATGGATTTCATGTTTCTATGCATTCCAGTGTAATTGTGTTAATGCTGTACAACTAAGATGCAATGGGGCCAATCTGCCAGCTGCCTTTCTCCTTGATGAATCAGGATTGGAAAGCTTTTGGAAGATCATTTGATGTTTTCCTGAGTATGGTTATTTACTGATAACATAAAAACCTTTCCCTGGTTGGGGCAACTCTAATGTTATCTGATAGGTAGCACCACATGAGAACTGTACTATCTCAAGGATCCAGGCAAAGTTTGGTAACCTCACTGCATATTATATATGGCAATCTTATTCTGCAAGAAACTATAGTGACTTATCTATGTGATATTCATTACCAATTTAAAATATTCCCATTGTGAGTGCAGGGAAATATTAAGAGAATGTTGCCCTGTCAACTGTGTTCATGGACACTGCCATACCATAACGTTTTAAGATAAGACGAAATAACACTTATTGACAATCTATAGTTTGAGGATGCCTACAATAAAAGCCTGTTTATTTTCTCATAGATATTTTGTATAGGATTAGACATTACACCCTTGAGGTGAATATTTCTGTAAGAACTGACTTGTGGTCTGAATTGCCAAGCGCCCTACAGGCACTAACTTGGCAAGAAAATGATATGTTCTTTTTTTCTTTTCTTTCTTTAAGCTGATGACTTTGCACAAATCAAGAATACATTTCCTTGTTAATACAACTAAATAAAATATTAACCAATAATTCCAATCAGTGTATTACAACAAACTGTGCAAACAGAACCAAATTAGGGAAATTCCAGTAGCTATCTTTTTTTTTAGCCAATCCTCAGTTGTAAGAAATCACTGCTCACTTTAAATTTTGTTTTCCCCATGTTTGAGTGCTTTTATAAACTTTCCCAGAATAGTTCTCTTTGTATTCAAAGATCTCTGCAGGAATATATACATCTTCAGTGTTTTATTCTCTTGAAATATAATTCAGTTTTTACTACTGAATATGATTACTTATATTACTGAATATATAATTATTACTGAATATAATATAAGATCGATACCCTGTCTTGGGCTTTCTCATTTAGAGAGTGTTGTTCATGACAATACCTACCCAGTCAGCACCATCTTTCTGTATTTTAGCAGTAGGAAGAAATGTCTTTCAAGCTGTGTAGCTGGTAAAAGAAAGGACTCTGATAAATATCTATGTCGGCCTTATACAACAAGCAGGCTTGAATCCCAGCCACATGTGTCTGTGGGTAAAGGCTGGAAGCCAGGAATAGGATGGTTAGAATTACTGAGACTGATCATTTTAAGAACTACGTTTGTTTAAAAGCATTATAGTACAGACATATGATGAAATGTTTAAAAAATACATTAAAATAATGATGCTATCTCTGTTGA
This sequence comes from Equus przewalskii, assembly GCF_037783145.1. Classification (NCBI taxonomy): domain Eukaryota; kingdom Metazoa; phylum Chordata; class Mammalia; order Perissodactyla; family Equidae; genus Equus; species Equus przewalskii. The sequence goes on along the minus strand of NC_091839.1, from coordinate 61,353,397 downwards.
TCTACAGAAAACCCAGGATATATCAAGTAAAATAATAAGCTACAAAGAAACATATAAAATATGACTCTATTCTTTTTTAAACACACATATTTATATATAAATATTTTGTTAATAGCATAGATGCCAGCAGGTGAGGTTAAAGGTGATTTTTGTTTTCTTCTTTATACTTTTCTTTATGTTGTGAATTTTTTAAAAAAGTGTGTATTAATTTTCATTCCAAAAAAGTTTATAATTTTATTTTCATTTCTAAGTATGGTTAAAAACTTTTAAACAGAAACAGATATAGGGGCCGGCCCCGTGGCCAAGTGGTTAAGTTTGCACGTTCCGCTTCAGCAGTCCAGGGTTTCACCCGTTTGGATCCTGGGCACAGCCCTAGCACCGCTCATCAAGCCGTCCAGAAGTGGCGTCCCACATGTCACAACTGGAAGGACCACAACGACAATATACAACTATGTACTGCGGGGCTTTGGGCAGAAGAGGAAGAAGAAGAAAAGAAAACAGAAAAAAAGATTGGCCACAGATGTTAGCTCAGGTGGCAATCTTCAAAAAGAAAAAAGAAATTGACAATTTAAAAAAAAAGAAATAGATTATAAAGAGATTTATACAAATCAAGGAACTATAAACTCAATCACACGCTGTTTATCTCCCTCCTAACCTAATTCCCACTCTCCCGATTAACAGCTAATATTTTTATATTTTTACCTGGTAACAAAGGATAATCACTTTCCTAGGCAGTGGTTCTCTCTCATCCTGCAGTATGGTTGTAATCCTTTTCTATCCTTGTATTAAAATCATCCTTGGTTTGTCTTAACCTGCATTTTAGATGAAAAGACATGTCTTTACCTAATGTGTGGACTGTTACTTTCCAGAAGGCTCACTTGGCCGATGAATCTGCTGACTCAGCATTTTCTTATCTGCAACCGGTCTCTTTCCTCCAGATATAACACGCTTGCCTCCACATCAGGAAGACAGAGAGGAAAGAACCTTAGTTTTCTACGCCTGTGACCCTTCAGCCACAGGTTCTCTGGAGGGTCTCAGTTTTCACTTCTGCCCCTTAATAAATTTTTCTGGCTAGGAACTCTAGGCTTGTGACCACCCTGGATCAGTAGCCTCGGGTAACTGTTTCTAAATTCCCAAAGGCCCACAGTAAGTCAGACTCCTAGTGCTACTGCTAATTAAAATAAAACGGAATTTTTGCTGTATTTTTTCTAACAGATATTGTATTCTTTTGTCCAACATTTCCTTTCTTTGTTTTTCTTTTACACTTTTTAATGAACAGGTAAAAAGCATTGGCATTAACAGTGCTCTTAATGTGCCTGACAAGACAGGGCGGCTTGGCTCTGTGAGGGCCGACTCCACCCCGACATGAGTCTCCCAGTCTGGAGTCAGAGTCTCTCAGGACCCTGAAGACAGCCCTGTGGGGAAGTCTGAGAGTCTCATTCCTGAATCACTGCTGCTGGGAATTCAGCTGGGCTTCAGCTAGGATTCTCTCCCCACAGCAATAAAAACTCTCAGTTCCATGATAGCTTAAAAAGGCTACTGAAATTTGGACTTTCCTATCTTCTCCTATATAAAAAAGTATAGACAACCAGGCAATTATTCCATAATATGGACTAAGAGGGAAATAGAATATATCACAATGAAAACTCTCAGTGTAATCACCTCCCCAGGTTTAACTGTAAGAAAACTAAGAGTCTTGAAACAGTTCACAATAATTTTTGAGAACTGTTACCAGTTACTTAAGAAAGATACTGGAGTATCTAATGAACTGCCTTTTAGAAAAAAATTTAACTAATGGTCAACCTTCTATCAGCTTGGCTTTCCAAAGGACTCTCCATGTGCACAGCTATTCTCAGTTCCTTTGTCTCATCCATAAAAGCCAAGGTGAGGCTGATACGATGGGGATTTGTTTTGCTATCTTTAGAACTGAGGTGGTTATAATAGACCCAGTTTGGTAAGCTTTTTTAAAGAGACAGAGCCCCAAACCTCCCAGCCACACCTAACAGTTCAGCGTCAGTCAAGGGTAAAGACCCTAGAATACAACCATACTGTGTAAAACTCCAAACCTGCATAAAGAACTTTCTCTTAACTATTTCCCTTAGGATAAGCAGAGGACTGAGAAGTGAGAGGAGTCTTAAATGGAACACAAGATGAAGTCGAGGAGCTCATTGGTCACTGGCAGAGTGCAGCTGGTTGAAAACTAGCAGACAGATCAGTTTCGGATAGGGAACGAGCAGATGGTAGAGCTCATTGAATTTCTTTCCCCAAGGACTGAATTGAGGAAGGAGAAGAGGAATGAGACAGAAAAGCCACTTTGTGTGGAATAAAAGGCAGATGAGCTGCCACTCACATCATCCCTGCCCTCAGCACAGGGTTAGACAACAGTGTGGACCCAGAGGGAGAAGGAACGTCAGCCCGGGAAGGGAGCGTGAGGCCTGTGCCTCTCCCTGAAGGTGTGCCAGAAGGTGGGAGCAGCTGGATCCATCCTCTCTAACCAGAAAGCTAAGAGGGAAATGGGGGGGACAGGGACTAGGACATAAGAGAGCAGTTTTCTGAGACACTTCAGAAAATAGTTTTTATTGGTATCCTGTTCTCTAATGTAACCTGAATGTTATATAAAGAATTTGGCCAGTCTTTATTCCTAGTTCCTGGGAGGGAGCCTCTGAACCCTTGGAATTTCTTGAGTGATAAGAATGTCTTTGTTTTTCGTGGTCACCCCCTGGGATCTCACCTGAGTTTATGCTAATGAGGTGACTCAAGGTGGGCGCCTAGATCTTTTCAGGATGGGGGCTGGCCATGCCTGAAACACCAATCATGATTAGAGAGTTGGAACTTTGGTGCAGCCCAATCTCTGGGAAGAAGACCATGCCAGAAATTGAGTTCAATCACATGGCCAATGAGTCAATGAATTACAACTATATAGGAAACCTCAGTAAAAACTCTGGACTCCTGAAGCTCGAGTGAGCATTCAGGTTGGTGATATATTTCAATGTGCCAGGAAGTTGATGCATCCTGAGGACACAGAAGCTTGGCATTTAGGACCCTCCTAGACCTTGCTCTATGCATCTCCTCTTTTGGCTGGTCCTGATTTTTATCCTTTATAATAAAACTGTAATAATAAGTATAGTACTTTCCTGAGTTCTGTAAGTCATTCTAGCTAATTATCAAACCTGGCAGGGCTATAGAAACCTCCAGATTGGTAGCCAATTTGTCAGAAGTTCAGATGGGCTGAGAACTCCAAATCTTGCAGCTGGCATCTGAAATAAAGGAAGTCTTATAGGAGTTGTACCCTTAACCGTTGAAATTTAACCTAACTCCAGGCACAGTCAAAATTGCATAGCACTGTGAAAGTTCCTGTTATTCTTGAGTGGCTTTGAGATTCTTCTCTAAGAACTAATGTTTAAGGCACTAGGCTCTTGAAACATCATCTGATGTTTTAATTGCCAAATTTCTCAGTATCCAATTTTCACTTGAGCATTCAAGTGAAATGAATCTTGGACCCCTTCACTGGTGATTGACCTGGACCCTTTGCAGGCTAGTAAACAATTCATCTAGGTTACTCTTCTATATCCATTCTTCCTCCCATTTATATTAAAATATTTCCAAAGGAAAAAACTTAAAACTCCCTTATGTATTTACCTGAGATCTTATTAAACCCCTGTTCATGGTATAAATGCAAAGAAACAGACTAAAGGGATATCCTCATTTTCACTCTGATATGTAACCCTTTAGTTGTTTCCATAATATCAGGAAGGACAGGTAAAAACAAGCCACGACCAGAAAGGAAGTCTTACCTTTAGACTTTCTCACATACCCTTGGGGCCCAGGGGTGGTGGCAAACAATTCTCTATTTTGCCTGTTGAATCAGCTCTCAGTCTTCGGGTACCTGTTTCGGATGGACGTTCAGAAGCCCGTTCTCTCCCTAGTCTCCCCACTCTTTTCCCTTCACACCATTCCCTCAGCCTATTCTTTCCCCTTTCAAGTTCCACGGAGGGAATAGAGGAGCAGATCCATCTAGTCTTCAAAAGCCACTGACGGTGGCTTTACATCCTTCAGTTTCTTCAGAGATAAACGCCTACAAGAAAGACACATGTCCCTTGCCATTACCAAAGACGTTCTGTAGCAGAATGACTCATTAAGCCAACAGAGTCAGTATCGCTTTCTCTCTTTCACCAAAAAATATCCTCCAAGGAGAAGATAGGGAGAAAAGGAAAGAAAGGGTTGAGTAGGTAGGAAACCCCCATAGAACCACAGGACTGTAGGCTACAATGGCAAGTAGTCATTGTTTCCACTGCTTCTGACCATGACATTATCATAAAAACTACAGCCCAATAGCTCACTCTCCTAGGATGTAGCAGCATGGCCAACCATATATAGAAACCCCTTTCTTCTCAGACGTTAGTGTCTTCCTTGGTAACAGGAGGGAACAAGTAATAGCTAGATGAACGCAGGCAAATTATGTCACTATCTGAATCTTAGTTCTCTCAGCTATAACATGAAACTAGTAATAGTAACCTTTCAGGGTTATTGTAAGGATAAAATGAGATGTGTATAAGGGGTGTGACCCATAGTAGGCTTGCAAAAAATAGTAGCTCTTATTATTGCTATTATTATTAACTTTTTCTTTGTCTTAGTACCATAGCTAAAATTTCCAGTATAATGTTGAGTAGCATTGTTCGATTTCTCATTTTAAAAAGAAAGCCTCTAAAATTTCATTATTAACTTTTAATTTAGATTTAGCTTTTTCGTAGGCGATTTTTATGTGCTTGAGGTAGTCCCTAGTCTCAGTATGCTAGGTTTTCTTCATGAATGAGTGTTGAATAGTATTGTATGCTCATCAACCTCTTCCCAGATGATCCTAAGGATTTTTTCATTTGCCATCCTCATGCTGTGTTATGTATTATTAGATTTTCTGATGTTGCATGCTGCTCGCATTCCTGGGTTAAAACCAAGTTGCTTATGATTCATCTTTCTTTTTATACATTTTATTTTAGAGTTTTATATAGCATATTTGCATCTGTTCAAAGTGAGATTGGCCTATAAATTTCTTATCTTGTACTATTTCTGTCTGATTTTAGTTTTAAGTTATTCTAGTCCTAAAAGATGAGGCGCATCACCCATTTTTTTAAATTCTTTGAAATAACTTCTTGTGAAAAGAATTTTTTTTCTTCGCTAGCTTGGCAAAAGAAATCCCATATAGAAACAGTGGGAGCCTGGAGATTGTCGGGGGAGAGTGAGGTCATTGGAGGTAAGATATTTGATTATCAATTCAATTGATTCACTGGTCATTAGTTTACTCAAGTTCCCAATTTTTCATGAGAAGATGCTTCGTGTTTATAAACATAAGCAGTATGCTTAATGGTTATAAACAGAAACCTGTCTTTCCCATTTACTAGTTACTGACCTTGACCAATTTTCGAAGCCTCTCTAATCTTTGAGTTCCTCATCCATGAAAGAAGGATGATAAATACTGCCTACTTCATACAGTCATTTTAAGCATTAAATGAAATAATGCACATAACGAGTTCACAATGGTGCTTGGAAAACTGTGAGCATTCAGTCAATGTTAAATATTATTAACAGTGATTGTGGTACAGAAAAGAGTAAATTTTATAAAAAAAATTCCTTGCGATCAAGAACTCATACATTTTGCACACACAGCCATTCAGCGGGGTAATTTTAGTGAAGACAGGTGCAGGCGTGACTTCTCAACCTTTCTAACTGGAGAGATTCTGATTCTGAGCCATGTGCTTCACATTTTAAAAAAAAAGTTTTTTCCTTCTGATTCTCACCCTTCTTTCTGGTTGTGACAGACAGACAGAGACCCCTCTATTCATGTGCATTCAGATTCTTCAAGCATACCCACGATGGGATTATATGAGTTGTTATAGGATATCTCTTTCCTCTGCATTAAGGTCCCTGGTTGCACAATGAGTGTTAAGTAGCTATATTCGTAAGTCTACATTCACTGAAGGCAACTGGCTAAGGCAGATTCCACAGTTGGTTCCAGTATTCTCTGGACTCACACAGAACCAGGTTCAAGCTCTACTCCATACTACTCATGACCTTGGGCAGGTCACTTAAGTCTCCAAACATCAATTTTCATTCCTAGAGAATGCAAGTACAGGTTATGATTCCTTATTGAAAACTCTTGGGATCTAATGTGTTCTGAAATTGAGATTTCTCAGATTTTAAGAAGTTAATAGGGCACACATATACCATATATTATCTAACATCCCAGCTGGAGTCTTGAGCTGTTCCCTGTAATCAGACACACTAATATTTCAGAAGAGAAATGTAAGCTTATTCACAATAAATCAAATAAATAAAAATTGCAAACAGCCTGCCACCCATTCAGTTCAGGTGAGGTCAGATTTTGCTGCCAAATGAGGTAGAAAAAAAATTTCCAGTGTTCAGTATTTTTTCGGATTTCAGCACTGCAGGAAAGGAACTGTGAACCTGGAATGTTAGTACCTGTCTGATGGTAGTTTTGTACACCTGGAATAAAATCGTGTACAGTAAAGTGATCCTAAGCCATATATCCACTACTGAGCAGTGCTCTTCAAACAGTATTTATAACCCCAGCAGCACTCAACACCATAGAAATGAATGCAATACATCTTCTATAGTACATTCTCATGTAATAATCTTTTTATATTCTCTATTTCTTTCTCTCTCTCTGTGTATATATATTTATGTGTATATACACACATGTTTATATAAAATATATAAACATATACTTATGTATTAATATATAATATATATAAAATATATCAATATATATTTTTTCTTAATGTTTTATCTTGACCATGAGTAAAGGGGAGCCACAACGCTCCACCTACTGTGGATAAGACTACTGTTGTAATCTCCCCCTTCCAACAGTGAAGAGGGAGCTCCTGAGCAATGTGTGTTCCATGAAAACACTGTTTCCTGGGCCTTCACACCACCATTGGTAGAAAGAAAGAAAAGACTCCAAATTCTATATGCTCCTAACAAGACCCACCCCTGCGCTGTCCACCTAAGACACCTAGCCTCACCACCACTATTTGCCTTGGTATTTTCAGAATTAATCTCATTGTGCCCTACATTTCTGTTTACGTCAAACTCCCACGGAAACCCAGTACTCCCAGGTCATCTCTTAGTCCCAAGACTCTAATCCCCATACACGACTCCATCTCCCACTCCTACCAAACTCCTGAAACTGAACCACTGTGCCCTCTGGCACTCCTGGTCAGTTATCCACAAGATTCACCACAGCTTCAACATCTTCTTCACGTTTTTTCTTGCTCCAGTTGAAATCATGACATTGCTTCTCCTGAAATTTCTTCAGAGGTAATTGTTTTCACTCCCACAAACCTTGGACCTCATTGTAGCTTCCAGATCACTTCCATTCTCTCCTTTATAAAAACTTCGAGTTTTTAATCCCATGTCATCAGACCCATTCATCCTTGTTGTGGTCATCTTCAGAGCTACAGGTCACTCAGGCTCATGCCTTAAGGATATTAGCTTCTGGCTTACTTTTTCTCTCTCTCATTTAATTCTTGTCATAACTCATAGTGATTTCAAAATTTACATGTGTCATGTCTCTTATATCCTATCATCTCAGTACCTTGACACTTTTCCCTCCAAGGATCCTGTTCTTCACCCTATCTAAGCCTTGAACTTCCATCATTCCCTGGACCACTTCATCATCAATTACTACAGTTCCTCCAAAATTCAGTTGCAAGCAACCCATCTCCCAGCTGCTCAAAGTATTTCAACAATTCTCCAACCGACTGGCACCTGAAATCCATTTATCCAACTACCTTTTCACTGTCTGTTACTACTTTGACTTGTAATTCTTCTTTACCCAGCTTAAATTCCATGGTTCTTCATTATAGTCATTTCTTTGCGTTCTCCCAACTTCCTTGCCCCTTCCTCCCTCCATCATTCTCACCTGTCAAAAGCCCAATCCTAGTTAAATCCAACTCTCATTCGCACAGCTGAACATTGTAGGGTAAACAATACAACCACCCTGAATGACTCCATGTTAAATTCATGACCTTGAATTCAGGCCCATAGAGCTTCCTCCCTGTGCCACTCCAATCCCTTTACTGTCTCACTCTCCAAAGGGCTCTTCCACATCTCTTTTCTCCTAAAACTTCCTATATTTCTACCTCCATTGTCATTCTCAGATTGTAGTCCTGCTTATTATTTCACTAAGAAAACAGAAGTACTCAGAGAGGAGATTTCATAAGCTCTACCACCACATCTGTGCCTAAATTCTCTGCTCTCCTCTAGTAACAAAGGAGGTGGAATGCCAATAGGCTCAGTCCTTGGACCATTTGTTTTCTCCAGCCAGGCTCACTCCCTAGATGAATACAAATGGCTTCTCAGCATCTTCTCTTGGATATCTAACAGGTACCTTAAACTCAAGCCATCTAAAACTAGATCTCTCATTTTCCCCCAATAAATCTCTTCCTCCTTTAGTTTCCCTCATCACAGTAAATAGCATCTTCATTATTCCAGTTGTTCCAATGAAAAGGATTATATAATTCTAAACTTCTTTCTTTCCTCTCCTACCACACATCCCAATCCATCAGCAAATTCTGTCGATTCAACTTTCAATATGCATTCAGACTATAAACACTTGCTGCCAGCTCCAATGCCCCACTCTAGTCCAAGCCTCCAGCATCTCAGAATTACTGCAATAGCCGCCTAACCAGTTAATGCAATAGCAATCTCTTTTACATGATTCCTTCATTGCCAGATACGGTCTGGTTTTTTTTTTTAGTTGCCAGAGTGGTGTTTTTAAAATTGGTCAAATAACCATCTCTTCTGCTCAAAACCCTGAAAGGACTTAGCCAAAAAGACAAAGTTTCTGGCCCATACCATCCAGACCCCGATTTCCCTCTGAGCTCCCTCTGCCACTGTTATTCTCCCTCTTGCTTGCTGCTCCAACCACAGTCCCTCCTTGTTATTGCCTGACCACACCCATCACATTCCGGCCCCCTGGTCTTTGCATTCACTGTTTCCACTCCTTGGAACACTGTTCGCCAGAGCATATTGGTTCCTTGTCTCCTTCAAGTCTTTAAATGCCATCTTCTCCCTAAGGTCTGCTTTTATTTTTCTATTTAAACTTAACGTTCTTCCTCACTGAACTCCCCTCTCCCTTCTATGGCTTCTCCATTTACTCCTCACCATGCAATATGCCGTGTTATTTGCTTATTATTATATGCCTCTTCTCACTAGAATAAATCTTAATAAGGGGTGAAATTTGGGCAGTTTTGTACACTGCTTTATCCTAGTACCCGGAATAGTGCCTGGAAATAAATATTTATCGAGTGAATAATTAAATTGCAACAGCTCTATTAATTTTTAATGTGAACATGAGATCAAAAGAAATGTCCTGCCTCTGGAGAGTACCAGGGGCCACTCTCACCTCTCCCAGCATCTCCCTGGTAGATTTACCTTCATTGCTTTCTGCCAAAAGGAGTTTTTGGCTGGAAAGATTTGAGGAGGCTCCAGGCAATACTTTCAATCTCAAAGCTCATCTCAGGATCATTCTACAGAATCCTTTGTTTGGACACAACCCAGAACAGAATAATGTAAACAGAATAGATTTTTCACATCCTACTTTAATATTTTTGAAAAGGTAAAGCAATATATTTTACTTTGGGAGGGTAATTAATGGCATCCAACATGGAACCAATGAACACTTAATTTTATATACAATTCCTATAATTATAGCCAGCTTCTAACAGAATAAAAACAGAGTGGCTGTTAAAAGAAAGCAGACTGGCGGGGGAAAAATATGTATCTAAAAACTTTAGTAAAGGAGAAAATGGGAAGACTCTTTTAATCCATTAAGCATGGAGACAAATTGCCCAAATGGATCTCCCGATACTAAAACAAAGTACAGTCCCTGAGGTTAACAGTTTCAATTCTGGATTACTGAGAACCACTGAAACGAAGGTCAGCAGATTTTCTTTTTCAAAACCAAACTTTGAAACTTTATTTTATATAACTGCCTGATTGAGATATAATTTACATAGCATACAGTTCATCCATTTAAAGTAAACAATTAGAAGTTTTTTAGTATCTTCAAAGAGTTGGACAACCATAACCACGATCTAATTTTAGAACATTTTCATGACTTTCATGACCCCACAAAGAAACCCCATATCCATTAAAGTCTTTCTCACTTTGCTCCCAATGCCCTCCCACCTCAACAGCCCTTGGCAACCACCAATCCATCTTCTGATTCTATGGATTTGCCTATTCTGGACAGTTCATATAAGTGGAATCACTCAATATGTGGCCTCTTGTGACTGGCATCTTTCACTTAGCATGATGTTTTCAATGCTCATCCATATTATAGCATGCATCAATAATTCATTCCTTTTAAGTTCAAAAGTTTTTTAAAGAAGATAGTTTAATGTTCAATTTTCAACTACTTTTAAAGTGAATACAGACTGTTGTCTCTAATATCATTCCTCACTGAAAGGATCCAGAGATTAGAGGAATACAATTCAGAAAGAAAGAGAAGAAGGAAGGAGGGAGGGAAGGAAGCTGAGACACCATCAGACACACCCAAAAGTTGAAACATTCTTGAAGAAAACCAGCTAGATCTCTATAATAAATATATGTTGTGAAAGAGAAGTTGTGCTTGATCAAAAGAGATTAATAGAATATAATCACCAGATGCAATGTTAAGCATATTTTGGGGTCAGTTGGAGAAGTTTGAATGTGGTCTAGATATGAGATGCAATGAAAATTTACTAAAATAGGAAGATTTAGTTTATTGAAAGCATAAGTTACAAAACAGTATGTACCTTATTATCTCATTTTGGCTACAAAAGGAGTGTGTGTATGTGTGTAAGTACATAGGTGGTAGATGGCTGGAAAGACAGATGACAGATCTGGAAGGATGTGTAGTGGTAATTTCTGGAATTGTATCTCCATTTTTAAAAACTTTTCTGTGGCTAATTTTCTGCAATGTATTTGTACTTCTTTTGTAACAATAACAGACTAGGTAAAATAAAATAGAGATGGAGTAATTCCCAGAAACCAGTCAATCAATAAACAATGTTTTTTGGGGTTTTTTTTGTTCTTTAAAGATTGGCACCTGAGCTAACAACTATTGCCAATCTTCTTTTTTTTTCTTGCTTTTTCTCCCCAAATCCCCCCAATACATAGTTGTATATTTTAGTTGTAGGTCCTTTCTAGTTGTGGCATGTGGGAAGCCACCTCAGCGTGGCCTGATGAGTGGCACCATGTCCATGCCCAGGATGCAAACCAGCGAAACCTTGGGCCCCGGAAGTGGAGCGTGCAAACGTAACCACCCAGTCATGGGGCTGGCCCCTAAACAATATATTAGATCCTAAAATAAATAGCCTGGTTCAAGATGGCAGATGAGGAAATCTTACTAAAATGAGAGTAAAATAATTTTTAAAGTATATGTTTGTAGATATAAACCCTAAAAATGAGGAAAGTGTGAAAGAGGCCATCTTCAGATTGAAACAATATATATGTATTTAAATTGGGATACAAAGAGAAAAAAGATTATAGAGTATTTGATAAATGAGACAAGGCAGAGAAAGCTGAAGCCTTTAAAATGCATTGAGTGGCTTAATCTGAGAAAGGAGGTCTTTCCAGCAGAAATCTATGGATTCTCCAGACTCAGAATTAGTTGGTATGGAGGACAGAGTGAGAAGTGGGGATGAAAACTGGAGTGAGTTGGAGGTTTTAGAATCAGATAATGCCTCTCCCCAGTCATCAGTCTCCAAACTAAAAGTAAAGTCTCTCTTAAGAATTTACCTCTAGGCAAAAACATGTAATATATCCTTACATAAGAATGAAAATTTGAAAGGGAAGATAAGAGCCTTAGAGAATCCACTCAGAAGGGCCAGCACCCAACTATTAGGTTTTTCAAATAGAGAAAACAGAGAAAAAAGAGTGAAGGCACTCAAAAAAAAAAAAAAAATAGAAGAAAAATTCCTAGGTGTGAAAAAAAACATGAACCTGCAATCTGAACATGCCCACCAAATGCGTGATTAATTTTGAAAAATTTGTTTGGCATATACCCAAGTAATGTTGGAAATTTTTAATACTATTCCATCAAAAGTGTTACAATTCTTAGCATTCCCTCCCTGCCCACCTCTTCAGAATATCAAGCATCAAAAGCAACTTACTCGTTAATAATTGTTTATGTAAATATCCCTCAAAGGAAGTGGTAAATAGAGTATTCATAAGTGAATGAACTTTTAAAATTGAAATTCTTAGGTTGGAGGAAACAAAGGTGTAATTTTTAGATAGAAGTTAAAACAAAAGCATTAAAATTTAGGATTATGCAATATAGTATTTTAAATAAAGTAACATACTATTCTGAGTTATGGTTCTGTAAGAAAATGTGTCCAAGCACAAAGGAAGACACAATGCTCTCTAATTTGAGAATGAATGTACATCTGCCCTGAAAAGAGTTCACCTATTTTTTTTCTAAAATGATTAAAGATTATCTCTATCATGCCTTCAACCTTCACCTATTATGGAAACACTAGAGAATATAACGAATGGACCTACCACACAGAAGACCAAAGTTCTCTTCTGTTTTCTCAGTCACGTGGTTAGGAAATTACCAAAATTTTGACTCTCAATTTCCCCATCTGTAAAATGGGCATAATTTCTGTCCTGCCTATCTTGTAGAAGTACCGTGAGACTGCATACATTCACGTGATACGTGTTTATCAGATATCTATTATGTGCACTGCATATGAGCCTGTATTCACAAGTAGGCAGGCTTGCTGCTTTCCTGAATCTAGCGGAAGGAAATAATTATAAAATTCTGATTAAAGTCCTCTTAAATTGTTTTAAAATGTATATGCAGGTAAAATATTATTTTTAAATTTAATATTTAAGCTGATTTTAAGCTTTACAAAGCTCTTGTGCTATGCTATTCCAGTAAATATTTTCAAGAAGCACCTATATTTTGATGTATAGTTTTATAGGTAGTAAACAATCTAAAGTTATACATATACAACATTAAAGTAAGATTTTCTCATATCAACCCGGCTTAAAACTTTTAAATAAGGATATAAATGAATAATCAGGACAAATGTAGAAATTTTTCTACCACATTACAAAACAATTATATAAACTATTGGTCTAGAATAAATAACCAGAAGAAAATTATCTTTAAGAGATTTTGGGAGATTGTATTATCTTCCTTTTATTTCACAAATACGTACAATCTTTCTAATGTCGTTCCATGATTGAAGATTGTAAGAAGAATTGATTTCCATATTAAAATCTATCTAAAATCTACTGTAGTTCTTTGAGTCATAAAACATAGACATTCCATTTAGTTTACGATGCTTAAGCAATTTGGAGTCAGATTTTTTCTTTTTTTGCCAAGAGAGCTTTTGCTTTTCCCCTTGTTTTGAACAATAGATCTTTTAAAGACAAGCATCTAATGACCTTCCTCAAGGGTCATTTGGAAACTTGGGCAAATTGTAACAGTTCTTACTGATGGATTTCCACACAAAGTTACTGGAGACGAAAAGTCTATGGTAAATAGAGTCTAGGGAAACACAAACCTGGGTCTGTCTGCCAGATCATTATTAATACATCTGAATGGCCTGAACCCCTGACCTATGCACTGAATCTTTAAGCAAAACTTCCCTTCTTCCTCTGTCTTCTCTATGGCACTGTCGTCATTGTTGGCTTTGCTTACTTTCTTCCATACTTTGTATTCATGTAACCCCCATTACAATATTAAGTCAGATTTATTTTGTTTTCCACATCTGTTCTTCTCAGGCCTGTTGATAGCACTTTGTGGCAAGATGAGCTAGGGAAAGAAAATAACCAGACTTGTGAGGTTGTGGGAGTGAAAATGGAGTTCTCTTCCTTTGATCTCCAAAGTCATGTTCTTCCTACAGAGTTTCCTTTACACATGTCAGAAAACATTAGATGCTGAAATCACACTATTGTGAAGTTTTGGAAGAGAAAAGGAGAAAGAACAGACAACAGAAATACTGGAATTAAAAAGAAGGACTCTTTATACGTCTTAAATATTAACCTAAACGTTAAAAAAAGAAATCCTCAAGTGAATTTGTGCAAATTGCATATGCAAATACATGCATAAATAAAATTATTTGACATAATTAACTCAAGACTCAAAATGAAAGTACTATTCAGATGATTATCTGATAGGAAAAAGAAGAATTCTATTATCAAGAGAATTCTATCATCAAGAGCATATCAATGTTACTACAAAACTTGAAATCTTCTGAAATTCCCTACTAGTATTGCAATATCAGAGCTTGAAGAATTTAATTTTCTACGATCATTCATCTCTACGGATTTAGTTATAGACTAAAGAAAGTAATTGTTAGTAGCAACATAGACATGTTCATTGTCCAATTGATTCATAGCTCATTGACTTGCCTAACCATAAAAACCTACATTTTTTCCTAAAAGGACTAGCAAAAGTTCTCTGAGGATTGAAATCTATGCTTAAACGTGATATTAATTTGGCCTCACTATTATTTTACTTCCTGTTTTTCTTCAGGTAGAAACCCCCCCATCAAATTGTAGTTCCAGTTTTGCCCGGTTATTTTGGCCCCAGAGAGATTATAGTGAATCATTTTTAAATTTTAATTACACTATTCTTAGGCAGGAAGAGTACCATTCCTCCTCTACAGCTCCTCTCAAAAAATCCAAAACTAGGTTCACGGCTGTGAATGCAGAAGAAGTTGGGCATAGTGTTTAGAAGTGTTAAATCTGAGCTGAGAGAAAATTAGTCCTTTGCAAGCAGTGAAAAACCAGGGAATCATTTCATTGTCACCACCCAGTAGCCACCAGATGCTTAGAATTCCATGTATTTTAAGGACAAACCATTCAATGCCTCCTTTGACACCCAAAGTATTCCAATAATTCAGTGTATTAGTTGGATGCAAATTTTATACAATAAGGTATGGAAAGCAAACTGTAATTGGGAGTGCCAGAGTGAATGGAGCTCTATCCTTTGACAGAGCCCATTGTTGAACTCCAGCCTGAACCTCCGACCCTTTACTTTGCGGGAATACAATAGCCTTTGATATGAGATGGTGGGAAACGGACTTAGAGACTCATTTCACATTCAGTTGCAATTCATCAGTTTGGTGAGGACTTTTAGCAGCTTTAATGACCACAGCAATTGATGGTTAAATCAATTTGTGCCGGTGACAGCATGGCTGGCCTCTAGACTGTAACAATCCAGGATTGCACCAGGCAGAAAAGACTCTGTTATTCAGATGTGCACGGCTTCTACTCAGCTCAGAGTGAGAACACGGGGGAGGCAGTCTCTCCCAGGGCAGGCCCTGGAGAATGCACACATTCACACCGGTTGGCTACACAATGCCGGGGCTTCTTTGTAAAGTGGTGCAGTTGATTTTTTTTTTTTAAAGTATTGTTGCAAGTAAAAATATACAGTAGAAGACAAACATTTCTAATATTTAACTATATCCTAAGAGAAAGTAGCAAAGCAGAAAGAATTTAACCTTTGTTCCCTTGATCAAAATGGGTGGTCTTACTCCCGCCACCACTAGACACCCCTTCCCTCATAAAAAATAGAAAGAAAGGAAAAGAAAACCAACAGCAGAGATTATGAGAGAAGAGGTTCACGATTAGAAAAAAAGATGAAATGGGAATTTAAAAAACAACCCTGCATTCTGTGTGGAAAAGGAGGAAATATTGCTCCCTCTTCTGTTTATCAAAGGGATTTTTTTCCCAAATAGTTAGAAGAAATACCTTTTTAAATTTTTAAAAATAAATGTTTATAATGAAAAAATGGCCATGTTAGCCTGGTGGGACGGCCAGTATGGCTTATGTGATTTATTTATATAATAAGACATGTTAAGTAAATAAATACTTTGCTGGGCCTACTTTTTAATGTTTGAGAAATGTTTAAGCAAAATGGACATTTTAAAGGTGGAGGAAGGGACAAAAAAGTCATTTCCACCAATAAAACTTTTATCGCATAAATGTTGCCAGCATAAACGAGTGTTAGAATGACTAATTCAACTGTACACAATATTTTACAAGTCTGCAAAAAATTTGCTACCTAAAGCATCTAAGTTCAAGAAATGAGGACTGCCAATATATTATTTAAATATCTGAATTATAATGGCTGAAATAACCTGAGATCCACAGATGTACTTTAAGAAATGAGAACTAATTTAAAAACCTGTTTAGGATTTTTTTTAAATAGGCATTAATGCTACAATTTTTGCAAAGCAGAAATCATCTCTAAAAGAATAGAAATAACGTGCACATAGTATTAAACACAAGATTTAATGAAACTGACTACAAGGATGGAATTTCTGTAGTCTCGAGTTATCTTTTATGTCCTATTAAAAATTAGAGCAAATAATACAATATTTTTTAAAGCTATGGTGGGAAGAGGAAAAGGGATCTTTTCAGAGCACTGATAGATCCATGGGAAATGGATTCCACAAAACATGCAGCTACTATAGCACAGCGGAAAAAAATGTAAACAACATTTTCCACCAGATTTGTCTAAACATTGAAAGAATATTGAGGTTGTACAGAGGAGGTCTTGGCACTGAATCCAGAAGCTGTACTTGGTAACTGGGGAGGGGGAAGAAAAGGAGGCGAGTTTCCACGGCAACGCTGGTGCCGAAAGCAAATGGAACAAGCCCACATCTTCCCAAGGGAGGAAGGGAGCATGAAAAGTGGAAATGGAGGGGGAAGGGCAGTGGCAGCTTCTGAAAGGCTAGTTTATGCTGAATAAGTGTTTTGTGTAAAGCTGTGATGCGATCCATATCAGAGTGTATATTCTGAGAGTTCTGGCATCTTCTTGTAATGTACTGCTTCAGTGATTAAAGATAACTTTGCCTGGGAATATATATTTGTCTTACAATTTTCAGTTTGGATATATAAAGACATTGAATTCATCTTGATGCCTACATCCTACCTTCACAATAAAATAATATGAGGTGACTAGAATAGAACTGAGCATGTATTTTTCTATATCCTTGGACCTGGGAGTCAAGTTTATATGCGAAAAATAAAAACCTTTTATGTCTTTCTCTTAGCATTCAAAGGCAGCTAGATGTGGTTTCTCATAAAAATAGACAGATGCGAATTCTAACTCGCAATCCTGACAAGAGTGTTTCATGTGTCACAAGGCAGTATATTACTACTAAGGAATAAGGCTGCATAAAAACTAACCTTATTTATCTGATTAAAGTGATCACTATTAATAGTTTTATCTTGTTATAAATGGCTCGATGGAAACATTAAAGCAGTAATGGCACCAAGGAGAGGTGACAGATGGAGGGCTAACTCTCCTTGATGCTCTGGAAATAAACACATTACCACTGGAGAAAAGCCCTTTCATTGGAGGTCAGATTATATTGCAAATTAGCACTAAGCATCCCAATAAAATATGGGCTTGGTTGCACAGGAGTTAAACTTACACCATCGCCCGATGGTTTTAACAATAAAAATCTGATCAGAATATACACTGGTCCATAAACTCTGTGAGGGCAGTGGCTATGTCTACCTTCTCCGCATAGTATTCTCAGCAGCCCCACAAAGCCCACATATAGCAGAGGCTCGATACATATTTGTTGACTATTGAAAGAGTAACATGAGCCCTTTTTTAAAATTGTGAGACACAACTTGTAAATGCACAGGAAAGAAATGAACCTTTATTCGCTATCCCCAGTGTAATAGGCAGCAAGCGTGCATTATCCTACGTCACAGTCACCAAACTTGGAAACGGCAGCTATTATCATCCCCATCTTACAAGTGAGAAAAGGGAGTCCCTGGAAGGTTAAGCTTCTTCCCCAAATTTACACCACTGAAAAGGCTGGCACTCAAATCCAGCCCTATCTAAATTACCGCTCCTGTCTTTCAACTTTTCCGTATTGCCTACTTTACACCAGATAGCATTGACCAGCTCCCACTTTGGTCTAATCTGAAGAGCTAAAATGCAAAGGATTCACTCACCATG
Source organism: Equus przewalskii (assembly GCF_037783145.1). NCBI lineage: Eukaryota > Metazoa > Chordata > Mammalia > Perissodactyla > Equidae > Equus > Equus przewalskii. The sequence continues at coordinate 61,335,399 of NC_091839.1, read as the reverse complement.
CTCAGCACTCTCCTTGGAATCCCTCTGAAAGGCCAGAGAACAATGTTTTGGATTTCCCATCAGCCTGCCTCTTGGAAGCCAGTGGAGGCCAGGACCTGAAATTCAAAGCTGAATTAAGCAAGTATAACTCTCAGGCCTTCATGTATAACTAGGGTGAAAACTCTGCAGAAGTAGAAATATTTGTGTTCCTAAGTTCTAATGGAATCTTGGTGCAGCCCACATTTCTACTATCTCATGTGCTGCTTCCCAGACTCTAAGATTCAGTCTCTGCCAAGACTGAGCTCCTCTGGCCTGGCAAAGATTTACCCAGCTCCATCTCAAGCCTTTCCCTTCCTCAACTTCCCTCTATTGACCCCATTTAAAAAATCAATTCCAGGGGCTGGCCCCGTGGGCGAGTGGTTAGGTTCGCGCGCTCCGCTGCAGGCGGCCCAGTGTTTCGTTGGTTCGAATCCTGGGCGTGCACATGGCACTGCTCATCAAACCATGCTGAGGCAGCGTCCCACATGCCACAACTAGAAGGACCCACAACGAAGAATATACAACTATGTGCTGGGGGGCTTTGGGGAGAAAAAGGAAAAAAATAAAATCTTTAAAAAAAAAAAAGGTCAATTCCAGTGAATCCAATGGAACCTCCATTCCATTATCAATATATTTTACCATGAACTTAGTCTCTTCATACAATAATCCCTTCACAGATTTCCTCTGAAAAAGAAGCTGTTTTTTTCTCCCTATATTTCAAAGGTCATAACACTCGCAAATTCCCACCATTTTCAGACCATTATTCTTTCATCCCTGTTTAAAAATGTAGGACGCACCTTTATTTACGTGCCTGTTTATTACGAGTAAATAAAAACTTGACAGGCATTGTATGAGGACATTGGTTTATTTTCCATAAATCTTAATTCAACTCCATGAAGTAGTGATTTTTATCTCCATATAACATTCCTTGAAAGTGAGTTTCAAACAGGCTAAATAACTGACCTAGCTTTTGAAGTGGAGTGGGAATCGAACCCCCAAGCAAGTTCTCTTCACAGCATCATAGTTCCTTTCTATCTGGTTAAGCCAACCTCTTTCCACTTTCATCTCTGCTATCCACTAATCTTTATACAACTCCTCACAGTCACTGAAGACTCTTACAATTGACTCGTTATTCTTCTCCATTGCCAAGATCTTGGAGCACGCTCATGTCCACCTTAATCACGCATCTTAGTACAGCACTAACCTCTGTCCCGATAATCTTTTCCTATATTTCAGAAACGTACCCATCTCATAGGGATACCCTAACCAGTTTCTCAAAATGTGGCCTAGAGACCTTTGATGATCACCAATGATGTCAGCAAACATGTGCAAGTTTAAAGCAAGAGACAAAGAAACTATTTTATTTGCTTTCATTTCACTAATTTCATTCATTTAGTCCATAAATATTCATTATGCATCAACTAATTCCCAAACACTAGTGTAGGCACTGAAGATACAGCAGTGAACAAGACAGACAAGATTCTGCTCTCATGAGGTTCACGATCTTAGGGGTAAAGGAAGGGAGAAATAAAAAAAAAGTTATAAAAAGAAAGAAAGAGAGCCGGCCCTGATGGCCTAGTTGTTAAAGTTCTGTATGCTCCACTTTAGGGGCAGAGGTTCAGTTCCTGGGCACGGAACCACACCATTCATCTGTCAGTAGCCATGCTGTGGTGGCAGCTCACATAGAACCTACAACTAGAATATACAACTATGTACCGGGGCTTTGAAGAAAAAAAAGCGAGGAAGATTGGCAACAGATGTTAGCTCAGCATGAATCTTTCTCAGTATAAATAAATAAATTGCATCATTTTATTAAAAAAGAAAAAAAGAAAGAAGCAATGCACTATCAAGAAGTCAAATGTACTATTTGTTTATTCAACAAATATTTCTTGAGTTCCTAGTCTGTGTTGGTCTCTGTCGTATATAATGAGGATGCAGCAGTAACCATAAAATGCCAAAGCCAGAGAAATATTCACCCCCTGGAAAGATAATGGTATGAAACCTGTCATATGACCTTATCACTAGAGCCAAAAGGATTTTAGCCACAGTTGGTGCGTGTGATCTAGGCTTCAATATATTATAAGAACTTGTTCTTTACCTTTGCCAAGGTGTCTGGGATTAAAACATGCAGGTGTTTGTGGGATCATCTGTTCTTTTCTGTGCGTATAAGGGTCTTTGCTCATGTGTTCAGCTGAGAACTCCTTGGAAGCATGAGTTTCCTTGACCATAAGGTTGAATAAGCTTAGGGTTTCCTATCTACTGAACAGGGTTTTCTTTGTTTGTTTCCCCCAGAATAATCAATGCCCTTGTTCTCTTGGAGATTTCCTTTTAGTGGGGAAGGGGGCGTCATCTATAAGTTAATAATAATAAATTTATTTCAGAGTATAGTGCATGAAGAAATAAAACATGGTAATGTGATAGAGAGAGGTGATCGTTAGGGTTTGAGGTCTGGGAAGAAGAGAATAAATATGGTGCTGGGGGAAGGCCCTTCAGAAAGAGGAGACTTGAGAGCTGAAGAATAAGAAGTGCCAGAGATTCTCTTATGTTCTTAATAATCATCACATGCTTAAAGGGTGCGCACGTGCAACAAGAACTGACACAGTCGGTAGGTTTCATCTAACATTCAAGTTGAGAGTCACCTCAGGTAATATATTGTTTCAGAACTTATCTGCTTTAGTTTACAGTTGTTATTATCCTATAACATTTCAAATTCAGGAAAAAAATGGATCAATGGCTCAATAGTTGTTTATTGAAGCATAAAAGTGGCAAAAATAATCAACAAATTACTACAACCAGGAAAATCATAAATAGTGAACCAAACTCCAGGATAACACCTGATGTGAGTGTCTACCTGCAAGGCAGTCGAAGCTGCAAGTGCCGTCATCTCACATAGAGGAGGACGAAATGAGAATAGGCTACATAATAATGAGTACCTGAAAATTCAGTTTTATCAAATCAGTGATTAATTAGTCTTGGTGCACTTTCTGTTGAAAGTATATCAAATAATGGTACAAAGCCATGAAATCTTTTACACTGTTTTCAAAAAAGCACAGTAACCTCTCTGGTACACCAAGAGTTTTTCCAGAATTGGGAACAAATAATGGTTCCCAGTACAGAATTTGAGAAACTAAAAACAACAGAGGCAACATTCAGAGTCATATGCCTCACAGAGCAAACAGGTATAAGAGATACTATTGCCCGGAAGCTTATAAGGCATTCAGCACAGTCAACTTACAGAGCGCATGTGTGTGCGTGTGTGTGCATGTGTGTGTTTTGAAAAGAAAGCAAAATAAGTTACGTACAAAATACCAGTGTATTTTGCATAATATCAATGGTGTATAACTTAGAAGAGCACTTGATGTTGTGTTTGTGTGCTAACTAATATTTTGCCTTACAGTTCTACAAACGTTGCTAATATTTAGAGCATGAATTAGGTCCCAGTATGTGTGGGATGTATATGAAGGAAAAGTTCTAGGTTCTGTTTATCGCTGAAAATCTGCACTGAGATCTAATTTTTGATACTTCATGATGACTTTGCAAGCCAGATAGAGACCGACAAAGTTCATTTAGATCAATGCTGATAAATTTCAACCATGTGTGCAGTAACAGGCTATGTTGTGACACAAATAAAACTAATTGCACCTGCATATCGATCAAAACACATCTTCATCCATAGAGAATTGTTAGTAATGAACACTCTGTCTCCTGTTGCAGATTCAGTATTGAAAGAAACATGAACTTTATGAAAATAAGTAGATGGGATCACTGGGTGTATGAGTTTTGAGTAATTTGAGAAATAGGCAGGGTGGTCACTATAAGAAAGTTCACCAGTTCACCAGTTGTTGAAGGCACAGATAATGTCTACTTTTGAACTAAGGAATAAGATATAAATACTTCATAATGACACTGATACTGCTCGGAACTGTTTCAAGTGGCTTTCCCAAATGTTCTTTCTTGAATAACCTGCATTTATCACTTAAACATAACAAATCACACATTTTAATGTTGAGAACCATTTTTAAAAATACCAGGATTACTTACAAAAATGGAATTGTTGTATTAATATGTCACTTGCTGGAAGTTTCATGCTTCCCCAACCCTTCATTATTTTTCACTCACTGGAGAAATTGAAACCATGTTATCGAGTTTTTTTTCTTAATTGTGGTAAAAAACATAACAGAATTTACCATCTTAACCATTTTAAGTGTACAAATCACTGGTGTGAACTATATTCACATCGTTGTGAAATAGATCTCCAGAAATTTTTCATCTTGTAAAATTGAAGTTCTACATCCATTGAACAATAACTCCCCATTTCCTCCTTCTCCTGGCCCCTGGCAGCCATCATTGTACTTTCTAGGAGTCTGACTGCTTTAGGTATCTCATTCTTATAAGTGGAATCATGTAGTATTTGTCTTTTTATGACTGGCTCATTTCACTTGGCATTGTGTCCTCAAAGTTCATCTATGTTGTAGCATGTAACAAGATCTCCTTTTTCAAAGCTAAATAATATTTCATTGTATGTATATACCATATTTTCCTTATCCATTCATCCATCAATGGACATGTGGGTTGCTTCTACCTCTTGGATATTGTGATTAATGCTACAGTGAACATGGGTGTGCAAAGATCTCTTGAGGTGCTGCTTTCAATTCTTTTGGATATATATCCAGAAGTGAGAATGCTGGATCATATGGTAATTGTATTTTTAGCTTCTTTTTTTTTTTTTTTTTGAGGAAGATTAGCCCTGAGCTAACTACTGCCAGTCCTCCTCTTTTTGCTGAGGAAGACTGGCCCTGAGCTAACATCCATGCCCGTCTTCCTCTACTTTTTATACATGGGATGCCTACCACAGCATGGCTTTTGCCAAGCAGTGCTATGTCCGCACCCGGGATCCAAACTGGTGAACCCCGGGTGGCCGAGAAGCAAAACGTGCAAACTTAACCACTGCACCAGTGGGCTGGCCCCTATTTTTAGCTTTTTGAGGAACTTTCATACTATTTTCCATAGTGGCTGCACTGTTTTACTTTTCCACCAACAGTGCACAAGGTTCTAATTTCTCCACATCCTTGCCAAGACTGGTTATTTTCTGTTTTTTGAAAGGTAGACATTCTGATGGATGTGAGGTAATAATTCATCATGGTTTTGATTTACATCTTCCTAATGATTAATGATGTTGAGGATTTTTTCTTGGCTTGTTGGCCATTTGCATATTTTCTTTGGAGAAATGTCTATTCAAGTCCTTTGCTCATTTTTTTTTAAACTTCCTTGGCAAGTTCTTTTTTTAAAAAATTATGATTTTTTATTTTGGTGAGGAAGATTGGCCCTAAGCTGACGTCTTTTGCCAATCTTCCCCTTTTTTTCACCTCCCGAAAGCCCCAGTATGTGGTTGTATATTATAGTTATAAGTCTTTCTAGTTCTTCTATGTGGTATGCTGCCACAGTATGGCTTAATGAGTGGTGTGTAGGTAGGTCCATGCCCAGGATCCAAACCAGTGAACCCCAGACCACTGAAGCAGAAATGTGCAAATTTAACCACTATGTCACTGGGCCAGCCCCCTTTGCTCACTTTTGAATTGAGTTGATTGACTTTTTTGTTGTTGAGTTGTAGGAGTTCTTTATATATTCTGGATATCAACCCCTTACTATTCTCATAATGGGAATATATGATTTTCCCATTCCATAGGTTGCCTTTCCATTCTGTTAATTTCTTCCTTTGGTGTGTGAAAGTTTTTAAGATTGATGTAGTCCCATTTGTTCACTTTAACATTTTTCACCCGTGCTTTTGTTGTTATATCCAAGAAATAATTGTCAAATCCAATATTGTGAAGAATTTCTCAGATATTTTCTTCTGGGTGTTTTATAGTTTCAGGCCTTACGTTTAGATTTTTAATCTATTTTGACAATTTTTGTGTAAGGTAAGGGTCTAACTTTATTCTTTTGCATGTGGATATCCAGTTTTCCCAGCACCATTTTTTGAAGAGACTGTCCTTTCCCTATTGTATCATGGCGCCCTTGTCAAAGATCATTTGACCACCCATGAGATGGTTTTATTTTAAACCACATTCAAATTCGATGAAAATGAAAACATAATTTCCAGAGATAAATGTAATTAAAGAATGGATTAGAAATCGATTTACATTTATCTCCTACCTTCTACTTTGAGTGGGAAAAGTTTGTGAACAACACTGGAATTAGTTTAAGTGAGAAACATCTCTGAATTTCTGGACACACACTCAGCCTGGATGTCTAGCAGTATCTGACAGCCACCAAGTAATTATTTCCATGCTCCAAACTCATGACTGTAAGTATCGGACTAATTTAATACAAATAAAGACTAAGAACAGAAAAGTACTGAGTGTGCTTTCTAATCTACATATTCAGCTATCTACAACTGAGCTTGATATCAAAACTTTGGTGAAAAGCTAAGGAAATTCCCTCACTTCTTTTCAGCAATGATCATTATTATTCACACATATTAAAATATTGATTACTCTTTATTTTTTATACTGTGGTAATTTTTCTACTTATTTCAAAATATTGACCTATGATGCTCCATATATCTGTTAAATGATCTAAGACCACATTTTGAAAAGCTGTGTCTTGAATCTAGAACAAGACATCCGCTAAAACAGCACCATCCAGTAGAAATATAATGCAAGCCACATATGCTATTTTAACATTTCTAGCAGCCACATTAAGAAAAGTAAAAAGTAACAGGTGAAATTAACTTTAATAATATATTTATTTAACTAAATATACCTCAAATATTATCATTTCAATATAGAATAAATATTTAAAACATTTTAAAATATTGAGGTAGTTTGCAATCCTTTTTTCATACTAAGTCTTCAAAATCTAGTCCACATTGTACACTTACAGCACATCTCAATTTGAAGAAGCTGCCGGTGACTGTGACTAGAGGCTACTGTATTGGATTGCACAGTCTTGAAGGCTTAACCTTAGAAATCATGTTCTCTGTCCTTAACCGTCTATCCATTCACTTCTTCCAATATTGTTCTCTCATTAAATCTAAATTTAAGACCCAAAGAGACCTTATCCTTTGCTGCTCCCATTCTCAGAGTTCAGCAATTTCCTCTGGCCCATGTTAGGAAAGCTCCTGGTTTGCTTGCTCTATAATCAGTGTGGTTCACCTGCCAGATCATTCTACGATGCTGGGTCAGTTAAAGCACTCACTTTTCTATTTCTTCTCCAGAACCATGAGTACTACTGAAGAAAGTATAGAGCCGTGTTGATTGGTGCCATCTCACATTTCTCTCTTTCACTCTCAGCTGGTGTGGGTGAGTCTTCAACACTCCATTACAAATTATAGTCACCGTATTCATTCCTGGTGGGATTCACTTTTCATTCCTTCAGCAGACCATCTAAACTTGAATCCTCTTCTAACCTCCCATCATCTTTCTTCCCCCTCAACCTTAACAGATGGCCTAGCTCTCTATTTCAGAGAAAAGAGAGGTCCCCAAGTATGCACAACAGATAGACCCTTGCCTCTTCAAGGCAAATCCCTTCCACTTGAGCTTTGAACCCCTCCTCTCTGAGATTCCTCAGTGACGTTGTGTGGAAAACAAGAGGTTAGATGATATCTAGGTTAAATATTGATGTAATTACTCAACTTCTTTAGGGAAACTACGTTATTGTTCCCATTTTGGTACCAGATAAGTGACTTGAAGCAAATGTCTCCAGACCTCAGTTTTCTCATCTTTAAAGTCAAGTTAGATGAACTCCATTGTCCCTTTTAGCTCCATCATGTTAAATTCTACAATTCTAGCATAATATAAAGTGAGCTTTGAAGTGCTAAACTATACAGAGGAGAGGAAAATGAGTATGCGTAGAAGCAGGTGGCCTCTGTTCCCTTCTACCTCTGCAAGCTCAGACCTGAACCTCTCCAGGATTCCATTTCCTTCTCTGTACAGTTGAGATAATAGTAACCACTTCACAGAATTGCTCTGAAAGGTTGAAGTCACAGCACTCGGGTGGGAAAGCCTCTCCTGTACAGTGCCTGTGCAGAGCGGGGACTCAACTTCCATTCCTTGTTTCAGGAACAGACAGAGGCATCCTGGTGGTTGTTGACTGGCTGCATGCAATCGAGCAAAAAGGGGCTCATTCTGCTCTCCGCAATCTGGTGCCAATCAATTGTAAACAAGCTGGTGGCTGAGAAAGGAAAATTTATAGATTAGCTAGCACAATTAGAAGATGGCAGACTAGTGTTCTAAAGAACCGTCTTAGAATCATACGGAATCTTGAGGCAGTTGTACAGGGGAAATGGGCGGGGAAGGAAGGGGTTTAGGGATGTCTATTATCCGGTGTGATGAACTTCCAGGCACCACTTCATCTCTTTCTTCTGTCATCTGAGATGGGTACCAAGGCAGAATTTTTCTTTCTGGAGGACGTCATGTTCCTGGGGAACTCAGAGAACAAAGTTGTCTTATCACAGCTGGGAGATATACATAAGCAACAGTCATAGAACGAGCAGATCATGTGTTTCGTAAAAGTGAGAGGTGCTTAATCATCTAGGCTATGAGCAGGCTAGGATGTATTCACGGAGACTAGTGAGCGATGGTCATAGTTACAATATTGCTTTTCTTCCCTAAGATGGCTTCGCTCATGTTAACTTAAGATCTCGCTGTTACATGCACACAGACGAAACCCTGCCTGCCCTGTTCCTGCAAACTACGTTTCCCAGGGTCCCTTGCCAACGGGCTTTCTGGCATATTTGGCTAGTCAGTGGCACTGGTAGAAGACTAACCGGGGAAGGAGGGAAGAGAGAGAGAATTTTTCTCTCTTTTTCTATGCCTCAGGCAGCATTTTACAGGGTTCTAGTTCCCTGCCAGACATTCCCTACCTTAGTCCTTGGGTCCTTGATCACAAGAGGCAGCCCTTAGTTCTGGGTTCTGCTAACCCCATCTCCCGTGTCCCTCCACCCCTCCTGAGGTTCCTTCCTCTATTTAAAATATTTAGTCATTCCTGCTTCCTGGTTGGACCCTGAGTGACACAGCCATGATTCGTGTCAGCTCTCTTTGGAGAATAGGTGAGGATTTCAACACTGAGAGCAAAGGAATGAACCAAGTAACCTATTAAGACCCTGTTCAGTTTCAATGATCTAATTCTCATACTTTGTTAAATTCAAATATTTGTTACACGAATTTCATGGCCTCCTGGTTAGTTTCAAAGTTTCTCAGAGAAGTGCTGAGTTCATAGAATGAGCAAAATTTGGAGATAAAAAATTTAGTGAGTCCAAGGCACTACAGCTGGTCTTAATAGCAAAGCCACAGGATGGAAACTGTACGCATTGAGCCGCACTGCGCCAGACCAACTGTATTTTATGATCCGAGGCCCAGTTTTCCCACAGCATATCCCCCCACAGCTAATGACTTACCCGATTTGAAACTCTTCCCCCATTCCTGCAGGCCTTGCCGTGTTGGAATGCTGAGGTTTTTAATGGTAATCTTAACCACGGTCTCCTCTCTGTGTGCTGCACTGGGATGGTTCAAAGCAGACGCATATGTGAAAAATAAGATTTTCGAGAAATACAACTCAAACTTTTCTATATACTGACTGAGAATTCATTTCTTGTACATCACATTATTTCTCAGAAATACTCTATCTTGAGCTAATAGTGAGTTCCCTTACGAGAAGTTCAAATCTGTTAGAAATGTCACATTATTGGTTTCCCCTGACCTCCTAACCTCTCTACCCCTTGCTCCCCTGTTGCAATGTCAGACATTCCATCATTATATCTGTGTGTTTCTTCCTTGACCAGTAATTTGTCTAAACTCCTATATAGATGACAATTAGGTGGCTTTATACTTGGTTTCTCACCTAGAGGTAGAATTAATGATATTGTACTTCATTCTAATATTCTCTGCGTAACGACTGACACTGCAAAAATAATTTTCATAATTCTAACAAACATTTATTGAATCAGGGACTTTTCTAAGCACTCTATTTATATTAGTTCACTCAATATTCATAATCATACTACAAATTAGGAAGCATCGTTCTCTCCATTTTACAGATGAGGACACTGAAGCACTTAGAGATTAATTCATTTGAAAGTTATACGATTAGTAGGTAGTGGAGTTGGGATTCAAACCCAGATATTCTGATGTCACAGCCACCATTCTCAATCTCTACCCTGACGAAGATATAGGTTCATAAGTGAGTGTCTCCATAGTTGCAATGCTTTTTACCTAAAAGAAATTCTTAGTTTAAATTCTAAATAATTTCAGACTCACAGAGAAGTTACAAAAACAGAATAAATAATTTCCATATTACCTTCACCCAGACTCCCACAGCATAATTACTCAAATCAGGAAATTAACATTAATATGGCACGAATTGATTAATTAATATAGTACCAATCTACAAATATTATTGAAGTTTTGCCAGTTGTCACACTAATGTCCTTTTTTTGACCCGGGATCCAATCTCAAGGTAAACATTACATTTAGCTGTCATGTCTCCTTAGTCTCCTTCATCTGGAACAGTTTTTCTACTTTTCTTCGATTTTCATGACCTTGACACTTTGACCTCATTATTTTGTCAACTGTCCATTTGAGTGTCCAAAATAATCTTGAGGCTTGAGAAAGCTGGACATGAATCAGTGGGATGTCCTCCCAACATCACACAAAGACCCAGCATGGCTGTACATCTAATCCTGTATCTGATGGATGCAAAAGCTAGCCTCTCAAGAAGAATCCATGGGTTGCATCTTTGCCTAGACTGGGATCAATGCTGCCTCTGAACTACGTGCCCTTCCCCCACCAGCAATCCTTTTTCAGAACACTACTGGTTTGTAACAAATTACAGAAATATTTCACTCTGCTGGGTGATCTGTTTGAATGTGATCTCACAAACATTTTCTGCCCTGAAACAATTATGTTGAGAGGCATACGAAGGAAGCTGGTTTGTTTTCCTGTATGTGTTCCTCCTGAGCATTTCCAGCTAATTGGCTCCAGATGAATTCCCTGCATGGATAAAAGCCATAAATACCACATTTCTATTGCAATGTAGGTATGATAGGCAACGTCTCCGTATTTTATCATCTAAGTTAAATACAATTACTTGCTGGTTTCAGGTTATTACCTACTTTTATACCCTAGGTGAACCGGGCAAAATGTACAGCAGTTGATGTTGCTTAGACTAATCCCTGTGTCAGTTACAGTTATCACACTAGAATTTTTCTCAGTGGGCATTCTATAGCCTGAATGTAACAACATGGGGAAGGGGAAAAGAAAGAACCATTGTTAAATGCTATATAAATCATGTAATATAAAATAAGCATGCTTAAAATTGGTGAGTGCAGGGAGTGAAGGCTTTCTCATACAGTTCAATGAAAAATGACTTGTTTCCACCACTACGACCCTCTCAGTTTACACTATCTCTTCTCGAACTTGATCATGAGAGTTATCATTCATTGATCAATGTGCTTAACTCTACACTTTTCCACATTGATAGGTAAAACTACACCAAGACTTTGTAAAGCAACAGCAGTTCTCATGTTTATTAGTCATAGGACCCCTTTATACTCTTTAAAATTATTGAGAACTGCAAAGAGCTTTTGTTTAAGTGGATTGTATCCACTGCTATTTACCATACTTGAAATTGAAACTGAGAATATTTAAAAATACTTATCAATTCACTTAAAATAATAATAAACCGAGACAAGTAACATTTCTGTATTACTGTAAAAATGATGTTGACATCATAGGCCCCCTGACATGGTCTTAGGGACCCCAAAGATGTTCCAAGACTACATTTGGAGAACCACCATATAATTGCCTCTTAGATCCTTGATGCATCACCAGTAGAGATTTAAGTCATGGGTAAGTTTCCAAATCATGATATTTTTAATAGATATGAAAAGAGACAACTAAACCAAGTTCCTCAGACTGAGAGGACAAAACTCAATCAAAGAATCCCGTAGAGGAGACTGACAGCCATATTTTATGTTGGTGAGGATGGAATTTTAGGCAATGTTAAAGCTGAAAATAGAGATTTCTTTGTCTTTTGTTTTGATTCCCAGTTCTGTATGCAGCATTATTCTTCCTTGATCATCCAAAGATGGGCAATAACGTTGTTGATGAAATCCTTAAGCAATCTATGGAATACTTTCTTGCCTACAAATAACATCTTTCATCACCACTTTTGCTTTTTCACTTTTTCATCATCATGTGTACTTAGAAGATATAAAATTGATTGGATGAGATGATAGGTTAGGACCCATAAACAACTTTAAAAATTAAAATGGGGCTAAAATTATCTAGAAACTTGATTAACTGCCCCAAATAGCCAAGAGATGACAGAAGTTTGATTGTATGATATCACTGAAACTTGTTAACAAGATTTCTTAAATCATTTTCCTATTGTATTTTCCTTTATCAAAATCAAATCCTAAGACTTTTCTATCACTCAGTTCAAATACTGTTTCGTATTGCAACTTCATACATATTACCAGCTTTTAGATTAACATCATAGTTTCAATATTCTTACAATGACCTACCCTGCATGACTACTTAACTGTCATAAACAAAGGCTTTATCTTTATTAAAGTCCTTTAGAAACTAAAAGAAAGGCATATTTAAATCTCTGAACTACAGAAAATGGATGAAATAATACTTTAATTACCACCATTCCCCTAGTCTAAAGCAGTAGGCTTGCAGACGCTTCTTAGCTCTGCTTTAGCCTTATTCCTGGCCCAGTCATTCCTCATTAGAGGCTCTATGGAGTGTCTGCAATAATTAAATATGTTCCTGGAGCATAACACAACTCAATAGAAATAACCTTAACCAAAATACAATCTTTTTAGTTGTAGAGCTGTCAAATCTTATAAAATATTTAATAGTTATTTCTGATATATTTCTTCTAGAAATCACCTTGTGTATCATCACCACCACCACCCCCAGACATTTTAAAAACAGATGGAAGTGATAAAGTCTAGACCTTTAGTTTTGTATTTTACCTTATAATTGCTGCCCTAAACATAAACTGTTTACCAATTTTAAGTCAAATTGATATATCTGCAGATGCATCACTTCCAAATAATAATCAAAAGTTTTTAGTTTTTTTGATAATACTCTCTCAACCTAATTGGAAGGTATACTAGTTAGAATTCTAATACTAATAATAATAGTAGTTAGAAATGACATTAACCCAACTCAAAGTATCTTAAGAAAATAATAGTTTATTGGGTGGATACTGGGCCAATTCATTGAATTAAAGAAAAAATGCAGAAATCAAGGCCGTTTTATGGACTTTGGTGACCGTAACGAAGGAATCAAATTTGAAGGCATTGCCTCTGTCTCTTTTGGTTTCTCTCTGTTTCTTTGTCTCGCTTTCTCCATTTGTGTGTGTGTGGGCACATGCACACCCCACCTTGGCTGCTCACGGTTCGTCAGCTCTATTCTCCCAGGTTTATCTTTACCAGGGAACATGGCCACCAGCAGCTCGAAGTTTGCAATCCTTACAACTCCAACAATGTGTGCGGCCCATGCATCCATCCCTTTAATCAAACTGTAGCTAGGAGATGAGGAACTCTGATTGTTCAAGCACAGGTCACGTGGCCAACTCCTAAATCATGAAGAGGAGAGACAGAGGCCAAGGAAGCCACCACCAAAACTACTTGGTTGGAATCAAGGAGGAAAAGGTTATCAGGGGAAGATGAGAGCTATAGATCTTCCTCAACTTACAATGGAGTTACGTCCCATTAAACCCATTGTAAGTTGGAAATATCCTAAGTCAAAGATGAATTTAAGACACCTAACCTACCAAACATCATAGCCTAGCCTAGCCTAGCCTACCTTAAACATGTGCAGAACTCTTACATTAGCCTACAGGTGGGAAAAATCATCTAACACAAAGCCTATTTGGTAATAAAGTATTGACTATCTCATGTAACTTGTTGAATACTGTACTGAAAATGAACAACAGGATGGTTGGATGGGTGCAGAATGGCTGTAAGCGTATCGGTTCTTTACCCTCCTGATCGCGTGGCTGCCTGGGAGCTGCCACTGCCAGCATAACGAGAGTATCATACCGCATATCACAAGCCCAGAAAAGGACCAAAATTCAAAATTCCAAGTACAGTTTCTACTGAATGTGTATCATTCTCACACCATTTTAAAGTAGAAAAGTTGTAAGTTGAAACATAAGTCAGGGACGATCTGTATTTCCAGAAGAATGGGAGAAACTGGTCCTTTTCAGTGAAAACAAAAGATATCAACTATACATAGCTTTTATTTCTATTACAAATACTTACTTTGAAGTTAATTATTATATGCATGTCTCAGATTTAATTAATCATTCCATTCTACCAACTTTTGTTTTTATTAAAATAACTAATATCTTTCCTTTACTCACCATTTCATGACCACTATCCCAGTACAGTCCTTCAATGTTCAACCCATTCACACTTCTCCAGAGGACCAATAGACTGAATCCTCTTCATTCAATTTCCTAAAGCATCATTTCACATATACCCTGCCCTAGTTAGAGCCAGCCCCACTTGTCACTTTCCTCCAAGTGTCATAGTTCTTGCATTTCTCATATCTTTGACTGCCTCTCCCTCATCCACCTCTATTTTCAACCCTGAACCCTTCCTTTAGTTACATCTACCAAGTCCCAATCCCCCATGAAGTATTTCCCATCTAGTCAGCTATGAGTAGTTTACCTCTCCTCCTGCTAGCCCCTAGAATCAATGGCACACGAGATAGCTCTTTACTCCCGCAATTCTAGTGCATTAGGCCAGCTGCCTGAGGCAAGGTGCCATAGTTTGTGCAGTTTGTATCTGCTGCTGCGTCTGCCTAATCCATAGCTCTTCAACCTCTTATTGATTTTGAGTTTACTCTCCTACTTTTCTTAGGTTTTACATCTGCCTGATATAGTTCAGTCTTATTGTTCAATACTATTTCAATAAAATATCCCCTAATCCATACAATACCTTAGTAAACCATGGGTAGCTGAACGCAATTCCAATGCAAAGTTTAAAATGCTCTACTTTTTTTTCTTTTTTTTTTTTTAAAGATTTTATTTTTTCCTTTTTCTCCCCAAAGCCCCCCGGGGTACATAGTTGTGTATTCTTCGTTGTGGGTTCTTCTAGTTGTGGCATGTGGGATGCTGCCTCAGCATGGTCTGATGAGCAGTGCCACGTCCCCGCCCAGGATTCGAACTAACGAAACACTGGGCCGCCTGCAGCGGAGCACGCGAACTTAACCACTCGGCCACGGGGCCAGCCCCAAAATGCTCTACTTTTTAAATAGTATTTGCATTAGCTGGATTATATGTGGCTTTGCGTTACTAAAACAACTTATTAAGACTTCAACCCCAATTTAGGGAGTGGGCAAAAGAATGTTTAATGTGAGTAATAATTTGAGGAAGAAAGAAATGGAAATATGCAATAGTGGAATCTTATTGTACAGACCTGGATTTATTTCAGACCTAAGAATAAAGAGGGAAATGAGGTCATCATTGAATGCAAAAGGTGAGAGAGAACATGAAGAAGCTGGAAAAAAGGTAAAAAGGATTATAAACCATCACCTGTTATTCAGCCTCCATGATGTACCTGCTTTGAGCTGCATAACTTAATGGCTCTTTCTTCTTTGAGCACTCTCTCACATCAGAGTAGTTTCTGGATGCTACATTTAAAAAGAAAGTCAAATAGTCAGAGTAAATTAAACCACTTAGGTTTTATGGTTCAAACCCTTAGTACACACATTTCTGATGATTGTTGCCATGTATAACTAGCCTGGCAATGACACAGACTTACAATTTCCCAGTGTTTGTATGATTTTCTCTGTGACATTGATGTAGAGATGCGCAAAACCCTACCAATAGGATATATGTTGGGTAAATTGATTATTGGACTCTTAAAAATAAGACCTCCTAAGACTCAGGCAAGCACACCAGGTATTTTTGTCTTCCTCTTTCAGCCCACACCAAACCAATCTTACAAATCTTCAGGGCAGGGAAAACCATTAACTTTATTTAGCTTTTTATAATTATTCCCTCTGCCATTTAGGAAACCAGGACGATGTTTTGGCATGACAAGTTTGTGATGCTCTCTTTCTGAAGCAGAAAGCAGATAATACTCCAGCTCACATGGAAGTGTAATATGACACTATTCAGAGCCATAACAGCATTTAGATCATTTAAGTCAAGCCCCTGTCCACGACTTGCCTCTAATAACAATCATTGCTCTGTAGAGCATTTGTTAGATGGGAAAACAAAATGCATTACACTCATTATTTCAAATAGCCCTCCTTGCTGTCAATAAATTTGAAAAAGAGAAAAGGAAATCCTCTCATGAAGAGATCTTAAAGAACGCCATACCCTGCTAGTTCCGAATGCTGTGGTCTATAATGTGATCATAGGTTTACGAAGTATGTAGTCTGCAGAGGTGATGGTGTGAAGAGACCCTTAGTATAACAGTGTTAAGTAGCTTTAAAATAATTTTTTAATAGAGTACAGTTCTTGCTACAACATATGACTACATTGCTTCCAGTGGAAGAAAAAATAGAAGGAAAGAAAGGCCTCATACCGGTTGCTATGGCAGCAAGTGCAAAGAGTGAGTCTGAATTCTTTGTCAAAGTAATGAATTTAGCATCTACAGGAAAAGAAATGGATTTCCTGTCACACACTGTAAATCTACCCCAGGAAATGAACACAGTGTAGACATTTTGGGATGTTTAAACCCCATTTAAGATGCACAAAAGTGGTCGAGAGAGTGCATCAGATTACCTCAAGGGGCTCAGCCGTTCTCTGTCAGTGCGTTTTCATCCATATCTGTGAGAAGGAGGAGGAAAGAACCTTCAATATGAATCTGGCAGTTTGTAGTCAGCAGGTCCCAAGGTGACAGTGGCATGACCACGAGTTTTTCTCCGGGCCTGTGGTTGCTCTGGACTGCGGAAAGGCCTTCTTAGGGACAGCTCTTCAGGAGGGCATTTCACTCCTTCCTTGACTTTTGACGATTCTCTAACCCTTATTCCTGTCCATTTTTGGGGTCATCCTTTGATGAGGCTTCCTGAGCCTACTCCTAGGCTGTCTCTCTTCTCTCACTAAAATAGTGTTGTACTATTTTTCACTGGTCTCTTAAGTTGGCAGTTGAACAAGCCATTTTCAAAATATGTGTGTGTATGTATGAATATGAATGCCGTATCTTATTGAACTGAGGAATGGACATAATATATAATATATAGCTTAGGAATTGCCAAAGATTCACAGATAATCTTCTTTAAGTGACGTTCACTCTCGTAGATACAACGGTAACTACCTGACTAGGATTATACATTCTACTTAGTAATGATGTTGGGATAATTTAATGTGAGTGCTGCAACAGACCTAACTCCCAGAAATTTAATACTAAAAATGTTTATTTTTTATCGATGGCTCTGCCTGATGTGAGCAAAGCAGCCCCCTTACCTTGTAGCTCTACCATCTGGAGCACTTGACCTCCAAGGTCGACCTGGGAAGCAAACAGAGAAAGCCGAAGGGACAACCTTGGAGCAGCATCCATTACTGCCAACCAATCTCACTGGCCAGGAACCAGTCGCAAGGCAACAAGAACTGTAAGGAAACAGAAAAAACATAGTTGAACATGAACAGTTTCTACAACTGTAGTGTTTTAATAGAAACTTTGATGAACAATATTTTCTATTTTGCAAATTGAAGTGACCATTCTTATTGATTAAAAAGTACAAATCAAACTTGCTTAAAATGATACAGTGGCTCCGAAATTTACATGAGAAATGAATGACCTTTATTGGTGGATGCCTTGAGCCCTCTTATTTCAACGTTATTCCTTCTCTATAATTTCTTTATACTTCACCTGTTTTTTCTAAAACATAAGGGTGCAGAAAACAATCTCTAGATTTTATTAGAGAAATATTTCTGTATTAGCCAGAAGATATCTATAAGGAACAAGAAACAAGGGTAATGATAATGTTAGTCTTTCATTGTACTTTTAGACAAAATTTAAAACTCTTGCATTCCTAGGATCCTCTTTCCCTCCTTTCAAGTTATCCTTAGACTTTAGTCTTCAAAGAAGACCACACAAAAGTGCTATTTTCACAAAATATCTTCATATCACTTAGCAGTCCAGTTAAAGCATCTTGATGTCAGTAAAATTACAATTAAGTGCCTTCTCACCGTTGTTGTTTCTATTATCTCTGAGGATAGTTAGTTTAGTCAGAATAAAATAGAGCATCAAATCAAATTCTATGTTATTGTTTATATTGCTTTATTAAACACTAAGTAAAGACTCAAGCAGAGCAGAAAGCATGAGTCGTCTCAGTCCCCTTAGATGGAAAGCAGAGAAATAGAATTCCCAAGTATAAACTTGGCTGAACCCATTTGGAAGCCCCACTTGCCTATCGCTTTAGAAATTAATGAACTGCAGATGTTACTATATTTTAACAGCTTACTGTACCCAGATCAGAGACTATGCATGGTCCCAGTAGAACAGATGTTTTGTGCAGTCAGTGGAAAATTCAATCAAATAAGCTATAATTGCAAAAGTAATTAAAGTTCATTACTTACAGTAAACACACTCAGAAAACTTCAACACTTAAGGAAAAGTAACTTTCTTTTACCATCACATCAGACAAATTAACAATGAAATAATTTGATCACTAGGGCAAGGCAGAGGACTCTCTTCCAGTCCAGAGACAAGTAAGTATTTGCAAGGAAGTAATAAAAGTTAAATTATTCAGGGATGTTTCTTATAATAAATACTTGCGTTAACAAAATTATGGGCACAGAATATCATCAAACACAATTGATGACAGATTTGGACATACAGTAAACTTCAGAATAGTTATATAATTTCACCAAATTGTACCACTGGGAATATTACATAAGAGGTAAAAATGTGATAGATCTTGCCAATTTCCTCCCAGCTCAATATCTGATCTTTTAGACTAGCTCTGAGGAGTGTTTGGGGAATTTTTTGTCCTCAAAAGTTCAATGAAGTGTCACCAAATAAGCATTTTATAATAGCATAACAATAGCTAACGTTTTTTATCTACTTCTTTTGTACCTAGCTCTGTGCTAAGAGCTTTACAACAATCCAATGAGATCAGTTCTGTTCTTTCCCCATTTTACAGATGAAAATAATGAGATTTAGAGAAGTTAATTAACATTCAAACATCACACATAAGTGGAGACGTTGTGACAACAAACTAGGCCGTTATACTCCAGAGGCCACGCTGTTAAAAACTTGATTATGTTGCCTCAGAAAGTCGTGATATTTATTTAAACACTATCCACTTCCCATAGTTACTTGAGGGAGCTAGAACATTTTTAAAAATCATGTTATTTATGAATATCTGAAAATCCTTGAACTCGTTTACATTTTCAGCCTGTAGTGATTGTTATGTAAAGTGTCCCTTTTAATACTACTAATATTTCAACTTTCAAGATTCAAAGAGCTGCTTTATTGAACATGTTCTGTATTTGATGAATTAAGGATCTTGCTCGAATTTTTACGAACTAAAACATTTTAGGTATGTCTTCATTTACTCTTATGTTCCCTTTTAATCCTTTTTGTTAAGCCCTATTTTCTTCCCATTTATACTAATATGGAACCAGTTTACACACTTAATCAAACTATTATTATTCTTCAAATTATTCTCTGTGATTTTACAGTTCCTTCATCCCTAAGGCATGACAAATAGAATTACAAAAATTCTTTAACTTTGAGTAAGGCCAAGCTAATGTTTTCAGTTTTGTTTCTTTCCTGGTAATGCTTTTTAATCATAATAACACATTGGGTTAGGAAGTTCAAGAAAAACGCAGTTACTTCTTGGTAGAAACCTTTCCTGGGCTGTAATATGTAACACATTTAATCAAATTGTTGTTTGCATTTTTTTCTAAGCATCTCATATTTATCAACATAAAAGTTTTAAAATTTCAAATATGATTATACTAAATTTTTTTAAATGTACTAATAGCAGCAAAGGTTTTAATGGAATTTCTTGCTTTTGATGATATTGATTCTTCTTTTAGAGTTATTTCTGCACATGGTAGCTTGGTAAGTAAATACCGAATTTGAGGTATCTGCTCTCAATTACATTTTGCTAGAAATAATTTCTCCTCATTGGAGGCAATTTGCAAATCTAACAAGAGAAAAAACCAAAATGCAAGTTAATAAAAATAGCCTGAAAAAGTAACTTCCTAAACTGTTCATATATAAAATTCTGGTTAATCCTCTGCTTCCTTAATTATGGGTCTTGGATCACTAGCTCCACAATATTAACACCAACAGGTCTATTGTTGGGGAAATCAGTAATTAAACCTCTTAAACGAGTTTCTGTACCCCAGCTCTCAGTTCTTAAATTATGTTAAAATTCATTATGAATTTCCAAGAGAAAAACATGGTATGAACTATTTCCCACATTCCTTTGGCCCCAGGGCCCTGTATTCATGGAACACTCCCCCATCTAACACTCTATGGAACATCCACTGGGAAACGCAGAGGTAATCAATATGTTACACAAACTACAGCTGCTAACTAGAATGATTTCTACTTATAAAATGCCTAGCAGTGGATATTTTAGGTACTATTATTATATAAGGATTTATTCTAATTAGAAAGACATTGGAGATGGTCAACAGAGATGGACATTGCTGAGGAGAGAAGAATCAGGGTGACAAGCAACACATACTATCTATTATCAATATAACCTCAAAACTTTTATTTGACTTTATTAACTTTTCTCTTGTTTTCAGATTTTTATCCCAGTATAAGCATTTGAAATCATCAAGACATTTTTTTACTAACATATAACCATTTCCACTTTGCTGTAGTGTATGTTAACACAGACATAAATGATATGTAAAAAGACTTTCCTTTCCATTAAAAGCATTTACATTGTTAAAGTACAGTGTTAATAGTATCTGTAACAAGAAGGAAAAAAAACCCCGGCTCTCTTTAAACAGAATGAGTCTCTGATTAGCTCACTGATTTTTTTTCTATCAAAAGTTATGTTTCCTAAGATTTCTTAAAAATCTGCTGAGAAACAGGGGACCTGGCAGCTTTAAAAAAAAATACATCATTATCATATATATGGAATTTGTTTATGCTATGTGACAAGCAATTAAAAACACGGACAAATGTTCATCTATTGGTCACAATATGAAGGAACTTAAGAAACATGAATTATTACAGATTTTAAATTTTTTAAATGCTAGTATTACTAGCACCTTTTCTTGTATAATATTGTAAGTGCTGCAAGGTAAAATGCCTTTTCTTGTCCAGTGGTGTCTTAGCTCCAAAAAATACCATGAATTCCCAAGGTAAAATTTGATGTACCTTCTTTAAAGATATTTTTTGGCCAAAAGGAGAGATATCCAGATTTAAGGTGGGATTTGAGCAGTTTCTGAGCAGTGCCAGTGACCCAAAATTTGACCCCATTGCCAATCTCTTTACCATTATAAATAGCATCATTCCTTTGGATACTGAAGAAGATTCTGTCTTGAAGCATGTGCTGTTAGAAATACAAATTCTCTGTGGTGGAAGTGACGTCAAATGATAGAAGGCAACTATGAACAAGACCTCTTGCTTAGAAAGAGTTAGAAGACAGATGGGAGGAAGGAGAAATGATCAGGCAGTAAAAAGTACAGAAGAAAAGCTTCACTTCTCAGGAAATGTCTTCCCTGTGGGCAAAAGAACTTTCCAATTGAAGAACAAATAATGGCAAATAAGATTTCAGGAAAGACACTAGAGAAGCAAAGACTGGGAACCAATGGAAAGAGTCCCATTTTTTACTTTGTCTAGCATTAGTATTCATTTTTGAACAATAAAGTTATTTTTTAATGAAATTAATTTTTTTCATTTTTAAGTTTGGGGGATTAACTTCTCAACCAAGGCAACAAAAAGTAAAGGAGAAATGAGACCACAAAGCATCCCACCTCAAACGGCCCACTCAGAGGTCAGATGCTGGGCTAATTTAGAAACCAAGACTTGACCCGTGGAGGTAGCATTGGGCTCAAACTTCAGTCTTCCCAGAACAAAGATCTGAAGGAGGGTCTCTTTGTCTGCCTACATTTACTGCAAATTCCACAAGTGCACAGATAGTAAGTGAAATGAAAGCGCATTACTAATTTTCTCAGGAATGGAAAACTCAAACAAAACACCTCTGAGTTAATGCGTCAGCATTGAACACTAAAGTGAATACTGAAATCTTTACTAACACAATACTAAAGTATTAGTATAATCAGTGGGCCTCAAATAGTAAGTAATGTAGTGAACGTTTTTAAAGAAAATACTGTCACTCCTTAAGTTACTAAAGTGTTATCAGAAGAACACTTAAAAATGAGATCAATTACTCCTTTTTGCAATGTACATCTTAAACCTCCAAACATTTATTGCCATTGGTTTTCTAAATATATGAACGGTGTTAAAGAATAAAAATTCACTTTTTCTTGTTAGTTTGTAAATATATATATGTATATGTATATATATATACTGAAATAGAAAATAACAGAGCGGCCACTGCTCAAGGAACTACCACTCATGATTTTAAAGTATTATTAGTCTGCCCACATTTGACGCTAATCTTTATTTTTTATTAGATAAAATATTAAAACTAAATTCATCTTTCCCCAGCTTTATTCCCTACCCCTCCTCCCCACAGAAAACCATTAACCAGAATTCAGTGTTTATTTATATATATGTAATTATGTATCTCCAAACATTTAAAAAAATAATCATATCATACTGTACGTATGTGTATCCACATATAATTTTGGTACTTTTTTATTTTACTTAAAGGATCTCATTGCTAAACATCTTTGTGCAAGTTGGATTTGTATTCAAAATTATTTTTCATGTAATCTATCCATGTTGGTACATAAGCCTACCTTATTCATTTAATCACGGCAGAGCATTCAAATTTTATGTTCAATGTGTTTATTAAAGAATTTCATTATTTTAAATGTTTTCAGCTTCTTTTTTTTCCTGCTTCCCTTTTCCCTCTCTTCCTGGCCTTTCATCCCAACACGCACACACACAAACACACACACACACAGAGCTTTTAGGCTTCTCAAACCCCAAATTCTGTTGGGGAATGTTCTGGAATCAAGCTTCCTGGCTCTGAGTGAACGGGCTGAGATGCAGAGTGTAGACAGGAAATACCTGGACTTTTGTCAGGACCCCTTTGGGTGCAGTAATTACATATAACTCAGACATTCTTTGCAACTGAGTGTGAACATATGAGTATTTGGGGACTATGTTTGGAATGTCGTGTTAATTTCCCAAGGAGTTAACAGTTAAAATGGCACTTTAGAAACAAAACCTACCAGATAGGGTGTATGAATCTCTGACTTACCAGGGTGTTTCCATTGACAATTCTTTTCAGCTGTGCAATTTGGAAAGGAAGGTGAAAAGGAAGGATGAGCTCATCAACTCACTCAGAAAACAGCTCTCACATAAACGTTTGCTGTTGGGGTTGAGATTGTTTTGGATGAAAAAAATGCTGCAGCCTCCCTGTCCCTAGATCCCATTTCTTCCATTTCTGGATATAGTTAGTATTACTTTCTTTTCCTTCATACACACACACATACACGATGTGTATCTACAAGGTCAAGCCACAAATCTGAATATTCAAAATAATTTAACTATATTTTAGACTAAGATTATATTTGCCCCACCTATTGTGACAAATCTGTTACTTCCACCTCATTTATGCTTCAGAACTGAATGTCAATCAATTAAAATAATTAAATGCATGGGAAAGGAGCAGCTCAAGCTCATTTTTATCCCCTTCCTTCAAAAACATCTTGATTTACTTTCTAATTACCAACAGGCTAGTGATTACACTTATGGAACCCTATGTATCACAGGGACTTTATATTGCACAATTTCTATGAGCACAACTGCACAATGGCTGCTATAAAATAAAATGAAAACAACAACAACAGAAAGCAAAAATAGTTCTTGTTCTCAGAGAGTTTACTTTCTAAGGGAAATGACACAGACAGAAATAAAAGAAGCATTGACTATGAACATGTTTTAATAGGGAAGAAGGGGACATTTTACCCAGGGGGAAAGAAATGCAGCTGGAAGTTTGAAAAGAGTTCTATCAACTCTACTCATCAGGAAGCAAGTCACCAGGGACTGGACAGGATGGGAGATGTGGAATTCTAAACCTTCATTCTCCGTCCTGGCTCTACCCTTGCTGACTAGCATCATGCTGACACACAGTACGTGCCAACGAAAATGTTCTGATTTATTCTATCATCTTAAGAACATCACAGCTTCTCAGAGTCTTCATTCTTCTCCCACAAAAGGGGATAACAGAGAATTTATAAGGCTTTTGTAAAGATAAAATAAAATAATATATGTGAAAGCTTATAGAGTAAGCATTAAGGCACTAGAAATATATTGCTTATCATTCTCGGAGGAATTTAAAAATGAGTTGCAGACTTTTTAAAGCTTGTACATCACAATGTGAAGGTAACTTTTCTGTGAATAGCCTGTGGTTGGGAATAGAAAAGAAAAAAAGCTTAGCCCATTGTTATCCTCTTCCTTTGGCCTCAACCACTCCCCAGCCCACCTTCCCATCTCTCCCTGAGTGGTGAGGAGGTAGCTGACCTTCCACACTTGTGACTTCCTTTCCCATTGGTGAGTGGGACTTTCCCCAGGAGAATGTGAAGCACAGACTACCTCCATGCTCAAAAACTCACCCCAAATTGAAGCCAATCAATATCATCTCTATAGGCTCCAGCATAGTAGCCTTAGGGAGACAGATTTAACAACTGGGTTTTGTGAAGCTGTGGGAGTATCTGTGATTTCAAATGCCCATTCTAGGGCGGATCTCTTGCTAGGAATAATCGAACATCCCGGGTGTGTATTACTTGCAATTTCTGTGTTCTGTGGTAGTCTGAGGAAGTATGTCTGGAACTGGAAATAAAGCATAGCACCATAATGGCAGCAATTAAACCATAACAAGGAACCCACTCTCACAGTTTAGACATCTGAATCACACCCTCAGAGATAACATTTATTGTCCAAGAATAGGAAGATTCTGAGCATTATGGTATTGACCAAACCTTCTGTACAAATCCTCAAAACAGGCATTGTGTGAATACAGTATGTCAGCGTACCATATTTCAGGAGCTAATCTTTTCATGATGCTCTCATTCTATAGCATTTCAGTGATGGTATAAAGAGAAGAAATGTGACTAAATCAAAAAGGGAGATGATGAGGATTGTCGATGGAAGAAAAAGAGAAAGAAAGAAAGGAAGGAAGGAATGAAGAAAATGGAAGTGGGGTGGTCCCTCCTTGAAAAGGTAAAACAGATTAAGCAAAATAAAGGACAATGTGTGGTGTTCAATCCATTTTGGCAAGTTTGAGAGAGACTACTTTATTATTTTACTATTGACAGACATTTCATTAAAATGGAAATTGTGTACATAGTAATAGTAACCCTCCACATATAAATCAACTTGGTTCCAGCTACTTGCCATTCTTCTCAAAGATGCCAATAAAATGCTGGGATTACAGCAAAAGTAAAACATCGATAAGGCCCTATAACTCTCCATGAGATGTATGGTTCATTCCTTACCAATCCAACTTGTTAGAATTTTTTTGATCCTTTGTTTACATTTCTTCTTCCTAATATGTACCATGCTTCAAATACATTTATCATGACATTCTGCGTGGTGTCCAACACAGTCTTTGTTCCCTTCCCCTTTCCTCACATCCTTCTCTTTTCTATGGTATCTGCCTAAAGTGTTGTGTATGTGTAGAGATCAAGGACCCGTGACGTAGACTGAGTTAAGGGCTTTTCAACTTGAGTCACTTAATTAGCACAGTTTTGCTGTTGCCTCCTGAGTGAAGTACGCCTACGGATATAAAAACAATCAACTAAAAATGTTCTGGGAAATAAAACAAATTATAAATACACATGAATTTCCCAATTCTGAAAAGCCACTCTTTTGTTCACAAAATGAACACTGTCTTCAAACCGACTTATCTGTGTAAGCCTCTCTTCTGAACATCTAAGACACAAGAAAGGGATTCACATATACGTAACGAGTGTTACTAGCTATGTTTTGTCCTGTAAGTCATAAAAACCATGCAATTAACATTCTTAAAAACTATGCAATTAACATTCGAAATACTAATAAGAACGCTTTGGGGCAAGTGATGGGGCTAACTATATTCTCCAAAGAATTCTAACTTCCTGTACTTTATGTAGATTAAAAGCAATATTCTATGAAGCAGCATCTGGTAAAACGTGCAGCAGGCAGGAGGCAGTCAAAACATGGTTGGCTGATAGGCTGTGGAAGAGTCCTCCTGTGGATTATATATCGTGTCTATACTCTGAAGTCTTCAAAGGTGCTTTCTGATCATGCAACACTTGTTCCTCTTATTTTTGCAAAAAGACAAGAAGTAGGTGCATTTTGCCTCTGTTTGCAGAAGACTCAGGGACCTGGGATCACTGCGTTTCTCAGGGAATATAACTCCGTATCACTAGTGGTGGGTCAAATAATAGAACTAGGTCATTGGACAATTATAACAATAAATTTCATAATGAACTGAGTGCCTCCTTATAAATTGAAAAACAAGTGGTGAGCTCTTCTTTACAACAGAAGGATAATTGAATGGCAACTAATTAAGATAGATGGAATGATGGCGTTAGAAAATTCTCAATGGCCGCTAAAACTAAAGGATGAAAATCTGAAGTATTTCCCTACATCACCAATATTGACACAAACCATCACGTATCTTCTGATATAATTCACTGAGAAGGACACAGCATCACTTCAATGGTACTCCTGCCCAAACACTGCACAACCAGAATCTAATCACTGGGGAACTAGACAAATCCAAACTGAGGGACATTATACTCCATTACAGGCCTATACTCTTCAAAAAATATCAAGGACAAGAAACACAGAGAAAGGATGTAAAACTGTTCTAGACTAAAGGAGACTAAAAAGTATAACAATTAAATAAAATGCATTGTATTTGGATTAGATTCTATACTAGGAAAAAAAGCCATAAAGGAGATTATGGGACACTCGAAATTTGAATATGAGAATTCATTGCGATTTAGAGTATTTTATAAATGCTAAATTTCATGATTTTAATAAATACACTGAATATATTATGGTTATGAAAGAGATTTTACTTGTTCTTAGGGAATAACCATTGAATTTTTAGAGATAAAGGGGCATGATGTCTCCCATGTATTCTCAAGTGGTTCATCAAAAATACATATAGATAGGGGGTTTTGGCAGCCTGGGGTTTGCTGGTTCAGATCCCGGGTTCAGACCTACACACCAATTGTCAAGCCATGCTGTGGTAGGCGTCCCACATATAAAGTAGAGGAAGATGGGCATGGATGTTAGCTCAGGGCCAGTCTTCCTCAGCAAAAAGAGGAGGATTGGCAGCAGACATTAGCTCAGGGCTAATCTTCCTCAAAAAAAAAAGAAAAAAATACATATAGATAAATAGGTAGGTAGGTAGATATAACAGAAGTTTAATTAAACAAATGGAGAAAAATAAACAATTACTAATATGGGTAAAAAGTATATTTGTCTTTGTATATGTATATATCTGTGTATATAAATATTCTTTCAACTTCTCTGAAAATTTGAAATTACGTACAAATTAAGAAGTAATTAAAAAACACGTGCCAAACTCTGCACCCCCAAGATGCCAACAGTCCTGGTTTGGTAGCCCTTGAATTACCAACCATTCATTTTTCCCAGGACTAAGGCGCTGCCTTGGCTGAGAACTTTCATTGCTGTAACCAGGAAAGTCCTAGGCAAACCAGGGAAAACTGGTCACCCTACCCTCCCCCAACCCCCAAGCACAGGGTGGGAATTTACATGGGACATGGAATAGAGGAGTTTCCTTGCTGTTTTAAATAAAAATTATTTATGCATTTATAGAAGCATAAAATCAGTATAAGAGAGCAGGACCATTAGGACAAGAAAAGAAGTTATGAATCGTGCCACTAGAGTGTTTGGCTTGCTAGAGTAGTAAATCGTTAGAGGAAATCATGGAAATAAATATTTACTACACACCTTCCTTGTAAAGAATGACTTTTAGCCTATAAATGTGTAAGTTCAATCATCAAAAAGTACAATCAATATGCAAAATTTTTTACTTGCATGTGAGGAGATTGCCTCCTTATGTGGAAGACCAAAAGAAACCGATTCCCCTCATGCTGCTGTTTAGCATCTAATGAGGGACTTCAATTTATTTCAGCTGAGATGACATCTTAGCATCCCATCCAGGGCACAGCACCATAACTGCCGTACATGATGCACTGGTTCTGAAGGGAAAAACAGATGAATAGTGTAATTGTATTTTCAAAACACTTTGCACAGCTTTGAAGCTTGGAAAGCCACTTCACTTTTTGCCAACAAATAATGCCAATTTTCCTTTGATCTTAAAAAACACAGGTTTAAAGCGAGGTTTTCAGAGATGACATATTTCAGTTGAGAACAGTTTTGGAAAATATAGGCCAAAATCTCATCATATTACTACCATAAGTTCCGCATAAACTCTCTTATAAATATGTGTTAAGCTAAATGTAAAGGGGAAATTCTGAAGGATTCTTCTGCAACCGTGTCTCAACTATCTGCCTAGAAAGTCTCTAACTTCAAAGGAAGTTAGTAAATAAGCTGCTGAGTATCGGTAGAATTTTGGCACAAATAGTTTCTCCTTGCTGGCCCACAGCTATATTTCTCAGACTTTGGAACAAAACTTAAGGAAAAGCATCCTTTATTTCTCAAACTGTAGTTTTTCTTTTGGAGATGCAACCTTGACTATAAGAAAGAAATTCGGATTTGGAATCCTAAGATTTTTTTCTGAATCTTAGTTTCAGACTCTTCTTAAGATGAAGCAGGGCCTGTGAGCCTCCGAGCCTGTCTACATAACCTGGAAATCATCATTCAATAACACTTCACCTACCCACCTCACAAAAGATATTTTAAGCATCCACTATAGAAATGTATAAGAAAGTAATTTGCAAACTTTGGTTATGGTCCTGTTGGATAATTCACATATCACCCAAATACTGTCCTGTTAGTGTTTCATAGCAACTTCCATTCCTTAGAGTGTTTTCACTTAATTGGTCCTACCTGCAGGATAACTGTCTGTAAGAACAAAGACTAGATTGTGTGAGCTATTCATGGATGTAGCTATAAGTGGCAAACTGTCACTCTCTCCCGAGTGAGGAGGTGAGCAAATATTGCACAATAAGGGGTGAACTGGAGATCTTCAACAATACGCTCCTTCCTGTAATAAGACAATTCCTGCCAGCAAAATCTTCCATCAGGGCAGCCCCAGCTCTGCTGACAGGAGCTGCAGGGTAGCTGCACTTGCAGGATCAACTCCTGGCCAAAACCTACACAACTCACCTTGTTTGCTGCCCAAAGTTCCAAACACCTGCCCTTTAGGCAGAGCAACTGGTCAGCTCTCTGAAGGAGCTCCATGTTTCTCAGCAATTCCTTGTTCAGTGTCATTGTCTTTGTACCGCCTGTCCAATAAGTGTTTATTAAGCTCCTGCAATTTGCCCAATATGGTGTTTGATGCTAGGGATAAAAACGTGAAAAACAATATGGCTGTCCCTGAGAAACTTACAGGCAAGTGTTAGCCACAGACCTCACAGAACTCCAGATCCGCCTAGCTGACGTTCAGGTGACAGCCAACTCACGAGGAATCCCAGCTAAGAACAGAATTAGAAGATGAGATCTCCCCAGCTGAGATCAGCATGCTAACCCAAAAAATTGTGAGCTAAATAAACGGATATTGTTTTAATTCATTAAGTTTCAGGATGGTTAGTTAAATAGCAAAAGCTAGTTTATAAAATAATGATAAAGATAAAATAACTAGTGTTTGTAAGAAACTATGCTAATTATATTGCTGATGGTGACAGAAAAGGCCATTACTATGAAGCAAACGCTAAATATCATAAATGCTACATTTAGCCGGATGTTTAGACTCTTCAGCTATGCATTTTTAGCTCTTGTCTTAGCCAGCTTGGGCTGTCGTAACAAAATGCCATAGACTGGGTGGCTTGAACAAGAGAAATTTATTTTCTCACACTTCTGGAGACTGGGAAGTCCAAGATCAAGGTGCTGGCTGATTCAGTTCCTGATGAGAGCTCTCTTCCTAGCTTGCAGAGCGTCACCTTTTCACTGCGTCCTCACATGGCGCAGCGAGCTCTGGTGTCTCTTCCTGTTCTTATAAGAGCACCAGGCCTGCTGGACTGGGGTCCCATCCTTATGACCTTGTTTAGTCTCTATCACCTCCTCACAGGTCCTGTCTCCAATTACAGTCACACTGGGGTTTAGGGCTTCAACATATAAACTTGGAGGGGACAAAAAAATTCAGTTCATAATACCTCAAAAACACTATCATTGAAATTCCTATAGAGAAATTCACCTAGTGATTGCAAGATTGAAACTCTCTAGTCCATAACTCTCTTTTCTCTGTTAAAGAATTGTTTTTGGTAACACACAGTTTCTTAGGGACACAACTTTTGCAATATTAAGCCAAACATATTACAGAAATAATTCTCTTGAAAGTTTTTGCTATCAAACCCAATATTTTATGAGGAAAAATCATTACATTTGAAGAAATAACTTGAGCTTTAGGAAGTGAAGGTAGTTTTTAAATCAAGTAAGTCATGTTTGATGTTTTACTCCTTAGAAAAACAATTCTCAAAGGTGCACAAGCATCTCATTTGGCGTTTTTATTGTCTTTCTTTCTTCTCATATATTTTTATTTTTACATTTTAGAAATAAAATGTCAACTTGTGGCATTATTTGAATAAAAAATAGAAACAGTTATATTGAGTAAATGGCAAAGAATGTTTAAAGTCTATTAGGTATTTATATACTATAAGTTTATTTACCACAATGCATATAAAAAAGCATTTTCGCAAATTTTCTGTTTCTTATGGCACAATGCTAAGAAAATATTGTTGCTATACTATTTTGCATTTGAAGTGCTTTTCCTTAGGAATGAATGCTGATGTATACAATGCAGTGGCTACATCTTAAAACATAAAAGAATGGCATATTAAATTCAGTGAATATTTTTGGTGGTCTACTATTTTATTTTTTCAGATTTTTGTACCCCAACCTGAAGTCGACAGATGTAGATTATTCCTTACGCTGACGTCATAAAGAAAATTTCCTGTGTTGATAATCTTGCCTTTCACAGTTAGGTCTTAAATCAACCCAGACTTTATTTTATATGTGGTGTAAAGTAGGATTTTGATTTGTTGTACTTATGGATATATTTGGTCTGAACATTATCTATGGAAGAGATATGGAAGAGAATATTATTTATGGAAGATTAGTGGGTTCATCCTCCACTAATCTTCCATTCCATCTATCATACGTATATCTATATATACATGCATCTGCAGCTGGCCTCTCCATTTTATCTCATTAGCCTGTCCATCTCTGTACCCATGTCACATCATCTTAATTATTACAGTTTTGTAATAAGTCTTAATATCCAGTAGAGCAAGTCTTTGCCCCTAATTCTTCCTTTGCGAAACTGTCTTTAGTTATATGCATCCTCTTGAATTTACATATAAATTTTAGAATCAGCTGGTTGATTTCTATACAAAGAATGTGCCATGATTTTCACTAGGATTGCATTCAATCTATAAATCATTTAAGGAGTAAAATCCACTAATATATCTTTTCATTTATCTAGGTAGTCTTTAATGTCTTTCAATTAATTTTTAAAAATTTCCTCAGAGTTCTTGAACAAATTCTGTTATATATATTTTTATGTAGTTGATATGCATAGTATGATAAATAGCATCTTTAAATATTTTGTTTGTATTCTTACTATTTAGTACGGTTATTTTACTTTATGAATTTTGTGTGTGTGCGTGTGTGTGTGTGAGGAAGATTGTTGGTGAGCTAACATCTGTGCCAATCTTCCTCTGTTTTAAGTGGGATGCCATCACAGCATGGTTTGATGAGAAGTGGTAGGTCTGTGACCAGGAGCCGAACCTGCAAACCCCAGGCCGCCAAAGTGGAGCATGCAAACTTAACCACTATGCCACTGGGCTGGCCCCCACTATGCGGATTTTTATTTAGCAAATTTGCCTTCCTATTTTATTAATTTGTTTGTGGAATAATTTATTTGTGGGTGCTTTTGGTTATTCCTTGTACACAGTTGTATGATTTGCAAATGAGTTTTTACTCCTTTGTTCTTTCCAATCCTTATCCACTTCTTTTTCTTGTCATACTGCACTGGCTAGAAACACTGGTAAAATATTGAACAAAAGAGATAATGCTTAGAATCTCGGTCTTCTTCCCAAATTCAGAAGTAGAGCCTTCAGTGTGTTCTTACTGTGTAAAAAGTTGACTGTTGATTTTCAGTCAGATTAAGAAAGTTCCCTTCTGTTTCTAATTTGCCAAGTACATCAACATCAATGGATATTGTATTTTATCAAGTGCTTTTTCTGAAATCGGTGAGGTCTTTTAATCTTGTAATATGGCAAATTATATTAATTTACTTTTTAATATTAATACAACCTTATCTTCCTGAAATAAACCCAACTTTGTAATCGTGGATTATACCATTATGCTTTGTATACATGTTCTAAATTCTTTTTGCTAGCATATTATTATGATTTTTGCATCTATGTTTTACAAATAAAATTTGCCCATGTTTTTCTTTCCTTACTTATCCGTATTGCATTTTGGTATTAAAATTACACCAGCCTCATAAACAAATTTTTAGTGTCCTGGAAAATTATCGTTAAGACTGAAATGATTTGTTCCTTGAACACCAGTTTGAACTTGTTGGTAGAAAATCTGTGCTTGGAATTTTTTTAGTGGGGATATCTTTGACTACTGATTCAATTTTTTAGTAGTTGTAAGACAAATCAGATCTTCTAATTCTTCTTTAGATAAATTTGCTAATACATACATTTTCTGGGAATTTGTCAACTTAGTTGATATTTTTAAATTTATAGCATAAAGTTTTTATAGAACTGTCATGAATGTTAAAAATCCCAGAAATAGGGGCCGGCCCTGTGGTGCAGCGGTTAAGTGCTCATGTTCCACTTCTCGGTGGCCAGGGGTTCGCCAGTTCAGATCCCAGGTGCGGACATGGCACCGCTTGGCAAGCCATGCTGTGGTAGGCATCCCACATATAAAGTAGAGGAATATGGGCACGGATGTTAGCTCAGAGCTGGTCTTCCTCAGCAAAAGGATGAGGATTGGCAGTGGTTAGCTCAGGGCTGAGCTTCCTCAGAAAAAAAAAAAACTCCCAGAAACATCCAAAAGAATTATAAACACACATCTAAACAATAATCTGCACAAGAACAGTCATAGTAGCTTTATTCATAATTGCCAAAACTTTGAAACAACTAAAATGTCCTTCAACAGGTGAATGGATAAACAAACTGTGGTACATCCATACAAGAGAGTAATAGTCAGCAATAAAAATGAATGAGCTATCAAGCCACAAGAAGACATAGAGGAACCTTAAATGCATATTGTTAAGTGAAAGAATTCAATCTGAAAGTCTACATACTGTATGATTCCAATCATACAATATTCTGGAAAAGGTGAAACTATGGAGACAACAAAAATACTGGTGGTTGCCAGGGGTTTGTGGGGAGGAAAGGAAGGATGGATAGGTGGGGCAGAGGGGATTTTTAGGGCAATGAAACTATTCTGGATGATACTGTAATGTGGACATATGTCATTATACATTTGCCAAAACCCAGAGAATATAGAACACAAACAGTAAATCTTAATGTAAACTATGAACTTCAGTTAACAATAACGTATCCATATGAGCTCATCAATGGTAACAAATGTTCCCACTAAGGCAAGATGTTAATAATAAGGGAAACTGTGTTCAGAGGAGAGAAGGAGTGCATGGGAATTCTTTGTATTTTCCGCTCAATTTTCTGGAAACCTAAAACTGCTCAAAAAAGTAGTCTATTAATTTAAAAAATTAAGTAAATAAGCATGGTATTAATTTATCCCTTCGCATATGATATTTCTTAATTGCTTTTATAATTGCATCAAGCTTTCAACGTATTTGTCCATTACTATATTACATTTTTATAATGATGGAATCCAAAGCTAAGTCCTGGGCCTAGTTTCTTCTTTTATAAACTATGTATCATTAAAACACTGCATTTTTTCCTAAACGACTCAATTTTATGGATATATTACTTTGACAGACAGTTTTGAGAAATGCTCTCATTAGTGTAGGTTTCCTTCCTGAGTAACCATTTTTTAAAAATTAGAGCTTCATTATTGTTGGCGAGTTGTGATATTTTTCAAGGTCAATAACATTTGCTAAGCACCAGCTGCACCAATTCAGACAGGTAATTCTTAGCTTACCTCCGTGCGCGTTTGCCTAAGTTGGTCAATTTAATAAACTTATTTATTTACATAGTGGTCACATAAATCTATCAGAGCAGATATTGTGCAACTTTAGATAAATTCCAAAACCCTGATTTATTGATGACATTTTCCATCATGGGGAACAGAAAAGAACAATTCAGGCAAATAAACAAAGACGTCCATCTCAGGACACACTAACTGTTCCACGCTGTGTTTCCTATTGAATGTAACCCATCTGCACAAAGATGAAGGCTTAAGTATGTGGTCCCCTGATGGCCGAGGAGAATCTGGTTGTGTTTTATTTGAGATGCCAGGTTAATACGATTTTCCTAAACTTCAGAATTCAATCCACCTTTTTTGCTTTGGCAGCTGTTTCTCCTTTGAATTCCAGAAGGTCTACAAAGTCGAAGGAAGTCAAGTTTGATTCTTTTGCAATGACTTAAGCAGAAATTTGGAAATATCAGGCTTATTTTTTGAGATTCCCTATGATTAAGCAGAACATTTATTTCCTGCTATTAGTTATAATTGTTTTTTAGTATTTGATTAGTATTATTTTCATTTGCTTATTTGATTTGCGGGAACTACATGGGTGAAGGGCACAAGAAAAATGAACGATCTTAATACATAAAGTTTGAGGATTAGAATTCCAAGCTCTTTTAATTTAGGATAAACTTGAAAGCAATTGAGTCATTCCTACTTCAAACTCCTAAATATCAGGAGCTATAATACTAACAATAATAAGTGAAGAAAATAGAGTATTTTCTTCCTCCCTTGGGGATGTGGCCATGTCTTGGACTTCATTGTATTTTTTCAGCAATCGGTCTTGGGCACAAAATTTCTTCTATATGAGTATTTGCTAGTAAAATGAGTTATCAAAGTCTGGAGCAGGTATTTTTTAACTTTTTTGAATAAAAAAAGAAATAAGGAATAGTTCAATATTCACCTTTTTAAAATGTCCTCCGGAATTCAAAATTCAATAAAAATCACATATCAACACTAGGTCAGTTGCTTAGAAAACAGCTGTGAAATTACCATGATTGAATCAATCATATCTAATTAGGAGGAGAATCCAGACCAAGTACTTTAATAGAGGACATTAATACAGGCTACTAGGTGCAAAGAATAAGAGCTGAAAGACAGTCAGGAGAGAGTGAGGACACACAGAGTTTCTCATTGACACCCAGAGATAAGCTTCAGACAAAAGTTATCTAGAGCTGGAGAGACAAATGAGATGATGCTACCAATGGCCCGAGAAAACAGAGCATCCAGACTGAAGATGGAACCACAGAGGCGCAGACGCTCACCAAAGCAGGGTCCAACTGGGAAGTGGGATCAGGGCAGGTATGTGCCCTACAGAAATTGTGGGCACAGAGAGAAGGTCTGCCAGAGAGAGGTGAATTGTGGAGACTCAGTCTGTGCTAGAATTGCAGCCCAAAGCCAAGAGAGAAGGCAAAGAAGTCACTTGGCTTCCCTTCCCTAGTCCTCCAATTTCCCAGTTTTGTCTCCCTTTAGCCACATCTCTCTAGAAAATAATTGGCAAAGGGGCTGTAGGAAATCAAGTTTGCAGGGATCAGGGCCCTGAAACACTGAACAGAAGAGCAGCAAAAGGATTTTTCTCAGTGTAAAGAAGTCATGGTTTGAGGAAATTTGGCAGAATATCCAGAAGCTTGGACTAGGAGAGAAGTAAGAAATGTAGGGTTGGAAAGTTCTGGAATGTCTCTAACAGCAACATTATAACAGACAAGAATATTCACATCATTAGTGTTTATATTAAGTTTTATGGCAAATAACAAAAGTCTCAGGAATGTTTTAAAAATTTCTGTGAGCTCTTGAGTCAGTAGGAAATCTTGTTTATGAAATTGTTGGCAAATTTCTTAAAACAGCAACCACTTATTGAATGTTTATTATGTGCCATGCATGCATTTTTCTATTTAATTCTCACAAGAACTCTATGAAGTAGATCCTGTTATTTTCATTTTTCAGATGAAAGGACAAAAGCTAAAAGAGGCTCAACAATTGTCTGAGGTCACAATGGTGGTGAAGTGGGAGAGCCCCTAGGCAAAGCCAGCCTTTCTGATCTTCAAGTTCTGTCATTGATCACCGTGTAATTCTGCCCCAATCAGTGCTGGCTGAATGAGACTTCGTTATGTGTTATTCATAATCACCTTTGTGGAGCAGATGGCTCTCTCCCACTTCCACAAGGCTGGCTCACAATAATGACGGTTAAAATTACGTAGGTGTTTTATATCCAACCCACACGCAGAAGATGAAATCATTCCTGCTTATGTGACCAATAATTTTTTCAAGGCTATATGTACATTTTGTATGTGTGTGAGGAACATTGGCCCTGAGCTAACATCTTTTGCCAATCTTCCTCTGTTTTATGTGGGATGCTGCCACAGCATGGCTTGATGAGTGGTGCTAGGTCTGCGACCGGGATTGGAACCTGTGAACCCTGGGCCTCCAAAGCGGAGCCTGAGAACTTAACCACTACGCCATCGGTCTGGCCCTATATGTACATTTTTAATCATCCCTTTAGTCACCTGTAACTACTCTGTTCTTCTGTAAGATGGCGAAGGTACACCGAAGAAGGGAAGGAAGCATTCGTCCACAGGTAGAGATAGCAAGTCTTCTGCTCATCCAAACCAGCCTCAAACCTCCCCAGCCTCCAAGACCTTGCTGATTTTGCCCTGCCAACCCTGAAGTGGAAAAGCGTTTGCTGGTCTACATTGGCACACATTGCTACCTTGCCCTGGTCAAAGGAGGCTTATCTGATGACTGTTCTCAGCCTGCCCATGGGACACTACTAGTCATTGGTGGAGCGTTCTGCAGAGGTGGTGGAAACATTATGTTCTGTTCTAGAGAGACTATAAGAGCCATCACCTTCAGCTACAGGTCATTCCACTACACTTCTGATGACATTAAAGATGCCTTCATTTAACGACAGAAGAAATCCCAGAGAAATCCCAGAGAACTCTGCCATCAAGCGGATTGCACAGCCAGGAGCAGACTATTTTTGTGTTGAACTTGACACAGGAGAGAAGCTTTTCCACAGAATTAAAAAGAATTTTCCTTTGCAGGTTGGAAAGGAGATCCTGGACAATAAAGCCATCCTTCATATTCCTGACTGGAGACAGTGTCAGATCAGCAACGATGAGGAGAACACCCTGGTCCACCACTTCTGGAAAGACTTTGAGCCCTTTGACTTCACCCCAGACAACTAAGCGAAAGGAAAGGCGCTTTATGAACCTCACAGGAAGTAGTAGCAGCCTGTTCTTAAAGAAACTTCAGGTCTCCTCTGGGAACTGTCTCCCGCCTGTTTTTCATGCATTCTCATTGGAACCTACCTGTAGGAAGAGGACTAAGATTTTCCTTTTGGAGGAAGTCATATTCTAGGATGAAAATTCTATGTTAAAAGCATGTCTGTCATCCACCTCCAAATACAGCTCATGTTTATTAATATTTTCAAAAACATTTAAAGTAGCAAATAAAATTCAAGTGCTTTTCTATAAAAGAAAAAAGTGTGGTGGGTAGGGGCAACATGAACTCTGATATTTTTATTTGAGACTAAATTAGACAGATAGCTGGTTGGACCTTTAAGCCTAAAGGGCTTCAACAATTAACTAATTAATATTTTTTTATTTTTTAACTTCTGACACACTACATAGGGTATAAGTGGGAGTGGGGGGTGGTGTGTGTGTGTTTAGCAGGGACAAGTGTAGCATGTTATGCCAGAACTCTTTCTCAAAATTGTACAAGCCAATGACACTCTAGAAGCTCACTTTTAATGGGTATTGGTACTCAGAAAAATAAAATATATGCTATATAGTAATGAAATTTAACCCTAATATATTCCTATATAATGTTACCCAGGTTACAATGGACATGTTTCTCAAAGAGAAGTGCTTCAAAAAAGAAAGAGTAAAGAGAAGAGTATCCATCTTCAGCTGCATCCATTTGGGCATCATGAAAATGTATTTCCCATCTGTAGGGCCAGCACAGCAAAAAAGCATTTGTCAGGGACTCAGGTGCCCCACCTGTGTTCCTCCTTTACTCTATAACCTTGGACATGTCTCTTAGCTGCTTTCGTTCACAGTCATTTCTCCATAGTATGAGGCAATGACTTCTTGCTTTCCCTACCTCAAATATGTGTAAGGTAAGAAAATGTAAAATGTGATGGTTGATGTTAACGTACTTTGCAAACCACAAAATGCTATATTCAAGTTATAAAAATTCTTCTAAGTTTTTGTATGCTGGTCTAAATACACACACACGTACTATAAATGCTTTCACACACACACACACACACACAGAAGCCTGAGAACTAAGTGCCATGCCATGTACATGATGCACACTTTTATATTTTAGGATGTATGGATTATGAGAGGTGTTGGAGGGGTGAGAAAGGAAGATCCATAGGTGTGACAGACTGGTGCAATTGCCCTGGCCTCCATCTTACTGGGAAGCTCTCTTAGTACGTCAAACAAACAGCAGAGGAAGGAGAATGGTTGCCATTCACTGCTAGGAAAGGGACATGTGGCAGAAAATCAAGTTAAATCATCAAACTATATCATGGTCTCCTAAAGATTTTTCCTAGCGAAATTGGAAAAAAAATATTACCATCTCATCTTGATTTAGACAAATATGGGATGGCACCTTCTCAGATAAATTACAAAAAGAACTTTCTCATGATTGACATCTAGAAAAATAATAAGAAATATCAAAATTATCATAAAGAGTGAAACATTCACTATTATTTTAAGTAATTTTTCTCTACACTAAATAATTCTGCTACTGAAAATTGGAGAGATGTGACATTTTTGATTTAGGAGATTGAATTGTAGCCAATTTACTTTCTTTTTCATCCAACACAAAAACTTAAAATGCCCTATCCTGTGGTTGAATTATCAGACTATCTTTTCTGCAACTGTTACCAAAGAACTTTATCATTATTAATTTTGCTTATTTCCTAGGTTTTCTCTTTTTAGACATGCCAGAGATCAGCCTACCTGATTGTCTTTCTTTCAGGAACTACTTTAAGGAAAATTCCAGTCTGCTCATTTCTATGTTGGTCTTAATTTTCTTCTTGATGTCCTAAAGTTTGTCAGTTATTCTTTTCTCTCAATTCTGAAATAAAATGTCACACAGCAAGTAAGGGGCATAGTACCAGAAGAAAACTGTATGCAAATATGCTTAAAATTTTGGATTTCAGAACCTCTTTTATGCGTAATAGAGAAATATAGTTTAATAGATTTGGCTACATAAAAATAATAGCTACTGATTTGGAAGTGCTGATTACCATATTTTATTCTGGTATATTCCCTAAAGCAATAGAGGTCTGCATTTGTCTTTTGTAAGCAACCTGAATTTATATTACGAATAAAAACTGGCCAACTTCTGTGCAGAATAACATGATTAACTCGGTATTGATAGCAGTTTTCTCGATAGTGGGGCTGGGAGGGTGTGAGGGCTGGCAGTAAGGCTGGGCGAAGGATAAGAGTGGCTTAGTTTCAGATGACCAGGACATTTGCGGTGAGGCACAGGTGAGCCACTATTGGTTCTAAATATAGCTCTGTCCTCTACTCAATGAGCAGAAGAAAATGCTCGCAGATCACCCAATGATTTGTCAATTTTTATTTTAGGTATTATTGTGAGTTCTAATCTTTTCTATTTATTCATAGCCATTTTTGTTGTCAGAATGATGACTAAGTATAAATTCAAACACAAATTACAGAAGAGAGAGTAAAATATTCTAGGAGAATGCAAAGTTCTAGTCATTGAGATGTGGATTTAATTATTTACCTTTAAAATAAAATTGGAAATTTAAGTCTGTGTATCAGTTGTCTACTGTGGCATTTCAAAGGAATAAAACCTAGGCTTAAAATGACATTTATGTGTTCACAATTCTGCAATTTGGGCTGTAATCCATTGGATAGTCTTTCTGCTAATGTCGTCTGGGGTCACTCATATAACTGCTGGCACTGAGATCTCCTCTGGGAAGGGAGGGTCCAAAATGGTTTTACTCACATGTCTAGTGGTTATC
Organism: Equus przewalskii; assembly: GCF_037783145.1. Taxonomy (NCBI): domain Eukaryota; kingdom Metazoa; phylum Chordata; class Mammalia; order Perissodactyla; family Equidae; genus Equus; species Equus przewalskii. Next base: position 61,294,963 of record NC_091839.1, on the reverse strand, counting down.
CAATGTACCCCAATTATCCTATAGAGCAGGATATCCGAAATTTCCTATAGGGTGAAAGCAGATATCTTAAGGCCTCTTGAGGTCCAGGCATACAAACCACACTAGGTCATTCCTACCATTCTATTGGTCAAATCAAGGCACAGGCCCACCCAGATCCAAGAGGTGGGAAGATAAGTTCCACCTGTTGATGAAGTTTAAGAAATTCAATTGCAAAGGGGCATGGATACAGGGAGATACGATTCACTGAAGGGTCTTATTGCAACAATCCATCAGTCATAAAACTATTCTTTCAGAGTAACGATTATAACAAATGCTAATATGGATATATTGAAAAACTGACAAGTGGTGAGCAACTGTTCTAAATACTTAACATATGTTAATTTTCAAACTCTCTGAGATAGGTACTATTATTTTCACACTTTTATAGATGAGGAAACAAGATCACTCAGACATAAATGTATTAAAATTATTTCAATTAAATAGTAGTAATATAATCGTGTTGCAGAATCAGACAGATACAATTAGAACAAAAAAGAGAGAGTCCAGAGTTAGGCTCAACTACATGTCAGAACTCAATCTAATACAAAGCAGATTGCTAAAATAAAGTGTACTATGCAATGAATTACTAAATTATTTGGTAATTGTTTAATAAAATGGACTATAAACAAAACAATCAGTTATTTGGAAAAAAGTAAATGCTTGATACACATCACACTCACCAAAATGAATGCAAATAGATTGAACACATATGTCTATAAATAGTATATAAATACAAGCACAAGGATAAAGTATGAGCAAATATATTTAAAATCTTAGCGTGCCCAAGCACATTTAGATCACAAAATCTTAGGGTAAGGCTGGCTATGAAAACTAGAAAGTCAGAACAAAATTATAGATTTTATTAAATAGCAATAATAATAGCTAAGACTCCTTAAGAACTTGGGAGCAATATCCTAAATCTCTTACCCTATAACATTTAACATTCACATAAATCTAGCCTTACTCACAATTTACCTTGGAGGAAACTGAAGCATGGAGCTGCTCATTATCTATGGCCACAGAGCTTACAAATAGACAAACAAGAATTGTAACCTCAGCATTCTGACCATAGCCTGTGCTCTGCCATAAAAATAAGTTTTTTTTAAAAGGCCAATAAAAGGAAAAATATGTTATAAAGTTGAAGACATGGAAAAATGGAAAAAGGATTTATAGTGGCGATAACAGAAGAAAGACAATATGACAAATGACAAAGAGTTCCAGCAAACAAGAGAAATACCAATAGAAAAAGTGGGCAAAAAACAGAAGTGAGAAATTCTCACAGAAAAAGAGACACAAATATTCAATAGAAACAAAAAAAATACGTTCAATAGCAGTGGTAATCAAATAAATGCAAACAAATGTAGAAATAAATTATCAACACCAATTATTATGCCTGGGAAACAGAAAATTTTGAATAATGCCCAGTATTTATGAAATATAGAGAAAAAGCTATACACAGACATTGATGGAGGGGGCACAAATTGGAGAGTCGTTTGACAAAATATTCCCCAAATCAGAATGATCACATTCTGAAAACTGGTAATATTTCTTGTAGAAATTTATCCTAAGGAGATACCCAGACAAATGTGCAAAGATGTACATTTATCACGTTGTTGTTTATGAAATGAAAAAAGAGAGGAATCCATTTTAAACCTCCTCAATAAGGGACTGGGTAATAAATTTTAGAACAACTATGTAATAAAATGGAATCCTGTGGAGGCATTAAAATGGATGATGTAAATCTATTCACACAAACACTGAAGGTAGTTACCCACTATCTTGTTGAATAAAAAAAGCAGGTTGTAAAACATTCTGTAACGTGTGGTCCTCTAAATGTAAAATTGTATGGTAATACACTAGAGTATGAAAGGACATTCACACTGAGGTTAATAGTGTTTGTAGCTGAGATACAGAGGAACTGGTTTTTATTCTTTATTCTTCTGTGTATTATTTAACTTTTTTACTAGAAGCGTTTTCTTTGTAAAACAAAATGTTTGGCTTTCTAGAAGCAGCAGCATTAGCATATTTGATAACCCTCTCCCCAAAAAGCAATTGTAAAACTGAACAAAATTGTTAAAAACAAACATTTCAGTGCTATAATAAGTTGACTAATGAAAACAACAAATTGAGAAGCACTTATTTATGCAAAGTACCAATGCTTTGAGTAACAACAGTGGGAGTCCACCTGCAGCCTTCTGTACCTCACCTGCTTCCTACACACCCACCCACTACCCCCCCGCCATGGACACACATACACACACCCAATCGGTTGACATGGTAATTTGACAAGGTTGGGCCTGTCCAGGAAAACCAACAGCTTTGCTGCCAGTGGGGCAGACTTGATTTGGAGCACAGGGCAATAACTGAGGGATGGCAGTGTCGTCAATAAAAGCAGCACACTCCTTAGGAAATGACTGAGGAAAACTTTATGCTCTACTAACCTGAGTTTGTAATCTGAGTTGAGGGAAAACCCTAGAAATGAGAGATCCATGGATGGTTTCAGGAAAAAATTGTAGCACTGTATTGTTGCATTTATAACATGTATAGACAGAATATACACGACAATAATAGCGCAAAGTAGGAAGCCAACTTGTTACATTTTACTGGAATTAAGTCAGTATTTAACCTTGGCTAGACTGTGATAGTTAAGATATGTAGTGCAAACCCATTGTAACCACTAAGAAAATAACTCAAAAATTAAGAGTTAGGGGCCAATCCCGTGGCTGAGTGTTTAAGTTCGTGCAGTCTGCTTAGGGGGCCCAGGGTTTCACCGGTTTGGATCCTGAGCATGGACATGGCACCGCCCATCAGGTCATGTTAAGGCAGCGTCCCATATAGCACAACCAGAGGCACTCACAACTACAATATACTACTATGTACCTGGGGGCTTTGGGGAGAAAAAAAAAAGGATTGGCAACAGATGTTAGCACAGGTGCCAATCTTTAAAAAAACATAGTTAAGAAACGAACAAGGAGACATTACTATCAATCTTACAGAAATGAAAAGATTTATAAGGGAGAACTATGAACAACTGTATGCTAACAAATGACATAGATTAGATGAAATGGACAAAATCCAGGAAGGACAGAACTTACTGAAACTGTCTTAGAAAGAAATAGAAGGGCCAGCACAGTGGTGAGTGGTTAAGTTTATGTGCTGTGCTTTGGCAGCCCAGAATTCGCCAGTTCAGATCCTGGGTGCAGACCTGCATACCGCTCATCAAGCCATGCTGTAGCAGCATCCCACATAGAAGAACTAAAATGACCAACAACTAGGACATACAACTATGTACTGGGGCTTTGGGGAGGGAAAAAAAGTGAGGAAGATTGCTCAGGGCCAGAGAAATTAGCTCAGGGCCAATCTTCCTCACCAAAAAAAAAAAAAAAGCATACTTTAAGGAAAAAGAAATAGAAAATCTGAATAGACCTATAATAGACAATAAACGAAGAGGTTGCAAAGATAAATATAAAACTACCCACAAAGCAAAGCCAAAGTCCACGTGGCTTCCCTAGTGCATTCCACCAAACATTTAAAGAAGAATTAATCCCAATTCTTCACAAACTCTTCCAAAAAAACAGAAAGGGAGGGAATACTTCCCAACTCATTCTATGAGTCTGGTCCCATGCTAATACCAAAACGAGAAAAAGATATCACCAGAAAAGAAAACTACAGACTAATACCTCTTCAGAATACAGGTGAAAAAATCCTCAATAAAATACTGGGAAGTTGAATCCAGCAACCTATAAAACGGATTGTATACCATTACCAACTGGAATTTATTTCAGGAATGCAAGCTTTGACATCTCAAAATCAATTAGTGTAATACATCATAGCAATAGACCAAAAAAGCAAAAGTCACATGATCATCTCAAGAGATAGAGAAAACAAATTTGACAAAACTCAACATCCTTCCTGGTAAAAGCACTCACAAATTAGAAGCAGAAGGGAATTTCCTCAACCTGATTAAGGCCATCTATGAAAAACCCATAGTGCTTAATGGTCAAAGAACAAATGCTTTCCTCCTAAGATCAGAAACAAGACGAAGATGTCCTCTCTCACCAGAAAAGGTGAGTGTGTGGAGACAGAAAGTAGATTTGTAGTTTCCTCAGGGGAGTTTAGGGGAAAATGGGAAGTGTCTGCTAGTGAGTACAGCGTTCTTTTGGGGTGATGAAAATTGATTGTGGTGATGGTTGCCCAACTTGTGACTATATCAAAAACTATTAAAGTGTACATTTCAAATGGGAGAATTGTATAGTATATGAAATATATTTTAATAAAGCTATTATTTTAAAAGTAGAAAAATAAAATGGTATATTTTATGACTACCTATGCTAGTACTTGTCAGATTTCTCTAGTGTAAAGTTACTCTTCCTCACCTCCCAACCCCAACCACACTGTTCTCTTTGGAAGGACGTCACTATGCACGGCCCTCACTTAAGGGGTGGGGAGTTAGGCTCCACCAGTGTCAGCTGGCAAACTATTTATTACCAATCTGTGCCAAGGTGGGTACTAAAATTGAGAGTAAGCATTTAGAAACTTTTATAGTAGCTTGAGTAATTTTTATCTGTTAAATGTGATAATAAAAATGTAGGACTTATGTTTAGTACATCTTTGTTGCTGTTTTTTTTCCCCTTTGCTGAGGAAAATTCACCCTGAGCTAACATCTGTGACAATCTTCCTCTATTTTGTATGTGGGTTGCTCCCACTGTCTGGCCCCCGATGAGTGGTGTAGATCTGCACCCAGGAACCAAACTTGGGCTGCTGAAGTGGAGCATGCCAAACTTAACCACTAAGCCACCAGGGCCAGCCCCCAGTACATCTTTGTTTTATCATACTTTTCTAATAATCCACTTTTATTATATTTTAATTAGACATATGGTTTGTGATAGATTGAAAAATTTTTTAAAAATTTTCTTTACCAGAGTTGGAGAATCAGTGATGATTAACTAGATGAGTAAAAATGGAAAGAAATCTGAAAAACATAATATTGAGTGAAAAGAGAAAATTTGAAAATTATAGGTACAGTGTGTTGCTAATGATTTACAGATAAATACATGCATAGTAAAATATATATTACATATATGGTAAAATGAAATGGTAAAATACAAAATAATGAACCAGAAACATATAATAAATACACAAATAATTAAGAGAAAGGAACCCAAACATAATACTAAAGGAAGCCATCAAACCACAAGGGAAGAGAGCAAGAGAAGAAGAAAGGAAAGAGAAGAATTACTAAAACACCCAGAAAAAAGTAACAAAATGCAATAAGTACATTCTTATCAATAGCTACTTTAAATGTCAATGGAGGGGCCGGCCTGCTGGCCCAGTGGTTAAGTTCGCATGTTCCACTTCTCAGCAGCCCGAGGTTCACCAGTTTGGATCCTGGGTGCGGACGTGGCACCACTTGGCATGCCATGCTGTGGTAAGGCGTCCCACATATAAAGTAGAGGAAAATGAGCACAGATGTTAGCTCAGGGCCAGGCTTCCTCAGCAAAAAAGAGGAGGATTGGCAGCAGTTAGCTCAGGGCTAATCTTCCTCAAAAATAAATAAATAAATAAATAAATGTCAATGGACTAAATGCTCCAATCAAAAGGCAGAGGGTGGCCAATTGGCTCAAAAAGGAAGAACCATATATATGCTGCATACAAGAGATACACTTCAGACCTAAAGACACGCACAAACTGAAAGTGAAGCAATGGAAAAGATACCCAAAGCAAATGATAAAGAAACTAAAGCTGGAGTAGCAGTAGTTATATGAGACAAAATAGACTTTAAAACAAAAACTGTCACAAGAGACAAAGAAGGACACTACACAATAATAAAGGGAACAATCCAACAAGAGGATATAACACATATAAATATCTATGCACCCACCATAAGAACACCTAAATATATAAAGCACTTATTATCAGACATAAAAGGAGAAACAGACACTAACACAATAATAGTAGGGGACTCTAACACTCTGCTTACACCAATGGATGGGTCATCCAAACAGAAGATCAATAAGGAAACATTGGCCTTAAATGAGACATTAGACCAGATGGACTTAGTAGATATATATAGAACATTCCATCCAAAAACCACAGAATACACATTCTTTCCAAATGCACATGAAACATTCTCCAGTATTGATCACATATTATGCCACAAAACAAGTCTCAGTAAATTTAAGAAGATTGAAATAACACCAAGCATTGTTTCTGACCACAAAGGTGTGAAACTAGAAATCAACACAGGAAAAAAATCAGAAAAGCCACAAACATGTTAGGATTAAACAAAATGCTACTGAACAATGATTGGGTCAATGAAGAAGTTAAAGGAGAAATTGAATACTACCTGGAGACAAATGAAAATGAAAATACAACATGCCATTATCTATGAGATACAGTAAAAGCAGTTCTAAGTGGGAAGTTTATAGCAATTCAGACTTACCTCAACAAACCAGAAAAATCCCAAATGAACAATCTAACAGTGAGCAAACAAAGCCCAAAATCAGTAGAAGGAATAAAATACTAAAAATCAGAGCAGAAATAAATGAAATAGAGACTAAGAAAACAATAGAAAAAAAAATCAATGAAACCAAGAGCTGGTTCTTTGAAAAGATAAACAAAATTGATGAACTTTTAGCTAGACTCACCAAGAAAAAAGAGAGAAGGCTCAAATACATAAAATCAGAAATGAAAGAGGATAAATTACAACAGACACCTCAGAAATGCAAAAGATTATAAGAGAATACTACAAAAAGCTATATGTCAACAAATTGGATAACCAAGAAGAAATGGATAAATTCTTAGAATCATACAACCTTCCAAAACTGAATCAAGAAGAAATAGAAATTTGAATAGACCAATCACCAGTGGGGAGATCAAAACAGTAATCAAAAGCCTCCCCCGAAATAAAAGTCCAGGACCAGACACCTTCCTTGGTGAATTCTACCAAACATCCAACAAGTCTTAATACCTATCTTTCTCAAACTCTTCCAAAAAAGTGAAGAAGAGGGGAAGCTTCCCACCTCATTCTATGAAGTCAACAATACCCTGATACAAAACCAGACAACGACATCACAAAAAGAGAAAATTACAGGACAATATCACTGATGAACATCCATGCAAAAATCCTCAACAAAATACTAGCAAGTCAAATACAACAATACATTAAAAAGATCATACATCATGATCAAGTGGGTTTCATCCCAGGGATGCAGGGATGGTTCAACATCCAAAAATCTATCAACATGATACACCACATTAACAAAATGAATAACAAAAATGACATGATCATCTCAATAGATGCAGGGAAAGCATTTGACAAGATAAAAACTCTGAAAAAGAGAGTATAGAAGGAAAATACCTCAACATAATAAAGGCCATATATGACAAACCTACAGCTAATATCATTCTCAATGGACAAAAACGGAAAGCTATCCCTCTAAGAACAAGAACCAGACAAGGATGCCCACTTTTACCACTCCTATTTAACATAGTATTGGAAGTCCTAGCCAGAGCAATCAGTCAAGAAAAAGAAGTAGAAGTGATCCAAATTGGAAAGGAAGAAGTGAAACTGTCACTATTTTCAGATGACATGATTTTATATTTAGAAAACCCTAAAGAATCTACCAAAAAACTGTTAGAAATAATAAATGAATACAGTAAAGTAGCAAGATACAAATCAACATACAAAAATCAGTCATGTTTTTAAACTCTAACAACAAAGTAGCAGAAAAAGAAATTAAGAATACAATCCAATTTACAATTCCAACATAAAGAATAAAATATCTAGGAATAAACTTAACCAAAGAGGTGAAAGATCTGTACACTGAAAACTATAAAAGATTGTTGAAAGAAATTGAAGAAGACACAAAGAAATGGAAAGATATTCCATGCTCTTGGGTTGGAAGAATTAACATAGTTAAAATGTCCATACTTCCTAAAGCAATCTACAGATTCAATGCAATCCCTATCAAAGTTTCAACATTTTTCACAGAAATAAAACAAAGAATCCTAAAATTTGTATGGAACAACAAAAGACCCAGAACAGCCAAAGGAATCTTGAGAAAAAAAGAATAAAGCTGGAGGTATCACACTCCCTGATTTCAAAATATACCACAAGCTATAGTAAACAAAACAGTATGGTACTGGCACAAAAATAGACATACAGATCAGTGGAACAAATCAAGAGCCCAGAAATAAATCCACATATCTATGGAGAGCTCATTTTTGACAAGGGAGCCAAGAACATACAATGGAGAAAGGAAAGTCTGTTCAGTAAATGATGTTGGGAAAACTGGACAGCCACATGCCAAAGAATGAAAGTAGAAGATTGTCTTATGCCATACGCAAAAATTAACTCAAAATGGATTAAAGTCTTGAATGTAAGAACGAAAATCATTAAAGTTCTAGAAGAAAGCATAGGCAGTACCCTCTTCAACATTGGTGTTAGCAGCATTTTTTCAAGTACAATGTCTGACCGACCAAGGGAAACGATAGAAAAAATAAATAAATGGGACTACATCAAAATAAAAAGTTTCTGCACAGCAAAGGAAACCATCAACAAAACAAAAGACAACCTAACAATTGGGAGAAGATATTTGCAAACCGTATGTCTGATAAGGGGTTAATATCCAAAATATACAAAGAACTCACACATCTCAACAAAAAAAAAACCAACAACCCAATTAGAAAATGGGCAAAAGATCTGAACAGACATTTCTCCAAAGAAGACATATGGATGGCCAACAGGCACATAAAAAGATGTTCAACATCATTAATTATCAGGGAAATGCAAACAAAAACTAAAATAAGATATCACCTCAGTCCCGTCAGAATGGCTATAATTAACAAGACAGGAAACAATAAGTGTTGGAGAGGATGTGGAGAAAAGGGAACCATCATACACTGTTGGTGGGAGTGCAAACTGGTGCAGCCACTATAGAAAACAGTATGGAGATTCCTCAAAAAGTTAAGAATAGATCTACCATATGACCCATCTATTCCACTGCTGGATATTTTTCCAAAGAACATGAAGACACAAATGTATAAAGATACATGCACCCCTATCCTCATTGCAGCATTATACACAATAACCAAGACTTGGAAGCAACTTAGGTGCCCATCAAGGGACGAATGGATGAAGATGTGATATATACACACAATGGAATACTACTCAGCCATAAGAAATTATGAAATTCAGCCATTTGTGACAACATGGATGGACCTTGAGGGTACTATACTAAGTGAAATAAGTCAGAGGGAGAAAGTCAAATACCGTATGATCTCACTCATAAGTAGAAGATAAAAACAACAGCAAACAAACACATAGAAACAGAGATTGGGTTAGTGGTTACCAGAGGGGAAGAGGGGAGGAGGTGGGGGAAAAGGGGTGATTAGGCACATGTGTGTGGTGATGGATGGTAATTAGTCTTTGGGTGATGAACACGATGTAATCTACACATGAATCGAAATATGTAACGATGTACATCTGAAATTTATATAATGTTACAAACCAATGTCACAGCAATAAAAAAAATTAAAAAATAAATAAATATATACATATACACAACTTATATGGTAAAATTTATAAGTATGTACTCATGAGCCATGCATGAGAATGGCATCCACCAGCCTGTGAGTAGAGGTACGTTGTGGAAGAGGAGAACAGACTCGTGGAGACGTGGGGGATTCAACTGTATGTGCAGTGTTTTGCTTCTTTTTAAAAATATGTCTAAAACAAACGTGGCAAACGTTAAGATTTTTATTAAAGCTTGCTTGTGGATCTGTGGGTATTCATCCCATTCTTCTCCATCTTCTTTTATGTTTGAAATATTCTATAACAAAATACATTAAAGTAAATCAAAGTTTTTTTCAAATGCAATATAAACTGCAGATTATTGGAAATTTTCCATAAAAAAAATTAAAAAGGAAAGGGATCTAAAAGATCAAAGCTTTTCTAAAATATCTGAGAAAGTTTAATGGATTAGGTGTCTTTCCAAAGTCACTTACTGAACATCAACTATGTATGAAGAACTCTGCAAGCTATTGGAAATACAGAAAAGTATGTGTTGAGAATGTAGAAAAGACTATTTGGGAAAAACCTGAGACTGACCAAGGGCTTGTTAAGCCGGATGTCTTGATATGCACCCCAAAACAAGACTGGACCTTTGTTTCTTAAACAGACAGGATCTTACCTCAAAACGGACCAGATTCCCATCATTATTACTTGATTTTCTCATATGAGCATTATTTCATATTTTACTGGTCTTAGCAGTATCACCTGGTAAACTGACATTTCCAGGAACACACAGTCTGAGGTTCATAAGAGAGAACGTTTCTAACAACAGATGCTGGGCAGATGTTTCCCCTCGCCTTTTCTTTTTTCTTTTTTTGTTAATTCAGAAGTGGGGCAAGCATGAACTTTATACCATTGTTTAACTCTGCAGGCCAGCTGCCTTCACAGCAGCCTCAAAACAAGTGGATTTCCTTTGTCTGGAATCATCCGACGCCAGATGTCAGCCTAGAGGTTTCCATCACTCAGAAGTGCTGCGCTGCCATATTACCGAGCGCTGGGAATGATGCTTCAGAAACAGTGATTTCCTACCCTGTTCCAGTAAATTAAATGTAAAGTAAAGGGAATTTCGCCTCCTTTTGAGTATGCTTCCTTTGACCTGTGAGAAGTTTGCTGTTATAAAACGAAAGCGCAATCACTGGAGAGATATAAAAAACCAAGCTAAGCTGGGCAGCTTGTAAATCATTTAACAGCGAGCATGTGATTTCACAGTAAGAGGGTCAAGGTTTCCAGAGAAAATAATTCGCTACTGATTACATCATACTAAAAAGTAGAGATGCTTCTGTGTGTCACTGAACAATGAGGACATAAGAGTAGCACTAAATATTCTTCATTATGACTATGCCCCTTTGGGGTCTGGTCACTTTAGATATCCTTCAACGGAAGCTTGAGCAATTAAGATGGCTGATTTCCCACGGACAGAGTTTTGTGTTACATAAGCACCCAAGCACAAAAGCTTAGGAGACTGTTCTAAATAGCAAACCATACTGAAGGGTCTGAGATTTCTCTTGTCTTAATCCTCAGCCTAAATTAAAACCGACTGTTTATCAGAACCAACAGTATCCAACTATTAAATTAGTCTGAATAAAAAATGATATTTTCTTGGATTGTTTGCACAGATTTAGAAATTCACCTTGAGGAAATTTCACAGGTGTCTTTTAGAGTCGTTTTTCAGATTGAACTCAAAAATCAGAGTCCTTTTACTGGGAAAAGGAAAATGAAAACCGCCTCAGGTAAAAGTTTTTAGTTATTTGTGAAATTCTCTCTTTTCTCCTCTGTTGTGTTTAAAGGATAAAATCTGAGGCAAAAGCCCAGCCTGATAGAAACGTTGAGATCAAGGTTCCTAAGCTGTTTTTGTGGCACCACAGCATGTCTCTAATAAACCTGAAGATTTCCTAATTAATTTTCCACCACTTAAATGTTTAGGGTGAAACAGAAATGCAGGAGCTGAGGAGAATTTCAGGGAATTGCAAGTCCGTATCCATGTCCTGTGCACTCATGCACCCGGTGGATCCTCCCAGGATGTTAAGAGCAACAACTCTCCGGCAGTCCTAGAATCCTGCCTCTGCTACAGAGTAGGAGCAAAATCACTCAAACTCTCTGTACCTCCTTGCCTCATCAATAAAATGGGAAATGATATAGTACCTATCTCACTCTTCTGATTAGGAAAAGCTTTAACATGTGCCAAGCATTAAAAGTTTTAACATGTTGTCAAGTGCCTACTATAAGCAACACACAAATGTTAGCTACTGTATTATTTAATTTAACTGAGTCATTGTTCCAGTTAAAACATTTTATTCAGCAATGGCGTTTGCTAGAGAAACACACAATTGTTGAGCTTAAAATTTTGTAAATATCTATATGCATTTCAAGGGATATAGATATGCATATTTCAAAACAAGAGGGAAACACCACAAAATATCAAGTGACTATCTATGGGTATAGTGCTATTTTCTTTTATGTATATATAATTTTTTTTTTTTTTGCAGGGGAAGATTCACCCTAAGCTAACATCTGTTGCCAATCTTCCTCCCTTTTGTTTTCTGCCTTTTCCCCCCTCCAAAGACCCAGCACATAGTTGTGTATAGTTGTAAGTTCTTCTGGTTTTTCCATGTGAACCACCACCACAGCATGTCTACTGACAGACGAATGGTTTGGTCCCACTGCCCAGAACGAAACCCAGGCCACCAAAGCAGAGCATGTTGAACTTCAACCACTAGACCATCAGGGCTTGCTCTGATATGTTTTTATAACTTCCCATGTTTTAGATAATTTCTTCTATTTTCCAAAATTTACTTTTGTAATAATAAAATAGAATTTCATAAAGAAATAAAATATAATCAAAAGTTAAAGTTCTATTATTTGATATGTTGTCCTCCAGGACACCTTCATTCCTTGCCCCTTTAACAAGATGTGCTCTGATCTCTCTTTGCTATTCCCTAATTGAGAGACAACTTTCAATTTGTATATCTGAATTGATGCTTCTAAGAAGAAATTTCCAGCTACTTCTAAGATAGAAGTCTGTTCACAATACTTCCAGGAGTGGGTTTCCCATTTAATTAACTATAACTGTTTTGGGTTCTTCTTTTGTCTGTGTTAGAAATACCTACAAATATAATCACAAATACTAGGAATTAGTCTTAAAGTAGCCCACCCTAGTATTTGGCATACAAGCAGAATATCCACTTTATTCCCTCTATCTCTCAAGGAGCTGAGGTACCAGGCTAACAGGGGGCCTAAGTGAGAAGATAGGAAATTTGGTTTCTCTTGAGAACCGCCCAGAGATCATTCTAAAATATGGTTTCTTGGGACCTTCTCCAGTTGGAATCAGAAACTCTTAAGAAAGAAATGAGGGGGAAGGAAAGACTTGCATTTTTGAATGCCATTTAAGTGATGCTAGCAATTGGATGGCTTTGTAAATAGTTTTGGACCAGGTAAAACTAGGAGAATATCAGTCTGACATTTACTAACTGTATGTAGTTCTATTTTATACTATACATGTTATGCATTACAACATACATATACCACATCTATACATGTTCAATCCAGAGTTGATATATTTTTAGATCTACATTATCAGTTCTCCATCACCTGGAGTAACTGAGAATGTTCATCATTGTTGGCAGGCAAAATAATCCTCATTCAAAAATATTATCTTAAATTCATTTATTTGGTCCAATATTTGGGTGGTAAGTCTTTTACAATTTCCCTTAGAAGATTCTTTGTTTTAAGACTATTGGTTTCCAGTAACAGAAATGCAAAGACATTTTCTGGCAGGACACTCTGTCCTTTTGGCTCCTTTCATTTGGACCAATTCTAAAGTTGAAAGGTATTTGGAAAATGGTTCGGAGGAAGTGGAAAGTGACTCTCTAATAAGGCATTAGGCTTCAGGTTTCTGTGAACAGCAAATGAATGTTCAATTATTTGTATGTGAATTTTTTGGCTACACTTCCAGTCCAACGATAATATCAAAGTGTTACAGAAGTACACATTGATCCAACTTTACTGATTTTATATGCTTCAATTTTGGCTGAAAACTTTCTTTTCAATCAAGTCACAGACACTAGTGTTACTTAAAGAATGGGTAGTATAATAATGAGAAATTCCCAAATATTTTGCCAATCCTTTCGAAATAAAGGAGGCTTCTTATTTTTCCACTTGCTATGTAAATTTCATGGGTCTTGGGAAATAAATATAAGATAAAGGCAAATTTTTTTCCACACGGGGAGAGACATATGATGGAAATGGATAGTGGTAGTTTTCTACACTCAGTTTTTACCATAAGAATTATTTGATCAGGAAGGTGAATCCCTGGAGTGCATCTCCCTGTGCCTTGGAACTGGAGCATCGTAAGTCCTAGTGATTCAAGTCAAGAGTGTTTGTATCCAATCTTCCTATTAAGAAATTCGTGTTGATTAAGCTAAAGTGAAGATTCTGAAGGATTTTATCATTCACCAAAAAGAAGTGAATGGCAATATCATCACTTTATAAGTTGAGATTGCTCTTATAACTAAGCCAGAAAAATTTGCAAGATCTAAATTTTAACATTCAACTTTTCAAGTAACCTGTCAGTGTACACGTCACTGCCACATTTTCAAAATCAAAATGCCAAAATTTCAAATAAAGGAATTGTTTGAAAAAAATGAATGGTGATCCATAGCACCTTAGTATGCCAGTTTTGATTGCTGTATCTTAAAAATTCTTCTAAGATAAAAGTTTAGTTTTTGATCACAAGATTACTTATCATGTCACCAAGGATAAGCTTTGTCCGTATGATGAACCAGGTTTGAGGAGATTCCAAGTCAGTAACTGACAAAACCCGAGTCTGGATCCAAAGATATTCTGAGTTAAAAGGGCACTGTTTCACTAAATCTTACTTGAGAACTCTTCAGTGTCTGAGGATCTTGGGAGAAAGCAACAGAGTGTATTATAATTTCATTCCAAATCAGTTTCACTGGATAAGAAGTGACCATGCACACTGGGAGAGACCATGACGGGGGCCCTAACAGCTCCAAGGCAAATGAAGGAAGGACATCATGGGAGGTAATATGCTTCTTTCCTTAATAAAAAGCTGTTACTTCTCAAAGTTGCCCCAAACCAAGGCCTCTTGTGTTCCAATTTATTTAGTATTCTTTTTAATACCATGGATTCAAAAAGTTCTTTCCTTCTCAGGGAAATTCAGCAAAATATCATATTTAATTAACCAGCCAAATGAATAAAAATTGCATTTGAAGTAAAATATTTTTGAAATATTTGGCTTAGCCCCGTCTTGCAATGCCCAAAGTGCCTTCAGATTTTTATTCCTAAGTGGGTTTTCAAATTCAATTAAATTCTCTGACTTCAAAGCTACTTAAGAAACACTCTGGGCCAAAGATATTTCAGTCACCTTTAAGCCCTTTGGGGAACGCCCCTCCCAAAAAAAAATCAGGTCATTTATTCTTGAAACCCATAAATGTCAATGCAAGCATACCCCCAAAGGTTCATTTATCACATAGAGGTTGAGTGAACCTATGATTGGAAGTAGAATGAATAGTAGTAACTTCTGAATATGTTTCATATTTTTGCATGCTCTCTGGTCTCCAGTATCAGTTTTCGTCTGCTACTCCGGAGCTGGAATTTATTAAGGTATACTAAGGATAGGACTGAGATTCATATTTCAAATATTTCTGCCAGTCTCCCATGCAAAAGCAAAAAATAAGTGTTCATTGATACTGATAATTCCCACCGGTGCTGACAAGTTTCAGTGTTTTTTTCTTCTTTTTCCCAGCTGAGAAAATATTTACTGTTGAACATCTGGCTAAGGAATGTTCAGATTCCAAAAGGCCTAGTGTATCATCTGAAGTGGACTTTTTGAAGAAAAGTAACACGGAGTAGGAAGCAGCTTCCCAGAAATGGATTTTCAGAGAAAATGCCCTGTGACATTTCATGAAAGTCAGAACATCCTAACAAAGAAAGCTTGGAATAAAAGACTTTGATTGGTAATGTGAGTTTATTGGAGTGTGAATGTTGAAATGTGCTATCATAGAAGGTTCCACTTAGAGCCATAGAACCCACTGACAGACACACCTCAGAGATCTGGACAGTGGACATGCCAGGCTGGTATCTACAGTTGTACCATCTGCTCACATCTGTGCCTGGCAGAGATGGAACAGGTAAAGCTCTCAGACTTAAGATGAAAATGTTCTTCCCGACCTGTGTATTTAATGCTCCACTTGGGAACCAGGAGGAAAGCTCGTAAAGTTTCTCTTACTGAGTTATCTGGTGCTTGACCGTCCAGGGTTGAGTTCAACGGATTTTTGTGCTGAAAATACGTGTATGGTGGAAGGAATGGTTGTAAGTAAAATTCAGCATTGGGAGAGCTTGTGCCAAATGAAAAAGTAAATATGTACATGTTTGTGCAAACTTGTAAAGTCTCCGCAAATTAACATCTGATGAGTTACTCTAAAACTCCCCCGGCAGCCATTCAACATTCTTATAAAATTCAAAATACTTATAACCTCACATCTATATGCCTTATATCCACCAATGGGCCATATCGATTTGCATCCACTTGTATTTCAGTGCAAAGTCTTTGCATGGATTATATTAATGTGTTTCAGAAACAAGTAACAAAAATGTTAGTCGTCTTGCAAAACTGAGAATCACACATAAAGTGAACTCTGCAAAAGTAAGGATCATCCTGGTCATCTGGGGATCCCTAAAACCTGGCAATAAAAATATTTACTGGCTGAATTTAAATATTGCCGTTTAATATATAGAATTTTAGATCCAAAAAAGGACAGAGACCATCTAGTCTAAACTTCTCATCTTGGCAGAGTAGGAAACTGCGACCGGAGGTGGGATATTTTTCTAAAACTACACTAACAAGGAACAGATTCAGAGCCCCTACCTCTTTGCTAGTTCTTCCTACCGCATTGTGAAGATTCCTGTATGATCACTGTCATGCTATTTCTTGTCCTGATGGTTAGGGAATGGTTTTGTTTTAGGTTTTCTATTAGTTTCTGAAACTGGTAAATTCTCCTGCAATGCATTTAGTGGGATGTTTATTTTTTAAATCCTGAAATGCTAACGTGGCGATTACAAGCTGCACGTCAGAGAACTGAGGCCAAAGAAAGAGGCTGAGTGCTGTTGTGGCGCCATATGGATGCCCGACCTGAAACAACGCCCCAGGGGCTACTTCACTAGACTGAGCTCGCGTATTCCATCTCCCGTTCTTTCTCTCTTTCTCATTTTCTTTCTTCCTTCCTTTCTTTTTTTCTTTGTAATAGTTTGACAAATACAGTTATTACCATGATCAGGGAAAATAATTCTTCCAGAAATGTGCAGCCTGATACTCATTACATTAGAAATAGGAATTTTAACACTTTCTCTTGAAAAATGACCATTTCTATCAGAATGGTGATAATTTTCCCATTTAGTTATTACTAAATTGCATTTTTTTTTTCTGGCTAGGTGATTTTTCTTTCCTATTTTATAAGGGTAGAAAATAAAAGTTCTCTCATAGTGCTTAGTGTTTTGAGTTTGGATTGTGAGCTCTTCCGGGGGAGGGGGGGAGCGTGGAGGCATAACCTCCTGCCTTAGAAGCCTGCTTTGGGTTGTCCTTTCCCTCAGGGTCCTACAGAGGCACAGCCAAGCAGCAGGACAGCCAGCAGGCCAATCCAGTTCCTGTTTTATCAACAGCTTTAACTCTTAGCTCCAATTTTCCCTGGTGAATCCTGTTTGAAACACAGCATTCCCACACATGGGCTCACATTTTCTCCTTTTCAAAATGAACAAAGAATGGACTATTATTCACAGAACCAAAGAACTAGGAACAATCTTAGCCTCAGCCAGAAAACAAATAAGCAAGCAGAGGCCCCAGTCTGTGGGAGGAGAGTCTCTAACACCATGAGACGACAGCCTTCTATTCCGTAGAGTCCTGCGTTATTCAGAGATTTCCTTGGACTACAATAAATTAGTTTGACAAATTATTCCTCTCAGCAGATTTATCCATTATCAATCTTTCTGGGAGGGGTTTTAGCAAAGGAAGCTTTGTCTGCAAGTGACATGCTGAAGGCATCTGTTTAACAGATTCATCTCCTTAAGGGTCTGTGAAGGCTGCTTTCATTAGAGTAGAGTGTGGGGTACACCACGCTCTTCATGGTCCCAGAGCTCACACTCCATGTGTCACTGTCAATCTTTCCATTGCGTCTCTGGTCTGTCCTTTCCCTGCCCTCTGCAGTCCCGTATCTGCTCTCAGAGTGATGGCTCAGCCCAAATCACATCCTGTTTTGCAGAACACATACCTACCACTCAAATATTTTATTTTTTCCTTTATTTGGGGATAATTCATTTCCCAAGGACATAAAACAAAAGCCAACACATTTTAATCAATAAACATGTTACCATATTTCCTCACAGCATTAAGATTTATTTTTCATCCTACAGGAGATGAATAGCAAGCACATCCGTTTGACAAACTCTTCATGATGGCATTGCCACAGAGACTGAAAAAATAAAAGGACTGGTCTCTATTTCCAGCCTTGCCCTCTTCATCCATTCTTCACAACACAGCTAAAGTCATCTTTCAAAAATGCAAATCTGAGAACATCATAGACCCTTGTTTGACATCCCTGAATAATTCACCACGCCTCTCATAAGACTGAATTCCCTAGCATGACGTATACCACCCTTTATGATTTGGCTTCTGCCTCCCTTCAGGATCAGTTTTATCCTTCAATGCAGTCCCCCATCTGCCTTATAACCTGTGCATCCACTGCACCAAAAGGCCTTTAGTTTATCCAAGGCTGCCCTATTTAATGACATACCCCTTCTCGCTCTTACCTCCAGGTCTTTATACATGAATCTCCTCTACTTGCAACATTCTTTCCCCCTTGCCCCTCTTCCTTTGGGTGATCCCTACTTTTTATGGCTCAACTTAGCTGCCATTGCTTCAGAGAGAATCCCTGGTCCTCCAAGGTTGGGCTAAATGCCCGTAATTCCCAATCAATTCAATTGCAATGGCTCATTTTCTACTCTTTTTTTCCTCATAGTAAATTTCTTCAGGGTGAGGAGTGAAGCTAATAAGTCATTATAGTCCCAGCATCTAGTACAGTGTCTCACACAAAATGGTAGAATGTAATAATTTGTTAAGAGTGAGTCTATCACTGTGAAATAAGAGCTTTACTTAATGCTCGTGGTGATAGCATTAATGCTAGTAATGCTAGTGGTGATGATAACATAACCCTTATTCTCAAGGAGCTTACAATTTACTTGGAGTGAGGATAATTCATCTTAAAAACTGCTAATAAAAGAAATGAGGCACATGAGTATTGGATACAAATGCTATATTAGTAAAAAGAAAAAATGCAGTAGTAGTTGATAGGAAAATGGCATCACAAACTGTGTAGTCAGGGAGGCTCATGTGGGAATGAGATTAGGCCTAAACTATGAAAGACTGAACAACTTGAATAAAAAGAGAATAAGGGCAGAATTGAAAGATCAAAGAAAGGAAGGTCTAGATGCAAAAGCATACATACAACACACGTTCAACAAACAATGATTGGCTAGTTAAATCTGGAAAGGACAAAAGGAAGAGTTTTGTGGGACAACTCATTAATTCAAACAACATACACTGAGTACGCATTATATGCCAGGCACTGTTCTCAGCTCCTTGGATATGTCAGTGAACTAAAGACGATGAACACCGCCCTCATGGAATTTATCCTCCAGTGGAGGGATAACATTACAGATAGTTATATGCAGGTCCAGAACCCCTTAATTGCAAAAGAAAGTCTAAAAATGTCTAAAAATTGAAGGTTTTTCCTGAATTTATTTGTCAATGAAACTGATCTGTACTGAACAGCTATGTGTAGTCTTTAGTCTAGTTAATATGTATATTTCTATGTTTTGTTTCAGAAATATTAATGTGTTTGATTACAGGACTTTGTATGGATGAAACGTAATATATGATACTGCATATATACTGTCTTCTTTACTTAAGTCTGAAAAAGGCTAAATTCTGAAACACATATGGTTCCAAGGGTTTTGGCTGGGGACTGTGGACCTAAGACTATTGTTAGGAACCGTGCCATAGGAAAAGGAACACATGAGCAGGGAAAGGAAAATCTGGAGGGGAACTGGGACAGAATTACCAAGGGTGGTCAGGGGAGGCTTCATCGGGAAGGTAAGATTTCAACACCTTCTTACAGAGTTGAGAGAGTTAGCCAAGCAGCTATCCAGGGCAAGAGCGTTTCAGGCAGCAGAACAGGGGAGAGAGGCCCAGGAAGCAGGAAAACACCTGGCATATCTGAGGACTGTGAGGAAAAGTAGAGACATGAACAAGGAGAAGAAGAATGGAAAAGAAGATCAGAGGAGGGCTAGGTGGTCAAATCACGTAGAATCACTCAGCTACTTCAGGGTTTTGACTACAGGAGTAACATGATATGACATATTTTAAAAGCATCCTTTCATCTTTGTTGAAAATAAGTTATAAGAAAGAAAGGATAGATTCATGGAGACCTTTTGGGAGGGTTCTGCAATAATCCGTTTGAGAGGATGGTGGTTCAGACCAGGTTAGTGGTAATGGAGATGGTGAAAAGTAGTCAGATTCTGGGGCCGGCCCGGTGGCGCAGCAGTTAACTGCACATTTTCCACTTCTCAGCGGCCCGGGATTCGCCGGTTCAGATCCTGAGCGTGGACATGGCACCACTCGGCAAGCCATGCTGTGGTAGACGTCCCACGTATAAAGTAGAGGAAGATGGGCATGGGTGTTAGCTCAGGGCCAGTCTTCCTCAGCAAAAAGAGGAGGATTGGCAGTAGTTAGCTCAAGGCTAATCTTCCTCAAAAAAAAAAATTATCAAAAAGCAGTCAGATTCTGGATGGATTTTGAAGATAAAGTCAATAGGATTTCTTAATATATTGGATGTGTGTATGAGAGAGAGAAATCACTCCAAGACTCCAATATTTCTGAACAATTGGAAGGATGGAGATGTCACCATCTAAAATGAGAGAAACTAAAGGCACAACAGGTTTGGAGATGATTGGAAGTGGTTTTGCTTATGTTAAGTTAAAGATATCTATTGGACTTCCAAGAGGTGATGTGGAGCAGGCAGTTGGACCTACAAGTCTGGAGTTGAGAAGGGAAATCTAGCCTGGATATAAATTTGGGGATTATTAGCATAGCATTGTCATTTAAAGCCATGTGACTGGATGAGAACTATAAGGAGGTACATACAGCTAGAGAGGAGACATCCAAAGACTGAATGCTAAAAAAGACAGAAGATAAATACAGAAAAAAAAGTAGTGATAGGAAAGATATACATGTGTACCCCTAGAATTGAGTATTCACTCCTACTACCAGCCCTCCTAAATAGTATAGAACTCAAAATAGTATGAATGAGTCCAGTAATCCTTAGATATAGGATTGCGAGATGTCAATGAAACACCTTAGAATATGAACATACATTTCCTGGTTCTTAAAGTATTGGCTTGAAATGGTAACAAGAGTTTCCTAGAGTAATGCAGCTCACCAATGCCTAATACATTCCTGGAGGGATTCAAATCAACATAAAAGCATGCCATTCAGGCCTGATTTTTATTCCCACAGAGCTGGAAGAAAGTAATAAATACTTTCCATTACTATCATAATAAATATCAATTATAGTAACAATAGTGTTTGCTCGTGTGGTTAGAGCTCATGGGCAGACTTTAAAAGGTGCCAGGCAGTGTTCTAAGTGCTTGGTGCTTGTTAACTCATTAGCTCTCACTGCAACTCTATGAAATAACATTATCAACAAAGAGGTGAAGAATATCACCCAAGGACACGCAGCTGTGAGTGTTAGAACTTGGATTGGAACTCTAGCATTTTGAGTCCAGAGTACACTCACTTCACCATCATGCTAAACTTCTTCTTAGAATAAGCATTCATTGATTGGCATCCACTTGCTGTAATAAGTTCTAAAAGTGAATCTAATTCTCTAAGGTGATATACTGTTAAACCAAACAACTAACAGAGTATCTGGGATTGGCATCAGAGAACAAAGACTTAAGTTGGTGCTCTTCCATTCTGTAGCCATGTGCCCTGACTCAACAGCCTTGAACTTGATCCCTCCTATGCAAACTAGGATGACAAGGGCACCTACTTCAACCTAATTACAAGGGTTTAGGGCAAGTATATGTGGAAATAGTGCTCTGTACATTGTGAAGTGCAAATCTAAGTTATTTTCCAGTACCTCATATGTGGGAAGAAACTCTCTGAGAAGAAAATGTCTTTTGGTATAATGACATTGGCCCAACCCTACAAAGTGACAAGATGCCACATCCAGTCCTATAGCGAGGAAGCCTCATCTTGTTATAGTTCTCCCCAGAGGCCAGATTTTGGTCCCTCCTTCATGCCTCTTACTACTCCTCTTTACTCTGTTCACAGTATGCTCTCATTATCCATTATGATTCTGACCTGAAATTGCAAAGGACCAATTACCCCAGCTGCCTACACTCAAAAGATGGCCTTGATAACAAATCTCTGAGCCAGAACCTATGGAAGACACTAGTGTTAAGCTACTGGCCTCCTTAACATATGTTATCTTTATAAAGTTGATTTTGTGCACCAAGGAATTTCCTCTTCCTTCAAATTCCACCTGAAGTTACTTCTCTATTTGTACTAGTTACAAAATCATTGAGAAAGCTGTATGCCTTTGCTTCAAGGTGTGAGCTGGGAGCAATAATT
This sequence comes from Equus przewalskii, assembly GCF_037783145.1. Taxonomy (NCBI): domain Eukaryota; kingdom Metazoa; phylum Chordata; class Mammalia; order Perissodactyla; family Equidae; genus Equus; species Equus przewalskii. Next base: position 61,272,647 of record NC_091839.1, on the reverse strand, counting down.
TCCTCCCGTTGAGGGCTGAGCTGTTCACTCTGCTAGGTTAAATGCTGTGAAACTTAGACTGATAGCCAATGACTAACTTTCATTCTCTACTTTAGTGAAAGTTAATTCATTTTTTACAAGATTAGCAGGGGGTGAAATATCTGGAGATAAATGAGCAAAGCAATCAAGGCTGCTTAGTCATCATATTTACCAGTCCTGCGACCTGCGTAAATACTCTCCATTTTTCCCACTCTTACACCATGACCCTGAATTCTGCATCATTTTTCTTTATGGGATCCCAACGGGAAAACTCTCAGCTGCAGAACTGGAGGACACAGCGTCACTGCTACTGAAGCCACCATCAGCTTACGGTATTTTCCAAGGCTGTGTTTCACATGAGATGAAATTAGCACCTATGCCATGAGCACCTGTTTCAGGTGTCATTGGTACTACAAGAGTTGAAATGAATTCACGCATTTCTGAGAAAACAATCCAGAGGGATAGGGGAAAGAACACAGGAAAGAAACAGATCTTTTTCTCTCTAAAATTTGTTGGAAAAAAATAAAAAATAGTAGCGCTCAATTTTCTGCTGATGGCGCTCTGAAGCAGGCTAATATGTTGAGGGGCTCTTCTTTCAGAAAAGCTCCTAAAACATTGCATTTGAGGAAAACAAATGATCCAATTATCCCAACCAAAGCTTTAAGACACTGTCTGGCTCAGCAGGTGGTAAACTATTAAAGAATCCTACAAAAAGGTTGAGTGTGATAAAAGGCAATCTTTATGAAGAGGAAAGTGGACTGCAAAAAACTTATAAGCTTCTTTTACACATCTATGAAAACTAAAGGAATCAAAACATAAAATCATCTTTAAAATGTTCCTCAGAGATTCAATCGCCAACCTCACCACCAGCTGCCAAACATGTCCTCATGAAAAACAAACTCGGACTGTGCGTCAATTACCCAAAACAAACAGAACGCTCTCAGGCACTTAGAAGAGCAAAGGCAGGATTTTAATAAAATAATTGGGGTCTTTAATATCCACTTAGATCCTTCTTTGTTTCAGTGACATAGACAGATTCAGATCTCTGAAAATATTCTCTAGACCCCCAGGCCCACCTTTCACCCCACTTTACGTTTATAAATTTACAGAAGTGGACCACTTCTCTGCCAAAAGAGAATGAGAGTCCTCTTAAATTCTGCTCTTTGTTTTTTTACTTTTTAAACCAGCTCTGTTGAGATATAGTTGGCATACAATCAACTGCACCCAAGATAGACAACTTGATGTTTTCAAACACATATACACAAATAAAACCATCAACAAAACTGAGATAACGAAAATTTCCATCCACCCCGAAAAGTTACCTGTGCCTCTTTTCAATTCCTCGCTTCCTCTTTACTCTGCCCCTCCTCCCCAGGCAACCACTGATCTGTTCTCTGTCACCATAGATTAGTTTGCAATTTCTAGGATTTTATATAAATGGAATAGTACAGTATGTAATTTATTTTGTCTGGCTTGGTTCACACAGCATAATTATTTTGAGATTCATTCATGTTGCATAGTTCATTCCGTTTTATTGCTGAATAGTATTCTATTACATGGAGATTTTACAATTTGTTTATCCATTCGCCTATTTCTAGACATTTGGGTTTTTTCCAACTTTTGATGATTTGAAATAAAACTGCTGTAAATATTTGTGCACAAGTTGTTGTATGGACATATGCTTTCAATTCTCTTGGTGTATACCTACAAGTGGAATGGCTGAGTCAAATGATAGGCATATGATTAGATTTTTAAGAGACTGCCAAGCTATTTACCAAAGTGATTGTACCATTTTTTCATTCTCAACAGTAGTCCATGCGAGTTCCAGTTCCTCCACATCCTCCCAACACTTGGTACGGTCAGTATTTTTAATTGCAGCCATTTTAATAAGTGTGTACTGGTGTCTCACTGTGGTGAAGTGTGAATAGCCTACTCCACCAGACCTACCTTTGTGTCATCATTGAATTGGGAAATACCATCCGTGCAAGGACTTTGAACATGAATCTAGAACCATGGGTGCATGATGCCTTCAGGGCATTTGGTCCCTCTGCTGCAAGACCTCCTGAAAGCTTTTCACTTCTCACACTGCCCTTTCCCCTTCCTCTCAGGTGCTGCTTCCTCCACCCCACCACTGTTACTGTCTCCCAAATGGGGAAAGGCTATACTTATTGTCTGGCTCCTTAATTCATCTTGGACACATTTCCATATCAGCACATACAGATCCACCCCACCTTTTTTAAGAACTGCCTAATATTTCACTCCCTGGAGGTCCTTTCACGGATTTAACCACTCCCTATCGATAGGCACTTCAATAGTTCCCATATTTTTGCTATTGAACGAACCTTGTTTGTGCCTTTTTACATACATGTAAACTCCCGTTAGGAAAGCACTGCACATTTTTCACTGGTACTGTCGCTGCATTTTCTGTAGCGCACTTCCTTCTTGGTTATGTCCTTGCTTTCCCAGTCTCTCATTCCATGCATGTTCCCCATATAAAGAGGCATCAGTTAAATCCTCAGAATCAGTGGCAAACATGCTGCTTTGTAAGGAGAAAAAGCAGCTGACAAAGGGGAAGTGAGTGTACTCCAACATGCCCTGAATTTCTGCAGTCCCCGCTCGACTTCCACAGGAGGCAGTGTGGCTTAGTGGGAAAGGCTCAGAGTCAGATCAGCGCTTTCAGTTTAGCCCAGCCTCAAATTATCTTTTCTCCCTCCAGCAAGTCACTGTAACACCCCGAGCCTTGCCTTCCCCACTGTCAGTGGGATGACTGGAGTGATATTCAAATAAAGAGCATCCAGTATGGCCAAGGTACAGAACAATCACAAGAGATGTTAACCTCGGTACTGGAACAAGTACTGGCAACACCCACAGAGCCAGGCATTTGCCCTTCAACTGCTGGATCCTAGAAAGTTGTGGGGAAATCTCTAAAGAGTTCTTAGGAGGTGGGATGGAAGGACATACTCCAGGAGCGCAGGGCAGCAGTTATTTCCAACTGCTACAGAATAATATTTTAACCATCACTACCACCTGACTCTTATCTAGCTAAAGAAGAACATGAGCGCAAAGCATTGTACCTGAAACTCGGCAGGAGCTTAATAAACATTTACTTCTTTTGCTGTATATTATAAAACTCATTTCTTTTAGAATTCTTTCATTAGTTGTTCTGTGTCCTAGACGTAAAATTTTGGTTTGTCATACTTCTAATGTAGGAGTCTAGTATCTTCATGGAAAGTATTCTAATAGCTTTCTGATGGAAATGTTAATATCAGTGGTCGATTTTTATAGAAAACTAAATCTATTACTCATGCTAAAGAAATCATATTTGAGGGGGCTGGCCCCATGGCTGAGTGGTTAAGTTCAGGTGCTCTGCTGCAGGCGGCCCAGGGTTTTGTCAGTTCGAATCCTGGGAGCAGACACGGCGCTGCTCATCGAGCCACGCTGAGGCGGCATCCCATATACCACAACTAGAAGGATCCACAACTAAGAATACACAACTATGTACCTGGGGGCTTTGGGGAGAAAAAGGATAAAAGAAACCTTAAAAAAAATCATATTTGAGCCATTATCTTCCTCTGTTTCTATCATCAGTACTACTAACGAATAACTACATTAGGACCTTATATTAAGGCTTGTGTGGGCACTGTATATCCTCGTGTGAATTAGGAACAGTGGCTACCACAAGTGGAGTACCCAATCCCAAGGTATGAAGAAGGTCCTTGGGCCTGATTCATTTAAAATGAAGACCGATTCATCTCTGCAGCTCGCAGGAGCATGCCCAACTGAAGAGAGCACTCAAGAAAAGACTCGTTGAACTGAAGTGAACCTGTGATTGAAGCTTGGTAGAGCAAAGATACTAATTGGAATGCCATCGCTTGTTCTTGCTTTTTCTCTCTAGTATATGGAGGGGCCAGGAAAAACTGGAATCGGAGACAGGAAGAAAAGAGCAGTAATGAGTTGCTCAGGGATGAACGAACAAAATATAAACTAGGAAATCATCATTCCACATTGCAAATTCTATATACATCGTAATCTATGGAGGCAGATGTCCAGTTGAAAACCAGCTGGTACCAACAAATCTGTGTTGCCACTCCCTCTCCTTCATTGTTGATGTCTTCATAAAGTTAAGTCAATTCACACATCCCACAGCCCTACATATGCCCCTGAAACTCTCAGGATGGGGTTGCTTCATTCGTCATTGTGGTTATAGGAACAGCATCAAGAACAAAGTATCAACATGGAAACAGAATGGGTGGTTTTCTCTGTCTAGTTCAGCTCTGGCAGCATTTCGATTAAAATCACTCTTGCTCTGCAAGGAGTCCTTTTCTCGTTCTCACTAACTCAGACTGCTTCTAACAGCTCTCGCCTGTCTAATTAGGCACATTTCTTACTTTAGGGCTGATGTAGGCTTCCCACTGTCTTGGCTAATAGGTCTTTAATATTTTAAATTCTCAGTTATGTTTGTTTTTCTTGGCTTTGTTCCACTAAAACGCCTCTTTCTTGTGGTGTGTTTGCTGTTGTATTGAAGGCTGAGGCAAGACCCGGGTCACCATACAGAGAAGAGCCAGCCCCAGGATGTGGCCTCTGACCAAAGGAGTCCAGGTGCTTTGAATTAGAAGTGGAATGAACTGTGTTCCTGGCATGAGATTCCCAGATCAGAATGAACTTTGGGCTAATGAAGTGAGAAATGACTGTGTCCAGCAAGGTTAACCCAGCGGTCCCTGCCTCCCAGATTGCTGTGCCTGGCTGGAGAGCCCCTCAGTGTCGCCCATCTAAATAAGTGATTCTCTTGACCTCCTTCTCTAAGCCCATTTCTTAGTTCTTAACACACAGGGCCTAACGGCTGGGAATGTAATAGGAAGTTGGCTACTCTCTAGACATCCGAGAGTCTAAGAAGGGATAAAAGGCTTCCAGGCACTTGGAAATACAAAATGTGGGTGTAAATGGTCTTCAATGAAAAGAACACACTGTGTGGGAGCACGTGCACTATCTCAAGGGTGTCATTATGCCAATTTCATAGCTAACGGAACTGAGACCTGAGAGAGAAAATGATTTTCCCAAAGATGATAGTTAGTTAACGATCAGGCTCAGAATAAAACAGATTTCTTAGCTGCAAGACTATATTCTCTCATCTTCTTTCCCCTTCCATCACTCTTTAAAATCCTTTCCAATTTCTCTACTCTTTAATTGTGAAAATAATATGAAATTGCAAATTTTAAATCACCCTAATTTCCTTGTGGTAACTTTTTGTATAAGCGTTTGTCTTATGTAGGATATAAAAGATGGGTATGCTGATGATAAATAAGATCCACACCAGAGTATGGACAGTGGAGTGCCTTTAACCACATATCACACAATTGTGAAAGTTGCTGAAGGCATCCTCTGTGACAGGCTCTGTTTAAGGGCTCCACATAAGCTAACTCTTTTACTCTTCATGGAACCCAGGGGAGTAGGTGCTATTATTATTATCCTGATTTTCCATTAGACTGCTACTGAGTGGTGGAGCTACCAGCTAAACCCAGGCAGGCCAATGCCAAAATTTGCATATTAAGTATTCTGTTTAACACAGATTCTTAATATTTAGCTGATAAAAATGGACACCAATGTCCCTAGCCCAGAGAAACAAACACACTTCCTTTTTTCCCCACCCAACAACAAAAAAAAATGCTAAGATAAAAATATAAAATACTGTGTATGAGGCTCTTTCTGAATCTCTACCTACTCAAATTCTGTCTATAATTTACCTCTTAGCATTTAAAATGATGTATAAATTAATACTTTATCTTGACCCACAGCTAGAGTCAACTTTAGCTACGATCCTTGAACACACTTTAGCTGAATTCCTTGAATAAAATAGAATAGTTTGCAGAGATGTCAGAAGTTCCACGTTGGCACTTCACAAATATTTTCAGAAGTTATTCTGAAAATTCCTCGTTAAACTGATTCACAGTCACTCTGTTGAATAACACACAGAATTTAGCATTAGCTTGAATGAAATTTTAGCCATAAGCTAAAAACTTGGTTTTCACATTTGGAACAATATCTTTTTCTATAACCTATTACTGTTTGTATTAACCAACTCATTAAAAATAATTAATTATGGAGCCAGACTTGATGGCCTAGTGGTTAAAGCTCAGCATGCTCTGCTTTGGCAACCCAGGTTTGGTTCCTCAGGGCAGAATGATACCACTTGTCTGTCAGTAGCCATGCTGTGGCAGTGGCTCACGTACAGCTAGAATACGCAACTATGTAGTGGGGCTTTGGGGAAAGGAAAAAAAGAGAGAGAGAGAGAGGAAGATTGGCAACAGATGTTAGCTCACAGCGAATCTTTCCCAGAAAAAAAAAAAAAAAGAATCATTACTACTTCTATTCAAAAAAATAAAATCAATTATGGATTGTAAACTCTGGAAACTCACCCAAATTTTTTAAAAAATAGGCCATTCCATTGAGAGGTTAAATGATTCACTTAGGGAATTACCCAGTAAAACCATCCTATATACTTTCAATCACTCCATTAATTAAAATAAAGCCTATGATGTCCTAGAAGAAAAGAATCATGATTGTATTCTCATCTTTCCAGAGATGGCTCTGGTGGTGTTCAAAGAAAAGTTATTTACATCTGATGGAAGCTTATAAAAAAAAAAAGTTAGTTTTTCAATGATTCCTGCAAATGGCAAGCATTTCATTTCAGTTTTACTTGACTGTTATCAGTGACAATGACTGATGCTCTTAAAGAGGGAAAATTATCCTTTGATTTGCAATTTCATTATTTTTCAAAAAATTGATTTTTCTTTTGGGCAATTTGAAACCATTTTTCAAGATACAATAACAGATTTCCTATTAATGGTTGGGACCTTAACAAACTCATGATGACCTTCTGGAGACACAGGTTTGTAACCCTACTTGAATTTTAATGATTCCAGGGACTTAAGCAGTAAAATAGAATTAAATACATGATTGAAAGAATGAAACCATTGCTCGGTTTGTCAATTTTCTGGACTTATGCTACTTATCTCCACAGAAAATTAATCTTCTCCTTGTCTGTGTAGAGCATATTCAGAGCAACATAAAACCATGGCCTTTTGCAAGATTTTCTTCTTGCGATATTTTATTGAACAAATAGATGAACCTACATCGACACATTAAGGCTTTATATCAGTTTCTGTTGAGAAACATGATGATTAGAGAAGACATTGCAAATATAAATACATTTCTTGTCTCCAAAATAATAGGAGCCATCACTTGACATAACGGAAAGAATAAAGCCTTTTGAATGTCAGACCTGAGTTCCAGTTGAGGCTCTTCAACTTCCTAGCTGTATGACTCTTAACAAAGAGCCTGCCTCTTTGAGCTTCAGTTCCTGAGCTGGATATCTTCTACTTGTCCTCCCAGATGCACTGTCTACTCCTGCACTATGTTCTCTGTCACAGGAGGCTGCCCTACAAAGATTATGTCATCAGACTTCTTTGCCCACTTGCTTCCCTTCAAGTTCAGCTATGGAGAGCCTGGCAGGAGACCGGAGGGAGGGAAGAGAGGTGACATATTGAGATTGGAGGCAAGGAAGTACGGTCCAGCATTTACTCCAGCTCCTTTCCTGCAAAGTCCCCTCTAGTCAGCTCTGTCATCTAATTAAAGGTCGCAATATCTCTCAAGGCATCTTGCTCTACCAGTCTCCTTCCTGGGTCCAGTGTCCACTCCTCCTTCCTCCCCTTGTCCTTTGAGCCTCGGTGTGGGAGCAGCTCATTATGACTAGCCCTGGGAGGCTGCACTATTCCCTGTGAGTTCCTCGCCCTGAGGACAGCTTCATAAGGAGTCCCTTTATTAAGCTATCCTTGATTTATCCTAATTCAAGGGTCCCATCTGCTTCCTGCTAAAACATTGACTGACACAGTTCCCCAGTCCACACAAATGGGGATAATCACAACCACCTCACAAGGTTATCGTGACAAGTGAAAAGAAAAATGTATGCAGGGCCAGGCTTGTTTAGTATTCATTATATGTTTATTCCCCTTATAATTCTTTGCTTCAATTATAAATTTTCATTACATGCGAAAGTGAATGTGTCAAATGCTATGGAATGAATTATCAGACTCCTAGGTTTAAAAATTGGTGTGCTATCTCTGTCTTACACAGACTTGAATAATAAAGTGTTAAAAATTCGAGAGGAATTCCACTTCACCACCAATTGGGCATTTTGTTTTCTAGTCACACAACTCCTTGTTATGCGTATACTTATTCACACAGACAGTCTCCGAACAGAACATGACAAGAAGAAAAATTACTCTATGAGATAGAGTGTATTCAGATATCGGTAACATCTTACTACAGATGTTACTAAGTTGCTAAAGTAAGTAAAATCTTACTATGTAAGTAACATGTAAATAACACTTACATGTTAAGTAAGTAACATCTTAACTAAGTTAAACAGGAAACTTTGCCCATTCCTATGATCAAGAAACACTATGTGGGTTTTTTAAGATAATTTCTGGCTTTGGAATTCAACCATGCTAGACCTGTTTTATTTCAAGGCAAGTTAAGCATATGTATATTTATTTACCACTTTATAGCAAAAGAAATATACAGAATTGCCCGTTTATATATCACATTATTTATTCAACCAGCTTGCCAAGTTTGCAAACACTGCTATTCATTTATATGTTTTTATTTATTGAGCCCACATATCACATAAATGCAGGGTTTTATATATTTGGATTCACTTAGCATACTTGATAATCACTTTCATAACTTTATAAATCATTCAGACTCTTATAACAGCAATTATTCACTAAACATGACTTGGTTACATTAGTTCAAGAAACCTATTTCCTATCTTCAGTTCAAATATGGGGCTGATTATGATAATCTCTTCAAGGAGTTATGTTCAAATATACAAGATATTTGAAGAATTCTGAATTGGTTTGTATTCTCTGAGCTGAAAAGGAATATTTGAAAAGGGAATTTTGAAAGAGAGGGACACATTCATTCTCTCTCTAGGTCAATGGGAAAGAACACTCTTTTATACTACACTATATGATAGTAGCTAAACATCTATCAAGACTTCTTGGGTGTGCTAAGAATGTACTAAGCATTTTATATCTATTACCAAATTCAATCCTTACAATTCTATAAGATAGTACGTAAATGAGGAATTGCTTTGGGTTGCATTTATTAGAAAATCTAAATAATGTGTATTTAACTAAATAATGGTGTGTCTTTGCATGTAAAAGGAAGTCCAGAAGCAGGTGATCCCAAGCTGGAGGAGAAGCTTCACAATGCCCAGAGACAGCTTGGAGCTCCAAGTATTGCATCCGTCTTCTAGGCAGGAACCAGAAGGAAGGAAAGGAGCAAAGGCAAAAGGCACCAGTATCCTGAGTGTACCACCTGTCAAAGCCCTTATTCAACGACCTCCACTTACATCTCTTGAGCCTAAATATGACCATTTTGCCAAGAATTCTGCAAAATGTAGTTACACAGCTGGATGTCTTGTCAGTGTCATCAAACTGACCATTCTTTTAATAAGAAAGAATTGAAGAATGAATACTGACTAGGCATCCGGCCTCCCTCTATCGCAGATGAGTACTGTTGTTATCTCCGTTTTACAGTGAATTTAAGCAACTTGCCTTCGGATATACCACTAGGAAGCAGTGTTAACAGTACTGCTAGGACTAGGATCCTTGTTGGCCCTCCTATGAAACCTGTGCTTTTACTTTGTTTAATTAAACTTAAAAATACCAAGTTGCTATATTTGCTGTAGAAAAAAGCTAATATTTTTTTCTAGTCTTCTCACACAAAGAGTTAAGCCTCAAACCTTTCGCCAATTTTATTTTAAATATTTTCAAACTTACAGAAAAGTTGCAAGAATACTGCAAGAAATATCATTATACCCTTCATGCAGATTTACCAGTTATTAAAATTTCATCACATTTACTTCTCTATTTCTATTTATACACATACATACACACATATGTGTATAAGTGTGTATATATGTATTATAACCAGAGCCATTTAATAATTACTAGCAAACAAACATCATTACCCTTAATGCCAAATATTTCAGCTTGTATCTGCCAAGAGCAAGGACATCATTCTACGTAGTCAAATAGAGTTATCACCAGGAAATATTAATATTATAATATTATCTATTATATGAGCCATATTCAGTTACCTCCACTAGCCCAATAATGATCCAGGGCCCATCAAAGCTCACACACTGCCTTTTGTTTTCCTCTCTCTTCAGTCTTCTTTAATCCAGAACAGTTTCTCAACTTTTATTGCTTTTCAAGGCATTGACATTTTTGAAGTGTCCAGGCAGTGGTTTTGCCGAATGCCGCTCAATATCAATTGTCTGAATTGTCCTCATAATTGAATGCAGGTTAAACATTTATGGAAAGAATAGTTCTATTCTTCTCAGTACATTGCATTGGGGGTGTTTATCCCACATGGAAGATATTTTGATCACTTGGCCAAGGCAATCTACAAAACCATACAAGCAGATTTTCCCTTTCATAATTGGGAAGTCATCTGAGGGGTGGTATTTTGCAACTGTGTGAAAACGCCATTCCTTAATAGTCTTTCACCCATGGTTTTAGTACATGGGGTGATTCTTGCCTGAATTGAATTATTCCTGTAGTGCTTGTAAAATGGTGATTTTTCTGCTTATGGTATTCATTCCTTTCACGTTTATAGTTGGCATTCTTCTATAAAGATGGGCTTTTTTAGTCTTATGTTTTAATTTTGTTTGGTACCATCATAGACTCATCAAATTCACCCTTGTTATTCAATTGGTGTGCAAATGTTCCCAAATTTGGCCAGTGGGAATCCCTTTAAACTATTTTCATGTCCTCTTGACATGCTTCTATCAGTTTTGGGGCAGTTTATTTCTTCTATACTCACCTTATACTTTCCTTGTCTTAACCCTGGAATTAGTGTGTCTCCAAAGATCCCATGTTCTTTTTACTGGGAAAACAAAATATGGTAACCAGATGTTCTTATTGACCAGGGATGTGCTTGCTTCTAGATCCATGCAGTAGAGTTTTGTTTGGTTTTTGATCACTGATACCTCTAATTTCAGTCCAACACTGCATGATTCTTCCTGCTGTTCCTTCACTCCCACTGATGATGGACAAGGAATTGTTCAAAAGTTAGTTAGATGTCTTTCTATTATCTTCTGTGTGTTTATGTTATTTATTTGATATCTACTTAGATTTATTGATGCTTGTATTCAATTTTTGGACTTTTCCTATTCTTACTGATTTAAGATCATTTTTTAATATAAAAAATTAACATAGTTCAAAGTCAAAACTACAAATATAAATATATATAAATATATGTGTGTGTGTATATATATACAAATATATAAATATTCAAAGGGATGTTCCATTATTTCACCCTGTTTCTACTTACCATGTTCTTATCCACTGGCTCATAAATTTCTTTGGTCTTCGATTTATCTTTCTTGTGTTTCTTTTTTAAAAAACAATACATATTTCTTTTTTCCTTACCCAAAAGGTAGCATTTTTATGTGTATTTTTTGCATCTTTGCATCTTTCTTTATTCTCTTAGCAATCTCATACATTTTTAAAGGTAAAACGTTCAAAAAACTTTTAAATTAACAATTTGCTAATCTTGATTAATGTATTGAATTATTCTTTCAGTTTGATCTTGGATTAGATATAATAACAACGTATTTAAGATGTGAATACATATTCATAAATGAGATCATTCTATTGCAAGAACAAAAAATGCAAACTTCTTTAAGGCCCAGATTGTTAATACACGTGAGAGAAACTTTTTGTAGGAGGTGCAACACGTCTAAAAGTTAAAAACTTTAGAACATTATGCACACAAAATACATGTCCAGGACATATTCCACATGGGAGCCAGCAGCTTTCCACTTCTGATTTTTGCATTTCTTTTTCCTTGCTACAGTTGTCTGATGGACTTGTTTGAAGAGCTTAGAATTTTACACATTTTCTAAACACTTGAACAGTTTTTGTCTTTGGTATAAGAGTCCCTTGAATCTCCAAGATTAATAATTATTTTTAATATTCTCTTCTGTTTCTGGAATTATCTGTTTCCTCTGAGGTTAGTTCTTCCCTCTGTTCGTCTCAGGGCTTCTCATCCATGTTACTGGTTTTCTTCAAATGACTGGCAATACTTGGATGCTTTTTATATTTAAAAGTAAAGGGTTTGGTTAGTCGATAGGTCTATTAGTTGGCTAGGGCTACCAAAACAAAGTGCCACGGGCTGGGTGGCTTAAAGAATGGAAATTTATCATCTCACAGTTCTGGACGCTGGGAGTCCAAGATCAAGATGTCGGCAGGGTTGGTTTTGAAGCCTCTCTCCTTGGCCTATAGGTGGCTGCCTTTTCCCCGTATCTTCACATCCATCTTCCCTCTGTTTGTGTGTCTAAATTTCCTCTTTCTGTAAGGACAACAGTCATATTGGATTTGGCCACACTCTAATGCCCTCATTTTAACTGAATTATCTCATTTAAGGCCCTGTCTCCAAATACGATCACATTCTCAGGTCCTGGGGGTTAGGACTTCGACATATGAATTTTGGGGGGCACAATTCGCCCCATAACAATTCAGGAAGTGCAATAGGATTCCTCAGGAGTTTCAAAAATTACTTTTAATTGCAAGGCTCCCCTCAATGAGATGTTAATTTTCCAGCTTTGCCAATGAATGGGCAGAAATGCCCCAATGCCAGGGCTTCTGGTATAGTTGGAGAAGACACAAAGATGGCTTTATTCTGGAGATGCAGTAATTCAGATTATTTTTCTCCTGTGCGTAGCTGGCTTCCTTACATTCTTTTTTCTCTTCTCTATCCATAGTGGGTGTCTGACATTACCAAGTACAGTCTCTTCTGTTTGACTCCAATGCTTATGCTAAGAAACCTTGCCCCTACACACACACAGACATGAAAAACACCCATCCACTTTTTCTGTGTGTGTGCGTGTGTGAGGAAGATTGGCCCTGAGCTAACATCTGTTGCCAATCTTCTTCTTTTTGTTTGAGGAAGATTGTCACTGTGCTAACATCTGTGCCAATCTTCCTCTATTATATGTGGGACGCCACCCTAGCAGAACCCTGGGCTGCCAAAGCAGAGTGTGCGAACTTAACTACCATGCCACTGGGCCAGCCCCTTCCCCACCTTTTTTAAGGGGTTATTCTCTCAGGCTTCATCTAGGGAACAAACATCATAGCCAGTCCTTTTGTATATACAAAACAGATAACTAACTCAGCTCTTTCAAAGTCCTTTAATTAATGATCCCACTGGTTGTTCTGTAGCCCACTCCCTCACCTCACCCTTGCTGATTTCAAGCTTGTATCCTTCTTAAATCTCACTGAGAAAGACAGTTCTTATCTCTATGTTAGCTTTCTCTACATCATTTTGCTGGTCTGTTTCTCCAGCAATCTCAGAACCCCATCCTTTCTCTTGTATTTTTTTCTGTCATTTCAGTGTGAGTTGGGAAGGTAGGAGAGAGAAATCTGTGTGCTCAGTTAGCTACCTTGATCCAGAATCCATGCACACACCCTTTTTAGTTCTCAAAAACCATATATTTCATAATGCATTCTGTAAACTTTCTGGAGATCAAGATCAAGCCCTGCCTGAAACTGAGAGTATGTTTTCCCTTGTCGACAGTTAGAATAACATTTCTCACACCTTTCCTGTGCGCCAAGATTTCTGCAAGATGCTAAAGGTTTGCTCTGAAATCAAGTCTGTAACCGCTTTCAATGGCCTGGAATGTACCCCAGCTTTTCAAGGTGCCAGGTGGTCTCTTCTTACCTCCTCACCTATCTGACATTTGCCTTTGCTACCTCGCAAGTTTTTGAACCCTCCAGGTTGGAAATACTTTCTAGGAAAGGAGCATGTCATTGTATTTTATTGGCATAACTCTTGTATTCATCTCAGGCTGTCACATAAGATGCAGTCTTAAACTTATTTTATAGAAGAAGACACCAAGATTCGTAGATAGCAAGAAGCACAGTCAAACCAGGTGGCAAGCTGGAAAAAAGGTTTGCAACTGTTTCTGATTTTAAACGTCTTAAGTATTTGTGACTGGTTGAGGTTTCTGAAGAAGGAAGTTAAAGAAAAACATTTCTGGGGCCGGCCCGGTGGCATAGTGGTTAAGTTTGAGTGCTCCACTTTGGCAGCCTGGGGTTCACAGGTTCAGATCCTGGGTGCGGAGCTAGCACCACTCACCAAACCATGCTGTGGTGACATCCCACATAAAATAGAGGAAGACTGGCACAGATGTTAGCTCAGCAACCATCTTCTTCAAGCAAAAAGAGGAAGATTGGCAACATATGTTTGCTCAGGGCCAATCTTCCTCACACACAAAAAAAAGGAAAAATCCTCCTTGATAGTCACTTCATTTGGTTTTCTATACCTGGTCTAATTCCAGTACTGACTTGAGATAGGCTTCCATGAAAGCCACACATGATATAGAACTCTTAAAATAGAGATGAAAAAAATGCATATATCGGAAGTAAGATGGGGGTGGGTCATAGTTGTCACCACTGTACTAGAGCCTCAGTAGTATGTGTTGGATGTTTTAAATAAGTAACAACATACAGTTGTTTCCGCTGGTGAATATAGATTGCAATGATGGACTAACTGTGATTGTATGAAATGGGCCTTCTTTTCAAACCCCACAAGTTTGTCGAATACCCCAGTTGCGAGTAAAGCACAGATTGCTCCAGATCTTATTATTTTTACACTTAAACCCCACAATCTCATCAGGAACACAACACTGTAGCATACAACTGCAAGAACTCAAAAGGAACCAAAACACTAACAGGAAACCACAGAATGTCAGGAGGGTCTAATTAATAAAGATGATAAATTCAAAGTCTTTCCAGAAAGAAAAAGATCGAAAGAAATTAGGAAGTACATAGGGTGGACAGATGCTATTAAAAACAATGGAGAAGGCAAAACCTGTTCCTACTAAGAAAAAGAGGAGGGTTTGATATTTAAATCCTGAAGATTTCACCTGAGATCTTAAAAGAGAAAAGGAAGAAATGGGAAAATACCGTGATATCTTAATATCTTAAGATGAGGGAGAAGACAGTCACTGCTCAAGAGGCCCGGAGAAATCAATGTAAGCAGATATACGGGAGGTGGAGGCATAAATATGAACCGAGGCAAGGGGAGGCTGAGAGAGAAAAAAAGACAGAGAGAATGAAGCAATTAATAATAATTCATTAAAGTCACACAAAGATGTGTTTGAAGAGACTGGAATATAAATAGAAGAACATACAGTACCAGAACTCTAAGAATAAAAACAGCTTCATATAGTTGGGTTGAACTTTGGAAATTTTGTGGGAACCATGTGACCACGGTTTAGCAGTATATTTAAGAAAGACCATGTAAATACACAGGATCAGAACGAACAGAGCAGTGTGTGTGATGACACTGAAAAGACAGCTATCTAAAACCACTCTACCTACCCACTTAAGATATAAAGTATCACACAACCTTTACAGTAGCAATGGACTAGGATAGTAGTAAACTTATTTCCATGAACGTGGCAGAAACCACTAGCTGTCCCTTGGTATCTAGAACCCCTTGAGTTTTAGCTGGATACACAGCTGCCCAGATAAGACTACCATCTCCCGTGCAGATAGACACAGCCGCGTGACTCAGTTCTAGCCAATGGGTTATGAGCAAAATCAACGTGTGCAACTTTTGGGTCTTACTCTCTGAAGTCATTGCTTACCCTCCTGCTATGCTCTGAATTTTGTGTCACCCCCAAAATTCACATGTTGAATCCTAATGCCCAACGTGATGGTGTTAGAAGGTAGGGCCTTTGGGGGGTGATTAGGTCATGATGATGGGACCCTCAGGAATGGGATTAGTGCTTTTATAAAACAGACCCCACAGAGCTCCCTGGCCCCTTCTGCCATGTGAGCATTCAACAAGAAATCTGTGACACAGAAAAGGGCCCTCACCCAACCATTGTAGCACCCTGATCCGGGACTTCCAGCCTCCAGAACTGTGAGAAATAAATTTCTGCTGTTTATAGGGCATTCAGTCTGCATTATTTTGTTCCAGCAGCCTGAACGGACTAAGACACTTCCCCTTTCTCTTGATTACCGGAGAAAGAGCTGCAGTGTGGACATGATGGTCAATAGTTGCCTTCAACCACGTAGACAAAAGCAGTGTCTTAGGAGAAGGCAGAGGGACAAGAAAGGAAGGACTTGGGACTCTCGTCTACTTTGTGGGGTAGAAACACCCTCATAGCCCATGCATATGAGAATGAAATAAACTTTTATCTTGTTTAATCACCATTACTTGGTCTCTTTTAAAACAAACCAGAATCTGATATAGTAAGCCTATCAGTATTACCTCTTACCATGTCTTTCAACAAATAATTTTGCTTCCTTAAGATGGAAATAATGTGTTCAGTTATTTAATTATTTAATTATATCAGAATGAAAAGAAATCTGAAGAGTTCATTATAATCAGTGAGGTAGTTTCTGTTCTTGTGTGTGTGTGTGTGTGTGTGTGTGTGTTATTGCTTGAAGAATGAAATAAATGGCAATGATAGTGGGAAATTAAACAAGTGCTAGCAATGGAGATGAAAGATAGGAAAATTTGCATGCAGAGAACTTTCATTCAATTTACATGCAGCATACACCAATCAACTTGCAAACTTAGATAAGCAAGAAATATAACTTTGCTCATTTATTTTTTTCACCAGACCTGATATTGAGCTGATGTGTACCAGCACAAGCAGACGTTAATTAAATATTGAAATGCTTCATTGTTGGTTGAAGTGCATGCCCCTCCACTGGCACTGCCACATCAGGCCCTGCTCCACAAACCCCCAGCCCTCTGAATGTTCTAGCAGTCTAAGAGATTATGCCAGGCACAGCAGGCAGCCTTCCAGATTTTTCAGCCAAACATCTGTTCTGATTGGTGAGTACCAGGGTTATACAGTTGCTAAATATTTAATATTACCCTTGTCTTTATTTAAACTTAATTTTAGTTTTTAGTGCCCATTCCACTGAATGACAGAAATGATGTCAAGATGCTCATCCCTTTTCCCAGGGGTTATACCTCAATTCCAGAAAGCTTAAGTGGCACAAAGGCATTGGACAGCGGGATAGGAGGATGAGTGTGGAGGGATCTTGCTGGTAGGATTGAAAAAATGTTCTTTGGCAACTTTCCACCTTATCTCCAATTTCTCTGGCACTCAGCTGTCAGGTGGTGGGAAACCCAATTCCTGAAATGTTAACAGTCTACCCTCTCCCGCAAAGGTCTTCTACACCAAGTAAGCGCAGGTTGGTAGTTTGCAGAACAACCATTAATAACCCTAAACTTTCGTGTGCCAGGTTCACTCAGGGAGAAAATTAAGAGACTTTTGATGACTGCACACATCATTGGTCACTAAGGTTTGGAACTCAATAGCTGCAAGCTGCAAAACTAAACAGGCCAATTAAATAAAGGAGCTATAAATAAACTGCCTCATTCCTAACCTCAGAGGTGCATGGGGGTCCTTCAGAAATGGCCATGGCTGTCCAGGGGTAGCCAGGGAATGGGAAAAGGGGGTCAGTGGGCCGGTGCTTTATCAGGTAGGGCTCTACTGCTTGAATTGATAGTCAGCAGTGGCCCCAAATGAAGGACTTCATGGAACAAAGAATGCTTTTTCAGTGGGAGAGATATTGAGAGGCGATGTCCAGGGAAGAAATAGAGAAAGAAAAAAATATTTAAAGAAGAATATAGGTGGAAAATCCAGATGGTTGAAAATTTCATGAAAGTACTAAAGAGAGAAATTTTAAAAGACTAAAAGTAGCCTGGACTTGAGGGAGCTTAAATACAGCATCGTTCTCTTGAGTAATGGAGTAAACAAGGAGGTTACTGCCCAGTTATGCCTTATCTCTGATGAAGGCAAAGAAAGAAGGAATGAGGTTAAATTCAAGCAGTGGTGATCAGGTAGGGCATAAGAAATACTTTCTCCATAATAAGGAGCAGGCTGGTTTCTAAATACTTCTTAACCATTGAGGACCCTCCTGTTACAGTTCAGAAAAGAGACAGGAAGGAGACAGCACCCTGAGGACTCATTCACTGCAGGGATCCAGCTAGCGAAGAAGGAGTGTTTATAAATATTATTACTCCATGTGTGCTCCATTTCTTCCAATTATATTAAAAACAGCTACCATTAAGGAACAAACATTTGGGCCATTCTGGGGCTGTGATTTTCAACTCCAGAATACACCAATAAATATGACATTTAATCAGTGCACTCAAAGCCATAGATAAAATGTTTAAATAAAGAGTAGGCTTAGGGCCAGCCCAGTGGCATAGTGGTTAAGTTTGCTGGCTCTGTTTTGGTGGCCCAAGGTTCAAGGGTTCGGATACCTACATACCACTTATCAAGCCACGTTGTGGCAGTGTCCCACGTACAAAATAGAAGAAGATTGGCACAGATGTTAGCTCAGGGCCAATCTTCCTCACACACATAAATAAATAAATAAATAACAATGACCTCCTGGTGAATGCTCCTTATGTGCCAAGCGTTGAAGTCCTTTAGAATAACATTAGTGGTCCCCACAAGAACCCTATGAAGGTGTTAGTGTTATGTCCAGGAACAAAGGCCTAGGAGCTAAGTAACCTGAGCAAGGTCACCAATATTAGAAGTTACAGAAGCAGAATTCAAACTCAGGTCTATCTGACTCCAGAATCTATGGCTTAAAGTCTCCCGTATCCTGCTTCCTGTATCAGTGGAACTGATAATCCAGTTATCCAGAGGGTCTTCTGAAGGCCCTCCTGCCTCTCTTGGATACTTTCCTGCCATTTCTCTTGAGCTTCATGTGGCCCCACTCACTTTCTCTCTTCCTCCATATAAAGGAATCGTTTGCTACTGGAGGGCGGGGCAATGTTGCGGCATCTTTATATGCCACCAGTGGCCTGGGAGTGCTCCTTTAATGTTTGCTGAAGAATGAATGAGTGGATTGATTCAAGTCAAATCCGTGGATCAGCTTTATTTCTGTTGTTTCAAAGGCTCAGCTTTTCACCTTCCCCAGGCATCAGAGCCTCAGGGTAGAAGCTGACTTGTAAGGTCAGGGCTTGGAAATAAGAAAATGCAGTGGAGCCTTAAGCTGAATTTTGATTACAAGACATCGCTTACTACCTCCACTGAGTTTCAGGTAATTTTTTTTAGAGATGAAAGACTTTTAGAGATGAAAGACTCTTAAGGCATTAATCCAAGTTTATAGGTGACCTGAGCTGGTTGTTCCCTATATTTATATCTCATACGCTCAATAAAATGCAAAACGTCCAAATGGTCATTTCATTGCTTTCCTGCCCCTTAAATGATTAAGCATCACCTCTCCAGACTTCAGGCTCTAACCAGTCCCCCTGACTCGCAGCTCTTTGACCTTTAATGTAGGCTCATAAAAATTACGGCCTGGAAAGCAACATCTGGAGCAACCCATAGACGAGGCTGATCAATCATTTTATAAATTCATAAAAACTTAAGAGTGTTTTCAATTGAATAATAATAATCACACTTCAAAAGAATCTCAGCAGGTACTTTTCGAAAATGAGGCACACTGGAGTCGTTAAGTAGCAGTGTCTAATGGGGTCTTTCTACATGTTTGGCTTCTTTTCACAACATGGGAATTAGTGAGGCAAATTAGCCTGTACTTCTTAGGCCTGTGACACGCGTCAAATCCAAGAGATATTAAGTTTAATGTTGGTTAGAATGTGGAAATCCCACTCGTTTCACTTCGTCTGCAGATACTGGGGCAACAGATGATCATCCTCTTTTCTATATAACCTCCAGGTCTCCTCCTGCTGACCCCAATGCTCCAAAGTAAGAATTTCATAGATATCCTAATTTGTTTTTTGGTGGCATATCTGGGAATAACTATTAAATTAAACCAGGAGATATTCTTTTCACATGTACACATCTTTAAATAATATGGTAAGAATTATTTTAGCAAGTTCCTTCTAAAAAGCTATTTTGTATTTGCTTTCCTGAATTAATCACAGTGCCTTGCCCATAGAAGGCCCTCAGCAGTGTTGCCTGATTGACTTACTGACCTTTAGTTCTGGTGAAACAGTGGGAGGAAGGGACACAGGGGTTTAGTTTTTATTAGCTTAGACTTTTCAGCTGATAGCGACTTGACTGTATCGTCTCTAAATAGAAAGATAATCCTTTATTAGGTAGCTTGGATCTTGTGTCAGATATGTATTTCACTTTGTTTCCTGCCCTCATAGATATATGAAATCAAGATTCTTCCATTTTAATTAATTTATAGAACTATGACTTTCAGAGATAACCTAAGTGTTCTTAGACAATATTTACCCAGTTTTCCGGTCTTAAAGTGAAGAACAATTTTGAATGTATGATAATAAGCTATTTTTGATAAGCATGCTTTATTTATTCATTCTTCCTATCAATTTTATAGTCATAAAATTTTGGCAATTTTTCAAATATTGGAAGCATTTACAGAGGAAAAATAAACCGTGGTAGATGAGCTTCTTGTCCTTTGTAGAGAATTGTATATCAGCTATTTCATCTCCCCAAAAAAGAGAAACTGAAGTTTTCCGTCCTTCAAATGGATACAGTCTAGCATGTTTTCTAAGTAACAATGTCACACTTTACAAAGATTGCAGATTCCACTTATGGTTTCTATAAAATTAGATTCATATCCAACCAGAATCAATAGCTTAAAATCCATTTTCCCTTTTTGAGATTTTCTTTCTCTTGGTATGGGGCAGGAGAGGTCGATTGGGCAAGTGGTGGAGTGGCCACTTCACTGTTGAGTAAAGATGGAATTAGTTGCCAGGTTGGAGGTTGGTGCATGCGGTAGGCAGAGTAATGGTCTCCCAAAGATGTCCACATCCTATGATGCAGAATCTGTACATATGTGAAGTGACATGTAAAAGGGAATTAAGGTTGCAGATGGAATTAAGGCTGCTAATAAACTGACTTTAAAATAGAGATATTATCCTAGATTATCTGAGTGGGCCTAATGTAATCACAAGAATTTTTTAAAGTGTAAGAAGGAGGCCAAAGAAGAGAATTGGAGAAAGAAATGTGATGATGAAAACAATGTCAGAGAGATGCTGTGATGCTGGCTTTGAAGATGGAGGAAGGCAGCTGCAAGCCCAGGAATGAGGCGGAGGTTATGGCTAGAGATAAACATTTGGGGAAGCTTTGGTGAGAGTGGAATTTAGAGTTAAAAGACTGGAGGAGTTCTCTTAGGTAGATAGTGCAGATAGAGAAGAGAGGATGGCCAAATATAAAACCCTGGGACACACTAACATTTAATCAAAAATCTAATAGCACAGTTATTGAATCCTACTATTTAGTAGGCACTTGTCTAAGGATTGACCTGAATTAACTTATTTAATGCTTACAATGATCTTCTGACATAAAAGCTATTTTACCTTTATTTTACAAATGAAGAAAGTGACTCATGAACAGGCAAAGAAACCTGCTGGTGAGTAATAGAGTCAAGGTTTGAACATAGACCATCTAGCTCTGTGAGGCAGAGAAGGGGTCTTCAGAAAAGAGGCAGAAAGATCAGCCAGTGAAGGAAAATCAGGACAGAGGGGTTGACTAAGGTAAAGCTGAGAAGAGAATAGATTTGCAAGATAGAAGTAACTAGGGGGTCTTCAGAATAGCTCCTAAGAGAAATAAAATCCAGAATGAGACTTGATTAAAGAGAGATTGTGAGGTGAGAAAGTGCAGACACTAAGTAAGCATTGCTGTGGCAATGTGTTCCAGAAGGTACTGTTCACGGAGACAGGAATGTGAAGCACGCTCCCCGGAGCTGTGCAGTATGGTGGTTGTGAGAGTATAGGTTCAGACACAGTAGGTTGAAAGGTTTAGTGGCTGGAAGACGCAGAGTTCTAATTGCTTCCGTTTTCTTAGTAGAATGAGAAGCATGCACGTCATGGGAAGGGGGCGTTGTCCGAGGAGAGAAGAGAATGTCTGAAATAGTCCATCAGAGAGCATAAAACAGAATGACAAGGGCAGTGTAGTTGGATTGTTGGGCAGAGCAGAAGACCCATCTGAGATACGTACCAAGCCTCAGCATGGATTTACATTTTTCTCCAGCTTCATTCAAATCCCTTAATGCAGGTGCTGAGTTCTGAGAGATGGGAATAGTCAACGTGGGGTGCTAAGAAGCTGAGAGTTTATGCCAGGGATCATCACAGCAAATGACTACGGAAGCCATGAAGCAAGCAAATGAAGGAGTTAAAGGAGAGTGAAGAAACAATATTGTCAGAAAATTCCAGGTAAACATCGCCTGTGATTACTCAACTCCTAAATAACTGCCAGGGTCCTGAACCCAAACCAACAAGAAGGGGTCCATAGATAGAGCAACCACACTGCCGGTGTCCTGGAGACAGTCTTATTTGATATACATCCTCCTGGACTAATAATTAATAGCACCCACTTTCACTTGCAAAATTGTCTTTTCTTGATAATAAGTTGTGTGCTCACTCTACGATGAAGGAGGTAGAGCCTACATCAAGTATATGCAAAAATAAAAATAGTTGTGTTACAGTAGTAGAGAGGAGATTTAATATTTCTTAACTTTCTTCCATGAACCAGAACACTGTGCTTGGTGATTTTCATGTTTAATGTGTAATTTAGTCTGATTTGACCTTAAAAACAGGAGCTGTATAAGAGTAAACTTGTCATCATGATTTTATAAATGAAGCTATGGAAGCCTAGCCTAATATTTTGCCTAAGACATAGACTTAATAATCAGTAGACTTGTAATTTCAACCCACATCTGACTGGCTCCAATTTTAAAAAGTAGAGTTCATAAGTGGTATATAGTTAGACAGAGAGATGAGACTCAAATGTATGTATAACTTATAAAAATTTATATTTAAACTTGTTTTTAAATATTTTCCTTTAAAACTGTTACATTCTGTTGTTGGAATTTTTTTTTTTATGCAAAGAAAGTATTAAATAGAGAATAATCCCTCTTGATAAGCTTTGAATACTTTAAAATTGAACATGACCCTCCAGAAACCCACCATTTAACAGCTATCAGCCAACAACCATGGTAGCCTTGGTTTAGAAAATTTGAGAGAGCAGTTAGTTCTAATTTGCAAGTTCATGGCTGCAGTGAGTGACTTTAACGATGAAGAAAAGGCTCAACAGTATGCATCATGACCAAGCAACTCAAAACTATATAGAATATGCATGAGATAATTGTAAATGTAGAAGTCCGAAGAGACAAGAAGAAGGGAAAGAGGGAAGCAAGGAGGGAGGAAGGAAGAAAGAAAGAAAAGATGGAAGGAATCAAATCCAGTGAACAAAATTACCTTTTCTTAAATCAAACAAGTATCCTTCGATGCATTGTAATCTTTCTTTATAGCCTGAGATTATTCATATGAGAATTTTTGTTGTAAGGGAATTTGACTTGTACAAATTTCTAGACAAAATGTGACTTCTATGAATGTAGGCAGATCAGTTACAGCACCTGCGATGTAGCAGTAGTGGTCTTACACAGGAAACCAGTAAGCAGCCACCCTGCTGAGGCCATGGCCATGGGGGTTCTTTCCCTGTCGGTGAACCTGTTCTCTGCCTGAGTAACCATGCACATCGGCTGTAGCTGTTTGGACCAGGGTAAGCAGCTCACTATGGACTGACCCATTCGAAAGTTCTGCTGGACAGGAATCATGGTGATTAGCCCAATCAAAGGATCTTCCTCAGGAATTTTAATGTGGCAGGAATTTGAATGTGAAATACAGAAAGAACTATAATTAGTAGGGGGGGAGGTGAAGATTAAAAAACACCAAAGCAGACAAAGCAGAGGAAACGTGAAGGAGCCAAATCATAAGTATCAGAAAATACACCATAAAGCAAAGATATGAGTAGAATAGAGAAGAGGGTAATTAGGCAGAAGCAGTAAAATCAGAAGGAAGTCAACAGAGAATTACAGACTGCCGCTGAGGGCCCATGAAATACCCTGTTCCCCAGAGCAGCCTTGAATCCCAAATGATTCTTTCCTCCATGGTAGGCTCTATCAATCATGGCTCCCATTTCTTTTATGTGATCAGCTTTGGAGTCTGGTGAAACCCCATCTCCCTTACTGCCACACAGGTAACCTCATAATAAATCCCCTTAAATAAATCACTTGAGACAGGCTGATATTCTTACAACCAAATATCCTGACTATGCACTCATTATTTTTGAATGGCCTCTACCTTTCCATCAACAATTAAATGATCAGCAATTGCAAATGTATGATAATCATATATTTTGTGGGGGTGGGTAGTGTGAAATGGAGGAAAGGTTTATAAGAGAAAGGGAATAATGGTGGGGCGCATGAATGATGGGGCTTCAAGGTTTTGGGTTTCAGGGTACTGGTGGGGTTTGGACTGGGTTTACGGGATTATGTTGCTTAATTGAGTTATCATATTCCTATTAGATAACTTTTTTGTTTTGTAGTTAATTAACCTCTAGAAGTTGGTACAAGTTGCTCCAAGTAGAAAGAAGGCAGTCCAGGTTTCAAATGGACCTTTTGTTCCAAATCAGAGTTCTGGCAATGAATGGGGCATAAAGTATCTTCCTAATTTCTGTCACTTCTATGGGTTTGCTTGGCATCCCAGTTTACATAAATCACTGATTGTTCTCTCAGCTAGTTCCATTGCCCTCACGGTAATATTCTTCACAGATTCTTACAATAAATTGACTGACAGTTCTAGTTTTCTGTGCAGTAAAATCAAAAATTTGTTAAAATGTGTTCCCGCATACATCCATATGTAAACTATGCAAGCCTCTTTTCTTTCTCTTTCCTTCCTCCTCCTTTTCTTTCTTTGAATTGAGTGGAATGGGATGGGTTGGGGGTAGAGAGGGAGGCAGTCAGTTCAATTAGCCTTAACAATAGTCTTAAAAATATTCCCCTGTTCACTTGGCAGAGGGTCGGTGTAGACCACCCCATACTCATTGCAGGCAGGCACTGAGCCACACCCAGCACAGGCAAAAGGAATTGAATGAAATCAGCAGGGAAGCATGATAGGGAGAGTCTGCTGAATACTCCGGCATCCCTGGTGAGGTTGAGATGGAACAATAGACCCAGATTGTTCCTGTCCTGCCCTCTGCTGGAGGTTCTGGGGCAACCAGGAACACTCTGTAGTTGAAGATTCACAGCTAATCACCAGAAGTGTGTGACAGCCAGAAAAACACCGGCAAGGTAAGATCTTAGCGTGCCTTTTTTCTCCTGGAGGAGTGGCTGACTCACCACACCGTGTTGTTATTTTGCACCTCAAGGCTCTGGAATGGGGGACCTTCACCTCCCTCAGTGTTTGAGGTGGACTCCAGCCCTCCAGCAGGGATTCTAGCCCACATTTGTTAACTTTGAGTTAAATCAGATAGAGGAACTTGGGAATTTGGACATAGTTATTTACAGGTCACTTCGATTATCTATTAAACTCTAAAAATGGTGTAGTCCCCTGAACTAGGTAGAACAAGGCCAGTGATGATGGCAAAAATCCTTAAGGGAGTGCTTATTTCTCCTGATGCTCAGCTCACATATTTCACTGACATGGGACATATGTCCCCTTATGAAGGTATTGCTTGGTTTCCTCCAAACCATGACAGGTACCCATATATAGCCAAGATCGACCATCATTCTCAAATCTTCCATATCCCCAGTCTCTGTCACCACAAAGTTGGGGCACAGCAAATAGCCTAAGGCTTCTTATCTTATACACCTACTTATGTTAAATAGCTGATACTACCCACTCTTAAAGCTTAGTTCTGAAAACCACCATCTCTTGATTAGTGGTCATGAGCATCGTGCACTCACAACACAGGGCAATGGAACACCTTCTTGTCTTTATTGACCTGGGTTAATCGCCACTTAGCCTCATTTGGTCTAGTTTCTTCTACACATCTTTATGACTGGGTGTGCATAGGAACTCTGAGAAACAGTTATAAACAATTCTTTAATACAGATGCTCAAACTATCTCTTATAGGCCATTCACTCTGGAATTCTCCCTCCACAGTCTGGTATATTGTGACTTTATTTGAAGTCTCTCAGCTTTAATACAGCTCCCATCCCACTCAGGAAGGCAAAGTAGAGTACTCCTAGCTCAGAGCATCTCTCTTAATCTCTCCTTCCACTCCCTGGGCTCCATGAAGCCATAAAATTTAAGTTGCTGCAGAAAAGGGAGACGGTACATCCTCATACATTCCTATTCTCACACCCACCTTCTGTTCCATCCCTGAATGTTTTAAATTTCAATGATTTTAATGTGAGTTGAAATGAATAGGATCCTAATGACTCTATCATATCCATTTATATTAGACAAGTATATAATCCAATCTACATAAATATGCATGCATTCTTAAAAACAGAATACTCATGCATCATGCTAAAGAGAAAATTTCAAAAGAGGTATTTTAAAGTAATATACCTAAATCTGCAAGTACCTATCACACTTTACACAAAGGTGAAATTGTCTGAAATTATCAAGCACTCTCTATATTTGGGGTCAGAGAGTTTCTGAAATTTTGCAGCAGGGGCAATTATAACAGTAGGAGACACTTCTGACTATTCTACTTTAATGTTTTAAAAATCTGCATCTATCAACCCCAAGTATACTTTCTTACTTTTTAAAATCAGGCATGAGTTCTCAGGAGATTTTCAGCAATTACCAAGATGTGTTTTAAATTTTGAATATTCAGAGTGCTAATCTATGATGGAATATCATTACCAGCAATAAATCAGGTCTATGGTATCTGCACAGATACACAAAGTAAATAATTCAATCTTCTTATATTCAGATTGCAGGGAAGTATAATTCAGTCTTGAGGTTTTAATTAAAACAAGCTCTCAAGTGTAAAGTGTAATTCTTATATTTTTAAACAACCAGAATGTAAAAACCACGGAATGGCAGCAAACCAGCTGAAGGATTCAATTTTGTGTCAAATTCAAGGTTGTATCAAGTCCTTTGAAAGGCATCAATAACTGGGTCTGGTAAACTGTACATGCAGAGCCAAAATGATGCCAATCTTCCCTTTTAATTTATGTAATTTTATTAAACCATTGGATTTTATATATACATTACATATATTTATACATATAATTTTTATATACCAATCAGATTTTCAGAAATCACTTCAGTGCCTTATTTGATGGCCATCTATCATGCTTCAAGGTGATTCTAGTTCCAGGTTGGACATTTTATTATCATCAATACCCAAAATATTTATTGAGGTCTATTATGTTAAAAGTCTCTTTCATTCCAACAGTTGTGACTCTCTTGCTTATAATTCAGGTTGTCAATACTGTAAGAGAATTTTTTCTATCGAAAGTGTCAAAGTCAGTAAGTGCTGTCAGATTTCTGTTCTGAAAGTGAGCTATCAGCCTGGTTGCCACAAGCTGGTTATTTCGGAGTGAAAAAGAGTTAAGAGTTTGAAATGACAACGGAAAATGTGTTCCCTTTGCCTCTAACAGCTACACTTTAAGTTGACGTGTATAAGAAACATAGTGTTACATGTATTTTGAACTAAGAGAAAATTTTGCTCCAAAACTCAAGGTTACTTTGCGGTGAGCATCTAAGGTATTGTTTTGCAAGAACTGTCTCTTACTCTTCCAAGGATGTGCCACTGTCACCACAACTATCCCATGCAAATGGCTCCTTGGGCGATGACATTCCTACCTTACTTTACCCCATGGCCCCAGTTGGTTGGCCCAAGTATGGATGCCTCACTGAAGCTTGGCCAAGTAAAGCCCTTCCTAGGGAAGTTTCAGAGAATGTGGGTCAGTCTTTTGTGCTGGTGGAAGATGTATACTATGGAAAACTCAGGAATATTGATGGCTCTATTCAACTCTCTGGGGAGCAAACTAAAAATGATGATGGTGACATACAGAACCTCAGAGATGAGAGAGGTTATATCCTGGTCTCATTCCTGGTCACAGCTGCTTGTGAGAACCAGTTGCTTCTCTCTTGGCTGTTAAGTCTTTCACGGATTCTGGGAGGTAATTTGAGTTTGATTATGGTCAATTACAACCCAGAGTCTGGTTCTTAACAGGGTAGGACCTAACATTTTGATATGAGTGAATCCAAGCGGGGTGAGAGAAATATCTTTTTGAAGGTTGGAGCTTTGGAATTCAACAGTTCAATATGTGCAATTTCATTGATACATACACTTTTTGAAGGTGGTGAAACAGCTGGTTAGACTACCACCTGTCGCCTCTTAGATTCAGACAAGTAATCACCAAGGCTAGAACCTTAGGAAGCTTAGTAGAAAACTGCTGTCCTCCCTATCATGGAGTGTTGGCTACTTCTTTCGGCATTCATAAAAATGGGGCAAAGAGAGACGAGCTGACTTATCCGACATTTGACAGGGAACAAAAGGACAGGTGATAGAGCATTGTTAAAGACTATTTTCCATGGACTTAGTAATCTGAGGCCTCTGAAGATCAGATAATAATACACTTTGATTAATTGCCACAAACTCTGTCTCACCCTAAAGTAGTGAGCTGAAAGGCAAAATATTGGCTCCTAGAAACTGGAATGGCCATATTCCAGATGATCCAGGGTTATGAGCAATACCTTCTTCCTTGGCACTTCCTGTGTACATACTACCAGAAAAAGATGATAAAGCCCCCTATTAAAAAATTCATTTGAGCTCTAGTTAAACATAGCAAATTAACCCTAGCCTCCTTTTCCTGCTTGAACCCCACTAAAGTGATAGTTAAGGGGGATAAAAAAATATAACTCCAAAAGGCAAAAGGAACAGGAGGAAAGACAACTGCAGAGGAAAGATTTTAATAAAATTTTTGAGGATGGAAACTGGACGGAGTAGTAGTAACTAATCGACTTAGGAGAGTAGAGAAACTTTTAACTTAAGTGCTTATAGAGAGAAGATACTGACGGGAAATGAGCCAACACACCTCCACAGCACCCATGAAAGCTCAGGCCTCGAGATACCAGGTAAGTGTTAGGTGTGGACTAAGCATGGATGGATTTATTGACAGTCTAAATAAAGAGTAATTGGACTTCCCAGCTCTCTTCCCCAATCAAGCAGAACAAGTAACTACCCCTTCAGTAATTTCCCAAAAGAAATGGAAAGATTTATTCTTGGAGGAACCCTAAGCAGTGAGCGTCTAGACTGAAGGATGCATGACTGTGGCAAAGTGTAAGATTGAAATGGGGATTAATCAAAAGTGCACATATTGAACTGTTGGACTCATCGTGACCAGAATTCCTCTCTGGAGAAACTGAAAAGCTGGAGATAAAAGATATCCACACAGTAAGATTTTGACATTCTCCAACAAAGAGGCAGCTCCAATATCTGTACATCCTACAGTGAACTCCATGAGTCAAACTGCTTGATGCACATACACGGGTTCCAACCAACATTTTAGTGATTCACTCAATTATGAACAGACAGCCAAGGATCACCAGACGTTTGAGGAATACTTCAAACGTTAAAGATGGGCACAAAATTCAGCAAAAGGAACTCAGAGAAAGGAAAAATAAGGAAACCAGAAAAATAATTTAATCCTATAATTAATAATCTCAGAGAGATAATGAGAGTGGCAAATGCTTATGGAAGCTCTTGCTGTGGGTCAAGCACTGTTCTAAGTACTTTAAGTGTATTAACTCATTAAATCCTTATAACAATCCTATGAGAAAGGTGTCAGCCCATTTTACAGATGAGGATCTTTAGTGATTTGCCCCGGTTTACATAACCTGTAAATTGCAGAGCTGAGATTTCAATGTAGGCGGTCTGGCTGAAGGTCTGCCTCTCAACCACACACTACAACACAGAAACGTGGGAAATCACTCTGTGTCAATGAAACAAGCGTCATCAAGCTTAGAACCAGACAGAGCTCTTGGAAATGAAAATATGATAATCATAATTAAGAATACAGTAGAAGATCCAGCCCTGATGGCCCAGTGGTAAAATTTCAGTGTGCTCTACTTCAGCGGCCTGGGTTCAGTTCCCAGGCGCAGAACCACACCACTCGTCTGTCGGTAGCCATGCTGTGGTGGCAGCTCACATAGAAGAACTAGAAGGACTTACAACTAGAATATACAGCTATGTACTGGGGCTTTGGGGAGGGAAAAAAAGACAGAGGAAGGTTGGCAGCAGACATCAGCTCAGAACAAATCTTTAAAAAAAAAAAAGAATACTGTAGAAGACTCAAAAGATAATCTTAACCTCCCAGAAAGTTGAATAAAAAGAAAAAAGGTAAATTAAAAAGATAATAAAATTAGAGACTCAGTACACAAGATCTAGTATGTGACTAATAGGAGTTCCAGAAAGAAAGAATGGAAGGAATGGAAGCAAGGAGATCATCAAAAATGATGATGATAATAATAATATCAAAATTTCTCAGAACTGATGGACAAAAATTGCCAGATGGAAATGTTCACTTGAGTGCCAATGACACGTCATAAAAAAATACTAATATACATAATCATGAAATTTCTGGATGACGCATGTAAAGAGAAGACCCTAAAAATCTGCAGAGTGCCAACAAAAGCCACATGCAAAAGAATGGGAACCTAAATAGCATTGGATTTCTCAAGAGCAATGCTGGCTGCTGAAAGACAGTGCAAGAGTGCCTGTCAGGTTCCAAGTGAAAATTATTTTGAACAGAGAATTCCATATAGATGAAAATATCAGTGGTGGAATTGATAAGTCGAATAAATTGAAGTATAGAATAAAAACATTTCTGATATCTGATAACAAAGAAGTTACCTCCCATGCACTCTTTTTTGGGAAGCTACCAGTGTATGTGTTCTAGCAAAACAAAGAAATCCACTGAGAAAAAGAAAGATCATAGAATTAGGACATCTCAACCAAAACCCAGCATGGAGACATGGTAAAGTGAATTTTCAAAATGGGAAGCTGTGTGCCAGATATAGATGCACTTACTCAGATCACAACGGAGGGACGGTGCCAGGAACAAATGAATGAATGAATATAGGAATTCATAGATTATCTGTTGTGTTTTGAGCATGTGCGAAAATATTACTGAACCAATATAATCAATCTTTTAGAATTTGCTAAAGAATTAGTGTTTGGTACATAGAAAGTTTGGAAAATAAAAAATAATTATTAAAATATAAAATATATGAAATATGACTATGGTTAACTACTGGATTCATCAGTGAACATGTTTATATTACTCATTAAAATGTAACTGTGAATATTAATTTAACCAAAGTTTGAGTTATGACTATAGTGGTCGGATAGAGGGAGAGAAAGAGGATGTCTTGTAAGAAAACTAATGCCTCAACTACCATAACAGGATGTTATAAATAAAGGCTAAATAGTCTAAATTAAGAAGGAGAAACATAAATAATTTTTGTAAATATGCAAAGGTAAATCCCAGAAGAAACAGCTAAGAGTTGAAAGTCTCTACGTCTGGAAGTGGGACTAAGACTGGAGCGAGATGAAGAAGGAAAAGTCTTAATATGAGATTTTTTTTAGCAATTCTTTGACTTAAAAACTATGTGATGATATTACTTTGATAACAATAAAGATGAAATTTTGTGAATTGCTTTCAACTAGGACCCTGAGTGGCAACATTCCAGGGCTCTCCATTTTTCCCACCCCTACCTCTGGTCTCCCTTCCATGTTCTATGAATGTCAGAGCCCACAAGCTCAGTATTAAGAAATGGAAACTCCAAGTACAGAATACAGAATCAAAGGGCTTAGCTGGGCATAATTTCTGGCATTATTAGATTGTGCAATCCTCCAAAATTAAGTTGACAAGAAATTGACTAAGACATTATGTTGCACTGCTGAAGGGGGAAAGAATAATGAGTAGTCTGTAAGTGTTTAACAGCTCAGGCAATGCCCAGGTTTAAGTAGCCTGACCAGCGGGAAGGGCTGTCGAGGCAGCATAGCCGGAGCAGACAAGTTGTCCTTCATTCCCCTCACAGCGACCCTGAGGATACTAGAAAAGGAATGCTTGTTTGTAAGTGGGTCCTGGGGAGGCCAAGAGACCGACCAAGGACTGAGAGGCCCATGAGAGTCTCAGGTCCTGTTGTGTATCCCCATGGTCTTCAATTTCACGTGCTTAGAATTTTGAAAAACTATGTACTTCTCACATATTGACATTTAATATCTTTCATCATAAGTTTAAATTGTTGCAAGTAATACAGTCCCTGGTGTATTGTAAATATTGACACTTTAACATAAAATGAGGGGCCAGCCCGGTGGCATAATGGTTAAGTTCAAGCGCTCTGCTTCATCTGCCCAGGGTTCTCGGGTTCAGATCCCTGGCGCTGACCTGGCACCACCTATCAACCCATGCTGTGGCGGTGTCTCACATAAAGTAAAGGAAGATTGGTACAGATGTTAGCTCAGCAGCAGTCTTCCTCAAGGAAAAAGAAAAAAGAAGAAGATTGGCAACAGATGTTAGCTTAAGGCCACTCTTCTTAAAAATTAATTAATTTGGGGCTGGCCCCGTGACTGAGTGGTTAAGTTCGCGCGCTCCGCTGCAGGCGGCCCAGTGTTTCGTTAGTTCGAATCCTGGGTGCGGACATGGCACTGCTCATCAAACCATGCTGACACAGCATCCCACATGCCACAACTAGAAGGACCCACAACAAAGAATATACAACCATGTACCAGGGGGCTTTGGGGAGAAAAAGAAAAAAAATAAAATCTTTAAAAAAAATTTAATTTAATTAAATAAAAAGGCATAATTGTCTAATATTTTCCATCATAAATTTAAATGGTTAAGAATAATCTAGTTCTTGGCAAATTATAAGTATTGATATTTTGGTATTTTAAAATAAGATAAAACTAGTCATGTCACTGTTTTAAATGTTTCCAATGGACTGTAAAAACCATAGAGGTTTTATATCTATCATCATCCATTTTAAAAAGTACATGAACATGTCCATCTTTAATAGTGAGAATTTTACATTCTTTTTCTGCTTGAATTCAAATTTCTGATGTGCATCCCCACATAATTTTTTGCTATTGCAGTACACTTTATGATTTAATATATTTTCTTAATCACAGATTGTATTTGTCCACAGCCAAATTTTGTATATATTAAAACATTTTTTAATTTTACATAACTGTAAGGTTCTAAGTATTAAAATAAATCTTAGTGATATCATTTGTTATTATTAGAACACAATTGATCAAAATAATCCAATTGTACTATAATTCTGATAAATATTGTCAAACAAAAACATAAATTTAATGGGGCTGGCCCAGTGGCCTAGTGGTTAAGTTCATGCACTCTCCTTCAACAGCCCAGAGTTTGCAGGTTCAGATCATGGGCGTGGACCCAGCACTGCTCATCAAGCCACATTGTGGTGGCATCCCACATAAAATAGGGGAGGATGGGCACAGATGTTAGCTCAGGGCCAATCTTCCTCACAAAGTAAATAAATAAATAAATAAATAAATAAATAAATAAATAAAATTTAATGCATCCGTGTACTGATTGCCAGAATGAAATGCGTGATTCCAACATACAGCCAAAGCTGAGAACCAGTGGTCTACAGGAGAACCCAAGGGGCTAGTCTCCAGGTGTTACAAATGGCCTGCTCAGCTGCAGCCATGCTTCTCAAAGTTTTGGTGGTGGCGGGGGTGGGGGGGGGGGTGGGGGTGTCTTGTTAAAACGCAGATTCCAAGTCAACTCAATAGGTCTGGGGCCTGAGCTTCTGTGGCCCCAGCGAGCTCCCAGGTGATGCTGATATTACTGGCTCAGGGGCCACCCTTTGAGTAGCAAGAAGCTGGAGCAGTGATTCTGAACCTTAGCTGCACTTTGGAATCAGCTAGGGAGTTTTAATAGTGTCCCACCCGCCCCCAGCCTTCCAGATGTAGTTGGTCTGGACTGTGGCCTCGGCACTGGAATTGTTTACAACTCCCCAGGTGATGCTGATGTGGTGCAAAGTTTGAAAATCACTATGATAGAGGATAAGAGAAACTATTCTAGTACCCCTTTTCACCAACAAGTTTCAATCAAATTGAGCACTTAATATGAAGACTTTTCTTGAAAAGGAGAAGGCCTAATTCTTGCGTAAAGTGGGCGAGAAAGAAAGTAGCATCGGCCCTTCATTCCCTCTTCTTGCTCAGCCCGGTCACAAGGGCAGATCATCTTGTGGTCTATGGATTCTCACCTTTGGGGTGAAGGAGCTAGTGCTAAATGTGGCGTTTATGTTTCCTCCCAGGCCTCCCCTTGACAGAGCCCCATGCTACTCTACGAAAGAGTATAAATCTCAGAGTGTCATCTGAACAAACTGTCTGTTGAAGGCAGGACCGGCTTCATGGGCGTATAACCAGGGCCATCACACAGGCGCTGTGCTCAGAAGGGTTCTGTATTTGGCTTAATGCTCTGCAGTCCCCGTCTTTAGATTCTTAGTACTGCTACCTTTGGACTTGGCTTTCTAAGTGAAGTCTGATAGGACAATGGAGCATGAGCATAGGGGATACATGCCGTCTGCACATAGACCATTCCTTGCTGCCCTATTCACATATGGCATTCTTGATGCCCCAGGAGCAAAATATTTCAGTAGACTAGCAATGGTGGGGTCCAGCAAGACTCAAAGTAAGTACAGGGTAAGCATTTTATATCCATGAGTGAGTAAATGGGGGCCACACTGTCCGTCCCATCCAGAACTCAGAAAAAAGACAACGGTGGTCTGAAAACATGAGAAACTGAGGAACCCTACCATATCCTTTCTTATTTGTGTTCCTTCCCTGTATTAACCAACCACTTATACTGAAAATGATGACATAGAAGGAAAGGGGAAACAGGGACAGAGTAATCTATATTTTGTGTATATCAAGAAGTGAAATAAAAACAGTTAAATTGTTTCTTGCAGTTTTTCCACTCTTCTAGAAGAATAAAATACATGTATATGAAATACAAATTACGTAATTTCAGAGATTCTATATACAGGTTAAAAGCTCTTATATTTGCATTTAGAACTGGCATTGTACAATATAAAGATGAATGGTAAACTTTATGAGAACAATTTAAAATTGTTTTTTTTTTGCTTATAACAACATTAAGTAGCAAATTAAAAACACTGACAAATTGAGAAAAAGTGGAACAAAGGGAAAAGTTTATATTTTTAGTACCTTTAATGGCACTTTTTTCCTGTCTTTTGAACAAGGGGCCCCATATTCTTGTTTTGCGTTGGGCTCTGCAAATTACGTCGCCAACCCTGGTGTTAGGTTAAGGGAGGCATTGTTCTTTGTGACCAAGACTCAGCAGAGTCCCCAACCCTCTTCCTCTTGTCCATTGAGCCAAGCCTGCCTCTCCTCGATATAGCACACGCTAAGTTCTTAGAGCAGAGGTGGGAGTTACCTCTCCTTGGCTTACTTACTCACCCAAGAGGTTAACAGTCTAATTATCAAAAGCCCAATTGCTTTATTTTAGATAAATAAAGATTAAATTCCATTTTTATGCTAGAATTTAAAACATCTTAGTGACTGTCATGTTGATCAACACAAAATTATCTTTATTTACTCAAAGCAGAAAATTCTAAACCAAAATGTCCTCAATATTCAAACCCAAGCAAATTCACCCTAACTCATTTGACTTTTTTTAAAACACTGTTTTGAAACTTTCTGATGCTGTCCTTTCCTTTGTAATCTACACTTTGTGTGTCTTTCCAATATAGACATGAAGGGAATTTAATTAAGAGTGTAGTAGTTGACTTTCCTTCAAACTATCTTTAACCAGACAATGTAAATAGTGCTGAGGATTAAAATTATGTGAGTAATTTGTATTTCTGAAATCAGATGTTTGTAGTTTCTGCCCAGCAGAAGGCACACTACATTAACCTATTAACATCTTGAAGAGCATTTCGCCTTCATTCCCCAACCAGAGACCCTGACCCAACCACTTGCTTTGAAATAATCAAAGAAGTAATCACAATGTGGAATCCAATTCCTATTATAAAATTAAACAAATAAAGCCTGTGATAGATTGTAGTGAAAGTATCCTTGAATTGTACATTAAGCTCCCACTGTGCTAAATGGCAAGATCTGCCTCACTGGAGTAGAGCCCCTCCCTGCAGAAGCCCCTCTAAAGACAAAATACCTTTTGAGTCCAAGGAATAGTAGAGGAACTTGGGTGTTGATTGAAACTGCAGTGCAAGATTCTTAGGATTTGAGTGAAGCCTTCCTCTGGGGATTGACCTCTTGACCCAGCTCAACACCACCCCAGATTTCTCTCAAGCCATCTTCTCCTCTCCACCATGAGATAATCCAGGATTGTCCTGCTTTTCCTGACTTGAGATCCAATGGGGGCTTCACTCCAGAGAGCCCCCTCTGCTTCTAGTGAGAGGCCATGCAAAAGACCAGAAACTGGGTGGCAGACCTGCAGGTTCCATCATGCCAGGTCAACACTGGCAGAAGATCATCTTCCATTCTGTGCGGTGCCTTTTCGCTCTCTTAAGAGAGAAGTAGAAAGAGCATCTGCAGAAGGAGCAAAGGTTATTTTTGCTACTGAATATGAATTTTTCAAAACCATAAGTTCATGACCGTTTTCCATTTAACATTTGTGGTTGTCGCTATCCCCCTCCCCCTTTCATATATTAAAACAAAAAAAGCACTCAATCTGCCCAACCTGAATTTTCTGGGGTTTTGTCCCCGCATGATATATATAAACTGTTTTCTTCAAATTTCTTTATACGTTTCCTGTGTTTTCCTATAAAATGTTACAACAAATAATGAGCATTAATTTATACCTACATCTTGAAGGTTTCTGGGTTTAATATCTCTAATCTACTCCACATATTATTAATGGATTTGAGAAAGTTCTAATGCCAATATCACCCAACGTTCAGTTTCTTTGACAGGATTTGATCATATGAGAGCATATTAAAAAGAAATACTCATAGTATGCAACATAAAGACACTATGATTTTCTTTTTAAGATTTTTTTTTATTTTTTCCTTTTTCTCCCCAAAGCCCCCAAGTACATAGTTGTATATTCTTCGTTGTGGGTCCTTCTAGTTGTAGCATGTGGGACGCTGCCTCAGCGTGGTCTGATGAGCAGTGCCATGTCCGTGCCCAGGATTCGAACCAATGAAACACTGGGCCGCCTGCAGCGGAGCGCACAGACTTAACCACTCGGCCACGGGGCCAGCCCCAAAGACACTATGATTTTAACTACTTAAATTTACAGAATGATTTCAGATACAATCCATTCCATGTAACAATAGCACCCTTATTCAAATTAAACAGCATTAAATCATTTTTTAAAATTGTGCTACCAGTTTGGTTAATTGGATATCCATACGAAAAACAAAATGTATCTTTCTCAAACCTTGTAAAAATCAATTCTAGGTAGATTGTAAATCTAACTGTAAGAGTTAAAACCATAAAACTTTTAGGAAAAAAATGTAGGCAAGTGTCCTCATGACCTTGGGTTAGGGAAAGATTTCCGAGCAGGGCTAATGATAGAGAAAAGATTATAATGGGACTATACCATAACTGAGAACCTCTATTCATCAAAAGATACTAGTAAGAAATTGAAAAGACAGCTCACAGAATGGAAGATATTTGCAATATATTTATCCAATAAAAGACCTGTATCCAAAGTATATAAAGAACTGCAAATCAATAAGAAAAAGACAACTCAATTCAATCGAAAATGGGGAAAATGACTTAAATAAGCACTTAAGGTGCACAGCTTGATTAGGCACCACGATTATACAACTTAAAAGTGAATGTAATACCATTATACCCTCAAAGAAAGAAAAAATCCAGCGTTGGCAAGGATGTAGGGCAACCAAAACTCTCATACACTGATGGTAGGAGTGTAAATTGATACAAACACCTTGGAAAATTATCTGGTAATAGCTACTAATGCTGAAAACATACCTATCTTATGATCCTATATATGCAAAAGATGTGTGTACATATATTCACCAAAAAAAAAAAAAACACAAAAAAAGTCCATAGCAACACTTTTCATAATAACCAAAAACTGGAAATTACCCAAATGCCCATCAAGAATGAAATGAAAAATAAATTGTGATATATTCACATAAAAGAATTCTATTTAGTTATACTCTTCAATAACATATGCAGAAGGAATCACAACTATGCACAACTATAGAGATAAATCACAAACATAATTCTAAGTGAAGGAAACCAGATACAAAAGAGTAAACACTGATTTCATTTATATCAAGTTCTTGATTGTTTCTTATTTGGGTGTTACTTTACATAGATGAGTTTATTTTGAAAGACTCATCAAAATTTACATTCATAATTTACAAACTTCTCTGCATGTGAACTAGGCTTAACACAAACATTAAAAAAAAACTCTGCCATGTAGAGAGGATCTACATTCCTCGTAGAATATCCTAACACTTAGCTGAGTTGTATAACATCATCTCTATCTAACAGGGGAGTTCAGGGTGTGTGTATGTGCGTGTCTGTGTGAGGAGGGAGTTACCTTTCTGTGGGTCTCGACATGACCCACAAAAGAGCCATTACCCTCAATTAACATTGCTAATTCAGCTGAATCAAATATTTAAAGTATTTTTATCTGCTTTCCTTGTATCTGCAGAGTTGGAAGGCTAACTGCATTGGAAGTATAAACTTTTTTTACTTTGCGTCACCTGTACTTGACCACAAATTGAGTTAATTTGCAAATAAGAATTGGAAAATCATTTTAGGATGTAAGTTTATAAAATCAAATAGATTTTTTAAAGTTGATAAAATTTTCAAATTTGAGAAACTTAACCTTAATCTTGGGTTTTTCGCATCCAAGGTCTTAGCTATGAGTTGGCGATTCCTTCTCCACAGGAGCAAAACAGTTTAGCCACTGTTCATTTTCTGCTAAGGTATTCATGCCATTGATCATCTCCGTTCTGAACTTTCCTAAACCTGCCCCCAAAATAAATAAAACTGAGACTTGAATACTGATTATCTATCACTAAAGTTTCTGGAGCTTTCTGAAAGGCAAGAGAGGCATCTCAGCCCTTAGCTTCCACTCCATGTTCCAACAGGGACACTGCAGTATTTGAGGGTTTGATCTTGGCTGATGTGGCAGCGATGTGGGCTATGGAAGACCCTCAACTGAGAAAAAAAGAAAATGAGAGAGAGATTTGATTCTGAGGAAAGCAAGGGTCCCTGAGGAAATAAGGTACAATGGTGGACCCACGACCAAAGCTTAGTCATGGCCTCTAATGCCTAAGCAGTCTTGGTCTAGTTATCCAAGCAATGTGAGCTATACTATTTCCCCGTTGGTACATTGGTGATAGTAATGCCTACTTGCAGCATAACTATGAGAATATAACCTAAGATGACAAACCATTTGGACTTGAGTAGATGCTCCACAATTAGTGCCTGTTGTTAATCCAGTAGACTGGAAGCTCCTCAAGGTGGCAACTAAGCATTCATGGTTCAGTTTCATCCTCAATGACCAGCCAATTCCCTAGCAAGAGTAAGTGCTCAATAAATAGTTGTTAAATAAATTAATTAAAGAATTCTTTGGAAATATATTAATGGCTGCAAAATATTCCATTTTATGTATAACCTGGTTGGTTTTGAAATACCAGGTGGACCTGTTCTGCTTTTCCCCTGAAACTCTCTACCAAAGCACACTGATGAAAACTCAAGTATCCACATTCCAGGTGCAGAGCGGAGGCCAATTGCCGTCCTCTGGGGCTGTCTGGGAAGGGCCACTTCAGCAGAACTCCTTGGCATGGGCTCTGTTTTCTTGATTGAACATTGACAAATATGCCCTCCTAATCCCATCCATTCTCCACCACTGTGTGGAGACAACTCAGAGAGCCTAGATCAGATAAAGGGCAAACACACACAAACACATACACTCATACCCCATTTGGGGACATATCATATTCACTCATTAATCTTTAACCTAACTAAAGTTTTGAAAGACAGTGAGAAACACACAAATACCCTGGGACTCAATGTCCATTACCAATCTCAAATTTTCAAAGGAACAGTGATAGCCATCAAGAGTACCAGTGAGTGTCAAGTTGGCTTTCTCGATCATTAGGATGAGCATAACACGGCATTCCTCACCCTCTCAGTTCAAAAGTGGGTGCTTCCAGGAGTCAGTGTATTCTTCTAGATTAGGGTATAATCCCAGGTATAAATCCCTGGAAAGCAAATCACAAAACCAGTTAAATTTGACTGGAAATTGAACTGCTGAAGGTGGATTCAAAGGATGAATCTGTTTATTGACTACCAAATGCTAGGTGCTGGGCATCCAGCTATGAATAAAACAAAATCCCTGTCCTCCGGGAGTTTATGGTCAAGGAAGAGACACTCAACAAGTACACAAACAAATAAAAAATATTATTTCAGCAAATTTTAAGTGCCACGATGAAAAGTAAAGCAGCGGGGTGGGGGGCGGGGGTGGATTAGGGAGTGGGGAGGGAGGCTGATGGTCGACAGCGTCTCAGAGAATGCCCCTGAGCAAGGGACGGGGCAGTGGTGTGAAGGACGAGAGAGTCCGAAGTATAAAGAGAAGCGCATTCGTTCCCAGCAGACAGAAGAGCCAGGATCACAGCCCTGATTGGAGAATGCAGCAGAGTGGGTTTGAAGAATTCCACCCCAGCTCCAGCGCACACCCTGTAGTACCTGCATTTTATAGTGCTTTCCGATTTTCTTAATATCAGTGAAATTATATTTCAGTCATCTTTGGTCCACCTCCCAACACTCTCACACTCACACATATTATACAATTAAAAATAACCATCTCTTAACTTCGCTCATAAACTCATTTATAAATAGTTGTAAACATCCCCCACTATTTGCCTAGGCTCCAGTGGAGTTTCTTTGAATGATAATCCCTAGGCCACTTGCTTTAGCATCACTTGGGTTCTTATTTAAAATGCTACATTCTCATCCTCCCCTTGAACTGATGATCAGAGCCCCGGGGCCGGAGGCCTGCTGACTTGTGAGGGTCTTCCTGTGTAATGTTTACGCGCGCTAAGTCTATGAATGGCTAGGCTTTCCCTCCGTGCCTGTATCTCTGATTCAGCATTCTATGGTTGGTGATGCTGCAGCTTGTCAGCAAGCATATAAAATTTCCTAATAATATTCAAATTCACCTCCCCTTCCAAAATAAAATCCCATTTAAGTGAAAAGTAATCATTCAGCATGGAAATGTGCAAAGAAAAACAAAATATATAATTTAATTTGTAATTCTGATTTCAAGGGGCAAATTTTTTTTAATCCCGTTTGGAACTTTATCAAACATTATTAGCCATCCCTCAGTGTGTTTCTCCTCAATTCAAATCCTCTCAAACAGCAGATTTGGGCCAATATCATCTAATAAGAT
Source organism: Equus przewalskii (assembly GCF_037783145.1). Lineage (NCBI taxonomy): Eukaryota > Metazoa > Chordata > Mammalia > Perissodactyla > Equidae > Equus > Equus przewalskii. The sequence continues at coordinate 61,231,370 of NC_091839.1, read as the reverse complement.
CTTCACTTCTCTCTGTGTCTCTGGGGCTGCTAGAGAACTTATAAGTAACTTTGATTAAAAAGAAGCTCTTACTGTCTACTGTCTCAATTTCCAGGCATACCGCCTCTTCGGTGCCCTTTCCTTCCTGCACGTTGCCAGTACATAACTAGCAAAATCATGGAAAATCACTCTCAGACTAGAGTTCTTTTACAAATTATTACATCTGACTTACATAAAGAACTTGGTAGTTTAGAAATACTACCTAATTATAATACGGTTAATCTTAGAGCATAGAATTCAACTTAATCTTGCATTTTTCTCTAAGAGCAAACCAAATAAATTACAAAATTTACATTGCCAAAATTTGTCCTAATAAACCAAATTCACATAGATTTTTGTTGGAGCCAGTAACCATGTGTTTCATGATTTCAAAAATAACAAAATTGCTTGCAGACCTGTTGGAAATATTACATAAACACAAAGGAAAAAATTAGGAAAAAATTCCTAATTTCAAATCATAAGTTTACATTCCAAGTGAAGCAATTCAATTATGTATGTTGGAATTACTATTTCTAACAATTTGTATTATTTTTTGTACTTTTGGAACACTGGTTTTTTAATGCAAGTGATTTTAATGAATCCACACATATAGATGTGACCCTATCTGAAAACATGAAATTTGACACATGCACATTTTCAAAAGAAAATTCACTTTAAAAACTTTAAAAATAGAAAGGAACCAACTCCTGATAGTTCTGGCTTCGTGGATATTATTCAGCCACACTGTCACTTTCATCTCTGGATCATACTTCCTATCTCATGGCATGGAAATATTCTTTCACTCCACAGTATTCCAGAAGTTAGTTGAAAATGGAGTCAGTGGTGACAGAATCACAGTATTGAAAAAACTTCCTGCTTGCTTTTCAAAACTTGAGTAATTCTCTTGGCACCAAGCGATTTTCATCCAGTGAGAATTAGAAGATTTTTTCCAACTTCACAATCAGTTTTTCTTACATATTTATATTTCAATGCCACAATACCCAGACACTTTGACTCTCAAAATGTGAGAAGAGTCGTTCTCCAAACTTCCCCCACTTCCCTAAAATTTTACAAAGGGTGGTAAAATGAAGCAGCAAGCTCTCCACCACGCCCTACACACACACACACACACACACACAAGACACACAGACACACGTACACGCACATCCTTATCCACCATTCCTTTATTCTGGTCCTGTGGTTCATCTTTCAGACTCCTTGTGTTACCACAAAGGCAGCAACCACTAAACTGTAGATTGAAGGATGCCAACGGTGTGTGATGTTGCCACCCAGTCACCAACCCAATCCCAACCTGTTTGCACAACAATCTATGCCAGTTCTTAAAATGTCCATCAGGGTGCACCCTATTTCTTTCCAACTTATTGGGGATGACTCCCAAATTAGTGATATTAACAGCAATCTATTCCAACCCTCCTAAGTGGGTGGCCAAATGCTCCCCCTAAATTAACCACAGTATCAGGGATCTCAAAGCCAAAACAAAATGGCACAACTAGAAGGACCTGCAACTAGAATACACAACTATGAATGGGGGCAAGGGGTGGCCTTGGGGAGAAGAAGAAGAAGAAGAAGAGAAAAACAAAACCGAAGTCATGGTTAACGGGTCTAGTGCCAACGTTGATGTAACACAACTACCTCCCTTAGTACAATGACAGGATAATTTCTTAATCTAGGAATCCTCAACCTCAGGATGAATGTGACTGGCGCTGTATGCACCATGATTCGCCTGTGCTATGTACCTACCTATACACACACACACACACACACACACACACACGCTCCTCACTCTGACAACGTTCTTGAAGAAAAGATGGAGGAGTAGAGATGAAACTCAGGTCAGTAATTAGGTTGAATAGAAATGACAAGTATAATAGTCCTATTTGACCACCAGAGCTCAGCCCCATTATTAGTGTCCCTTGTCACTCTGCCGCTATGTTTCGGAACGGTTGCTATTTCCTGAGTTTGTTAACTCAAAAGTAGGCTTCTTTGTCAATGATGAATCAGTAGGCTAAGCTCTTAGCTGTGTGTCTCTCGATTCAGACCAGATGGGCACCAAGAGGGAGGTGTTAATGTCAGAAGATCGGCACGCCTCTTATTCCATGCAACCTTTCATAGTTAGACTTGAAGGGGCAAACTCTGAAGCTAGACAACTGGGATTAGGATACTAATTATTAAGGAAACACAAAGGTGCTTTTTTTCCTCAATAGCAATTTTAATGTAAGGCTCACAATATCATGCTTTCAACATATTATCTTCAATTGAAATGCATGTGTTTAATACATTGTCTTTCCATGATCTGTGAGCACACACCCCAAGGCACCTGGTTTTTTAAATATTGTTGTGCAACTAAGCCTCTTGTACAAACTCAACCTGTCTCACTTTGTGGTGGTAACTGACTTCAGTTTGTCACCACTGGTTCACTTTTTTCCTGTTGGCCTTGTTTCCCCCCAGAAACCTCTGAAACTATCACTGCTCCCCATCAACTAAGATGTCCCAAACCTAGCTTGCTCTTCCTGCCACAAGTTTAGCAGTAGCTACCCTCAGTGGAGACCTGGTTCATTTTGGAGAAAGGTAGTACAACGTCCTGAAATCTGGGTCATAGTCTGCATTTTATGTCGATCATATCATCCCTAGCAATAAACTGCCTAATGTTAGAGGCTGTGTAAGTGATTTTAGTAATACAGGAGTAGACTTTCAAAGTCAGTTCTTCAGCTGTGTCTGTGAACTAACGTATATTTACAAGGATTATTATAATGGTGGGGGTTTATAGCAATACATGTTGCTCTCCCGGTGGTAGAGAAGTGGGTTAAAATACAAAAACTCGTTCCTCTAAAATGTCAGAAATTGGGACCAGCCCCGTGGAGCTGCAGTTAAGTTCATACATTCTGCTTTGGCAGCCCGGGGTTCACTGGTTAGGATCCCGGGTGCGGACATGGCACCGCTTGGCAAGCCATGCTGTGGTAGGCGTCCCACATATAAAGTAGAGGAAGATGGGCACAGATGTTAGCTCAGGGCCGGTCTTCCTCAGCAAAAAAAGAGAAGGATTGGCAGCAGATGTTAGCTCAGGGCTAATCTTCCTCAGAAAAATTTTTTTAAAAATTAAAAAAAAAATTGTCAGAAACTCATAATGTGTCCATATCTATACACAACCAAATGCACATGCATTTCTGGTTTATTTTTCCTACATTATCAAGTACAGTATGGAAAATTTTAACAAAATGATAAAATGTCCTTGGCTCTCAGTCTCGGTTAACAAAGAAGCAATTCAATAAAATGCAGTCCATTCGCTTCAGTGTTCTTACTAGTCCTGCCCTATGAGACGTAACGTCTACTCTATAAAGGTAACCAATGTATGTCGGGTCCTGGGTGTCCTTTGACTTTCCTTTTGTCCTAAATAGGACATTTTATTACAGTTTTCTTAATTTTTTTCTACCTATTACATATCAGTTATCAATGTAATAGTTATATTTGTTATTTTACCCATAGCTTCCAGACAAACCCTTTTCTTTTTTAAAGAATATCTTTTGAAAAAAAAAATTCAGATGTTTGAGCTGATTTCTGTTACTTCATACTAAAGGGGCTTCATTTTTAAAGGTGGTCTCAAGTAACTGGCTATTCTAAAACAGAACATCCTTAGCATTTTAATCGAGGAAGGTCAAGATTGGAAAAGCTGCTCTTCTCTGAGAAGAGTCTACAGGAGTCAGAATTCACTGGGACATTTTCAGTGGGGAACGTGGAAAACTTTACTCAGGGACTGAAGTCTGACCATTCCCAAACAGCAGACACTCAAGCTCGGCTGTGGTCTTTGCGGGTCTCGTAACTGAGTTATTAGTAAAGGAAGAAGATACTATACTCTCATACGAGTTTCTTTATGGGCTTCGTTCAGAACTGTTTCTCTCAGTCTACCTGGATCTTCTGGGGGATGCTGCTGGGGTGAGTATTGACTTCAGGGCCTGTAAAATCTTCTGAGCTGCTTTGTCTTTGGGATTCTCAGTCCGGGCAACTCGTCAGCACAGCAACAGCTATTAGGATAAATAACTCACCTGTTAGGGTCATGAAACTGGTCCACGCCCACGCGGTCTCCCACTCCTGAGACCCCTATTTGGAACTAAGCTCTAATACCCTATAGAGCAGCGGCCAGCGAACAATGTAAACGAGTAAACCTGACTGTGGAAAGACAGTATGGGGAGGTGAGCTGTGGGACATTGCTCCCCATCTGCCCACTCTTGGCTCCCATGAAGCCAAATCTTAGGTTGTCAAATCTCCCTGTTTCTCAGGAAGAACTGGTTTGTTTGTGAGTTTGCTTATTGTCAGATGAGCACAACGGGATTGATCATGCCATCAACTCAAGACACATTATCTTCATTTGTTCTTTATTTTATTTTATTGAGTTTTATCCCCTTCATCCCGTATAATCCAACTTGTCTGCCCCTCTATAGGCTCCCTATCTAAAGTATTTAATATTTGTACTTTCAATGCACCTTCAATAATTTTATTTACATATGTCTGTGTGAGAGTGTCTTTAAAACACAGACACTATTGTTTGTGTATGTTCAATTTACATAATAGTATTAGACTACAGAAATTATATTTGAGACATCTATCCCTGTGGCTAAGAGTCTACTAGTTCAGTCCTTGTGACTGCTATATAGTCTACATTTAATCTGTTTATTCCCCAGTTCTTTGCTACCACAGAAAAAGCTGTGATAAACATCTTCATAAATGCCTCCTGGTACACCTCTTTGAGGATTTTCCTAGTGTTTAAGGTCTATGCAATAATGACTAATTCCACTAAGTACTGCTTTATTCCTTTCCAAAGTGACCATAATTCGTCTGTACCCCCATCAGCAGTGCATGAGGTTTCCCATCTCCCCACATCCTCACCAGCATTTCATATCCAACTTTCTAATTTTCGGCTCTTCTGTAAACAGTATGTCAGAGTTTTAGTTTGTATTTCATTGATTATTGTGAGGGTAAACACCTCATCTCCATATATTTTTAGCCATTAGGATATCTCTTAATCATAATCTTTGTCTTTTTTTCTATTATTTATTTTTCTTGCTTATCTACAAGAATTTATCCTTTTATTCTAGATATTAACTTGATGTTGGTGCTAAATGTTCTATGGACCTTCTCTCAAACTATCACTTATCCCTAAATTTTATCTCTGCTGCCTTTTATTATTCTTCATTTACCACTGACTGGAGAGCTCAAGTACACACCTTCTCAGCCTCCGTTGCAGCTAGGAGTGGCCAGGTAGCAGCTAATCTTGATGTAATAATATACATTGCTTTTTCCCTTTGTAGTTTATGTTTTGAAGGATTTATTTTAAAATATTTCTTTTTTCATTTTTGAGGAAGATCAGCCCTGAGCTAACATCTGCTGCCAATCCTCCTCTTTTTGCTGAGGAAGACTGGCCCTGAGCTAACATCTGTGCCCATCTTCCTCTACTTAATGTGTGGGATGCCTACCACAGCATGGCCTGCCAAGCGGTGCCATGTCCGCACCTGGGATCTGAACCAGCGAACCCTGGGCCACCGAAGCAGAACATGCGCACTTAACCGCTGTGCCACCGGGCCGGCCCCTACAAATATTTCTACATCCCAAATCACAAAGAAATCTTTATTTTCTTCTATTAGCTTTATAGTTTTAACCTTTCACATCTAATTTTTTAATCTGCCTATTAATCTAACAATTTTTTCACCTGTTTTATATTCTACTTAATTTTCCTAACACTATTTATTAAATAATTTGTCTGTTTTCCAAAGATCAAATACCAAGTTATGTGTGTGTTTGTTGTAATTTCTATTGCTTTGAATAATGTCTTAATATCAGGTAACATTTTGCTCCTTGTAAAATTTTTACTGCTCCTCATTTTCTACATTAGCTTAGCTATTTACAGACTTTTATTCATCTATACAAATTTGGGAATCAATTTGTGGAGAGGCACACACACAAAAAGTTTCCTGGGATTCTAATTCAGTTGTCTTGAATATTTAAAATTTTAAATGGTCCCATCCATGAACATGATTTAGTTCTAAATTTTTTCAGGTTTCATTTATATGCTTTACTCATAAAAGTACAATGCATTGAAGTTAATTCCTAGATACATTATAGATTTTGTTACTGTGGATACTGGGATTAATGCTCGAAAGCGTTTAAAACCACTTTTTCTCTTGACTCTACAGTATGGAGACTAGTAGCTAAGATACACAACTTCCAGACTCCACCACATTATGGGGCCTCTACCCAGTTCTGGCCAAAGAGAGAAAGTCCCTTTGAAACAGCTTTCTTCCCCACTTGCCCTCCCCAAAAGGCAAACCCAGGTGAAGAGGAGGCACCAAACTGATGGCCACTTGAGACACTGAAGTCCTATTATTTGTAATGTTTATATCTCTATTTAATGTATTTGGAATACAGTGTTGTACTCAGTAACATCCCGACAACGGAATTTCTTCAAATCAGTTTCTCCAACAAAATAATCTCAAAGGAAAGGGGTGGAGGGAGAATTTTGGAGATCTATCAGCCAATAGCAGTGTCTTGACCTTATTTGGATCTCAGTTCAAACACAGAAACTGAAAAAACAATTGAGGAAATGTGAATATTGAATATTTGATACCGCTAAATAATTTTTTTTAAATGTGATAATGGTATTGTAATTATTTTTAAGGGTTCTTATTTATATATGTGTATACACACAGTGAAATATTTGTATATAAAATGATAGTGTCTGGGGTTTGCTTCAAAATAATCTTGGGGCCACATATTTATTGTTATTGAGGTTGGCTGATAGGTGCACTGGGTTCATTATATGCTCTCTATGTACATTTGAAACTTTAATGATAAAAAGTTTATTTTAAGAGAGTACTAATGTTTTTTGCTGTTTGTATTTTCTGAATTACCTCTGTTCTTTCAAAGGTCAGTTTCTTGTGTGATACTCATGGTTCTTCTTTTCCAAGATTTCTTCAAAAATGTCTGGTGACCTTTGGTTGTCTGTTTTTGTTATTAATTAATGACAAATTGATAGCTACTGGTGTATGACATGAATTTCCCTTGCTGTTAATAGGATTGTTTATCCCATAGTCCTCCTGGATTTAAAAGGAGAGCTAAAGGGTCAGTGTAAATAGATAAAGTGAGTCAACAGCCAGGCTTCAAATAAAAATAAGAGTAAAGTAAGGAGAGTTCAGTTTAGTTACTATTTAGTATTCTTCTCCTGGGAAGAAATGGCCACTTTTCATTTTCCCCTTCATTGCTCCGTTGTGGAAGTCGAGAATTACCATAAGACTTACTGTGCTTCCATCTGGCTCAAAGCCTATTGTAGGAGCCCCCAGTAGGCACTTTCTTTAAAGAGCAAATGCTGAGTTTTAACCTGAGATAGAAAATGACCACAGTTTGCAGTCATCATGTACATACATCTTTAACTAAGTACTCTGCTCTATACCCCCAGCCCACTCCTACTTTCAGTTCTGACTTTCTCCAAACTTGGACCATCTTTAAAGCTCTGTTAGGAAATGACCCCCAGCTCCATTGCACATTTTTCTGTGTTTTCTGGGCTGAGGCTTTCTCTGTTGCACTTTGGGTGTTAAAAAAAATGATAGGTGCTTATCTAAATTCCAGAAATCCATGTAACATATGTCTCCAGCTTCCATTCTCAAAATTCTTACAAATTCGACCTCTTGATACTTCTTTCTTGTCATTTCAAGAGAAGGTAACATGCTCTGGGCCCATGAATTTAAACCAAAAGCCTGTGTACACACAGGAGATATATTTAGATACAGTATCAAGAAGCAAGTCTTGAGAGTGGAGATTCTTTGATCTCACAGACATGCGCTTATGGTAGGAGACAGGGAGAGGACAGGGAGGGAAGGGTATAATTGCCAATAACAAAATGAGGACCAAAAAGAAGAAATAGTATAGTTTTCAGCAGAGTGTTGATGAAGAGTGATCAGCTGGCAGCCGATCATTACCTAGTCATTTATGATCACTACCGAGATCTGTGTTTTTTAAATCAGGTCCTTTTTTATTTTTAAACACCAAAGTATTGTTCCCCAACTTTATTGATTATGCTGATCACCACAAATCAATAACTCTTTTTATATAACGTTTACATATCCAAATCTGGAAAACTTGGGAAATGAGCAGTTTGCACTGAGGGCGTTACAAGAAGAGCCCCAACGATCCAGGAGAGTTAATGTCCCCTCACCCAAAACACTGTCTCTGCAGAGAGTGTGAGGGGCGGTGGAGAAGGCAGAGGTTTTTCCTTTATAGATTCTATAAGAATAAATAGATGAGTTTATTAGGTAATCTGGCTTTAGTCGAAACGAAATAAACCTCGAACTGAACTGGCTTAGATAAAAAGTAGATTTAGAGGAAAAATAGGATAGGATCTCCTGGCAGAACCAGGAGCAAGCGAAGCCAAGCGCAGCTGGGCCCCCAGGACCTTTCAGAATCTGGGACTTGAAACCCGTGCAACTACCATGCCCCACCTCCAGCTCCCACCAAATACTGACTTTTTTCCCCTCTCGATACTGATCAGTCCTCCACGTGATGGAAATCATAGATGCTATCTGTTCCAAACTTTACAATTTGCAAATTGAATCAACACCAAAGGAGGCAGGGTCTGTCTCCAAGGGCTGGATCAGCAGTCTGGCCTGGATTTTTTTTATAATCTTGTTAATTCTGAGAGTTGATTTTTCCCCTTAAAGGTTTCCAATTGTGAAATCATGTGCTCTCCAAGTAAAGAAAATTTTATCTCTTCTTTTCAATTTTAGTTTTATTACTAGCTTATAAATCAATGCTGTGCTGGTAAATGTTTAACAACGGATACTCAAAAGAAAAAAAAAATGGGAAAGAAAAGGAAAAAAGGGCTTTAATTGTAACATTTGCCAGTTTGCCAGTGTAAATACCTCCTCCATGGCCAATGTGAAGTTACCAACATGATGTCACAGAACCCAGAGTTGGGATGAGAGGCACACGATTGGCTCTTGTGAGCCGGTACAAGTAGCATCCAGCACATTGCTCCTTAGAATTTATTTGGCCTCGGGGCTGGGCCGGGTGGCGCAGCAGTTAAGTTTGCACGTTCCACTTCAGCGGCCCAGGGTTCCCTGGCCAGATCACAGGTGCGGACATGGCACCGCTTGGCAAGCCATGCTGTGGTAGGCATCCCACATATAAAGTAGAGAAAGATAAGCACGGATGTTAGCTCAGAGCCAGTCTTCCTCAGCAAAAAGAGGAGAATTGGCAGCAGATGTTAGCTCAGGGCTAATCTTCCTCATGACAAATAAAAATGGCAAGCAATGGGATGGATATATTGGAGAATATGAGGAAGCCATTTGGTGTAAACCTAATTCGGTCTGACCTTGTCTTTCCAAGAGGGCCTGACAGAGGCCATTGAGCATGCATTGTATATCTGCTTTAGATGTTCCCTATGGCAGGAACAAAGGCCCTTGAGATAAAGGTGAAACTTCCCTCCCCCTACCAACGCTGGCATTCCATTAAGGATTAAGCATCTTTCCTTAAGCTAGGAAATGATTGCTGCGCTCACCTGTGACCACCCAACTCAAGACAATAGACTTGTTTCCTGCTGTGCCTGCCAAGATAGCAGACCCACTACCTGCTGTGTCCATTGAGCACTGTGCCGAAGGGGCAATCTTGTGACTATTGTGGGAGGGACATTTCAATCATATGTGAAACGTCCTGTATGGGGGTATATAACCACTCTGTATACCTCACTTCTTTGATGCCCTTTCTTCCTTCGGGAAGAAAGGCCCCAGGCCATGGTCCTCAGATTTCATCTCAGAATAAACTCACCCAAATTTTCATTTATAGATTGGTTATGGATTATTTTCATCAACACTCAAAAAAAATAAAAAATTAAAAAATAAAAGAATTTATTTTGCCTATATTTGCATAACAATGTTAAATAACAGTGATAGTGGTCAGTAGCCTTTTCTTGGTCCTGATGCTTTAGAATCCAATGGCAAATAGTTTGCATCCTTAGTGCGACATTTATTAAATATTAGTGGGCCCTTGTCTGGACTTAGAGAGAAGACGTGTCATCATCAGTTAGAGATACTGGCCAAGAGCTAGGAGGAGGAAATGGCCACTGCAGGGCCCCATCTCTGTCAATTAAGACTATGGTCTCAGAACCCAAATGTTTAGACCAGAGGCTATTTTTATCTTTTTTGACTATATGCCGCTTATGGAGAAAGGAGACAATAATTAGGCAACTTACTGAAACTCTTTTGCCTCAGTTTCCTAATTAGTAAAATGAGGGTATTAGAATACACATCTCATATGACTTGCATGAGGATTAAATGAAATAATTCAGGTTACACAATGAGTTCAGCGCCTGGCACACTGTAAATAATAAATGTTTAAATATCCATTTGAATTGTTCTCTTCAATACTGTGTTAGAGTATTTAGTATGACCTATATTACATTTTAAAATAATCCTCTTGTTCTTGTTTTGTAAGTTCTTTTTGAAAGATAAAGAATGGCTGTTAAATTTTGTCATTTGCCTTTTCAGTGTCTATTGTTTGGTTTCTCTTATGGATCTAAGAAAGAATTTTCAGTTAATTAGCATAAGCTAATCAATTACGCCCTTCACCTGTCCACCTCAAGTCCTCTTTCTCCACCAGACCTGGCCTTCTTCCAGCCCAGGCCACTCCCCCAGACAGCACCCATTCATCATCCTTAATTCTCTTCCTGCACACTCCTCCATTACCTCATTGAGGGCTCCCCACACTCGCTCTCCACAGAAGCACCCTTGCAGCCAACACAAAATACCTTGATCAAAGCTGTCTGCCTCAACTTATGACTGAGGAAAAAATTTAAGAAAACAAACAAAAAAGCTTAAGCTCTTAGAATACTGTTGAAGAGAGGGGTGCTGTTTGAAACCACAACGGACTGAAGAAGCTTCTCCCTCCCAAGAAAGTAGAAACAAAGAGACCTAATTTGTCCTGTATAAAAAGTAAGAATGTGAGTTTTATGCAAAAAAGCTGAGTTTTCTGAACTTCCCGGGAGCAGCACAAGAAGAAAAGGAGGCTGTCTGTCTGAATGAGCATCCAGGTGGCCGAGGCAAAATAAATGGCTACAGGCTGGGGAGCATGATCTGGGATTAAGGTCAGCTAGAATGGTTGTGAGATTTTTACAGAACCTGAATATTTAATATCCAGAATTTGGCTGTGTGATGCACACTGCATAGCCCGTCATCCTAAAAATGGAAAACCTACTACCCTCCTGGCATTATTCTCAAGTACTTTAGAGAGAGAAGAGCATTCAACAGGGTTTCAGTGTTGCCTTCTCCTGGCTGATCAGGACAGAAGAGACAGGCTCCAAGCAGAAGTAACTGAACAGTGAGGGAAACATCACTAACCAAAAAGCCTCATTTTCCTCAACTCCGTATCTAGGAAAATTCCTGCAGTGGAGGTGAGAGCAGGCAGAAGTCCTGGCCTGTGGAGAGGAACTAGTGTCCTTAGAGGATGCTGTGAATGGACGCCCGGCAGAGCCCTAAAGCCCACTCCTCCTCCCATTTCTACCTCCCAGCAAAGCCCAGAGGTGAAGCAGAGGCGCCCAGGACACAGGATGTGTAAGGGAATATCTTGGGGTCCTCAGATACAACAGATCTTCCCACACTGGACATTCCTTAGGTCATTGGAGAGGACAAGGAGGGAGGTGGCAGTGACGATATTGAGGGTCACATCGCCAAGAACCGCTGGAGTTAGGGACACATATTCAGACTTCCCTCTGGGAGAGTACAGTGCCATTTGATAAGAAATGCCACCTTCCTGAATTTGCCCACATTAGTCTCTTGGTAACTCAGTAGGAATATCTTATATCTTCCAGTTATCCCATCCACTCCATGATGCATTTAAAGCAAAATTGTGCTGGCATGAGAAAATATGGGTGTTTGGGAAATAATCTAGACAAAAGGGATGTCACTTTATCTTTGAAATTCTGCCATACTTTGTGAAGATCAGATGTCATTGGTTCATCATCTCTGCCATCTTCATTGAAACAAAACAAAACAAAAAACATGAGCTCAAGTGGACCTGCAAGTGGCTATGAGAAACACAAGTAAATGTGTTTTAAAACCATATGGCTGGTGGGAATGCAAACTGCTGCAGCCACTATGAAAAACAGTATGGAAATTTCTCAAAAAAATTAAAAATAGAAATACCAAATGATCTAGTTATCCCACTACTGGGTATTTATCCAAAGAACATAAAATCAACAATTCAAAGAGATTTTCGCATCCTTATGTTCACTGCAGCATTATTCACAATAACCAAGACATGGAAGCAACCCAAGAGCCCATCAACCAATGAATGGGTAAAGAAGATGTGGTATATATATACACAATGGGATACTACTCAGCCCCCTAAAAAAGGCAAAATTGTCCCATTTGCAACAACATGGATGGACTTTGAGGGTATTATGTTAAGTGAAGTAAGCCAGAGAAAGGCAAACACCGTATGATTTCAGTCATCTATGGAAGATAAACAAACACACGGATAAAGAGAACAGATTAGTAGTTATCAGAGGGGAAAGGGTTGGGGGAGGGTGAAAAGAGTAAAGGGGCACATATATATGGTGACGGATGAAAACTAGACTATTGGTGGAGAACAGGATGCAGTCTATACAGAAACTGATATATAATAATGTAGACCTGAAATTGACACAGTTATAAGCCAATATGACCTCAACAAAATAGAAATAAAAAATATATATGGCAATCATTGATGAGGGTTTGTGTACTTAATCTTCCACAATTTGTAACGTTAAGGACGTATAAACTATTTCGATCTTAAAAAGTCTTGAGGAGAGGTATTTTTGCTTCTAAGTAAAACAGATATTTGACAAAACCTACGTGTATTTCTGAAAACTGTATTTGGTTTTTTTCTCAAGAACTCAACAGTTGGACCTACTAAGTGCTATATCTGAGTAAGAAAAAATTCTAAGATTTATGCACAATAAAATATGTGAATAAATAGTTTTAGTAATAACAGTAAAGATCTTCTAGAACTGCTTGTAAGAATAAGCTTTATAGGGCCCTGCTCCATCTGAATCAGGAGAAGGAGTCTCCGTTCTATTGATCTCAGTTCTATTCTTTTGGTTCATCATCTTGATTAAATCATCGCTGACACAACCGATGGGTAGACACACCTTTAAAATGAGCTTTATAGATTAGTTCAAAATTCTTCTTCTCAGGCTGCCTGGAGTATCTGGGCCTGGGCTAATTATTTGCAAGCCAAAGGCTACCTTCTCCTCTGCCTTCTTTTGTGGACTCTCCACTCAAGCCAAGTTTTAAAAACATCAACATCTTTTATGATAAACTTGCACCCTTGTCATGCTTACAAACCTAGCTCGGGGCTCCCAGCACTACCTGCCACTGGGCTTCCTCCGTTGGCCACAAATCGACTCTCAGAACCTGGTAAAGTTTTTTCTCTAAGAAACTATTACCAGCCTCTCACTTCTCCTCCCATCCCTTACTAAGTTCTCCAGAGAATCACCTGAGATCATAATCAATGTCCTTTAATAAATCAGGCATTTCACCCTTTTCCAAGGATTTTATCAAAACATCATTTTTGTTACACCCAACAACCAATGCTTGAAAAAGAAAGTTATCTTTTGCTTGAAAGATTTGGGGCATGAGGTCAGTCTGTTATCACGGACATTTTGTAGTAATTAGACATTCCAGCCGTTCTTTGATGGTGTCACGGCGTCATGCGTTTTGGAGTGACAAGTACTAATGACTTCCCGGAAAAACTTAAAGAAAATGTTACGCTTATAAATCTGACTGAGAACTGTTTTCACAAAATTGACTGATTAAGTTGGTAAACATGGTAGAGGAAGTCCTCATTATCTGAGTCCTGGGAAAAGACCTTTAAAGTAAATCTCCTTAAATATTCTCAAGTAAAACAAGCAAGCTGAAAACAATGAATATACTAAAAAAACATTTAGGTAAAACATACATATACACATAGAGTACCTCTGGAAGAATTCCCAGGCAATTGGTAACAGGAGTTATTGTCGGGGAGAACGAGGTAAATGGGGAGAAGAGTGCCGTGAGATAGTTTCACCATGCACCTTTTGAAGAGGCATCCCCCGGTATCCACGGGTGATTGGTTCCAGGACCCCCGAGGATACCAAAATCCACTGATGCTCAAGTCCTTTAGTCACCCCTCTGCTTGGGCGGGTTCCGCTAACCTCTCATCGTAAACATAGTCCTAGAGGTCCACGCAAAACAATCAGTAGCCACTCTATAGATAAAAGAAATAAGGCGAGTTTTACTTGAGCCAGAGTGAGGATTGCAACCTGGGAAGGCCTTAGAAAGCATTCCGGAGATGCATAGTTTTCAGTACAGTCTTATATCATTTTAGAACAAAGAACATACATTAAACACACCCAGGATACATTTTCATCAAAATTTCAAACAGGTATTCAGTTGCAAATAAGCAGGTCAACATGACCATGATGACTTGAAAGGGACTAATCTGAGCGTTCCCAATAGGGAGTCACCAATAGGAGTGGAAGTATGCATTCTTATCTTAAGAGAGTGCATTCTTTGCTAGTTAAGCAGATGTACAATGTATGTTTGATGGACCGTAAGTCAGGCTTTTTAGTTCAAGGTGAATCAGTTTTGAACTCAAATAGTTACCCCATATTTCTCAATATGTGAAAATCTCTTGTCATTTACCCCTTTGATCAATAATCTTTCAATAGAAAGATTTGCTGATCAAAATATTGTCCCTCGGTGCCAGGGTGGTTGCTGCCTGCCCTGGGTCCATCATGTCCCTCGGTGCTAGGTATTTATTTTATTGATTTGCCCAGTTATCCACGTTGTGGGGAAATAGTCAGATACAGTGGACAAGCACAGAGGTATACGAACAGGGGAAGTGTTTTATAGGCTGTGTAACTTGTCAATTATTTTTAGATTATCACACAAACATTGCACGTATGCTTTTATGTGACTTCCTATAGTTAATCCAAAACTTAAAATGATGAGCTTAAAAATGAATTCTTAGGCATAGCCTTAATAAAAGTGGATTCGTTTAGGGTTGTAGGATCCATCAACCATCTCAAGTTGCTGAGCAGTCATTACTCTAGCTTGCATGCCAGTCATACAACACTGAGGAAACAGTAATTAGTTTCAATATTATGACCAACACAAGAATTTCAAATGGCATTAGAAATAGCCATTGCAATCTGGAATCAGGTTGCAAATAGAAGCCAATACTGGAAGGGAGCCAACTAAACAAATCAAGACCAGATATAGGACTGCTTAAGGCATTCCCCTACTTTTTTTATGTGCTTTGCTGAGATGACACATTGGAAGATTCCTCAGGTATAAAAACACAACATTCTGTTTGAATGATTTATATGTACCAACTTGGGATGCTGTAAGAATGTCTAAGGCCATTCCATTTTGAAGGACAGTCTTTCTCATTAAAGACATTTCAGTATCTAATAAGGCTATTCCTGCTTGACTACTGTTAAGGGTTTCTGTATGTGATATGACATCCTCTAGCCCCAAAGAAGGAACAACTATAGCTAGTTGCTCGGAGGTCATACCAGTGGAACACTGAATGAGCCCATCTTGCCTTTAAGAGAAGGAGGTTGGCAACAGGTGTTAGCTCAGGTATGAATGCTTCCCTGCATCCAAGGGAAACTCAGGGTGCAGTGTTGTAGCCATCAAGGCAGTAGCCAAGGCCAGAGATTTGTTCCACATAACCACTGAGTTTTGTTAGCAGCCAACCAATAAATGCCTGGCCTTTGAGACCAGTCTGTTCCAAATCAGTCACTTTATTCAAGTATGATAGTATTTTGAAATCTTAAATCGGACAATTACAAAATAGGTATACAGTTTAAGCATAACAAAGGTTTGAATGAAGAGATACAAGGTTGGGAATTCAGGCCTGGTCCAGAGTCTTGGGACAGCTGTCTACCACAGATGCCATCTTCTTCTTGTCCTGGTTTGGAGATATTTATCTTGGTCAGTTGAAGTCGGGTATCAGAAATAGGAACTGAGGGGGCCGGCCTGGTGGTGCAGCGGTTAAGTGTGCACGTTCTGCTTTGGCGGCCTGGGGTTCGCCAGTTCAGATCCCAGGTGTGGACATGGCACCGCTTGGCATGCCATGCTGTGGCAGGCATCCCATGTATAAACTAGAGGAAGATGGGCACAGATGTTAGCTCAGGGCCAGTCTTCCTCAGCAAAAAGAGGAGGATTGGCAGCAGATGTTAGCTCAGGGCTAATCTTCCTCAAAAAAAAAAAAAAAGAAAGAAAGAAATAGGAACTGGAGGCCAGCCCCGTGGCAGAGTGGTTAAGTTCTTGCACTCTGCTTCGGGGGCCCAAGGTTTTGCCAGTTGGGATCCTGGGCGCCGATATGGCACCGATCATTAGGCCACATTGAGACGGCGTCCCACATACCACAACTGGAAAGACCCACAATTAAAATATACAACGATGTACTTGGGGGATTTGGGGAGAAAAAGCAGAAAAAAAAAAAGAAGATTAGCAACAGTTGTTAGCTGAGGTGCCAATCTTTAAAGAAAAAAAAAAAAGAAACAGAAACTGAAACCAACACAAATGGAGAGGACTTTTTCAAATGAGAAATGTGAATCCCTGGCTCTACGTCTTTTGATTCTGCAGCACACGAATTGGTTAAAAGTACCTGATATGGTCCTTTCCAACAGGGCAGGAAAGAGTCCTTTATTCGATGCCTCTTCCAATAAATTTTCCAGGTTATAGTCCATGATCTTTAAGGTTTGGAAGCTCTCTGAAAAGAATCAGCTACCAACATTTCATGTATTTTAAGCACCTCAATGAGACTCTGACAACAATGTCATGTATCTCCCTTAATCGAAGTTGGTTTATATGTTGCCTCATCTAATTGCATAGACCATGCTATTATCATTTCAAAAGGAAACAGTTGATGCTTACCAAAAGATGTAGATCTAAGATGGAAGAGCACTAGCAGACAAATAGATTTAATTTACCTGAAGCCATCACTCTCCTGAAGGAAAATCCTCAATGTGAGAACATACAGATTATTACAAGATATATTTATATCCTTGAGATGGTGGCATTTAGACAAAGTCCAATTGCCATACGTCAAAGGGTCTCTTAGGAAGGGGAAAGTGGCCCTGTGGTCCATGAAATAGTTTCCCTAGATTATATTTTGGGCGTATAGCACAAGTATAGGCTTTATGAATCACTGCGGGAGAAAGTGTCCAAAAGTATTGTTTTCCTCCTTTCATTGCCACCTTTATTTCTTTTCTTCCATGGCGATTTCTTGAGCCTGCTGAAGGGAATGTTTTACTGGGTTTGCAGAGTTAATAGAAAGTAGCGGGCATTCTTGAGGCTGGACAGTATATCCAGCTTGATAACATCCTTGCTTATAGTTTAAGGAAGACCCATCTGCAAACCAATTAAATAATAGAATGCAGTCATAGTCTATTCCCCTTGTGATGCTGGAAGCAAGGTAGCAAGGTTAAAACAGTAATGATCTTTACCTACACAATATAACCTAAGATGGTTTACCGTTTACTTGACGATGCTTCCCATGCAATTTAGCATACCAAACAAGCCTAATTAGTATCCCACCCTTTATAGGAAGAGAGAATAAATTTCTCTGAGAAGTCTCAGGGAAAATCCTCAGAGAAATTCTCTTCCTTCTTCCAGGTCAAAAGAAAGCATTTATTCAGGATTTGAATACTTTGGCGGGGGGGGGGGGGGATGGAGGAGCTTGTCAAAAATATCAAAAGATTTTAAAACACTTGGTCAAACAAGATCAAGTGTGTGCTGATCTTGTCACTGTGAAACAGGCAAGGGCAAACAGAGCATATCCCTTTTAAGAGAGAAAGCAAAATTCTAATTCTTGTACCAGCTTACTTTTTATATTAGAATTCATTTACTTAATTGGATTTACTTTAATCTTAGACAACTTGACCAGGCATAAAACTCTCAGACTTTCTCTTTCACAAACCTTTTATAACTTTCTTTTCACATTCAGAATTTGTCCCATGCTTTCATTCTGCCCTTCTAGTACTTTAGGACAAATTTATCTTTCTTAACCCAACAACCAAAAGTACTTCCATTCTTTACACTTTCTTTGCTGAAAATGTATTTTACTTTCCTTGTACAGAGCTGTTTTCCTTATTAATTTTTAGTAGCTTTAATCACATATATCAATTAGAACTTTTAACGCTTACAGACCTTAATTTCTAAGTAAAAACTAAGTAAGCAATTATAAACTTTCTTTTTCTTTTATTTTAGCCCCCAAGTACACAGTTGTATAGTTTTAGGTGTGGGTCTTTCTAGTTGTGGTATGTGGGATGCCGCCTCAGCATGGCTTGACAAGTGGTGCCATGTCCACGCCCAGGACCGGAACCTGCGAAACCCTGGGCCGCCAAAGCAGATCTCGCGAACTTAACCACTGGGCCACTGGGCTGGCCCCTAAACTTTCTCTTACATTAGCATTTTGGGGCAAGTTTATAAATACCTTTTATAATTTCTAGAAATACATTCCTTTGTAGTACAATGTTTCGATAAAATAAGAGACACATTTACTAATAGACCTAAACACTTTTTAGTTTCTCTGTAATAAGAAGCTAAAAGTAGATAAACTTATACATGTTTAGTGATAATATTTAAGCATTTATCTTATTAGAAAAAGACCTAGATGCTCAATAAGTTTCTACCATTTAACCTAATTTAATAAAACCCTAAGGTTTCAAGTCACCAAAAGGGTTTTGAAATTATTTTAAATATACATGCCATAACACATATTTTAAAAATTTCACCCAACATTTATCCTTTTAATATCTATTTAATTTACTCATTCTCAATTATTTAGACTACCTACAAAACTTCATGAGACATTAGACAAAATTAGCCCTTATTTTAAGTTATAATTTTTGTCAGCCAGTCTTGTAACAGAGATAACATCAGTGTATTTTTGAGGTCAGAAACCTTGATACAGAAGTCACAAGGACTCTGAAATGTAGGCAAATAAATCTTGAACGAGCTCAGGATAATTGGGACTACTTAAAGTGAAACTCTCAAAGTTGAGTCAAAAAGGAGAATTGTGAATGTTGATTGAATATTTGATACTAAGGAATCATTAATTTTTTATGTATGATGTCAATGTGAATAATCCATAACCAAGCTATAAATCAGAATTGGGGTGAGTTTATTATGAGCCAGAGTGAGGATTATAAACCAGGAAGGCCTTAGAAGGAGTTCCAGAGAAGCATGGGTTTCAGTATAGTCTTATATATTTTTGGAACAAATAACATACATTAAACACACCCAGGATACATTTTCATCAAAGAGGTATTCAGTTGCAAATTAGCAGGTCAACATGACCATGATGTCAGGAATAGGGCATTACCAATAGGGCCTTACCAATAGGGCGTAGGAGGGTAAGTATGCATTCTTATCTTAAGACAGTGCATTCTTTACTATAACATACAATTAAGCAGATGTACAATGCCTGTTTGATAGGCCATAAGTCAGGCTTTTTAGCTGAAGCTGAATCAGTTTTGACCTTGAATAGTTACCCCATATACCTCAATACATGAAAATCTCTTGTCAATGATAATGGTATCGTAATTGCATTTTCTTAAGTGCTGTGGCATTTATGGATGAAATGATATGTGAGATTTGTTTCTAAATAATCCAATGAGGAGGATTGGACATTTGTTGAAAATTGAAACTGAGTGATAAGCATATGAGGATTCATTATACTACTCTCTGTTTTTGTACATGTTTGGAATTTTCTATTAAAAAATAAATCTGAGGCACACTTGTACATCACCTTTCAGTTTTTGGAGCTAGTCATAGAAGGCAAGGAGAAGGAGGCTGAGGGAAGATTCCGAGTGCACAAAATCCTGGAAGGCACCCACCAAGTTTTGAAGGGTCAGAGCCAGGGAAGGCAAGGCAGAATAAACTAGAGCACTGGGCCTGCTCTCCATGTCTCCAGGAAGCCACATGGGGAAGGGAGTGTAGGGGAGGAAGACATTTCCTCTACCCACTCTGGGTCCTTCTGGCTGGAAAATGAATTAAATTCACATAAGACAGAATAACAGGAGACAATTAAACAAAGCTTTATAACATGTATACATGGGAGAGGCTCAGAAAAACTGAGCAACTCACCAAAATGGCTGAAGCCACCACCATAAATGTCATCTTCAGCTAAAGACAAAGGAGGATGTTGGTGCTGGGGGGATTCAGTTACGGGAGGTTACCAGACAAGTACAGTAAAGAAGAGTAAGATTATTATGCAGATTTAAGTCCTTGCCTTCCACGTTGATTAAGAGTTTCTAGAGAGAAGGTCATCCCCCCTTCTTCCTGGTACAGAGAGGGAGATACCTTTACAGATGGGATTTCCTTTAAAATGTGAATGTCTCTTAACAAAGGGTAAGTAAATGCTACTTTTCAGAGTTTCTTTCCTGTCTGCAGTTTTTTTAAAAGTAACCAGCCTAAAATAATCCTCATGCCAAAGAGACATATCTTGGGGTGGCCAATTCCAGTCCCCCACAGAGTCCTCTAGAGAGCACTCGAGAGTCAATCACCATGTCATGGAGCTCAGTGGCACATCCAAATACGAGTTAGGAATAAGTCCAACTGCAAGGAGAACACGAAAAATAACAGAGGCTTACAACAGAAAGCTGTTTCTATATCACAGCAATGAAGTCAGAGGTGCGTGTTCCAAGGCTGACAGAGGGGCTCTGGAGCCTTCAGGGGTCCCTGTAGCCTTCCTAGGTCCAGGCTTCTCTCAGCCCTGAGGCAGCCCCTTATCTTTACAGACCAGGAGAGTAGCATCTGCATGCTGAGCAGCAGGATGGAGGAAGAGACCAGAAAGTGGGCAAAGAAGAGAGCCAGCTCTCTCTTAAGGAAGTTTCTTAGGAGCTTGGCATGATGAAGTCTGAGACCAGGCTGCGTATGGCAGCTCTATACATCCTGGAGCCACGACAGAATCTGCCACCTATGAAAAACAAAAACAGCACGTTCACCAAACTCTAAGCCAATATTTATAGGCTGTCCAAAGACGATAACGCCTTAAGAAGCAGACATTTTCACTGCTTTTCTCCTGGTTACTTCCTATGACAAAAAGCTGGCCCAACAAGGCTTGAACAAGAGCATTTTTCTTACAGAAAGTTCTAAAATCCAATGTTAAGAAGAACATAGACTTGGGTGATTATAGTGAGAAGTCATTTTTATATACATTTTTGGGTATTATCAGGGTATCAGAATTGATGATGGAAATCTGTGATCAATGTGGGGGTGGGGATGGGGATAGTAGGCAAGAATGTCCCTAACGCTGTGTGAGTTTTGTTAACACACTAATCTAATCCCAGCTAAGACCACCCAACCTCCGTTGGTCTTCCCTCCCTTCCCTTCACTTGCTCCAGGATTTGTTTGTTTAATGAAGGAATTAAAATGGAATTAATTAAAATTTGATTAGTTGTACAATTAATTTGATGCAGGAATTAGAGTGCACTGTTTCCTCCAGTCCACTGGTTTCAAAGTGTGGTTCCCACCAGCATCACTTGGGAACTTATTAAAAATGCCCATTCTTGGGCCCCACCTCAGACCTACTGAATTCATCCAAGGGATTCTGATGCACAATAAAGTTTTGGAACTGATGCTGTAGTCCAGTGATTCTCAACCCTGGCTGCACGTTGGAATCACCTTGAAAACTTGGAAAAGTACCACTGTCTGGGTCCCATCCCCAGAGATTCCAATTTGATTGGTTTAGAATGTGGTTTGGGGTGGGGGAATTTTTGAAAGTTCCTCACGTGATTGTAACGAGACACCAGGACCAAGAACCAATGCTCCAGCCTGTATAAGTCATCTGGGCCTTTATGGCCAAATAAAAGCACTCAAATCACCTACATTCTAGAGGTGGTGGAGGAGTAGTCTCCCTCCCAAAGAGAGATTCTGAGGGTAGTTTGTTTCTCTGTCCCCTCATTGGCGTCCATTCTGATGCAGGCCCAGAGAACTGAGTTGCTCCAATTCCGATAGCCTCAGTTGGAGCTCAGTCCAGCTTGTATCTTCTTTCTTTCCTCACATCTTCATGGCCTTTCCTAGTTCCCCTTCCCCACCTGGCCTGTAGTTTTTGTCAGTTATATCAATTCAGGCAGATTGGGTTAGGTACTTAGCAGGTGTAGTCCAATAATCTTGTGGTGGAAAGAACATTCTGTATAAAAAATATTTTGGGAGGGATATCATGGGAGAGGCAGAGGCAGATGGGCAAAGGAGTAAAGGGTACGATGTGTGCAGTGTCTGCCGGAAGCATTCTATTAAGGAATCCCAGATGGGCTAGGAGGAGTTGAGGCCTGGAAAGCTGAAATTTCCGGACGGTTGTTGGAGGGGTGGTGGGAGGCACAGTAGTAACCAATATTATCCTACTATGCTAATTATGATTTAGAATTATAACGTGTTTCCACAATACAATTGCTTTCTGAGGGAGCCAGAGTTCCCTTCCCCAAATTAACTCCACCTCTGCCAGCAGCACCAATGAAAACCTTTCTGTTTTTAAAAACACCCTATTTTATTGAGATCCACTTTATAGCACTTCGCAGATTTTTTTTTTTGAGGCAGATTGGCCCGGAGCTAACATCTGTTGCCAATCTTCCTATTTTTGCTTAAGGAAGATTGTCGCTGAGCAAACATCTGTGTTAATCTTCTTCTATTTTTTTTCTGAGGGACGTTGCCATAGCACAGCTTAATGAGTGGTGCCAGGTCTATGCCCGGGATCGGAACTCATGAACCCCAGGCTGCCAAAGCAGTGCATGAGAACTGAACCACCACGCCACCGGGTCAACCGCAAGCAATTAATTCAGATGTGCACATTGTTTTTTTAGACATAATGCTATTGCACATTTAATCGACTATAGTACAGTGTGAACATAACTTTTATAAGCACTGGGGAACCAAAAGATTTCTGTGACTCACTTAATAGAGCTATTCACTTTTTATTGCAGTTTTATTGAGATATTCGCTTATTGCAGTGGTCTGGAACCGAACCCGCAATTTCTCCTAGGTATGTCTGTACATCCCATGTCCACACTACATGGGGGATGGCAAGAAGGAGGGAAGTAACTTACAGGGGTGAGTGAGGGGGTGTGCACAGCATGACGCTTTCTTCTATCAATAAGAAATACCAAACAATCGTTTTCTTACTAAAAGACTAGTCAAAATGCAACACCTCTTCCTAAATATGTTTAAAGTATTAAAAATATTTAAAAACTTGGATTAAAAAGATGTTTCCAACATGATAAGGAGTATGTTAAATAAATAACCAACCTCGCACTTCACCAAAAATAGATGATGTCTCTAATTGACAACAAATAGCACATTCTCTAAGCAAGTCCCACAGCTGAACAATCAGTGTGAATTATCTCACTTAATCCTCACTACAGTCCTCAAGGTTGGGCTGTTTATTAATCCCTTTTTACTGATTAGGAAACTGAGGCACGAAGCAGTTAGATAATTTTCCAGATCACGTAACGAAAAGTGACAGAAATAGGATTTGAGCCCTCCCCCCCCCCCACCCCAACAGCCCCAGGAAGGACGCTGGCTCAGACAGAAAGAAAGCTGGATGGCGCACCCAGAGAGGAGTGAACCAGGAGAGCGTGGGAGAGGGCGACTGAAAGAATTTACTCTAATTGCCCTCTACTGCCCTCTTTAGCCTTTGCAGGGTTTAAGACAGGAATGACCTGACTGATCTGATTGATAGTTTAAAAGCATCCTTCTGGTGCCTGGGTGCAAAGTGAACTGTGGGAAGGGAGGGGTGGAGCAAGGGAGAGCTAAGAGGCTGCAGACTAGTCCCAATGGGATATATGAGAGGCTTGGATTAGGTTTGTAGCAATAGAAATGCTAAGGAGGCGGATGTGTGAGATATTTCGCTAAGGATAAACACTGACTGACAACAGGATGAGCATGTGACCCAGCCCCTATCAAGGTTCTCCTGGGCCACAGCGGTTCAATCAGATGGGAGAAAGAAACCAGGCCAATCATTGGCCACTGACATTTTCCTCTAATGATTGAGGAGGAAAAAAATCACTCAGGTCCTTCAGCTGGGAGGCAGGGAAGCTTGGACTTAAATCTCCATGAGGAAGAATCTTTGAGAGAAGCCAAAATATGCAAATATAAGGCAAGCTGTTACCTCTAGTCATAGGGAACCAGGAACTGCCCTCTCTTTAGCATTTCAAGACAGAAGAAAGGGTCTGGAAGGGTCTGGAAGCCCAGGGACCTTCCCAGGTTTTCAAACTGCACTTCTCAACTTACCAGTGAGTTGTGAAATCAAATGTGTGTGAGACCAGCATTTTTTTCTAATGAAATATAATAAAAGAGAAAATATTGTGTGTTGTTCCTCATAAGTATTGTTTCAGAAAACTGCTTCAACATTACAAAGCCCTGTTAAGGTGAGTCAGGGTGAACCCCACCGAGGCTCAATGTTAGAGAGGGGCAAGGAGGCTGCTGAAATAAAGGCGTAGAGATCAAAAGGGAGTAAGAAAAAAAATAACCAAAGTGGGCTGCCCCATCACCCCAGTGGAGTTGGAAAGAGACAGGAGATGACAATTCTGGGTCTATTTGGAAAGGAAGTCAAAGGCAGATTTCCAGAACCTGTCCCAACCCAGCCCTTCTAGGGCAGATGTCACCTTGGAAGTGGCTGACTCAGTAAATTAAAAAAAATTCAGATTGGATGTGAGAGGAAGACTAAACCGAAATGAACACAGAATCATCAAATATTCATAGATTTAATTGCAATAAAATGTAAAATTCTAACATTTAAAAAATAAATTCAAAAGAAACCTGGAAAACAATTTTTGGTGAATATATGTTAATGAGCTATCAGGGTTGATCCGAATTCCTACAAATCAAAAACAGCAACAATGTCCTGAAGCTTGGGCTTGCTGGCAGATGCTCTTTCATCTCGGAATGTGCAGGGGTTTCTGCACACACAACTGCATCTGGTGGGCAGAAGGACAAGGACCCAGTCTTCCAAACAGTCATTTCCCTCCTTATGTAACTGACTCCAGAAGGTTCAGAAACTTGACATTCTCTGGTTGAGCCCACTGGCACCTTTGCCTATCACATATACCGTACCACTTTGACAACCACACAACAGGCCAACAGGAGTCATCATTAACAATATACTTCTCAGTCAATGTTCTTCATTTCAAGGAAACAAAAATGAGAAACTTTGTTCTTTCCCAGCACCTCTGTCTCTCTCACTGAAATTTCACGTCAAAATATCTCACACTGGCTGTCTCATTCTTCTTCCCTAGACAGCCGTCATTACCAGGAATTATACTATAGAAAAGGCATAAAATAATGAAATGACCTTGCTTCTATCCAAAAAATCTAATAATCTATTTAACTTCAATCTAAAATTCCCCATTTGTATTTACTACAAAATAAATGCACAGTATTGTCTCTGATCATCACAGCTGTTTGGCTGAGAGATAGAATTATTCCCACTTAGAGACTAGGAAACTGAGGTTTCGAGTGCTTAATAACACTCCCTAAAATCCCATAGTTATTTAGCTACAAAGTCTACTGTATGGGAGGAAGACATTTCCTCTATCCACTCTGGGTCCTTCTGGCCAATGAATTAAATTCACAAGACAGAATAACAGGAGAAAATTAAACAATGCTTTACAACATGTAGACATGGGAGAGGCTCAGGCAAACTGAGCAACTTGCCAAAATGGCAGAAGCTCTCCCCTTAAATACTACCCTCAGCTAAAGACAAAGGCGGATGCTGGGGGTGGAGGGAGTCAGTTATGGGAGATTACCAGAAAAGCACAGTAACAAAGAGTAAGGTTATTATGCAGATTTAAGTCCTTGCCTTCTGCATTTATAAGTTTCTAGAGATGAGGTCATCCCCCCTTCTTCCTAGTACAGGGAGGGCAACACCTTTACAGATGGAGATTTCCCTTACAAATGTAAATGTCTCTTAACAAAGGGTAACTTCTGCTTCTCAGAGTTTCTCTCATGTTTGCAGATTTTAAAAGTAACCAGCCCAAAATAATCCTCATGCCAAAGAGACATATCTAGGGGTGGCCAATTCCAGTCACTACACTACAAAATAAATCCCTAAAATCAATAAAAATTGCTTAGCTACAAAGTCTATGAAATCTATAAAACATCTGCTAAATCTTTCTGCCACAGCTCATTGTCTCATCCTTGGTCATTCTGACATTTCTCATTCACCTCTCAGAAAGCTTGTAGGAAGGGCTGAACTTCTCAAGGACAGATGCTCAGGGGGGCACCATGGTCACTTTCTCCAGGCAACTCGGGACGGAAGAATGGACACAAAGGCTCCAAACAGGTGAAAGGACTGTGTATATAAATGAGGGCATCATTTCTAACATCGAAAAACTTGATTTCTTCCATCTCAACATCTAGAAAAATTCCTACACGGCTAAGGCCAGAGCTTGCAGGAATTTTGGTTTGTGGGATGGAGCTGGCATAGATTGCGCCTGCTTTCATGCTGATGATCCAGAAGCCATGCTCAGAGGAGAAACCGCTCTTCCTCTTTCTGTCCACCGATTCTTTGCAGACTCCCAGAGCCCACTCCTTCCCTTCTCCCACTTCTACCTCCCAGTAATGGCGGCCAGAGGAGAAGCTTGGGGTGCCCAGGACACAGGGCAGGTGGGCAAATCTCTGGGGATCTTCCATCCGGTTGTGGAAGATCTTCCCACACCAGACATTCTTTAGGTCCTCAGAGAGGACTAAGAGGGAATTGGCAGTGACTGTACTCAGGGTTACATCCTCCTGGAACCTCAGGAACTCTTCGCTCACATGCAGGCTTAGCTCCAGCAGAGGACTGTGCTGTTTGACAAGAAGCGTTAGTTCGCTAACTTTCAATTCCAACAAAGGGAGTTTCTTATTTACTCCTCGACACATGGGGCAGATCAATTTCAGATCATCCCTTTCTAGCATCCAACGTCCTATGCAATCAAAGCAGAAAGTGTGCATACAGGAGAGAAAAGCAGGCTTGAAGAAAAGTTCTAGACAAATTGGACAGGTTGCCCCCTCTTTCAGACTTCTGGCCATGGTCCCTGAAAGTCACTGTTTAGCTGTGAACTGAGCTGAAACAGCCCTTTATTAGCTTCTGGGGGTGATCAGGAGCCTTCGGTACACAATCTGCTCTTCAATAATCCCGATACACCTAAATCCAATACAAAAATTAAATAATATAAATCTTTCTGTAGTTTATGCATGAAGGTGACACTAAGTCACAAGAGAATCATAGTAAAGGCACTATCTATGAGAAAAACTATCCAAAACTATTCAACATCTAGGTGACCACAAGAGAGAGAAATAGGACGGTGGACATTGTCTCTTTGGTGGGGCAGCTTACCTGGCCTGGAGACTTCCAAGTGAAGCCTTGTCTGCTCTGAGCACAGCTTCTCTCTGTGGGAGCTGAGTCCAACCGGGTCTTTAACAGGATCTAGGAGTTCAGTCTCCAGCCCTAATCAGAGTTCCTTTGTCGATCAACTGCAGTTCAAGAAAAAGAATTTCCGCACCTAAATATGATCATACAAATAAAGCCAACTTACTCTAGCCATCCCAGAAAAGGGACTCTACGAGCCCTCAGTCTGTCAAAGAAAATTACCGTATGTGAGTAAAACTAGCAAAAACCACTGCAAAATGAATAGATGCTCATCATAGAATCAAGTTCAAGGACAAAGTAGCATTCGAATGAAATGCTTGAAAGCACTCTCAGAAAACGATCAAGGCTTGAGTGAGTGTGAATAAAAATATATTGTAATCATTGTCACCAACTTCTCTAAGATAATCATGCCTGGACATAAGCCAAAAACGTGTTCCTGATAAGGAACACGCCCTCCAGTTACTGCATTGGCTCCCAAAGCTTAAGAACCCCTGGTATTCCTGGGGCACCTTCTGGGCCTTCCTCCATGGGTTTCCGACTTTGGGTGGGCTACATCTGACAGCCTAGGCCCCTGACCCAAAGACAGCCATTTAAGGCAGCTCAATGTCTGTGAGGTGGTGTGAAGTGGAGGAATCTTCTCGAAAAAGGGCCTACACTGAATAACAACTAGCAGAACTTCTTGCTAACAATTCACAAACCACACATTCAGTTGCGGCTGGAGTAACAAAATCAGAGACATCAAAAGGAGCCATGTCAGCATTACTGCAGAGGGCTAGAGTAGGAAGCTGGGAGCCCCGCTGAGGTTAGCCCAGAGAAACTGGGTTACTGCAACCTCCTGGGACATATTCCCTCATTCGCATCCAACAAACACTTAGGAGGCTTCCGTGCTCAGCCAGGCTCTGGGATACAAGCCCGTGTAACAAGAGACAGGCTCTCTGCCCACAATGACCCTGGAGTCCTTGGAGGCCTCCCAGTTCTGAACAGCACGCAGTCTGAGCCTGGAGTCTGAGTCTGGGCCTGGCTGAGCGACAAGAGAGATAACCTAATCTTACTTAAATCCCCTATCACCCTTTCCAAAAACTCGACTTTTTAAGGCAAATTGAACCTGGTGTTTGCAATCTGAAAGAGCTTCCCTAATCCACTTTGGAATGTATCTAAGAAAACAATCTTGCAAAAGAAACAAATGCTACCAAAAAAATGTTATCAGGGGCTGGCCGGGTGATGCAGCAGTTAAGTTCGCACACTCTGCTTCGACGGCCTGGGGTTCGCTGGTTCGGATCCCTGGCGTGGACCTACAACATGGCTTGTCAAGCCATGCTGTGGCAGGCATTCCACATATAAAATAGAGGAAGATGGGCGCGGATGTTAGCTCAGGATGATTGGCGGTAGATGTTAGCTCAGAGCTAATCTTCCTCAAAAAAGAAAAAAATGTTGTCTGTGATCCCCAATGATCAAAAAAACAATCTATTCATATAACAAGAATGAAACGATTCAGTTAATGACAATACAGCTATGAAAAGTGGTAAGTATATTTAAGTGGAAACACAGAAACGCCTTTCAAAAATGTGAGAAAATAAAAAGGAACAATTTTAAAACACATACATTGTAGTTGAAAACACATAGAAATACACGTACATATAAGACCTGAAGTTAATATGTAAAAATGTACTTGGTGGTGTTAGAATGGAAGGTGAAAAAATTCTCTGACAAAAAATAAGTTTGACCTTTTCTCTCATTAAAGCCCAAGATAAAGGCAGTGGAAAGATAAGTTGGAGCCAAGAAGGAAGAAATGGGACAGTGGAAACACATTCCAGATAGAAAAGATTGCTTACCTTGACCTGGAGACTTTGAGCTGAGTTCCTGCAGGTCCGAAGTCTGCCTGCTGCCTCTCCTGGTCTCGACTTCTCTCTGAAGTGAGTTTGAGAGCAGGCATTCTGGCTTTTTATACTGCCTGGGGCATAGTCTCCGCCCACCATCAAGGTCACCATCTGTGTCCAGATTGGCCCCACCCTAGTCATGGCCCCGCCCACTCCCCCCACCCCCGTCATGGAGGGTAGTTATTCAACCGGATGAAGAAGATAGTGATAATTAACACCCCCCTTTTACTTTCAAGAGTGTCCTAGATTAAACAGTAAATTATGTAGCAGCTGTATGAGAAGTAGAAGGAGCAACGGAGTCAATGAAGGAGAGCTAAGACACAGTCATCAAAGAATAGAGTTGGAAGGTCAAAGAATTCCTGTTGCCGAGGGGAATCGGGGAGTAAATCCTTCCCCTGAGATCCACGCCTTCTGAGTGAGCGCCCGTTGCTCAAGGTCCCGCTCTTCCTGCAAGGCCCGCCGCACAGTGTTCTCTGTGTTTTGATCTGGTCGCCATCTCCAGTTCCATGAGCTATACCTCTTCAGCAGCGGGTCTCAGACTTTTTAAAATCTTCATCTCAACACCCTTTACACTCTTAAACACGACTGAGAACCCCAAAAAGCTTTCTGTTTATATAAATTCTATTTCTCCAATTTACAGCATTAGAAAATAAAAACCGAAAAACTTGTAAAGAATTTATTTCACTCATTTAAAATAACAAAACCATTATATGTTAACATAAATAACATCGTTTTATGAAAAATAACTTTATTTTCCAAAACAATTAGTGACAAGTGTGCCCCTGTTCTGCATGTTTGCAAACCTCTGTAATTTCTGTTCAAGAGAAGACAGCTGGATTCTCCCACCGGCCTCTGCGGGATCTTCTGCAATATATTGTTCCGGTTGAAGTACGTAAAGAAAATTTGGCTTCCCACAGATGTTTAGTTGGAAAAGGGAAGACCTTGCCGATGCCCTTAAAAGATCTCAGGGACCCTCCAGGTCACCCTGACCACGGCTCTGCAGCAAATTCTGTAATTCCAAGAGGCAGGCCCACATCTTAGTTTCTTGGCAACCAAACACCCAAACGATGCGCCCAGCCCTCTTTTTGTGTAGCTTCTGCGATCTCAAACTCGTTCATATGATATGACTGAATATGAATCATTTTGCTTCCTTTGCCCAATCAGGATGAGGTTCTTTTCATTTTTTCTATTTAAGTTATTTAACTGTGACGATGATGCCAAATCAGGTTGTTCTCTACCACTGTCCAACATCTAACAGGCCCACAGCAGGTGTTTAACAATGACGGAAAGCAGCATTTGTCATTGATTTTACATTTTTCAGCCAGTTCGATTGTGGCTTGCACATAGCCTGACTCATTGCTGCTAACTGAGCCTTTTCTGCTGGGAGGAAGATTTCTTCCCCAGAAATACTTTAATTTCCAGGTTCTTCATTACTTCTAAGATTTTTATTTGATTTTTTTTATTTTTTTGAGGAAGATTTGCCCTGATCTAACATCTCCAGACAATCCTCCTCTTTTTGCTGAGGAAGACTGGCCCTGAGCTAACATCTGTGCCCATCTGCCTCTACTTTATATGTGGGACACCTACCACAGCATGGCTTGACAAGTGGTGCCATGTCCGCACTGGGGACTTGAACCGGCGAACCCTGGGCCACCAAAGTGGAACGCATGAACTTAACCACTGCACCACCAGGCTGGCCCTTTCATTACTTCTATAATGCAGAATTCAGGGGAAAATGTCATTTTTTATTTTCAAGTGCTGGAAATGTTTGGAGCCACTTATCTGTGTAATATCTTAATACCGTCAAAACAACATATCAAAAATATGCATGAAGATTCTTTTAAATTTTTAGAATAATTTTCACTTATTATTAGTGCTTCTATGAGTTAAGATTAAATCACAAAATAAGCTTGTTTTCATAGCTTCCTGATGAAAAAAGTAATCAACTTTCACACGCACAAGTTGGATAAGATGCAGCCGCTGGCAGGGGAGCGGGGAATGGTCGGCCCTGTCAGGCATCTCAGATCCGTACAAGGGGGCGGTGTGTGCGCTCAAAACACAGTTTGTATTTTTCAAAAGGCAGCAGCTGCAGCGGGGCAGCTTTTCACAATCAGCTTCCATGCCCTGGGGTGGAAGTCGCGCTGGTTTGCAGCCTCCTCTTCTGCTCAGTCCTTGTCCTCTTCTCCTCCCGCTGCCCAGTTGTGCATTAAAGTGGACCCTTCTGTCTCTGGGAAAGAGGACGACGGAGGGCACATCCCTGAATTATTAATGCCCCCAAAGGCCGCTAATGGAGCTCCCGCACTCTCCTCTTCAAAAGGAGCCGTGTTTTGCAGACCTGGCGAGCTCCACGAAGAGATATTTTTGGCACTTTAGAATATGTAAAACGTCCCACTTCTGCACTTATTTAAAGGATGGACTCTCTACAAAAAAAGCCAGGGACGATTAGACTCCACAGTTACATAGTTGATCACATGTAATCCCTAGTCTGGTCCTATTGCTAGCCCTCTTATTTATTTATTTTTTTATTTTTTTGAGGAAGATTAGCCCTGAGCTAACATCTCCAGACAATCCTCCTCTTTTTGCTGAGGAAGACTGGCCCTGAGCTAACATCTGTGCCCATCTTCCTCTACTTTATATGTGGGACGCCTACCACAGCATGGCGTGCCAAGCGGTGCCATGTCCACACCCAGGATCCGAACCAGTGAACCCTGGACACCAAAGCTGAACATGTGCACTTAACCGCTGTACCACCAGGCTGGCCCCCGGGGCCTCTTATTTTTTTGTTCTTCTGAATTTTTTTTTGGTCAAAATATTGAGAAAAAAATTGAATAATGTCTATGTATTTTATTCACAAGATATGTTCCTATCTATAGAAGAACTGGCAACAGAATTCTTTACTTTTGGCAAATGGTCTATAAACATAACAAGCTCTAACCTGAGTCTCTATGTGAGTTTCAACGACCTTAGGCCACCCACCACCAAATAAAGGAGTAATGCTTGATCACCCCCAGGAAACCCACCCTTCTTTCACCTGCCAGGTCCCAGACCCTGAGCAGAGGCCAGAGGAGGACAGTGTGAATTTGAGTGAGTGGTGAGCGTGCAGGAGCAAGGACACACGTGTGACCCTGCCCCTTGAGCTGTTTATCTGTGTGGTTTCCAGAGCCAAATATGTGTTTTCAGATGATCCATGTGTTTTCTCTTCTGGTTTAGGGCTATAGGAATACTTTTGTGTAGGTAAGGGAGTCTGAGTCAAAATAAATTTTCTTTCCACCTAATTATTTGACATTCAATGTATCACTGAAGCAGTCTGCAAATCTCTTAAAGCGATTTGAGCTTCACCCCCACTCTGGGGACAGAGGTAGATCAAAACAAGCTGCTTGCAGTCCCGCGTGGGGCTCACCAGCCTCAGAGAGGTCAGAAACTACCCATCTGGCTCAGGAGACAAGGCAGAGATGCCGGCTCTACAACACACTCCTGCACCGATTCATCCTCACGAGGGGCGGCCCATTGCTCTCCAGATACACACCGAAATCCCAGCCATGTCCTCCTGGCACCCCCTCTCTCCAGCCTCATCATCTGAAATCCAGGCACCAAGTCTCCTTTCATTTCTTCTCCATGCTCCCTCCCAATTCAGGACAGGTCCGTTCTCTCTAACTAGAACCAGCCCCAGCCAGCCCCCCTGCTAACACCTACTCATCGTTCAGATACATCTGGGGTGTCAGTTCTTCAAGGGAGTCCTCCCCAGACCAGGTTGGGAACCCCTAAGACATCCTTTCACGGTACCCTGCATCCTTCTTCCGTGTAAGTTATCACGACGTTAATTAAGCTATTTATTTTATTTTATTTTATTTTTGAGGAAGATTAGCCCTGAGCTAACATCTGCTGCCAATCCTCCTCTTTTTGCTGAGGAAGACTGGCCCTGAGCTAACATCCATGCCCATCTCCCTCCGCTTTATATGTGGGACGCCTGCCACAGCATGGCTTGCCAAGAGGTGCGTAGGTAGGCACCTGGGATCCAAACAGGCAAACCCCGGGCCTCCAAAGTGGAACATGCAAACTTAACCACTGCGCCACCAGGCCAGCCCCAGTTATACATTTATTAATGGATCACTTGATTCATCTGTGGCTCCCTCACATTAATAAATCACACCCACTGAGCACTTACTGGGTGCCAGGCACTTTTCTAACTACTGCACATGTTTGCTAGCACTGAATCCTCGTAGCTCTATGAGGTAGGTACTGTTATCATCTTAACCTCTCAGATAATGAATTTCAGACTCTACCCCAATCAAGCTGTGTGATTTCGGTGTGTTACCAAACCTCTCTGGATTGCCTAGCTCTAGTCATCTTTCACATGAGAGAGAAATAAACTTCTATCCCATTTGAATTAGTACATTTTATGATTTTTCCATTTTATGCATCCAATCCAGTTGAAATCCAATTAAAATAGATGTTAATCTAATTTCTTTGCTTCTGGAACTATGGATGGCTGCTATCTTGACAGTCATAGTAACTCATCAGACGTCATCCAGGGATCTGAAAACTCTAGCTTCCATCTATATTTTCTACCATATTTTGCATTTTACTGGTAGTTTATCACCTAACTGAACAGACAGATGTGACTCATTGAATAGTCTCTGCTTCTTTTTTTTTTTTTAAACATTGGCACCTGAGCTGACAACTGTTGCCAATCCTTTTTTGTTTTTATTCTTCTCCCCAAAGCCCCCTAGTACAAAGTTGTATATTTTAGTTGCGGGTCCTTCTAGATATGGCATGTGGGTTGCCACCTCAGCATGGCCTGATGAGCGGCACCATGTCCACACCCAGGATCCGAACTGGTGAAACCCTGGGCCACTGAAGCGGAGCGCGCGAACTTAACCACTCGGCTATGGGACCGGCCCAGATATTCTCTGCTTATAAATGTCCTTGTCAGTACTTATCTGCCTGCACACAAGCTCTGCAGTTTTCCTACAGTTCTCTTAGCCAGTTCCTTAGCATGGTATCATTGCAAAACACGAAATGGTAAGAACTTTAGCAGAGTCAGCACAGTTCTGTGAACTCAGCAGAGGATGCCTTACAGAATCAAATCTTTCAATTTAACTGTCATCTAAAGACACACTGTCTTAGCAGCCACTGTCATGAGGTAAATCCAAATAAACTAGTCAAAACAACTATCCACCTTTGGAAGAGCCAGCAACACCCCAAGCCTTGCACACAAAAAGCTGTTGAGTGTCTACTGTCTTTGAGATACTCTGTTAAATACTGAGGGGACCCAAAAAAAAGGAATGTTATAGCATGATTAAGGGAGGTAAGATAAATGTATAAGAAGGTAAATAATGTTGTGAAGTGAAAAAAAATGGTCTGTGGTATGTAACGGATTGCTGGTTACACATATATCTTTTTAACCACATCTATATATAAGTAACAAAGGCTGACATATTTTGGCCTATTTTTAGACATCCTCTTTTCAGAGCCCTCATACCATTTAATGCTCATTTCTTAAAATAGCATCAAAGACCTTTGAAAGTAATGTCAACGAATCTATCCTACATGAATGGAATGGAGGTAATTGGTGTAGCTTTACTTTCCTAACCAAGCTCTCCGCCTATCCTAAACCAATTCTAATTATCCACGACCATCCACAGGAAGCGTCCAACAAGGATTATGAATTGAGAGTTTGCAATGAATCTGTTGATTGATTCATGTATTCCTACCACAGTAACGTCCTGCTATACCCCTGTCTCCCGTGCCCCTACTGTAGGTGTCCCTGAGACATCTAGGTTCCTCTATAGATGTAGGGATCCACAGTTCTGAAACTCCAGAGAAGGATCTGGGCTACCGATGTGGAAGTGGAAGGGATCAGCGTGTAAACGTAAATGGTAAGTGGGAGACAGGGAAGTCACGGGGATTGCCCACGACAGCTGTGCAGAGCGAGAAACGGGGGCCTGGGGCAGAACCCTGAGAACCACCAGCATTTAGAGGAAGGGGAAAAGCAACCCCCAAAAGAGATTGTGTCAAAGACACTGAGGAAAGAGACCTCTACAATCGACAGCACAATTTTGGAATCCCAAGGCCTCCAGTCCAATGGAGGCAACTCTAAGAAGGCCCAGCAGATCAGCCCGACTGGGCCTTGGGTGCCCCAGAGTGAGTCAGGCCAGGAAAAGCCAAAGCTAGGAGTTCCAGGAGACTGTGGAATTGGACAGAGGTCTGTCTAAGTGGACAAAGAGGTCTAGAAAAACAGATAAGATGTGCTATCTTAGTCCAAGTGGGAAAGGCTGGGCAGGCCACACACTGCAAAACGAGGGTCAGAGAGCGCAGACCCCAATCTGAGGACGTAAATCTAGACAGGATGGAAGATTGGGAAAGTGTGAGCCTGGGTCTGTGTCTACGGAAATTATTAAATCTCGGTGTAATTAAGTGCTGTACACGATTTACAGAACATCTCTCCTTTCCTCTAAGAACTCCTCCTCTAGGGAAATTCTCTTTTTAAAAATATCTGTTAACTGGTATTGACCAAGGTCTCCTTTACTAATGTTTAATAATGAACAGCATATTACAAATGATTTCTTTCTTATTAGCAAAGTAATCGCAGTTTTACAGTCTTCAACAAAACCACCCCCAGATGCCTATCTCCTCTGTAATAAACATTTTAACTTATCTTACACACCTTTTGGAGTTATTGGAAAATGATCACAAAATTTTGGGGGAGATATTACACAAAAATGTAAACATGCTTTAAAATAACTAAAGAACACAGTCATCTCAGTAAGTGGCCTTGAGAGTATACACTGATGCTTAAATTCTACCCATGATGAGGTTCAAACCAGAAAGTGCTGGCA
This sequence comes from Equus przewalskii, assembly GCF_037783145.1. Lineage (NCBI taxonomy): Eukaryota > Metazoa > Chordata > Mammalia > Perissodactyla > Equidae > Equus > Equus przewalskii. The sequence continues at coordinate 61,195,198 of NC_091839.1, read as the reverse complement.
TATCCAGCATGTGCTTATGGAATGTCCAGGGGGCTTATCTGTCGGCTCCCAGAGTGAGCTTGTTTTAGGGGTTAATAAAATATGAAGCACAGGGAGGTCAGCACTCATATAACTGAAAGATCATGCCATGCATTGACTAACAGTTTTGAAATATGGATCTTTTTCAGACGTAAAGAAGCTTAACTTTCTTTGGTGTCAAATTAGTTCATATGACTGTAGTTTACTTCACTGATTCAGCAAAACCAAGTTTATGCAGAGAAACCATTTCCTAAGAGGACGTGTCACCTCTTCCCCTGACTGGGCTGGAAAAAACAACATGCATGTGGAGTCGCAATCTCTTCTCGGTCACTTGCCCCTGCAGTGCTGAGATGCTGGGGAATCCATGTTGCATACTGCCATCTACCGTGACTCGACAGGAACTGCAGCCCCAGCATTTATTATTTATGATGCTAACCTTCATGGCAAGTAGGAAAGCAATCTATGAGCATCACTTCCCTTTTGCTTGTGGGAGGTTTTATGAATATTAGAAAAAATGCAAATGAGAGATTCACACTTACATATTTAGATTCATTGAGATCCATAGGACGATGATTTTAGGAATGGTGGGGTAAAATTAGACAAGAAATTGTCTCATTGAGGGGAATGTAGTTCATAAAATTTGTAATCAGTTTTCTTGGCATCACAGAGAACAGAGAAAAAGGCATTCTGTCTTTTTGATCAAATCCCAAAGCATATAACTCTAAGATGACTGAATTATGTATACATGGAAGAAAAGAAAATATTCATGCTGTTCTGTGTTATCTGCTCTTCCAGTGGTACCAAGCATCAATTGTTCAAAGACCAAGAGCCTATATTTGGCCTATCCTCTTCAATTTTTCATCTGGGTACCTAACCTCTGGTCACTTCTCTGCAACAGTGAGGCCAAAGGAAAGGAGATAACGCATAATGCTGACTTGTCACACACAGGCTTACTACTCAAGCTTGTTAGCAATTTTGATAGGTCAGTGGCGGAATAGATTTTGAAATTCAAATAGAACTTCATTATGGATTTAATTCACCAAATCAGTATCACTACTAATAGCCGAATACTGGTGGGTTTCAATTTAATAGGCAATTATAATGTGTGCCTAGTGCATAGTTGACACACAACTGGTACCCAATACTAGTGACCCCTGCTAAAGCCAGCTTTGCAAGAGTCAGCTAGCTACTGAGAAGCACTGTGCGTTAACAGAGAGCTTGAAATGCCACGATTTCAAATACATTTTTTCCTAACATGATAAGCGTGGTCTTGTAAAAATTACTCTGGGGAGAATAACAACATAGGATGATTCCTTGAGTAGGTAAGTAAGAATGCAGTCCCTGGGAAACAGAAGCATCTGAACAGAAACGGGAGACCCAGCAGCATGGTGAGGTGTGAGCAAGGGTTTTGAAAGAGAAGGGAGAGGGGACTCCTGCTGTGTGTTTTTGTTCAACGTTGGTTCTTACCTTCTTGGTCCTCAGTCCCAAAGACTGAGAGGGCCCCATGAAGATTTTTTTTAATGAATTATATCAAAGGAATGGGTTGTTTTGTTTTGCTTTGTTTTGTTTTTTGGCAGCCATTTGTACTTAAAGAACTTTTGCAAGAAAGACTTGCTTTTGAACCTTCAAATCTCTATGGATCTTCCAGAAATGGTCTGAACTCCTTTTTCAAGGAAAGGTAACAGTTGCAAAGTCGTGGCTGTCCCTTAGGTAAGGGAGGAAACAGCAAAACTTCTGCATTTCAGCTGTTCAAGCCATTCCTTTCCCCTCTGGACTAATCCCACATTTCAGAACAACTCAACTCTTGCAGAGTTAGAAGAGGCTTCAGATCTCTGACTGTGACCACCCACCGCTCTCACGACTCAAGGGGCTAAACCATCGATTTTTCTCTCCCCCAAAGTGAGATGCGTTTGTAAAAAAGGGAAGTTTTTCATCCTTTCTCATGCTCCAAATATTTATTTATCTCATCTTTCTGGATAGTTTCTAGGACGGGCAAGGCCAAGCAAAATGTCATTTGGGCCCCTAATTTTAAACATCTGCCAGTATCATGTTCATACAAGTTCAGCGGGAGACCCTCCAAGTCTTCTGCCTTCCCCTCATCTCTGCATGTGCTTGCCCAAGTTGCTTCCCTCTCAGCCAGCCACATCTCCCCGCCACCTCGGCCATTCTCGCAGGCTAAGCTAACACTTTCTCTGGCCCCAAATGCCACAACAGCCTCCTAACCGGTGGCCCCGCATCTACTCTGTCCCCCTTCCAGTCTTTCCGTTCCCCCAACTCCCTGCCCCTTGGTTAAAACTCTGCAGTGGATCTTCATTGTCCTGAAGATAAAGACCAAAATCCTCACCCAGGCCTACAAGGCCGTGTGTTGCCCAGTGTCTGGGCACTGTCTACCTCTTGGGTCTTAACTCCCACCGCTCTCCCTCCTTATTCTCCATACACGGTCCTTCCTTCAGTTCTGAGATGTGCTAAGCCCCTCTGCCCAGTGCCTGAGCATGTACTGATGGAACGCTCTTTTGGCCTGAAAGGCTCCTCCTTCTCTTCGTCATGGTGGTAGAGTTGAAGGTTTGCTCTGGTATCCAGTTTGTTACAAAGGAAAAGTAGCAGTACCAAAAAATATAAAGGAGACAAGTGAATTCCTTTTCATTGTCCTCACCATGGTGATTTTATTTCTGGGTTCACAAAACAAAATCAGTAACATATTGAAACCAAAGGCCTCCAAACTCTGAAGCTTGTATCAACTTGATCATGGAAGAATTTATAGACATGCAGGCTTCCTTGATGACCCATCATCATCTATCCATTCATCCATTCATTTTATGCATCAATAATTTTTAAGGCTCTACTGTGTACTACAAAGTTTGAGAGGTGCTAAAGGTATTAAATGAAATGTCATGGAATTGACTCAAGAAACTCACATTCTAGGCTGGTAATTCAACTAACCACAATATAATGTGTCGTTCACTATTCTTGGTGTAGGGGAAAAACATTTGCATCACGAGGAAAGAAACTTTAACTGTGCTGCAGTAATGAGGAAGGAAGGCAGGACAACACTTTGTTTGTAACTCCCACATGCAATATACCGTGCTCTATCTAACATAAGAGTAATGTGGACATGTGTCTTCTGTTCCTTGCTGGGTCACATTCTCCTTAGAAACCAGAAAGACACATTTTATTCCTCCAGCTCTCCCCTACATTTCACAGCACAGTGTCCAGTATGGCGTTATGAAAGTTCCAATCAAAATGACTTGAATTACAGAATGCTTTTTGAGAAAAAAATATTGATACCTCAGGTCCAAGTGGTGAAACACTAAGCAACGGACAGAGAAGTGAGTCTTTCAAAGATATCAAAGAATTGGGGCAAAATTTTGAAATTCTCCATCTTGCCAATGAGCCGCTGAAAATCAGTCTTAATGGATCCATGTGCTGGCTGTCAGATGCTCAAAAATGATGACCCAACAAAAGAGTATATTGGTCAAATTTGTGACTGAGGATTCTTAATTTAAAAAAAGTGAATTTATATCAAACTACTTTTGATGTTTATAAAGAAGCCCCAAAGACTTGCTTTAAAGACATCTTCAAAAACTCCCACATGTGAACATGCCCAATACCCTAGGCTATTTGACCTATTAAAACACAAAGATTCTCCACTAGCTCACAGAATCATGGAATTTTTCTTTCACATTTATGAATCAAGTCCTTAGTGTGAATAGACAGTGAGGGAATTTATTTATGAATAGCCTCCCTATTATCATGGTTCATGACTTTCTGCAACGCAATTCTTGTGGCACGTATCATAACATAATTGAGATTCTAGGAATGGAAATGGGAGGTAATTGAAGGGACAAAGTTATTCAAGAAAATGCAAATGCCACTTTATTTGCAAATTAAATTAAAAACATAATGAAGTGGGTGTAGAAATTGATTGAAAAATTAATTGAGAGAAATGAATTTGGAATATTTCTGTAAGGGACATGTGTAAGAAATTCTTCTGCTCCGACACACCTTTTCAGAGAGCAAAGCTCTTCCTGTTAGCTAAGACTTGAATGGAAGCCAGTCTAAAGACAGATCTTTAGAATATGTTGGAATAGCAGGATTTGCACTCTGAGGCCAAATGGTGAACTTGTGGATTTGCCTGACCTTGAACAATAAGCAATAAGGAATTTTTCCAATGTGAGCTCCATATCAATGTTTAGGCTAGAGTTTGTTTGTTTAACGTTTGCATCCTTTATCTCTCTGTCTCTCTGTGTTTGCTGATTTTTTAAAAACTACGTTGGAGACATCAAGACATTTTGCTTCTAAATACTTCAGCATGTATTTCTTAAGAGATAGCATGTATCTCTCAAGAACAAAGAAATTCTCTTTCCAGATCACAATGTCATTATCACCATCAAGAATCAAGCTGTGAGTCCACATTCTATTTGCTGGTCATGTCTCTTAAGTCTCCTTTATTCTGGAACTATCCACCACCGTCGCCACCTTTTTTTTTTTGGTAAGTTTTTCAGGACACTGATGTTTTGATAAGTCTATGTCAGTTGACTTGTAGAATATCCCCCACCTAGATTGTCCCATTTGTGTCCTTATGATCAGGTTCAGGTCAAACTGGGCTACCATTTTTAAAAGTGGACCACAATAGTGTTTACTGCTCACTGTTTCTTTGAATGTCAGACAATTCGTAAAAAGAAAGAAAGAGTATGAGTTGACCATTTTAAATATTGAAAATATCAAGAAAAAGAGGTAAAGAAGTGTTGGTTTGTTTTGGTGCCAGCCTCTTTAGGTCAGGACAGTGTATTCATGAGGTGTGTGTGAATCTTGAAATTTCTGAGCATAATTTTCAACAACTCATGCAGCCTTTAGAGGTTTACTCAAAAACTCCCTTTTCTTCCTCCACTGAGAGATTTTTGAACTCAAGAATTTAGAAAGTGATTGTTCATTATCCAAACCCTTTTAAAAGAGAAAAAGGAGTGGGCAGCACTGTAAAGGAAGAATCTTAGTTGCTGGGATAAGAGACAAAATTTATGACTTTCCCACTGATTCCTCGGCCAATTTGCCGCTCCTCAGTCCCTACTTCTCCAGAGATTAAAACATGCTTGAATTGGAGTGGTCGTTTCCTTCCTTCTGTTCAGTGCCAGTTCTCAGAGGAAAACATCCATTTTGCTCTTTGATTCTTGTAGCCCAGAGACAGCAATGAAAGAAGCTGCTGCTTCCTTGAGTGTAAGGATTTCATTTGGGGGGCTGCAGAGCAGGAAAGAGAGTTGAAGGGTGTGCGTGCATCAAGCGTGGGTGTGAGAATGATTTTCCCCAGGGCCAGTCAGTTGGCCTGGAGCCCAGAGTGAACCATTCATCCACCCTAAATTGCACCACGAAACAAAGATGGCTGGGGGAAGTCACTAAATGGCCCTGCCACTTGCTGCCAGTTTTCATTGTGTCTCCTTGATGTGGGATGTCCTAGAAACTGATGCAGTTTTCAGTCTCCTCCTACAGGGGGAGTAAAAGATGCACCTCTCAGTGGGTCAATAAGCTGTAAGTGAAATAAACCAAAATGTGAATCATCTTCCCATAAAAAGCCAAGAGGTGGATCTACTCTCATATTACTATGGTCCTACATTACCAGATGTAAAGATGCTCGAAGTCTTTAATCATAAGTCTTATTTCCAAGTACTGAGTGGATCGTAAGGATGAAAAGTGCTCTTGATACAGACATCTAATCTATCCAGGCAACTGATGCTCCAAAGGTAGACCCAACTTGATCCAGTTTGATCTGAGAATGTTTAATTTTAACATGCAGCTTCAGGTTGTAAGAAAAAGAAGCATGAAATAAAGTACATAAATAAACCTGGCTGAGCTTCTTGCAATGTGAAATCAATGTCTTTAACTGTTTCTCATTAAGGACACGTGAGCTGAAAGCACAGTGATTTTTTCATTTGAAACAAGGAGAAAATTTTGGTCAGGCCACATGGCGGATTTGGCAGAGCCTAGGGTGGCCAATTGTCCTGGTTTGCTTGGGACTAAGGAATTTCTCAGGACAACGGATTTTTAGCACTAAAACAAGGACAGTCCTGGGCAAATCAAGACGATTGTCACCCTAGCAAGCTTAAAATGTGCATAGCACCTAAGACATGGAATGCTTTGCCTACTCCAATTGATCTGGTGTTCAGATCAGAGAATTTAGAGATCCAAAATACTCACTATGTAGTGAATAAAAACATTCACTAAACAATATCTTAACATTTTAAAGGATTAATGCACCTTCAGAAGAGTCAGTAAACTTCTGATCAAAAATAGTTAAGTTGGGATTTGGGGGAAAAATGTGCATCAAAAATCTGAAATATTGACTTACGTTTTTAATTTTCTAGAATAGCCAAATAAGAAATAGAAGAAATATCAAGTTGAAACTATAAGATTTTTCTGTTATTCATGTATTTCAATTTTTATGAGCATTTTAGTGGTGATTTGCTCCACTTTATGCTGGGCTCCACATGTAAGCTTAAAATCAACCTAATTTGGTTCAGGTACATATTATTATTATATTTGTATATAGGAGCTGGTAAATCTCTGGTAACTGTATTAACTTATCAGAAACAAAAATTGAACTGCTCTATTTTGGGGGATCTAGTAATGGCTTGTTTTAATTATAAGACAAGTTAAACAAAAATTGTGTGAATGATTCCAAAAATTCAAATGCTTTTGAGACTTTGTGTGGTTATGAATCTTCTTTTCAGTTGTAATACCTTTACAAAAAAACCTCTGGTAGGCATCAAAACTACATATTCAGTTACTTTAAATGTCTTGGATGCTCTAAAATCCTGCTAAATATTCCTTTCTAACTTAAAACCTGAATTGGCTTTGTCATGACAAATTTAGAAAAGGACCTTTCTTTCGTTTTTCAAATAGTTCCTAGGACATTTACAGTTGGAAAAACCTAAAGCATGATGAAATATTGATAAGCTGCTATTGCAAATTGGAAACAATATTTCATTTTGGAATGCTTCTTGATATAATTAGCGCATAGCGAATTTTCTCTTTGAAATGAAAAACCCATCCTAAGGACTTTACATCCATTATCTGACTTAATCCTCATAACAATGTGAAATATTCTCAATCCCATTTTAAAAGATGAGGAAACTGAGGTACAGAGGGGTTAAGAATCTATGGAAGCACAAATAGTAAGAGACAATCTAACTCAAACACCTTCACTCTTAATTACCATCCAGTCCTATCTTCAACAAACTTTTAAGTGATGGTACAGTGAGTGGAGGCCACGTAAGAGAGAAGCATAACGAGGGTGGGCTGGAGAGAACCAGAAGGCCATAGTGTTGGAGAAACCAAGGAAATAGAATGTTTTAAGAGGATGTTCAACTTTGCCAAATGCAACACAGACTCAGGAAGACAAGGACTAAAACAGCTCAATTGCGTCTTGGTCATGAGGACATTTTTGGTGACTTTAGTGAGAGCAATTAAGGAACAGTGGGAACAAAATCTAGATACCTGTATGAGGTAAGAAAGCAGAGTTAGAGGGTTAGCCCGCTCCTTTGAAACTTTTGAATTCTCAAAGAAGAGGAGAGAGACTTGATGGTGGCTAGAGCAGGAAACGACCTGAAAGCCAGTTTAGTTTTTAGGAACCTGTGGAGAGGTTGGAGAAATAGGAGAGAGGAGCAATGACCAGGAATGAGATGCCAGAGAGTTCCCAGTGGCCTGGGAGTCAGTGACTTAGGTCAGCGGTCTAGAGGACTCGGACTTGGGAAAGGAACAAGCCATCCTCTGAGACAGGAGGACAGATCATGGTCCAGTGTGGGTGTGGACGGAGGGGAGCATGGAGGTACCCAGCTGGTGGCTGATGGACGGCTTACCAGGGACTTAAATGTCCTCAGTGTAGGGACAGCCGGGTCTTCTGCTAAGACAGAGGAAGAGGGCACTGAAAGGGGGGTCAGAAGGATCCTAGTGACTGTGTGGGAAATCTTTGAGGGTGACAACTTTGAACAAGTAAAGTATTGACAGGAACTTCTGAGGACCCATCTAGGACTGGAGACCAATTTTTGCAGTGTCCCTGATCTGCTAGGTGGTATGGCTTTTCATCCAGAGTGTTCACTCTTCTGAGCATGGCAGCAGAGGAGGCAGACAGACTCAGGATTCAGCTCTGTACAGAAGCAATGAAAGGATGTAGTAATCAAGAAGTAAGACAACTGGCAAAATCATTAAGATTTTCAACTATGCTATTCAGGCCAGAAGTGAAATGAGGTCCTTGCACCAGTTGTTGGTGAAGTTCTTTCTCCCTGTTCCATATTTTCCAATGCCCCCGTTCAAGACCCAGTCAGCCAGAAGTTAAATCATATGCCCAGGGGAGCTCCTAGAGAGTTCATGTATTTCACAATTTGGGAGCTTGACCTATAAACACTGCTCCTGGTGGGTAAGGAAATGAACTTTTAAATCAGATCCTTACGGCAAAATATCAGAAACCAGGAAATTCACACTAACTACACATCCTGCAGAGGAAATGGATGAGGATGACACTGAATTCAAACAATATTTGTGGTGTGGTCCTCAGGATGGATTTCTCCCCCTGACTGTCATGGTCAAGAATGTGTCCAGTTTTGACAATTGCTCTAATGCGACAGCGTCCTCCCTTGGTTCATCAGTGACAGACAAGTCACATTTCCTTACCTAAAATAAAAGAATCTTAGAGTTGAAAGAGACATTTAAGATTCTTTAAATCACGTCTTTTAATTTCCAGGGAAAGAAACTGCAGGCCAAGAGGTAAAGCCTTTTGTAAAGAGTCAGATTAAGAATCTAATCCTGCTATCCCTTAAGTTAGAACATTTTTTTTTGTTTCCTTTCTTTAAAATTGTTTATATTCTTACAAACTTAAAAATAAGCATTTTAGAAATGACCTAGAGACATCGTTCAGGAAGGCACCGATAAATTAGACTGAGTCAGAACTGTAATTTTTGCAGGTTTAATAGAACTTAAAGCAGGGATTTATCAAGAGGCAGGATATGATGGACAGAAATCCTTCCTCCAAAACTTACTGAGCAACTAAATTATTGTTAACCTCTCTAGATTTCTATTTCTTTTTCTGCAAAATAGGTAGAATCATCCTATTTTAGATGATTTTTATAAAAATTACATGCGACGTACCTAACAGAAAATGCAGAGTTTATTTAAAAGAAGAGCTCTTACTGTTGCTGTTGTCATAAAAAGGCTTTGCACAAATCCTCTGTGACAACAGGGAAAATAAACACTGATTACTTCCTGGATCAAAAGCCGCCGTGGTGCTCATAGTTGGCTTCCTCTGAATCAGCAGGGAAACTTTCCTCTCTGAGCATGTGTTCTTTACATTTGAGACTCAAGGACATCAAGTCTGCAACACCGCCAAATGCCAAGGTTCAAGTTAAAGGTGTTTTATTTGCATTTGAACCCCCAGATGGTGGTGGGGTCTCCCTGACCTTGTCTGCCCTCCTCTCTCCATCTCCTGGATCTGGAGTGTGAGATGTCCCCCAGCCCACCCCATGCCCTGCCCTCATGCCCTCATTAGTCCTCACAGCTTCCTCAACACGTCATGAACATCTCAAGGGCAAAAATTAATCTCACTCCTATTGGTATTCCCAGTCTTTAAACAGATGACAGATATTTGTTGAGTGATGAATCAACAAGACCAGGTCCGGCCACAGCCTTGCCTTTTTCTTCAGTGCTGCTCTTAGGGATGCCCAGTCTAAGTTCCTCATTAGCTAATGGGCACTTCAGCTGATTGAACTGAAGTGTCTTCATTTACAGCAGAGGATGAGGTGGTGGGTTGCACTCTCTGCTTCTCTTCCATCCAACATGTCCTGATTTCCAGCTAGTTCCTTGATCTTCCCTTCCACTGTGAAGAAGCTTTGAGTAAGGAAGGAATTATAGAAGAATTAGCCTGCCTACTGCACAGCCCAGTAAAATCTTACAACAGAATAAGTAATAGAATAGAGTTTGTGTTGAAGAAACTCAAATTCCTCAATGTGCCAAAAAGCAAATAAGATACTGGGTCAGCATGTGCAATCTGTGAGCCATAACAATCCATTTTCTCCCCATAAGTGAGTGTGTTCACTGAGAAAGGAAAGCCTTCAAAGGCATCAGCCTGTCAGGGTCTGCTCTGCAAATGTCGAAAGGGGACACCGACCTTCTCTATAAATAGCTAGACAGATAATAAAGGGTGAAAAGTCAAGTTTTACTTTTTCTTGAGGAGAGAAACTAAAGAGAAAGGAAACCTCACACGTCATCGTGTTGAAAAAATTGGAGAGAGGTAGGGGTTGGCTGACTCTGAACTGCGCTCACTTACAATCTCCCTGATACACCACAAATTGCCCTTTGGCAGCCAGTCGTGCATGCTGTTAGGAGTTAGCCCTTTCCAGTTATCTTATCTGGACCATTTTTCACCGCCTTTCAGGTGTGGTAGATCGGAGATGGCACAATGGGCAATGGCTTCAGAACATGTGTTACAGCTGGACAGGTCCAAGTAAATGGAGAGCCCTGAAGTGCCAGTGGCTCCTGGTGAGGTCGTAACCCACTCTGTGGGTGGCTAAGGTGGAGGGGCCTGCTCACTATCTCATAGCAGCTTGTCTAGGTAGATTTCTCCTAATCTACTTAATCTTGTCACAATCCCAATTTTATATTGTCCTTACATTAATTCTTTTCTTTTTGATATCATTTTGGTAGTGTAGATCATTGATACTTCTCAATGGATGCTTCTGGAGGCCTTCTAGAATCTCCAGATTCTGGAATACAGTTAGAAGTAATCATTTCCCCTCTCTTTCCTCAGTGAGAAGCTAAGTAGATGCTCGCATGCCAACTTTGAACAGGTAGCCAACTAGGCTCACTCTAAGAGATATGCTCCCATAATCCTGCCTTTGTCAAAGCCTGGGAAATTCAAATTGATTACAAATCTCTACTCTTTGGGCCCTCGAAGGTAACTTGTGAATCCTGAAAACCTCAATGTTTAGCCTGCCAAGGCCTGTTACAAGTAGTTATCATTATTATGAGTATATTATGAATATTACTGTTGTGAGTAATATTCCCCCAAATCAGAGCGGCTGTCTTTGTGGCGCCCATAGCAGGTCGATGTCAATATTTCTGCTCGTCTTGTTTTCTGCTTTCACTTATTGATTCATCATTCAATAGAACATTTGCTGAGCTCTGACTATGTGTCAAGCCCACAGATACAAAATTAAATAAAATGCACCTTCTTATCCTTGCAGACTATGCAATGTACTGAGAGAAGATAAATAAAAATGCATTCCAATCTGCTGAGCAAATTGCTATAGGCCAGATTGTTTTGCTTTGTTTTTTAAGAGGATAATTTTTTTTCTAAGTTGGGAGTCCACAAACAAAATAGATTCTTTTTCTTAAAAAAGATTGGCACCTGGGCTAACATCTGTTGCCAGTCTTCTTTTTTTCTTCATCTCCCCAAATCCCCCCAGTACATAGTTGTATATTCTAGTTGTGGGTCCTTCCAGTGGTGGCATGTGGGACGCTGCCTCAGGGTGGCCTGATGAGCGGTGCCATGTGCCCGTCCAGAATCCGAACCGTTGAAACCCTGGGCCGCTGAAGCAGAGCCTGTGAACTCAACCACTCAGCCACGAGGCCGGCCCCTAAAATAGATTCTAAGAGCAAAATCCTGGACACCAAGCAGATTTGTTCCTGGAACCATGTAAGTTATTTTAGAGAAGTTGAGAATTGGGAAGAGTTCACCTTCACAGCATTTACTACTGATTGAACAGACCGCATCAGGTGACAGTGTAAGTGTGGACTAACCAGGTCAGAAGCTGACATGGAGATGTTCTCAGGCAGGAGCTAGTCTACGGTCAGGTCATGGACGGTAACGTTCACAGGGGTTTCCTATGTTGCTGCAGCATAACTAACCTGATTTCTCTGTGAACTACTTGACTGAAGAAAACCTTTAATATGAGAATTCACAAGAAATTTGTAGTGTACTTTTGTTTCTAGCTTAGAGCCAGAAGTGAGAAACATTGGTACAATAGGACGGTTGTGATAAAAAATAAATAAATAAATAAAAATAAAAATAATAGAACAGGGGCGGGCCCCATGGCTGAATGGTTAAAGTTCTATGCACTCTGCTTCGGCAGCCTGGGGTTCACGGTTTGTGGGTTTGGATCCGGGGTACCAACCTACTCTGCTCATCAGCCATGCTATGGAGACATCCCACATACAAAGTAGAGGAAGACTGGCACAGATGTTAGCTCAGGGCAAATCTTCCTCACAGGAAAAGAAAAAAGAGGAGGATTGGCAATGGATGTTACCTCAGGGCGAATCTTACACACACACACACAAAATAATAATAGTAGAAGAAATTGTTATGATGACTTATGCTGTACAGTACTTTTTAAATAACAGCTTTATTGAGGTATAATTCACATACATACCATACATTTCACCCATTTGAAGGGTACAATAGTTTTTAGTATATTCACAAAGTTGTGCAACTATTACAAGAATCAATTCAAGAAAATTTTCATCACCCCAAAAATAAACCCCATATCCATTAGCTGTCATGCTCCATTTTCCCCTAATCCCCTCAGCTATAGGCCATCACCAACCTACTTTCTGTCTCTACAGATTTGCCTATTCTGGACATTTCACATAAATGGAATCATAAAAGTTGAGGGGGAGCAGGGATATTGTTCAAGGCAGTAAGAAAGCTCTTGGCACCAGGGCATACGACTTTATGGCTGGCAACTTACGCATACCCGGGAAGATCTGTAACCTGAGATCAAGGACACGAACCCACAATATTGACACAAAGCAATGTTAGATGGAAATGAACTTTGTTTGTTCTTCACCTTCCTAAACAACCTATCACTCATTCTTTCAACAAGACCTAACATGATTTTGTCTGCCTTTTGTAGATTCTGTCCTTTATTGCATGATAGATCGCAGATACACTTTATTAATGACTTAACTTGATGTAAACGTGCCTTTGCAAGCTAATGCTATCGTCGGGATTGGTGTTAGGGTGCACATGCTCCATTACGTTTGCAGAAAAAAGAAAGTTTGTGCCCAGCTGACTCCCTCCACCAAGCAGAGTGAGGCCGGCCTACCATTTTAGAGTTAACATGAAGAACTCGGGCAGGTTAATCAGAATTGTTCATGGAACCTGTTTGAAAGAAGTTTAATAGACTTCTGCAAGATTTCACAAGGAAAAAGATGGGACCTAATTCTGGCCCCTGACTTTGATTAGTGAAGTTGAGCATTATATTGTATCTGTAATATTTGTATCTTCTCTTCTGTGATTTGCATGTTTGTGATATTTGTCCATTTTCCTATACGGTGTTGATCTGTTTCCATGTTATTTATAGGCTTGAATACGAGGAATATTTATATGATTGCCAAGTATGTAGCAAATATTTTCTGTTTTTTTGCCTTTTCATTTTGTTTATGAAATTATTTATGTAACGAAGTCTTCCATTATAATGTAGTCATATCCGTTATTTCTTTTGTGATCTCTTTCATTGAAAACTTTCCCCCTTCAAATCCTATTTATGACTCTACTTAACAGCTTCTAATGTTACAGAGAGGTCTAGGAGGATGAGGACTGAAGAGTAGCTGTTCGATTAAACAATTAGTATGTCTTTGACCACTTTTAGGGAGGACTTTCTGTATACTTGTGAGTTTTGACCCCAGATTGCTAAAGAATAAACAGTAACTACAGACTAATATTTCAAGAACCTTTGTGTGACTGGAAATCGTGACTGGAAATAGACACCATCAAAGTTTGTGGATGGGAGGAATGAAGAGCATCTGATATGCCTTGAGAGAGATGGTGTCCTTTCCTCATGGCGGCTGTGACCTTCTTTGGCGATTAACTCTATCCTCAGAAAGAAATTCCATGACCCTATATTAGGTGATATCTCGGAAAAAAAAAAAAAAGGTTATGCATCATCATAGCAGTGGTAATAAATGAATTTGAAAGCTTTGAATCATTTCTCCACATTATTTCGTTTTAGCCTCAAGTATCAAAATAAGGTGGGTAGAAAAGTATCGTCATCTCCATTTTACAGAAGAGGAAAAGGAATTCCAGAGTTTAAGTAATTGGCTAAGCCCAGTGTGAATAAATGTATAGTCTTGTGAACAAGACAAGATGTATTAAAGGAAGAATTAAGAGTACCCAAGGCAATATACACTAGCATCAAATTAAATACAATAAAATACTAGAATGTGTGGAACTAATAATAAAAGTCCAACAGGTAGCTGAGACAGGGTCATTCAGTGTTGCCTGATTATTAGAGAAGTTTTAATGGAAATATTAATATTTCAAATGGGAGTTGGATTTTGGCCAGTAGAGAGAAAGAAAACATTTCAGACAGGAAGATAATGAGAAAGCATTAAAGTAGGAATTTGAGGCCTGGTGTAGGGAAGAAAAGTGGGGGGAGGTGGGCAATGAAGAGGCTGGCCGGCTGGAACAGCCTTGTTAGGAGCAGGGTTTTAGGCTGGAGACATAAAGCCAAACTTAAAGGGCCTAGAGTATATATATCAGCATGAGACATTTGAAACGGAACCTTTAAGCAATGGAGATGCATTGCAGATATTTTCAAAGGGGAAGAAAATGATTAAAGAAAGAAGTGTTCTTTAGGAAGAGAGGTGTGATGAGAACATGCAGAGCAGATAAAAAGAGGCTGGAGGCTAGAAAAAGGAGTTAAAATGCTAAACCCACTATCCAGTTGTAAAGTAATGAGGTCTTTATGATAGTAGTGGGCATGGAAAAGCGCAGGGGTAAATTCAGAATCAGATGCTGAAGAAACATCTTCCCAAAAGTTGAGTCTCAGGGAGCGGAGATGCCAGTGAAGGAAGATAGGCAGAGAGTTATATTTTTATATCTATATTTTATGTGAGTGTATACATACACAGCACTATGCTCATGTAACAGGCACCCAATAAATGCTGGTTCCTTGCTTCTTTTCCAGGGCCCTGGAGATAACACAGCTTAAGAGGTTATTAGTTTAGACATAATAACTAGGGTTGTGAGAATAGATGAGCCGTCAGATGCAACGAATGTAGAAATTTTAAAAAAAAAACTAAAAGCCCGAAGAGTAAGATTCAAGGAGCATTCACAGATAATGGAAAGGAGGCACTAACAAAGGCAGTTAAGGGAGCAGGGAGAGGCGGCAGTCTCCGCTGACAACTGCGCAATTATCTTCTGAAGCATGAGGTTTAGAGCCTCGTATGCACAGTAAAGGGTGTGAACGGTGAAGTTAATCGAGAAAGCAGAGTTATTCTGCCGAAGAGACCCATTTGAAAGTGAAATAGAGGTCAAAACCCCACTCTAACATGGAAATTGGAAACTGCCAGATGTTCCAATGCTGTGGTATAGTTCAAACAGGGCAGAATTGACGGATTATTAACCATGCCAGCTGGCATCGCGGAATTTATGTTTTCTTTGTACAATCATAACAGAAACATTAAAAACCTGAGTAGGTTCAAGGAAGGGCACAAAACAACATAAATCAAATTTTACTGTAATAAATACAACTAACAGCAGAGGGCTCCCTTCAACGTCTGGCAGATTCTTTAGGCAGATAAACTCTGAATAGAGGAGGTTTTTATTTTCTGGTAACTTCTGCTAGCAATTCAACATCTTTACACATAAGGGGAGAAAAACAACTATGCATTTGTATGCAAATTACAAACACAACATTTAGATCTTCAGGTCCTAAGGCTCTTTTCTTTGAATTTTTTTCCCGCTATTCTTTTTGCTAATGAGAAACTGTCTGAAGTTATTAATGCGATAATTCAGGGTGGTCTAGTAATAAAATGCCTCCAGACAGGAGAGTAACAACAAGTTACAACCCAGAATAATCAAATACTTAGTATTATGACCTTGAATCAGCTGATAGGATTTCTTTCAAAATGAAAGCTAAGATTTCTAGAATTAATAGTAATATATGCTCAACATGGAAAATAAAGAAAAATAGAAGAAAAAAATCAGTGTTTACTCTCTAGGTATATCCTTAGTTAATATTTTGGTTTATTTTTAAAATCTCTTTTATATATAACTTTGTTTCCATGTTAATACATATGTTGATTATCATATTATATATAGAATTGATAATTTTTATTTCACTTGAATAACATTTTAATAAAACACTCCATATTTCATTACAAATTTATTCATATACATAACTCTTACTAATTGTGTACCATTCTGTAATGTGAGTGCGTGTACTAAGAGGTATTTAACCAAAGATAATTGGATATTTAAGCACATTTAAAATTTTCTTTTTATATGTGTAATATCTTTTGGATTAAAGTCTTTTTTCTGTACTGTGAGTTATCTCCTTTGGCTAAGTTTTCCAGATAAAAATCTTTAAGAAAGAGTAACATAGTATGAAATAAGTAGCCAGTTTAAACATAACTTCTATTGAAGTGAGGATGAAACAGTTAAATTGCAAAACCTTAGTCGGCAACAAAATGACCGTTTTTAACCACAATGCTGACCCTGGAGGAGGACTGCTAATGACACAGGGGAAATTGCCACAGCACAGAGAACATCTAAGGAGGCATAACTAGGCTTTGATAATTGACATCAGGAACACGCTATGATTACAACTGTATTTGTGTATTTTTATATTACATTCAAATTTATTTAAGTTAACTCAGAAAATGGACATAGCACGTTCTGAAGTAGAGATATAATTAGTTCATTATATTGTTTTAAAATTCTGAATTAATGGAAACAGTAGACATTATTAAAAAGAGATAAGTGAGCCAGTTAGTACCTACTGACGCGTATAGTGAAAATTCTGGAGCTTGGAGTGAGCAGAGTAAATACAGCCCCCTTTAAAGCATGGTGCCCGCAGGGGTCAGCTTTTCATCTTGCAGTACATTGTGAGGTGTGGGTGGTGTGATGGACTAAGCACAAAATCTGCAGTCAGATGATTTGGGTTCAAGTTTCGCCCTGATCGCTACCAGATGTACGGCTTTGGACTAGTTAGGTAATCCTTGAAATTCACTTAGGGGATAGAAAAAAAGACAAAAAGACAGTAGAATGATTTCTACAACCCCTCTAATGTACTTCAGACTGTTCACCTGATGACACAAACAGCATTTCCATAAAATTGCAATTTTGGGCCTATAATCCCTGTATTCAAGTGCACAAAATAGAAACCAAGACAGATGCGCCCTGCACCCAGGACCCAACAAACCAGGGCCTGGAGACAACCGACATCTGGTTAAACACCAGGATGCTTTAAGATCAAATCAAAATCCTATTTATATTTTTTATAAGATATTTTTAAAGTAAAGTATTTTGAATCATTTATAAAGCACACAACTCTATGTAATAGACTGGGTAGTTCGTTAATATTTTCAATCAGCTATTTTTAATTTATTACAAAAATATGGATAAAAGTAGACTTTGCCTCAAAATGTCATTCAATTTGCACATTGTCCTTAGAAAGGACAATGATTTTTCAAAGGCCAGTTGTACTGCTAGACAAGCAGGGTGCCCATTGGAATACTGACATTTTTATTTAAATGCATATGCTTGATGGCTTCTCTGCATTCATCAAGGGATGTCATTATCCCAGGAGTCAGCAAATTTCAACCCTTCAACTCTGGGGCCAAATCCAGCCTGCTCCCTGTTTCTCTCTATCCCACAGACTAAGAATGATTTTTACCATTTTAAATGGTTGAAAAAATCAAGAGAAATAGAATATTTCATAACACAAAGAAATTATCTGAAATTCAAAGTCCAGTGTCCATAATGTTTTGAATTTAATTAATAGAAAATTTG
Source organism: Equus przewalskii (assembly GCF_037783145.1). Taxonomy (NCBI): domain Eukaryota; kingdom Metazoa; phylum Chordata; class Mammalia; order Perissodactyla; family Equidae; genus Equus; species Equus przewalskii. Next base: position 61,177,407 of record NC_091839.1, on the reverse strand, counting down.
TGGAAATTTGTTTTCTCTCTTGTTATATAAGTACTTACATAATATCCTCAGTTTTGCCTCTTGGCGTACAAGGCCTAAAATATTTTATTTACTATTTGGCTCTATTACAGAAAAAGTTTGCCAAACCCTGAACTGTGTCAAAACCCAAAACCATTATTTAATGCTCCTTGGGCTCTTTATAAATAATTAAAGACTTTGCCTCTTTAGCATTAGAAGTAAATAGTCTATAGCAGTGGTTCCCAAAATTATCTGTATTTTGGAGTTACTTGGGTAGCTTAAAAGAATATTGACATTTGTGTCCCAGCCCTAGAGATTGTGACTTAATTGGTCTGGGGTATGTCTTCAGCTTTGAAAGTTTTAAAAGATGCACAGGTGATCCTAATATGAAGTTTGGGAACCACTGATTTAGTATTTTGGCAAATTCTATCTACCCAGCTTCACCTGGGCCCCTCTTCTGCAGATAGTTTCCCGAACGGAACTCCTTCCTTAAGTCCACTCTTTTCTGTTCATCCCTTCTAGGGGTAATATATTACGGTGATTAAAAGGGGATCCTGAATCAAGCAGACCTGAGTTTGAGTCCCTGTTCCTCTACTTACAAGGTATGTGACCTTGAACAAATTATGTAATCAGTTTGACCATCAATTTCCTCATTCATAAAGTAGGATTAAAAATAATATCTACCTCATAGGGATCTTTATGAGAATTAAATGAAATTTGCCTGTTACCTGAAGCGTGTCCTCAGAGGAGCATCATTGACATCACCTAAGCATCTGTTAGAAATGCGGAATCTCACATCCGACTCAGACCTTCTGAATCAGAATCTGCATTTTAAGGAGACCCTTATTTGTGTACACATTTTGAGAATCATGGTGCTAGGAAGCTTCATTTCACCGAACACCCAGGCTAAGTCCCTTCTCAGCTCTTCCACACCACCTGAAATATCCAACGTCGGGGGTTCCTCCAGGGTGCTGGTTTTTATGTACAAAAAGAGATTTGATTAAGTTAAAAAAAAGTTTGATCTGTCAGCCATGCGCAAGATAATTTAAAATCAGGAAAAACTATGTTAAAAAGTGCAGAGTCACCTTCATGCAACTTAGAAAAAGATTCTCCCTCTGAGCATTCGTGGCCCCGCAGGTGCACACCTGGTGAGCTAACAGAGTCCTTGTCCAATTTAGAAAAACATATTCCTCTGGCTGTCTGCTGCCCTGTTTCACGTGGCTTTCAGATGGCTTGCCAAATCCAGCAGGGGCTCAGCCAGCAGTCCTTGAGCAGTATGTGGCAACCCTTTGGAAGTGAGATTAGAAGAGGTTGTGAACTAGGGTATGGTCAATTGGAATGGAAAGCAAGGACGGATTCCAGAAAAATGCCAAAATGATGGAGGGCAGTGGGGAAAAGGGCAGGGTGGAAAGCAGGTCTGGGGTTGTTAAGGAAGACTTCTGGGGAGAGGTAGAATTTGACACAAATCCCAGGGGTGTGTATAACCGAGGCATGGGAGAGGTGGAATCAAATATTTCATATGTTACGAAGAGTACTGGATTATGAAAGAGACAACGTTTAGAGAACTGCAGAAAGAACAGTGGACTAGAAGGTGAAAGGGCGTACTGAAGAGTCTCAGCTCATTAGACTATGAATATGAAACCATTTTATTTTCTTCCATTAATTGTCTCCAACTATGATAGACCAAGCCCTCAACACATGCAAAACAGCAATGTCTTAGCCCTAGTCCACAGGTTTTTTAGTTACTTTATTTGACTAAGATTTAATCAAACAGCTAATTTTTCACATTCTTCTCCCTTCCCCCACCCATGGGTGTGGTCTTCATCAGATGCCTTCTCCCTTCCTCCTCTTCCCTGAACTATCTCCTCCAGAGCTGGAGCAGCACCCAGTAAGGTTGCAAACCTCCCTGCTTATCTGTGGTTTCAACACGCTTCAGCCTCCCCAGCATGCTTCCTCCAAGCCACAGCTCTAGGCACTGGAAGTTCCTGATGAAATCTGGCCACATCTCTGGCTGACCCCAGCTAGCATTATTGTGTCACATTGTTTTGTCCCTCTCTTCCTCTGGAGACAGCTGCCCCCAAACTCTAACTTCCTTGGCCAGTTTCTAGGCTTGCAACAAGAACACGTGGGAGCCATCTCACTATACCTTGGAAAGGGGCACATGTCAATGGGGGGCGGGGGTGAGAAATCTTAGTGACCTCTCCACCTGATAGTCCCCTCCCCAATGTGCAAGTGTTCATATATGCGCATCTGTGAACACGTGTGCACACACACACAGCTAGCAGCTCAGTGGTAGTTCATAAGCTCTTCTAAGTTAGCATTCAACCAGGGAATGAAGTGTCCGTCTAAATTTCATTAGCCACCTCCAAGTTAATGAATGATCCTCTTGAACTTCCCTCTCTTGCCTTCAACAGAGGAGATGAAGAAAGGAAATGAAGACTTCACTCCCCAAAAAGCCTTCTCTTCTCAGTTTTTTTATCTCAGCAAGGGGTGAGGGATAGTGAGGTAGTAATGCCAGATCTGCTGGAATAATCTTTCTTAGCAAGCCCTGCAAGGAGATAGCAGGTCCCAGTAGCTGCAATTGTCAGGGCTTAGAATTTGGGGGACATTCTCATCTTTGGGTCTTACTGATGATTCTGGGAGAACAAGAAAAATCCCATTCAGCCCCTGATATTGCACTGTTCCAAAATCAAGAAATTAATTCTCAGAGAAGGGAAGATGTTTGCCCAAAACCAAACAAGAGATGAGATTTCAATACCAACACCACACTCCTTCCACAGTTCTTGATTAGATAACTTAGCTATCCATAACCTGAAAGCTTTTGAGCTGGATGACTCCAGGAAAATGGGAGGGAACAGCCACATTTTTGAAGCACAGCCATCATACTCTCTCTGTGAATACCTCTACATGTTTTTTACAAATTGATAGGGTAGTCATAGTGCCGAATGCCCAGCCTAACTCCTTCATCAGTTACAAGTATCTCAGTGTGTTATGGTGGTTTAAGAGAAAAGGGAAAATCCACTCCTCATTACCCACTGTATCTATTACCCTCAGATTTTGACTTGCTGAAGATTGGGCAAATGCTAAAGGATATTAACACAACCAGCTGGTAAATGAGGAAGAACTTTCCTTGGGAACACTGTTTCCCCTACATGAAGACATTCCAACCTATAGCCATGGACAACTACACTTAAGCCAGCTTCCTGTGTCTTCAGAAAGGTCAAGGGGGGATCATCTTAACTAAACATTTATTTTTCTGTTAGGCCAGGTCTACACAAGCAAAGGGAGAGAGAATGTTTCACCATTTGGTTCATCTCTAAGGAGCAACCCAAGATCATCTGCAGACATGTTTAGAGGGAGGACACTGAGCATTTACTTAAATCTTCAGGTTACTGAATATTTATGCAATCTTTTATTTTATTGGGGATTAGAAGGTTTGGCTATACGGAGACACTCTGAGAAAGCTGGTGGGTGCAGGGCTGTGCTCAGGAGGCCCATAAATACTGCTGGGTCAGATGAAGGCACTTCAGAGGGAATTCAAGTCAAACATTACTTCAGCAAGCAAGTATTTACTGAGCCCCCGCTCTGAGCTGAGCACTGTGCAGGCGTTCTACTTCATTACTCAATGTAGTTGCTCTGTGAGCCAGAGATATTTTCTTCCCATTTTTTCTAAAGGCACAATGGAGAGATATGGTGGTTTGGCCAAATTCTCAATGCCTTGTCCATCCCTGTTTTTGCACTGATCCATGCTGTTTGGGTCCAAGATCTTTGGTGATTTCCATATGCGAAGTTCGCTCTCCCTTTCTTGATATAATTCATTTTGAGTTGGTGCCAGCTGGGAAATTCTTGCTTGCTTCACTTAATTGAGCTGTCAGTCCAGTTCCCAATCCAGACTTTTTAAAAAGGAAGGAAGGAGGGAAGGTAGGAAGGAAAAAGAAAGGAAAGAAAGGAAACAGGAAGGCAGCGAGGCAGGAAGGGTAAGGTTAATTCTAGCCCTTAAATTTATAGGCTTAACCCTTGACTTTTTGAAGTGGAATTAACATGCCATTCTCCAGATGCTCAATCTTGTAGGGGAAAGAGCTCCAGAGAAACGTTCAAGCATTAGATTAAAGGGCCATTATTAAGTATCTTGTTGTAGTTAGATGATGTATTTCTCTCATTTGTACGTGTATCTTCTTCCCCGTGACAAGAGGTGATCAGTAAATATGTAATGGTTGAATGAAAGGATAAATAAATGTCCAAAGGCAACTTGAGTGTTTAAGTGACCACCCACGGGAAATAATGACCCTTGACACCTGGTGAAAGGAGACAAAGGCACCAAGGAAAGGCTCAGCAGAGGGATGGAACTATGCAGACATAATGTTATTGGCCAAGGGATAATCTGTAGATCTATATGACATTTAAAATGTAGCAGAGGGCCGGGCCGGTGGCACAGTGGTTAAATGCGCACGTTCTGCTTTGGTGGCCCAGGTTTCGCTCTTTTGGATCCTGGGTGTGGACATGGCACAGCTTGGCAAGCCATGCTGTGGCAGGCGTCCCACATATAAAGTAGAGGAAGAAGAGCACAGATGTTAGCTCAGGGCCAGTCTTAGCAAAAAGAGGAGGATTGGCAGCAGTCAACTCAGGGCTAATCTTCCTCAAAAAAAAAAAATGTAGAATAAACAGTAAGAGTTTCTATACCTAGAAGCATTTTCTTATGACTTGGAATAATGGTAATTTAATTAACTTCCTTTGTGGACATAGCTCAGTCTTGGTCAATACACACAAAAAAACAAGCAATCCATTATCTTATGAGAAGAGATAAAAATAACAACTAGAAAATAGAAGAGAGAAGACTGGTTGTGGGAAAGAAGAAAAAGGAGGGAGGAAGGGAGGGAGAGGGAGTTTGAGAAGGGAAAAGAGACAGAGGGAGACACTAATTTCTTCCTTTAGAACTAACCTGGGAGTGCAGAGCCTTGAAATAAACAGCACGCCTCAACTTCAAAGATGACATTATGCTCAAACTAATGCCACATAGAAGACTAATTGTCTGCTCATGCCACTGAGAAAAGATGAAGAGCTTCCAAGGGTTTGGGGCAGCTTAGCGATGACCAGGAGCCTGCAGGCTGTTTGCCAAACTTATTTCAGAAATGGAAAAAGAATGAAGTGAAACAACAAAATTTATGTTCCCCCTTGGTCCGCAGCTGAAACGTCCAGCTCCAGTGTGAGAGATTAATGTGGTATCATTCCCTCAAGGGTTTTCTTTTCAAATCTGTGCTGGCCTGCTCCAGGAGAAGTGATATTTAGTAGAAAATACAACGGTATGTAATCCAACTGATGGGCATTGTTGTGTTGCCTGTGTTTTGCTTTAAAATACTTCAGCATGAACAGCGTGTCTTAGTTTAAGTAAAGCCTTAGGTGTAGTCTATTGTCCTCAGCAGAAATTCCCACCCCAGGGATGGCTAGTCAGCTCATTAGTTACTAGTTAATTGGGAAGCCCACACTCCAGAGGAAGCTAGCACAAGTCTTCGGTCATCCTTCCTTCCATCCACACCAGAGGCTTAGGAAATTAGCATCAAGAATATTCGAAATGGGCTCTCAGTGATGAACTTGATGGTACTCTAGGTATACGGAGGAGGTAAAATGAAATAGTTTGAAAGACCCCCCACCCTAGAATAAGAATTTAATTTGACATGTGGCCTGGACCGCCTGTCCTGTATCCACCTGCAAGGCCAGAAGACTTCTGTTTGCCTGACGTCAATTGTCAGGGTAGCAGAATCCTGCCTCCAAAAAGTCAGTGCATCTGCCTCAACTCAACCTTCCTTGCAGTGTGTAGTGGACTCACCTAAAGAGAGAGGGCTAAGACCTGCTCAGCCTGTTGGTCCTGCTCGGTAATATATGTTAACGAAGTCTGTATGTGACTCAGAATTTTGTTGGAGAATTTCTTGCATCATCACCTCATATCAAGGTGATGAGAGAGGAGCCAAACTTCACCCTCATCAAACAGTTGGCATCTCCTAGTATCCGTCAAAACCACCTTAAGAGTCACGCATTTCCAAAAGGGCCTGGGTCAATTTGCAATAGACAAATAATTAAGTTTAATAGGAAGAGTGCTGCTGCTTTCTAATTTGCCTTTCGAGTGTTGAGACAGCTCAAAAGAGAGTTCCTTGAGCACCAGTCCTAGGAAGCCCGGATGTTGACAATTCTAGCTGCTGATTCCAGGGACGATCCTTGTGATGGGGCTAAGTCTCAGGATCACTCAAACAGATTGCTTCATGCGATGCCGGCCACTTGGTTCCCAGTTATGAACGCTGCTCTCAGCTCTTCAACATTTGCTTTGATTTCCTATCCTGCATGGTTTATGCATCCAGTATGGCTATTTATTAATATGCCTAGGATATTAATGTGGAAGATTAGTATAATGAGGAAGATTAGTGTATACTTTAGGCAGAATGTATTCCACTGAAGTGGTCATTGACTTCCAAGAATGTCAAACATGCAATTAACAATTCAACATTAAACCCTATTAAATACAAGGCATCAATGTAGCTTGTGTTCAGCAAATACATTTTCAGCTGAGACTGAAGTGTAATTTTGGAATAGAAATAACTTAAACAAAGAGTATTTGATTCCACATTTAGAAGGTTTGAGGATGGCAAATTGGCTCATCACAACTAACATTTTTCAGCCCGTTTCCTTAGAGGGTCTCAAAATATTTTACCAAGGGTTTTCATTTCTTAATTTTTAAAGTATTGCTATGCTCGCTTAGCAGTGCTCACTCAGCAGATGAGTAAACTGAAGAATAAAAATTCCCAGTAGCAAATGAAAGGAGAAAAACCAAATGAAAGTAATGGCTCTGTGTGCTGTCTTCTTTAAATATCCAAATCATATATCATAAAAATTAGTTAGTACTAAAGATTTTAAAGAAAAATAGCAGTGACCTGCCTCCTCCTTGTCCATACCCAGTCTTGCTATCCAACGGCACCCACTTTTCATTCTTTTAAGTATTTCTTCTAATATGCATCCAGATTTTTAAATAATATATACATGCTGCTATTCTTACTTTATGAATTTTACACAGTAATCTGTTGGTTTCCTATTTTGGAAGCTGAAGATTCTGAGTAACTCTTGAGCTCATTGGCAAGACTGAATTTACACAAAGAAGTCAGAATATGAAGAACAAAGAAGGTTTGGGGAGAATGCCTTGGAGACATTTATGCTGTGATCCACTCAAAGGGCAAGGATGCAATGTCAGTTTCCACTTCCTTCCTTCGCTTCGGGTCCAAAGACATTCGGATGCAAAGTGAACATTAGAGGGATTCCCACATCGTCCCTCAGTGAAACACGGTAGAAATGTCTCTAACTCCTGCCCAGGAAATCCTGAAGTAAAGAGAAGCCAGCAGGCTGCTTTGGCAGCAAGACAGAGAGAAAGCTGAGTTTGTGTTGAGAGGAAATTGTGCTCCCCTCTGCTGGTGGGTCAAAAGTCTGTGAAACTCAGGGACCAGCTATGGAACCTATAGCAGTATGGTGGACACAACCTAAGGTGACCTCCAATGAGTCACAATCCTGTGCAATCCCCTCCTGTGGAATGTGGGCAGAATATGTGACTGGCTGGCAGAATATGGCAAAGATAATGGGATGTCACTCCCTTCATTATGTTAAATTTGTGACAAAGGGTTGGAATGTCACTTCCTTATAGAATATGGCAAAGATGATGGGACGTCACTCCCTCGATTATGTTAAATTTGTGGCAAAATGTTGGAATGTCATTCCCTTGATTAGGTAAAGATGATGAAATGGTCCCTCCTATCATTACATTCCATTACAGACGACTCCCTTTTTGCAAACTGGATAGAAAGATTCAACTTCTGTCTTTGAAAAAGTTAGCTGCTATTCTGTCAAAAGGCCTGTGAGAGGGACACATGACAAAGAAGTGCAAGTGGTCTCTAGGAGATAAGAGCAGCCCCTGGCTGATGGCCAGCAAGAAAACAGGGACCTCAATCCCACAGCCACTAGGAACTAAATTCTGCCAACAGTCACATGAGCTGGGACAAGGACCCCAAGCTCCAGAAAGGAATGCAGTCCATCTGACTCCTGGACTATAGCCTTGTGAGACCCTGAGCAGAGGCCCCCACTAAGCTGTGCCCAGACTCCTGACTCGTGGAAACTGGGATAATAGATGTGTGTTGTTTTAAGCCACTAAGTTTCTGGTAGTTTTTATGCAGCAATAGAAAATTAATACAATAGGAATGCTGTTCTGAGGTAATATCAGAAAGGTTCTGACCCAGGGCACAAGGGGACCCCTAACAACAGGAGTCTGTGGGGTGTCATCTAAAGGCAGAAGCTGACTGAGGATTGGGAGTGGCCTGCCGAAGAGCAGCATGCGCTGCCCAGCACATCAGAGGCACCTGAGGACGGGAGTCTTCAAAGAACTCGCAAGTCAGGGGAGGAGAGGTGAGCTGTGTGACAAGTCTAGAAAGCCCAAAGCCACCAAAGGCCGGGGCAAACACGCCATTCCCTAACCCAGAAGTGTGTTAGTAAAACAGCTATCCAGAGGGGAATGTCTTGATTTATAGCATTTGCCAGTTTCTGTGGTGCAGGTACGCCCGCCATTTCTAGTTACCAACAATTTACCAACCCGCTCATGATTTTCCTCATATTTAACAGTTGGGAGCCAGTGCTCTGACACACCAGGGCTGCCTCCACTTCCTCCCTTGCACCCTGGAGGGATGCACTGGGGAGTCGGCCAGCATTGGGGAGTCGGGGGGAGAGCAGAAGCCTGACCTGCAACAATAGGTCTCCAGTGGTGGAGGTAGTGAGAAGAGAGTTCACCTCGAATGGAGACTGAAGCATCCATCATGTTGATTGATACCTCGGACTGGACTGTCAGAGGTGAGACTCCATGTTTGTGACTTAAGAAGATGTGGAACTGTCCATGATACACAGTGACATCACTGTGTGAGTGAAAGGTTGTGGGGTCTGTCCAGATTTTCCCACACACATGTGCTAACAAACTAAATTAATTTTTTCTGTTGGTTAACTATCCAAGGTAGAGATAAAAATGGCAGAGCTACCAATTTCTTTTTTTTTTTTTTTTTTTACTATTTCTTAATATTCCACTTTTCTCAAAATGCTTTTAAAAGTAATGTGTCTTGTGGGGCTGGCCCCGTGGCCGAGTGGTTAAGTTTGCGCGCTCCGCTGCAGGCGGCCCAGTGTTTCGTTAGTTCGAATCCTGGGCGCGGACATGGCACTGCTCATCAGACCACGCTGAGGCAGCGTCCCACATGCCACAACTAGAAGAACCCACAACGAAGAATACACAACTATGTACCGGGGGGCTTTGGGGAGAAAAAGGAAAAAATAAAATCTTTAAAAAAAAGAAAAAAAAAAAGTAATGTGTCTTGTAAATTCCAAAGAACTAAATAGACTAAATAGACGAGTGAATGATTCAAGGACTGAAGTCGATTTCCTGAAGCGCTCAGCTGTCTCAGGCAGCCCCCCCCCCCCCCCCCCCCCGCCCCGCTGGAAGGCAGCTCCTCCAGTTAAGGCAAGCAGGAAAGCAACCGCTGGGAGGCATCTCAGAGATGTCAGGGAGGAGCCGCCAGATTTTAAAGGCAAAGAGAACTGAGGGTCTCTGCATGCCTAAAGGGACCTGACAGCGAAGTGGGAAGAGACATGAAGCCAAATGTGAATATTTGCTTCAGGAAACTCACAGAGTGAGGAAGAAGAGAGACACTTAAACCTTGGGTGGAGCTGGACCTCTGGGGTCAAGAGGAATCTGCACTATTTCCACTGGATTTCCACTCATAACTTCTCCAGTGAATCATCTGGGAGCAGTTTGTGCAGTTGCCATGGGTTACCCTCCTTTTAAAACCTTCTCAAAGGGAGTGAAGCCCTGAAATTTCCCTCCATGTATACCGAGTTCTGGAAGAACATCACTCTGAATTATACATCAAACAGCTGGACAAGAGTTGCACACGCAGCTATTCTTAGTGTGCGTTATTATGGCACTTCTCAAACTGAACTCTTGCCTCCATTGATTCTGTTCGAGTAAAATTCTGGCAAATAAATACTGTTTAATAGAAGGAGCTCAAAAGTAATGAGTCTCTTTGACATACTTATATCTTTATAGAACTTCTGGACTCCCATTGCTCTCAGCTGCTGACCTTCATTCTCACTTCACTGAGAAAATAGAAGCAATTAGAAGAAAGTTTCCGCAAGCTTCTACTAAAATATCTACCCACATTCTCTGCATTCTCACCTCTTCCACAGATGAAATTTCCATTCTCCTAAATGTCAGCCCCTCTCTCTAGGGACTAGAGTCCATCCCTCTTGCTTAACCAAGGATGTCAATCCACCATTTCTTCTCTCTATCTCCTACACCATTAACTTTTCACTGTCTGTTGGATCATTTCTATCAGGATTCAAACTTGCTATTATTTGTTCCATTTAAAAAAAAAACAAACAAACCTGTTTTGGCCCCAACTCCCTTCCTTTGCTCCCCTTTGCAGCAAATTGCCTGCCTGTCTCTAGTTCCTTTCCTCCTTTCTGACTTGAATCCACTCAGTCAGGCTTTTGCCCTCATCCCTCCACTGAGACTGTTCTTGACAAAGTCATTAGTAATTTCCATTTTACTAAATCCAGTGGCCAATTCTCATTGATCATCCTACTTTTCTGTCAGCTCCGCATGTGACAAGGTTGATCACTCACTTCCCATTAATACAGTTTCTTTATATGGTTTCCAGGATGACACACTCCGAGTTCTCCCTTCTTCCTCACTGGTCACTCCTTCCTAGTCTGCTTGATTGCTTTTCTACTTCTCCCTGAAGAGTTAGTGTTGGAGTCCCAAGCTCGGTCCTTGACCTCTTCTTTTCTCCATCTACTCTCACTCCTTTAGTGATCTCGTCAAGTCCCCTGACTTCCTCATCATTTATGTGTGGACAACTCCAAATGCAGGTCTCCCATGTGGACCTCTCTCCCAAATTCTAGACTTTTCCAACCTCCTTATCTTCACAAGGTCTAACCTCTCAAATTTCACAGATCTAAAACAGCACTGCTGACCCCTCCCAAAACCTGCTCCACCTGCAGCCTTCTCCATCTCATTTGGGGGGCAACTCCATCCCTCTGTTTGCTCAGGCCAAAAACCTTGGAGTTATCCTTGACTCCTCTTTCCCGCATATTTCCCATACAACCAGTCAGAAGATCCTGCTGGCTTTATCTTCAGAATATATCAAGACTCTGATCACTTGTCACCATGGCCATTGCTCCCAGAATGGTCCAGTCACTGTCCTCTCTTATCTAAGTTAGTCGCTGTCCTCTCTTATCTGAGTTACTACAAGAGCCTCCTAAATTGTCTCTTGGCATCCATTGTTGCCATCAGTGTCTTTGGAAACACAACAGCCTGAGTAATTAATTTGAAACATACACTCTGTTATTCTTCTGCTTAAGGCACTGCAGTCCTCAGCATTCCCTTGCAAGACAATTGCCTCCATGGAGGCCACTGCAGCTTCCTCTGGCTAAGGGAGGCTAGCTTCCTCAGTCTGAGAGGAACAGCTGCTTCTATTGGCAAAGTAAGCAGAATTTAGAGGTTCAATTTCTTCAGCTACGTCAGATCCACCTGCATGTTCCTATCCCAATTTTCCAGGTCCACTACTTCTCAATCAATGCCATCACTTCAACATAAGAGATCCTGAGAGGTTTTGAATTCAATTCACTACTTCTGGGTAGCATATTGACCACATCACATAGTTTTCAATATGCAATGTTTTTCTTGTCATTAATTTTTCCTAGTTTGTAATTGGATTTGATATCCTTGTTAAGCCAAGAGTTGTTTGAAAGCGTGCATTTAAATTTCTAAGTGCATATATTTTTTTTAAAACTGTTCTATTCTTGTTCATGTCTGCTTTTGTTGCACTGTTGTGAGATAGTATGTTGTGGATGGTTTCTTCATTCTTGAATACATTGAGATTTTATTTGTGGTCTAATATATGGACAATGTTTTTAACTGTTTCCTGTGTGTTTGAAAAGCAAATACATTCTCTACTTTTAGAGCTGGTTAATATGTTAATTTGGTTTATCAAATTCCCTCTAGCCTTCCATATTTCATGTTGGCTTGATTTGTCCATTTCTGACAAAGGTACGTTAAGGTTTATCCATCTGAATCTGTAAAAACAAAACAAAAGGAAAAAAATAACTGTAGCGGGTCCCATCTCATACAGAGAGAAAGCTCAAGTCCTCACAGTGGCTGCAATGCCCCCACTGCCTCATCACCCCTCCAGCCTTCTTTCCTATCCTCCTCCCCACCCCCACTGCTCCCTTGATTCCTGCTAGAAGCCTCCTTGCTGTTCCTCAAACGTGATCTTTGCTCTAACTGTGCCCTCTGCTTGGAATGCTCTTTCTCAGAATCCACTTGGCAAATTTCCTCACTTCCTTCAAATCTTTGCTCAAATCTCACCTCTTCAATGAGGGCTACCCTCTCACCTTGTTTAATATATAGTTGTTCCCCACCCCCAGTTGGCGATGTCAACCTCCCTTCCCCTGGCTATTTTTTCTTTCTTCCATAGCATTGCTAGCATCCTCTAACATACTATGTAATTTACTTATTTTGTTTATTCTTTATTATCTATCTTCCCTAATTGAAAGTAAACTCTGTGAGAGACAGATGTTCATCTGTTTGTCAACTAATGTATTCCAAAACCCTAGGACTGTGCCTGGCTCATAGTAAAGGCTTTGTAAACAGCTGAGAATGAATGACCTGTCCTCAGACCAAGGCTTCAGCTTTGGTCATCCTCTCTGAGAACGTTCATTGCAGTCTAAGATTTTTCTCAACTCTCTATTGGTAAAAATAAATAATATCTACACTGGCAATAGGTCTCATTGTGAGATCAGATCACAGTGCATCTATTTTTCAGTTATTTTATTTAAAAGTGTAATTTAGTTAATATAAAATCATGCTATTGTTTCTCAAAAGACTACTCCTGGGCAGTGTTTCTTAACTCTTTTTGGCTCACGGTCCTCATTGAGAATCCGCAGGAAAATGTGCATGTGTACATTTTCCTTCAATTTCAGAGAATCCAAGGAACTCCAGACACCATGAATCTCTAGGTATTCATGGACCGCAGTAAGCGGCTTCACGCACACATACACTCACAGAGACAGGTACATACACTCAGGATCTAATTTACATCGCCTCTCTGATTTCAATCTTTTTTTGCCAGTGCTCTTATTTTTACATTCCCCTACATCTTACCAAGTTGGTTTGTCAAGCTTTTTTCTTTTTTCCTGTTTATTGAAATAACTTTAGAGTGTTTCAGTTTCACAAAAAGCTTGTAAGTACAGGATGACCATATGAAAATCCTGCTGGAAACAGATCACGTATGAATTTTCCCTTCAAAGCAAATGCAATGCAAAATAAAGATGTGGAAACAATTCCCTGGTCCATAAATATTTAATAAGCATTTGAGCTCATGGTTGTCAGGTGGCAAACTTACAATATACTGTATTTAGAAATAAAAAACACAAGTTTCATGCAAGTCTTTGTGTGAAAAGCTATTCAACCTACTAATTATATTCCTTATAATGATTTATGTCTTATTAATTAGTATATTCCTAATTATAATTGTAAAAGAAAATTCTTGTCTCTGAGCAAGCGTTTGCTTTAAAAATTTAAAAGTCTAACGCCAGCTCTAGTGGCATAGTGGTTAAGCTCAGCATGCTCCACTTTGGCTCCCAGGGTTCAGTGGTTCCCGGGCACAGACCTACACTGAGCCATGCTGTGCTGGGAGCCCACATACTAAAAAATAGAGGAAGATTGGCACAGATGTTAGCTCAGGGCAAATCATCCTCAGGAAAAAAGAAATTTTAGAAGTCTAAATAGGAGAAGTGTCATAGGCAGTCTCTGTTGTCCTATAGACAAGTAGTTTTGCTACACCTGCACTGTATAAAAATCTCCTGTGCCACTTTACGATTGTGCAGCTTCTGTGGCTCGATGACAGTCCCATTGAATCAGAATCTCCCAGGTTGGGCCCAGGCATGTAACTTTGAAGAGCTTCCTGATGAGTTTTTCAAGACAAGTTGAAAAGCACTGTACAGGCAGTGGGAAGCCAGGCATTTCCTTTTTGTTTTTTCAGTTTTTATTTTGGAATAATGTTTGATTTATAGAAAAGTTGCTAAGGTAGTAGAGAGTTGCCATATACCTTCCACTCAGCTTTCCCTAATCTTAACATTTTACACATCCATGAAACATTTGCCAAAACTAGGAAATTAACGTTGATACATTACTGTTAATTAAACTGTAGGCTTCATTGGATTTCATCAGTTTTTCCCCTAATGTCTTTTTTCTGTCTCAGGATCCAACCCAGGGGACCACATTGCATTTAGGCATCATGTCTTCTTGGTCTCTTCTAATCTGTGAAAGTTTCTTGGTCTTTCTTGTTTTTCGTGACCTTGACTCTTTTTTTTTTTTTTAAAGATTTTATTTTTTTCCTTTTTCTCCCCAAAGCCCCCAGATACACAGCTGTATATTCTTCGTTGTGGGTCCTTCTAGTTGTGACATATGGGATGCCGCCTCAGCATGGTCTGATGGGCAGCGCCATGTCCAGGCCCAGGATTCGAACCAACGAAACACTGGGCCGCCTGCAGCAGAGTGCACGAGCTTAACCACTCAGACACGGGGCCAGCCCCAACCTTGACTCTTTTGAAAAGTACCGGTCAGATACTTTGTAGAACAGCTCTCAATTTCAGTCTGTCTGATGTTTCCTCATGATTTGGGGGAAGAATACCCCAGAGGTGACATGCCCCACTCATTGCATCATATGGGGAATGTGATGTCAAAATCACTTATCGCTGGTGATGTCAGCCTTGATCCTATGGTGAAGGAGCTGTCTGCTAGGTTTTTCCATTCTACGGGAATAATTTCTCCCTTCTCTTCTAATGACAAGTTGTTAAAAGAGAGTCGCTACATCTAGCCTACACTGGAGGAGATGTGAATTAATCTTCACCTCCTGGAGAGGGAAGTAGTGTCTACATATATTTTTTGAAATTGTTCTGTAAGAAAGATTTGCCTCTCCTCCATTATTTACTTATTTACGTAATCAGTTATTTATGTTAGTATGGAACCAGGGATTTAAAAAAATTTCTTTGGGTTGTAATTCAATTGTATCGGTTTTTATTGCTCCAGCTGTCCCACCTTTGGCCATTTCGAGCTCCTGAAAGTTGGCTCCTCTGTGCTTTTGACAGACTTTTTTTTTTTTTTTAAATGCATTTCCTTTCTTTCTGGCACCACAAATTCTCCAGGCTCATCTTGGATTTTCCCTCACCCAGGACAGGAATCAGACATTTCTCCAAGGAGTTTTCATTCCTTGTATTGGAAAATGAGATCTAGAAGCCAAGATCTAGGCACCAGGTGTGCTCACTGCTACTTGGGTTTCCTGTCTTCTAGCCCTCTCAGACGACAGAGCTAGGAGATATTCACATGTATACCAACCCACATATATACACGTCTCTATAATGATTTCTCTATCTATCTGTCCAAATATTAAACTAAACATGAGTCTGTGCTGATGTTTCCAATTCTAATCCTGCTCCACAGGGTTCATTCTAGCTTTCCCCGCTTGCTTATTTGTAACTTCTATCCCCGACAGTGAGAAAACTGGCTCCCATTTATTTGCATATTTGTTTAATCCTTGTATACTTGTAAAGTCGTTTCACAATTGCTAACCTGTAAGAAATGAATTTATCAACTAAAGTACAGTGTTTATGTATAGTTCTTGTTGTTTTTAGCATTACAGCATCTTGTAAAAACACTATTTTCTGAAGTTACTTAGGTCTGCTCCTTTTTACCCCATCAGTTTGTTTTTAAATAATATTTTTCCCTTGTTACACAAGTAATATACGGTCAGTATAGAAAAATGAAAACAAGCAAAAAGAAGAAGGTACAACTCATCCCAATACTATGACTCAGCAATAACAAGATAACCACTACTTACATTTTGGCGTAGTGTGTGTTTGTGTGTGTTATTTTTTCTAATATTGGGATTATTCCTTATATTCTGTCGTACGATTTTTTTTTTAACCTAACACTATGCATCCTAAGGAACTAAAGGTTTAGAAACAGAGGCATCTCTTGATAAGATGCACATTTAAAAAGACCACTCTGGTGACATGGAGAAAACGTAGTGAAGGTGCAGAGAAGGAGGGAGATATTAAAATCAGAGACACTAGTTAGGCAGAGAGAATTTCTAGACCAAGAGATGACGTGTGAAATATTCAGAGTAACAATGAGAATAGAGGAGAGTGGATGGATTTGAGAGGGATTTCAAGACAGAATTGCCAGGATTTGGGTGAATGATTGGATTTTGGATTGAGGTACAGGGAGGAGTTGAAGAACTCTGATATTTTAAGATGGAACGGGTCCATCAACAGTGATGACATTCACCCACGTCCACACAGAACACAAAGCAAAGGATGCATTTTACAGAGAAGGTGACAGTTTTATTTTTGTACGTGTTGAGTTTGAGGTGCTTCAGCTCTTCCAGCTGGAGCAGTTCAAGGATCTGTCGGAAGTTTGTGTACACTGCTCAGATAAGAGGATCAAGCAGGGGGCAGAATGTGTAGAAAAAACATTTGCGTTCATGCCAAGAGACTGGGTAAAATCACTCAGGGTAATTTGTAAAGCTGAAGAAAAGAACAACAAATATAGTTAGAAATTTAGATAACGTACAAGGTTTGGGCAGGCGAAGAGGTACCAGCAGAGGAGACAGAAGAGGAAAAAAATGTGATCCAAGAGCTAAGAAGAGAACCAAATGTGAGCGGTGTCTAGAAAATAAAAAGTGTAGAGTGTTCAGAGAATGGAGTGGTCAATTGTGTCAGTGGCACAGTCACAAAAGATGAGGAGGTTTCAAAGGACCAAAAGAAGTGAGGACACTGAAGGAACACGTCAGCCCTCCCTGGAAGAATGTGAAGGGGAAAAAGGCAGAAACATAGCGTGGTAACTTGAGGAGAAGTTAGGATAAATGAGAGATATTGTTTCCTTTCTTTCTCTCCTTATTAGGATCAAGGAGACTGACAGGCCAAAAGGTTGGAAGTGAGAAGGCTCACAGAATTCTGACTGGGCCAATTGGGTCTCTTGCCCTAAATTACCTTCATAGCCCAAGGCCTAGTGACGAGTTATTGCAAAATTTGAAGAAAGTGGCAATTGTTAGTACGGGTTACTTGAGGCAGAGCTGACAGAAAATATTGTGAGCTTTCACAATTTACACCTGAGAATGCAAGAAGACATAATAAAGAAAGCCATTTATTTAAAATGGCATCTGGAGGAGCTGTTGTCCTCCATAATTAAAGCTCTAGTTAAAAATTCTGGAGGCCGGTCCAGTGGCATAGGGGTTAAGTTCACATGCTCCGCTTCAGCAGCCCGGGACTCATTGGTTCAGATCCCAGGCATTGACCTAGCACCACTCATCAAGCCACACTGTGGCAGCATCCCACATAAAGTAGAAGATTGGCACAGATGTTAGTTCAGTGACAATCTTCCTCAGGCAAAAAGAGGAAAATTGGCAACAGATGTTACCTTAGGGCCAATCTTCCTCACACACACACACACACACACACAAAATTCTGGGGTTACTTGAAGAAAACCACAATAACACAACTTTGTGCTTTTTACCCATGATACGGTTATTTTGCTCAATCAATCTGTAACACTCGAATGGTTTAAGAGCAATAGTACAATGTGTTTCCTGAGGATTTCAGATATGTAATGACCTTGAGTATGGATGGAACTCCAGTTAGGCACTATAATACTGTGAGAAACATGTAAACCTCAAAAGAAAAATCTATATTTCATTCCTTGTGTGGGAGTAAATATTTTAGATTCATCTAAACAAACAACTTCAACTTATTTATTTATGCTACGTTTTATAGAAAAATGTATTGAAAACATAAACAACGCTGAACTGAAAAATGGACTGTTTATTTATTTAATGGCTCTTTTTTAAGAAAATAATAATGTGAGTCACAGACGTTAACTGTTCCCTTTGTAATACAACCTGGAATTTCTTTTGATGGGAACAAAGACACAATTATTTACAATTAAAATAAAAAGAAATTTTTTAAATTGTTAAAATTAAGATAAGAACACAGGTTTAAATCCAACTTTGAATACAGATAGAAATTCTACTCTATACTCTGTACTTACTGTACTATACTACACTATACTGTACTCTATACTTATGACAATGTAAATATATTCTGTAGAAGAGCCTGCATGGTAAGGAGTGAGAAACAGGGCCTTGAGTCCCAACCCCAGTTCTGTTGACAAGTGGCAAGTCACTTGCCTTCTCTGGATTTTGGTGAGAGTATATTTGGCATATTCTTTGATTCCAATCTCCTGTATTAAACATGTATAAATCCATTCTCATCTCTGGAAAGCAGAGATAAAATCTTCTGATAAGGAGACTAAGACAAAAAGAAATTCATTGACTTACTGAAGTCAAAGAACAAAGACATCAAAACAACCAGAACTAAAAGAGGAACTCTCAGTTCGCACCAGCGTGGTACTGTGGCCAATAGCACAGGCTCTGGATTCGAACTACCTGGGCTCAAATACAATCTTTGTCACTTACTAGCTGGAACCTTGTGGTGAATTATCTAACCTCAGTTTCCCCATCCTAAAAATGGGCTAATAATAGACTTTACTGCTTAGAGTTGTAAGCATTGAAGGAGAAAACACTTAAAACAGTACCTGATACATGTAAAGACTCAAGAAATTGGTTGTTCAGATTATTTGCACTAGCTTTCTCATATTTAACCTTCAAGGGTTTGAATTTCTTACTCATATACAATATAGATTGAGCTAATACTCCAGAAGTCACTCAACCAGGGTCAGATCCAGGTTTTAAGTGGCCTGAAGATTATATGACTTGGGAGGCTATTTTTAAGAACCAGGACACAGAATGATGGATCATGAATGCAGCAGAGCCCCTGTCAGAACCCAGGCATTTGAGGAGCCTGAAGCTTAAGTATCATTAGCATCCTTGCATATCCCCCTCTGCTCTCCACCATCACATTATAGTATATAGAACGTTGCTATGACTTGGAAACTCTCTAAGTACCCTTGGTGTAAAACAGAACAAATGTAAGAATTCTTCTGCAAATCAGTCACAGCATAGTCCTGACTCCACTGAAAGGTTCTTGGATCCCCTACAACTCAAGACTGAGAGACTCGCAGAATGTTTAAAGTTGAAAGAGACCAACTCAATGTTTTATTATTAAAGTGTGCTTTACGTGCAGGCCCAGAGGCCAGCTCTGTAACGGCTGGGTCCTGAGCTCCAGGAGGAGCAGACGGGAGTTGTGAGGTTGCCAAACAGCGGGGCCCCAAGCAGCTGCCTGTGGGGTGTGTGATCAGAGCCAGCTTTCTCAGACAATGTTCTGCAAGGGCTCAAGTTACCCAACGCCTGGGTGAAGTTAGCTCTTATTTATTCCAAAAGAATAGAGCTGAAGAGGGAAAAGGGAGAGGAGAAGGAGAAAGAAAGCAAAAGATGTTTTCTGTTTGTCCACTCAAAAGGCAATGAGGAATTGTCCCTAATGGCTTCACTCTGACAAGACAACACTCCCGTATGGACTTCACGGTTCTGCAGTGAATGGAGAGCCAGGCCATTGGAGGGCGTATGAAGGCACACAACCAGAGAGAGAGTTTTCTTTTTCTTTTTCGAGTTTCCCTTGCAAACCACCCAAAGCCCCTGCTGCTGTCATTATTTATCTACTCTAAGCAAGCTTAATCATAAATGTACTAATAGAATCTCCTTTCCCTTTGTGAGGGGCCCCGGAGGGGGTGGTGGTATGGAAGAAAAAAAGGAGGAATACTGGAATTATCTTTCTAGCTCATCTGTAAAACTCCTTCTCTTTGAAGGAGGAAGGATAGCTTAGTGGTTAACATGCTCTAATTAACATGGCTCCATCACTTTTTAGCTGTATCCTGGACAATGAATAAACCTTTCTTAACCTTAGTTCTCTTGTATGTGAAATGGGGAGGAACATGGTACCTACCTCATGGGAATGTCGGGAAGACTGAACGAGACGAGAGAAGCCAAGCTCCTAGAAAGGCAATTAGCATCTAGCAAGGCACCTAGCATCTAAGAGCTCTAAAAGAGCAGTTATTATTATTATGACTATTATGCATGACTTGATATTTTCTCAATCCAATATATCAATCACTTCGCCATCAAAGGAAACTTGGTCTGAAGTTTTCTTGAAAGTAACAATTACTAAACCCTTTCTTCTTTTTCTTTATTGTTGACTTACTTCTCAAATTGTTCTTTTAATTTTTTAAATGTGAAAAGTCACCAAATAAGGCCCCCAAGTTAAACATTTCTATAGAATGCGAGTTATTGCTGACATTTCTTTAAGAAATAAAGCCCTAGATAAGAACACCCTGTTTGGAAACTTGCCATTAACATCTTATTAAAGCAGTACCATATGTTTAAGTTTCAGCCTTCCTGAAATCTGTCCTTGGAAGGACACCCAGACCTGTTGCAGAAGTAGAAAGTGTGGTCCTTGGCCCTGAGGAGCTTGTAATTTAATAGAGCAACTGGCTGTACACAGAATCACGTAAATAAATGTAGCAGAAGCACATAAGCAAACGGTTACACACAGCTGCGCCCAGCTGCAGAGGTTTACACAGGTGCTAAATCTCAGATCGGGGAAAGAAAAATGAAGAAAGCAGTGGTTATTCCAGTGCCTGGCAACTGGAATACAGAGCAATGTAAGATGGGAACATCTTCATGGTTGCTAAATAGTATGTTGAGCCTAAGGAAGCTCAGAGATTAGTGAAGAAATGCAGAATTCCAAATATGGGAAGAGCAGCTATAACGGATTAGAAATGAGTGGGGTTTAATTGTCGTTGTCGTTGACAACTATTTATGACTAACATTAGAACTCTTCCTTTGTGCCAGGAAGAAATCTTCACAAGAATCATCTCATTTAATTCTCACAAGAACCCTAAAATGTTGTATCAGTGTTACTCCCATTTTACAGATGAGGAAACTGAGGCTCAGAGAAATTAAGTGACTTGACCAAAATGTGTATCTAAGCGTCAGCAAGTGCCTATATTGGGATTTGAACCTGGGTATCTCTGACTCCAACCTGCCCTCATAAGCTATTATTTCTGCTTCCTTCCTGTCACAAACTGAAAAGATGACAAACCTAAAAGGGATCATTTAAAAAATAGACAATGGGCTGAAATGGGCTGTTTACTAAGCTCCTAAGAGCCCCATTGAAGATCACGAGAGGACCGAACTTTGAAGAAGAGGCCAAAGAAGTGGCCATGGGAAAGAGGAGCCTTGGATGAGGAGAAGCCAGCCTAAGGAGCACCAACAGCACATGTCCATCTTCCATCTAAAGCATTACTGACAAGCTCTTCCTTTGTTACTAAGCAAGCTGCTTTATCTGAAACCTTCAACTCCCTAACAAACACTGCAGCATCACAATACCACACAGTAGAAAGCAGGTCATCCCAAATATTTGTGTAGATAACCAGAAAGAGTGCTGCTTATCCACTTGGTGACCTGGCCAACTGGTAACTGAACTGGGAAATATCTGCTGCCCTAATAACTACTCTAGCAGGCAACCTTCTCTCTGTGAGTTCCCAGTACAGCCTTCCCTGTTAACCTACCCACTAGAATAAGAGTGGTGAGGGAAAGATGGACCTGGATTCCAGTCCAGACGAACACGGGCTGGCTTTGTGATCCTAAACAAGATTTGGAAGTGCTCTAGGCTTCATCTCTATGGATGCATAATAACTCTATCTTAGGATGGTGGAGAGGGTTAACTGAGACCATCTATGTGAAACACTTAGTACGATGCTTGGTGCGTAATAAGTACTCGAACCTATTAGCCATCGTTATTAAAGGCGTTATAAGACGGGAAAAGCACTTTACAAGCTCTTCAAAGCAGTCAGAGGCATCATTTCTCATTTTGCTACTGAAATCAGCAATGTTATTCTTATGTTGAGGATACAAAACTCTGCCGCGTTTAGGCAAGCAAGTTTTTGCTGTGGGTGGAACTATTTTATGCAGGGTAAAGATCTAGTTAATTACAGTACTTTAGCACTCCAGGAATCAAATCCTATAGCTGCAGTGATCCTGGGGGTGGGGGGTGGGGCACATCACTGCTAATTTGAACATTTCCGCTCAAGTTTTTGTTGCCCTTTGGCTTCCTACGATGCTCACCCAGACACAACTGCAACCAGGGTTTGCAGTGCGGTTTAATGACGCTCCCATTGCCTGTGGTTTTGTTTGGGTGATGCTCTGGCAAAATGATGTAGGGGTGGGGGGGGGGGGTGGGGGGAGAGCAATCTATTGCAGCTGTTCATCATTACCCAGATAAGCTCGAGGAGCCTTCCAATTAACCTTCATGTGTAATAAAGCCAATCAGGACATGAAAACAAGAATTTCTCATTTACTGAAATGATATTTGGCTTGTAATTGCTGTCTGGGAATGTTGAACCACGTACAAAACATTAAGAAAATTGCCCTCCTCCCCACAAATTTAAGCTTGGTGATTATTTAAAAAAAAAAAAAGACCGAGAATGTCGATTGGTAGTCTAAGCTGCTCTGATTTCAAGAACAGAAATATATACAGTATTATGTCTTTTGATGTAAAATAATATTCCAAAACATACTTGCAGCTTAAAGCGTGAAATAAATTTATGGAGCATAGAAGTATTTCATTCGTCCTTGTGGCTTAAAAATCTAAATAACAGGAATTAATTGGGAAAATGTATTTTCCTTACGTGTGTGTAATCTTTTCAGAGAAAGAAAATGAAGGAAATGCAGCATTTATGTAAATAAGGGATTTCTCACATATCACCATAAAAAATTAATGAGGTCAATTAAATAATACCATCTTTTGAGGTCTTCCTGTGTACACATCACTATGTTACGCTCAATGGACAATATACTACAAAGAGTGAGAAGACTAAACTTCAATAATTTTGTGTCCAGTAGGCCCTCAAATGTTTACTGAAATAAATTAAGTTTAATTGCATTGAATTGAATTAAATTGACTTGAATTAGGGCAATTATGAGACGCTGTCACTATACTTACATCTCCAATCTAGCTAAGGAATTAAAATATAAGTGCATGAAATTTTAAATAATTCAACTAATGAATAACAAGATACAACTACAATTTTTTTATTTTGGAATAATAGTAGACACACAGGAAGTTGCAAAAATAGTACATAGAGTTCCATAAACCCAGTATCCAGCTTCCACGGTGCCATCTTATATGACTATAGTACAATATCAAAACCAGGGAACTGACATTGGTAGCATACCAATGTATGACTAGACTACAGACTTCACTCAGTTTTCATCTGTGTGTGCGGATGTGTGGATGTGGGTTTTTGTGCATGTAGGTCCATGCCATCTGATCCCCTCGGTAGATTTGTGTAACCACCAGCACAATCAGGATACGGAACTATTTCATTACCACAAAGGAACTCCCTACCCACATACCTGTCCTCTGGTAACCACTGATCTGTTCTCCATTTCTATTGTTTTGGTATTTCAAGAATGTTATATAAATAGAATCATATAGTATGTAACCTTTTGAGATTGGCTTTTTTCACTAAGCATAATGCCCTTGAGATCCATCCAAGTTGTTGCATGTATCAACAGTTTGTTCTTGTTTATTGCTGAGTGGTATTCCATGATGTGGGCATACCAAAGTCCATTTAAACATTCACCCATTAAAGGACATTTGGGTTCTTTCCAATTTGGGGCCATTACAATTAAAGCTGCGATTCATGGACAAATTTTTTTGTCAGCGTAAGTTTCCATTTCTCTGGGATAAATGCTCAGGAGTACAATTACTGGGTCACGTGGTAGTTGCACGGTTAGCTTTGTAAGAAACTGCTGTACATTTCCACCAGCTATGTATAAGAGTTCCAGTTGTTCCACCTGCTCTCCAGTATTTAGTGTTCCCACTGTTTTTTATTTTGGCCATTCTGGTAGCTGTGTAGTGATATCTCATTGTGATTTTTAATTTGGTTTTCCCTAACACACAACTACAATTTAAGAGATGTTGTAAGAGAGTCAATCGATTGCCAAATTGCATGGACAAATTTCTCTTCTGGTTCTGGTTCTAGTGCTATAGTTCTCAGTGTTGAGTTTATATTAGAATCAGCTGGGAAGCTTTAAAACCATCCCAAAGCCCAGGCCACACCTCAGCCCGGTTAAATCAGAGTCTCTCAGGGTAAACTCAGGCATCATTATTATTTTTTTAAATTATCCAGATAATTCTAATATGCAGCCAAGGTTGAGAGCCAGTATTCAATCTAATTTCTACACGGACACCAGAAATCTAATCATGCTTAAAGCCCTTTGCTGACTCCCCATAACCTGTGCTGCAGATCAAACCCATGCTCACCGGCAGGCTCCTCCAAATCTTGCCCCCTGCCTATCCCTCCAGCCTCATCAACCTCCACTCCCTGTCTCACATATAAACAGGCTCACAGGATAAACTCCTGTAGGAGTGAATTATTTGTAGCTTGCCACATATACCATTATGTTGCATGCAAAATTCCTGCAGTTAGAACCCGAGAATGTGCATTTTTATCAAGTACTCCAAGCGATCCTGAGACACAAAATACCTGAACGACACTATACCTCCACGAATTGCAAAGTAATTTACTTATTTGTTCATGCCTTTCTTCTTCATTTATTCATTTATCCAACAAAGATTAATTGAGTACCTCGTATGTAGCAGGCACTGACAGAAGAGCTTATGGTGCAGTGGTGAAACGTCTTGGCAGACAAGCAAAAGTGTGACAAGTGTGGGTGGGTAAACAAGGGGTTCAGGTAGCTCATAGGAGTAGCACCCCACCCAGCTAGAGAGTCGGTAGATATAGCTCGAGACTTGATGGATGAGTAGAATTGAGCCAGGCGAAGAGAGGCCGTGGAAAGGATAGCGTTTTCCTAAAAGAGAAAACAGCATGTTTAAAGGCTAACGGCAAAACGATGTGGCTTCTTTAGAAAACGTTAAGACCTTTGGTATGGTTGGAGCAGGAAGGGAAAAGGTAAATACCAAACGTTAGAATGTTTTAACTACACTACTCTAATGTCTCTAATAAAGTAATATCAACAAATAAGATTCAACAGCTGTGAATAGCTGAAGGATTTTTCTTAAGAAAACAGTAAATGCTAATTGCAGTTTAAAAGGGATTTGAAGATTCAGTTGGAAATAGCCTTCGCTCCACCAAACTCTATCAACAGGATTTTTTTTTAAGCTTCTGACCCTGCCCAAGAGTGGTTAGCCTCAACTTCAGGGTCAAGAGATTTGCTTCAGGCACTTATTTCAGATCCTAACTTTTATGGGAACTAAGTACTCTCTCTTAATCCAAGTGTTCATCTCTGATGGAGGAAATTGCTCTGCTCCCTAAGTGACACTAACACTTCACTCCTCAACTACGTGTCAGCTGTGTTGCTGAGCATCCACAGCAGATGCCGTCTGCTGCCTGAGTCAGCGACTCGGTGAAGTTGCCCTCCCAGCGGCGTGTGTGTGTTTGGGGGGCCAGGGGATTGAAAAATAAGATCCAAGTTGAAACACTTTAAATTGTTAACATTGCTGCAGTACTCCATTGGAACAAAAAGGAGACAAATTCTTCAACTGAACTGCTGAAAAAATTATCAAGAAAACTGAAGAGGAGAAGAAAATAAGGACTTCATTTTCAAAAATTATCTTTTTAAAAAAATGCAAGTCATCTCACTGGGAAGCTTTGTTGGTTCGTAATGATTTTAAATTCACTCAGGGATATTTTAGTTTTATTCATGTTTTGGCAAAATTTATGAGCTGCATGTCATTTCCTGAAAATAAGACATTCGTACATTCGCTGCCAACACTGCAGCAAATTTCGCTCTGTCAAGCAAAACTGTTCAGGCTCACAATTTTTTAAAAAAATTATCCCAGATTCTGAAGAGGGACTTTTCTCCTTCCTCTGGATCTCTGAGAACAATAAAACCAAGGGGTCCACTCATGGGAGCAGCTCTGCAACGGGAGGCCCTGACCAGGATGTCACCACTAACGAGCTACACCTTAGGACTTGCCACTATCTTGGCCACAAAGCTTTAATTAAGCACCTTTCTGAACATCAGGCCATGTAGACAGAGTAGTTGTGGGGCAGATCTTCTGATAAATTTGAGACTATTTCAAGGAACCGTGGAGCAGAATCTGAAACATGCCTATCTTAGAAAATCTAAGGCACATAGTCACAGCTCCTACCCTCAACCAACTTACCATCTAAACCACGTCGACATGGATGAAGACAGAGCCAAAATAATAATAACCCTAGAGTATGTAGTAAGTGTGGTTAGGAATTTATATTCTCAACCAATTATCTTTTTTTACTATCTGCAGTTTGCAAATCCTTTGAAGGCTTAGAACCCCGTGATTGAAGGGGACATCAAAAGGACCCACTGGCCAGCTCCTCGAGCTACTCATCTTTGCCATTTTATGTAACAAGACTCTCTCTTAACCAGAATTGAGGCTAGGGAGGGGTGTGTGTGTGTGTGTGTGTGTGTGTGTGTGTGTCTCAGGGGAGGTGTGTGTGCCTCAGAGCTTGAATGCAACACTAAAGAGATTCTTCCATGACCCTGTTGAATCTCTTAAACCAACAATTCATCCCATCGGGACTGTCCTCTCTGGAAGATAACTCTGGGAGAAGCCAGCCATTAGAATATCCATAACTCTGGGCTTCCCTGAAGACAGCCTGAGAGGAGCAGGGTCTTTCTCTCCTGCCATCAGTCCATGTTCACCCAACTTTGGCCCTTTGGTTAATGGAGCATCCAATGAGAATAAATAAAAATATCCTCAAAATCACTGCCAACACTGAGGAATTGATCTTCCCCAAACTCCTACATTACGTGTCTCTTCCCCACCATGTCAAAAGTAAAATAGGACAGGCAAGAGAAGACACAAATTTCAAACGACCATTTCCTCCCTCCCTCCCCCACCCCGCTCCAGTCATTGAATCTTTGTCCTCTGCCCTAAAAGTGTCTTGTTTTTCCCTCCTTGTCATCTGGCAGCCAAGAATATTGAATGCAGCTTGAAGAAATAACATCATGTTATGGAAACATCCTTTTCTGAAGACAGCTGACAACATATGTTAGTGCATGTACTCATTCTTTAGATTGCTATGCCAGTTTTAGGCCAGAGATAGGGTTTGGATGTAGTCTTCATGCCATTTTTCAAATTTCATGTGCTATGGAAAAAAGGCGAAGCTTGCCCTTTTCCATTTTTGCAAGTTTATGAGGATTAGAGAGTATTTTCTCCATCCAATGATTTAACATGACTTTCAAAATTGCCTGTTAACTCCCAACAAGATTCTGATATCATAAAGCCCTAATAATCTCTAAAAAGAAAAAGCAAAATATAGCTTATTAACAAAGATTCGTTTCAGGGAACAACATGATACATTTCTCGGGTCTGGCTCAGCAAAGATGGGCAAAGTGACCCTCACTGATGTGCAAGTGTAGGCCTTGGGCACCATTGTCTTTCTGCAAGTGTGAGCTTTCTTGCAAGCTCGCATATAAAACTCTGGCATGTTTATAAGCTGGCTGTTCCTTCCTTGTCCTCCCCTCCCTGTCTCTTTTATAGCCTTAACTTTTCTCTTCCGTAAGAATTAAGCTGCAGGATAGTGAAAGGAAATGATTTCATTTGGGTGGAGAAGGGAAAAGATATAACTTTAGTTCCAAATCCTGTAAGTCAAATGTGCTGTACAAGAAAACAGCTGCGGAGCCACAGGCCGAATCTCCTTAAGTGGCAGGGGCTTGCTCTAGCAGCCTCCCCAAGGGATGGAGCAGTGCAGGGCGGGGACAAGGAAGAAATAACTGAGACTCGCATCTTGGTTACATGTTCATAATTCTCTTCATCCTGGTGTCCTTTCCCTCTTTATTTTACCAAGAACATTTCTCTCGAGAGACCTAGAGTGCTGCTCCGGCTGTCATAACCTATCTCTCACAAACTGTAGAGGGAGGTAAAAAAAAAAACGCCAATCTTCTCTACCTTGGGCTGTGTAAATGTCTGTTTCTTAGATCGTTGCATAATGTGCTGACTGAAAACTAATCCAGAAATATACTCAGAAAATAAGACGCTTTTAAAAACTTGGATTTAAGATTCTATCCCAAACTAGAGAAGCACAGCTAGTCCTCAGGGGGAATAAATATTGCAAGGCACGTGCGAATTAAACTCACTCTTGCTCATCATGTCATTCTCTGTCCCCAGTGTGCTTCCCAGAGGAGGCTGTGCAGAGTGCGTTGAAATGGCCTGGGCTTTAGGGTCACAGGCACACAGAGAATGGATGTTGGTGGGCTTCTGATGTGCAGAAGGGAAATCGGACTCAGTCTCTGGGTTCACTAAGCCAGCCTTCTGAGGAGCTCAGATTTGGGAATAGCCGTGAATTTACTAGCTTAAATGCCAATTTTGTTTGCATGTGTCTGTTAATCCTTTTTTGGATGGAAATCTTCGAATGTTTGCATTTATCACTGTCCTCATAAACAGACTTTGAATTATTTTAAATTTTTGATGACCAGGGTCTTCATTATAAAAGTTCTTCATCTGATCCACCTCTTTCCTCTGTCAGCTCACTTCCTTTCTACCTCTTCCACAAGGGAGAGGCCTTGTCAAACTGATCTGTCAAACTAGAAGACATTGACTGGGCACCATTCACTGGAGGCAGGGACATTCTGTGCTAACAGGCCCCAGCTCCTTGCACCTCTTATGGTGCTTCTAGGAATCTGCCCAGATGTATTTGCTTTTTTTATTTTTTTGAGGAAGACTAGCCCTGAGCTAACATCTGCTGCCAATCCTCCTCTTTTTGCTGAGGAAGACTGGCCCTGAGCTAACATCTGTGCCCATCTTCCTCTATTTTGTATGTGGGATGCCTGCCACAGCATGGTTTGACGAGCAGTGAGTAGATCCACACCCAGGATCCAAACTGGCAAACCCTGGGCCGCTGAAGCAGAGCATGTGAACTTAACCGCTGCGCTACTGAGCTGGCCCCTATTTGTTCTTTTTAACATCCTTTATCCATGCACCTTTTAAGAGGGTGCATTAAAATCTCAGGGGTATTATATATTCTACCCTACTGGATTTTAGACTAAACTTTTGTGGGAATCCATGAGGTATGTACTATTTTTATTTTCTTTTTACAGATGGGAAAATTGAGTCCCAAAGAATGTCAACAACATGTGCAAGATAAGCAGAAGGCCAGCATCTAAAAGGAGGCCGATGTCTCCAGCTCTTGCTCTTGACCCCTGCACTACATCACATTTCATCACAGCCTGACTGCTGGACCCTCCACACGAGCACTGAAATCCTGCCGAGGGTGATCATGCTCAGTCCTCCCAAGGTGGGGGGTCCTTCTACAGGCCACAGACAGCTGTATTCTGAGCAGAAGAAGGAAGAAGGCCGTGGTCACGGTTTTATACCCAGTCATGTGTACGCCAAAGCAGCCACGCTAGGGTCCTTGTTTTTTAAACTTCCTCATGAAAACCATCCTTCAGTTCAGCAGTAACCATTCCTTCTGAGGGCAAGACACACATCTGTGAGGCCAAGGTGAGGAGCAGTGTCTTAAAAAGACTTCCTGCCCTTCCCTTCCCACTCTCTCCATCAAGGCAGCCTTGCGATTGCACCTTCATGGGGTTGGGGGAGAGATGGCAGATGATTAAAGAATGGATTCCATACAAATTGATCCCTGGAGACCTCCTCTGCTAATTTACCGAAGTTTCTTCCCTGATCCTCCACCGGCCCTCAGATACAAAGAATTGGATTCATCGTAATTCTGTTTCATGACATACTGTCATCCTGGATGCATGCATGTCCTGCTTTTATTTATCTGATTAGCTAGCTAATTGAACATTCTAAAACTTTAGTCAGTACCTATGAAACACCCCCCGATAAAGCTAAAATTTAGGAAATAATCTACATTTATCTATATGGTTCCTCCTTATCCCCTTAGCCACCCTACCAAAGTAACATCCTGAACCCAGTGTTGACCATTCCCTTGTTTTCCTTTTTAAATAGTTTTATTACATCTATACACATTCTAAAATGCATATTTTAATTTTACCTGTTATTAAGTTTAGAGAAAGAGTATCATACTGTACATAATCTTTTGGGACTTAATGTTTTTAGCTTAATGTTATATTGCTAAGATTAATCCATTCACTTAGACTATAATCTTCCTTTGTATAAGTAGATCCCATTTAGTCCCCCCATCTCCCACCAGCGGGCATTTGGACTGTTTTCATATTTTCCTGGCTGTGGACAGCCCTGCTGTGAACATTCTTGAGCACGTGTCCTGTTATACATGTGCAGGAGTTTCTCCTGGGAATACACCTAGGAGTGGAATAGCTGGCCCACAGGGTATGAGGATGTTCGACTTTATAATACGATGCCAAATATTCCCAGGCAAGCATGACTCCTAGATTAGATTCAAATGGGAACCCTATTCTACAAGAAAATAGCTCCTTCAGAGACATGAGTCAGCAGCCAGTGCAGACTCTAGACTGTGGATAAAGCATAGTGATGAGCCCAGGGCCACAGATGGTTATGGGCTCCACTAATTCTGGTGTGGAAGGGCTCAAAGTTAACACTAGAACCATGTTGAGAAGATCTGTGTTTTGCGGTGCATATTTTATGATTACGTTAGCTGTTTAATAAACTCTGTATAGTTATTTCCATGGTGTACGAACTCAGTCATTCTCAATAAATTCTTCTATTGGTTTGTAAATCTCCAAATTAAGGAACCTCTCCAAGTATTGTTATGGCTAATCCCTACACTGATGAAGTGATGTGGGAGTACTAATGAAGATAGCAAGATTCTGGTATCCCACATGGGCAATCAGAGAATTGTACTGTTTGCAGACACTGCCTGAGGGGCTTATGTGGGTATGCTACAAGAACCACAATTTTAGTGATGCTCCTCCATGCCAGTTAAATAGAAAGAATTGTTCATTTTCAAGAGAAAAAAAACCAAATGCTATATTTTTTTAATCCCTGAATTTAATTTTTGAGTTTTCTTTCTTCTCCCTCCCGCCAAATTATCAGATATCACTTCACTTTCTGTTTTAATTGTTTCTGTTTTTCCCCTTATGTAATACTCTTTTAATCCATTGTGGGCTTAGAAACCACTAGGCAACCCTGTTATAATTGTGTGTAACATAGGAGTGACTGGTGCTGAGAGAGAATCTGACGAGGCTGTCTTCCAGGTAAAATGAATTTCACGGAATTAGCATAACTTTTAAGATTTAAAGGCCTCTTTTACTCACTTTCTCATTCTCAGTTGTGTTTTGGGTGACAGAAGTTACTAAATGGCCAAATTCCAACTATTTAAAACAGTTGGGCAGAGGATTTGGGCTACAATTCACGTTGTATTTCAATTCTGATATTTGATTACTATGCAGTGAAGCAACAAGCTAAATCATCCTTAACTTCTCTCAGTTTATGCAATTACGAAATGAAAACGGTCCCCTCTCTTCAGTTCTAGAAAGGCTCGATCATCACCATGTACCTTAATCACCCACTGGAAGGACTTGCCACACCATAAAGCATTATCCTAATGAATTAAGACTACCTTAGAGCACGCTGATCTCTGTTTAGAAAAGATTCTCAAGTTTCTAAGCCTTCGCTTAGGTAAAGGGCCAAGTAGCTGAGCTTTCCTAACAAATATTCCAGTTGGTGCAATAACATTATGCCAGGGCCTAAGGCAGATGGTCTACATAGTTGAAGAGAAAAAATCTAAAATATTGGATATCTAAAAATCTTCTAAGTTTTTCTTAAACTAGTATATAAAGTAGCATTGTAATAAAGTGGATAAAGTGAAGGAAAAAGGCAAGGAAAGCAGTACATTTATTTTTCTAACAATCTTTGACTAAAATTTGACAAAGCTGATGACAGCAAACTCAATGTGGTATATTGAAAATATGACCACAAACTCATCTACTTCTTCAAGAAGTGGAAGCTGTTTTCCTATCCTCTGAATCCAAGAGAGCCATGGGTCTTGCTTTTGGACAGTGAGACGTTAGCAAATTTGACACAAGCAGAAGCTGAACTTGCTCTGGCGCATTGGAACTTGCCTTCTTCTTGTTCTTACAACCTGCGTCCACCGCATGAAGCAGCCCAGACTAGCCTGCTGGGGAACGAAAGAGCTTTTGAAGGAGAGTCAAGTGCCCCAGCTGACAGCCAGCCAACCCCCAAAAGCAGAACCACTAATCAACCCATAGCTGGCTTTAGACACACGTGGGTCTGAAATTCAAAGAACAAATTCAAAGAACCATCCAGATGAGCCCAGCCTATGTTGCTGATCCCCAAATCATGCCCTGAATAAACGGTGGTTGTTTGCAGCACTAAATTTTGGGGTGGTTTATTACTCCATAAAAAACACTTGGTATATTGAACATCTATTCCTCCTTCTTTCCTGCTGGCAGACTGCAAATTAGTGGATTCAGAGGGTGGTGACTTAATCCCCTCCTCTAAGACGAAGTCATGGTTGATCTAGGTCATTGATCTATTATCTTACCATTTATGGGTTATTGTCTAAGCCATTGATATCTATAGATCATAACTGATCTATTGCCATTGGTTGGTGAGTAATGAGTGTGTAACCCCACCTGGCCAATGAAATCTGAGGGGCAATCTGCTTGTGGAATGGATCCTTCTCTGCTTCTAGATGATGTCAAGTATGGCTATGAGACTCGGAACGGCTGCAGACATTTTGCTACTAGCCTAAGGATAACCAACATATAGAATAAAAAAGAACAAAGAGACT
The DNA here is from genome assembly GCF_037783145.1 of Equus przewalskii. Classification (NCBI taxonomy): domain Eukaryota; kingdom Metazoa; phylum Chordata; class Mammalia; order Perissodactyla; family Equidae; genus Equus; species Equus przewalskii. Next base: position 61,144,607 of record NC_091839.1, on the reverse strand, counting down.
CACGGAAAAGCAAAGCTGGATCCCTGGGACTATGCCTGGAGCCCCCACCTCTGAACCTCTTGTGACAGGAGAACCTGAATTTCCCTATTGTTTGTGCCAGTTTGAATAGGAGTTTTCCATTTCTTGCATTCTAACTAAAACTTGCACCTTCCTTGAGTACTCACTCACTGTACAGCAGGACGTGCCAACTGACCGCTAGAAATGTCACTTGGAATAAACATTTTACAGTCATTGCATAATATGTGCATCTTTTTGTTTTTTAGAGAAACACATAACTAAGATATTTATTTTCCATATTTCCATACATTTTGATTTTATTAGATTCTATAATATTCTTTGATGCAAAAAGAAACTTAAAATTATGCTGTCATAGGGGCTGGCCCAGTGGCGCAGCAGTTAAGTTCACACGTTCCGCTTCTCGGGTGGCCTGGGATTCGTCGGTTCAGATCCCGGGTGAGGACATGGCACCGCTTGGCAAAAGCCATGCTATGGTAGGTGTCCCACATATAAAGTAGAGGAAGATGGACACGGATGTTAGCTCAGGGCCAGTCTTCCTCAGCAAAAAGAGGAGGATTGGCAGCAGATGTTAGCTCAGGGCTAGTCTTCCTCAAAAAAAAAATTATGCTGTCGTAGCAATGGATATAGTCTCTGGGCCATAATTTCAGCTACATACTGGCTAGAGCAGATACAACCAAAGTCAGTTCTAGGACCTAAAGGGAAGTGTAATGTATTTGTTCATCTGTTTCAGTTTATAGCTAGCATTTTACAGAGGCTGAATTTATCAGTTTATATGCACAATTTTGGAGCATAGATTTTCCACTTGCTGATATATGGAAATTAAGGCTTCAGTGGAAATTAGTAGATACCACTTAAAAGACACTTGTTGGTAAACCCAAGCAAGACCAAATTAGAGCAGAGGGAGATGTCTGATGATCACATAAAAGAATTTTGAGCCAGAATAACACTGAGTAAGTATGAAATTGTTTTCACCCCCTTTTAAAAGCCTGTTCATCTGTGATTACTTTCACACTGATTATGGAACTTGCCTGCAATAAACTCCATAAAATGTTTACTCTCTGGAATCAGAGACAATGTCAGGCAAAAAGCCTACCACCCGTTCTGCATGGCTCTCACCAAATCTGGCCCGCTCACACAGCTCACTTCTGAATGAATTCAGTGAATGATATACCAAAATGCTTTTATTAGAGAACGACATTTTATTCTATGCATGCATTTGCCAAAATGTATCCCTTTACTTCCAGAGAGACCTCAACAGTTTTCCTCTTGAAAAGAAGTGTTCCTCTGTCTAGCAAGTGGAGAAATGCATAGGACCTGTGATTCAGAAAACAAGGCTTTAAGATGTATTGCTGTTTAATTTTTTTAAAACTTTGTTCATTCCATGACTCTGTAAGGTGCTGGTTTGTCAAATGCTGCTTTTAATAGAATCTGTGCACTTGGCAATGGATGGGGAATGAAGCTCAAAAAAAGGCAATACTAAAAATTGTGTGGACATATTGAGCCTGGGTGACTGATGAATGGTGATTCTTTTGATAAAAAAGGGAGCATGAAGAAGATTTTGGGTCGGGGGAGATAAGAGTTCCATTCTGAACATACAGAGCTTGATGTAAAGATTCCTTTTGGGGTATAATTGTCTATCATTTGGAAATTCAGGACTAAAGCTTACTAGAATGGTCTTGACCAGAGATGAAGATTTCACAGTCATATACAGAAGCAATAATTAAAGCCAGGACAATAGATTAGATTGGGAAGGAAGTGATGAAAAGAAAGAATTCCAAAGGCAGAATTTCTCCCTGTATTTAAGGAGCTATCAGAAGGTTAAGATGAGAACAAGAGATAGACATATGTTCCCGTAGAAGCCAGAAGAAGAAAGCGTCTTAACAACAAGAACTGCTACCGAGAGGTTAAAAAGATTAAGACTTGAGATAAGGTCGTTGAATGTAGTGATTTGAGGTGACTGGGGACCTTTCAGAGAGCATTGTGGCATGATAGTGAGCACCTAACCCTTATGGAAAGGGTTAAGAATTGAGGGAGCGCAGAGGAAGAACAGCCAGGAGCACTGACTTAGCATGTCAGTGATGAAAGGAATGAGACAGAGAGTTGGTAACTTAAGAAATAGCAGGATAGAGGGAATATTCACATGTTTAAGATGTAGGATGACCTAAGCTTTTTGTAGGCAAAGAAAGTGATTATAGATGCAAGTAAAAAGGGAAATAGTTGATAGTAAAATTTCAAACAGGCTGAGGGCCTGAGGTCAGGGGTCTGGTTATCTTGGTAGAAGAGAAATTGACATTGACTCTTTAGAGAGCAATGTGACAATATAAATCAACATTTTAAATATGCATACCCTTCAACTCAGCAATTTCACTAAGACAATTCTGCCCCACAGAAAAACTAGTGCATGTGTGCAAGAACATTCGTTATAATATTAGCAATAATAGCAAACAATGGAAGACCTAAAAGTCCTTCAGTAAAACATCTTGTTAAATAAATCATGGTAGACATCTTCTGGAGAACACCATTCAGCTATTAGAAACAGTAAGCAAAATATGTATATACTGAAATAGCATGAATTTCAAAATATCCTTCCACTGCTCTGTAAGCTCTGCTGAGGCAAGAGCCATGTCTGTTTTCTCACTGTTGTATACCCATGTCCCATCATAAAGCTTGGCTCATAGTAGATGCTCAATAAACACTCATTGAATGGAATATTGAGTTTTAAAAACATATTGCTGGCCCCGTAGCTAAGTGGTTAAGTTCGCGCGCTCCGCTGCAGGTGGCCCAGTGTTTCGTTGATTCGAATCCTGGGCGCAGACATGGCACTGCTCATCAAACCATGCTGAGGCAGCATCCCACATGCCACAACTAGAAGGACCCACAACGAAGAATATACAACTATGTACTGGGGGGCTTTGGGGAGAAAAAGGAAAAAAATAAAAAATCTAAAAAAAAAAAATATTGCAGAATAACATGTAAAATGTAAAAAACTTCATGTTTGTTTTATATATGCATATATGTTTAAAAATATATACATATGTGTTTGCATATGTATAGAAAAAATTCTGGAAGGCTATTCAGCAAATTAAAGTATCTTTGGAGCAAGGGATTATATGGAAGTGGAGGAAGAGAAGTAAGCACATTTCTTTTATTTTAATTACTTTTGTATTCTTAAATTTTTACAAGCATGAATTTCTTTCATAGTTTCACTATGACAATAAAAGATATGAAATCATTAGGAAGAAGGGAAGAAACGTACAGTAGAATGGGTTAACTTTGACAACGGTAAAGCTCCTTCTTCCTGAAAGATGGTAGTAAATGATGGCAAAGTTACTGAAGGCAGGAAAAACTAGGGAACCCAATCGTGTGTCTCCATAAAGTAATAGCCAGTGTCATCCATTAAAGTGAGGGCAGTGGTGATGGTCCGGCATCGGAGGAAAGTTGAGAAGGTTCAGAATACGGACTCAGTTTTAGTGCTTGGGAAAACTTGGAGACCATTTAAAACAGCTACCCACTTTATACAAGGACTTGCCAAAGAAATCACAGCTTGTGAGTGATGGTGCCAGTCCAATACAACAACTTCTAAAAATATGCAAAAAGAATTCAAAACTTATGAATAAATGGATTGCCAGGCATTTGTGAGGACCTTGATAAGGTTGAGAGGAAGGTCTTGTGGGGTAGACTCTGCACAATACTATGGCATTCCATGTCAATGCTGGGCAACCTAGCCAAGAAGTGGGTGGAGAATGGGCAAGCTGGTGAGAGGAGACAGTGATGAGTCTTAGGAGGCAAAAAGTGTTTCACAACAATAAATAAGCAAACAAACAAACAGAATGAGGAGCTGGAACTTGTCAACTAATAAGAAAAATTCTGAGCTTAAGAAAACAGCAGTAAAATGGGAGACTATGTCATCAATGACTGACAGATGGGACTTTAGACAAGTGACTGACTCAAATGAGTGATAGGCCACTGGATTGCTACACTTTCATCTGCAAAATTATAGCTATGCTAGCATTATAATTAGATAAGTAGATAGAAGTATTGCTCCAACCGTAAAGACAGCACCCACTGGCTTAATACATCATGAAATAGTATCAGTGAATGAAAATGTCTGCTGGTTCCCAGAATCCTTGCAGTGGATCCTGACTCACCACTTTGAGCAAGTTGAGCTAGCAGCTCAGCCATTCATTAAGACAGTGGCTTATTAGATCTAAACATCCTGGCAGTTGTTTCTGAAGTAGAGTCTTAGCCACTGGACCAGCCTATTGGACACTGTGTTGATATTGTGCCTTCTGCCCAGATCCAACTGACTTTTTCTGGACCGATGTCCTGCCATGACGTCTAGCCACCATGCAGTAATGGAATTGCCAGGGTGGAGGGTGGCCTACAGCATATGGTATTGTCCACTACTCCATGAAGGAATCAGAGGCAAGTGTTTAAGTTATTAAAGGAGTAGGGGTGGGGAGACGGAAGGCACAGACAATGTTCTTCTGATCTCTCTGTGATTGCTTTCTGTTTTAATGCTCCTGGCTTTTTGCTTCTTGTTTATTTTTAAATTTGTTTTCCCTTTGTAGTTTATCCGCATGTCTGTGTCACACGTAGACCCAAAGAGTTGAGTTTGCCTGTGCCTTTCTTTGGCCGTATGTGCTACTCAAACTACTTGATGGTCTCTATTTCACTGCTATTTTATTGGATTAACTAAGAAAGTTTTCCATGAAAGTTTGAGTTCTACTTAGTCTAAGTAGTAGATTACATAAAATCTGCGAGTAAGTAAGGAATCTATAGCCCAAATTACATAGATACTAATTTCCCATGTTCCTCAGCATCCTGCACACAAGCAGATGTTACTTGTTCTACACAGTTCAGTCAGGCTTCTGTCTACACTTGGCCTTGGGCTTATGAACTTCACATACATTTTGTTATGGTTTACCCTTTAGCTTTTCACCAATTGTATTTATACATTTAGCATCTTCACAAAGAGCAAGGATAAATGATTCATAGCTAAGAAAAAATACAGGCTAAGGAAGGGAATGGAATTCAACTTCATTGAACATTATAACTCAATAAATTTTCCAATGGCCCTGCAGGTGAACTAATGACTGGGAATGACCACCCTTTTCTGCATTAGAGTGAATTTCCTATTGCAGTGTCCTGTGACTGTGACATTTGCTTGGTCTTTTTCCATCTCCGTCACTACATCATTTGGTGGCCTATTGTTCTAGGAAGGGCCGTCAAGGGCTGTATAATAGAAAGGTGAACCGAGGACAGGGGACGTATTTCCAAATTCTTTCCCTTTTGTAGTCTCCAGAGGCATTATTTCTTTTCTGGCTTACAGTTCTGAATCTGGCAGAGTTTAAAATAATAGCTCGTATTTCTCTTCCCTTTGTTGCATTTGATTTGTTCCATGTTCACAGGTTTTCCTGAGGCACCTAAATTATAGCTTCAGGCACAAACGACATGACCCTCGGCTTGATTGTTCCAGCAGAAAAGGTCATGGAATAGTCTTCTCAGTGTTGTTTTCTAAACCATCCATCTGCTCCTAGCCATGGCCAGAAGAGTTAGAGAGTCTGGAGAATGGTCCTTTCCTAGAACATGAGAGCCTTGAAGCTGAATGGGACCCCAGGCTCATTTTGTCTCACTTTTCATTTTATATAGGTAAAATGTGAAGGCCGGGAAGCTTAAGAGACTAGCTCAAGCCTGTGACTAGCAAGGAGCAGCCGTGGGCTGAGAACGCCAGGTCTCCAGCCCCCAGTCCAGGGCCTGTTTTCCTCCCTGAACTCTTTTCCAGGCCCTCTGTGGAGCTGCTGGTCATCATTCATCATAACACCAGGTCAAAAATCACACTAGACCCTACCCAAAGGCATTCCAGCTGAATTAAGCACAGAAATGTCACAGGCCCATCTTCAGTAGTTAGCTAGAGAAAATGCTTATTTCAAGGTCTTAAGTACATAATCATATTCACCCAGAAGATCTCTTCCCTTAGAATACAAGCCTGAGCCACGGCAAACCCAGTCCTTAAATTATCTGTGCTCAGATATGTCAGTTAATAAAGAAAGAGAATAAGCCTTCATTTTTATTCAGTTGTTTAACAATGAAATCTGTCTCCTTCCAAATATAAGTGCCTTCTCTCCTCCTATCCCATAATCAATTTTTTGTCATTATTTTTATTTATTAATAAATATCAATTGAAGAATAATAATAAGTGAATTGTTTCTCAAAATCTGATAGACAGCAATCTTAAATGCTGCTCTTTTTGTGTATTCCTGCTCAGCTATGACTTAATTTGGGTTGTACAAGTTAAAAATGTCAAAGACTGATGACCTCAGGAGCCAGGTGGAATGGGAAGAAATCACGCCAAGCTGAGAACTTGAAGATTAGCCTTTGGATCATGGTCTGCAGCTCACTGATGTTTCCATCTCTCTCAGCTTCAAGTTGGTGACGCTACTCACCCCACAGAGTTGTCAGGAGAATTATTTGGGACAGTAGAGGTGACAACATTCTGCATTCTCAAAACGATGAAAAATGAAAACCAATGTAAAATGTCATAATTCTAAAAACCTTTAGTAATTATGGAGTCTGAATTTGAGTGCCTGAGCACACCAGACAGGAAGTTCTCCCCTAAATTATGGTCTAGTGCCCTAGAAAAGCCTCTCACTTCTAGGCACTTATTCCTAGGAACTTTTAGTTGTCGGAGTCTACAAATTAAAATTCAATCAAGAACTGAGTAAATTGAGGACATGATTCATACTAAAATCACTTTAACTGCAAGAACTAAGTAATTAAGGATGGAGTAGTTGGAGTCGTGAATTATCTGGATGATGCTAAGGATTAAGACAGGACCTGTAGGGGCTAGCCCAGTGGCGTAACGGTTAAGTTTGCACGTTCAGCTTTGGCTGCCCGGGGTTCACCAATTCGGATCCCAGGTGCAGACATGGCACTGCTTGGCAAGCCATGCTGTGGTAGGCATCCCACAAGTAGACTAAAGGAAGATGGGCATGGATGTTAGCTCAGGGCCAGTCTTCCTCAGCAAAAAGAGGAGGATTGGCAGCAGATGTTAGCTCAGGGCTGAACTTCCTCAAAAAAAAAAAGATGGGACCTGTAATAAAGGGCTAGATATTGTCTTAGATCAATAATGAGACCATAACCATGTGATGGGCTGGGTAGCAGCCTCCATGAGAAATGCTAACAGGTATGACATATTACGTTGATGATAAAGCATCTGTAATTAAGTTATAGCTTCAGAATATCAAAATGACTGAAAGTGAAAAATACTAAATTATGCTATAGATAACAAAGAATTCTATTCACTTTATAATCATTAATCTATCTCTCCATCTTCTAGTTTTCTCCAGAACACATCAGTTATATAACAGTAATAATATTAATATTAGTGGTAATAATCATAGCAGCTAAAGTTTACTGAGTGCTCACTCTGTGCCAGGCATTATTCTGGGCAATTTATATGCTGTAACTTATTTTACCATCACGAACACCCCATGAGACAGGAACTCTCCTCATTTTACAGCTGTGGCAGCTGAGGCTTTGAGAATGAAATAACTTCCCAAGATCACGCAGCTGGTAAGTGAGAAAATTGAGGGATACAAACAGGCGATCTGAACCTATAGATTGGGTTTTTAACAACTACGTCTAATTTCTCTTTTCATAAAGGTCTACCTACTGACAAATTTATGGAAAGTCAATATACTCCACATGTAGGTTTTTCTATCCTGATGACTTCTTCCAGAAGGCTAACATCCCTGCTCTGCAAATGATCTCCTTCTATTTCTCACTGATTCATTCATCATGGTCTCTTTCTAAATCACATGATTCTCAAATTCCTACTGTTTTTGTATCAGAATCCCTTTTGGGTGTCAGTAACAGAAAATCTAACTCAAATTGGCAATAAAAGGTATTTCTTGACCATGAAATTGGAAATTTCAAAGGCCAGATTGATTCCACAGCCAAGCAACATCTTCCAGGACCCATTTTCTTCCTGTCCTCACTCTGCCTTCCAGGTCAGTTTCTCCTAAAAGTGTCTTCCCTTAGGACTGCCAATGATTCCAAGAGCAACTTTCAAGTCTCTCTTTTACAACAAAAGAAAGGAGCTGCCTATCTCTAGAAGCTCTCTCCAAAAAAATGAGAAAGCCTCCTTCCAGAAGACCCTAGCAACCCTCTCCTTCCATCTGATTGGCCCATGTCGGTCACATGACCATCTCTGATCCTATTATTATGCTCCAGGATAGGATGGGATTCCACTGATTCGTTTAGATCTGATCCAAATGCCCCACCCCTAGAACAATGAGACACCAGCACAGGTACTGTGTGGAGGAGGTATGAATGCTCCAGAGAAAAGTAAGAATGGTTACCAAGGGCTCTCTTAATGTCCAGTAGAGTTCTCATCAGCATCTCTAGGGTCCCAGCAATGTCAGGGTGAGAATTAGTCTGGAAATCCCCATAGAGAAATTTGGCTGTGTTTAAAGTTGAGAACCTATGTTTATGGATTAATTTATTAGTAATAAACTACATGGACTACAATCTCAAATATCATAATTGTTTGTTTTTACAAATGTATATGTATATACTCACACATATTCCTTTTTAGTTATTAAAAAGAAAAGAAAGAAAAGTTATTAAAAAAAAAGAAAAGCCTTGGGGGCTGATTTAACAGGAAAGATTATCTTTTTATTAAATAAAGAAACTATGTCACATACTTAGCTTGAGATAAATATAATTAAAGTCAGTGTGGGACCTTTGAGGAAACAAATGAGGACAAAAAAAGAAGAAGAAAAGAAAGCACAATTGAAAGAGAGAGGAAGGGAGAAAACCACTAGTGGGTAATTTGGAAGTAGTTGAAATAGTCAAAGTAGACCCAGGGCCAGTAATTAATGAGCTTTATTAAAGGATGAAGTATGTGACGGATAGAAGCTATCTCCTAGGACTTTCTGTCAGGCAACACATTGCTTTGGCAGTTGAGCCAAGGTGTTATGGCCTGGTAAACTCGCGATGGTGTGTGTTGGCTGGGAAACACAAGTCTCAAACCTTGCTTTCTTTCCTGGCCTCTTCTTCCCCTCCAAGAGAAGGCACTGCCTTCAGTCAAGCTAAAGTTCACCACAGCTTCAGGGAAATATTGGTTTTACAAGCTGAGATATCTGTGTGGCACCTAGATTGCCCCAGGGAGGGGGAGCTGTGTTGAGGGGACACCATGAAGTTCATAAGCATTATTCTGTGTTTGTCACCTGAGGCCTGCAGTGTTAGTGTAACAATCTCCAGTGGGCCCCTCAGGCTCCAGTCTCTCCACTCCAGTGCACCCTCCACATGGTTATCTGATTAACCCTTCTTAACTCCCCTGTGATCCTCTCTCTCTTCTAGTGGTAAACTAGTAATCAGGCCCTCATCTGTCTATTCCATATTATCTCCTGCTATTCACCCAAACAAACTTCGCACAATGCTTCAGCCAATCTACCCTTGCTCTTGCCTGAATGTGTGTGTGTTTTCACACTCCTATGCCAGTGACTACACTGTTCCATTTGCCTGAAATTCTCTTCTCCACGCCCCTCCCCCACCTGTCTTCTCATACCTAATTCCTATACCTGTGTGAAGACCCAGCTCAAATCTCTAATGCCTTCTCTTCTCATTGTGCTCAAAGGGATCCCTTCCTGTTTTAACCCCCAAGAACAATGGATTTATGCCCATCTTGACACCTACTGACTTGAAAAACCTTTCTTACTAGTCTAGAAGGTTGTCCCATAGTATTATCCCTGGTATTATCCACACTGTCTTGCACATAGTAGATTCCAGTAAAAAGACAGTTTGTGCATTATGTATTACGAATATACAATGTTTTAAAAATAACTCCTGTAAAAAAATGGAAGGAATATGGTGTAAGAAACTGATCCAAGAGGCATCTCAAGAAAAACTTGTTCAAAACTACGCCCTTCATCATCTCCATTCCCCCAAACTATTCCTCCCATATTCCTTCCCATTTTAGCAATGGCGAGTCAATAATTCAAGTCAGCTCAGGCCAAAACGATGGACATCAGCTTTGAGTCCTTTCTTTCTTTTTTTAAAGCTTTAGTGCATAGTTGTATATCCTAGTTGTTAGTTTACTTCTCCATGTGAGCTCCTGCCACAGTATGACAACTGACAGGTGGTGTTGTTCCATGACAGGGAAACAAACCCAGGCCATGGCGGCAAGAGTGCTGAATCTTAACCACTAGACCACCAGGACTGGCTCTCGAGTACCTTCTTATTCCCATTCCCCATATCCAGCAAATCTCATTGGTTCTACATTTAAAATAAATCCAGAATTGGAAGACTTCTCACATCTAATGCTAACATCCTGCGCCAAGTCACCATCATCTCTTATCCATATTATTGCAAAAGCCTCTAAATGGTCTTCCTGGTTTCCTCATCTCTTTCTCTACAGTCTATTCTCCACATAGCAGACAAAATAAATCATATCATGTCACTTCCATGCACAGAACCCTCCAAATACTTCCCATCTCACTCAGGGCAGAAGCCAAAGTCTCTATAACTACCTCAAAAATCCTACATAATCCACCCAACACAGCCCCCTGCCTTTCTGACTTTATCTCCAACTGCTCTCTACCTCCCTCCCTTCATTCTAGCCTCTTCCTCAACAAGGCAAGCACCTTCCTTCTCTGCAGCCCTCGCTGTCTGCTCCCTTTATCCTGCTTTACTTTTTTCCATAGCACTTACCATTTGACATACTGTATTCTATGCAACATATTCTGTGCACATGTATTTCTCTTTCTTACTTGTTCATTCTCTCTCTCTCTCTCCCATCCTTGCCTCAGTTAGAATGTAAATTTTATGAAGGCAGAAAGTTTTGTCTGATTTCTCCCTTGCTCTATCCCAAGAGCTAGAAAAGTGCCGATTGCAAAGTAGACATTCAAAAAATATTTGTTGAATGAATGGATGATGAATAGATCTTATGTAGAATGTTAAATATTCAGGGGCTGCAGGCCACCTAAGGGATGTGGTGGACAATGACTTGAGAATCTTTCCTCTAACGTCTGAATCTGTATCTTTGAACTTTTAGAACCAGATCAGTTTCTTACCCGTTAGTGGAGCAATAACTGGCCTTCAATTCCAAACTGTGAAGCACCATGCAAATTTGACATATTATTATGGTTATGATTTGCCTACTTCTGAAAATGTTTGCCAAAATCAGTTTATTTCCTAAAGTGAGCAAGTCCAGCGTGCATTTTCTAGGGGATAATACAAGGGACTCAGAGCTAGGTTATAGACCTTTTGAGTTAGAGTCTTAGAGACTAGTTTCTGCACCTGCTGACACAAACCAGGTTAGAACACATTTTAACCCTCCGTCCTGCTTATACACCCATCACGGTGACAGCAAACCTTCCCTCGATCTTTCTCTTAAAGAATCTTCTCTTCTCTTTGTGGTGCTGAGGGTGGGTGAGGATGGGGACACAAAAAGCTAGTTTCTCAGACCTTTGCTTTAGAATGTTGCTCACTTCTCCTTAATTGTATCATTTCATTATCAAGTCCCAGGAGCTCCATTTTACACTGATCTTGTCTCTAAGCTAATGGATCTTGACACCTCTATCGACACCTCCATTCTCTGTTGATTACATTAGTGCTGAGCATCAATCACTTCCCTCTAGCCTGATGAAATCATTACCCTCGTAGACCAAAGGGTCTGCCACAGCGGAGGCAGTCAGTAATCCTTGCTGGGAGTGTTCTCTCTCATCTGTTTGTTTCACCCCTTTCTCCACCAGACCAAATCACTTGGATCAGGATGTCCTCATTGCTATTATCATTCCCAAATGCTCTGTGAGCCCCCCTGTTCATAAGACGGTCCCCGTCCTTGGGGCTTACAGAGCCAGCATGAGAAGAAAAGGCTTCCCGTCCTCCTACTGGTTTCTCAGTGCTGCCCTCCAGTTGAGGCCCCATCTGAACAAGATGATCCTCCCAAAATGCAAATCTGAACACTGGGAGCTATTCCTAGTAACATATTGGAGTTACATGAACACGGAGGAAAAGTTTAAAAATATTATGTACAGTTTGATGCATTTTGTAAGAAAAAATAGATGGATATATAAAGTGGACATATATAAAATATATTTTATGTATACAAAATACATATAAAATGGAATATATAAAGTATTAAAAGGAGATGGAATACATTAATATGGATATAACAGAAGTCTGAAGGTATTTACACAAAAACATTTTCAGTGTTATAAGTCATTGCCCCACAGTGGTACCATTCCTGGTGACCTTCATTTCCTCCTTTTTTGATATCTGTAATTTCCAGTTTTACTATAATTATTATATCTGGTACCTTTTAAATTCTTCAAATGCAAATATGATCATACCATTCCTTGGCTTACACTTCTTCACTTAAAAAGTAACAACAATTTTATGAGGAGCTTGGTCAGAGAAGCAAGCACAGCTGTCCCCTGTCAGGAGGTCTCTAACTGACAGTCAAGTGGTGGGAACACAAGGTGGAAGAAGATGTCCCTCTCTGCTCACACTGCTCCCCTCTCAGGCCATGCTTCCGCTCTGCGAACCACTCTGACAGGAGTTCAGGCTCTCTGTGGACCAGCAGCAAGAGTGTTGGGAGAGGCTGGGGCCCTTCGAAAAGTCATTCTTCCCTGTACAACATTGTGCCTATACGCAACAATATGTATTGGACACTTCAAAGCCCAGTAAGAGCGTAGACCTCGTGTTAAGCGTTCTTACCACAGTGAAATTTAAATTTTTTAACTTAAAAAAAGTTGTTCTCCCTTTAGTTTTCTCAGGCTTTTGTTCAGGACGTAACTATGACTTTGAATAGCTCCCCAGTATCCAGATTTGCATTTGGGGAGGGTGCCTCTGCTGCATGGGGCCTGGACCGGAAGGCAGGGCTGAAAGGCGCTGAGAGACCAGTAGGAGGCTGGGAAGCCCTTTTCTCTGATGCAGGATCTGTCTCGATGACTGTGCACAGGGAACAGAGGGGCTCAGTGAGCCTTTGGAAATCACATGGCTTTCTCACCCTCCTGTGGCAACGGGTCTCTGATACATTTGTTCCTCTGCATATTCAGTTGTCCCCTCCTGGAGCACATTCCTCCCCTCTTCCCACCAGTTCAGACTCAACACAATTGCCTCTTCTTCAAGAGCCTCCCTTGACTCCCCCAGCCAGTCTGGGCAAAGGGCTTGTTCTATATATTTTATTAGCATCATGTCTGAAATTTCCCTCTGAATTCTTGTTAATCGCTTTGCATTCCTTACAGAGTCTGCTTATGGTCTGTCTTCCCAGATTCTGAACTCCTTGAGAATTAGGATCATGTTTTTATCATTTTACCCCCAGTAGCTAATCTGCCATACTGAAATGTTCAATAAATGCTGATTAAATAATTGAATAAGTAAATTAAATAAACTATGGATAAATGAATGGAAAGGATGGAGGGAGCACGTGCTAAAAACCAAATGTGGCAGTGACAAGTGTCTTAGGAGAGGACGCATAGCACGTACTCTCCATATCCTGAACAAAAGCCTGAGAAAACTCCTGGGAGAAGAACGACTTTTAGAAGGCCCCTATCCTCTTCCAACACCCTTGCTGTCACTCCTCAGGGAGCCTGAACTTCCGCCAGAGTCATTCACTGAACAAAGTGTGGCCGGAGAGAAGAGGAATATGAACAGAGAAAGAGAGATACCTTCTTTCTTGTGTTCCCGCCACTTGTCTATCAGTCAGAGACCTCATGGCGGGAGACAGCTCATGCTTGCTTCTCTGAACAATCTCATCATAAAATTGTTGTCACTAGTACACAGTCCCCACAACAATCCTCTGTCTAATTGTGTCCAAGATCAGCACCTAAAAATCCAAAATAGCATCTGACGTGACTTTCTATTTAGAGAAGGGCACATGGGATGCATTAACAGCACACTCACTAGATCCTTGAACGCTGTGGACAGGCCCAACAACTAAGAGCCGAAGGGAGCAGGCAGCCCTGATATTTACACACTGATAACTGCGCCCAGGGACACAGAAGGGAATTCCAGAACCTTCTTTTGATAAATCCTCCAACCCACCGGATCTGCTGCTGCCAGAACTAAAAATAGCTTGGTCTAGTTGGGAAAATACTGGTCTGGGAGTCAGAAGGTGTGGGGCCCTCATTCTGTATTAACTGGTTCAGTGACCCAGCCATTTAACCTCTTAGCCTCTCTGAACGTCAGGGCTCTCTTCTGTGCACTGGGGATGCTGGAGAACCACTCCTTCCCTCATGGGGTGGGTGGGAGCCTCAAGGAGATAATGGACAGGAAAGTATCTGGCGAATGCCCCGCCCCAACCTCAGGAGAGGTCGGGGGTGGGGAGGGTAGTGATAAGAAAGCAGCCACGGCTGGAGACACTCCCCAGTTGTAGTTTTAGCAAGAATAAAATCCTCTCATTCTCAGGTCTTTGATGGTCTAGGGCTGGCCCTTTGGTGAGGAGATGAGTCTCTTTGTTCTACTGCCTTCTAACTTGCTGTGAAATAGTCAGCCGTGCTCTCTCCTTGCCTACCTGCTCTATTACTCTAGGACCCATGACTGCCTCATTCACGATTAACACAGGGAAGGAACGCCGAGGAGCAGCCAGAAATGTGAACAGCTGTTCTCAGCAAATGGGAGGTTACCCAAGCCGCAAGATAAATAAGCGTGGTTATTTTTCCACTTTAAAAATAGTTATTCTGTTCTTTTTCGAGACTGTAAGAACACTATAGTGAAGCAGTATATATTGAGCACTGACTATATGGCAACGTGTGTTTATGCTTTACTTATACTATTTCACTTACTATTCATAATAACTCAGCGAGAGGCATCATTACCCGCATTTTACAGAGGAGGAAATTAACATTCAGAGAGACTAAGTTATGTGTCAAGCTCTCAGAACTTTTGCAAACAGACAAGATTTGCACTTTATTTTATTTCATACAAAAGCCATACTTCTGTATATTATGCTGTATGGCCTCAAAAATAAAAATAGTATCTGCAGAAATAAGATGAGTTGGGAGCATATATTTAATCAAAAATAAAAAGTCCATAGGTTTTAGACAAATGCATTCTTACCCCACTGCTCAGACCTCTCATAGAACCTGAACATCGCCTGGTGAGCAGGGAGAAGGGGCCCTGGATCAAACAAAAAGTGTGTGACTGATAGTTAATGAAGAGCAGGACATAAGCCTTCAGAAAACAAATGTGAACAGTTTTCGTGTACCAAAGAGGCCTATATCTGAAGTCAGAATATGATGGCTACATTTATTATTAGTAGTAATTATTATTACTTAAAGTTCTTTTAAAGGGAGCGTGGGATAGGACCATTGAGTATCATTTTCTCCTCTTCCGTGTCTGGCCTTCTTGTCTCCCAATGTAGGTCTCTCGAAGAAGCAACTGAACCAAATATATGTTTTTAAGTTCTTTCACTTAATTTAGCAGGTTAACCAGTCTATGTGGAAGAAGATGATCATAATTTAGCTTACTGGTTCATTGCAATACTGTTTTTATATCTTAAAATGAAAACATTACAAATACTTTGGGTTATATGAAAACTTTTTGCTTCCTCTAGTTTTGGCATTTTTGTATCATACCATTTGATCCTTTAAAATCAATCACCGTAGCATCAGATTTACCTGGGTGCTAGCAGTCCTTTTACCAGGTACTCATTATCAAATTTATGTGACAATACTTATCTCACGGGATTATAGTGAAGATGAAGTTAAATGAGATAATTTATGCAAACTTTTTGGCACGTGGTGGTACTCAAAATATGGGAATGCCATCTCCCCTACCTCTGCAGCTGTGAAAGATAGTTTAGGAATCAGTGAGAGTGGGGTTCAAACTGGTTCACCTTTTTATGAACTGTGTGACCTTGGGCCAATGTCCTAGTCTCTCTGAATCTCCCTTTTTTCTTCTGTCAAAAGGAAATAATAGTGCTATTTTGCAGGAATGCTCTGAGGCTTACAAGTAAGGTATGCAAAGTATCTGACACACGGTAAGTGCAAAATAAATGGCAGTTTTGTTTATCCTCAGATAAAATGCTTTTTGTCCTATAAAATATAGCTAACAATGAGGTTTTATGAAAATGTTTTTTTGCATGATTGTGGATGATTTCAAACACCTAGAAACTTACTTGGGTGTCATTTTATAGTTGTCCCATCCAATCCTCTTTAAGCCATGTTTGAGTCTCATGGGAATGTTTAAAGTTTCATTATGAAACCAATGTAAGCAAAGGTATTTATCAGCCATAGTGACCAGTGACTCATCCACTGGGGTACCCCAGCATAACTGTAGGCCAACTTCGCCCTGAAGTCTTGGAAAGGTTACATGACTCAGATGGATGTAGTAGGCATGAGATTACAGGCCAGGAGGAAGAGGTCAGGGCTGTGGCAGTATATTTGACAGGCTCATACACTGCAAGCCTTGTTCCGGGCCCCTTACAAAGCACCTCTTTAGGACGAAAACAAGATGTTCTTTGTAAATAAAAGTTCATGCATTTGAGTAATGAAGTCATTTTCCAGCACTGCAGTGAACGGTACTCTTCTCCCAAGCCCTCTGGGTGAAGACTGACGGGAGGAAGAGGGGCGGCCAGCCAGTCTCAAGAGAAGATATTCGTACAAAGAGTACAGCACCCCACCTCTAGAAAATGAGAGACCTTGCTCAAAAGAGTGGATGCCCTCCTCCTCTGTCATCTGAGATCATCTACTTCTGGCCCGCCCCTAGAATCCCTTTTCCTCCCACTTCCCTGCAAACTAGCTGGGACCACATAAAAGATCTATATAAATATAGCTAAGACATCCGGCACCTTGGCGAAATAAATAAGAGATGTAAGGAAGCAATCACAAAAGCTGAATATTCATCTGGGGCCCTTGGAGGGGCTCCAAACTGAGAGGGGAGGGGAGGCCGCAAGGAAGGGTTGGCCTCGTGTCTGAAAGGCCAACTTGGAGTGGGAGGGTCTGGAAGTGGAAGGTAAAAAGGGAGTGGTGAGAATGGGCGTGGGAAGGAAGCCAGGACAGCGCAGCCCTCAGTCCCGACGCGCCCGGGACAGGAGGTGGCCGGTGCTCGCGGGGCTCGCCCCAACCCAGTCTGTCTTTTGATGCTCAGCGTTAAGCTCCATCCTCTCTACTGTCTTCAGCCAGCGCCTCTGGGGAGAAAGAGAGAAAGTGAACAGAGAGGGAAGAAAGTAAGAGGAGAGAGAGAAAGAGAGAGAGAGTCACTCGCCTACTCTCTCACTCTCCCTGTTTTTATTAAGTTGCTCGTTGGGCTGCCTTGAGTTCCCACATCTGGAAACTGCAGACGCAGAGAAGGTCAAATAAACGAGGCCCCGCCGCATCACTGACCGACAAGGACAGACAGTGGCCGAGCCCTTGGGAGAGCCCTGTTGGATGTCCGCGGAGAGATGGCTTTGAGCTCAGCCTGGCGCTCAGTCCTGCCTCTGTGGCTCCTCTGGGGCGCTGCCTGGTCCGGCGCGGCGTCCGGAGACGACGCCGCTTTGGCTTTTGACATTGAAGGGAGCTCAGCGGTCGGCAGACCAGACCCGCCTGAGACAAGCGAGCCCCGCGCGGCTCCCGGAAGGCTGCCGCCTGCTGCCGCCGAGGTACGATGTTCCTGCTATTGTCACCCTGCTGGGGCACCTGCGCCCCGCGGGCTGCGTGTGCCATGCTCGTGTCCCTCTCTCTCCCCTCCTCTTTTTCTCTGTCTTCCTTGAGAGTTTCATCCGGACCACATCAGTTCAGAAACTTGAAATAAAAAGTTGTTCTTTGTAAGTTGGATTTGACGTTGTTAGCAGAGAGTTGAAGCTTTGGAACGTGTCACTGTTCAAACTAGCAAAAGTGCATGTGTTCTGTGCCCTCTGCGTGGGTGCTAGACTCATCTGGAGCTGCAGTGGCAGGTCTGTGACTCTCTGCCACTTGTATGTCCCAGTAGGGTCATCTTTGTCAAGCCACAGCACTTAATGTGTGTGCTCTGTCCCTGGCTTCCTGCTCCTCGGTGATGTTAGGACAGTGGGAACAGTACTGCGGGACCAATCCTTTTGTCACAAATTAAACAGAAAGTCCTCTGCAGTAGGGGAGAGTGCGGGGGTGGGTGAGGGCCATGGGGCTCTAAAGAAGCTGTTAGGACACTGCAGAGCAGATGCCTTAAATAGACACGAGTCACTATATTCCAGAAACAAGAAGTGATGATGAAAGTCAAGCCTCATCCCAAAAGTAAAAATGATCAGGAAATGCTATTGATGATATATTTATTCATAGCCATTATGTTGAAAGTGTAGCCAAAGTGTAGAAAGTGGGTAAAGGAGGATGAATCCAGAGTGAGTGATTTAAGAGCCCCCTGGACCGAGACGGACAACAGCATGTCCAGCGCGTGGGAGATGCTAAGCAGGAGGAAAGTGAAGTCACCTAAGTTCATGGGAAAGGAAGGAGCTGTTGACCTAACAACACACACACACACACACACGCGCACACGCACACACACACACCCCTAAAGCTATGGTTACAGCAACTATAGAAGCAAAGCAGTACGTGGATTGACACCATTTCTGACAGCATGAAGTCTGGATTATTGCTGCTGATTCTACTAACTGTTAGTATAACTGTGGTTATTCATTATTACTGATAAAATAAGGTTCTTGAAGATGTTCCTTCTCCGGGGGTGAGCCCTACCCATGCCCCAAAAAAGGAGGAGGATGGGTAGGGCCAGAGCACCCCAACCCCGCATTATGGTGCAAAATGTGACCTCCAGGAGAAAGAGAGGGCACGGCTTCTGGTCGACCTCATGCTCAGAACACGAGGAGAAGCCAGACCAGGAAAGGCTCCACACTATGGGAAGGCCTGGCTTCTCCACAGGCTTGGAATTAACCCCTAGGAAGCATTAGGTCCACCTGTTGCCTTGAGCATGGAAAGTCCCTGAATGAAATGCTTCACTTAAGGATAGAGTTGCCAGATAAAATACAAGATGCCCAATTAAACTGGAATCTCAGGTAAACAACAAGTAAATTTTTGGTTCTGTCTCTGCTATTGCATGGGATATATTTATACTAAAAATTTATTCGTTGTTTATCTGAAATTTAAGTTTATCTTGGCATCCTTTATTTTTATCTGCTAATTCTAAAAAGATAAGCACATGTAAGTTTTTGTAACTCTCATCCCATAAAAAATGAGAAAATAATTATTTGATTTTTAGGGGACCTTAAATTTATTGTGGAGACCTTGAGCAATTTCTCATAAACTCATATCTTCCATGAAATAATAGAAGGTGTCACAGCAGTGTTTTAGATTGCAGGCTTTGCAGTCTGATGGTCCCAAGTTCAAATTTCAGCTTACCTGCCCCTTACCTTGGGCAAATTACAGATGCTCAAATTGCAGATAAAGAAACTGAACCTTAGAGAAGTTATTGGTGTCATGTCATACAGTTATCTTGATGAAATTAGGTAAAATATATAGAAAGAGAGTGCTTAACAGTGTCTGACATAGTATAAATGCTTTATACATGCTAAGTGCTATTATTATGATTATAAAATACATGGATGATTGAATTAAAAGAAACCTTTATTGGGGAATACTTCTCAGAACTTTCTTTTTATGGTGCTATTTTACTTAACATTGCTATATCTCTGTCTCTGTCCTTCCCACCAGAAAGAGTGTCCCATAGTGGGTTAAATTTGTAATACTGTCAGAGTCTAATAGGTTCAGAATGTCAGTTGAGGCTTTTGGTTTAGGGAAACAGAAAGAAGCTATTAGTCATTCCAGGAGGGTCAAAGTATATGATGTAGAAAGGGTGGGATTGGGGTAATTGTGTTCCCACCGCATAGTTTCACATGAGGCCTCCAGTGAGCCTGTGGTCCCACGGCGATCCCAACCTCCTGCCATGTGGGTTTCCCATGCTCTTCATAGCCAGTAAGGAGACCTTAAACCAAATACATTCCAGAGGTTTAATAACATGGTACAACCACCCTAGTGAATTGGTTCAGGAGATTATATTTACATCTAGAGAGGGAGAAAGAGACCATGGACACATAAATTATTTGTGGGAGGTTCAAGATGTGGATGGGAAGATATTCTAAAATTACATTCATTTTATTTGAATTGGATTTATATGAATGGTTATTTATTCCCCAATTCTCCTTCAAAGGGAACGGGGATGAATACTAAGGCAAGCACGGAGCAGTGGGAGGCGCTTGGCTGAGAGCCTCCCTAAGGTTCCCTTGAGCTCCTCCATAGCAGGGCTTTGTGTCCTCTCACCCCTGCATCCTCCGCCCTCAACACGGATGCCAGCACACTGTAGTGCACAGTGTGAGTGAAGGGAACAAGTACATGAAATATGCACTGAATACGAGGATGGAGAGTGCTGGGTGACCAAGAAGAAAGGCCAAGCGAGTAACCCTGTGCTAATTGGAAGGATTTTCCCACCTTCTGCTTTTTTACAAGCAATTTAGGAGTCCATTGTTGCTGAGTTGATGGTGAGAGCAATGATCCTCAGTAGATGGATGTGGGCGAAGGGGAGACCTTTTTAAAGACGCTTATAAGATCTTTAAACGTGTATTCAGTCTTCTAATATTTCATATTTAGGAAAAGAAAGTCTTAATTTCATCGTAGACTCTATAGCAAGTGAAACTAGGCAAAAGTCTTCTTGACCAGTATGGATATGCAAAAGAACTGGAGGTGGTGCAGGGTGAAGACAGGAACAGTCCCCAAGAAAGGGTACCGGAGTGTCCTTGGGAGGAGAGACTTCTTGTCTATCAAAAAGAAGCAGGGGTTAATAAGGTCAAGAACACTAGGTTACAGGTTGACACCACGTGGCTGGAAAGATACCACACGGAGACTCAGAAGGGAGTGGGGGCTCTGCTGGAAGGACGAAGGGGGAGGCGGGGGAGGGTAACAGGGCTGTCACTGCCTTTGGTAGATAATCGAGGAAATAAGAGAAATAATTGACAATATTGAGCAAAATTCTCTGAGGGGAAACAGGAATTTATCTTCTGGTAACCTGACTGGGTTTTGCTGTTGTTGTTAGCTTCCCTCCTAGAAAATCAGCACCCCACGAGCCACGTGTGCAAATGTACCCCACACTGGACAAACTTACTTGCTAAAAACTTGCAGTATGAGCTAGGTGAATTCTGAGGGACTTTTCCTCCAGACTTTTCACTGTTGATATGCAATCCCATGCTCCAACACATAATTAGGCTCCCTGCCACTAAAGGATTGCAAAATCTTTATTAAAAGACAGTTTAGATCTCTTTCACTATCTGCTTCCCTTTTCCTTTCTTGGTCCCCTTACTTTGATAAAGGTCCTGTAGAATCACATTAGGATCTCTAGTCACTGGCCTAGGCCATCAAATCCCCCACATATGGTCATTATTTCATTCACTTCATATTCATCCAATGAGCAGGTTTGGAGCCTTACCATGTATGGAACAATAAAACAGGCACCAGGAGGGACAAAAAGAAGCCAGAGTCACATCCCTACCCTCAGAAAGTAAGCAGTCTAAGAAAGAAAAACATATACACAGCCGCTACGTAAAGCAGAATGAATGTTCTGTGAGAGTGGCTACAAGCTAAGTGGCATGGGGGTAATGTGGAAAAAGTATTACTCCTGAGCTAGGCCAGTAGGGCACAATCACCCACTCACCAAACACCAAAGAAAGTTCCTGGAAACATGTTTTAGCAGAACTGGAATATAGTAGCAGTAGTAGTAAGAATAATAGCATAGCTTATGGCTAATACTCATTGAGAATTTACCATGTCCCAGACCCTGTTCTAAGCACTTTCCATGAGTTATTTTCTTTAACCCTCGTGACAACTCAATAAGACCAGTACAGTTATTATCTCACTTTGTAAACGTGGAAACTGAGGCACAGAGCATTTACCCGGGCACCCTGCCTGGTAAGTGGCACAGCTAGGAAGGAGTTTATAAAAGTAATTCAACTATGCAGGTGTATCTAGGAAAACGTGGTTAGGTAAATAGAACTATCTGTAGGCATAATTTCAGTCGAAGTTTTGGGGATTTCTTAAAATGAAAATACATAAAATGCCATTCAAAGCCCATTTATGCAGTGCTTGCTAGATGAGTAGCATAAGTTGCATAAAATCTTAGGATTGCCAAAGAATTGAGATAACTTTTCTTCCCTGCTCAGTCTAATAACTACTTTTTAAACTACTCATATAAGAAAAAATTAAGACTTAATTGACTTCTACTATGTCCCATGAACCTACATGTATTGTGTTATTCAATACTTACTCAATGGTGAAAATTATGCCCATTTTACAGATGAGCAAATTGGTGTTTGGGTATAGTAAGTACCTTGCCCAAAGTTTCCAAATTCCATTCTCTTTTCCCAACATATCACTGGGTCTCCCTGACAGAGTTCTTTTTTTTGTTGTTGTTAACTGTAGTGTTTTCTTGTATCCTGTTTTCCTTTTACAAGCATATTCTAGTATGTCTCTTCTACATGGAGCTACGGCCTATGTTAGAAGCTTTTGATTTGGATTAATAGGTGGAGAATTCAAAACAGCACCACCGACAGGAGTACATGGCCTATCTTACAGAATTTATTATAAAGTTTGTGGAAATAAAGAACTCCATTTGCTCTAGTTCCAGAGTTCTCTGATTTAACCAGAAGCTTTTTTTTAATTATTATTGTGGTGAAATATACATAACATAAAATTTACCACTTTAATCATTTTTGAGTGGCATTGGGTACATTCACATTGTTATGCAACCATCCAACTCCACACTTTTTTCATCTTCTGAAACTGAAACTCAGTACCCATTAAACAGTAACTCCTCATTACCCCCTGGCCCCTGGCCCTGGCTGCTACCATTCTACCTTCTGTTTCTATGAATTTGACTACTCTGGGTACCTCATAAAAGTGGGTTTACGATCTTCCTCTTTTTGTGCCTAGCTTATTTCACTCAGGATAAAGTCTTCGAGGTTCGTCCGTATTGTAGCATGTGTCCAAATTTCATTCTTCTTCAAGGCTGAGTAATATTCTATTGTATGTATATATCACATTTTGTTTATCCATTTATCTGTCAATGGACATTTGGGTTGTTTCCACCTTTTGGCTACTGTGACTAGTGCTGCTGTAAACATTGGTGTACATACCTGTTTGAGTCCCTGCTTTCAGTTCTTTTGGGTGTATACCCAGAAGTGGAAATGCTGATCACATGGGACACAGAAAGTTTTAAAACTCAGATTCTTATAGAGGCCAAGCAAAAAATAACCAGGCCGTGAAAGGAACACACCCTGTGAGTAGAGGGACAGCCACCACTCGGTGTTGCCGGGTCTATTTTCTCAAGAGAAGACAGAATCTGGATTCTTAAGTGATATTGCTGACTCAATTTTTTTAATACCCTGTGGAAAGTATATCTGATGGCCCGATTCATCCCAAGGGCTGTTTGTTTACACTCTCTGTTTTACAGCATTTGAAATGTACCTTCCATCAAAGGCACAATGTGGGCATCTCGCCAGACAGACGTGCTCTGAATCCAGCTCCACTACCTTCTAGCTGTTTGACTCTGAGCAAATTAGTTCATCTTTCAGAGGCTCAGTTTGTTTGATCATAAAATGAATAGAAATGCATTTGCTTTACAAGATTGTTGTGAAATTTAAGTGAAATAATATATGTAAATTGCCTAACTCAAAGTCTGCCCTCAGTTCTCTCTCTCTTCTGCAAGTTAAGATTTCTAAAATCAGTTTATTTTTATCCAAATTTTTACTTATTCTATAAATTGGATTACTTTCAACTTTTGCTTATAAATTTGCTGATTGTCCAACACTGGAGAGAAAGGAGACTGTAGTTCAGCTTTTATAATCATTGTATCCCTAATGGTTCTTTACACATAGCCTTTCCCCTGCAATAGGGTGATCTGAGCCATTAAGAGAAATGAACGAGTTTTTCTAAATCTCCGAAAAGCTGAACCAAAAACCGAACACCTTTGATATGACAAGGACTATAACCTCTTTTTTTCTTTAACAAGTAAATTCCTAGATCTGATTTGTCATAGTTTCTTGCAGTATCTAATGCCAAAAACACTCCTCTCCTTTAGGGTTTTTCCTTGCTCAAGGTAACCATATAAATATAATGATAGCCAGACATAATTTTGAGAGATTTAATTGATTAGAAACCATTAAAATCAGATTGCCAGTTCATACTTTGAGTTCCAAAACTCAGCATTTCCAAACGATTAGTTATTTGTTTTCTAAAACAAGTACATCTGCTAGTTCGTTGAGATATAGTAACCACATAGAAGAATATTTAAATATTGATTCCAGCACTTGCCAATGAGTAGCATTCTTTTTCAACTGTTTTTCTTTTCTGCTCCTAATGTGGTAACGTTAAAGTCTGGGAAATGGTTTACTAAAGGGAAGTTTAACCACAGATGTTTGTAATTCCAACTTAAGTTTCCCATCAAAGTCTTAATGAAATTCAGCTGCCAGCAGTTCGGCTCTGAATCCGAGTCTTTTTACCATGAGAAACTTGGGGAAAACAGCATTCCGAGGCTGAAGGCTAATGGGAAAGTGTCCATATTCAAGCCCAAATCCTCTGCATAAAGAAAAAAAATACATAAAGAAACAAATTCCATTTAAAAAAAAAAGAGAGGGCTGGTCAGATGTATTTTGGGTAATATGCAATATGACTCTCTTTTCACTTCCAGGACTTTCTTAGTTGGTGTGTTATATTTTGGTGGAAGCTAGAAACTTATTGTTTACCTAAATGGAGTGAAGCATCTACACTTATGACTCCATGAGAAGTGATGAGTTGGAGGATTCCCATAACCTTAACAGCTGCGTTAGCACAAGTCTCTTTCAGACTGGACCAGTAATCCACGCTTTATACTACAGCTAAAAGGACCCTGGAGCACAGTGCAGACTTTGTGTATTACTATTTATTTTGCAGTTATGCCCTCCATTAGATGGAGTGGCATGAATACTTTGAAGGAAATCAGGAAGTCTAGAGATCAAAGACTCTTCACTAAAACTCGCCTCAGACATGACTGTTCCATGCAATACTGTTGTCTAGTTACAAAGTGAATTGCAACATGGCATACTCAACCAAGCAGCTCTGTGAAGCCAAATGTCGGCCCCAGAGGAATGCATAATATAGACAGCAGCAGAAGGCAAGAGAAATGTCTAGTGAGCAGGGCATGCTAGGGCTGTAGAGCCATCTAGAATCACAGGACAGAGCCAGTGTGCAAATTCAGGGTCTTGGGCTTAAAATTGCAGGCAGCCTCTTCTTCCACAGTGAGCTATTCCACAGTGCCTTTCAAGCTTCCCGGCCACATTGTGTGTTTCCCCTTGATGAATGGTGATACAGCTTGACAAGCTCAGAGCACCCTAATGTAACCCTTCTTCCTGCAGAGCTGCCATGACTGGGCGCAGCAGGGGGTTCTGTCATCTGTGGTTCTGTCGCTCCCCAGGTCACAGGTGAGGTGCTAAATGCCTATTATTTGGAGATTGAACAGAATCAATGCCTGCAGATGGGCCAGTGTTTCTTCGTGGTGCATGAATAATTGCCTCATTCTATATGTTCCCTCGGCATTGTTGTCTGTCACGATCAATGCCAAGAGACAGCCTGAAATTCCTTTCATAAGAGACAAGCCCCGGAGCCTGTACTGCCACACAGAATTCTCTCTACCACAGCATAAAGGAGACCTGTTTGAATGCAGAGCCAGCGGGTGGTTATTATTGGATGCATAACGTTATTGTACCTTGCAGAGTGAACCATAAAATCAAGGGAATCATAGAATGTTAGATCTAGAATGGGGGTTTAGAGATTCAGCCCTCTCATCTTGTAGGTGAGGGAACTGAGTTGGTGGCGGGGGTGCGGGGGGAGTGAGGGGGCTGCCCTAAGGACACAAACGTCATTAGCGGCAGCCCCAGAAAGCGCCTTCTGACTTCCAGCCTTATGTTTTTCAAATTGTTTCAGTGGACTTATTCATCCTCAACTGTAGAACTGGGGATCCTTAAGTGCGTTTATCTATACATCTCTTAGAGGAAAATCGTTTACTTCTAATTACTGTTGTAATCACTGCAGAAAATATTTCGGTCAGCGATGGCCGCACATAGAACAGTGGTCCCATAAGATTAGTACCATAGAGCCTAGGTGTGCAGTAGGCTACATCTAGGTTTGCATAAGTCAAAATTGCCTAACGATGCATTTCTCAGAACATATCCCCATCGTTAAGCAACGCATGACTGTGTTCACTTTACTGTTTATTGTTTCTATTTATCCGTAAGTTAGGTGATCAATCAGAGAGCCTCAAAGAATTGTGCAGAGTGAGACAAGCACTGGACTGTGAGTCTTCAACTAACTCTTCTGGTTCTTGGCCATGACGCTAACAACCCAATCGCTGTTACCAGTTAAAGGAACCTGGGCAAGTCCCTTCACCTCCAGGGGCCTCAGTTTCTACGCTTGAAAAAACAAAACCAAGGTTACTTCCAGCAACAAAGTTCTATAATTGTCTAACAAATAGGTTAACATTTATACTAGTTAAAGGGAAGCTGGCTTAAGGAACAGAATCACACAGTCACAGTTGCTGTCTAAGTTAGAACCCTAAGATTTAGGAGCACAGATCCTGAGGGAAACACAGGGTGCTGATCTGATGGAGGGGTGAGGGTGGTGGTGTAACGCTGTCCTTTTCCTTGCTTCCTTGCAACTGGGGCACAGGGCTGAGGATGGTCTGCAGAACAGAACACTGGCCCCACCATAGACTGAGCCTTTCCAAGATGACACACCAAGGGGGCTTCCCAGACAGCACTAGCTGCAGACACCTACGTGTGTCCAATGAATGTCAACGGTCTCCTACACCAGGGTTCCCGGGTCTACCGTCTGCCCTATCCAGACCCTTCAGGATGGCCCTAAACACGAAGCTCCACAAAGAGAAACAGGAAGGATAACAGTGAAAGTGGTAAGGGACATGAGGAATTACTGAGAGAAGTCTCCTGTCAGTGTGCCTCGTAAGAGGTAATGGCACATGACGGAAGGACCAGAGAGGAGAATGTATTTTTACTCCATGCAAAAGGAAGGGAAAGACAGTGATGGATTATTGATTCATTATAAACATGAACTGAAATTACTGTGTTATAATACACACAATACAGCTGTCAACTGAGTCTTCATGATAAGGTAAAGAGGAAGCCTAATTTGATAACCCGCTCTACATCGGGCAGGATGCAACATTTAGAAGCAAATATTTTCAAAGACCTTTCTGGAAGTCAGAATTGTCAGTGTGTGAGGAAACCTGCCCTGGTTCGTGAACGCCTTGATCTTTGCTGGCTGTGGGGAAGGGCATCTAAATCATCATGACTCAAAGTGTGGCCCAAGGACGGCAGCATCAGCACCAGAAGGGCACATGCTAGAGATGCAGATTCTCAGGTCCCGCCCCAGCACAGAATCTGCATTTGGACCAGATCCCCAGGTTGCCCACCTGCACTTAGAAGTATGAGAAGCTCTAACTTCTAACATGCAGCTGGGCTGGAATTTTGAATGGATGTAGGGGAAATTGAGAACCCAGAAAAGGAGGTTTTTTTGATATAATTACAGGGAGGTCTAAAATATAAAACCAAATCATGGCTGTGTGAGGCTGGTGACAGCCCTCACAGGCCCACACAGGTACTAGCCCCCGGCCTGAAAAGGTGCACTTTAGAATAAAAAACAAGCTTCAAAGCAAACTGCTACTCCGAGGCCTCTGAAGGAGCTAAGGAGTAGGGTCGCTTCCTGAAACCATGGCCCACACGTTGCAGGTGTTCAGGAAGGGGCTTTTGAGGAGAGACATGAGATGCTAGGGGAGGTTTCCTATTCCCGCCTACTCCCCAGCATCTGTATCCTAGAAAGAGGATCACTCACAAATAGGGTGTCGCTCGGACTCTTCCAGAAATAGTGAGACAGTAATGCTGCTCTTGCTAACAAGGAAGCTTTCTGAATCAGGATAATGTGTCTTCAGGGAGTGGAGAGTGTGGTCTGTGTCCCAGACTAGAAAGATCATGTTAAGAGATATGGAAGAGCTTGTTCCCCAAAGTGAAAATCCCCAAGGCTAGTCCTCAAGCTGGTACCTTTCAGGAGGGATTGAGATCTGCAGGAAAGCACTCTTGAGTCAGGGTCTGTGCCTCCTCCTGCATCAGAGGGGGCATCCCCATTCTCCTGGCAGACTCCAGCTCTCCTCCTTGTGGCTTCAGCCCTCAGAGGGCCCCTTGGTATTTTATAACAGCCTTAGAGGACAGCCACCCTTGAACCCATTCAGGAGAGCTAACCGGCTGATTTCCGAAGATACTTTTCACTTTATTTCCTAAGCACATGATTAGCACTTGCTGTGTCCTAGGCATTGTTCTAAGCACTTTATGAGTAATATTGATTCACTTGTTCCTTATCACATAATGAGGAAGGCACTACTATTAGCATCATTTTACAGATGAGGAAACTGAGTCACATAGAAGTTGAGAAACTTATACAAGGTCACAGTTTAGAAAATCTGGCTCCAAGCTCTTAATCTTTGTCCTATAATGAGCCTCGAACATCTACGTTTCTAAATCTCAAAGTACGTTACAATAGCTCAGCTAACAAGGGTCCCCAGCATCACCCGGGAATGCCAGAGTGGTCTTGGTTCATGAGTCTATAAAGAACATTTAAATTAGTGATATGTTTATAGATTGACTTTGTTTTTAACCTTATAGATTAAATGAAGTCTATCATCTTGGTAATAATGGGAGGTTCTCCTTTAGACATCATATGAATACAAATTGACATAATGTCTGAATGTACATGTATTCATGTATCTCCAACTATGCTAAACATTAGTCATATCAGTGGAATCCTGAGTCTGTTTTAGGGACCTACAACTTCAAAGAACTTGATGGAAGGATAAGGAAAGAACTTGAAATGTAGTAAAAGCAGGACCTCAGGGGAAATGATCAAAGTATGTCAATCATAGGAAAACTGAGTGAAGATTTAGAAACAGTTTATCTTTTCAATTTTTTTCTCTATAAATGATGATATAAAAAGAAAGGGAGTTTAGTAACAGAAAAGATTCAGGTCAGACCTAAAATAAACATAGGCTGTTAACTCCTTTCCTAGAAATTTTCAAGCACTACATAAAGCACCATGTCTGAAATAAGTGAGTTATGCGTTCAGCACATGATGATTAAGAGCTGAGTGCTGGAAGCCACAATCCAAGGTGTGATCCTCTCTGAGGCAGACTCAGGGGCTCCGCCTTCCTGGACCAGGAGACTAGCTGTGATGGTCGTCACTGGTGAAGTCCACCATTAACCTGGGAGGAAGAAACGTATTACACTAGTGGTCCCCCCAGTATTCATGCCCAAGAATCTCTAATTTCTCCTATTCCTCTAGCCTCGAGTTTTAAAATATTTCACCTATCATATTCATTTGCTAGGGCTGCTGTAACAAAATACCACAGACTGGGTGGCTGAAACAACACAAATTTATTTTCTCACAGTTCTGGAGGCTAGAAGTCCAAGATCAAGGTACTGGGGTTGGTTTCTGGTGAGAGCTCTCCTCCTGGCCTGTAGATGGCCATCTTCTCTCTGAGTCCTCACATGGCGTTTCTTCTGCGCACGTGCAGAGAGGAAGAGAGATCTCTGGAATCTCTTCCTCTTTTAGAAAGACACCAGTTCTATCAGATTAAGGCCTTACCCTTATGACCTCACTTAACCTTTTTCACCTCCTTATTGGCTTTATCTCCAAAGACAATCAGATGGGAGGTTAGAGCTTCAACTTATGAATTGGGAGGGGGAACATAATTAGGTGCATAACACCTACCAAGTGAAGTGCGTTAAGCAATAACTCATTTTTTAATGAGGCAAAGTAGTTTATAACTGCAAAAGAGAGCTTCTGATAATCAGTGGTATCACTCTGTATTAATTTCAGCCAAAAGCAAAAACAAACACGAAAATTCAGCATTTCATTTTAGTTGCCTATTTTTTCTGAGTACGTCACAATTAATTTTAATTAGATATTTTGAAATATGGAAAATAGTATGTCGGAAAATATTATTGCCACCCTATATTGCCAATCAGGTGTCCAGGGACAATATCTTCATTCTCTTATTTTATAAAAGGTACCTACTACCTCAGCAAGTGCCGTGTCCACTACAAAGATGAATAAAACAGTCAAAGAGATAAAATAAGTACACTAACAGTGTAATACAATTAAATTGGTGTGTTATAAAAACTCTTAGAGGGTTTAGAAGGAAGTTTCACTCCTGGTGGAAAGTTCACAGGTGACTTCATGGGAGAAATACCATTTGAGGTGAATCCGTAAGATTGAGGAAAATCCAAGCTGAGGGGACAGGACTGGTAAAGACATGGGGTTTCTTCTAGAAAGGGATATAGTCCCTCTTGGTGGGACTGGACATCAGGGAGTCATTGAAGATTTCAGAACAGAAAGAGACTCAATGAGAACTGTGCTTCATCAACATTAATCTGGTAACAGGCTATTGGATGGATTGAGCAGTAGACAGCAGAGAGCCAGGAATCAGAGTAACCTATGTCATGCATTGGTAATTGTCCAGGAGAGAGTAAGAAGAGCCTCGATTTGAATGGTGGCTGTAGTCTGGAAAGGAGAGAACAGATGCTAGGGTCACTTGCCATATGCTTGTAGAGCAAGGTTGAGAGGGAAGTCAAAGGTCCTGCTGATGTTTGTAGAAATGTATTGCATCATGGGAAAAAAGTCCCATCAGAGACCTTGTAACATAAGACCTGCTAAATCAGTGGCCTTCAAGCTGAGGCTTCATGGAAATGCCTTGGGCATAACTTGGGATGAGGAAGGCTGGGCAGCAGGAAGTTGGGGCTCTGCCTCCTTCAACCAAAGCATCTTTTTTATGTTTTATAGATGAGTTCCTCATGAGATTTTACTGGGAAAAAAGGGATTTCTCTGCTCTAAAATGTTTGAGAACCAGTATGCTTGGAGCTCCTAAGATGATATTCTAAATTATGACAGGTCTCCAAAGTGTTATCCAAAATCTTGTTCAAATCAGTGCCTCCTAGGCAGCTTCCCAGTGGTGCACACACCTGCCTCAGGGCCAGTCCGTGTTGCTGATCGCACAGAGCTGCTGATGCTTTGAGTGTCTCTGCAGTAGCTCCAGACACGAGCTAGAAATCTCTAAACAATTGGTGCTCTCCTGAGAGATATTTTTATGCTTCCTGTTCCTTGTCTAATGATATTTTTGGCCCTTTCCTAGGAAATTAGGAAATTCCACTTTTGTCTCAGTTATCACCTGGGAGTACAGAGGAAAACAACAAAGGAGTTCTGGAAAGAGAATAGGGTGGCAGCGGGAAGACCAGATAATTGGTGTCTTTTGATCCTTGTAGGAATGGTCAGATGTTTGCTTGGTTCTTGTTTTTTTAAACCAATTATTCAATTACCATAAACATCATCTTATCCTAAAACCTAAACCACAGTTTCTTACCTGCACCCTGAATGAAAAAGAGCCTTAGTCTTACTGTCCCCTCCCTCAACATGGTGTTACATCCATCTGTCGTCCTTTATCTTCAAAGACCAAAATCCTTCCACTATGAATATTGTGTGTATTAAAAGGGAGAAAATAAATATTAAAAACTGTATTTTATCTTTACTTTTTCATTGGAATAAAAAAAGTGACACTTTAAGCATTTCTAGTGTCATTAAAGCAAGCTGCAGCTTGTTTTATTTTGCTTTATGACATATATGCAGAACACCGAGGAAGGACTGATCTTCCAATGAATAAGGAAAGCTTCCGGTATCTCTCAACCCATAGCTGGAAGAGTTCAGCTTTTTACAAAGCTATTGATAATGAACAAATGTTATTCACAAA
This sequence comes from Equus przewalskii, assembly GCF_037783145.1. Taxonomy (NCBI): domain Eukaryota; kingdom Metazoa; phylum Chordata; class Mammalia; order Perissodactyla; family Equidae; genus Equus; species Equus przewalskii. The sequence goes on along the minus strand of NC_091839.1, from coordinate 61,112,789 downwards.
TGTTATGCCAAAAATTGGAATTTCCAGTGACTACTAACTTAGTCAAAAAATAATGTTAATACCTTAGAAAGCTTCCATGGTTTGCAAGGTCTATTCCTACATGTTTCCACCTTTATCCTTGCAACCATCTTACAGACGAGACAGGCCAGTGGTTATTAATCTAATTTATGAAAACGTGGAGATGTTAAATGATTTACCCAAAGTCTCACAGCATGTAACCTTATTGAGACAGCAGGAAGTTTGGTAGAATTCCAGGCAGTTAGGATGGGAAGAGCCTAGAAATCATGGTGCCATGAATATCATTGAAAGAGAAGGAAACTGGAACCGGAAGTTTAGTCGCTTCCTCAAGGTCACACAGCGGGTTTCCAGAACAGGAACCAGAACCAAGTTTCCTGGCTCTTGGAGCAGTCCCCTTGGCCTGTTTCATCACAGCATGGATGCCATCACCAGAACAAATAATAGGGGTGAGGAACACCTGGTGATCTGTGTACTGGGACATTAAACTGGATCAGACAAGAGCATGTCCTTGTTTACCTTCTTATGTCTTATGTCACAATCTGTGCCTTAGTCCTAAGTAATATAACTACTAAAATATTGTATAAGTTCTCTTGGCCTTTTGGTCATTATATTTATCCTAATTTTGAATTTAATTTATAACCACGTCATTCATGCCTTTTCTTTCATTTCAAGGATTTTTGCTTTGTCTCCATATGGCTATTGACCTCTTAAACTATGCTTTTATCACCTATACTTAGAAAGCTTTCAAGTACAATAAGATTGAAGAATTTCCAGCCAGAGTTTTCTGAGGGTCATACAAAAATAAACTACACATCCTGGATCTTAAAAGGAAGAAAGAAAAAAAGACCTATTTCAAAAATGAACAATGCCCGTTTTGTTTTTAAAACAATTGAAGAACTAATTTTAAAAATCCCCAGACCACATCATGTCTGTTATTCCCCCTGCACGCAGTCATTATTCAGGTTTCCACATGACTTTAAGAAAATTCCCTACCATGTAACAAAAAATTGCAACATGAGAAATTAATGAAGAAAATTAAATGTGTGGTAGCACCAAAGTGGTCCACTCTAACAGTCATACCCCACTGTGACCTTCCCAACCTGCTTTATAGCAATTCTGAGTATGAGCATCTCCACTTTTATTTGTGGAGGTTTCTCACTGATGATTTTAAAGCCAAGTCACTCTACTCTTCTAACAGCAAGGAATATGTAATACCTGTTTCTCAAAGAAAATTCTCAGTAGAACTATAGTTGGTAAAATCCAGGGACTGCCCCATGAATAGCATCTGCTTAGATGTGCCCTGACTCTAATAGAGGATAAGAAATGAGGAGAATTTCAGGGGTTTGCAGCAGCCCCAATGTGGTCAGCAGAATAGGGAGGTCTTCGAGAGGCAGGACATCTCTAACCGGCTGCCCACTCAATGGTTCATTTTCAAAATGGCGGGCACCATCATCCCTTGTTCTATCCCCCCGTCTTTGGAGTGAGGAGGATCCTCAGTATGGGGAGAGCAATACTGTATTTAAGGTGCTATAAATACCTATGTACGGTCAGAGTAATAATCTTCATGAAGGAAGGCTATTACTCTTTGTAAGGTGCTTAAAATCTCTGGGTTTTATTAAAGGGCTGGGCCCTTCCTGCTCTCAAAGAGTATTTGTGATTATGTTGGCAGATGAAGCACATTTTTCCTGTGACCTGTGTTCCGAGACGTGAAATATATCAAAATCTTGAGTGGAAATAAACATTTTGTTGTGCTTTTTTTCTGTAGACCATCTTTTTGTCTGCTCTTCCATTCAGTTATTTGGAAATCTGACAAGCACTGGACTCTTTTTTTCAGTTTTAAGACATTATATCTTCATTTCAGATTATCTAAACTGTTTTGATTTTCCTTTGATTACAATCTCTTTTTTTTCAGTCTGCTCACATAAGCTCATTTTCATCTAGAAAATGTGCTTTCTCCTCAAAGTCATGAGTCAGCATGGATTTCCTTTGAGCTTAGTTCCTGTCATCTAAGAAATTTACAAATTTCAAAAAAGGAAAAAAACTGGAATTGTAGTGGAAACTTTAAATGAGGACAGTTTTTTGCTCGATTTCTGCTGCTCATTGACTGGGCTATTGATAGTAGAGTATTGAAAACCAAGTGCACCAGGTTCTTGCTTTACTCCTTGATAGATTCTAAGATAATTAAATCAATCTTGTAGCTACTCAGAGAGTCACAAAACCAAGTATTTCCACCACCATTCTTTTGCTCATCTCGCTTTGGGAAAAATGCGTTAGAAAACAGAATGAAAGAAGACAAAACGAAAATATTCTCTTCTTATAGTTGAATGACATTCTCCCTATGCATAAGTTATAACTTGGAAATTATCGTCGATTCCAAAGTCCCTAACTTTTAAACCACAGGAGAGTCACTCAGGGGACCCTGGTGACCACAGAGAATTAATGAGGCTTCTAGGCATGCCTAACACTTACTTCAGGGGTTAGGGCGTGCCTCCAATATTGTCTACAATGTGCGCAGAGAGAGTGGTATCTCTGTATGAGTATCCTGTAAGCCAGAAAGTTGCTAAAGGTGTCACATGAGTTTAGTCGCTGATATTAAACTAATCCTTCCAAAGAAGATCCTAGAAAGTAGAAATAAAGCAGGTCCCTCTGGTGCCTTTATTGAAGTAGATTACCAGGAGAGAAGGATGCCTGCTTGAGCAATAAAACGACAGAAAGAATTTGAGTTTGAGTCTCTTTACCTGGTACAAAGTGACTCAAAAATGCCCTATGCTTTCTAGCCGTTCAGCTTCAGTTTTCCTCCTTCTAGAAAAGCCTGCACAAATGCCCCCTCCTCCAAAGAACCATGCTGGACCCCCAGCCCCACCTTTAAAGTAATCTCTCCTTCTTCACCCTCCCAGCATTTCTGTACCTCTCTTATTGTATTATGATTCTTAGCACTTTGTACCATATGTTATAGTAAATTACATGTACACCCTAAATGTCCCCACTAAACTACTGGAGACCAGCAGTATCCATGATTCATCTTGCCTGGTCAGGTGCCCTCAGAAGAATAGGTGCTCAAAAAAATAGTTTATGCATTCCTCAGTTTTTTGTTGAATGTCTGCTTTTCGCCACACCCTAAACCGGGTCCCGGGTAAACAGCAGTCTGTGAAACAGAGAGACAGTGAATCAATGAGCATACCAAATACTGAAGGCCAAAACAGTGCCGAGTTTTCCGTTTGTGGCATGTGTGCCTTCTGACATGATTCTGTCCTATAATTCTGATAAACAAACTAGCGTTCGGCTTGACATCTATAATGAACCGTGGCACTCCTAGGCTATTCATTCCAGGAGCTCTGCACTGTGGACGAGAATGCCTTTTAAGTTAAAAGCTTTGTCTTTCCCACTGTATATGGAAAAATTGACTATGCACTTTCATGGAGGAGGTCTAGCTAAGAAATGTTTATATTGGAACAAGCCCCATCTCTAAATCTGGGCTTGTTGCTGAATGGTATTTTGTTTCCTTGGATCAGGGAAGGGGTCTGGAAACATCTGTAACTAAAGTATTGTTTTAAAATCAGCTCAATTTTTCCCCCTCAAATGACAGATAACAGAATTAGTTTAAATCAAACACTCTCAGCCTTCCCATCCATTTCCTTTCATAAAAGCATATTATTTTGTTGTCATTAAAGTGGAGGTGCATAGAATAGATGTGTGGCTCTCTAAGCATTGTCATCTCCTCTGTGTAATTTTCTTTCACTTTAGTTTGTGTACTTTGTCTTCACTTTTATAAACATGCTATAATGGAATAGCTATCTGGATCACAACAGTTATTTGGGGACAAAATTTAAAAGCTATAAACAGATAATATCAGATTGTAAAGCAATTCCAAAACTATCCTCCCGAATTTTTACTAGAAAGAAATGTGCAGATTGTTTATACCACTTATAAATGTAAAATTGAATGAAATAAAGATTTAAACTAAATTGTATTTTACCAAAATCACAAAATGAAATCTTAGGGGAGGGAAGTTGCAGAGAAAAATCATAGGAAATAATCTCAAATAACATGAAAATGGTGGAAATTCTGTATCATTTTGAATATCATTCATGTGCTAAAAAGAAAAGAAGTAGCTTATGGACAATTCATGATATTGTAGTTAAAATTTTGTTACTATAGCTTTACCACTTGTTGGGAAAGGTTTTTTATTTGTTTTTTTAATTAGCTCCTCAAATTAAGGACCTAAATGTTCAGGATGGTAACACATCTGTGTTGCTTTCTGTAAGCAGTTGGTGTTTGATGTATTTGTTTATTTATGAACTGTTTGAAAATGGCCATCATCAGAGTCCCTGAACAGACTACCACTTGAAATACTTTGATCTTGACCTGAAGATTCATCCTTCCGAGACTTTTAGGTGCTTGACACATAGTAGAGATGTAACGTATTTGCTTAATGAATACTACTGCTCACGTTTTACAAATAAGAACACTCAGCGTAGAGTCTCATTGTCGTTTGTCTCATAAAATTTGTGTCATAAAATACATCAATGGCAGCCTGTAGGTTCAACACACAATTCTAGGTTTTGAGTGAGCCACAAACCCTCTGTGGAATCTAGCCTCCCTCCGTGTTGAAGGACGAAGGTGTTGGTTTCATGGTCCAGTCAATATTGTAGTGATGGTATTTTATTAGTCCAATTTATGGGCCATGGTTTTCCTAAGTGGGGCCAGACATATGTCAAGCTGTCATACATTCTGCCTAAGCAGACATCTGCTTCTGATTCATAGGGGAAACACCTGCACGCGTGCTGGTGTATATTACACAAAGGAGCATCCTTTCCAAGGGCCATTGTCAGATCCCTCAAATGGAACAAGGGAGGTGTCAGGGACACAGCTGGGGGTCATCCAAACAGCATCAAACAGGAGTTGACTTCTCAAATGAGTCATCTCCATTATTTGCTTCACAGTCTATTTCAATCTGCACTGCATAGAATGTGTTAAAAATGGAAAACCTCAGCTATAAATTGTTATATTTAAATTAAGAATAATTACCATATGCCAAACCAAGTAATTATGGAGGGCTGATGGGCAATGTTTCCATGTTGGCTGAGCCACACACTCAGAGCAAAGCTGAGCGAGGCTTAAAAGCCTTCCCCCACCTTCACCTGCCCTCACTTCTCCATCCCACCCCACCCCCACTTCCTTGCCCCCATGCCTCAGGAGTCATAGAAAGACCTTTTGATGATGATAGCACTCAGCTGTGAAATAAGGGAACCAGTACTACTGGAATAGCTTTAATGAGATTCTTGATAAATCGGATAACCATGAGCAGAGTTGATTTTTATCCCAGATATGCCTAAGAAAGGCAGAGGTGGACAGTCCGAGCCTGTTTGCAGCGCCAGAAGAGGTGTGAGCTTCAGCACAACCGCTGTAATTCTCAACATCATTTTCTTCTTCATCATCATCAAGAAATGCGGTTCACTGGAAGGAGCACCGGCGGGGGGGTGGGGGGGAGCATTAACTTGCTCTGTGTAAATGACTTTTGATAAGCCCCTTACTCTCTAGGTCTGTTTTCCCAAGTTTAAAATGAGGGCTTAGACGAGGTGCCCACCAAGATCCTTGCCAGCTCCCGAGCCCTGTGATTCTGTGATGCCCGGATATGCTCAACACATATTCGTTAAGCACCTGCTATGCAAACACTGAGGACACAGTGACAAATCACACAAATCCAGTTTCTGTTCTTGGGGCATTAAGTCTTCTGAGGAAGAAAGACCATGAACCAGTAACTTCAGGTGTTATTGCTGAGCTGTGTGCCATAAAGAAATGGTTTGAGCTCACTGAAGAGCTACCAGTTAAACAGATAACACTGGCACAGACACGTCCAAAAGGAAGGGAGGAAACTGGTAGCTATTGAACCCCTTCCACGCCCTGCTATTGGACTTTAATGCACAATGTTAGTTGATTCTCACAGCTGCCCTAGGAGAGAATATGGCGATCACTCCCATTTTTTCAGAAAAGGACACTGAGACCTAGGGTTAAATAACTTGGGCAAGGTCCCCCAGTGGTAGAAGTAGAACTGGAATCCAGATGCTCTCACGCTTTCCACGGCTCCAAGGTGTCGCCAACGGATGTAGCTATAGGGAAGTATGGCTGCTGTAGGAAATAAATTATAGTGTATCACCTCGATGCTCACGGGAGATCAATCAGTGAGATCTAGAAGCGGGCTGTATCCTAAATGCTAGCATATTTGGAGGAGAAATTGATTCATTTGCTCAGCAAATATTTACTGAGTGGCTGCCAGATGTATAGTCAACAAATTGGGACTTGAACATGGATACACATGTGTGCATTTCTTAAAATGCCAAAGACTAGATTTTCATCAGATTCTGGCAATTTTGGGTGCAAATGCTAAAGAAAAACTACCTAAAGGTAGGTGTTACTGGGGCAGGGGGTAGGAGAAAGGATTTGTTAGCTGTTGGAAGAATAAGAAAAAAAGAGAACACATTTGAAAAACAAAATTTCTCCTTACCTATGAAATGCTCTTAATTTCACAAGTAATTCATTGCTATTACATTGAGAAACCTATCAAAATTGATTCCTTGAAAGGAATCCCACCTTTGAATACAAATCCTTATCTACTTAGGATCCCTGAAAATATGCTCCATCAACTGAACAGGGGAAATATGCTACTTTTCTCAGTGTTACAGACTATGATGGAAGAGTCTAAATATGTGAAGTGCGTCCACCTTTAGATAGTGCAATTTCAACCCCCGGAAGGATCGAATTCAATCTGTTAGCTCTTCTCAGTCCATTACTGCTGCGCCAAAAATATCGTCTTCTAAGAGACATTTGTAACTATGCTTTTTCCTGACTATCGCCCCTAATGGAACCACTTAAAAATCTGTTTCACCACCAAATGAATGTTTAGAATAATTACAGCTGCAAAGACCTTTCCATTTCAACAAGAATAGTTATCTTTCCAGAGTTGGTTAAATTTCTATAAAACGTAAAGTTGTTTTCAGGATGTTGGAGGAGATAATGCGTGTGGCCATGGTTTTGTCTGATTTCAGAGGCTTGTGCCTGAGGAAGGCTGAAGCTCAGGGCTCTCTCAGGAGGTAGAAAAACACGAAGGAGTTGCCTTGCTCTCCACCAACAAGGACAGTGAGGAGTGGGACCACGGGGAAGGTATGGCTAGAAAGAAGCTGGATATAAACAATCCTAAACTCTTGGCCTAGTTCTAGCTTAATCCATGCAGCCACAGTACTTTATGGTATCACATTTAATAATTTTCTAGCGAAAGCTGACTTTGCTTCTGTTTCAGGGTTTAAAACCACCCTAATTGGTAAATTCACATTTTTTGAATGAGCCTTAAAAGATTTGGGAAAGGCTATTTGATTATTTGAAAGAGGCCTTGGCCTAGGACTGTCTGAGAAAGCAAAGCAATCAGATGTCATTTCACACGTCTCCTAGACCATTTGAATAGGCCCCAGATAAAGAGCTGGCAGGCCAATTATTTCCAACTGCTGCTTGAGCACCTTCTCCGGCCACACCCCTGGGAATGAGAGGGCGCTGGTTACTCTGTACCTGCCCCGCTCCATTCCCCCCAGATCCTAGCTCTGCTTGTCTGCATGCCTTTCTCTGCCTCCAGAGGCCAATCTCTGAAGACTGCAGCCTCTAGGCTCCCTCGCTGAGCCAGAGAGGAGAAGGGAGAGATGGGGTGGCTCTGCCCTGTTCCCTCAATGCCTTAGCCCTGCCTCTTGGGTGCAAGCTGTGTCTTCCCAAGACTGCACCTCCCATGGCAGCCTCTCCACAGCTCTGGCCTCTCCCTGGGTTAGTGTAACAAGCTTTCCCTGCTCCTTGGCCCCTGGGGGTGGTAGGCCTTTGTTCCCATTGCCTCTCCATCCTTGCTGCCTTAACCTGTCCATGCTTCTATAAACCACCCATCCATTCTTGTCTCTTCATTCTTTCATTTGAACCCTCTGGAGTAAATTCTGTTTCCTGGGCCCCTGATTGACTAATTAACTATATCAGTGACAACCTCTCTTTAGAAACTCATGGCTTTTTCCATTTCCTTTCTGGTAGAGGAACTCTTTCCAAAAGCACTGCTGCAATCAGCTGTTTTAATTCACAAATTATTTTACTTTCATGTGAAAGAATAATGGAAAAGAGATTATGCCCAAAAAATTTATCAAACTTTAAGAACATAATCTTAAATTCTCCCACAATTCAGCTTCATTGGGTTTGAATCATTGCATAGCCCGTCCCTAATCCCCCTTTTCAGCTCCAGGCCAGTTGAAGAGGGCAACCTTTAGCCTGGGCTTGTGGGTCACTCTGCCATGTCCTGCCAATCTAAAGCCAGAGATGGTTGAGTTCCCATTATCAGCTGTCTTGGTCCCTGAGGAGGCTGAGTTCTCTGAGTTTGGACCCCAACTCCCCTCTTAGAACAGAAAACTAACCTGTAAACCCTCTGACTTGGATTTTAACATTCTAGTTTCTCAGTCATTGGAAAATGGGAGTATTGTTCACTATTTTGAGCATCTTTTACCTCTGCCTTCAATTAAAGTACCATTAAGTAATCACTTAAACATTTTAGAGGAACCTAAAAGCTAACATATGCTTTAACTGAGACAGACATACAGACTTGTGAAAGGCTTCCACATGGGATGAAGTAGCTGCTAGCTGTAAGATGAAAAACAGAGGAAAAACAAAATAAGTAAGGAATGTTCTTACGCTTATTTTCTTAACCGTGTGTAACGAGAATGGTACATAAAGTGAATAACAAGGAAGTTAGGGAAATTATACACAAGCGTCTGAATCTATTGTTGAGACCACATTAGTCACTTCCCAGAGGTGATGTTTGAGAGCCCTCACCAGATCTAGACAGGGAAATTCAATATTCAGCCAACCTCAGTGGGAGCTTTTGTTTTTCTTCCCTCTTTTCTTCCTTTCTTTCTTTTATTCTTTCATGAGCATTTGTATCCCCTCTATCTAGCTTAAGAAATACAATATTGCCAGAAAAGGTGAAGCCCAAATATCCTTCCTCAACTTCACTCCCCTCCTTTACCCTTAAATGGCCTGATTTCTTAGATTCCCATTCATTTCTTATACTTCTCTTTATATGTGTGTGCCCCTACACAATGCATAGTATAATATCATTTGCATGTTTTTAAATGCAATACTGTTTCTATTCTGCCACTGGCGTTTTTCCTCAATATTATATTTTAAAGATTCATTCAAGATTAGAGATCTTCACTTGTGAGATTTGCCAAATTGCTCTTCAAAGTTTTTACAAGATTTGCCGTCACTTGGTTCATTCTTTGCAGATTCAAATCCACTTTTTCAACTAACATATTTTCAGCATCTGCTTGCTATTTGCTAATCACTCTGATAGGTGACAAGGATACAAAAATGAATAAGACACTCTCCTTGTTTTCAAGGAGCCTACAGTGATTTCAGAGAAACAGGAGTGTAAATTAAAAATTGTAATAACGTGCTGCACGTGATCTAATGAGGTATGTGCAAAATGCCACATGAACACAGAGGAAGAGTGATTGAGTCTGAGACTGAGGAAGATTCGCAGGTGATGGAGGGGAAAAAGACACTCCAAACCTCTTTGCACGGTATGTGCAAAGTCAATGTGGTCAAGAGGACATTGGGGTGAGGGGGAAATATGTCATTTAATTAGAGCCGAGGAAACAGAGGTTGACCCTAAAGAGACAGATTGGGGTTGGATTGTCAAAGAAGAGCCTTGTATGTCATGCTAAGGAATTTTATTTACTCATGTAGGCAGAGAATGAAGAGCCATTGGGAGGTTTGAAGCAGAAGAGTAGTATGATAAGATTTTTTAAAATTATTTCTGGTAATAAAGAACGGGCTGGAAGGGAGAAAGTCTGGTGACCAAGAGAGCAGAGTAGAGGTAATTTTGATTATCCAGCAGAGAAACACCAAGATTCTGAACTAAACAGTGGTATTAGGAACACAGGGGAAGAAACATCTTGGTAACTATCTCCAAGGCAGAGTGTAAACTCTATGAGGTAACAGAGTACGAAAGGGGACAGGAGGTGGCAACAGTCTAACCCAGGTGGAGGCAAGGAGGGGCACACTGTGTTTAGAGAATTTTAAAACAATAATAAAACTTAGTAAACCACAGTCTGGTTTTTGTTATCACCATGTGCCAGCAATTCTAAACAATGTCAATGACAAAGTTCTCCTCCCTGAAAAATCTTTTGTTGTCTAAGTTCTAAGCAGTTGCTGTGGTTACTGTTGGGTTTTAATAATATAACAAATATGTAAGCTTCAAATTAGCACATTCCAATTACTTAACTTTTAATAAACATTGTATTTGATGCAGAAATTAATTCAGAGAACTTCCAGCCCTGGAGTCCACCTCAAAACAGAGAGAGGTATTAGTTGAGAGAGTAAGTTTATAACAGTTCCAAATTGTGTAAGGTTGTTTCTAACTTGAGACTCTAACCTCTGTGGTACTTCATCTATCTCCAATTAAACCATAGATTTGAAATAAACAAAGACATAGCGTAGTGATTGTGAAAAGGAGGAGACACAGCTTTAAAAGTATTAAATTAAAAGTATTAATTTAAAAAATATTAACCCATTCCTTTTTCCTTTTATGTTCTATAATGTTTATCATTAACTGAGATATAAGGAGAAAAATAGATTGGGGAGAGAATATAATAAGGTCAGTGTGGGACACATCTAACTCCATGTGCCTGTAGAACTGGAGATGGGCTTGTCTAACAGGCACTTGGGAACAAGAGTGTGGTGTGAAAGAGTGAGGTCAGGGATATGTAAAGAGGTTTGAGAGTCACCAGAACACAGATGGAGAATGAAACTGTGGGAGAGGTTGCCATAACCCACAAAAGTGTCTAGGTATATAAGAGGGATAAAGAGGTTATCTTGGAGAATACCAACAATGTAGGGGCAGAAGAGAAAGAGGAACAACCCTACCTTCCTCCCCTCTAGAACCACCTCCCCCCACCAAAATACTGAGAAAGATAGGCAGGAGAAAAACTCAAAGAAGATTTGTCTTGGAAATAGAGACAGGAGAGAATTTCAAGGAAGGAATGTCAATAATGTTAACTACCGGAATGAGAACAAGTAAGATTGGAAAAGCAAAGTCACAAAGACATCACTCAACAGCTTTGTGAGGGCACTTTCAGTGGCACAATGGAGGCAGAAGCCAGATGATGGGTAGAGGCACAGATTGGCATAAGGGAAGCAGAGGCAGTGTAATTGAGTTCTCACTCACAAAGCTTGGCTAGGCAAGAGCAAATGAAAGGAAGGCAGAGCTGAGGGAAGGTGTTCTTAGAATCTGAGTTCATGGGAAGAAGTCAAGTATCATACAACATAGGACCCAGCACCTAACTGTACCGTGCTTCTCCTCAACCCTGTGGGTGCGAAGAGATGGATGGCGTATGAGGGAGGCAGGCTAGGTGATGGAATAGGACCTGAAGGCCACAGCTGTGTGGGTCTCAGACCACAGATAGAGGATTAGTCTTGCCTAAGAAGAGGAGTACTACCTCCTCTTTCGTGGCCAGATGACATCAGGATGAGTCAAGGCAAAGACGAATTTTGAGGAGGAGAAGAGAGATAGAGAGGATGAGATTTTCCACCCAATGACGTCTATTTTCTCATTGAAAGAGGAAGCAAGATCATCTCCTGAGAATAAATGACTACAGTAACGGTTTGGGATGCGTTTCTCCTTTCCTACTAATTCACTAGCATTTCTTCAGTGATGCATAAACCCATGAGGAGGGGCATAAGGAGAGAATGACATGTCCTGTCGGTCACTTTCTGCTTTGCATCCTGAGTGATCCAGGTCACGGGAGCACTGAAGTACACAGAGTACCTCAAGATAGAAGCAGGTACATCTGCTAGCAATGGAAACTGAAGGAACACCCAAAGCACAGAACCCACCCAAAGAAGCACTGTTGCCTTCCCTGGGCAAACTGAAGGGCAGCCATCATCAGTTCGTAGACAATTAAACCTCCCAGCTTCTTGTGGAAAGAAAAGGTAGTTTAGGCAGACATCTGCAATCCAGTGGGCCATTAATGGTAAAGATCAAATTGGAATGTCTATAAAAAGTCCTTAGCTCCGTGCCTGGTGTCTGCTATCAGCTGTTATTATTCATAAAAACCCAGGTAAAGATGACAGAGATGTCTGTCATCTCACAACATTGGTTCCTGCTGAGTGGTTAAGGAGTCATATCAAAATCCCCTAAATGCTTGTCACTCTGAAGTCATTTCTCTTTCCCTGTTCTTATAGCTGGCCCTTGTGGTCCTCATCTCTTCCTTTCTTGGAAATGTGTCCATGGCATTTGCCCCAGTAAATTAAATAAAACTGAGTCAGTTTTCAAATATAAAAAAATCTGGCAGAGGCTATGTTGTGTAACCACAGCTTGGAAGGCGAGGAGTGAAAAGAACAAGCTAGTTACATGAGGCAACGCAAGGAGGACCCGGAGCCGAAAGCCAGATGTTAGCAGATTTTTTTCTAGAAAAATCGAAGGAAAAAAGGCACCACTAAAGCCCCATTATGTTATATAAGTGGCAATTGCTACTATAAATGAGCAACTTAAAAAATGTTTTAAGTAACTTTTCAAGGATAAAATTAAAGAAAGTTTCGTTAGTATTAATGAACATAATTATCCTCCAATCCAACACTTCAAAAGGAAAGTCTTTATGGCTTTAGGGCGTTAAACATTCTTGTTTGATCCTTTTAGTTATACAGCTAAAGCAAGCTATTTATTAGCAAGTATGGTAAGTACTTCATCACAGCCCAAGTCTGTTGGTATCTCCAGTCCAAATAAGCATGTGATCCAGTGCAGGGTTTGGGAACAGTTGTTTGAGATCTTTGAGCGGAGTACTGGTTTCCATGCCTGAGAGAATACCCACAAGGCTCATAAAGAGGGCTGAGGAATAGTTACATCAATGCCATGATGAATATGTCTCCACTCCACAAAATTAAAGGACTTGGCTTCACTGTGGTCATGACGGCTCTGTGCTCCTCAGAATTCCTCAGGACCTAAACCATTGTCTCTAGTTCATTCAGTGATTAAATTGAGAGTTGGAGTGTTTTGCAAGCTGGCCAAGGCCTGGCAGACATGGAGCCTACACAATAAGCACTAAGGTAGCTCGAAGAGCCAACTAGGAGAAAGCAGCGCCACTGCTTGTGTCTAACTGCTGGCCTAGCTTTATAACGCCGATCCTGAGAAGAAATACCTTTGAACTGGAGAAACCTCTGAGGAATGTGGAAACCGCTTTCCTAATCAAACTATGGTGAAATCACCGTCAAAATCTGAAAATGAACTTTGCCTATTGAAATGTGGGGAATTTCAATTACGCAAACAAGAGCTTAAAGAGACCCTAGGGAGGATACATGGGTAATTCTCTCCGTATTCAAATACGATCAACCAAGAAGCCAACTTTGTGCTAACTGTGACACAGTGCATAATGCATTCAACTTATTTTGGCACTTTGATTGTAGCTTTGTAGATGAACAATCAGGACATGTTAAGCCTACTTGAAAAAATATAGAACCAAAAGTTATCAATAGCTTACTTCGGAGCTGCTTTCCATCCCAGGTACTTTATCCTTTATTTTCACAGACGTAGAAATAGTGGCCTGTGAGAGGCCTACCCTCGCAGTGAATTCACATGTTCTCAGAAGTCACTCCTCCCCAGCAAAGCCAAGACTGATACTTTTGTATAGATTAAACTATTGGTCCCTATGAGAAAGTCCCTGAATACTATCTGATTCTTAAGTCTGCTCAAGTTGTAAGCAGATGGAAGTCAGCACTGTCAAGACCCACAGGCTCTGAGTGAAGGCGCAAAGCTTTAGCTCCTAAGCAAGCATAGTTGTCCATCTTAAGGTGACAAATTTTAAGGTGACTCATTTACTAAAACAAAAAAGGAATTCACTAAAACTAAAACTACAGCTAAAACCATCATCTCCTGGAAACAAGAGAAAGTTGGATTCACTATATACATACCAAAACCTAAGCAGAAGGATAATTGAATGCGGGTCGTTAAATTTGAAGAATACTAATTTGCAAGATAGCAATGATTCTGGACCCAAGTAAATGAATTCAGAAAGGTTTTTGTTTGTTTGTTTGTTTTTAATGCTTTCCACCTTGAGCCTCAGTAAACTAAAGCAAAAGTTGATGAATCAAAATTCTAGAAGTCTAATTCAGAAAGCAAGATGAGTTGATGTTTGTAAAATGTTTGTAGATCCTTGGTTGAAGACGCAATGAAAATATCTGTTCCAATTATAGGTCAAGTCCTATTAGAATAGGTACCTGGCTGTACAGTGCGTTCTTTGTAATGGAATTTCATTATAATTAATTCGTTGTCATTTGTTGGAGCTGGAACTAGGGTCTGATTTTCTTTGGGACATAAATACCTACTCAGAGATCTCAAGATGTGTCTCACCCCCTCAAATGACAACTTCGGGTTCCTCCTACATCTGGTCAATGTTTGCCATCATTAGTTTGCTTTAGTGGGTGATTGGGGACCTTAGATTCCTAGAGAATGCTATTGGAGCATTTAAATTCTTTAGTCAATCAAGCTTTTCAACAGATATTCTAAAGCTTCCAGAAATTCAGTATCTCTGCAAAAATAGTGGCTTGTGGCTGATTAATTCGCTCCTCCGTGACAATATTTGGAAAGCACAGCGAGATTTTTGTGAAAGTTTTTAACCTAAAATGGTACTGCTTAGCTTGGTACTCACTTTATTTATTAAGTCCAAGTGACTTTCAGAAGTTTGCCATACCCCAAGGATGCAGACTGGACTTTCCTTCAGAGAACATGGTGTAAGGACTTTAAGAAATTTCAAAAAACGTTCTGTACTATGACAGTATTGTTGGTTTAATTCTAGTATTCTCGAGGGGACTTCTTTGAATGAGGACAAAAATGATCAGTCAGTTGTATAAATGTTATCCTCTTTGTTAAAAAACAAACTTTCTTGTAATTAGATCTTGTGAAATAATTAATACTGTGATTACAGGATGGACCTCTGGAAATAGTGCCTTGTACAATGATATCAACATATACTGTCATTTCCAGTTCCTTTAAATATAAGTGGCACGTGGGTATACCACACACTAATTTCCTCCTTAAGTTCCATCTAGTTCTAATTTCCGTAAATGTAAAATTAGTCAGGTACACATACATTGATTTTTACTCCAAGCCAGACACCACGCTAATTATAACAAAGTAAGCAAATGGCAATTTTCGCTCACATTCTTCAAGGGCAGAAGTAAATGTTCACTCAATCTTAGTGTGAGTTAGAGCAGGAGGCAAGCTGTAACAATACAGTGGCTTAACAACAGAGAGCTGAAAATGGTCTACAGCTAACTTAGTGGAAAGTAATTGGTCAAAACAACAATTTGGCTGAAATAAATTTTTTAAAAGGTAAATATTCCCATTCAGTGGTTTTTATATATTAATAACTTTATATAATTTTAAGCAAGTATCTATTTTTTAAGATTTTTTTTCTGATGTTTAAAGGAAAGGTTTCACATTTTTTAATTCATTTCAGCCTGCTTTAGACTGCTTTTAACAGCAAAATTTGGAAATAACCTGAATGCCCAATAAGAAGGGTTAGGTTAATAGATATTAATGATAGACCAGATGGTTAAGGGCTCAAACTTGGGAGTCAAATGAAGGATCTAAATGCTGGGTCCACCATTTCTTATCTGTGTTCCCTGGTCTGGATAACAAAGCCTATAAGCCACAAAGACCTCATCTGTAAAATGAGGGTAATAGAACCTCCCTCTGAGAGCTATTGTGGGTTAAAATGAGAGAACTATACAACAGGACCAATGCAGTGACTTAAACATACTAGATATGTATGTCCAATTAATGAAACTTTCAATTAAATAATTTTTTTAGCTTTATTTATTTGTGAAGGGTAGACGTTATAGTAAAGAAAGAACAAGTTTTGGATCAGTCTGAACCCTTTCCAAAGCTGGGTGACATTGGACACATTTCTTATCTTCTCTGACCCACAATTTGTTCATTTCTAAAATGCAGATAGTTATACCTAATTCACAGTGTTGTCACGAAGAGCAAATACCATAAGATGGATAAAGCACTTAACATAATGCTTGGTACCCAGGCCCTCAATAAATGGTAACTGCATTATAATTATCATCATTATTCTTCTTATAGTTATTAGTTTTTTTTAAAGGCATGGCACCATCTCAGAAGCTACAAATCCTCTGACTGCTAGGATGAGCCACCCTTGCATTTATGCAGTTGTCAGCTCAGGCCATTCTTTTCTGTGGGAAAGAGTTCAGTACAGCATCTGAAAATTGATTGTAAGACTTCTTCGTTTGCTTACACACACACATATATACATAAACTCTATCTTTGTCTAATAAATGCTAGAAAATATTCCAAAAGAGAGCAGACAGACATTATTTTCTTTGTGGGAAGACCATTCAGCTTCCACAAACTTCTAAATAGAAGGGGTCTTAGAATTACTAAGGGGAGAGAGTGTTAACCAGGAACAAAACTAAACAAAGCTCTACTTTCATTCTTGAAAATATCTACCTTTTAGTATTATAACAAAGGTCAATTTTTCCAGTTTCTATAAAATTTCAAGAAGAGATTCAGTAAAAATTAGCAGAACTTTCTGGAGCCGTGACAAAATGTTTCTGCATAAAAGAAACGACGTTAAACAGCTCTTCCTTGAGGATGCTCAGACCTCTCTTGAACCTCTTAGCAATTTAACATTCCAAGGAATCCTCCAGTTCTACAACACAAGGTCCAAGGTATCCAGTGCACAGGCTTTAGTAACGGCCTCGGAAGCTCCCCATGCCCAGGGTTTCCATTAGCCTGTATGGTGCCTTTATGTGAATTTAAAAATGGTGTCTCCTCTCTGGATAGATGAATTAGAAAATATCACCCAAAAGACTGTCCCACACAACTCTATTCCTGCCTCCCTTTGTCTTCCCATCTCCCACAGTGTAAGAGACTGGAGCCAAGTCATCCTTCACACAAGATCAGAGCCTTAGTCTGGGGAGTGGATAAGCGGATAATGACCAACTCCCAGAGCGAAGTCTCCTTCTAAACTTGGCATAACATAAAGATTTCATCTTGCACACAGTCTAATCTAGTCAGTGGCTGCCCGGACTGTGTTGAAAAAGGTTGGAGACTAAATCCAGCCCTAGCAGAGAATGGTGAGTGGATTCGCAGTATAAGGCATTGGTTTCCAACAGCACATATGCCTCAGATTTCCTATCCTGGTCCAAACCATTCACATCACAAGCACTCATTGAGCAACAAATATATACAAAGCACTGTCATAGATGCTTTGAAGCAATCCTTCCAAACCTGGTCACACACTGGAATCCTCAAGGGACTCTTTAAAAATACAGATCCTTCATAATTTTTCTGTAAACTTAAAGCTTTTATTTATTTATTTATTTTTCCTGAGGAAGATTTGCCCTGAGCTAACATCTGCTGCCAATCTTCCTCTTTTTGTACGTGAGTCACCACCACAGCATGGCCCCTGACAGACAAGTGGTGTAGGTCTACACCCAGGAACTGAACCCAGGATGCCAAAGCAGAGCATGCCAAACGTAACCACTGGGCCACCAGGGCTGGCCCTTAAAGCTATTCTAAAATGCAAAATTTATCAAGCTTTTGTTTTGTTTGCTTTTTTTTCTATGTTGTGACAATTTTATTTTTATTTTTTAAAAATGAATCTCTTGATTTAGCCAGGACCTCAAGAGACGTAAGGGGTTAGCCACTGTCACATTCAAAATGATGCATTTATTCATGGCAAATCTTAATTTTCTCTGTCTTCTTCAGAAGAAAGAGCTGCAGAAATGACTTAAAGTAATGTCAGTTCAAAACGCCTCACTGAAACTTGATTCCTCAGGCCAAAGGAGAGTCCTTACTATCATTCATGGTACAAATCAATCTTCTCCTGTATCATTTCCAGGCATCATTACCAGACTCCCTGCCACCACCAGGGAGCTTTTCTCCTCCAAATGCATCTCCATTCTCAGCCCCAGTCATTGGAACTCATAGAAACAGAGACCAGAATGATGGTTATAGGAGGTTGAGGGTGGGGAAAATGGGAGACGTTGGTCAAAGGGTACAACCTTCCAGTTATAAGGTTAACAAGTTCTGGGTATCCAATGTGAGCATAATGATTATAGTTAACAATCCTGTGTTAGACACTTGAAAGCTGCTAAGAGAGTAGGTCTTAATTGTTCTCACCACAGAAAAGAAATGGTAACTATGTGACTCAATGGAAGTGTTAGCTAACACATTTATGTAAGTAATCATTTTCCAATACATAAGTGTATCAAGTCAACATGTGCACCTTCAACTTACCCAATATTATATGTCAATTATATCTCAATAAAACTGGAAAAAAAATTTTTAAAAATTCTTTTAATTGCAGTAACATTGGATTATAACATTATATAGCTTTCAGATGTACATCATAATATATTTCAAATTCTGTGTAGATTACATCATGTTCACCACCCAAAAACTAATTATAGTCCATCCCCTCACACATGAGCCTAATCACTCCTTTAGCCCTCCCCCCTCCCCTATGGTAACCACCAATCCAATCTCATTTTTAAAAAATACAAAATTTATGGGGCCGACCCCGTGGCAGAGTGGTTAAGTTTGCATGCTCTGCTTCAGCCGCCCAGGGTTTTGCCGGTCCGGATCCTGGGTGAGGACATGGCATGGCTCATCAGGTCATGTTGAGGTGGCATCCCATATAGCACAACCAGAGGCACTCACAACTAGAATATGCAACTACGTACTGGCGGCTTTGTGGAGAAGAAGAAAAAACAAAAGAAAAAAGAAAAAAATTACAAAATTTATATTTTTAAAAATGCAGAGTCTTGTGCTTCACCATCAGCACTACTGAATCAGGAGCTCCCTGATGTCTGGAGTACGGTGGTCAGTTAGAGAGCTGGGAAACCTGGTTTTGGAAACTACTGAGATAATTAACACTAAGCCCCTCACCATTCTTACCCACTCCTTTTATAACGAAAACCCTCCTGCTGTCAAACCAGAATGCAACACAGTCATGGGTCATCAAATCCATTTTATGTCTCATGACCAGGGTATGTTTTTAAATAAAATAGAGTCTTAAGATACATGGCACATAGTAAGGTTAATTATTGTTTTGTGAATCTTCTTTCTGTGAGATATATATACTTATATCTGTGACTGCATCACCAGGAAAACACATATTTTTTTCATACTTTGAAATAAAAGTCAAAAACGTGTGAAATTAAATGGTCTAAATTCAATGCTTCCTGCTGTAATTTTAGCACCTTTCCCTCTCTCTTGTTCCCTAGGGGAAACTGGGAAAAAGGGTACAATCAGCCACAAATACTCATTATAAATTATAAATTGGACCCTCTCGGCCTTATTTTCCTCACGCAGAAAGTTGGAATTTCTTTGCCTTTTCCTGACGGGCAAATGTTATTATTCCCTATTAAACTTCCTCCAAATGGAAAATATTAAACTTTAGTTTTAGGACCCAAACTGGTGGTGTTTTTATACTGTGAATAGTGACTAGTGATCCTTTCTTTACAGAGGAAAAGGTAAAAGGAAGTGGGTTTGCATAGCAGTCAGAGGGACTTCAGCCAGATATAATGAAAGATTTCCTGGTAGCCGGGACAGTACGAACTACAATGAGTCAATGAGGGGTGTGATGTGAAATCTCGTCCTCTGTAAGTTTGTGGAAACAATCTAGATTCTTATCTGTCTGGAATTCTTTAGACCTAAATCTGTCTGCTGGGCAGGGGAGTGAACTTCCAGGCCTATAACGCCATTTCTGCCTTGCATCATTGAGACATTCCAAAGGCACATGAAATACATATCCATAAGCCCAATCTCATAAGCCAGGAACAGTCCCACAAAGTTTCTCAACTGGAGCATTAGTGACATTTGGGGAGGGCAGCTCATCATTGTGCAAGTGGACTGGTACATTGCAAGATGGTTCAACACCAACACAAGCCACTGAGCACCTCTGGGTCTAATTATCTCATCACTAGGATGAAGGAAAATAACACATTCCTCACTGAGTTCTGTGGATAAATGAGATCTATGAACAGCACCCACACAGGACTGATAAGTGTAAGAATTCATTAACTTCCTTACTCCTCCCTTTAAAAGTTTAGGATCTGAAGAAATAGAATTTTTTAAGAGCCCAAGTTTATGAAAGACACAACTCCAAGTTGTGAGGCCATGGCCAATAATTTCTGAAACCGTAGTCTTTATTCACAGGGAGCATGATGTGGCTCCTCACCCTGACTAACAGTCATGGTTTTGTTTGGCTTTGTTTTGGAAGAAAACATTAGAAAGTTTCTTTCTCCTTTACTCTTACCTAAAATCTTCCTATTCTTCCTTACAACCATGCGACGGTGTTAAATGTGTTCCTGTTCTCCTGCAGAGTGAAAGAGGAGGGGGAAACTACATAAAAAAGAAAATTGGATATACATCACTGAATGGTAGTCATAATAGTTCATTCTAGTATGTTTTGTAAAGAAATATTTAGATAGTTTAATAATCATCTCCTCTTATTTCGCTCAGAAGACATTGGCCAAAATTAATCTTTTCAATAATGAGAACGCTTTTATCGTGTCTGTTTCAGAAATGTGATGCTGGATACTTTCGGGCCCAGTCAGGAGAATGTTTGCCCTGTGACTGTAACGGTAACGCCAACGAGTGCTTGGACGGCTCTGGACTCTGTGTGGTAGGTCGGGGCACCTAGCACTGTTCACATAGCCCACTGGTCCTTTGCATCTTGGGTGGAAATAAAATACTCTTCCTGGACATTTGACGTACCTGCTAGTTAAGCTCTCTTTTTACCCTTCACCTTTTCCTGTAAAACACCTCATATAAACAGCCAATGATCATAAGAGGCCACGAAGGCGCATGTCTGAATGCACGTGTGCTCCTGGCTGTAACTGCCCCATGGCTCTCAGCAGCTGGTTTCCTGCTGTAGGCCAATGGTGATGGAATTGAACATCACACGCAGAGGAGGAAATCATCCATCCAAATTGCTCTGTAATAGTATAGTTTGCCATATGTTTGGCTTCACTCCGCATAAACCAAGAGAATAAAACAGTTGTTTCACAGTCTATTTTACAACTTGTGATTGTCAAGTCTATAGATCAAAATTAGTAAAAAAAAAAAAAAAAAAGGATTTGAACCAAATAGCTAATAAAAATGACAGCTTTTTGGCCCTGTGGTCTTTGTAATTCTGTGTTCAAACCCCCAGAGTCTTTTTTTCCCCTTAACTGAAATGAATGAAATTGAATACTCCAATAGACAGTTCTTCAGTGAAACATGATAGAAACTTATGAAGGAGACCGAGAAGCCCTCTAGCAAAAAAGTGTTTGCTACGTATTTCCCACTTTCACTGAATGGACTGACAACTTAGTGAAAAGTAGGGAATTGAAATATTTTCCAGAAGTGGCTTTAGTAGCAGTCACAGGAGGCGAAAAAAAAGACTTAGGCCCTAAGATCACGCTTTCCCCCACGAGCTATACAATATAGCAGGAAGATTAGATTCTTCAAGTTTCTATGAGGCAAAAGAGGCTTTCCAAAACTGCAGGAGTATTTTTGCATAAACTACAGGAATGCTTAATTAAATATACCTATTTACCTCAAAATTAGCATAATTGTCCCTATTAAACAGATAATTTTGATTATAAGTGGTCCCTAAGGTGTGCACAAAAAGGTGTTATTTTACTCATGCATGATGTTAAGATGCAAATTAGAGCATGTTCATTTATTTTCAACCTGGCAGTCGCCATTTTTCTAGGGACAGAGAATTAAGTGGCAGACACTAAAAGTTGCTATCCCTGTAGTGTTCCTTTAGTCCTGGCGTCTGTGTTTTCCCCTTCCCCCATCTTCTTAAATAACCGTTACATCCAGGATGTCCTCCGAGGGAGCGTAGGCACACACAGCTGCCAAAGTCCACCCCTTTCTAATGCTTCCATCTCCGGTTTCCTGTTATTTTAATCCCGGTGACATTTGAAAAGAAAATCTCATGGATGTACTGGAACTAATAAGGTACATCTCTGATAATTTGACCAATTAATGGCTCTTTGGTATCTGGTTTATTAAAAATATAAGATAGGAGGGACTGCCAGCCCATCAGCTGCTGTTAGTCAGGGAGTCAATAAGATGGGAGACAGATAAATTAAGGGGGAAGAATGTCCCTCTTGCTAGTGCCTGCAGAGAGCTAGGAAAGCCACTCTTGCTTACAATGACAGAGTCAGAAAAGGAGCTGTCATGCTTTTATCTGAGGGGGCAATCATCACGTGATTCCTTCACAGTTCCTGGGGCAGACGAGGTTCTAATAAAAGTCTGAGTAAGGGCTGGGGTGTAAATATTTATACCCACACTCAGGGAAGCTGCAAATCTTCCTGCACTTACTTTGTTCCAAGCCAGAACGTTTAAAAGAAAAAGGTAAGAAATAGCCATCCTATGCATCCTAATGGTGGTTCCCCGACTCCACCCAACCCAGAGGGAAATACCATTTTTTCCCCTTATTAAAGTAATAGATGCTCAATGTAAAAAACCAAACAAAACAGCAATAAAGATATATACCGTATATGAAATTCAAAGCAAAAATCACCCACAAACTTATGCCCAAAGCTAAACATATAGATATAGTCTTATAAATTTAATTTAGAAAGACAAAAGAAGAATGTAATTTGTATTTAGTTAAATGTAAGTGAGGTAACAGAAGAGGCTTGCCAGTTTAGAAAGAATATTTTGTCACTTAGCTGGCAAATATATTAAGTCTACGGTGTCATACTGGAATCAAACTCAATTTTTTCTGTTTCCTTTGGCATCCATATTCTGGCCCGTTGGTGGAGTAGGGCTGGTTTCTCAGCTCCTTGCCTCTTGCTCCAGCTCATTCTTAGCTCTCAGAAAGCCAGAGAAGAAACAGCAGCTGCACCCGAACGCATCCTTCTAGCTTACTGTGGTCACCAGAGTTTCAGTCAGTTCTTACAGCTTGCCTGGCCCAACCCATCTCTCCCATCTTCTATAAGCAACCAAAAAGAAAAGGCTTTCTTTTATTTCATTTTATCTTATTTTGCTTTTATTTTTAAGGCTTATAATGCCTCTGTCTTGTCCTCCTCAAATTGCTTCTAATTCTTTCTCCATTCCAGTGTCCAATTTCAATTTGACCTTATGTTTTACCAATTGATTTAAGAAACTAAGGCATTCTACAGTAAAATATAGATTAGACAAAGGTATGGTATCATTTTAGATGTAGCAAAAAAGCAGAGAGATGTCTTCACAGGAGGAACACTAACCCTTCAAGTGCATAAAGGTGGCTAAGTGAGAAGTGGCTTAAGTGAAGAAATTCAGTATGTATTAGGTGTCTTTCCAAAGAGCCACCTTGCATCTTGTCAGAACTGGAGCAGATTGGGCTAGGTTCTCAGCTGAGTCAGCTGGGCAGGGCCCCAAAGGCCAGTGGACATGGCAGGCTCTCTGGGAAGGCTCCAGAAGGAAGTGTGAGAAAGAAATTGAGGGGAAGAAACAGGCAGAAGGAGACAGATGGCTGGTGGCAGGAATGCCTGGTCACAGATATCCCATGTTTTATCCCAGGTCTACAGGTTAGGTACAGAAGGGACCATGACTAAGGCCAGTTACCATCTAAAGAACTGGTGCTTCATCACTGGGAGAGAGCCAGGAGCCCACTGACCAGAACTAGAGTGGAGTGAACCCGAGTTGAAGTTCATCACTGGCACAAGCTCCCTGAGCAGGTTCCTTTTGATTAGGGATTGGTCTGTCTATTGATTTCACTGATCCATTTAACAAATAAGCATTTATTGAGCACCACCTATGTTCCAGACACTATTCTAGGCTCTGGGTTAAGTGGCTCCCACTGCATGGGCTGAAAGCCTGTAGGGACAGAACATCTACTTGAAAATGCTTGTGAACAGGACCCATGTAACAAAGCTCAAGGAAGTACAAGGACCACAGGAGCTTTAGAAACATGCAGAAATCTCCATCTGCTCAGCAACAATCAAATGAAAAATTTAAAAATTCTAAATCTGAAGCAGAATAGTCAGATTTGAAACTACTAAAAGAACTCCAAAAATGTCGTTGAAATCTAAAGAGAAACAGATGAAGCAGTTATGTATTTACATCTGGCTGGTGGAAACACAGATGGATTTTATCTTCTTCTTTTCACTTAGAGTATACCTGCCCAAATTTTCTGCAACTGCCTGGAATAATTTTATAATTAAAAAGATACTGATATTCTCGGGGCTGGCCCAGTAGTGTAGAGGTTGGGTTCGCATGCTCTGTTTCAGCAGCCCAGGGGTTCACAGGTTTGGATCCCGGCTGCAGACCTACACAATGATAATCAAATCATGCTGTGGTGGCATCCCACATACAAAACAGAAGAAGATTGGTACAGATGTTAGCTCAGGGACAATCTTCCTCGCCAAAAAAAAAGAGAGATTCTACTATTCAGATGGACTTGTACCCTACCCTAAGCACAATGAGGAATGGGAAGTAATCCAGTATATTGAAGGCTAATGAATTTTGTATTACTCTCAAAGCTTAATTAAAACCTCATTCAAGAAAGCAAGGATATTACATCCCTAGTTTATGCAGATACCAGCATTTTTCTCCTGATTTTTTAACTCTGTTATTATGTGTGTAAGGCACAAATCAACCAATGCAAGTCCCCGTAAGACTAAGTATGTGTGATTGATAAACAAGTACACTCATTAGATGTCCAACAGCAAGAAGAAATGAGTAATAGACACTTCTCTTTCCTGTTTTGCTTGCAACTATAAAATCGGTACCTAGATCAAGTGCGTAATTCTCACATTAAAATTTTGACAATTTTCCAATCTGTTGCAAAGATGGAAAACCCCCAAATTTTGTGAATAGTGATGAATTTGGTTCCATGCTAGCTGAAGTTTTGAAACAAAATCAGAAAACTGCATGTCCAAAGAATTTGAAGTTGGATTTCTCAGTGGAGTCCCCTGTTGCTTTGTGCCCCTAATATAAGAATATGATGGAACCAAATGCAAATAAGTTCTCTATACATTGTTCACGCTTCTTCTCCCAACCCTGAACACGTTCCTCCTCTAATGTTCCCCACCTCAGTTAATGGCAGCACCATTCTGCCAATCCCCCATGCTTAGATGTCCCAGATGCTTCAGCAGCTTTCTCTTCCTCTTCCCTAAGATTGAATTGGACACCAGATCCTGCCAATTCAACCTGGAGAAAGCCTCCTCTCTTCCATGCTGTCCCACTGCCTTCATTCACTCCTCTGCATCCCTCCCTGACAGCTGCCACAGCTTCCCACTACTCACCATGCCCTGCTCCAGCCTCTCCTTCCCTAATCTGTCTTCCACACCAGCGATGGAGACATGTTTCAAAAACACACCCTTGGAGCTTGTCTGGTGGCTCAGCGGTTAAGTTTGCACATTCCAGTTTGGAGGCCTGGGGTTCACTGCTTCAGATCCCGGGTGCGGACATGGCACCACTTGGCAAGCCATGCTGTGGCAGGCATTCCACGTATAAAGCAGAGGAAGATGGGCATGGATGTTAGCTCAGGGCCAGTTTTCCTCAGCAAAAAGAGGAGGATTGGCAGCAGATGCTAGCTCAGGGCTAATCTTCCTCAAAGAAAAAAAAAAACCCACACACCCTAATCAAGGCATCCTCCTTTCTAAAATCCTTCAGGAATGTCTACTCCAGCCCCACTGAGCTTCTACTGCCACCTCAACTAACTGTACTTTCACACTCTGTGACTGAACCTATGTTCCCCCATTCTCTACCTGGGAGTCTTGCTTATCTTTCAAGGTCTAGCTCTAATGTCACCACCTCCATTAAACCTTCTCCGACCTTCTCAGGAAGAGCTAGAACCTTTCTTCCTCTCTGTCCCATGGCAGATAAGTACTTTCTCCACCCCTCAGTCATAGCACCCAGCACACTAGATTATTGTCTGTTTACCTCTGTTTCCCTCACAAGTCTGTGACTTACTCAAAGGCATGAACCAGGTCTTCTTCATAAAATGACCCATAATGACAAAATGACAAGTAAGTGAACCAGGTCTTCTTCATTTTAGTGACAGTCACAGTCCATTGTCCGTCATGATATCAGCTTAATCCAGATTTTTTAAGTGAATGAATGAAGTGGTTAATAAAATAACTAACTTAAATGCAGAAAGATTGAATTTTATAATTTATGAGACTCTTGGATCCCTCTTTATTGCAGTAAAATGCACTGTCTTGTTATGCTAGAGGCCCAATGTTGAGTAAATAGCAAACTGGCACCTACACTGGGTGTTTGTGTCTATAATCTTGCTTCTTGAAGTATAGTCTGGACCAGCAGCCCTGGCAATACTTGGGAGCTTGTTAGAAACGCAGACACTCGGGCCCCGCCCCGGACATCCTGAATCAGAATCTGAATTTTCACAAGATCCCTGGGGCATCAGTGTGCACACTGAAGTTTGAGAAGCACTGATCTAGACAGAGCAATAGTTCTCAAACATTTTGGTCTCATGAGCTCTTTACACTCATGGGAATTATTCAAGTTGCCGAAGAACCTTTGTTTATGTGGATTATATCTATTCATATTCACTGCATTTGAAATTTAAAACAAAATTTTTTCTTAAAAAAACAGCTAACAACTGTTGCCAATCTTCCTTTTTTTTTTCTGCTTCTTCTCCCCAAATCCCCCCAGTACATAGTTGTATATTCTAGTTGTGGGTCCTTCTAGTTGTTGTGGCATGTGGGATGCTGCCTCAGCGTGGCCTGATGAGTGGCACTGTGTCCGCGCCCAGGATCTGAACCAGCGAAACCCTGGGCCACCAAAAGCGGAGCGCGCAAACTCAACCACTCGGCCACAGGGCCGGCCCCCTAAAACAAAATCTTTAATAATATTTTCTTATTAAATGATTTGAAAAAAGCAATAATAAACCCTTTGCATGTTAACATAAATAATATGTTTTTATAAAATAGAAACATATTTTACAACTTGAAAATATACTTTATGTCTGGCTTAATAGAAGACACTTGGATCTCATGTCAGCTTCGGCATCAATCTGTGGTGACATCTCCATGTCGTGTAGCCTCAAGAAAACTCCGTCTTACACACAAGAGAAAATGAGAGTGCGAAAGATAAATAAAATCTTAGTATTATTATGAGAATAGTTTGACCTCCCGGGACATAATTTGAGAACCACAGATCTAGATAAACTATAGTCTTGCATGAGACATGTGACAAACCACACGAAGGCTAGCCTGATCCTTTTCGTCCTTCTTCCTCTTTATGCTGGTGCTGTGGCCAAGTCCTGGAGAGACATCATTTCTCATGTGAAGGATACACAGCAGGTCCTCAAACATCATTCCTGATCCTTCTGTGCAATCAGTTGTCTAGATGTAGCTTTCTCAACCACTGGTCAAAGATTCAGAACGCTTTTTGCATTTTTTAAGTGGGGTCAGTTCTATTAAAAAACAAATTCTCCCCCCAAACAACATACTTATTTATTGTTGTCATTTTTTTTCTTTTCTGCTTTTTAAATGGTAGAGCATCGAAAGTAAAGGGATATTTGCAATCTCAGAGTAAAAGATTTTCAGAGCTAGAAAAAACTTTATGGGCCACTTAGTCTAGGTCCTCATTTTACAGATAGGGAATAGAGACCCAGAAAGGTCAAGTGACTTGTTCAAAGTCAACCAGCTAGAAAATAGAAGAGCCAGGCATCTTTATCTCTGCTTCCAGCACTTTCTCTGCCAATTTCCCAGAATGTGCATCAATGCCTTTTAGGGAATTTCATAACAAACCCTTTAAAAGAAGGCAGATGAGGATGTCAGTGTTTGTATTCCGAGCATTCGGAGAGATTTGGTGGCTTTGCCCTTAAGGGTAACTGCTCCCGTGGCTGCCACGGGCAGAATTAGAGCCCCAACAAGGATTCCAAAGCATCCATCGAGCCATAGAGGATAGATTTGGGAATTAGCTCCTTTTTGCAGTTTAACAGGCACTTCAGGCACGAAGAATGGCCCAAGATCTTACAACAGGCCTGTTTTCATCTGCACAGATGGGCTTCATCTGTCCGACAAGGACTCAGACAAATTTTGACCCCAGTTTACGAGCAGCCCTGTCAGATTATTTATGGCTTAGATTCCTGGTCGTTGGGCAAGGCTCATTGGCTTCCCCTGCGATGAGAGATTGCCACGAATTTTGAGCTGGCTTTGGGTGCATGTTAATTTCCTTTATTTGCTCCACACTCTAATTCACTAATTTACCCTTTCTCACTTCCTCTTCATTTTTTTTCCCCAACAAATATTTACTGAAGGCTGACAGCACTAGACATAATATTAACAACTGTGAGAGAAATATGTTAACATCCTGTGGCTTGCACATCATACTTTATTTTTCAGTTTCTTATTGATCTGTCAAGGTAGTCTGAACTAGCCTCTGGATTCTAATCTGCTCACGTAATTCTAATCAGGGGCCAAAGATTGTCCATATCTAACGGCCGATCAAATGCCCCAAGAGTGTTCAACCATGACAGCCTGTTGCCCACATTAGGATTCCTTCATTCTGACCAGTGTGTTGTACCTGATTTGAAGCTCAGGCTGTGAGTAAAATAGTCTGGTACTTTCTATTGTGGTCATTTTATGCCTCTTTCAGGAAAGCAGCCTTTTCTCTTACACACTGCAGAAGCAATGTAACATAGGAATCAACAGCCTAGCTTCTGGAGCCAGATTGCCTGAATTTGAATGTCCCTTTTGCCATCTACCATCTGTGCGATGTTGGGCAATTTGTTTAATCGCTCTGTGCCTCTGTTTCTTCATATGTAAAGGTAGGGGGTAAAAATAGTAACTTATCTTAGAAGTATTATGAGAATTAAATTAGTTAATCCCTGTAAAATGTTTACAGCAGGAGCTCACTATTCTTTTATTTTGAAACTCAGCATAGAACATAAAGACAAAAATAAAGAGCTCAGAGTTCAGCTTGCTATTGCTCCATCTTGCCTTCCCCAAGGCTCATCCACAGAACACTGTTCTGAACAAGTTGAGTCTGTTGATCTCTTGTGCATAGATGTTCCAAGGGAATTGCTCAAGCAGGAGGGTGCCTCTCTAATGGCATTTGAAGTCTAACAGTACAGCTTTTCACTGAAAATCCTATTCAAACTTTATATACTCTGGTGAATGTAGAGATGAAAATATCGTAGTACTAATGGCATTGCCTTCTGCAATCCGGTCCAGTCCAGTTGTTGAAAATATCAGTAGACTTGCATCACTGCCTCTTATAGAGTACTAGTCAGAGATTAATCCATCAACTCGACAAACAGCTAGAGTACCTACTCCATTTAAGATGATGGCAGTACAGGGCTGAAAGACACAGTGTGGGGGACAGGGCTGCTGAGGCGGGGGGCAGATCATACAAGTACCATGTGGGCAGTGGAAAGAGGGAAGGATCAGGGAGGGGTGCTTCAGGGAAGAATTCCTGGAAGTTTCGAGGCCTGGTGCAGATCTTGAATGATGAACAGACATTCTAGGCAGAAGAAGAGCTGTTTTGTGCTTTTCTTCCAATTATCCTCACTACAAATGGAAAAATCATACAATAAACCAGCTTACTATTTCTTGTACGTTATTATCCAAGATACCAACCCATTAGCAGAATATTCTTTATCTATCTTCAACTCCATTTATGCTTCACTCTGGCAATTTTGTTCTTCCAACCCATAAATCCTTAAATTGTCCCCATTGTCCTGGGTAAACACCAGGGAGGATTTTTTTTTTTCATTTCATATTCATAAGTCAGTAAGCTGATACTTCTAGAACATGCAGAGTTTGATCATTCTGAATTGAATTGTGTAACTGATGAATAATTCCCTCCACACACAAACTCCAAAGAGAGTCCCCAGGCTGCAAGTGAACACACAGAAATCCAGGATGAAGTCATCCACCATTGTCTACACTTTCTGGTATTGACGGGGGCCAGCGTGGCTCCTTTGTGCTGATCGGTACCCACGCACATCATCTGTTTTGTCAGGCTTGTCATCCCCTTTGCTTGAAGTATTGCTTGGTTCCCAGATTTGCTGTATATAAAATTTCTTTTGTGTCCTTGTCAATTTCCCTATCTTTTGTCTCGTAGCACTGCCAGCGGAACACAACGGGAGAGCACTGTGAGAAATGTCTAGATGGTTATATCGGAGATTCCATCAGGGGAGCCCCCCGGTTCTGCCAGCCGTGCCCCTGTCCCCTGCCCCATTTGGCCAAGTAAGTCCTGAAGGAAAATAGTCTCTTCTACTGCTTATCCCTTTTTTTTTTTCTGCTCTATCCAGAGTTCTAAGGTTTTTGCACAGTCAAAATTGAGTACCTCAATTTGAGATGAGACTGGAAAAGAGATAGGAAAGGTCTCTAGTCTAAATATGCTTTCAGGGAAGCTTAAGCGTTTGCAGTGTAGGTGATGACTCTGTTCCCAAAACGGGGTGGGGGGTGGGAGGAGGGTGTCATAAAATCAATGAAGTCACCCAAGTTTTATAAGCAAAGTTAGCCTCATCTTTTCTTGGCTATCCCTTGACCTATAGTGATCACAACTGGTAATGCCAACAGACTCATTATAATCCAGTGTTTTCAGTAGTAGTGTTTTTCTTACTCTCATGGAATAGACATTTCTCCACATGTGGCAGCCAACTAGGCTTTTCGATCAGAATCAAGACACAGACAAGCAGAATGTGTGCTTTCAGCCAGACAGCTTGTGGAAGATTTCCAAGAAAGCTAATTTTCACTTCTGGCTGTGTTTTGACCTAAGTGAGAAGTTAAAGAGACTAGACACACATCTTAATGGAAATAATGGAATTCTTTTCAGGCACGTATGTATAAATCCAGTAGTCAAGTCATGACTGGCCATTTTATTGGCTTAAAAATGACAGAATGTAGAATTGAGATGGTATACTGGTATTGGTTTGCCGCATATCAACTTGTTCTCCAATTCTCTCACACCCACCAAGTGTCCTACAATCAATTCAATTCTGACGCTAACTACCCAGAGTTAGTGCAGACGCCATGGGTTAAGGGCTCAGTCCCATTTCAGAAACCAGCCACAAATGGGGTCATCAGGCTACTCATATTTCTGCCCAACTGACTACAAATTCAAGGGTTCTCTTAATGTCCCCTAAGGTTTGATAATTTTCTAGAAAGACTCACAGAACTCAGGAAAGTGCTATACTTACAATTACAGTTTTATTATAAAGGAGACAACTCAGAAATAGCCAAATGGATGAGATGCATAGGGCAAGCTGTGGAGGGACATTTGTGAGGGAGCAGAGCTTCTATGCTCTGTCTGTTCAGGTGCAGCACTCTCTAAGTAAATCAATGTGCTCACTAACCCAAAAGGTCCCCAAACTTTGTTGTTTAAGAGTTTTTATCAAATTTTTATCACATGGCATGTTTGATTAAATCGTTGGTGATTGAACTCAATCTCCAGTCCCGTTCCCCTCCCTTGAGGTGGGAGGAGGGATGGGGTTGAAAGTTCCAGCCCCGCTAATCTTGTGTGCTTAGCTCTTCTGGCAGACCAGCCCCCATCCTGAAGCTACTTAGGGGCCCATCAAAAGTCACCTCATTAGCATAAACTCAAGTATGATTGAAAGGGGTTCAAACAAAAGACAGTTTTATCACTCAGGAAATTCCAAGGGCTTTAGGAACTCTGTGCCAAGCCAGGGACAAAAACCAAGTATATATATTTATTTATTTTACCACAAGTGGAAAGAGTTATGTGCCTGCTTTGGCGCATAACAGCTGTATGGTCTCAGGCAAGGTACTCT